>NC_051187.1:79089093-80289093 GCF_015220075.1 Falco rusticolus | reverse complement strand
ACCACTGCCTGCCCTGGTTTAAAGATTTGCTCCTTCACTGGCCCTCTTCTACCTCAAACATTTGTTATAATACTCAGTTCATCAGTATCCAGCTCTGTGAATTGCATCTCATCTGAACAGCAATAAAGTAACACCAAATAATCAAAAGCAACAGAAAAATAATTGAGAGATTAGGTTTCAAAATGATACATTTATTACAACAAAGGACACAAGCTCCAATTAACTTAATTTTATACGGCATTATGGCAAACACAGGACCAGTATGCTCAGAGCACAGACAAAAGATTTTCAACTTAAATTTGTAACACAGGGCTGAAATTCCTCAACTGAAAAGCAAAACTTGGGATACATACAAAGAACAGAATATGGGATTATTTTTATTAATTAAATATACCAAATAATTTGATATAAACAATTTAAAAGTATTTAAATACACACTGAATAGCTAAAGTTTAAGTTATTAGCAAGGTATGTAGATATAAAGTTACAAGAAGTATTCTAGGGTTGTATAAAAGATGTAACATTTTCCCCCCAGACAAAGCCTATGTAAGTGTAAGGTTACTATCCTGCCAAGAGAATATTCTCTACCTGCAAACATTCTCCTGCTGACAAACCACCCATAAAATTAGATTTCTGGTACTTAACTTGCAGGCAGATTTACTCTCACAGCACATAGTGATGAATATCTCAGTAAAAACCATCTTTTGAGCCAATATGAAACAGAAACAAGCTTTTCAATAAAATAGGTCCTATAACCTGTTTATTTTGAAGGGGAAACAGAAATGACATCCTACTTTACTTCTCTTACCTGTTGCTAAAATGATTTTTTAAAAAGCCTTCTATGTGTTTTACATTTTTTCCACTTGAAGAGTTTATTATCAAAATGTGATCTTGAATCTGAAACAACCCCAACAACAGTCTTACCTATTACCTAACTCTGAGCTTAGAGGCTTTACCTGTGTAAGTCACAAGGTCACCGAAATCTCGCACATCCTTTAATTATTTAAACAAATATTTACATCTCCTGACTAAATATTCATTCAGGAATAAGTTCTGACCAGTTACTGTACATTCAGAAGTCATCCTTTCTCTGAAAGTACTGCAGCTTCTGTTTTTTTGGTCAACACTAAAGACAACAAAGCACGTTTTCTGAAGCTAGTCCTCAAGCCACCGATTTGCTGGAGTTGCCTGTATCACCAGGCCAGAGCTGCTTGGGAAGGTTCAAAACTGGGTAAATGTGAATTACTGACAGCTTCCTAACCTTTTTAACGTTGCAAAACAGTGGTGTTCACGTCCAGCTGTTTGCCTACTTTCAACATCAGAAGGAAGATATTTCCCACAAAAACGCTTCACTATGGCTGATGCATATATCCTTTAAACGCTTTAGGGAACAGGGGAAAACTGACATTTGTGATTGACATTTAAATGTATTTTATGTAACCTGTTAAAATTTCATAATATGCCAAATTTCAAACAAGTCCAAAAGGTAAAAATGTTAAATAAATGTATCGCAATTATTTTAATCAGGATATTCTTCATAAAATAATTTTTTAAAAAAATCGGCTATCTCTGGCTCCCTTCTTATTTAATCCACAGAAAATTTAAGTGAACAGTAAACACAGAAAAAGAACAGCAGCAAAGTGTCTTAAACTCCCAAATACTACACTCAGATAATTTATTGTAAGGACAGTTAAAGCTCTGTAAAACTTTAATCAATAAACCTTTGAAAACAGCTTTTTCTGCAACTTCCTCATTTTAAACTTGCATGCATTCAAGTGCATACAATTCTTAGGTTTTTTGATATTCCACGAAAGGTAACAGACAGTCTCTTTATCACGTTTTAGGAATGTCAAGTAAGACTGTTACACATTGTTTTCAAATTGAAAATATGCAACTGCAAAATCAGCATACTTCAAAGCCCATTAATTCTAATAGCAGATTATACAATGTAAAACTAGTTTTTATATTTATTTTTGTGAAAATAAGTTTTACTCTTGCGCTTTCCTCTAAGATAAGTTCTGGCCTAAAAAAAAGCACCTAGCGAAATCCTATCTTCAAAATCTACAAACTGACTTTCGTGCTGAAATCTCCAAGTTAATCTCGATTTACAAGGAAGACAACAGCTCCCTTGCTTAGGGATACATTAACCACAAAAATCATACTGATTTGAAATTTCAGCTTTGTCACAGCAATTTTAGACTTCAGATACAGTTACAGTAGTTCTCAGGAGGATCTTACTTATTGTAAGCAGCTTTCTTTGCAAATTGTACAAAATACGAACTCAGTATTTGAACTAAACACTGACCCTTTTTCTAGAATTAACTGTACTGTACATCTTGCTTTGGAACTAAATACAATGGTCCATCATGCAAGCCATGAGACTGTCAGAACTTTTTTTGTTCCACTAACTTCAAATAAGTTTTTACAAATAAGTTAGCCAATCTAGATAAATACTGAACATGGAATTATGCTGAAATACGCTTGGGAATCAACATTTTCTACAAAAATATGCAACTACAACTAAAAGCTTTAAGTACTAACTGCCCACCTCTATCACTGTGTACAGCACCACTGTAATATGTGCTCTCTATAACGTACGCAAAACCAACAACATTTGTGTGTTTCATAATACTGGGTGCCAAATAAAAAAACCACCCACAACCTTGATGGTTCTGGTCACACCATGTGTTTTTCATAACAAATTTTAAGAAAGAGTGGAAAATTTAGGCTACCATGAATTATGGAACATCCCAGAGTTGGTATTTTAGTTTTTAAACTTAAAAAGTTACTACTAAGGACAGACTTTAATGAGTAAACCTTGACCTACTGTCAGTATCTAATCACACAGTTAAAGACAGTAACTGTAAGTAATTAATTAGAAAGCCCATGATGTAATCAAAGCACTGGCAATACCAGACGTGACTTGCTGACTGCACAGTAAGCAAGGCCATGAGATGAAAGTATTTATGTACTGTGACTATACCTCATTAGTGATTTTATACCTGAGATGAAAACTGAGAGGTAAGAGAACTAGTTACGGTGTCAGTAACTACCAGATGAAAATAGACATGTGAAGATAACTGCATTTAAAAATATTACATGCATAAAGATCACAACTGACATTTTCCCCTTATGATTACTTTCATTTTGTTATTTAGACAAACACTTTAACTCACTTTACTGTGTGATAGTTTGTGTTTTGAAACTATTTTAAAAAGGCTCCTGTGATTCCAATGCTTTAGTAATTCATGGAATTTTGAGTAGAAGCAACATCTTCTACTCCCTAGTCTTAAGAAATTCAAGGCACCCATAAGAAAAACAAACTTCATGGGAAGTTTCCATTCTAGGGAAAAACAAATCTGATTTTCCCTTCAACTGAAAAGAATAGTCATCATCAATTCATAAAAGTGATTAGAATGCCACATTCTCTGTCAGTGAGGCAACAGCTTGGTGATATTTAGCTTAAATAAAACTCAATCTGAAGAACTACTACTGAAGCCACAGAATCTTCACTAACAGGTTAGAAAATATGTAATGTTGTGAAGGAATCATAAAATCGCTTAAGTTGGAAAAGACCTTTAAGATCATCGAGTCCACTCATTAACCCAGCACTGCCAAGTTCACCACTAAACCATGGCCCTAAGCGTAGATGTGGCACTTAAGAGACATGGTTTAGTAGTGGATTTGGCAGTGCTAGGGTAACTGTTAAGAGTCCGTGATCTTGGGGAAAGCATAAATTCTGAAAAAGCTGAAAGGTAGAAGCAGAGCAAGATTGGGCCCCACGTAATGATGCAAGACAATAAATGAGGAACATTTTTCCATGATAGATATACTTAATTTATACAGCAAACTTGCAAGTTTAATGGATCACTGTACCACAACGAGTGCAAATCCATGATTTTGTGGGCAGGAGTACTGCTAAAGAAGCATATATTGTTTTCATCTCTATGGAATGACACTAAATCACTTCTTTGATGAACGGAAATTTCATTCCATATATCAGAAAACATATCTACAATTTATTACTAGAATCAGCTCAAAACACTTCCCATAATCACAAAGCTCAAGTAATACATAGCCATTAGACACAAAGATATACAAGGTTTTGGTTACAACCGGGATTAGCTTCAGATTCTGAAGCTTAATTCTTTGCCTCTGCAGCTTCTTTATCATGCTTTTCCTTTGCTTTCTCTTTCTCTTCCAGTTTTTCTTCTTTTTGAAGCAATGCCATAATCTCAGCAACCTGACTGGTGCCAATATCAATATCTTCTTTGTCAATCAATTCTACTACCTACATGAACATAAAATGAAATTGAGCGAGCATTTAGTTTTTACATGACTGAGGAATTTTCATATCATACATTTTGTTAGGACAAAAAAAAAGTAATTAGTCCTCTGATGTTCAAGAAAAACAGCATATTTTTTTTCTTACATTAAACACAAATTCAAACCACCAGTGCCTCAAACATATGCAGAGTATATATATATATATAAAAAAAAAAAGCTAAAACTTAAAAGCAAATTATCTAGAACTTTTGACCTCGGCACTCAAAGACACTCATTTTAAAGCATTAGTAAAACAGACCTGTTCATTGTATCTGTTCCAATAGAAAGCTCAGATTCAGCACCTGCTGAAATAGTATTTAAGACAGTATTTATTTTATAGGCTTAATTTTATAAAAGAGACCTCCTGTACTAAAAGGACACAAATTTACAAAACCTTAAAGGTATAGGAGGGGTAAGCCTTTCAGAAAGCAAAATGAAAAAATAATTTAGTAGGTGATTCCAAAGTTCTTTATATAACTTTTTGCACAAATGCAAATGTATTCTTGGCATAGCTCCTCAAGTACCTAGATTTATTCTGCATTATATGCAGAATTCAGAAGTACATTTTACCTGCGTTTCTAAATATACAACGGCTGTTTACAGCAACAGGGAAGATCACCACCACTGGGACAACTTCAGTAGAGAGAAAAAAAAATTCAAAAGGCTCATACTGTACTTTCTAGCTGACCATAGTTCAAGTACTATTTCTGTATTGAGTAGGAAAATTACTTGCAAGGAAGTAAGTTTTAGGACACCTAAATTTACCAAGTAAAAAAGAAATAAGAAAATGAAGGAGAAATGCAGGGAAAACCTGAGAATCTTCTGCAAAATGAGAGCAGGACAAATACAACGGATCTAAAGGACAACTGATGGTCTGGTGTCTTTCAAGCACAGATACTTCATTGAGACCTGTATTTTCTAAGGCATGCAAGCAGGCAAGAGAAGCTATTATCTTGTGTTGACATAAAGTATATCTATATGCATTATGCCGAGACTTTGGCTAATGGTGGTATTCCTAAAGTAGTTTTTCCAAACCTTCTTCCCATCCTCTCTCCCATTCATACGTAGCACTTTATTGTGTTAAGTATTATATATGTAGAAAATCACCGTATTTTACAGAAGTTGACATAGGCATACAAGAAAACCTACAGCTTTAAAGATAATGTGGGTAACAGACTCAGGATAAAGATTGTATTTCCACCACCTTTACCCTTCCACCCCCCAAAAATAGCCATATAAATTCTGAAGATGCTAATATTAATAGATTACCAAAATCATCACTGGCATCAAGTAAAGACTCTTGCAAAAGACAGCAATATGAATTTAACTCAGAACAGGTACAATGTTCAAAGGATGGCTAGCCTTATTTCCTTTAAGTAGTCCACAGACTTACCTTAACAACATTATCTATATCAATTTTGCCATCCTTGTTTTCATCTAGGGCCTCTGCAATCCTGGTTAGCTTCTCCTCTGGAATCTTCTGAATTTGTTTCATCGCATTAATTAGCTCAGCAATACTGATGAGATTCTCCCTGAAGAGGAAGCGCAATCTGTACACAGCAAGCAGTTACTCCAAAGGAGTAAGAGTTGACAGAAGGCAGTACTGAAAGTCACTACACTACAGGTCATTTGTAAAGACATTAACTATGTATTTATAATCCTGAACAGAATGCAAAAAAAAAGCAAAAATGAGTTACTGATCAGCAAGAAGATTTCAAGTAAATCTTTACCTTACCATCAAATCTCACACTTTCGGTTTCCACATGCTTTATTGCACAAATACCGGTGTCCAGTAGCATTTGAAATAAAGTTTGCAGTTGCTGTGCTTCCCAGACCGTGTATCTAATGCCCTTTTCCCTGTCTTGCCCCATTTACCAAAGATGCAGTGCCATGCACCTGTCATCCTTTCAGATTTATTGCTGGCCTACACAAAACTAATGAAAAATCACAGGAAAACAAAAGCTGAGAACTAATCACTTTAGCAATTGAGCTGTTTCATTAAAACAGGCTTTGTTTGCTTCATATCAAGGAAGGGACTTTGTAGAAGAAAGCACTAAACTTGACATCATGACTAGCAGGTTTCAGATGTTTCTGCTGTCTCATGAAGCTAAAGCTGTCTGTCTTCTGCAGCCTAAAGCCTCTGCTATGTAGTTTTGTTAGTTTGAAGAACATTCTTCCAGCACAGGTCAAGCTGAAATGCAGGAGACAGTGAACCCAATAAATACTAAACAGAAAGTCTTTAACAGTATAGTCCCAGCTTTGTATCTGGCCCTAACCTCTGGGAACAAACTGACTTTTAGTCAAAGAGCATTTCTCAAGCTGCCACTAAGTGTCCTGGACTTGTGTCATTTCTATTGACTCCTGGCAGCTTGGTAATGACTGCACCAACGTAAAGATTAAAAAGCAAGCCTTCAACAATTAAGCAATATTTAAACTAGTAATTTTCAGTAATCCACAATCACCTATAAGATTATCCACAAACCACCCATTACACAGCCTATAATTACATTAAGTACAAGCAGATTCTGTATCATATTTTTAATTTACAAATTCTGATGGTTTTGATGAACAGCTTCTCTACAGCACCATTCATACAGTTCCCTTAATCTTATTACACAAAATTTGAAACACATGACCACTTGCCCTGAGGACTGGAAAAAATAAAGTTCAGAAGCAACAAAAGCAGAACCCTTATTTCTATTCAAGTTGTGCTCTATGGGAGCTGGGAAGCTCCCTTAATGAATCACAAAAAATGGCGCAGGCATGAAATAGATTAATAGAACATTCATAATCACAAACTGAGAATTACAGTCACTTTTTAGGTATTTCAGTGCCTGTAATATGCAACATATGACCGCTCAACATATGGTTGCCTGAAAGACTCTCCAGTAACATTAAGACCTGGAGAAGTGTTTATTAATTACTTTTGAAATGAAACTACCAAAAAAGACCTTTCTTTGAAAATCTGCAAGGCTGCTAAAAAGTTGAAATGAAACAAATTTTCAGAAAGGGAACATGTAAAATTACCTCCTTACTTCCCTTATACTTGTTCCCTCATTTCTCTCTAGAGACAGAATAGACTTTATTGCAATTTCTTTGCTCACTGGCATCTTCACTACTGAAGAACAACAAACACCAATATGCTTACCATACTGGTGTGCACCTTTTCAATGACACAGGGCAAACCTACTGTGTGAGGAGCATGACTAAAGGCATGATTTCACATTCATCACCATTACTGCTAGAGGCATGAACAAGATGGTAAGATACTAATCGATGATTTGAATTCCAAAACCCCCTCAGGACTAGCATATGGGGAACTTTACCTGCTTTTTTCTTTCTCATTTCAACCACATTTAACATACCTTAGAGAGAAAGTTCTACTGCACAATTCTGTTAAGTTGTTTTAGAATGTTAATTAAATCTAAAAATTATTTGATAATTCTTTTCTAATCACACATCAGACAAGCAAGGCTGAAGATGAGCGGAGACACATTCAGTGCTCTGAAGTCACTTACCCAGCAGAAGAACTATCAGCACCATCCAGCCTTACATCCACTGTCTTTTGACTTGTCTCCAATTCATTAATAATTTTGTCAATCTGACCAATCATTCTGTTCACCCTCTTCGTCAATCGCTTGCTTGCCTTTGACTCTTCCACTGCCTCTTCCTGGCCAGTTTTAGAGAGCTCTTTTATCTCTTGCAAATCCTAAAAGAAATGGTCAAGAGAGAGAAAAGCTTTTATTGGTATGAATTCTCCACAACAGACACTACTGGCTTCAACTCGCATTTCAAGACAGGAGCCATTTACAAATGAAATGTAAATGTGTAGACATATAAAGGAAAACTGGAATTAGAACAATAAATTCTAACACTGTTGACTTTTTCAGGCATCCCTTAAACGTTGTCTTCCACATCTTTCATAGGACTGAATAAGATTCATTTTACTTAACTTGAAGTAACTGTAATACTGACATCTACGCTTGGTAAGAAAGAACCGCAGCATGCAACAGTTAGACACCACCTGTGAGTCTAGTCACCCTGGGAATAAAAGCAGGAACAGGATTCTCATCTGGTGAGAACTACTCCAGTGATTTTTAACTGGGCTTTAAACATATTATGCAAATGAGGCTCTGCATTACCCATACAAAATTCATCCACCCAGCAACCAACTACAGGCTAACAGGCATCCAAGTAAGATAATATTTCAATTTGTGGATCATTTATGTTAAAATTAAACATGAACAGAAATAAAAAAAGAACATCCATGCCCTATTCTTCACCTCATTATACTCCTGGATATCACCCTTCAGTTCCTCAAGCTCTTCCTTTTCCTTTGTTAGTGACTTTTTCTGTTCCTGCAGCTTGGTGCAAGCATCACTCAGCATGTCAATCTCCTCCTTTGTGATTTCCTCACCCTGTAACAGAAAATAATACAAATTAGTCAAAAACACATTTGTAATTTCCCACAAAGATTTTGTGCCTTTTACCAGACAAGACAGACTCAAGAATCTCCTTCCATGTTTGGAGGCAATAGCGTTGTTGCCATTTTGAGGCTAATGCAGATACCTCATTTTGAGACCAATGCAAAGATCTTAAATGCAATTAGTTTGCTATGGTACATATTTTTTAAGTGCGCCAGTAGTAAGTTCAGCTAAGGTGATTCATTTGAAATTTTAATATGAATTTGAAAAACCGTATGGGTTTTGGCTATTTGAAAGCCTGTATCTAATTGTCTCATTTAAGAATGTTTTACTTCCTTCTTTGCTGGGTGAAAAAGCCAAACAACTGAGAAACAATCCACTATGTATAAGAAAGATAAATTACACAAAAAAATTTGCAGAGCAAAATTCAGGAAGTTGGCCTGGAGCAAAGTTATCTCCAACATCATCTGTGACAGTGAGGATGAATATTCATAGTTTGGGAAGTACACCTGTCTCTCGAAAAGCTGAAAATAAAAACCTAACCCTCAACTGAATATTTAAAAAACAAGACTTCAAGATGATTCATTAAAAATGCAAAAATTCCCGTAATACTAGCTAGTTAGCGTGTTAATCTTACCCAGACACCGGCTTTTTTTTTTAATGGCTACACTCTGAACAGCCACATAAGCAGAATACAGAAAGACATGTGCAAATAAGGATACCATAAACACAGAGCAGAAGGATGATACACTTTTAAGAAAGAACTACAGAACAGTTCACACACGAGATATCCAGCCCCTTCATCAACTCAGAAAGGGTTTCAGTGTACTAATATCTAGCCATCAGCCTCACTCCTGATTTTATGTATCTGTACAGTATCCGTAGTTCACCTTAGGGGGGGGGGAAAGCAAGCAACTCAGTTTGAAAACAAATCCCTCTGACTCAAAATCAGTCACCTTTAAGAAGTTGGCAGTCTTAACATTTTTCCTTTAAGAAGCAAGATTGTATTCCACGATGTTTAAAGTCTTTGGAAGCATCTTTACGGGACAGGCCACACTGTAACCTCTGTTAATAAATGCCACACTAACATTACTTCTTGTTTTCTCTTTTCAGTTAGGGTTGTTGAAGTCCTACTTGTGGCCCAGTGTCATACATTCCCATGGCATTGGTGGCTTAGCAAGCATGCTAGATGTGGCAGTGTAAGCTAGCTGTGACATCACATACCCTTGTGTTTCCAAACATCATGCCAGCTTTGCCTGCCTCCCTCCCACAGCATTCCTCATGGCTGCACTACCATGCACCCAGCTACACAGTCCGCCAAGTCAGCTAACGCATCCCACAACAATGCATGATTTCAATGTGAACTAGTTCCGGTTTGTTATTACCACTAAAGCTGCCTTGGCAGCATTCTAAAGTGAACAATGTTATAATAATAGCAGGTAGATAATGATGCTGCCCAGGAAAACTGAAAATGTTTTTCTACTTAAAACATCCATTTTAAATCAATGTTGTTATTCTGCGAAGTAACACTGGGACTGAGAAAAATCCCAACATCAAACCTCGTGGACAAAAATAAAGTGCTCAGCCACAAATAAAACTCAAAAGGTACAACTGAAACATGAAGAGGAAGCATTTAAGAGGTAGAAGCAGGGACAGGTGACCCTGGAGGAATACAGAGACACTGTCCCAGCATGCATGGATGGGTTCAAGAAAGCCAAAGCCCACCTGGAGTTAAATCTGGTGAAAGATATGAAGGGCAACAAGAAGTGCTTCTACCATTGGGAGCAAGAGGAAGACAAGAGAAAATGCGGGCCTGCTGCTGAATGGGACAAGGAACCTGGTGTAAAAGGACATGGAAAAGGCAGAGGCAGTCAATGCCTTCCTCAGTCTTTATTGATAAGACTGGCCATCAGGAATCCCAGGTCTTTGAGACCAACAGGGAAGTCTGGAGCAAGGAAGATCTACCATCAGTGGAGGATGATCAGGTTACAGAAAATTTAACAAACTGAACATACACAAGTCCATGAGACTTAATGGGATACAACCACACATGCTGAGGGAGTGGTTTCAAGTCATTGAGGCCACTCTCCATTATCTTTCAAAGTACGTGTCATCAGGAAGATTCCCAAGGGCTCAAAGAAAGCAGATGTCACCTCTGTCTTCAGTAAGGGCAAGGAGGAGAATCTGGGGAGCTCCAGGCCAGGCAGGTAACAAGTGAACAAAACCACCACAATGACTGTAACAAAGCATGCCCTGATCAGAACAAAGCATGCTAATCCTAGAAATTCACCTATTATTTGAATGGTGGTATAAATTTTGTTCAACATCATACTAAAGAAATAGTGAAAGAGTACACTAAGAAGTTTTTATAGCATATGTACACTGCCCACATCAGTTTAGAAGAGGAAGTCAATACAAATTAGTAAAATCTAGTCCAAACCTAGTTCCTTACTTAAATCATTTGGTCTTAGCTACACCCTTCAAAAAGAAGGTAACACTCATCTTTACCTGCTCTTGCCCTCTCCCTCCTCATGTGTTAACTATCCACAGATTAAACATGTGCAGATCCATTGTATCTACAGCCAGTGTAAAAGCCCCCCAAAACAGGTATAACTTCAATGACACAGACACATTTTTGTGCTGACTTTGATTTCTCCATTGGTGGTTAAGCATTTGCAATCCACTAATTAGCTGGTTTTAACTGACAGAATGTGGTGAGATGGTTAAAAATGAAGGACAGCCAGGCAACTTATCATGGCTATTATATGGATGTCTTGAATCTTTACATTAAAAAGTATAAAAACACAGTTATGCAGATTACCTTAATACCCTCCAATACTGGTGCTGTATCTTTCAGTGTCTCCGAATGCATCGCCATATCTGCCCTTGCCAGTTCTTGCTCAGCATCCATAGCCAACTGACTTGTTTTAGCTTGCAGAGCAGCTGCTTCAAGATCTACTGTTGACTCCACCTCTTTCTAAATTTGAAAGACCCATGAAGTTTTAATTAAAACAAAGGTAACATTATGTGTATTAGTAGTACCAGTAAAGAATTACTTCCCAAAATAGAAATAGCGGCCAAAGTAGTCACAGACAATTTTATGAGAAGATGATGTTAAAAAACTGCAAAATATCAAGTGGTTTCACATTAAAATATCCATTTGCAACTAATGAACTTTGCCTGTGAGCTCCTGCGGCTTAATTCACCAGTAAAGCAGGCCAGGAGCTTTTATAGTGAAGTCTTACACAACATTATCAGGTTAATGACAAACAGAGCCAAAGATAAAAACATTGAAAGTATAGGGTGGAGGTGATAAAAAACCCAAACAAAACCACCACCTCTGCCAGAAGAATAAAAGGCTTCTCTTATTACTCTAAGAGGAAACAGAAGTCAGAGATATGCAAGACAGACAACCTCTTCTATTTCACAGCAAACCCTTCTGTGTTGCAGTTGGTTTTATTATTCTCCCGTATCTTCCATAAGTGAACTTAAAAGTCCAGTTTCGTGCAGGGAAGACCCAGAGCAGAGGCAGTAACTCGTAACATGCTAGTTTTTACATCACCGACATTTACTTCTCTGTAGTTGAGAGTAGAACTTACCATGGCTGTAGCTTGAAGAGTTTCTTTGGCTTTCTCGGCAGCTTCAGACAACCTTTCCATCTCTCTTTCTTCATTTTCTTTCCTGATGGCTTCCTCTTCCTGAAGTGTTGCTTCCAGCCGTGCTTTGTTATCTACTTTCTCACCTTCAACTTCTGCCACTTTGACTTGAGCCTCTTTGGCCTAAAAACAATGTAAGTAGTCTATTAAAGTCTATATGTGTGTGTGTATATATATGTACATCTACATAATGTAAGGAGTTTATATATCTTTACTGAGATTGGTAGTATAGGTATTCTAATGGATATAGTTAAAACCCCCAGAAGTTACCCTATTTTTGAATTCTCAGAAAAAAAAATTACTCACTCTTTGAAAATGAGAACTTTCCACCCTGAAATCATACATGTTCTTGATTCCCTTTCTCTCAAGACTACCAGTGATCTACACTGATCATTTCTCTCTCTATACAACATCAACATTTTCACGTATTAACATCCTTATATTGTGCAGAGCGTAGACTGTTTTTTATATAAGTGTATTCTAAATCTTCTTGTGCTGTTACTGCCTACTGTCATGCAATGAAATATTGCCTTTTATTTGCTTTATTCTCAGACCCCTCCACATATAAGTCAATTACTCCTGTTCTTGAAGGTCACTCAAGCCTATCCATGGTTTAGCTTTTCAAGGAAAAGAAAGGAGTCAAGAACAGTATTTACTTCTCTGAATGAATTTTCGATAGTGATACTGCAAGCTGGTCATAGACCATGTACATCAATACTTACAACACTTTCTGGTAGTGTCTGAAGTGTTGTTTTAAGCTGATCAGCTGGAGAAAGGGTATCTGGAAGATACATGGCTCTGGATAAAATAAGCAACGAAGTAGGGATTTCCTGGTTCAGGTGCAGATCTAACCACTATAAATGCAATAAATAAAACAAATCTTCAACTTTTGAGGTTTTTTTCCTTCCTTTTTTTACAGATCAAGTCAAGCATACATAAAAAAGTAAATACTAATATTTTTTACCACAACTCATCAGTCAATATTCTAGCAGACGAACTACAGGCTATAAGCAGCTGAAAATTACAGCAATTACATTGAAATATATGAAGAAGCATTTTGTTTGAAGTATTTCAAGCAGTATTGAATGAATATTTGAAAGTGTTTTGTTTCACATGCATCTTCCTCTAAACTGGAAAATATCAAAAGACAAAGAACTGGTCTACTTGGTGAAAAGTTCTTTACAGAGTAATACAATTAATTAACAAGACAAAGTGCCAACATTGCAAACATACTTTTATCTACGTGCACAATCACATCATGGCCCAGTCAAAAGCCAGAAACCCATGGCTACTATATACTTATACAGTACACATGACAAAGACTTACTAAGGAGGAAGACTGTTTTAGCTAAGCCTTTAATGAGAACAGAAGCAAAATTACTTCTCAGAATCATAACAAAAATCAGAGCTAACAACCGAAGTTACATCTGTGTATTCAGCCTTACTAAAACATACCTGTTTAAGCTGTTCTTTGAGACGCTCCTCTGTCACACCAAGAGCTCTCATACCTCTGGCACGACAAGCTGCCTGCAGTTCTTTAACAGTCAGGGTATCAACTCCTTCTTCAGCAATCAGCTGCCCAAAGTGTAAAATAAACTTTAACATCTAACAGCTCAAAACCGCAGAACCACCATCAATGCACACCCACAGGCTGGTATTTTTTACAACGGCCACTAGAGGCTGCTGTGATAACACAAAATAGCCTCCACCTTTTAAACTGAACACTGTACTGTC
Source organism: Falco rusticolus (assembly GCF_015220075.1). NCBI lineage: Eukaryota > Metazoa > Chordata > Aves > Falconiformes > Falconidae > Falco > Falco rusticolus. The sequence goes on along the minus strand of NC_051187.1, from coordinate 80,274,953 downwards.
GTCTTAACAGCTCCATTATGGTACTATCAATCTCTCTAAGTTAATATTTCTGTCAGCTCCCTTGCAAATTACAGTTTCGTAGAAATGCTTTTCTTTGCGACATAATCGCTTCCATTGCAGTTAACGGCTGATTAAAAAAACGTCAGTTTTTTCCTTTACAAATAAGGACACTTCCGATTTTAAGCTCTTCAAGCCTTTTTGTTTGAAGTTAGCTCAAAAATAAGACAAGACAAAAAAGGAAAACGCCCAGAAAAACATATATATCCACACACACTCAATACTCTTACATGCCAAAATTATTAACCAGTGCCTATTTAGAATGACTCACTTTGTCATCTGCTTTTATGCTCCTCAATCTCATAGTCAGCTGGAAGCGGAGAAAGTTGTTTGTCCCAATTGACTGAAGTTCCAACAATTTACAAAGTGCCACCAGCTGAGGCCTAGTTAGATTGTCCAGAGTCAATTCATCTTCAAACAGTTTAGAGAACCTTAAGATCTCCTCATTACTGGGTCTTTCACCCGTTTCCCTGATCTGTAAGAAAAAAAAACACACACAAAGTTTATCAAAGCAATTCTTATGGTTGGGCATTATTTTGAACAAAAATACTCTCTTCATTTGTCAAGTACATTGCATCGATTCTGGGATACAAAATAGGACACACGGAAGACATGAAAGAAGATTAAAAACCCCCAACAACTTATTATAAAAGGCAAAAGAATTGATGGTATTGATAGTTTCCAACAACATTTCATAATATATTTGAGATAAAACTAAGAAAAAATATTAGATGCATCTGTATACTAATGAGCAGGTCTGAGTTGATACTGCCATGAGATACCTAAAAAAAAAAAAGTATATCTGAGCAAATAAATACTTGCTACAGAAGTATACTGACAAGTATTCTTTCTGGTACCATACTTTAGTACTAAACATGAGAGCACACTAAAAGCACCACCCTGTGAAGATAAAAGTGAAAATGCAAAACTTTTGCCATTTGATGTAACGTTGGTGTCCCTATGAAACACAGATTTGGACACTTAACTACCTACATTCTCTCCACAACCATGTTTGTTACACCACCATTTGGCTTCCAGTTCCTAGCTGTTTTGTGGGACCTCAACGGAAAGGCACTTGTACCTGAAGCTATTTTGAAGCGTAAACCACTATTTGGGAAAGGACTCTGTATCCTTGAAGTAAGGTTCTACATAACTGCTTGTACAAATGCAAACCTTTAAAGTTCAGTGCAGTGCCATCTGGCAACACGTTAATTGAATCCAAGTACTGGAAGCAGAAATAACAGTTCAAAAGAAGTAGAAAAAGTGCTTATTAGTGATATTACTAAATCCAAAATCTACAGAACTTAACAATGAAGTACTCCCAGTCACTTGACATCTCCAGTCTAAACTAAGTAGAGAGAAGTAAAAAACAACCCACTCTTCCCAGTCCTTCTACCTTTATGCTCTGTAAAGAAAACATAAGCTAAGTAACATCAAGCACAGCCTGAAAACCTAACATTACCTATACAGCCTGATTTATTATGCCTACCTGTTTTACTTGTCACCTCAAATCTTTTAGTGAGCAGCTACTGAGTATAGGAAAAGATAAAAATTTGAAAGACAAGACGGTCTTGAGTCCATTAACCTCCAGGGTACCTGTGTAGCAGAGAAACCAACCCAGAGAAAGGTATGTCAAAGGCCTTGTTACACTTCACCAGCTCCTTCACTACAGGAGCAAAAAATGGAACTTGAAAAATACCGAAAGTATCTTCTTCCTTGTTTAAAGCTAAATTTTGGCAGAGCCAAGTGTGTGTTTCTTGAGTGTACAAACTGAAGCTCTCTAGCACATCACTGCTACAAAGCAACACAGATAAATTCTGGAATTCTGCAGCAAACATGTTAAGCCTGTAATCAATGGGTCTTGCAGCATCAAATACATCACTGCAGAGCAGTATAAAAGAACAGCAAAAAGGTGGGAAACATTAAGCTTCTTGCTCTGACATTTATTACCTAGTACAATGAAATGAGATCCATAAAGTTTGTCTCCATGGCATAAATGAGAAATACATAGCTGTAAAAAGCACACCCACACAAAAGAAATGTAGGGCTTGAAACTTCTTTTTAGTCGTCAGAGGAACTTGGGACTTCCTCCAGCAGATGTGGAGTAATAGGTCATTTATTTCCACAGAAATTAACCGCCAAATGTAAATTCTCAGTAGCAGTCCTTTCAGAAGAAAATGACATGTTCCAAACATGAAGCATGGCAGTGGCATGCTCCCAGAGTCTGCAGTGTCAGTGCTTCAGCTACTAACTGCTGTAACTAACCATTTCAAATTTTCTGCAGATGACAAACAGAAACAGATGATTGCATAGAAGCTTCAAGGAACATGGACTTTGCAAGCAGATACCAACTGGCAAATATCATTATCTGAGGTAACCTACGCAGCACTATCAATATCATCTTATTACTCCACCCTTTAAAACTTAACCTTCAGCACTAACAATCACGAAAAGCTCAAGCTAGCTGACAGGACTGGTAAAGTTCAGGTCTGAAATCCCCAGGCTTATATGCTTTTTCTGTGCAAATACACTCTCCCTAAAGATGGGGACTACACTCTTACTTTCAACAAAGCACCTGGTGATGGTTGTTGGCTCAATCTCTTATTCAACGGTCCCACAATTAAGAGAAATCAGAAGTGTGAACCAAGATCATTCTATCCTAAGAAGATACTTTTAATGTCTCCAGGGAATACCTTACCCTTACCTGCAGGGTGGTGAAAAGAAACAGTCAAACCTAAAGGCCGTCAATGTAAGAAGCAGATAACTGACATCTAATCTGTGTCAGCAACCGCTTGTGAATGAAAAACTTTGTACCAAACACAGCACACTCATTCTAGCAAAACTCCAGATTATACCACATTCTAGTCATTATCCAAAAGGATTTCAGCAGTATAGCAACACTATATGTAAAAATTGTTTTTATAAGCAGAATGAAATTTGAAAAAAAAAAATTGACTTCCCTGCCCCCACTAAGTTTTAATGAGTTCTGAAAGAAATCCTTTCTCCCACTTTTTACCCAATGTTCAAAAAAAGTGGTCAAAAACTACATGGGTAATCTCTGAGCGTGCTTTTTTTTTATGTTAGAATTAACTTATTAATGAAATAAGAGAACATGCATCAAATGAGCAGAAATCTCTAGAATCAGAGACCAAAATTACCAGCTAGAATACCAGAGTTAAGAACAGTAAAACTTCAGCACACTGAAGTGTTACTTGTAAAAAAGAAATATATACCAAAAAATCTATTACACCCTGCTTTTTCAAATCCAACAGAATACAGGTATCTAAAGCAAAGAAAACACCAAGCTATTTTTTTTTGGTAGGAAAAGAAAATACATTTTAAAAAATGTTTACCTTTTGAAAGAATGTTGAAAAATCTTTTGTAACATTTCCTTTGGCTGCTTTGTTTTTTAAGGCCATCTCCTCAATGGTGTCTTGAAGGAATTTAGCCAATTCAAGCTTTACTCTCAATTCTTTCTTCAATCTTTCCTCCTGTTAAAAAACATACTTGGTTTTAAAAGTTCTTTCCAAAAATATGCACATGGAATACCACTTCTGCCTTCAGACAAGTTATGTGGAGTGCTCCTGAACTTCTGTAACACACACACCCACCACAAGAGGACATTCACTCTTATCAAAGATTCCCAAACCACACTGAAAAATACATTGATCAGCTCAAAGCTCCATGAAGCATGAGATGCAATGCCAACAGAGTTAAGTGCAGCACGAGTGGTTTTGCCTGCTAAAACTAACATGCACCCTCTGAACTAGTAACAAAAAAATAGAAACTAAAACTGGTTTGGGTAATTCCTAACTCTCGTATCCAGCACAGAAATCCTACACTGTATCTCATCCAAACAAAGAGGAATTTATCACAGAATTAGAAATTAATGGTTACTCAGATCCAAGTATACAAACATGGTTGATTACATCTGTGACTGACTGGGAACTCCCTATGTACTAACCTCATCTAAGTCTTTTGGGCTCTGAAAGTGAGAAATTGTGAGGCTTTTTGGTGTGTTTTTACAAAGCTCAACAATTCCATGAAAACATTAACTAAAAGAAACAAAGTTTAAGCAAAACAATGCATAAGAAGCTATTTTAACTATTTAGTATACATACAAGAAACATTGCATCAAGAATAAGGACTACAAATGTTAAAGTCTGCCTATTTTAGTATAATCTAGAAAAATAAAGTTTCATAGCTTTCACTTCTACTTTAAGAGTCATAGAAGATGGAGATGAGGAACATGAGAAAAAAGGAGCAAAAAAGACAGGAGAAACTTATAGCCCTCACAGCTAAGCACCTGCACACACAGAAAGGTAAACCAGGACAGCTCTGATTCTTTATTATATGTTAACAGCAAGCTCATCAAAACAACATACAGATGACAAAAGCATTCCCCTAATACTGAAAAGAATTTCTAAATTTTAGATTTTTTCTAATTTTAAGACTTTTTCTAATTTCTTTCTTTACAGAGGAAAGTTGTAATTTTTTCAAAACATATTACTGATATTACATATCATAATACACATGGTATGTAATGTAAAACATATTACATATGTTTTTCAAAACAAATTCAGACCTGCTTACCTTTTTAGACTTTGTCTCAAATGTAGAGGGAAGCATATTGGGGAACAACTTAAGAGCTACTGGGAGCAAAAACTCCATAAATGGGACAACAAGAAAAACTAGGAAAGGGACCAAGCGGAAAAGATCGGCACATATTCGAAGAAACTGGAAGAAAAAAAAAAAAGTATTGATAAGCAAAATCTTAAGTATTTATTTCAAAATTGCTTGATATGATCATCCACATTATCACTGAAGCTCACATAGATATAGATATATATTTTAACTACAAGGGAAAGTGAAAACAACACAGAAAAAGGACGCAACAAAGTCAGTTTTCAGTATCTTTTTCTTCCAAGTTGCTATATACTACTGAGTACCAGAGTTTCAGCAGTTTTCAGCACTACAGAAAGTATTTCACAAGCCTCACTGTGTCTCAATAGGATTATTGAGCAAGTATCTCATTTAAACCTCTTAAAAGCACCTGAAAACAGGAGGTGGTCATTTGTTGTTGTTAAAGCTGCTTAACTTCTTTTATTCATCTTTATTTATGCTCTACCACTTCTTACATGCATGAGCTAGTATGCACTAAGTAATCAAGAATAAAATGAAAGATCCCTCCCTCTCAGCCTTCTAACAATTGTAATGTACATTTAAATCCAGGGTGATGAGCCCAGCTTGGTAGATCCTTTTTTTAAAACCACTGCTTTTCTAGAGCAGTAATCCTCTGAAGCAGGCCGATGCATTACTTACTGAATATTGAACGGCATAAAATAAATATTGTCCTTCCAATTTCTGTACACCCATAAGTGTACCTGTAAGGTTGTACAGTCTATAACCAAATCTTTCAGTGCTCACTGGAAGCTTAATAACTTGGTTTATAGTGGGGAGTGCAGACTCCACCTCATTTTACAAAGCAAATAACCAGTTACTGGGAATACTGTCAATTCGTAAATCAGAGACTGAAGGTCAGACATACGCTACACTACTGCCACAGCACTGTCATTCAATATTATGATTTGATAAACACTGCTATGATTGGCAAAAACTGGCAACATAAATGCTATTACAGAAGTAAATGCATGCTTCCCTCTCCATTCCCTCCCTGCAGCTCATGCCAATTCAGGGGAACAGCAGCAACAAGCAGTATAGATTGCACGTTGCCAGGACTGCTTTGCTAGAATACAAAACCAGTAAAACTTCAACCATAATTTTCTTAGCATAAAACCAGACAAAATCTTTAGATACTGTTCAAGGAATGCACAAACTCCACAGTTCCAAAGTTCTACATTTTTCTTTGTATATAAAAAATTCAGTTACCCAGAAGGGATGCTTTGGTCCATTGTTTAGAGGCTCAGAGATTTTTCCATTCAAACAACAGAAGACAATGACTACCAGGGAGTTCAAAAAGATGTAAGAAAATTTTGAAGAAAAATTTTAAAGTCAGAAGAAAAGTACATTTTCCCAAAACAAAAAAAAACCCTGAAAAATTTCTAGAGCACAGCACAGAGATCCTATTTGTACCCAGTATATTTTCAGACAGTGCGTGCAAGTATTTGTATAAGGCAAAATCCGTATCTAAGGAAGCAGTTTTACAACCGGATTAAGCTAACTTAATGCTAACCTGAGACAATGTATAAAGAGTCATGACCGTGCACTAGCAGTCACAATGTGAAGGTACACCACTGATCCAGCTAAAACTAACCTATAAATACATACACAGACAAGCGAAAAAGGATCAAGGATCAGTAGAAACCAAAAGCGGGTGGAAGAGCTGTTGGAAGCCTTGATTTAAGCACCAAGCAGGACTGGTCTTTTTTGCAGCAGCACCGCCCTGGATCAGCTTACACAAAACATGAAACTGCAGCCCTGTGCTACCTCAAGGACAACAACTTTGCATAGGAACCTAATACAATGGTGCATGATTACACACACATTACTTGGCAGCACAGCATGAAAAGCTTGTGACTACTCTCTATCTGCTACTACTGTTCACGAATTCCACTTTTCCCTCCCCTGCAGGGCTAAAATGGTTTGCAAACTTGCCACAAACTCCACACTGTTTACCATCTCACCTCTGTGTCCTGAACCATCCTGCTGTAGGAGGCAGCACTAGAGCAATTAGTTTTTAAACAGCCAGTTTCATATTTTGCACGTTTTACTTCTTCCTGCCTTCTTTCCTAAGTCCAGATATAGGATCCTGTTGAATCCAAACCCCACTAGCAACTGTACAAACAGAATTTTGGAACTGACTTTTGGTTTATGTAAGCAATAGCTCGCTTGCATTAGCCATGCTACAGCTGCTTGTTAATGTGGTTGGATTACTTGGGTATCTTTCCATTATTGCCTCCAAAGAGGAAGGAAAGGGCAGGCAGAAATAGCTCATTTGTCAGTCTGCGTGAAGATAAGATTTCTCTAGGACTTACAGCAATATGTACTTCAAATATATACATATGTTGTTGGGGATTTTTTTAATTTCAGGAACATCCTTTGCAAAGTTGAAGCCAATCTGGCATCAAAGTTTTAAGACTTCTTTAAATCAGTCAATATACTACAATTTCAGGCTGAACTGATAAAAAGAAAGTTTGTTTCAACACAGTTCAAAGTAAGGTTTTAAAAAAGCACATGTAAAGGCTCTTGTTCAACTGTAAGCTGGTTTGCTTTTCACCAACCCTGGGTTCTAAGCCTACCATGACTCCATTCAAGAGACATGATGTTCTCTACCTCCGTATAAAGAAAACACAAAAGCTAGACTGAGAAAGTAACATTACTGTAGTACTTAAAACTATCTTCTCCACATCATCTACACTGGATTGCATGCATACAGACACACACATACACACATCACTAGGTAAGAGACAAGCTACATCAATGTAAACACTAATATACACCTGCACGATAAATTTCTATTTTATTTTATATAAGGGAACTGATACTGAACTCGCACATCTGCACAAAAAAAAAAAGCATTCAGGAAGGACAAATGCCAGATCACTATGTAAATATGAGAAAGACAGCTCTATCATCACTAGGTGATGAAATTAAAGGGCAACCAAATTAATAAATCCATCTATTGATGGGAGTAATGCATGTATGTCCAAAGATAACTTACTACTTCTAAAGGTTCATGCCTTCTAGAATACAGTCCTGATCTTTCAGCAGAAATATTTCCATGATATCCATATTTTACTATTGTTTGTTAATTTCCCAGAAGTATGTGAACATGAAACAGGCAAGAAAACCAAATGCTTCCAATCTTGCTCTCTGGAAGATTTTAAACATGGTTTTAAACCATGAATTAATTTGTCTCACTTGGCCTTCCAAGTTCCCCAAAGCTCTCAATAAGCCAGCACAAGCTAGAACTGCTACTTCTAGAAGTCCTGCAGTCCTCATTCCCCCCCTATCCTCAGTTACCCTTTCTTGGCACTACATAATCCCCTGTCTCATGTCAGCACAGACTGTTATATTTATTGCTGAGCAACGTTTCAGCTGGATCAGCTGCCAAGCATACACTTGTACCAGCCTAAGGAAGAGGGCAAAAATAAGTAGCATGAAGATGCTCAGGCCAAATACCATCAACCAGTGCTGTTGTAGAAAGAGACCAGATGTAGTCACAGATGAAAATTGCTACATGTGCATTTAACAATTTTTGTTACTTGTCTAACTTGGTGAATATAGGAAAAACACTTTTGTATACTGCATTAAGATGTGATGGGTTTCAATTACACATGAAAATGTTCAACTATGTCCCTAATTTTATCAGGAAGTTATTTAAATGAGCAAATATTCATGTTTTTGATCATTTCAACACATTTCAACAAAAAAGCTTTTGGAAGGCAGAGATGTGAACCTAACCCATTGCGCGTACAGTGTACAAACTGCATAGAACCAAACCATGAATGCAAGCAGCACTATTTAACTCTGCTGCCAGAGTACATACACTTTTCACTAGCCCGCGTTTCTTCTAGCAATAGCTGAAATATTTTTAAAAAAAGGCAGGAAGACAAATACTTTATCTGTATAAACGGCTTTAAAAATAGTAAGATGAGAACTATTAAATCAGCATGTTTCATATATTCCTAATGAACTAGTGAAGTTAAACAGTACTGCATCCTTTCAAAAAAAAAAGTTTTAAACTATACCAGTTTCAAAACACCTTTATTTCAGTCTTTCTGTATATAAGCTCACATTAAATGTTTTCAATTATCATATATCTTTTAATTTTAACTGAATAAGCATATTTACTTGATCCACAAACTGAAATTACTATTGAAATGCACGTGTTACCTAATTCGAAAGCACCCTCATTTTGCACTCCACACTTCATCTCCATGCTCTTTTCTTTAAAATCAGCAGTTGCATGTTTACAGTTTCATAAATGTAAGCTACATGCCATGAAGAAAAACAAAAGTATAGAACAAAAACTTTCCTCAAATTATCTTCTTTGGACTAAAATTATCTCACAAACAGATTTATAACTGAGATTGTACTAATATCTAATTATCAATCATGCATTTTAGCCTGCAGCTTTTTTTCTGTTTAAATAAAGCACAGCAACCTCACAACAGAATTGGCACAAATCCAACCTTCACTAGAAGTGTCTTCCCTCTGCTTTTCCAGCTGAAGTGAAAAAGCAGAGAAAGTGACCATGTACACACATAGCACATGGATGGGAACTTGTGAACAAACCACAACCACTGTCCACATAACAAAGCAGAAGAGTCCTCTGCTGTTCCAACTAGAAAATATCAAATTTATCTTCAGTAATGGGGAACAAGACTAAAATGTTTCGGGGTCATATCCAAAATTTTTAGTGTCCACATAGGCAGGAGGGGGAAATACACTTAGCAATTTTAATTCTAGGAACAGAAGACAACAGAAAGAACTAACTAGATTAAAGTAAAATGGAGCAATTGTTAAGGATACTCAAATGAAATTGGTATTTACTCAGTACCTGTCTCCGCTCTCGACGAGACAAAGTGTTTCCATGAAGTACTCGCCAAAGCATCCTTGCAGCTATTTTAGTGTCAATCCACAGTAAACGAAAACCATGGTAATAGTGCTTCAGTTCGTCCACAATCCTCTGTCCAATAGGTTTTTTCACAACTTCCACTTCTGTTGGACTATATACAGGACCTCCTTCTTCTAACTTCTTGTTTCTGTCCTTTAAGGACTTCAGTGACTTTTCAACTATGGAGTCATCTTGAAGGGGATGTGAAGAGTGCCACCATCTAACTGGAAGATACTGGGGACCTGAAACACCCATGGTTGCTAGTGGCGTCCATGAGCCATAAGAGCTCCTAAGAGTAAAGTATATTTGTTCAGATCCTTTAGTCCAACAACAGTAGCGATCTTTTTTGGAGTATCCATAAACAGGAGGGACACTAGTGCAATATTTAAAGTGTACAGTCCTTCAAAAGAAAAAAAGCATTCAGTAATTAGCAGTAGTTCGTAAGTTATTAATATTTTTATATTTATATAGTTATATAAATGTATGCATTTATAAAATGCATCATTTGATAAATATTTACCACATATTTAAGAAAAAAAACCCCAAATTTGTGACCCTTCTGATCCAATGCCTATACCTGAACAGAATATTTGGCTTTATTTCATGACACAAAAAAACCCTGCAGAGAACTTTCCACTAAACTTTGTACAGGTAACTTATTTTACTCCAATTAAAAAAAGAGTAGCAACCAGAAGTGCTTTCCATTTAGAAAGCTACATTTGAAAATAAATCTGTAAATCCATAAGTAACATAAAGCCCCCTCTATTACTTCTCCTGTTTGAAGAAAACACTGGAGGAAAAAAAAACCAGAAGTTGTTGTCTTGGGATAGGTGCCGAGTTAAAGGAAGAGAATTAACATCGGAGAAATCTGATTTTCCTCCATGTTTTCCAAAAGAGTTCCTCTTTTACTATCTCCATGCATCTAGTTTTCCTTTTTCAGCAGAAACTTTTGCACAAACTTCCATCATGGTACTGAGCTGAGGCACACAGAACCAACACTCTTCTACATTGTTCAGAATTTTTCCCTTTTCTTAATTAAATGTAAATTCAAGTTAGTCGGGAAACATTGCTCAAACACTCATTATACACACAGAAGAACTACTCAATACACACAGGATTGTACACACATAAAAGGATATACCAAACTTAAGAGTAAATAAAATATTTTACATAAACGAGCTCCATTAAGTGTCCCTCAAACTGAAACGCCAGCATTATGTCATCTACAGGATAGAAATGACTTGGGTGTTTCTTTATGGAGCCCTTATACTACCAAAACAAAATCAGAACGTGTATTTGTCTTCAGTCAATGAAGAGAAAATAGGTGCAAGTGGCTCTACAGCTCTGACAATGACAAAAAAAGTTTATTGAACATTTGTAAGTATTAGCTTCACTCATTTTTCAGCCAGACATACTTTTTAATCTTACCACATGCATCCAATAAATTTTAATCGTTTTATCTATTTAATGTTATTCAAATAGAGCTTTGTACAGAAAATTGACCACATTATTTCTTTTTAAAGACACATTATCATTATTTTCTAGCTTAAACCAAAATTAAGCATCTGACCATTCACTGGTCAGATGACTGCTGAAACATACACAGCTACACAAGACATTTTCTTTTCTGAAAGCTGGAGAGGGATTTTTTACAAGAGAATGTAGTGATAGGACAAGGGGTAATGTTTTTAAGCTGAAAGAAAATAGATTTAGACAAGATATTAGGAATATATTCTTTACTGGAGGGTGGTGAGGCACTGGCACAGGTTGCCCAGAGAAGCTGTGGATGCCCCATCCCTGGCAGTGTTCAGGGCCAGGCTGGATGGGGCTTGGAGCAACCTGGTCTAGTGGAAGGTGTCCCTGCCCATGGCAGGGAGTTGGAACTAGGTGGTCTCTATAAGGTCCCTTCCAATCCAAACCATTCTTCAACTCCATGACTCTTGATTAGCTAGAAAACTACAGATTTGCACAGACATTAACTAATGAGAATTACTGTTCCTTTAAGAAAATAAAGTACATATTCAAAACCAGATTAAAACACCTGCATAAATCAATCGATCCTGACTCCATATCATTTCCCAAACACAGAGCTCCAGGCCTACAGACAAAGTTCCACCTACATACAAATACCTACATTCTACTGCGTGCAGAGAAGGGAGGTCTGTCAGCAGAATTGGTTCTGAGTTGTCTTGTGAAAAATTTTTTCCCCTGCAATGTGCCTCTCTGAACACACTTTCACTAGCACGATGTCAGACACAGAGCTTCTATCCCAAACTGTCCTCAGTACTTGTTTCATTAGAGTCCCTTGCTTTTGGATCTGGGTCATGTGGGGTATGGGCACTAGCTTGTTTTATTTTAGGCAGCAACATTACATTAACAGCAGCTTGTGTTTTATTTTAAGCAGCAACATTACAATAACAGTAGCTTATCGTAAAAAAACCCCAAACTTCTCAAAAGAACAACAAGAATTTCTGTCCCAATATTCAGATGCTCATAAAACAAACTTAAAGCTGTAAGTTTCTGATTTTCCAAGAGAGAGGCCCCATATAATAATCTACTAAAAAGTAAGCAGAGATTTAAAAATGCTTTATATATTAAAAAAACTCTCATAACTGATTATACGGTAAGTGACATAAAACTAACATGACTAAAAAAAGAATTACTTTGTTTCCTATTACAGGGTTATGTCCATGGAGACATCTTCATGTTAAAATGAAAATTTAGGAAATTAAACACTAGTGACTGTTTCCTGTGCAGTTAGACTATAAATCAAGTAGAGAATATGTATTTTTTACATTCCATGAAGAAGCGCTAGGAAATTATATCCACAAGTACATCTTGTGAGCCAAGTCATGAACAGAGAATGGATTCTGCCAACACCCAACTCCTTAAGTTCCATAAGGCCACACAGCAGCTCAATTCTTTTCCAGAAGAGGACACCATCTCCCAGTAGAGCCTCACCCAAGGCTGTAACATACAGTAAACTACTTTGGTTTACTAAAAATACAACTCAAAATTATCTACATTCCTAACTGTCAACTACATTTTTCAAACTAGCTGTGACTGAATGTTTACTCTATGGAACTTCACAGTGAAAGTATGCAAGGAGCCCATGATATCCCCTGATGTCACCTGGAATCACTCAAGAACAAGACTGATGTTCTATTGCTTTCACATCATAAGTGAAACAAAAGGGAGGAAGTGGGAGAAAAAAGGAAGACATCACTTGCTTTCTCCCACACACAGCCAAACAGGTGAAGAGAGTAATACTCAGACTTCCTTTAATCTGTCAGTAACACAGCTGAAGCAACGTTTTCACACTTTGTCTAGATGATATAAACCTACATTCTACAATAGTATACTAACTGATGGCTTTGTACAGTTTTGAGTTTAGAAAAAAAAGTTCGTATTTACTCACATTTTGTTTGCCAACCTCAGGGATGTACAGCTAAAACATGCCCGATCTCCCAAGTTACCTAGAAAAATACCAATAATTAGCATTAATTTGGAAATTCAGGACTACATTTATCCATATAGTGAATTGTACACAAATACGCGAAAGACCAATCTTTACTTAGGAATGGCTACTAATGAAAGCACAAGAAAGATGCCATGTAACAGCAACTTCTTTATAGTGCACTGTTTGTAAGCACATTCACACTTTGGATGATTGTGCATCACAGTCAAGACTGAAAATTGTTTTGCTTTGACAAGAACCATGTGAAGCACTGAAGCCCAAATACCTCATCCTATGCCAACACAAATTAAAGCACATAACTTGTTCTTATTTCTTGCAATCTGTAATCTCAATTTACAGGATAAAAAAGAGAAAACAGGTAGGAAGCAATTCTGTAATATGGCTGACATCTCCATAAGCATTCAATACAAGCAACTGTATTTCAGAAAAACTTCACTAAAAGCAAAGGTAATTTTTGAACAGCTCCTTAACACAGTAGTAAGATGATCCAAATGGAGCACTTGCAAAGTATCTAGGATTAATTTCTTTTTTTAAGCAAGAAAACAAAACTTGAACACACCTCAACAAAGAGGCGGAACCACACTATGCCATTTCAATACATTGCTGCCCATTTTGGTTAGCACCTGGTAAAAATAGCTCTACCCCAGATCTCTCTGCAAAGGATACAAATTGCCTTGAAAAGCAAGAGACTGATCCAAAGAATATGAAAGGTTAGCTTTCCAGCAAATGCAAAGTTCCTCAAAATGAATTTTATTTGAAATGCTAACTCAGAAGCAGTCCTAATAATAACCAATAAAGTCCACAGGAAGGGCTGACACCTATAAATGGGCATTCGCTAGGTACAGAGACAAGCAGTATCCATTCTGGAAATAAACTGAGGAGACCATCAAATGGTAAACTATCTAAGTCAGTTCACATGTTTCAGTAAAGGGCCATGCTTGAAAGCCTTCTGACCATCCAACACCATGGAAGCACCATCAGTGACATAAAATGCTACCTAGTGGCTGCATGCAATCTGTAATCACTAAAAATCATCCCTGAGCTCACTAGTAAATGATCGCTCTCCCTAAAGCAATTAGAACAAAAAATCTTGTATTGATATCTAGCTGCAATAGCTCAGTAGCTTTCCAAAACCAAGTGCAAAAAGACTCCTGAACAGATCAAAGGAAGATACATGAGCAACACTCCAAATGCCTTGACTCTTTTTGGCCAACTTTTCAGAATTCACTGTAACCAAAACAAAAATGGAAGGCTGGATGGAGTAGGCATGCTGTGGTTTGTTTCTCCTATCTAGAACCTACTATTTCTAGTCAGTCCTAAGAGACAGGAGGATAGCAATGTCATTTTAGAGGCTAGTGGTCAACTTTCCCACCATCAAAGCTAAGGTATAGCTGATATAATACATAACAGAACCTGAAGTAGACAATTTGTATCTGAGAAAACACAGCACCCAATGCTGATCACCAAAAGCCTTCCCCAACAAAATATATCCTAAATGTTCGAGGAAAAGCGATACCTCCAAAATCAGGTAGGGCAATTAGAACATATAAAAAGGGGGAAAGAGGAAGATGTTAACTTACCAAAGAAAAAGCCCAATAAGCAAGGGATGTCTCATGCTAAGCGGCCTTTGATATTATTACAGCAAAAGCTATGGCTTTATCAAGTCAAAGGAAAAGGATTCACCTATTTCAAGTTATATCAAACTCCAACAGGTATTCACTGCCATGGCAGGTAGAGCCAGGGGAAAACCTGTCTCTTTCTGGCTCAAAAATCAAGCCTTGAGAATCCGTAAAGGCCTCCTGATACTCTCTAGTATTTACAGAAAGATCAGTAGCTGAATTTCTTGGCTCAAAAGGTTAGCCGTCTCAGAAGGATGTCCGTGACTTTAAGCAACAGCTAAGCAAAGCAGAGAAGTACTCAAAGTTGCAGCATGGTAATCTGCTTCTCCCACCTGAGTGCCAGGAAGCACACAAAGCCTGTGTACCTGATAGAGGACATTGCTACAGACAGGTACCCTAGAATAAAGACGTATGATCTGGGAGATCAAAACTGATTTAGAGTTTCTTAGACAAAACTCTAACAGCAAGACACCTTCACATTATTATATATATTTCACTTTTTTTTTTTCCAAGCAGACTCATTAATGCTAAGAAAAGGGTCAAAGAACAAAATTCCAAGGTTACCATAAGAATACATGCTGACTCAAACACTTTTTGTCATACAGCCATTCAGAGTGTGAACAGGTACACAGAAACATCATTTCACCAAACGATTCTGCAGAATTAACTGTTAATTTCAGCTTTGTAAGTTCTGACAACAAAAGTTCTTTATGTTTTGCAGGGTCTGTTCCAATCATGTACTTAAGAGCAAGCCAGCCTGGAAATTATATACTTCCTTCAGAAGGGAGTAAAGTCCATACTCCTTGCTTCTAGGATAATACAGACATCCAGAAGTGTCTGAACAAGGTGAACGTAGCTTACCATACTCAGCAGTGCCCATTTAAGAAACCTGCGTTAGAATTACTTGGTTTGAAAGTGAGAAAGGTGGTAGTGCCAGAAAAGCTGTATGTTAACATACTCCTCATGCAAAAGCAGTAATGAGGATTTTTTTTTTAATTTAATGAAACAGCAAAACCAAAAGTTTTAAATATAGAATAGCTGTGTACCATTACTACATTTAGGGTTTTCAAAAAAAAAAAAAAAAGCTAACACTTCTGTAGGGACTTACTTCATGTAAGCTTGCAGTACTTAACAGCCTGATCTGTACAGGAAGAATATTTAGGATTCTTGGAAGCACTTAATCTTAGATTACTTACACGTAAAGCAAAGAAGATGAGCTAAGTAAAGCAAAACACTATATAAAAAAATTACACCATAAAATACTGTGTTAATAATAGATTAACACTCAAAATGAAAGTACGGATCGTATCACAAGTGTAGTGCATCACTGCACACAAATTACTTTATCACAGTATTTCAGCAAATAAGTATTTTCACATGGGATAAGATTTATAACATGGAAAATCATAGCCATCATTACCATTTCTTCTTATGCTACATCACAAGAAGAATAAGAACTCCCATCTAATTTGACGGTACACGGATGCTTTTCTTCCCATCTTAAATAAACTAGATGGCTAAGATACCACAGGTTTTTGTTAAGGTCACCGTCCAAGCTTAACCTAAATAAATGTCTTTACAACAGCAGCTTAAAAATATTATCAACTAGAAGAAGCTACCACACTTCAGTGATTACTGGTAACCAAGAAGACAAGCTTGTTTATCAAAATGAAAAAGCATTCATATGGCTGATCAGGTTTGCCTGCATCTGAACATGCAGATACCCTGTTTTCAGACAGCACTTCAGTGACAAGTCAGGGCTCTGTGTCAGTGACAAACCTCTGCCCGTAAAGCTTTCATGCATTCCTCGCTAAACCCCTGCCATTCCAATCACGGACGTAAAGAGCAACCATAGGCCTCACGTAGGTCACATGTTATCAGCTGTTTCATGTCATTAAACTTGCCGCCCAAAAAACTGCCAAATTATTATGATCATTAATGGAAACAGTATCACGTACTGCACTTCCTTATTTTCCCAAGCTTTCAAAGCCACTTGGAAGAAGGCAAATTCACATTTCCTTGCTAACAGACTAAGAAAATAAACTCTTGCAGGACTGAAACGTAGTAACATACTTCTGCACCTTAAAACACATGGCTTTTTCTTCCTCGGCCAGCTAGCATTTAAGAGGTGCATGCGCCCCAACTGCCATGAGGGGAAAGCATCATCCCTTCAAACCGCCCTGGCCGCCGAGCCGACAGCAGCCCCCCGCAGGGAGAGGCGGCCCAGACGAAGCGCCGGGCCCAGCCCCAGCCCCGGCCCGCTGGCGCCGGCTGCGGAGGACGGAGCGGCAGGGACTCAGCCGGGGCCCCGCCGCGGCCCTTCCCACCCGCAAGGACCTCTCCGCCCACACCGGGAGCCCCCAGGCGTCGTCGCCGCTTCCGCCCGCCCACCCTCCTCCCCAGGCCTCCAGCGCCGCCGCCAGCACGGGCCAGGCGGCAGCGCGCAGGGCCGGGCCGTGGGGCGGCTGCGCTTCCCTCCCCGCCGCCGGAGCCGCCTGACGGCCCGCGGGGAGCCTCACCCAGCTGGGACTGGCGGCGCAGCGCTCGGGGCAGGCGGCAGGCCCGCCGGCCACACGTCTGTAGCAGCATGGACGCCATCTTGGCGCTCGCGCGCGGCTGGGCGGCGGCAGCGGGCTAGCGGCGGCGGCGGCGGCGGGCTGACGGCCTGCTCATGTCCCGCCGCCCGGGCCCCGCGCTGCGCTCCCCACACGCCCAGTAGCGCCGAGCCGCGACCGGCGGCTACGTTTGCATAGCGCCGCCCCGTGGAGCTGGGCACGCCGGGAAGTGTAGTCCTCGGGGGCGCACGGTAAGCCGGGCGCGGGCGCGGGGCGCGCGGCATGCCGGGGTCTGTAGGCCTAGGCGGTGTGGCGCGACCTCAGCCGGGCAGCCCGCGGAAGGGACTCGGGGCGGGGCGCGGTGCATGCCGGGAGATGTAGTCCTGCGGGCCCGCCGGCCGCCGCAGCGCTTTCCTTCGCCGGCAGCCGGTGAACGGCAGCGGCCGGCGGGTGGGCAGATTTCCAGCGATCTGCTGTGGGTGCGGGGTCGGGGCTGCAGGAGGCCGTGTGCCCCCCGCACCCCCCCGCCCCGCCTATGTTTACCCCAGCGGACGGTAGAAACGGCGTGCGGCGGGGCCGCGGCTCACAGCCCGCTAATTCCCCTGCCGTGCCGGGAAGGTCGGGCGGGCCGTGTGCGCTGAGAGGAAGGCGCTGGTACCGCACCTGAGCGGTTCAGGCCAGCGCGGCCGACGAGCGCGCAACCGCAGCCCCAAGTACAGGCACCAGTACCAGGCCGTCAGTGCAACGACGCTCCCTCACGCCTGGGGCCAAAATCTGACGGGTTTGGTGGTGTTAGGTACTGCTTAGCAGCAGTTGTTTCAATGCGTGCACATGTATTGCTTGTGGATCTCAGGATGTGTGATAAAAAAAATACCCTCCTTGTGGAGCTAAGACATTTCTTGATACAAAATAGCACATAAACTATTCAATTGACAGATGTGCTTTGCTAGTGCTGGTTAATAGTTTTGCTACAGAGGTTGCACTTCTTCAAATACCAGTCTACCACTGACCAGCATTAGGGTCTTTCATCAAATGTTTCAGTACTCAGTGTAGTATTAAATAGTACCATCAATTTGCTTATTTTTTGACTGTATAGACAGTTGCAGGGAATAACCAGAATCAAACTGCAGAAATTACAACTTCATCGGAGAATGGGGAAGTTTTAAAAACTGTTTATGTGGTGTTTGGGTGCTAATGCCTGCCTTGTCACAAGAAAATGGGGGAGAAGCTGCTGGAACTGTTTTTCAACAAGATGGCTGACACTCCCTGTCAACAAGATGGCTGCCTCAAGGACAGGGCTCAAAAGTGACAAGGATACTGTAGGTTTAGACCTCTTACATTTCACAGGTTATTTATAATGCCAGGCATTTGTTCAGCTATACACCCACCCAAGCTCCAACGAAAATATGTGTTATTTAACCTTATATGTAAAGGGTTAGCAGAAGCTTCAGGTTTGACCCAAAATGTGAGTGAAACACCATCTCATAGCAGGAAAAAGCAGATGTGTCTGCAGTCATCCTTTCATGGCTGAGACTTGGAAAATGCAGGAAATTAACTGGTCATATTTTAAAGTTCTTTTATGTATTTAAAGAAAATCCTCAGAGTTTCTCTTAAGTATGAAAAATTTAGATTGAATTTATACTATGTGCATTTTTAATTCAAAAGAATATGAGAAGATGGAATATTCAGTCTACTGAATCTTTAAAAAAAGAGCTTTTTCTCACATCTTTTCACCATGTTAGCGACAGAAACACTAGTGTTGTTTAAATCTAGTGATTATTAAAAAAAATTATTTGTATTATTATTTATGTACCTATTATTAGAGCTACTTTTAAAATGTTAGGCTCCCAAATGTATTGCAAGATTTTTAGCCAGCTGTCTTTACAGGTATTTAAATGTGTAGTGCATTTAAATGGTTAAACTATTTCAAATGTGCAACGTAACAACAGTGCTTTATGTTAACATGGCAATCTTAGAAAAAAATAAAAGCCAACAAAAAACACCAAACAATAAAAAAAACAACAAAACATAATCCCAATCTATACGTTTCTCTCACTAGACTGGGTTTGTAGCCTTCTCTTGTTATTCTTTTTTCTTTCTGGTTGGCTGATAACAAAACCAAATGAAATGGGGCAACTAATGGCAGTTCCTCTAACAAAGCTGCTTAATTATGTAGAAACATTATATGAAGCCTATACAAGAAGAATAATATGCTCTGAAGTCATTAAACTATTGACAAGAGATTTCAGACAGCAAACAGATGATTACAGAGGTCTCAATACATTTATGCAGACAACTAACCAGTCTTTCAATAGTTTCATTAAATTCATTAGTATTCAGGGTGGCAGACAATGTAGATGCATGAGCCTTTTCAGAGCTGAATCCGTTATGTTTTTGTACAGTCTTTTGTTCCAGATTTGTTTATACCTGGAAGTTATACAGTTTTCTACTGTATATGAAAAGGGATGATAATACATTCTGAAAATTTCCTAAATGGATACAGTTTCAAAATACAAATTGATTCTGTGCATTTACCAAGCATTGTGAAATAACACTTAAGAAAAGATGAAGTAATAATTTTCAAATAGTTGTACAAATTGCTCCCACATGAAAAGGCCCAGTGATGGTAGGTGATGCATGGGCATTCCACATAAGTCTTTTTTTGTTTTAAACAAAAACATCCATCCAGACCAACAGCCTGTGAGTTCACAGAGACAACACCCCTCCCCAGAATAAACCACGATACACACAGTTACTAGGGTTTTATTTTTAAAAGACTTAAGCTGCTACAGCCGTTTTAGACCTGGTTCTTAAAGCAACCATGTTGTTTGAAAAGGTGTCAGCCATCTTGTTGAAAAATGTGTTTTCTAGCTGGAATAGGGGGCAACAGACTAAAAAAGGAAGAACTACAAACCTTTCTTTCTAGATGGATTTAATAAGGATCTGAGAACGATTAAAATAAATGTCATATTTAAACAAAATCAAGATTATTATTTGGTACTGAACATCAAAACTTTGTCCCCTGAATGTTAAATAGAAGCAAAAGCAAGGTGACAGTTGTCTGAAAAATTACAAAACATACTCCAAATAACAGGAAATTGTGATACCTTTTACAGGCTGTGGGAATATTGAAACCTGTATTGTACTGATACACAAGCACAGCTCAGTGATTAAAAAAAAGCAAGAATGTTTTACTTGTCTAAAATAGGTATATGCATAAGACCTATGAAAGCACAGAATATGCCTATGTCTGTGCATTACGTGCATAGACATGGAAAAGGAGCAGATGAGCCTATAATTCTCATTGAGGAAGCTTAGAGATCTGTCTAGAAATTGGGGAGCAAAACCTTGAGGTAACTAGCTATATATGCGGTATTTTCTTTCAGAAAGTCTACACTTCACAGTGCAACAGATTTCCCATAGTAAAGAGCTATATGACATTCTTATCTGCTACTGTCCTTTACTCCTTCCCTCTTCACCATCTAATGAGCTCTCGTGGGTGGTAAGCAGGTGCATATGGGGACCAGCACTCCTTTGTGGCCTGCCAAAAATACCTGCTCAGTTGGAGGGGGCACCCCTCCATGCTCACCATAGTTGTCACCCCTTCCCAGGAAGCAGTTCCTAGATGCTGTTGATTGTTTTGGAGGAGGGATAACAGGATTCCAGCTCCCTATTTCAGACACATAGTCAGTTGCCCTATAGCTTGTGGAAGTGGCTGTGTAACTATACCAAATCTATGATGCTCCTGCCAGAACCACCACATTTGTTACACAGGCACGGCCTCAGTTCCCTGTTATACCCGGATGACAAACCAACCTGGCAGCAAAGGCAGCAAGGGACAGGGGAGATAATATTCGGTGGGTGGAGGGGAAGGAGGTGCGATGCTTGATGCTCTGGGCTGTAAGCAGGAGGATGTGGGAGCATAATTAGCATTTGATGAGATGGGAGACAGGTCTGCCGTTTCTCTTCTGCAAGATCATGTTTGTGTACAGTGTGATTCTATAAGCTACATAGTGGTACAGGCCCATATACAGTATTTAAAAGTAGGATTACGCTTTTAGTCTGTAGAATCTGTTTCCATGGCAATCCCCAGGTTATCTCCTTGAATAGATTTAACAATATGGGATTAACCTCATCTTTATTCACCACTGTTCAGCGTAACTCTGAAGAAAGGAAAAAAAAAAAAAAAAGACATTACTGTGTAGCAACTTGCATTAAGTTCCCACCCAAGGGAGAAAACCAACAGATTATTAGTTCTTTAAAAAATACTCCCATTCACCATCACAGATTTTTGAGGAGAGACTTGTGAGATACTAAAGCCTGTTGCTCTGTAAATGTTAGAGCCCAAAGGTAAAAGTTCAAGTGGTCACTGGATTACAGACTTGCTCTGTATGTACGTCCAGGTCACAAGTTCACTGCTGTCTGTAATGTGCCAAAATCAAGCGGCAGTGGCTTCACATTAGCAACAGCACAGAAACAATCTGCCTTGGGTGCCTTTTCAAACAATGCAGTGAAAAGCTACTCAGAGATTTCCTTGACAGTAATAACGTGCTGTAAACAGTCATTCCTGATCCAAGGATAATTACTTGCTCAAATTCTAGTCAGAAAGCAGTATTTTACAAGATTGCATAAGCTTGACCCAAATTAGCAATACAAAATAATGTATTAGATTGTCATTAATGAAATTCGACATGCAGGCAGACAAGGAGAACACAGCTGAGAGAATACAAACGTAATTTTGAAAATCTTTTCAAATTGAGGAAAAAGTAGCATTTGCAGTTCGTAGTGAAAATCACACGGATTCTAGTGTTAACCAGCAGATGGAGCTTACGTGAAACAAACAGGCGGAAAAGATGCACAATCAGTGCACAAAGCAGTGTTTTGGGGCGCTGCTGTCTACAGGACTGGAGGAGGACATGGGGAAAAAGCTAGAAGGTTCTGGCCAAGACGGGATCAAGCAGAAGAGGGAGGGCAGGCAGTGTTCAGGCAATACATGTAGCAAAAAGGAAAGAACGTAGCTGTAACGAGTAAACTGATTTAGACCTTGAGAAAAACAGAGGGGGGATAAAGAAGGACAAAAGGAAGTCTATCATTAAAAATGCACCTGTTAGTTCCAGCTGATATGAGGGGGTCTGAGATTTTGCTGCAAAATTACCAGCCCTGTATTTAAAGATAACCTGTTATACCTCCAAATGTGTCAAATTTGATTTTATGAATGACAGGCTTTACAAAAGTGTATTTATTCTTTGCCTCCTGGTTGGTTTTTTTTTTTTGGTGTGGGTTGTTTTGGTTTTTTTGGTTTGGTTTTTTTTTGGAGGGGGGGTGAGTCTGTAAAATTTGCAAGTTCCTGTCTGCAATTAGAAACACAGAAAACTGACAATCTTATGCCATCATCTGCTTCTCAGAGTTAGGTCTTTAAGAAAACACCAAATGTTGTGTTACTGTCAATAAAAGCCCTAAAACTGCCACCTCTGCTTTTATAAACCCTCCAAGAAGCAAGACAAGAACAGACTGTGACCAGGGAAGCCCTCCCCCCACCCCACCCTGGATTGTGTAGACCTGATCCTGCACTCCTCACATATCTCCAAATTCCTGGTGAAGTCAGCCAGTAGTATATGAGTGTTGGAAGAATAGGAGGTCCCTGCAGAGATACCTTTCGGTTTGAGTCCATTAAAGAAACAGCAGAAGGTCAGCACACCATTTTCGGAGAATTTTTACCTTTCTATTCTAAAAGGGAGAGAAACGGGCTATTTCCAAGGGCTATTTAAATTCTTTAGCAATTTGGGAAGGGTGAGGCTGCTTGTGATAAGCAGTGGTCTAGAGGGGAGAGGATTAAAGCCAGTGTGTGGATACAGCTGTATGACTTGGTAGCAGGCAAAATGCTATGTAGTTCTGTTGTCCCCAGGCATATTCAGGCTTTGTCTGCCTCCAAGGAGGGAAACAGAACTAAGCATTTCTGTTAAAAGAATAAATAAGATACTGAAGATGGATAGGTTGATTTGCTGAAGCCTGATGCTTAAAATTCCTGTGCAGAATTCAGCCCTTTTGGGCATCAGCTGTTGTTACCTCTTTCTTGCTGGTTGTGCTGATGATCTTATCAGTCCTGGCCCATATTTTTCCCTAACAATCCTCCTGAATGACCCTACCGGAATATGCCTTTCTAACCTTTGAATTGCTCTCTCTTGTTTACCTTTCAGCTTTAAACTTTCTACCTTACATAATCCAGACCAAGCCTGTAACACAGATCTCACACTTTTTTATCCTGTTCTCCTTGACCTGACTAACACTCCCATCTTCCATGCTGCTGTACAATGACCTGCCCATTCCAGCATGCAAGCCCACAGCCCCTCCTTTATTCAAGTCAAAGAGCTGCTTTTCTCAAGAGGCCTCCCCACAGAGATAATGAAAAGCAGATTAAGAGATTTGAAAAAGGAGTTGGTTCCTTTGGAATGGTCAGTGCGCTTTCCCTTTCTACAACCATCCTCTATACTGTAAATTTTCCAATCAGTGTTTGTATGGATGTCTGTGCCTTGACCTCAGCAGGACCTATGCTGTTGGGCCCCAATCCTACACATGCATATGCATGCCATATCCCTTTGCTATCAGTGAGATTCGCAGACACAGAGTGCTAAAGAAACAAGTGCAGTTGTGTATTTGTAAAAATAAATCCTGGTGCTTGCCAGATAATACCATAAAAGTGTTGGAAAGGGCTAAAAATTAACACTATTAACTTTGTTCTTGTGACACAGAAAGAACAACAGCCTCCAAAGCAAGTGAAGCAGCAGCTCTGTTGACAGCACTTGGTTTGGACTGATTTGTAGGTATATGAGAATCTTGAGGTGAAATAGCCTGGTAAAATGTGATGTGAAGCTATAGCAAAGTAATAGAAAGCCATCAGCACAAGTACATCCCAACGGTGCTTTGCCAGTATCCTGCCTTTTTCATAGGCAGCTGAACTTCAGGCATCAGAAACAGAAGATGCTTTGTCTGAGCTTTCCCATGTAATCAGCAATCTCTCTCCTGCCTGTCTTAGGCCTCCATTCACTTTATTACTATTATAGTATCTCCTAGAGACAGACTTAAGAGGCATTCACCCCTAAACGTCCTGGTACCTTAAAGTGATTAATTATTTTCTCAGTAATCCGTTACATGTTTTAATTCTGGTTACATGAGTGTAGAAACTGTAGCTAGCAAGTTATATGTACATATAAGAAAATAAAAAGTTGACATAAAAGAGCTTTACCATTGGATTTGATCAGTGTCCGGGGGAAGTAAAGCCCCCCAAACTAGGTGTTCTCCTCAGAAAGCAAGAAGGAACTTTGTGTACAAACCAAAGCCTCAGCTGGGGGTTGCAAATATGTAGCGGTTCATCAGCTGGCTAGAGCGAGAGGAACTCATTGGGACTAATCTGAGCAACAGGTAAAAGTAAGCCATCCAGACTGCTCATCAGTCAGGGTGACAACCCCACACTCATTCCAATACTACTTATATCAATAATTTTCTTTTTTTAATCACTAATCCAACAGCAGATAGAGGAAATACACCCAACAGATATCAAGAAAAAGACTCCACTCCCCTTTGGCTCAGCCAGCAGTGCTCTCCTGTTGTGCCAAGGGAGCAACCTCCTCCCCTTTCCGAGGCCTCTCCTCCCAAGGAACAGACATCTAACTCTCCCTGAGTGGGAAGCCTCTTTCAGCGTGCCAGCTGGGAATCAGGGCCCTGGGCTCAATCCCAGCACCTGTGCCTAGTTTTCTTACAGAGCACTGCCAGCTGCTCTTCTAGGTCTGCAAATGTCCTGTGTACCGTATTTCTTTTCATTTCTGTGTATTGCTTTGGATAAGCAATGCAAAGGTGTTGCTTATATTTGGATTTTTTGCAAATACACTAATATTTACCTTAACCTGGTTTGTGTTGAGGATCGTATCAGGGTACTGACAAAGGCAGCCATGCTGGTTTTGGTAATCCTTAAATCAGGGCTGACAAACCAGTAGTGCCCAGAACCCCGGTACTATTTCTGAAGGAATTTGAAGGGGAGTGGAATATAGGCGCAGGCCACTTTGGAAACTAGTGACATGGAGTTTGCGAGGAAGAGGTGTTTTTGATGGCTGGTGTTTGTCGGAGAACTTTTCTGGCATTACACATGGTAGCAGAGAGTATAGTTGACCCTGAAGGTTCACAGGCATTAGATAATTGTTTTGGCTCCAACTTAGTTCACAGCACGTTAGACTAGTCATTTCTGTCTGTGACACCGAACTATCAACTGCAAACTTCCTGTATGGAAATAATTATGCATCTTTTCTGATTTTGTATTATGTTCTTATTTGTCCAAAAGCTCTTACGCAGAGGCAAGGTTAGAGTTAAGAGAAGACTTGTCATTCCTAATAGCTTGACTCTGAAAAGCCTTTATATCAATCAAAAATCCTACTATAAACAGGAGCCAGACTGGGGCTTGCATTCTGTACTGCAACAGGAAGGGAATAGACAGAGGTCTGGGAAATAATGAAGGTGGGAGGAAAGTGACTAGAAAATGGTAATTATCACTGCTTATAATACCATATTAATTCAATCATTTTTTCTGGAATCAGGGTTTAAAAAAGAACAGAAGGAAATATGTTTTGATATGATCTCATTGCTACAGGATGTTCTAAAGTCCCCAAATATAAATAAATAGGTTCAAAAAGAAAATAGACAAATTCAAAGGAGCTAGGCTTAGTTAAGTCTCTGACACACGCTCATCTAGATGCAATGTCTGGTTTGGAAGTTAGAAAGTCCCTAAACTACTGATTTTCAGAAGCAGGAATGACACAGGTGGGTAAGAGCTGCTTTTCCTATGATAAGCATCCATTACTATTTCCCTTCTTGGTTTCCCTTGAGGAAAGGACATGCCTGAGCCTGCTTTGAATTTTAAAAGCCTTATCCATTCTGCATAAATAGAGGTGAGAATAAGAAACCATAAATGATTACCCATGGGCAGCTAATGAAAACCATAGGATGCAAGTCCTAAGTTGGAACCAGGGAGGTGTCTGAGGTAGACTGAAGGGTCACCATTGGTGGGTCTCAAGGCACTTGACTGAGGCGTGCATGGCTCACCCCATGCTGGGGGGCTATGGCAATTCAGTTAGTCCTAGACAGACACCACACTGTTTCTGCCATCCTTACATCTCCAGGTGCTGCTGTCACCAACAGAAGAACAAAGAGGTTAGCAGAGGTGGGGATTTTTTGAATAAAAGCGTAATGAAACCCAGGTCGGAAGGGGAAAGAATTTAAGTCCCGTTGGTATCTTAAACAGAACTTTGCAGCATGAAACTCTACCAGGATAGGGAACTTGTATCTTCTCTGGTTTTCTTACCACAGTGCTGCTTCTTTGGACTTCATTGTAAAGTCCAACTTCTGCCATAATCCACCTGGCAACACATTACAGTGTGTCTCACTCTAGCGGGTAGTTACCCATGAAAGCCATGAAGTGGCATGCATTAAAAATTTGCCTTGCACTTGCTTTCCATTATCTTCTTTCTTCAGTTTGATTTCTTCTTCTTTCCCCTCTGATATTTCTCACAAATACATTCAGTGTTTTCTTGATACCTCTAAAGCACCATGTCTGCTCTTCCCCCATCCTTGTGCTCTGTGAGGAGTCGGGCTGTTTGAAGGTTTTCTATTTGACTTTGATGTAAGTGGAAATGAAAATAAAGAAGCTGCCCAAGAATGAATTTTAAATGAAATAATCCAGAGATTGGTGGTGTTTCAACAGAGGCACGTGTGCAACCCCCAGTACAATGCAGACTTTGAAATCTGGGAAAAAGAAACCCCTAAGACCTACCTTAAATGGGTTCCTGAGGTTTGTAATTCACTTTTCCTATCTGGGGTCAGTCAAAAGAAATTTACAATTGGGTTTTCTTATCCTCAAAGTTGATTTATTTGGGTGGAAAATCATCTGCATTCTGCTTAGTAGTTTGTTCACTTTGCATTTGTTGTTCCATTACCAAACATATTAACAGCAAAATACATAAGCCAGCTGTGTTATATCTAAAGTTAGTTCTCTAACAGCAACAGTTAACTACCAAAGAGTATTCCCAGAGCAAAGCTGACATTAATTGAGAAAGATAGTGCTCTCAAATATGTCGAGACAAGATGCTATTGAAATTGATTTAACCAGACCATGCCTTTTGTCTACAGAACCACATTTCTCTCCTTTGCAGAGTGTACAGGCTAGATACTATTACTGTTACTCCATTGAGATTAATGGAAATGTATTAGAGATGAATCACAAAGGTGTTTCCTTTCTCTGACTACTCTAATTTTTTTGTCTGGTTAAGCACATTTCAAAAAACAAGATGAACAAGCCAATATTGCCCAAATGAAAAATGACAGGTCTGGTTGAAAGAAATTTTTAGGTCAGGCTTTCAAAATAATACATTTCTCAAGTGGTAGCAGGCTTCATATTAATCATTACCTATTACCTTTCTATTTAAAACTTTGATTTATCTAAATAAACCAACAGGAAAGATATTTTGCTCTAGTCCAAGTATTTTCCAGGTTCCTTGAGGCACTGATCTTTTGTTCAATTCACTATGGTAGTGCTGTTCCTCAAATGTTCCTCACTAATTAGAATCCCAAGAGAGTATGGCAAACTTAAGTATCACAAGAAGAATGAATGAAATGAAGATAAACTGGAATTTAACTGAAACAAAGTAAGTTCACGGATTATTTGTTCTGAGCAACTTCTGCTCCTACTAACACCTATGCAATCCATATATTTACATTATTTTGTGAAATGGCATCATACAAAAATAGTTTTCCTATATAGCATATCAGGCTTATCAACAGAGTTATTTCACTTACGTGGGTAAAAAAATATTGTCGCTTTTTCTCCCTTTATAACTGAGATGTCAACATAACTAATTTCATTTCACTGTAATAAAGATGAAATGAATTCCAATCCTTCTCCTATATCAGTAGCAACATATTTTTATTCAGCTGAGACATTTCATAAACCTGCTGAAGGTAAGAATTGCAGACAGTGCTGAGACAGGATGTGGAGGCAGGGAGAAGGTACTGCAGAAGAAATACACGGATTTTTTCTCCAGAGCTTTATTTGCATTAATGTACTGAACAAGAAATCTAGTGACTATCAGCTTTCAAAACCAGCTTGTAGAGCTGACAGTAAGAAAATGTTCTTTTGCTTCCAAATGGAGTACATTTGTTCTAAAATTTATTAAGATACTATAAACAAACTTACAGTGCCACATCCTATTCTTTATTTAGGTTGGATGAGGGCTTCATTTGGCATTACGCAAACTAGAACAACTGCACTGGGCTAAACCAAAGGCTTGTGAGTACCTTTATCCAGTCTCTGGTCATAGTCAGAAACGAGTGCTTGGGAAAAGAGTATGAGAAATAGGGCAAGCATAGCGTGTTGCTGCCATTAGCCTACTCTGCCTGCAGCAGTGACTGTTGCATTTCATCGCTGCTGATAAAGAAACACAGAAGGTAGTCTAGTGGTCTGAGCACAGAGCTGGGAGCTATGAATTTGCATGTTTCAGTCTTGCCTCTGTCACCAAGGTTACTTGTATATTGCTGTGTCTCAGCTCATGTACATGTGTGCTTGTGGCAAACCTGTCTTCAAGCCTCCCCACTGCAGAGGCACACACAACCCATGCTTATGTACTCACGCTCACATTCACACTGTAGTTGTCCAGGTATGGTATTATGATTTGGAGAGATTTGTTCCTCCCTAATGAGCTGCTTAACATCTGTGATTCTTTCCTGAAGAGCTGCATAATATCCCAGTGCACTTCTTATTGTACCCCCTTCTCCCTCATTCCTTCTGGTTCCTCTATTTTTCACATGGTTATCATCACTGGCCTTTGTGGTCCTTGTGCTTTGTCTTAAGCTTGTCATCCCTCAGTTCTTACACTCCGGAACAGCAGGCTCAGTGCCGTGTAAAAACTCTGCAAATGTTTTCTCTGATTGCGTAGCCCAAGTGAAGGTCAATCTATCAGGTTGCAAGGAGAAACTGAGTCTTTCAAATGTCCCAGCTGAAGCTGCCACTAAAAAGGTGATGCTGTTAGACTTCCAGGACAACCAGAAGGATAGTGTTTAAGTCACCCCCTTAAAAATTCCTCTTTAAAATTTTATTTAAAAACTACGTTCCACCTTGCTTCAGGACTACCCTCCAGTTACCAGAACCATGAGATCATTCCTGAATGGACCCTCAGAAACTGAATCCATCAGCTGAAGGCCCACTTCTGGTGAGCTCACGACTTCACTGTTGCTCCTGAAACTCTGCCACCTGCTCCTCAACTGTCTCTTTCAGTGCAACGATTGTTCCCACCTCCACCAGCCAACTAGCCCTCCAGAAACACAACATGGAGGACTGCAAGCTCCACATTCAGGGCACTACTCAGAGCATCATGATGCAGGCAGGTAGATAGAGGGTTGCCAGAATTCCTGTTTCCATCTTTAACCTTGCAGTGGAGAGCCTTTACCAGTTTGATGCACTACTTGCCCTCTACAGCCGTTGGGCGTGTCCTCATTTCTGCAAGCTGATTCAAGCTGGATGGATGGAAGGGCAGATCTGAGGAATTTCTCCCCAAATCCTTGCACCTCAGGTTGAGCAGAACCCTGGAGAGCTCCTCCTCCTCCCTGCGGCCTCCAGCTGCACCGCTGCACAGGGCAGGGGTGCACAGAAACTGGAGTAAGCCACATGCAAATCAAGGTTGAGTGGTAACTAGGTATGTCTAACCCAGGGCAAGCTGGTGGGAAGAGCAGTGTCAGTGAAAGGAGAGTTATCAAATCGGCTGGAATATGCAGGCCCTGGTATAATGGCATGTCAGCAAAGGGCTGCGTATAGTAAATAAATAAATACAGGTACTATTTAGTTATTTCCCTGGGGCAAAGTGAGTAGGAGTGTGTTCAAAGAGTACTATTTGCTTTATACTGTCTGTCGAGCACAGGTTCAATATACACATTAGGAAGTATTTATAGGTTGTATGTGTGAATGATCAGGGGATTTAGACGACAACGTGAATAATCAGCAGCATACACCAAATCCCACCAGTCTGATCCCAGTCCCAAGTTCCTCACTTCTCAGTGTTACAATTTCACAAGCAATTAAGGCGGCTACTTAGCTATGTTATGTTATTATGAGCAACATCACTTGTCAAGTATTGTAAGTATGAAAAGTTATGTTAATTGTTAGGCATTACTACCCAGGTAAAAATTACAGCCCAGTGTTAAGAATGCACAACAATATACCATTAACTTGTTTAATATCATAGCTTTAAAAGAGTGATATGTTTTCCTTTTACATTTCTACTACAAGACCTCTGTCATTACTTTGTCCTTTAAAATTCTTTCTGCAGTAAAGATGATTCAATGATTTTGCAAACCAACCTCATCCCTAGAATGTTATAATTTGGCAATTTCAAGGCTTTTCAACACAGACCCTTGCATATACGTCATATATCGCATTGCAGATTTCATCCAATAGTGGAAAATGTACTCTGAATCCAATATCATCTTATCAGTATTCTAGCGCCATAAGCTTTTACACTGCAAGCAGGGTACAGTTCATTACAATGAAACTGAAAATGGAATAACTGAAGGATTGATTTATGTGACCTTCACTCAGGAATGTTCTAATTCTGACATAATCTCTCTGACTGAAATCCTAAACACTGTATAATTTTGATTTATTACCCTTAAAAGAAGGAGCTTAGATCTATAGATCAACAGAATACCTAACATGAAAAAGAGTGGTGCAACAGCTCAGGAAGACTGCAAGAAAATGCAGATTGATCATGTGACTTTACTCCAAACATTGTCTCAGCCAGCAAATCCAAGAACGAGGCTGAAAGCAAGTGGAAAAACATTATGCGGATGTTTTCACAATTCCACTCTGTCACTCAGAAACCTCTTGATTATATACATTTTTATAGCAAAGATAAGAGCACGGTAATAAGTTAAAGCATGAACCAATCTGTTTACTAAAAGTTGCAGGAAATGCTTATTAAATCAGCTAATTTATGGCAAAACAGGGCCAGAGCTTGATTCCTAATACACCACACAAAGGACTGCTTTACCAGGCAGCTCTGTTTTCCTCCGGCACCAGCAGTATAATCTATTCTGCTATTCTGTCCTAACATCCGCTTGTCATGGGGGCCAGGGGAAGGCTTATCAACAGTGTGAGGGTGTGTTCGACCTGTCTCTGACCACTAGCAGGTGAAGCTAGAGAAGCCCTACGGTGTGCTGCTTAAAAATGATACTTGATGTCTTTAAGCAAAGGAGCTGGATCTAAATCAAGCAGAATCTTACGGAACTGAAAGGTGTATCAGGTTGGTTGTCACTTCCTGGATTTTTTGATGAGGTAAAGACAGCAATTAGAAGAGGGGACAGATACAAACTGTTCACAACAAACTGGTTGATAAATTTATATTAAAAGCCTAATGAACACAGTTTTAATACCTTCCAGAATTTAAATCAACAGGTCATTTAATTTTAAGTGGACTAAGAGACAGAAATCTGTCCTGCACCCCGTGCCTTTTTCCTGTTCTTCGTCTTGGGTGAAATGAATGCTTGCCTCCTTCCCTCCCACACACTCAGCTCACAGTTCCTACTTAGCCACTTCCCAGTCCTATGTTGGACAAATCTTTATCTTATCACCCTTCTCTGCAAATCCTTCTTTCTCTACAGCACTAAACATCCTCCTCTTTGACAAAATCCACCTCTTAAAAGTGGTACCTAATCAATCTTTATGTGTCCTAGCCAGAAAATGGGAGGGTTTTATTTTAGAAAAAAATCTTTTTATTCAGTACATTTTGTGGCTGGTATGAATGCTTTGTTTAATTCTAGCAGATGGTAGTCTCCTCCGTGCAGGAACATTTGTCTGCTGCTTCGCTGTATTGCACAATGCTAGCCCAAGCATATTATTCTCACCTATGAACGAGCCTGTTCCTTATTACTCCCAAAGACCAAACATTACACAACTCCTCCAGTATTTTTCACTTATGGACAGTCTGAGCTACAGCTACTGCAGCCACTGTAAAAGCACTACAGCCTCAGAAAGAGTATTCCTTCCTTCCTGAATACATTTGAGTGGATATACCAGGAACTAAATTTCTGCTTAGGGTTAGCAGGAAGTGCCTCATTCTTTTTATGTATTAGGGGGAAAAAGGAGAGGGGACTTGGGTGGAATTAAATTTAGGACATTTATTCACTCAGCTATATCGACACAGTTTTCAAGAGTAATAAAATAAATTATATCAAAATCTGTTTTCTACTAGAATTACATAAAGTCTTGTAAGCGGTGGACAAAAAAACCCCAGTGCGTATTATTTTTATAATCAATTAGCACCATAATCATATGTGGTGCATATAAACATATACGAATACAATATTTGTTTCTTGGGACTAGAAAACTTAATATAAAGCCCAGTTCTGCAAACCAATCCTAGCATGCTTGACTTTCAGCATGAGCTGTTTATGGAATTCTCAAATGAATGTATTTATCAGTAGGAAAATCAAAACAGGAGAGGAAGTAATATAGTCTTAGATTTCCCAATGGTGAATTCATTAGTGGAGTCAATTCTGGACTTCGCCCGGTATCTTATCCACCAGACAACACTCGCTTTCCAATGTAATGACAGATGACCCTAAAAGCTTAGCAGTGTTTTGCTATGCTGGTAAAGCAGATAGGGATGGGAGTGAAGAGCAGCATGGTATCTTCTTCTTCAGCCAATGGTAAAACATTAAGTATGAGAGATTAAGAGCTAGACTTTATTAGGATGATTATCACTACCCTCAACAACTATAAAAAGCTCCAAGTCAAATGGTTCTGACTCACTTGTTGAAGGGTACTAGCATCTGTGGAGGAAATTCTGGGTATGGGCTGTCACTGGTGGCTAATCCCTCTGGAACAGGTGCACAGCAGTTTGCCAGTCCCACATCACAGCAGGGGCTGGGAGCCAGGGGATGCAGCCCGTAAAAGAGGTGCCCATTTGGAAGAGAGGTGGAACAAAACAAGGGCACTGCCTGTCTTGGCATCTCTCCTGAGTGGCTTCCACTTGTAAAGTTTTGGTGCCTAGTAGAATTTGGAAGCCTTTCTCTTCTGCTCAGTGCACATCAGCAGTAGTACTCTACTTTGTCCTTCCCCAGTATCAAGTTCTGCTGGGCCACAGCATCGCTTGGGTGAAGTACATTGCAGACAATATATTTGTAAATGTAAATTCAACAGATTTTCTATAAACTGGTGACTGTTAATATTTAAAAATATCACTAGAATGCGTAAGTAGATCGGTCTAACCTGACCAAAGTCACAGAATAGCTATTGAGCCCCTTCAGAACAGAAGACAGAAATATTGCAAAATTGACTTTCAAATGAATGAACATGGAATACAGACTCAAAATCTGAACTCTGGCAGATCTGCAGTAGCACTTGGGTGTCCCAGTAGGTCAGCTAAAGCGGAAGGAAACCTTTCTTAAAAATTATTTCTTTTGTTCAACTAGTCTGAACTGGTGGCTTCTGAATAAAAGAAAACCATATTCTTACATTATAAGTAATACAAATGAAATTATAAAGTCTTTTCACTCATGCGGACACATTACTAAAAGTTACACATTATAGAGTTAAGAGGGCCCTATCATCAGACCTGCACTAGACAGACAGAAAGACTTCTTGAGGGGATTTTTAAAAATCTGAAATACAACATACCTTTCACTAAAATATTTCTGCCTGATTAAAGTAATCGTATTGATGGCAAGTCTATCATAGTTTGATGATGATTACAATTTATTGTAAACTCATATTCATTCTTAACCTGAGCTGTGAAAATATTAATACTACTAATTATTACACTTGAGAACAATGCAAAAAAAAAAAAAAAAGATAAATAATAAAAAAAGGGGAAATGTAGCTGATTAAATGTCTGGCTCCCGTTGATTGCCAATAGCTGCTAGTGTTAAATTAAGAGGTTATTTTATTGTCCTCTGCAGCCAAGCTCAGCCATACTCCATTCAATAACCAATAATTTAGGTCTTTGAGTTAATAATAATTACAATAAATGTATTCCCCACTTTCTGGCATGCTGTGTTTATTTTAGGATATTAACACAGCAATCCAAATACGACATGTAAGACTCCCTCAGGGTTTTCTGTCTCACATCCCAGACCTTCTGTTTCTTTATAAGCTTTAACAGCCACAGTTATAACAGATATAAATAGTCTGAAGCACAAGAGAATCTCTCTTCCCTGACAGGATCTTTATTTACAAGCTGTACAAACCTAAGCAGGTCAAATAGTCCCTTGCTGGCAGGTTAATAAGGCCCACCTGCCAAATAAACCCACCAGTGAACTCCACAGGGCCATCATAAATCCAAAAAGCTTGGACAAGAGAAGATTTTCTCCCTAGGAATCACACTTGGATGGGATGCTTATAGTTCAAAAGGGGTTCGTTCATCTTTCAAACTCCAGAGTGCTTGTCTACCTGGCACATACAACTGTGCAAAAAGCTGGCAAAACCCATGGTTCTTACCTTCAGAAAACACCATTATTTAACATGTATATTTCAATATTGCCTACAGGACACCTATATGCCAAGGGGTCCTGTACTGGTGCCATACAAACATGCAAGACATTTAATTCTCTGCCCTTGAGAGTTTTTAAAAGGCAAGTATAGTTGGGTCATGAGTCTTAAATAATTTTAAAGATCTGATTTAACATACAGTTAATTTGCCTGCAATAGCATGAAAAGGAAATGAAAGAATAGGATAACTGATTATTTAAGCTGACCTAGAAATCAATTCTCAGAAGCCACAGTAAAATTTTAAATGAATATTGACTGCTATCAAAGTGGAATTCTGTTCCGAGACCCGAGCTGTTCAAACACTACTCTTGGGTAAACGTTTCCCACTGAATCAATGACTTCTTTATGTTCTTTCCTGAATCAGCTAGACCTAGCAACTGTCCCAGTGTGGGCATATCCATAGACCTTTCAGGAGGCCTAGTCACTATGTTTATATTGCATTGTAAAAAGCATCTCCAAAGCATCCTTCAGATTTCTGTTTGCTGTTTGTACAGTCAGCAAACTGGCAAATTCTGAGAGCATGCCTCCTAATTTATTACACTTTTCAGATGACACCAGGCAGATGAAGGCAGATAGCCATGCAGCAGTGGATCGTAGCTGGGCAGCAGGAGCTCTCTGGCCCAAAGCTCTGAAGCAGGAACTTCTGATCCGTTCATGAAGGGAATGAGTTTACCTTTGCAGGCCTGGCTGAGAACTGCAGCAGTACCCAAGCTGATTCACAAACCGATCTTATGTCCCAGCCTCAGATGTGGCAACCAGTGATCAGGAAGGGTGATATGTGGCTAGAGAGGCAGTTTGCGTATAAGGGGTAGGGAACACAGGTCCAATCTTAACTAGCCAGTGAAAGTCTGATGGCATTTTTTAATGTATTGCAAGGGACATGGCCATACCAGGCCTACACGCTGTCTGCTGCCTGCCTGTAAAAATCCTTGGAACAGATTACAGGGAAATCAGGGAACACATAAAAAGGTCTGCAGCTATTCCTTCCTGCAGGTCTAGAGCGGGCTAGACCAGACTCCCCACAGGCGCTGGGGATTACAGCTGCATTGAAGCATACAGGATTGGGGCTGCCAAGAGACAACTCACATATGTAACACTAAGTACATATATTTGCCAGAGTGTCTCCAAATATAAGTCAAATGTAACAGTTTTACAAGTGTATGTGAAATAAGGAACATATGTAGAATGTGCATTTAAGATGGTATGTATGCTGTGGCAAAGCATTTAGTCACACTTTGAAGGCCTCTGTGTCAGATCACTGGCAAGAATGCTCAGTTTCAGGATGCTGGTGTTTTAGGTGAGCTGCATGCTGCCAGTGGTGTACTTTCAGTCAGAAGCAGAAGTACCTCTTCTAGCCCCTATAGGGGGCTTCTGGGGTAAGACAGAAGTTGAGGCTTTGAATCACTGGTTAGACTCCTAAATTTTGAGTGCCATTTAAGTGCCTATCTCCCCCTCTGGACCAGTGCACACAGTTTCCTGCCTTGAAGAACCAGCTCAAAGTCAGAAGATGCACATAACCTCAGCCCTTCAGCAAATACCAGATGCCCAGTTGCTGCAGTAATTGTGAAAGGAGGAGTCCAACACATGGTGGCTTGTGTCCATGGGAATGATGCTATTCTTGGCATACTGGTACTACAACCATGCCCTGCTTCAGTGTGAGACAACATAGAGTGGGTGAAACTTCACGTGGGCTGTCTGCTACACGCTGGCCAAGCACAATGCCTCTTCTCTGCTAAGTACATTCTTCATTTGAATTGCAGTTCAGTTCAGCTGCTGTAAATGCAGCTGAGGCAGTCCAGTATTCCAGTATCTTCTGCTGTACATAAACTGGATACAGATTCAGTGCTGGAGCCAGAACTGCCACAGCAGGGTCACTCTTGCGTGTAGGATTGAGCTGCCAACAGTGAACCGCAGTGTAACTCCTGCAGGCAGCTCAGCAGCTACCTCTCACTCCCTGCCAGGGCTTGTTCACCAAGCAAGGGTGTCTCATAAAATGCCTGCACTGATTTGCAAAGTGTAAGCTCTGGCTCATTAACAATAACTGAAGCGAACAAATATAGCTTAGAGGAGCAAGCATTATCAAGCTCAAGAAGAGTGTAAGAACATGGTAAAATGTGCAAGAAACACATCCTACTCCTTTGAGTTTTCACAGCAAAAACAGCACAGGTGATAATTTTGCTGTTAGGCCTGCATTTGCAAACCTGCTCATCCTATGCCTCAAATCCAGTTGTTTCGGCCCTCATTTGTCAAGTACATTTTGCATGTACTCAACACTAATATAAAACAAGTGCTAGGCATCTTACATAAAGTCTCCAAACAGTTCTCAAAATTACTGGATAATTCTGAAAATGTCTGTCAATAAGCATTTTTCTCATGCACATATACCAAGTAAATGGGATATGATCACAGCTACAATTTCTCAGTACAGGAAATTGCCAGCCACCAACATAATTAGAAAGAGTTCATATGATCAAATTAATCACTCAAAAAAGAGCAATTACTGTTAACAGAATAATGGCATGCCTTAAAAAAAGAATGAAATTAACCTTTAGGACTGACATAGCTACCCTCACCATTCTGTACTGAGGCAGCAAAGATTAACATAGTGCAAAATAAAACACTGCATTAGCGTCTGCAGAAAACAGAAGTAGCATTATCTATCTGGCCTATTCAACTCTTAAGAAACTTTATTCTTTGGCACTGGCATAGACTGGAAATACCAAGTCACTTCTCTGCCAAAATGAAAACAAACAAAAAAAAAATCACGCAAAAAACAACTTCAAGACTTCCATTGCTATATAACTTACTACATTGTATTTATCACTGAACAAGATTTACATGAAGATTAAACACAAGTCAGTAATTTGAAATGCAGTAGAATTAACATTCAAACCTACATTACAGCTCCTCAAAAGCTAAGTTAGAGTTAAGGTTTAGGCTTAACAAGCTAAGATCTACATATGCATACCAAACATACTGCAAAAACACTGTAGTTTTGCTCTGTAGTGCTAAACATTAATTCTGATAATGAATGTATTTCAGTATTTATACTTCTAAATGAGGTTATGTTTATAAACACAGTAGCGTACTATGCTATCAATAGATAGAAGAGTTAATGTGTTTTGAATCCTCAAGCTGTGTGCTTCTACATAGATTAGATTTATTCTGAATGTCAGCAATGTTTAAATTAAGTCATACTGATGTTGAAGGTAATTAGAGACATATAACTTCTACAGATAAATTTATTAGCCCACTGAAGTTACTTATACCAGGCTGGAGTATGTTAGCTGCTTAGAACTGGTACACAGCTGGTTTTTATCATCCCAACACTGGAAAACAGCAGGGACATGCTCCTTAGTTTTCCATTCTCCTGGCCTCTGCCTTCCCCTGAAGACTTATCCCACTCCCTCACAACTTTCCTCTCTTTTTCTCCCTCTGTGACACTTCCCTTCCTTCTGCTCAGTACAAATGATGCAGACAGAAATAGGCATTTAAGAGAAAAGTGACATTTACTCCGTTCTTTTCCTAACTGAAGATGTATCTGGTAAACAGACCAGTGCACAACTCTAGTACAAAGAAGGTCTTATCACCTAACTTTATTTTCATCAAGGTTGTAATTTCCTACTCTGAACAGCATTTAAGCTATAAGCTATAGCTGCCCTTAAGGTCTGTCATTTGGACAGAGACTAATTCTGTTTGAAATTCTCTAAGAAGATTATTTTCTTTTTCCCAAAGAATCAGCTTTCATTTTAAAAATAATTACTCTGTTTTTATATGAGATTACACAAAACATGCAGGAAGTCTGAAAAGCCTGTACCTTCTCATTTTCAAGTAAAAACAATTCTAATACACAATGCTGAATTTTTTAAATAACCATCTTCAATGAACTTTCATTCAAATTAGTAAATATACTGGTAGGTTCTCAATAATGCATTCAGTACTACAATTTTAGGACAATTATGCTACATTTTAAAGTATTTTTAAACTCTGATTTAAGTTTTATACCTCATTCTTTCTTAATTCTACATCAGCAGCTTGCTGTCTCCATATTAAACAGCATGCAGTATGTTGCATGGCCAAAGACGTAAATGCATATCTGCTGATAAAGATGTTTCTTAACAGTTGTGATGACACATGCTAAAGGATCAGTGGCTCTGACTAGCTATGCCTAACATACCTAAGGATAGGTTCAGACAGGGTTCAAGCAGGTTGGAAACAACAATTACCATTAATCCAATGGAAAAACACAGACTGCTGGCCAAAGTTAGCACTCAGGTGATGGGTTGTCAGCTGATAGCGTGAAAGAGTAATGGTGATGGCAAGGGACAACGCTGGGAAGGTAACTGCATCAGTGCTATAACAAAACAGGACAATGGGCAGCATTGACTTTTCTAGCATATCCAGCCCTAATAGCTAGAAAAGTCTGTGAAACAAGAAAAACCCATATTTTAGATTCTATATGGCCTAGTACAGTCCTCATCTCATTAAACGCTTGTAGTACAATAAACACTGTGGACATGCTGTGCTGCTGTACTAACTCAGGAGTATCCGAATAACTCACAGACTGCACTCAGTAACTTCCATTTAACTATACTTATGTTTACATTGCCACCAAGATGATCTGCATTCAGGAAGATACTTACTAAACAGATGATTATATAAAATCCTGAAACAAAAATAAAAAGGGATATAAGAAAGGAATTCAGTAAGCAATCAATTCTTAAGATCTGTACAGGAAAGAAATGTAAACATGAAGCTCTTGCTTCATCTACATTCTCTCATCTACAATGAGATTAAACATGCTTGCTAACTGCACCATCATTACAATTGGCCTTTGCCAGGAGAAAGGCAAAGCTTCAGCACAGGGACGGCTCATCTCCATTATTTCTAATAGCAAGAAGTACCCCATCCCCTTGTTCACTGGGCTGACCAAACTCAGAGGAGAGTTCTGCACTGTTGCGTGGAGTAGTACCACACACATAGAATTTGTTTCTGAGCTCTGCCTAACACAGTGAAACTACAGCAACTACAATGTAGGCCTTAGCTTTTCTAGCACTTTGTCCCTGTGGCAGCAACAAAAAAAAAAGCAACCAAAACCCACCCAAACACACACACACACACACACAATCACCTTTCAGCTTCAGAATTTCAGCATATCTAACATAGCCCTAAAACCAGGGGTACTTTTACCATTATTGCTGAATAGTCAGCCTTGAAAGTGTTTAAATTGTAAATTGTCTTTCAGTCTAGTAACTAATTGGTAATTTCCAAAATATTTAAATATTTCCAGAACAATATGCAAACACTACATTTCTTTAAATTCCTTTATTGAGTTCAACAGAAGCATATTGATCTTGATAATACTTCTTAACACAGTATGTCCATAAAAGTTGAAAGGAGCAATAAAATTTTAGATTGCAAATGACACAGGAGCCATTAATAAATAAATACTATTATCTGCTCTAATCATACATCTTTGGGTTTCAATGACCTGTTTGACTATCCAAGAAACAAACTGTTAAAAAATACTGCCTAATTCAAAATCACATAGAAAAATGAAAAAGATAATAAAACCACTAAGAGGTTCAGTCTAGAAATTTGCAACTACTAGTAACAGATTAGAGGACTTTGTCACCTCTTTCAAAGCCATCACTCTAGTATAATGCAGTGTGCCTGTTCCTTGTCAGCACAAGCTCCCTCTGCACTGCATGTGCATTTATACTGTTAAAGTTAAAACTTTTTTGAACCCCGTTTTCAGATGTGTAATATAATTATATCCACTTTCAAGGAATCAGCCTGTGTACTGCAGTGGAAGAATTGAGAGATTTTTATGATCACAATATGAACTTAAGGAAAAAAGACACCTTTTTTTGAAGTTAGGAAACCTGCATGCACAGTTTCTGTTTAAAAGGGTCACAACATTGGAGAAGTTTGTACTGGTATTTACATACCATATAAACTGGTGCTATTCCAGTTAAAGTGTTAACTCCCAGCATAAGTTTTCCTGGAAATTTGTATGGTGGGTCTATTAGAAGATAATTACATGGTTGCAAATCTTAGTAGCATAGACAAGGCCAGTGATCTATAGGAGTTGAAAGGAGTAACAAAGATTTGTTGTCACCTTGACCATGATAGCAAAATCATTCCACTTAAATCTTAAACCACCACAGAAGGCAAACAGGAGAACTGCATTATCTGGAGGATCTTATACATTAGTAGAAAGTAGAGAATGAAAAATCTGTTTCTCAAACCCATACATAGAGATGAATTTGTATCATTGAGCCTGAACACAAAATTTATTCCCAAGAGAAAATGCATTTGTAGCATGCCAAGAATTAATACTAACCTGGTTTCTTATACAAGGTTGTGTTGTTGTTTGTTTGTTTTGGGGGTGGGAGAGGACAGGGGGGGTCAGCAAGCACCCCTGCAAACATGTCAAGCTTTGTACTTTTCATACATTAGCATTATTGATCTACTGAAGCACACTGAAGAAAAGCACAATTGTACATGCCCTTACATAGCAAAAAACCAGGATTCATGTATTTGTTCTTCTATTTATTTGTATTGTTAATGCTGCCTCTATTTTTATTTAGAACAGGTGTTTTTCCCCTGTAAATGCATGTAACAACTTTAGAAAGGAAGCTAGAACATAAAATCATCCTACTCAATTCACATTAGCAGTTTTAAAGTGTGATGGCACTTTATCTTTCTCTTTAATGCTGTAAATACTGACATTCGGAGGCTAAATCATGTTTGTCTAACACCTTAAAGATAGTTTGTTGTGGTGTTTTTTGTTTTTTTTTTTTTACAGGAAGGCTGTAAAATAAGGTAACTTCACCACTACAGATTTCATTTCCTTCAGCCACCTTGAGATTAACATTTTAATCAGCCAATAATTATTTCATTACTAAGTAATTAACACTAAGTTTGCACCCTTCAGCTGTTTGCCATGCTAAGAAAGGTGCACCCACAATTAAACACACAGAAAACCGCTGAAAAACATATAAAAGTAAATTAAGGATAACGTAAAAGAAAATTATCAGAGCTTTTCTGTATCGGATGGTGTGATTTCACCCACTATCCAGAAAATACAATGCTGGTGTCCCCCCTCCTCCGCCCTTACCACCTGTTTACCTTTCACAGGAGTTGCATTAGGCCCTTAGTGACCAGGTTAATACAGTATCCGTAACATTGAGCAACTATATTCAGCCTTGTGCAGAAAACACGTTCTCTGTGCGCCACAAATCCTTTACCAGACCACCAGAAGCTTGAAAGAGCTGTTACCTGCTTTACATTATCTGGTGCAATGGCTCATGAGAATATTTGTTCTTACCATAACACGACATTACTTAATAATTTGGCCTAAAAAAATTGCTGTGCTTTCAACTAGGGAATTGCAAGCACATGTACTTGTTTTGATGCAAATGCTAACCGCCCCCCCCCCCCAAAAAAAAAAACCCACCAAAAAACACACCAACCAAAAAAACCCAACAACACAACAACCACCAGACCATACTTCCAGAGGAGACAGCCTGGTAATTCACAGCCAGGTGCATTTGGATTCTTGCAAGTATCCACCATCCTCAGAAATGTGTGCAGAAAGGCAAAACATTTGGCTTAAATCTGGGGTTTCCAAGAGCGCACATGTACACTGCAGAGCCCAGCGGGTGAGGAGGGCACGTCCACCAGGCAGCGCGACCCACGGCGAGCATCCCTGAACCCACCGTGGACAGAAAAAATACCAAAAAAAGTATTCGAAAACAAGTGCTTTCCACCGACCTCTGCGGGGCCGGCGGGCCCTCGACGCGCTGTCGCCCACCTGAGGCCGTCGCCACGGCAAGCCAGCCCCCGCCCCCCCGAGCGGGCCGGGCCCCACACAGCTCCCGCCTTCGGCCCCACCTCGCCCTGTGGCCTTCCCTCCCCTGGCACCCGGCCCGCCCGCGTCCTCCTCCTCCCCCCCGCCGGCAGCGGCCCCATCAGGGCGGGCGGCCCCATCAGGGCGGGCGGCCCCATCAGGGCGGGCGGCCCCCGGCCGGCCCCCGGCGGGCCCGCAGCCGGCCGCGCTGCCGCCGCCGTCCCCGGGGGCGGGCTGCGGCCCTCTGGCTGGCGCTGCTCCCGGCCGCCGCCGCTGGGCCGCGCGTGCGGGCGGCTCCGTGCGGGGGGATTTGAAACAGCCGCTCCAGGGGCAGCGCAGCGGCGGCGGCCAATCAGCGGCCCGGATTTTTCGCGCTGGTTCTGGCCGGAGGAGGGGGCGGGGCTGCCGCGCAGGATCGCCGGAGCCGCCGCCGTTGCCGCCGCTGTTGCCGTGTCGCTTCAGCTCCCGCCGCTGCCGTTGCTCCCCGGCACCGAGCTACCGCCGCCGCCTCCGCCCGGCTCTCGGGGGAGAAGGATGCGCTAGGGCACAGGTCAGTAGGCCGGGAGCGCCCCCCCCCGCCGCCTCCCCGGGGAGGGGAGGAGGCACCCGGGGCACGTTCCCGCAGGCCCCGGGCGGGAGGCGGGAGCGGCGGCGGCGAGGTTCCCTCGCTCGCGGGGATGCTGCCGCCCGGCTCCGCGCCTCGCCGCGGTCACCGGGAGCCCCCTCCCGGGCTGGGACCGCGGGCCCTGCCCGGCAAAACGCTGTAGAGGCGGCGTGGGGGTCGGGGGTCCCGTCGCGGGGCATCTGCGCCCCCCCGCTGCGGCCCTTCCTCCCGGGACTGCCCGTCCGCCGGGGCTGCGCTCCCCTCAAACTTACCCCTGGCGCCCCGCCGCCTCCATCGCCCGCCCCTGCCCGGGCAGCCCGCGGCTCCCGTTTCCCCGTTCCCCGGAGGAGGGTTTTTTTGTTCGCTCCCCCCCCCCCCCCCCCCCCCCCCGCCTTCTCTCCACCCCCCCGCCACCCCCCCATTACCTGTTCCTCGCTGAGGGGCTGCGGTCCCCCCCGCCCGCCCCTCGCCGCCCCCCGGAGGCTGCCGCAGGATTTCTGCTGCTGGCTGGGCCTGACTCGGGTGGCGGAGGAGCGGAAAGGAGCGATGCCGAGCCCGAGTCCCGGCTGTTGCAGCTTCATCCTTTCCCCCCTTGCCCTCCTCCTCCTCCTCGGCGCTGCGGGAGGTCGGGGGTGGCATGAAGGGATAAGGGAGAGGTGCCCACCCGTCCAACTTCCCTCCTCCGCGGAGGGGGGGATCAATCAGTGCAAATCAGAAAGAAAACCGGAGGGGGGGGCACGGGGACGACCGGTGGGGGGAAAAGAAAAAAAAGCCTCCCCCAGGGTTTAAACCGCCTCCTTAAGGGGTGGGGTGGCTGCAGATGTCCCCCCCCCCCCCCGTGGTGGTGAGGCTGTGGGGAGGTGGAGGCTGCTCCTGCCCCTTCCCTCCGGGTAGGACTGGGATTGTACGGCAGCAGGAGTGAATGTAACTCTGGAAATGTATGGAGGGGGAAGCCATGTTTGATTTATTTCTCCACTAAACACTGGTGTGATGATCCTTCTACTTACACCGTTCTGCAGTCCATCCTGGACCTGTATGGGAGGAGAGCCTTGTTAGGAAAACGGAAAGAAAACATTCCTGCGAAGGCGTGCGGGCTCGTTGGCTCAATCTTCATTAAGTATAAGAGGATAGGGCTCTTGTAACTTGAATTGATATTTGTGTGGTAAAAGAGCCTGGGGAACTTGTATTCCCAAGGCCATAGTTACAGCTCATCCGCTGTGGCTTTACC
This sequence comes from Falco rusticolus, assembly GCF_015220075.1. Lineage (NCBI taxonomy): Eukaryota > Metazoa > Chordata > Aves > Falconiformes > Falconidae > Falco > Falco rusticolus. Next base: position 80,230,399 of record NC_051187.1, on the reverse strand, counting down.
GCTCTGGGGGTGGAGAAGGGAATTTGCCATACTTCTTGAATATATTTATACTTGCTTTTTGGTTATGCTTTTTTTAAACATGTCGGCTGAAAGGAGGAGTAAATACTAGTAGAAGTACAGAGGCAGTAAACACCGTATTTAAACAGATTTCAGAGAAAATGGGCCTCTTGCTAACAGCCATTAAACAGGCAAGAGGCTGGTATCAGTCATTGCCCATGTATTTTGTGTGTGTGAATAGTTTCTTATTGGCATTTGCATTAAAATTGGTTTGTAATGAATCTTAAATTTAGGAGCTAGTGCTACCCTCGCTGAGTAAGCCAAACGAGGTCTGGTTTAAAAAAAAAAAAAACAACACAAAAAAACAACCCAAAACCCAAGGAGGGTATGTTTGGCATTTAGCCTTTTCAGACATCAAAGGAAGGTAACTGTAAATGCTGTAGGGTGGCAACGAAGTTTGTAATAGATTTTGCAAAGAGTCCTTGCTGGTGGTTTATGCATACATATATGCTTACTAGGATTCCTTAAATATGGAATGTGTGGCTTCAGCTGCAAGAATAAATTGGCTCTTCGTTAAAATGTTTGATATTAGTAGAATCTCTGTAAATTTAGTGCTGAAGCTATGATTTGCTTATTTTGCTGTGGGAATTTTGCTCAGGAAATGCAGCATATCAACCTTAATAAACTCCTCAGTTTCACAGTGTGGTATTATTTGACTATTGGATGTAATCATTGAATAAAACCACTGTTTTGCAGGACTTCTCAGGGCTCAGTGCTTACAGTATATGCAATTTTTGGTTGTTTCAGTAAGCATCTATATCCCATATATTAAAACATGCTGGGTTTTTCATGGAGTATGCAGCCATCAAAAAATATGACAGGTTTTTTTCTGTATTTGAATATAAAAGGTCTGGATATTCTTGGAGATTATATGGCTAGTTCCTGTGAGGGTTATAGGAGTATCCACCCTCATACATACTCAGAAGAATTCAGATATTAAAAGTACAGTAAAACCTACTAATTTATCAAATATTATATGAAAATGTCAGAAGAAACTAGGTCATTATACTTTAAGGGTATAGATTTAAAGTAGTTTAGAAAATGGAATTTAAATGTAAAATATTTCTTTTTAGTTCAACGGGAATCCAACAAATGGCTAATAAGAATAAAAAAAATTGTTTTAATATCTGTAGGGCTACGTGCTTTTTCTGAAGCCAGTGGTTTTGCAGAAGAGACTATTGCATTTTAAATTACTGCCTGCTTGCAATAGAGTGAGTATTTGTTTTGGACTGGAAGCAAAAATTATTCTTGAGGGGGTTGCTTTCTGATATTTGGGTGGTGAAATGTATGCATATGGGTTTGTATACATATATATGTGTGTGTGTGTGTGTGTGTGTGTATGACTTTCTGTCCAAAGCATTTCACTAACAAAATAGCAAAGGAATGGCAAGAAGGGATTATTTTTCAGTGTCCTATTGTTTGTGGCCCATTCACCTCTCACTTTTGGACTGAGCCTGCTTTTTGTTCCACCGGTGTGTCTCTGTTTCCCAAGTGAGGCCTTATTTCTACAGACTGATAAATGCGTGTCTTTACTTGTGGTCGATCAAAGCCTATTGACTGCATTGGGACTCCATGCGTATATAAAGATCCACCTGCTCTGCTCAGATTACTGGGTCAAGGATGTAGTTTATGATGAGAAGATAGAAGCACAATTCTTGCAGCATTTTGGTCACCTCTGGTCTTTTCTGCGTACGTAACTACAAGACATCTCCTAGGTTTTAAATGTAGAAGATGGTTGAATGCATGGAAATTGCAAGTATTTTCAGTGTAGAACAAGGTAAAGTGCCTAGCCTTGCCTCGGAAAAATATTTTCATCTTTTCCCAAGTGTACTGTGCTGCACAGTGGAAAGTATCCACCAAGTGCTATTGCTAAAAACAACAGATACCCTACCATTCAGTAATCAAACACCACTAAGAAATGCTTGGTAGGAGTAATAATAATGCAGTCGATGATGATGGCATATTTTAATACTGTGCTTGCGACTATACTATTTTAGTTCTTTCATTACTTTTCTGCAAAGAGACATGAAATGGCCTTATGGTTGAGTAGAAATTAGACAGTCTAGTATAATTCTTGAATCTAGCCTTTGGACGAAGGAAGAATGGAGATACTGAAGTGGATCTAAGTGGTTAAGTCCATGTTTCTAGGAAGCATCGCTTTCCAGTTAGGATGTAGCTTGGAGAAATGTCTTCACCAAGGATATGCTGGAATCTCGGTGGTGTAAATGAGAAAGGCTGAGATGGACTGGCACCAGGATAAGCGGTCAGGTGGTAAAGTGGAGAGAGAAAATAATGTCCCATCAGAGCTTGGCATGGGAGTCCAAATTTCTTTGGGTGCATAAATGTTGAGGACTTGAGAGCAAAGGGGTGGGTGAGGAGAGAGCCTTGTTGACGTGGCAGTAGTCACCCCGCAGCTTGTAAATCCATGTAGCTGGTTGAATGGGTCAGTTAGCTATTTTATATAATTAATGGTTACTTAGAAGGCTTTGGTTTCAAGAACGTTCTTGGAGGAAAAGAGAAACTACCTACATTCCTCCTTCACTGCACCTTCAAATTAGCTTCTCTGTGACCTGCAGTCATTGGAGGTAATAAGCACTGTGTAAACATATTTACTTTTTTCCTTTCAGTTTACACTGACAGAAATTACAAAAAAGTGATATGTCAATTGCTATTTTAAATGTTTTTTTCAAGTTGATGGTGTCTAGCATAGTTATTTTATATTTTCTAACACCAGCAGGAAGGGAAGTTTTTAGAATGTGTTAGAAGGGAAACTTAGACCATACTCTATCCTGCTGCCCTTCTGGTGAATAGCAAGCTAAAAAAATATGCAGGATTCCTGGAGAACAGATCATATATACTAATACCTTATGTATGGTGATGATAGGTTAATGCATAGTCCATCATGCATTACTTTGCTCACAGGCAACTCTAAACTTTAGCACCAGATAATCTATTGACTTTCAAGTACATTTGAAAAGCTGCTTCTGTCTGAAGCATATAGTAGGTTACACCATAAACTGAATTTTACAAAACACATTTTGTGTGCAGTAAACAAATACCTGTTAATCATGGTTGAAACTAAAGCAAGGTTTCTAATGTCCTCCTTGCTAATGTTAAGAAATAATATCATTATATGGAAATTGTTCAGGTAGTACAATGGTGTGATGAGCTACATATTGAAAGTAGATGTTTGAAAATCTTTTTCAACATTTCATGGCAATAAAATTAAATTTACTGAGTATGGCAAAGTGAAGCATCAGCCTGTATGTATTTCAGAGCATTCTTATGTTGGGTAAAATTACTTTGCTGTGGAGCACCATTGATGTAGGTTCTTGCATTTGACATAATTTGAAACTAATAAAATATGTAAGTGACTTAAAGCATGTGTTAAATTGCAAGGGTTACTCAACAGGTGATGGCTCTGTTTCTAGTTTGGTCCCCATCCTTTAAACTTGTCCTATTTTTATCTTTGTGCAAGATAGCAATTTGATCTTGTTTTAAACTTTGGTATTCAGCTCCCCAGCACAAATTGGAGCTATTTTATATTCATCCATATTTGGGGTAAGGATACATATGTGGTAAATGACTGGAAAACTATAGCATGATGTGCTGTTGAAATAGGCTTTCATAGAAGCTTTAATATTTTTCTTCTGCTGTCTGTGAAGGATATTGTCAGTTTTCTGTGTGGTCCTTGGGAGAAGCACAAGGCGGTCTTGTTCTGTTGGCTGACAGAGATGGCCATTTAATTGTCTTTGTGAAACCTCTTCTGGCCTGTGCCTCATATCAAAACACTAAAATAATGGCATCTCACATCTGTGCTAAAGCACACATTAAAAAAAATAATTATGTTTTAAAATAATAATAATCTTTAAACATATTTGGCCTTGAGGGCTAACATCAGGATTCCGCATTTTATTTGCCATAGTTGAAAACATAATAGAGAGTGAACCTTGTCCTGTTCTCTTGAGTTCTGCCTTACTAAATAAGAGATACACCAAGGAGCAGAAGGCGAAATACTTTGTAACACAAATACATTCAAGAAAGAAGTCTGAGGTTAGGAAAGATTTTTATTAGGAATGTAATCTAAACACCATTTGAAATATTTTGAAAAGCTACTGGGGAAAGAATAAAAGAAGCAGTTGGAAGGAGATGCAGTAATACAGCCTCCTGTCATAGTGTTTGGGACCCATTTCATGTATTTATTCATTATAAGTTGAAGTGTAAATGTTCCTGCTGTGGCACGGGTGAGTCTGTGGAGCTGAGGTTCCCAAGATCGTGTATCAGATAAATCAGTTGTGGAACTTGCCAGCCTTGGTGGGATGCCATCAAGGCAAAGAACCTGACTGCACTGGCACTCAGAAACATCTAAATTGGGGAGTTATCTCTGTAATAAAGAATGTCCAAATTCTAGTCTGATAATAAAACCAGGGGGATTTAAGCCAAAGTATGAACCCTGGGGAGCAGTGTAGGATGAAAGGTATGAATATGGATCATTTTGATATATGGAGTAGTTGCCAAGAACTTTCAATCAGATACTTCTGAATGAAATTAATGTGATTTTTCTGTGGAAGCAGAATGCAGACCATCAGAAACTGTTTTATAGTAGCGCTTCTGAACAAACGGGAAACAAATGCTGTGATTGAATGTGGAACATGGCTGAAATTCAGCAATAGTGCAAAAAACAAGTAGTAGAAGGTGCGTGTACAATATCTGTTTGTCAGATGAATGCTTGGCACAAGTGGTAGTGATAGCTGAGTCTTCAGAAAATCTGCAAGTAAGGCTAGCAACTACAGTTGCTTACTATGACTTACTTCTACAGTCAAAACTTTAGATTTTCCCATGAGAAGTGGGTACAACAGTATTTGTCTCAAGAACTATACTTGATAAGGCCATGAAGTAATCCACACTGCTAGTGCTATGCTGAGAGAAAGGATGTCAAAAATGGCAAGAGATACCCATTGCAAACCTCTCAACACAAGTTTTGGAAAGTGAACAAGAAGGAATTGGTTTGTTGGACAGGAAAATGTTTTATCTTTCTGTCTCCAAGTTAAATGGGTAAGCTACGCTGTACTTGCAGAAACCTGAAACTTGCCTCAAATTCCAGACTTCATACCTGTAACAGTTACACTAATTGCTCTTTTAGAGAGATTTTTTGAAGTAGACATTGTGAAAGAAATGGAAAGGGAATTAAGAACCATGCGAATGTTGGTGATGCGTTTCGGCAAGAGTACATTAAAGCGCCAGCACAGGGAAGTACTTCAGATGTCTGAACCAAAAGCCACTTAATAGCAAGTAGTTAGGTTTGTTTGGAGAATGTCTAGCATTCCAGGTCTCAGGTCTTGAGTGTTCCTGGCATACGTCTACCAGTTGGGGTGTATGCGTGTGTGTTTTGCTTTGAGGTAATACATTGATAGAATAACTAACATAGTCACATGTATATAGTTACGGTCTATGTGTAAAGTAGACCAGAATTAGCACAGTATGGCCGGGATTACATTGTAGATGTAGTTACATTGATCAGATATGGATATATACAATTTTTGCCGGAAGGTGCAAGTCTATAAGTAAAATTCCATAGTGCCATTGAGTCAGTGTTAACTACCTCAGAACTTCACCTTGCAGTTCTTTACTTAACGTTATGGGATGTGAACAGCAATGTACTGGATGAAAGAAATCATGCATATTTTTACACGTTACCTGCCTACATCTGAGAGGTGCATTATCAGTGCAATGTGGTGTTGTTTTTATAAACAACAGAAGACATGGCCAAATACTGCTCTATCATAAAGATTATCATACTGTGCTATGTATACATATAGCTAGGCTTTTGTTGTAGTGACAAGGCCTCATGCATTACCAGTGTCACTATGCTGCTCTTAGAATTATTCCAATGCACTAAGTGTGCTTCTGGCATCTAAATCTATCCACTTGGGTGAACAGGTTTTAGTGTCATGATAGACAAAGATAGAGTTTTAAGGGTCTAGGCAAAATTATTGTATCTGTATTAAAATTAGTTGCTGTCTGGGCTGATCTGGGCAACACTGTTTATTTCTGTAGAGGTGTAGCTGGTAATGTTTCGTTAATACTACAATTTGATTCATTACTTCTACTGATAACTTAATTTGTGGTGTCATCCCCGATTTGATCTTCCCTTCTCAGAATTTGCATAATCAGAAATTTTCATGATATTCTCAGTGAAGCCTCAGGCAGTTACTGTGCTGTCCTTACTACATGCAGAAATAAGGGCAGAATCAGTGGCCATAGTGAAGAGGAAACCAACAGGTTATAGTGCATTTATCTGCTGCAGTGAGTATTATGTAGAGCCAGAGGATCCAAGTCTTGAAGGTGTATGGTGCAGTGGAGGTAGGATGCTGAAAAGAAAAAGCAGTGGGATTAAAAAAGAGGTGGGAAATCAAAGTAGGATTGGACCAGATGAAAAAGCAGTGTAAATAAGGAACTCTGCACCTAACTGCTAAACTATTTGAGATTGCATTTGGTTCTTCATTTCCAGGCTAAGTAGAAGCCAGATGCACAGCTCTGGCCCACCTGAGAGGCAAAGACATCATCTCTTTGGTGGGTAAAGACCTAGACTGGGTGAGAATTCTAGCTATATTGAATTGTCGAGTCCTGTTTTGCTGGAGAGGGGCCATTCCCCATTCCCTTCAGCTGAACCATTTGGAACTCTCCAAGAGACAGAAAAGTTTCAAGTTTGCATTTGAAAGCATAACTTTTGGGTTTTTTACTTTTACCTGTTAAGCAACTGTTGAGGGCTACCTTTTAGTGTTTATTAAATACTTGTGGTAAATCTAGTAGTTCCTACCTGCTTATCTGCAGAGGAGAAGCTTCTATTTGATACAGTAGTATCTGTATTCTCTCTTCAGACAGAAATTAAATGTTTTAAAAGAATATGAATTTACTCAAATCTCTCTCCTTCCTTCACTACCCACCTCCAGCAGCAGGAGTGGAACTGACAAAAATTTCTGCAGCAGTGGAAAAAGAGTATTTCTTCTGATTTTGAAGAAAACCAATTACTGGGGAGGAGTCCTGTTACAGCATCTTCTAGCCTTATCCTCAGCAGCAAGGGCTGGTTGCAAAAGCTTTTCCTGAGGAGAAACAAAAAGTCAAGTGCTTCAGTTCTGTAAGCTTGCTTTCTGCAGTAGCAAGTAACACTTAAAGTGATTGAATTCTTCACTTGCCATTCTACAGTTCTTAACTGTACAAGGTGGTATTGCCTATTGCCTTCACTTGTTTCAATTGATGAAAATAGACTACCAATTAAGTTCTAAAATTTTATCCATTGGGGGAGGAAGCAAACCCAAAACACCTTAGAAAAGATCAATACTGATTATTTTTTTTTTTTTAAATAAATTGAGTGGCAGGTAAGTGTAAGTGCAACTCTTAAGTACACTAACCTTTTTCACATAAGTTTCAAATTGCTTCATTTTTTTGTTGAAATGTATATTATGTCTCTATATAAACATTATTGGGTACTCTAAGTGTAAGGAAATGTTCATATACTCATTTAAAAATACTTCATAGGTTAGCCTTGCTAGCTGTCTGGTTAACTGAAATCATTGTACATCTACTGCAAGACTAATGAAGTCTTTACTTCAGGTGCTTTTAAATTAAAAATTGTCTCATTTGGACTAAAGTTTCCTTTTTTCTTTCTTTCCTAAGACTAGTGGTAAATTTGTAGAACATTTTGGTATAATTATTTTCAGTTCCCTGCCAGCTCCTACAGTAATGGTTTTCTCCATGAGAGATAATGTTTTTGAATTTCCTGGATAGAGCTGGTTTATAACAATTTTCGGCAAATCTACATGCAATTTTCGGTTACACATTTTCTTCTAAAATTAAATTCTGTTTAGATCCTGCAGCATTTTTCATTATTTTAATACAGTGAAGAACAGTTGCAACGTACTGCATTAATGTAAATATGCTTCTACTGCTGTTTGATATTTTAGGGGGTTTATGCAAGATAAAGTGTGTAAGCATACTCAATTTTTCAAATGTATTAGCAAGAAGGTATTGTAACTTTATTAATCTCTTCAAGTATTTTGTCTCATTCTGATCTGAAAATAGGAATAACCTTTGGTCTTAAAATTGATGAGAGAATGGAGAAGGTTTATAAGAAAGCTATCTTTATGGACAAAAAGTAGCAGCCATCTATTTGCTTTTTTAGTGCCAGCTGAAAGCCTGATCTGTAGGTAATAAAAATAGCTTTTGTGGATAAAGTTTTCTTACTGTGAATTTTTATTTAGGTATGTTGTCTTCCACCCCCCTCACCTCAGAGTAAATCACCTGAGAAATGGCTTTAAGAAAACTCTTAAACAAAACAAAAGTGGTATTTAATAGTGATGCTTGTTGTTGATTACTCTTCGCTCCCTTTGGCAGAATTGGAAGGAATGGACTACTCCATTATTTCTGACACACAAGAAAAGCATCTCTGAAATTGCAGCAGATGTGGAAGAAATGAATAATAAATATCACATAAATGATAGTGGCCTGGACCATGAAGGAGGAATCTGACACACAGACTGTGTTTGGCTCATGACTCCTGTCAGATGATGGACCTTCAAGTAATTAATAACATTACTTAAAATGTCTGCAGAATAATTTGCCTTATATAGAACTTTTGTTTTTTAGTATGAAAGTAAGTACAAAGCTATCACAAGGGGCGTTCGATTGGCATTGTCCAATTAAACTATCTAGAGACCTACTTCTGTTAAGTTATATCTTTTGCTTACTGAAAGCTATTTGTTCACAAGCCAAAAGATTATGTTTATTCAGCATACTCCTTGGCTATCATGATTTTTCCTCCTTGTTAGCAAAAATGGTACTTGTTGTGTTCACCAGACAGTCAATATGGGATGATACTAGCTTAAGGTCATTAGCCGCTACTAGCCTGTGGTGCTTTTGTCCCCTTCCTTTCCCTTGCCTCCCTCGGTTTCCTTTTCTATAGATGCAGAGTCATCTGGAAAAGATAAGGGATTGCTTTTGTTTCTATGTGATATGGTGGTCTGGCATGAGTGCGCTTAATTTAACTACCAAATTAATCATATGCTCAGCTGCTTCAGGACCTTACTCTTATAACTGATGAGCCAGATCTTGTCTGTGATCTATGAATTCATTCCTTCATGTTGTGTCTTACAGATCTCCTTGCATTAACTCTTAAACTCACAGTACTGCTTGGGTATCGTTGCTAATCATTTTCTTTCCTTGCTGCCTCTTCTTTTCTACTCTATTGTCGTCTTCTCACAGAGAGCCTAGTCCTTTTTCTTGCTTGTATTGTGCTGCCATTAATTTTAGATAGCAAAGGTTGTACAAAATTTAACTAGATTTGATTTTGCCCTTCTTTCTTAACCCTTTATTATTCCCATGTGTAGCTTTGCTAGCTTTTTCCATTTAATCAGACCCCACAATGTAGCTTATTTTTTTACAAGGAGGACTGAGATGCATATCAACAATTTCCTTCCATCAGTTGTCCTACAGATGGTGACTGACCTGCAAGTTGCTCTCACCATGTCTCACCTCCCCAGTGGGACTATATTTGCTTGCAGGTACTCGCATCGATTATCTTTGCCCATTATTCTGCCTCTAAGTTTAAGCCTCTTCTCATGTGGCTCCCTTAAATCTTTGTTCAAACATGGTCTGCTTTCCATATTCTCTAATCTGTATCTAGTGATTCTCATAAATTGTACAGTCTGAAATTACTGCCTTTGTCTTCTTTTTCCCGGTTACTGTCAGTCAGGGTACATTGACTTCCTCTTATACTCCTGGATTTGTTGTCTCTCTAGGCTCCAGTGATTCCAGGGGCCTTTTTCAGTGGTTTCAGCTGTTTTTAGTGACGTGTTAGTGAGAATCATTAACTGAACCTTCACTCCCTCAAGTTCTAGAATCTGTATGCTGTGTATCTTTGGATTTATTAAGCAAATCAAGGAAACTCTTAGAAGTTCAGGATCTTTCACTGCACGGTCTTCCTGGTCTTCATATTTTTGCGGTACAGAATTACTACTCTTAGGTTTATTAGCTAGAAAGTCACTTGAGTTCTTTGAACTGTCTTTTCACTTAGTTATTTACTGGTCATCGTCCAGACAAGGCCCTGAACAGCTTGATCTGCATTGGCCCTGATTTAAGCAAGGTGGTTAGCACAGGTGATTCGGAGGAAATCCCTTCCAGCCTAAGTTATACTGTGACTGTGGTGATTTTTATGTTTTTTAGCTCTTTAGCTATCGCTTGTTTTTATGCATGCAGTGTGTTGAGTTTGAGTTACACCAGTAACATAGTCTAATTTGATTATTTGTTGCTTTTTTTGAGTTGTCCTGGTCTGCCTCAAGCTTGGTGGCTTTCTAGCTTAAGGAAGTAAGTGATGAGAGTAAGAGTTATTAGTAAGCAGGACAAAAAAGTACTAGTAGAATTACGGATTAAGACAGTTACAAAATGCAGATGTCTCGATCCAGACACCAGACCCTGATGAGAAGCTAATGGAGCCATATTAAAAAACGTTTTTCAGCTTAACCGTGTAGTTGATGCACGGGACAAGTCCCACGAGGCATTTTTGGTGCTGGTCCTGCTGTGCGCCGCTGTGATAGGCAGCAGTCCGTCAGGCAGCGCGGTGGGGGCTGAGGTGCTGCCTGCTCTGGCGGGGTCTGGCAGCCACTGGAGGGCGTCGGCAGCCGTGGAAAAGCTGCTCGCCTGTAGGCTGGCTGGCTTTTGGGTAGGGGGAATTTAGATGCCCACCTCAAATCTTTTTTACGCTCTGATTTACTCTGTTAAGAATCTTGTGGTGGGGAAGCACAGATTTTACAACTCAGTGTTTTGGGCGCTTTTTTTTTATTATTATTGTTATTATTAAGGAATTTTGCTGTCATCTCCGTAACCATAAGCATCACATGTTCCGTAATGGGTTTGCCTTTTGCCTAGAGATTTACAGAATTTGTCATCAGTCGTTTCTTAAATATGATTTCAGTTAAATCTGCTGAATCACAGTTTGAAACATGGCTGTATGATTAACTAGGTTGAAATTCTGTCTCATGTCTGTGTTTTCAGAGAAGGTCTTGTGAAAGTACATGAGTTCTCTTTCAGTTCAGTGAATTCTTTGTTCTGTTCTGGTGGAATTTTGAGTTTGCTTTTACCTCTGACTCCTCTTCAAAAGAGTTAATACAGTTGGCTGGTTTCCATTCATTTTATCAGAGATTTTATTGGTAATTCAGACTTCATCTTGCTAAAGAAAGATTAGAACCTTTCCTGCCACAGTTTCACTTGAAGTTCAGGTATACTTGCTCTCCTTACTTTGTTTAATACCAGCTTATCAGACTGTTGCTTGTCCCTGGAGAATGATTTTCATGTCTTAAATGAGTACATGGCTTGTATGGAGAGGTACCCTTGCATCGTGTAGGGTACCTTAGAGCAGCATGTTAGGGAGATTCAAGCATTTGCTAAGGAGTGATGGAGCTATGATTTTTAGATGTCTTACTTTTTCTGCATCTTTGTGGATGAACAGGTTTCATGTTGGCCAGTTGCTTTGAGTTCAGGCTTGACACCATTAAGAAGCTTTGCCAGACTAAGGCAATGCTCACTTATAAGAGTTTGTGCATTGCTACTCCTGATGTAGAAGTAGCAAATACGCAAGTTTCAGAAATATACCAGTTGTAAACATTTTAACGGTGTAGCTTAATAATCAAGGTGGTGAGATTCAGAAGAGTTTTCTTCCATAGCAACTGACAATTCAATAGTTATTCATCATGGTTTTTACTGCACTTTTTTGGAAGTGTATGAGACCAGATTTGATGAATTTTTGATTCGATGTGACAGTTCTTGGACTTAATCATATATGAAATTGGTTACCTGAGCATGCATATGATGATTATTGTGCTGAGCTTTCATAATATTTATGATGGTGTATTTCTCTATATCATGTATACACTGGACCTGGTAATAGGAAGAGTTTATGCATATGAATTTTAGAAATGAAAACAATCATCTTGCTTGGTCTAGGAGCGCAAAGGAGTCATTCTGCCATTCGTTTGCTGCAATAATATAATGTTTAAATGGGCTGGGTCGGCTTTTAGAACCCTTGGAAAACCTATCTAGGGCAGATAATAGTGCAGTTCTAGCTTGCTGGATGTTTTCACATTTCTGTATAAAAAGTGAGTGTTTGCTGCTGATGTTGTTACGAAAAAGCTGAAACTCCAGCAATTACTTTGACCATTTAAATTTTGCACAGTGGGTTCACTGGCCTGAAGGATCAGCTTTTTCGCAGTGGGTTGGTGTTGATGATGCAGAACGCTCGCCTTTTATTCATTCTCATAGCCGGAAAACTTTGGGGTATGTCTGAAGACTGAGATGTCTTGTTTCCTGAGGAGGTGTGCTTTGATGGAAGATGGAGGTGCCTGTTTTGTAGAGTATGGAAGAGAAGCTTGTGATGCTGCTGTCCATGGTGTAGGTGCTACAGGAACACAGCCTGTGGGGTTTTTATGCTGGCACAACCTCTTAGAAATAGACTCATCTGTTTTATGTTGTTATTAATGATATTATCTTAGGTCTAACTCTTACTTGTTTTGAACAGTCCAATGCCTTTGATTAATTAGTGTGGGTAAGACTGGTAAGACTCATGCTGTAGATTGTTAACAGATAGTTAAAATTAAAGCTGTGGTTTTGCTCTGCTTTTGCTTTAATAAAATTGATGATTCATCAATCTGTTTTTACTTTTTCGTAATGCATATTAATATATATATTGAAGTATTTTGGTTATGAAGATTGTAAACAGCACTTTTTTAGTAAAACTTGAAGTACATTGAGTTGTATTGGTGGGGACATACCTATCTGAATACTTGGTAGCTTTTGACATTTCTGTATTATTAAAAATATTCTCTGTCTTTTCCTCTTAATGTAGCAGAGTAAGACTGGAAACATCTGGGCTGAATGGACTTTAGCATCAAAAGAAGTTCTCAACTGTTAACTCGAAAAATTAACTACATCAAAATGAAGCAGGTACCAGAGATCCTTGGAAATACCAATGGGAAAACTCAGAATTGTGAAGTGAATCGTGAGTGTTCTGTCTACTTGGGCAAAGCACAACTTTCTGCCACCCTACAAGAAGGTGTCATGCAAAAATATAATGGCCATGAGGCTCTTCCGTTTATTCCAGCTGATAAATTGAAAGATCTAACCTCTCGTGTGTTTAATGGCGAGTCTGGGGCCCAAGATGCCAAGCTGCGCTTTGAACCCCAGGAAATCAAGGGAGTTGCAACACCACCCAACACTACTCCTATCAAGAATGGCTCTCCAGAAATTAAGCTGAAAATCACTAAAACATACATGAATGGAAAGCCTCTTTTTGAATCTTCCATTTGTGGAGACAATGGTGCAGATGTGTCTCAGTCAGAGGAAAATGAACAAAAGCCAGCAAACAAGGAGAGGAGAAACAGGAAAAGAAGCATAAAATATGACTCCTTACTTGAGCAGGGTCTTGTTGAAGCAGCACTAGTATCAAAGACTTCAAGCCCTACTGAAAAGAAGGTAGTACTTTTTTTTACATTCTTTCTTTTGTTAGGTTTGTTAATCATACTGAGATTTTGTTTGTTTATATGCTAATCTTCATTTCGGGTATTTCAGTAGGTGCTTCCCATAAACAGTTTGCTTTCTGTGATACTCTCTGTCTCAACAAAGGAACAGATGCACTGTGGTTCTGATCCGTGTTTATTGGTGAAACTAGGAGTACACCGTAAGTTCTGTTGCCTTATAATTAAAATAAATCTCCAGAGCAAAGGCCAGGTTGGATGGGGCTTTGAGCAACCTGGTCTAGTGGAAGGTGTCCCTGCCCGTGGTGGGGGGTGGGGAACTAGATGATCATTAAGGTCGGTCACTTCCAACCCAAACCATTCTATGATTCTATGAAATCAGGGTGTGATAGTATGGGATGTATGAAACAGAAACTTCATCCAGACATGCAGCAAAGACCTAGCCAGGACGTGCACCTGGGCAAGGGATTTGGGGAGGCCTCTGAATTTAAAGATAGCCTTTAACTGTTGGGCATGAGCTATTCTGGCTTCCTAATAACCAGATGTTTCAGAGAAAAACTATTTCTATATTCCTGTTCTTAATTAAAGAAACATTTACTCAGCTGTCAGTTGGCTGATAAGTGAGGCTCTTTACTGTCAGATTTTGGCAGTTGGAATGTTAGTCCCTACCTTTATTTGTCATCTGAAAAGAGCTGGTTTTGCTTGCTATAACCTAGTGAGTTGTATTCATTGGAAAGATCTAGATACTTGCATTAAATGCCATTAACTTTTGCGGTCAAGCTCACCTGTTTTTGGCTTCTTTTAAACATGGGCAGAAATGGACATTTCACTTTACCAAGTTGTAAATAAGAATGCTGCTGGGAGCCATTTCCCCCCTTTATTTAGTTTTTGTTGCTAGATTCCCTTTAAAGGAATGTGGTTTGCAGTCATTTTATCTCTGAGGAAGAAACCTACGTAGCAGGGATACTTCTATGTATATTAGATTTCTCAGTGAGTAATTCAGAATAGTGTTGTGTAGCAGTGGTAAGCATTTATGAATGTGTTGGCTAGTGAACAGGTCCTCTTTTTACACATCTTAAATGCAAACGCTATGTTACAGTTTCCTGTCAACTGCAGGTTTACTAGTTAATGTTGATTCTTACTTTCTCCCAAGGTCACACATGCAGAGAATCACACACATAGCTGATGCTTTACTGATTTCATTTACCCTTATTTTCATTAAAACTACTTAATGAGTTCACAGAACTCTGTATCAAAAATAATTTACCATTTGTTTATGATTTGAATATATTTCATTCTAGAATGATTAATACTGATGTTTTCAGTAATTTTATTAGAGTTTGTTTCCCTTAATTTTGTTAAACAGAATGTTGTAACACTAATTGGTTCAGAATTTTCCAAATCTCTACTCAGAGGTAAAAAAGTATGGGCACAGTCAATAATTGGAGTAATTCTTTGTCCTGCTCATTGTTAATGAGGATAAATTGAACTAAAAGGTGCTGTATTTATTAGTATCAACAACTAGCATATTTGTGTGGCATTTTATTTTATTAAATTTAGAAAGAAAAGAGGCAGTATTAATATGTCCATCTACACAGTTTATTCTGAGGCCTTTCACATTGGTTGTTACGGGTGGCCTTTAATTTTTCCTGGTGAGCGGTTCATTTAAGGTTAAAAAAAAAAGCTTCATCTTGCTTTTGCACATTGTCTTCTGGCCAGAAATGGTTGGGAGAAAACCATGTCAACACTGTTTCCCAGAATGCTTGAGATTTGATGGCTGGAGATCGATGGGGTTGTTTGTTCCTGTGCCGAACACATGAGCTGCCAAACTACCAGGACAGCCACCTGGTTGAGCTCAGACTTTGCAGTATTATAACCCTGTTCTTTTCAGAGCACTTGAAACAGAGGGTCATGCTTCTGGCTTTTTTTTCCTTTTTTTTTTTTTTTTTTTTTCCCTTGCTTAGGGCACTTTAAAAAAGCACAAAGGGCAAAAGGAAAAGCATTTGAAGGTCACACATATTGTTTTATGATAAAACTCCTTGTAAAAAGTCTGGGGCTTTCCTTTCTCTTGCAGGGAGGGTTTGCAACTGCAGATTTAAAATAAGAAAAACACAATACTAGGGAACATGCTGAAGGAGATTTTTCAAATCTTTGTCCGCATGTAGACTAGTGACGCACATGTATTCTCTGTACTCATAACTATAGTATCTCAGTATCAATGTTGTTTTGTTTCAAGCCCCTGCTCTAGCTGTTGTTTCATTGCCAACATCCAAAGCTTTAGTGTTAGCGCATCACACTGTGGTTTTATGTAGCTGATTGTGGCTGCAAAGTGCAAGTTAGAGAAATATAATAGGAGTAAAAGCTGATTAATTTTGCACTTAGGTACCTGTTTATTGTAGGTTGCAAGTTAATGTAAAACCTGTTTGTCTGGTTTTATTTCTGGGCTGGTTTCTCTCTCAATTTCCTTGTTGTCCAAGCTCTTTTTTGATTTGGCAAAAATCACCATGGTTCAAATACTGCCTTTTGTGTAAGGTAATTATATCTGTGTTTGATGGACATAGCAGATTACTATCTTGCTGAGGTGAGAGGCATATCATTTAACAAATGTTCCAGTGCTCTGTTGTCAGATTTTCTTGTTGTTTGGGCATTTTTTTGTTAACATAAAGGAAGGTTGTTAAAAACTTCATCTGCAAGTCAGTTTTCAGTTGGAAATAAACGTGATCTGCCCAGCTCTGACATGAGTTGGGTTTTTGTTGGTAACCACCACCTTTTCCAGGCCTCCGAGAAAGAGCTTGTACTGCTTTTGTTTTCCCAAGGTAGCGGAGAGGAAGTGGGACAAGCTGTGGCTCTTTCCTCCCTTCTGTCCTGCCTTTCATCCTTCTTCCCCCCCTACCTCTAGGATCTCTCTACCTGAGGAGTTTACTCTAAAATCCAGGCCTCTTCTGATAAGTCCTGGTTTCACAACTTCTGTGCCAAGGCACCACACTGATAGTGGTCTGACACCACCTCCGAATGTTCTGTGTTGCTGGCGGTAGGTGTCACATGTTAGATGTTTGAACCGATGCCAAACCCATGGGCTTTGATAGTTGCCCACTTTCTAGTGCTGCTCATGAGAATGGCAGTATGCCTCAGTGCTAGGTTTTGTGGTGGCTGGCTGCTCTTTGAGTCATTGTTCTTGTCGGTTCCTGCAACACGCAGCCAGTTAGGAATGAGGACTTACCTAGATTTTTCTCGCTCAATGCTTTCGTTAGAAGTGAAACAATCCTGTTTGGAGGAGAATGGCAGAGATTTTATTTCATATACTAATATGAAGTAATCCAAGCCCAGGCCCTAGAGCAATCCAGAGTTGCTATACAGGGAATAGAGTACATATATCTGCAGCTCTCATGCCGGTGGTCCCAAAGTAGGTCTGTGCTCCCTAACCCTGAGAACAGCTCAGTATGTGATACTGGCACACTTGAGCTTGTTCTGCATAAGCCGGTTTGGGCCTACAAGTGGCAATTTGCCCTTTTGGCATGGCTTCCTGGCATGACTTCTAGCACAGTGCAGTAGCTTGGAAAAGTAGCAAAACTGTGTCCAGAACAAACCTGGAAGTCCACACGCTGCTACACTTCCTAGTTTAGGTATTCCAGCTGTGTAAAATGTACATGATCCAAAAGCTCTACCTTCCACATAGCTTCCTACCCAGTTGTCTTGTAGCCCTCTTCTAGTATTACACCAGAAACCTGGGCAGTTTGTTACTCTTTCTGCCTGGTACAGTCTATAATGACTTTGCAGCAGCTACATTAGAGTGCAGGTGCAAGTTAACTGGAGAAATTCCACTAGTCGTTGTCTTGTATTTATGTTGCTATGTCATTTTCTCAGAGAAAAAATGTTCCAGCCAACTCCACTATATCCGCTATCTACGTAATGTTATAGTGCCTTTCCCAGTGAATGGCAAAGTTTTAGAAATCCAGCAAGGGTAGAACCAGAAGCAGTCTGAAGATTAGCTGCTGCTTTTTATGCTTCTGTGCTGGCTAAATACAGGAAGATGGGGACCGCTGAAGGTGGTGATGTTGCTGTGGAGCTTGCATCTAGTCAGTAGAGATGAGCAGAAACCAAGTTCCCTCTGTAAGACTGGAGAGTTGTGCTCATGAAATCTCCGATTATCCTGTTATAGGTGTTACAGCCAGATCCCTGAGGTGACTTGTTTTATTTTTCAAAAAAAAGTAAAAAGAAAAAACAAAGTCAAATAAATGTGTCTTTTTCAGAATGAGGACTTGCTTGAGTATTTTTCACCATCAGTTCTTAGAAATTCCTGGTCAAGTACAAATCCTGAACTTGTCATAAAACGAGCAGCTAAACTACCATGGGAGTCAAGTTCTGCAGTTGTAGGGTAAAGTGAACTCAATTGCTTTTTCTTTTTTAATAGGCTGTTCTTGAAGTATCTGATCTTGTCTTCAGGCAATTGATAACAGGCTGGCTGGCTGATGTCATCAGAATCCCAAAGGAGTAGGAGTAACCCTAAAAATCTCTTCTGGGTGATCCTTTTAGGAACAAGAGAAATAGCTTCTTATCCTCTTTGGAAGGGTTCCAGAGCTACTGCTTTGCGTTAGCTGTTCGTAAGGGATTATGTTCAGCTATGCCGTGAAAATTTGTTTGTGCTAAGCAGCTAACAATGTGCAGCAGTAATTGTTACTTTGGAACTTTAATTTTTTGTTCTTAACACCTCATTGAAAAATTATCTTAAAGAACTACTTGTAGGTTAAGAAGCACCAAAAAGCATACAGTGTCAAGAGTATACTGGTTTGGAGGGAGACTAGAAGCCATGAGTATTCTTGGAGTGGATACAAAATTAATTACAGAAAGCTTAAGTATTTGTTCAAGGCCTTTCACACCAGACTTTCTGTTCTTGTCCATAAAAGTGGCTGAATTAAGTATACTTTCTGCGTAAAACTGTCGCCTCAATATGTAAATACTTTTTTTTTCCTCTCTTCATAACACATTGGTGGAGGAATCCAAAACAAATATGAAATAATATATTGAAGTGATGACAAAAATGCTATATAAAGATAGGTTTATCAAGCTGGATCAAGGAGCCGTATAATTCAGCACCTCACCTTGGGGGTGAGGTTCAGCGGAGAATGCATAATGGAGAGTATAGACCTGGCAAATCATGGAGGGATGCTCTCTTGGAATACTTTCAGCCTCTAGCAGTTTGTGACTCAGGTTTCTAGGGCTGGTGACTTTCTATCTAATAGCTGTAGATGGCTAAATTCTTAGAAGGCCTCAGTTTCTTTTAGAGGCAGTGTGAACTTCCTGCATCCGTGATATTAAGTAATAAAGCAGTAGAGCAGCTTTTTCCTTTTCAATTTGCCACCTACCTGTTTCACTTGATTCTCTCATAATACCAGAAGTAGGGATTATGGACAAATTTATACAGATTTCTCACAAACTGCTCAATTTTCATTTTCAGCTTGAAGAGTCCTAGTATGTTGTTCAACATACAGGAGCTGCTCCAGAATGTTACTTCTTGATATCATCCTTTTTGTGAACTGTGATGCCTTTTGTGTTCTGCTGTCTCTTCTTTTGAGAATGAGGGACCAGACCAGAACAGGACATTCCAGATACAGATGTCTTTTGGATGCATACAGTGGCATGTTAATAATTTTCTATATTGTTCTCAATTTCATTAGTTTTCACTATAAATAATACTTAGCATTTGTTTGATTTCTGAGTGCTTCTGAACACTGAGCCAGCTTTCTGTGGAAAAGAGCTGAACAGATGTAGTCTAACTCAGATTCAAAGAATGTCAGCAACTGTTGCATTGTTTCATAGTCATCTTTGGTTTGGGCATTCCAGGACTTTTTTTATTTTGTCTTTTTGGGCGCTGTGGTGGACATGACAGATCAAATAGTGGTAAGCCAGGCTACCCTCTGGAAGAACTAACTTCGCTTTACATCTCAACAGCAGATTGTTGAGATAACACAGTCATGAGCCATAACACAGCTGAGAGGTTAATGAGACTTGCTTTAATTGTTTTTTAAGTTGACCAGACTTATTCTTAGTTGTTGTGCTGGTAGTGTAATAATTTAAATGGATACTGTTCTTTCAGCACCTCCTCTTCACATTGTACTGACCATTACCAGTTGGTGTGGCAAGGAATTTGCTTGTTTTCACTGCTTTTCTGTCCAAGATATGGTGAAGCCTTTCTGTTGCTCTGCTCCGTGTTCTGCTTAACCAAAATAATGCATGTCTAACTTTCATGTTTAGCTGAGAGTTAGATCTACAGTTCAGGGTTATGTTACTTGGATGGATTTACAGGCAAATTTTTGGGAAACTTTAGTGATCTGTACCAGATGTCATTTCTGGCCCTTAAAGCCTACTTTTGTCAAGAAAGATGCTTTGTAGTAACCCTTAGGCAAAGTAGCGAAAGCAAAATATTTTGATGTGTCTTGAAACAGTGATACCAGCCTCCTTTACAAGTTTCCTTGTTCTGGAATGGATTTCATGTAGGGCACGTGAACTTTAGGATCTCCAAAAGAGAACTTTGTTCACAGACACTAATTTTATTTTTTTTTTTGTCTATAACCATATTTTGTTAGCCTCTTACTATAAATAAAAAGGTCCAGCCGGGCTAACATTTATATTTCTGCTGTTTGTGAATACCAAGTACCTACAGGACTTGTTCTCTTGTGCATAATAAAATGGGCAATAGCTAAAAGTGTAGGTTGTTAATAATAAGGAATTAATTCCCTTCTCAAGACAGTTCATAAAAATGCTTTATTTTGACGGCCCAGTGCAAGAAGGAAAACTGGATCTTGCACAGACCAAACAAGCCCTACTGCACTTGTATGAAGAAGGGAAGTCAATTTGTGACTTCGTAAGAGCAACTAAGGCTAGAAAAGCTTGGGTTTGTTTCTTTGTTGTTGTTTTGTTTTGATAATGTCAACCTGAGTGTAGGTTGAGGATGCTAGTGATGACCTAAAAAAACTTGGGATCTTGGGTCTCATGGAATTGACAGCACTTTGATAATGTGCTTCGTGATGTTTTATTGCAATGTCTGCCCTATTTTAATTTAATGTGGGGTTGGGGCATTTCTGCTTGGGGTTTCCAAGGTTTTCTATACATCCTTATTGCTGAAAATAAAGAAATGTTTCAGGAATATGCTTCAGCATTGCCAAATCAAGGTAATGTCTATTTAGGGTTTTTTTTTGGTTTTTAACCCCCCACTTGCCCTTAGGTTGATAAACACTGATCATGTTTACTTGCCTTCAATCTGTAGAAGAGGAGGACCTACTAGGTATATGTAACAACACAACCTGGACAGAGACCTCTTGTGCCTGCTTTTAGGTATGCAGATTCATTTTAAAGCTCTAATCTCAAAGGCAAAGTAGTACTTTGACTGTCACATTATTAGTTAACTAACAGAGCCCCTTTATGCCAAGTCAGTATTTGTTCTGTTTAAGCCTAGACAACTTCTTTCAGAAGTGTTCTTGTTGCAAAAAAGTATCAAGGTAAGTAGCTACCTTCATCAGAAAACAAATGTTCTGTAAATCTGGGTGCCTCTTTGCAGTATTAGCTAGGCTTTTTTTTCTGTCTTTTACCAAGAATATTAGGATTCAGAACACATCTGCCTGTGCTACCTTGGATGTTTGTGGGCTGTCAAGAGGAGGGTATCTGTTAAAGTGTTTTGGAAAAACTTTCCTACTGAACTCTATAAGGGTATGGGGAACCGCTATGAGTAAGGCCCCGATAACAGATTCCTTTGTACATGCAGATAACAAAATACATATGGATATGGCATTCTGAAAATCTGTAGGTATTCCGAGATGATTAACTTTCATTCTGTTATCCTATGTGAAATTCATATGGAAATTATTCAGAAATAACTGTTTCCTGTGCCAAACTTCATGGCTCTACAGTTATGCTTTTCCAGACTTCTGTAGCATCTCATATCTACACTGTCTTACATACCCAGATACCACATCAAAAGTTTAAATTTTTGAGGGTGGATGAAGGTTAGAGAAGTTGGATGTAGGCAGAAATCTTTTTCTAATACCCAGTATAAAAGAAGGTTTCATTCATTCTGATCAACCTTATCTAATTTCTGAAACATGGAACCTCTCAATAATAAGCATGTAACTTAAAATTTAAGAGGTCATCTAAATGTAAATGCAGAAATTCAGTAAAGCAGCTGAAAGAAACTGCTCTCTACATTTTTAAGGAAGATTGAGGGTTGGGAAGCGTTCCATAACTTGCATTTTACTGGATCTGTCTTTGAATGATTGAATCTGTTTCTCTTCAACTCTTAATTCTGGAAAAAAGCATTTTAGCCTAGTTACTAAAATACCGTGTTATTTCTAAAATACTTGCTCATATTGTGTCTGTTTAAAGGGAGATTGCTGATGTGGAGAGACAGATTTTTTTAAAATGTAAAAGCATCTTAAAAAAATTTCTCATCTCCTGGAGACTTGCTTATGAGGGAACCAAAGCCAGAAAAAAAAACAAAATGTAACCAGGAGTTCAGTGGTTGATTTGAAATACAAATTTGAGCTTTCATCTTGTTTTAAAATCCATAATCTACATTATGAATTCCTGTTTAACTTAGATTTTTATGGTCTTCTGCTTTCTTTCCCTCTTGGAGGGGAGGGTCCTGCATGGTAATAACATGCTGTCCACGAACTGCTTTAGACAAATTTGTGGAAAGAAATGGAGGAAACAAACCTGTTGTCATGAAACTTGTATTTGGTTTCAAAGAGCCTCAGCCAGCACAGAAAAGTTTTTTGGGGATCTGCAAGTAGAACAGTAATTTTCTTCAGCCCTTTTGTCCTCTTTTTCTAAAGCTTTAGCATCTAAGTACATTCAAGAAAAACAAATCCTAGTTGTGGCAGGATGACTCAAATGTAGTGTCTTCTGCAAATATAATTCTTAATACTGCCAGACTTGACTCTCTTTTAGTAATACAAGGGAAAAGAAGTAAGTGCTTAGTAGTAGAAGAAAGGAAAACGTAACTTGAAGAAATAAATTTAATGTAATTGCTCACAAAATTGAATTTGGAAGGTTTTAGTTAAACGTCTGGCTTGGTATAAAACAGTTAGAAATCTGAAAAACTAACACACCAGCCCCTGATATAGTTTGTTAAATTTTTTTGGTTTTGATCTGGACTTTTCATGTCTTCTTCCCCCTCAGTCTTTACCTCTCTGCACAATATAATGCATGTTTTAAGAGTGTTGCAGATGTGATTGTGCAGAGGCTGATGCAATGGCCTTTTGAGGGCAGCAGTCCTTGGATGCTCTATTGAAATGTCCCTTTTTGTTTTACTGAAGATGGAACCTAAAACTTTGCCAGCTCACTGCTTTTTTCATAGTATTTCCTTGTTCTTCTCCATTTTGTAGTAATAATTCAGCGTTTTCTCTTAATCCTCTTGTGAGGGTCTGGTTTACTCTTCAGTCTTCTGCCTGAAGTATTCCCTCTGTAGGCAGTGGTTTGCTGGAACTGTAATGACACAACATTCTTACATGAAATAATAAACATAACAAGACAAAGTGCAAAAACTTATTTTTATTCTTAATACTTTCAGTGACTTGTGCTTTACTACCTAAATATACTCCCCACATCCCAGAAGGTGGGAGCTATTTGGATGAACATGGGGCCTCTAAGGATGTGTCCTTCTGGGATAAACAGATGAACTGTAATATGTGAGTTATATTCTTAAAAAAAAAACCACCCCAAAACCAAACACTACAGCATTTATGTTTGTGATGATACTGTATTTTTATATCATTTAGAATGAACACTGGCCTTTTCTTAACAGTGTTAAGTTGCCACCCTGTTCATTCAAAGCAATAGTGTATATTGAGGGTTTTGCAGGGATTTTAATCAGCTGTAGTTGTAATTTTTGGTTTTGAAGTGATTTGACTTCACGAGTTTTTTGTCCTCTGTCACATAGTGAGAAAAAGCTGTTTCTCTGTCCTGAATGACAGGACATCATTCATTGGGAAAGTAACTGCATTCCTTCGTTCCTTTGCCTGAAGACTGGATGGTGATTGTCTTTTGTCAAATGAAATTCCTGAATTTTTCAGGAAGCAAGAGCTTTCCTAAGAACATAATTGTGATGGTGGTTTTTCAAGGAAGAAACATTTGGAATCATTGCCCTATTACATATTTTGTTTGTTGGCTTGTTTATAGTGTCCTTAATCATTGGTGAGTTCTGAAGTGACAGAACAGCATTACAAAACTAAACTTTTCTGTTCTGTTGTTCCTTTTGTGTCCAGACAAATTTACCACCTCTCCTGAACCTCTGAAAGGAATGAAGTTTGTTCTACAACCATTTCCTTAGTTCACTATCTTTCCTGATAGAGAGGCAAGAGAAGAGAAAACATTTTTACTTTTATTTTTATTACACAAGCCCATGGGAGAAAATAGGAGTGTTGGTGGATGAAGCACAGCACAAGTAGATAGCAGGACCAGAAAAATATGTGGGTTTGGTCAGCAGGCAATGTTACCTTTCCATAGTTAAGAACATGCTTGACTGTCTGTGTGTTCTGACTTTGATTCAAAGTATGGTTTAATTGCATATTCTGTTTAGGGACCTTGATTATTTTTAGTTTCTTTGCAATGCTAGTAGATTGTTTTTTATTTTGGAGTACAAGCAGACCACCAGCAGTCTGTGTTTGTAGCATGACTGCCTATTGTAGTGCAGTCCAGTAGAAGTTCTTTGATATAGGATGGAACTGAATTGAAAATGAAAACAGAAAGGAGGATATCAGATATCTGCAAGTTGTTCAATATGTACTTCCCTGTTAGGGAGAGCATTTACAGGTTTTACTTGTCCTAATTGTTGTTGTGTTTGGTTTTGTGTTGTGGTGTTTGGGTTTTTTTTGTTTGTTTGTTTTGTCCAATATTAAGTTCTGGTGGTGTATTCATTACCAGTTCTCAACATCGTTCTTTGTTTAATCCCTTTTTGACAATTTACAGTTCGATGAAGATATTTTTAATCATTTCTATAGCTTTCAAGTTTGTATAGTGAAATAGTAGCTTTTTGATGCTTAAGGTAATTTTTAATAATTTTGAGGGATTATAATTCCTTGCGTATATACATAAAATAGATAATGATAATATTAGTATCTCTACCACTAATCACTTTAAGAGAAATAAAGTTATCTCTCTCTTGACACCAACTAGTAAGCCTTTTAGGTATTTGGGTTTTTTAAAATTACCTTTGTCCCTTGTTTACTAAACACTCATCATGGTGTTTTCATAACAGAGTCTACAAACAAACCTAAAGCTCTTAGTACAGCAAAGGTGCTGCCCTTAAAGGTGTTTTTCTTTGGTAATTTTAAGGTAGTTTTAAGATTTAAAATTACCCATCACTCACTGTGTGTTCTTGCACCGTCATATTCATTAGTCAGACCAGAACTAAATGGAAACTGATTGGATTTTTTTGATCAGTTGTAGGCAAAGTTAATTAAATACCAATGTTTTCTATAGCCAGGCCATTTCTCTGGGCTGATAGGATGCTGACAGCATTGTCATAAAATCTTCTCAATCTGCCTGTCACTCATGGCTTATGAAAGTGTTGAGTGAAATGACAAACAAATCTGTGAAATGTTAAGGGAAGAAGAAAGGCATTACTTTTTTTTTTTCTTTTTCTTTTTTTTTTTTTTTTTTTTTTTTTCCTTCTCAGCCTGTTGCAGCTGCTGGCCCCAATGAATTTTCAAGGATACTGGTACTCTCCAAGGCATAATTTCTCACGGAAAAACTCATTTGTAATAAGGGAGTTAACTCCTTTCCACACTCTGTGCCCTCATGGACAAAATAAACTTAACATCCATTTAGCTGCCTTTCAGAGCCAGTCTTTCATTAGGATACTAATCGAGAAAGCCTGGAATTACGATGTCTGCCATACTGAGTAGTGCAGAGCCTGTCAAATGGTCTGTGTATTCAGTGTTAGGGCTGGTCTGTGGGGGGCTCATCACCTGCTCACCGAGGCTTTGATTGCCTGTCTATGTAACTTCTCTGCAGTCTACTGTTTGAAAGGGGAAAAAAAATGCTGAAATTCTTTCCCAAAGTAGAAAAGAAGTACAATCACAAGCTTTTTCTTTCTGTTTAGCATAACTGGTTTAAAGTTTCGGTCTAAGGTAATTGAGGTGGCAGTTACCTTGGAGGCTACAGGGCTTGCCTATAATTGAGGAAGGAGAAGGAGGGGAAATTCTGGAACTGAATGTATGTTTACTTCTGTCAAAACTGCAGTAAAAGGTAACAGGATAGGGTGTACGCAGAGCAGTCCGGGCTTACTTAGCAATGACGGCAAGCAAAGACTGTTCTGTGCTCTTCTGCAGCACGGAAAGCCCAACAGGTTTTGCTTTATTTACATGTATGGATAGGATATCTAGTTAAAGGAGAACAATTTTCAAGAAATGAAGTGCCAGAAAGATGTAGAGAACCAAGAATTTAGGGGAAGGTATTTTAAAGTAGTTTGATTTTGTGTGACGTTCCCTTGCTTTACAGTTATGCTCTAAATCGGGAGTCTCCTATCTTAATTTGCTTGCTTAACTATCATCACAGAAGGAATTGATGGGCTATGGCAGGAAGAGGTATTCCCTGTCTTCTAGTGCAGTCACACAGACCACCAAAAGAGCACTTCGAGTCCTGCCTTCTCGTCTTGCACAGATGCATAGTCAGATGCCCTGTTTTGTCTGACTATATATTATTAGGAATCAAAATTTACCTAAACAACAATTCCTGTTTTCTTCTGGAGGAAAAAAAAAAACATTCAAGCCAAATTACTTTTTTCTATACCACTTTGCAATTTGAATGATGATCTGCTGTTCTTAAAAAGTGCAGAGTACAAGTACCTCGTAAAGAAGCTCCCACTGTTGTCATATGAGAACATAGACACCATCAGGGGACTGGATGGCAAATTTGTTTAGAAATGCCCTCTTCCACCCATCCCATCAATAAATTAAAAAACCCAACCTGGATACTGAAGTGAAATTATGCATGTGACTGCCTTCCATTATCTAGCATCTTCTGGTGTTTTAAAAGAACTTAAATAGTTAAGCATTTAATGCTCTGCTGGCAGAAATGTTTTTGAGAGGAGTGTTGAAGAGATGTTGGTGTCATACAGCTGCTTGTCTCAGAAGTACATGACAGGAATTTCAGCTCACTGTTCAGTGTTGAGATACGTATTAAATAGAGTAATTTCTAGAATGAGAAAGTGCATCAGAGTGATGTGGAGAAGTAAGATGAAAGTGAACGAGTTCATGGTGATATTATCTATGGGTTTTAAAAGAATTTTTTTAAGAGCTCATATGACAATAGATTAATTCTGTGCTGTTCTTTTAGACTGCACATTTTATCAGTAAAACAAAAAGCATAAACACAGCAGGCATTATATAGATAAAACTTGCAGGTTTTATCAGAGCCTGTAATTTTTTTTTACTGTCATCCAGTATAGTACAAGAATTCTGGGCATTTTTAAAATTTGCGAAGTGCTTGTTAGATACATTGAAATGCGATGTTCACCCTTGTACTGCCACCCTTTTTAGATTATGCTGCAATAAGAAGCACTGCTAGAGCCTTTTCATTATTCCAGCCAGTTCCCTCTCAGACAGTAGTCGTAAATCCTTGCAGCTTAGTTGCACTTTCTGAAAAATACAGGGACTCATAAATTAAAAATGAGATTCAGAATCCTGAGTAACTTTTACATTTCTGAAAAGTTAACTCACTGAAAAATATTTTCATCCCACCTCTTTAGTTTAACTGCTGAATTCATTTTGTGTGTGTTAGGATTAATGTTTTTCCAGACCTGTTCTCAGCATGTATTTCTTAATTTTTAGCTTTTAAGCATAACTTTTCCTGTTACGTTTAACTGCTAGAAGCAGCATTTGATTTTTCACATCTGCTTGGAATCTTTTAGGTCTATTGAGAGTGCTGGACTTGAGGCAAGCTCAGTGAGAAGGGTTTTCTGAGAGTCTTACAGAATCCTTAGAGAGCCAAAAACCTTGAGACATGGGAACGTGGCTCTAGCTAGAGGCACATGAACCAAGTCTGAATTAATCAGAAAAGCTGAATCACTTGATGAGTAACTGTCCCTAATGATCAGATGACATAGCATCATGTGTGTTTACCAGGCACAGCTTTCAGAGCTTTGAGGAAAGAAGTTTCTGAATACATTAAGCTTTAGGTTTTTTGACTGGATGTACTTCTGTGTTTGAGTTGCAAAAAAATCTCTGTGTTGTTGCAGCACATCAAAGTTTTTTGTTGTTTGTGTTTGGAAAATAATGTGTAATTAGTTATGGTAGTATTCTGTGGATTTAAAAACCTGTACTAAGTAACCTTATCTACTCTGGGTCAACATAGTGCTTCAAACACTTGTTTCTGCATTCTAGATTTCTGGTTTCTTAAAGGTGTTCTCTCTTCTTGCCACTTTAATTAGTTAAACCAGAATTTTGCTCCAGCTCTAACATTAAAACTACTGAAAGCCTGAAGCTTTCATCCGCCTTCTGTATGTTAAACTATTTAGGACTATAAAAATGAAAAATCAAATTAAAAATGTGTGTTTGGTTGTTTTTTTTTTTGTAAGCTATCTGTAATGTGACACTTTCTCTGCTTTCTTACATCCAGAGTTAGTGCTTACCTAGATAAAGGCATTCGTTATTTCTATCAAAAGAACAGATGAAGCCAAAAATACAAAATGTACTTAACTTGATGAAATGGTTTTAGTTGGTGAATAAATGTCTGTGTTGCTGAACTTTGCTATAATGCAGTTAAAATGTGTATCTATTGTAGAGGAACACAAAACTCCCTTGTACTTAAAGCTTTCACTTGGAATGGAAATAGTTCTGTAATTGTTTTCCAATACCTAAAATAGCTCTAGAGCACCAGCTGAGCACTCACAAACTTTTACTGCTAAAAGTGGAACAGAAAAAGAAAATCTTGCAAAAGGGTGTGGGGAAGGGCTTATGTCACAAATTCTCAGTATGTAGAAAGACAGAGTTCAGGGGTTTTTAACTGGGTATTTATGTAATTTCTATTCAGACATAAAGACAGTATTTCAGTCTTCTAGTTAGGGATTTTTTTAATTTTATTTTTTCTTAAATCCAAGAACACTTTTGTGTATATGCTGCTAAACTTAATAATACTCAATACAGAGGGAGGTTGGCTCTTCCACAGCTACATCCAGTGCTCAGTTAATGTGTTTGAAATTAAACTAAGCATTCCTGATGGTCTCAGCAGTTACTTGAAAAGATAAAGGCAAACCACAGCTTACTAGCCAATATTTCTAACTAAAACCAAGAACATAAATGGAACTTGGATTTTTTTTTTCTGAGAGAACAAAAATTGCAATGTAAACTTTTTATTACATGTGTAATATAATTATTGCTTGTTAGTAAACATGATAGCTCTTTGTTCTGCTGAACTGTTTCTTACTTCCCTCCTTCCATTACCACTCTGTGTTTTTACATATAATGAGAATGTTTAAACAGAGTATGAACTGTAGTTTGTTGTTTATTTTTGTGTGCTGTTTAGTAATCCTAGTGCACATCTGGAGAAATATGGTGATAGTTTTTTGTTTTGTTTGTTTTTTGGTTTGTTTATTTTTTTAATCTTTTAAGGCTCCTGCTAAGAGGGATCCAACTCAAAGTATCATCAAAGAAGACAAAGTCCATCTGTTGAAGTATAATATAGGAGATCTAGTGTGGTCAAAAGTGTCTGGTTTCCCATGGTGGCCATGTATGGTTTCTGCTGATCCTGTTCTTCATTCCTACACTAAACTAAAAGGTATGTGAGTGTTGCTACAAACTTCCAGATTTCTTCAGGTATACATAACCATTATTTCGGGAAAATTCTGTTCTTCATTGTGTCTATTCAGTTGTATCAGTAACTGAATCAGCTCCATTTTGACAAGAGGAATGTTAAAATCAGGTGAATGCTATTCTTGAGCATATAGCAGACAGAGCCTTTTTTCCACTCTTCATCTTTTTAACTCGAAACATTCTCCAAAATGTATCAAAATTGTGATCTATGAAACTGTGTGGAGTCTTATTAAAAAAATTACCTGATGGTACTTTCCAATGTTTTTATGGAGAGGCTTGGAGAAAGTGATATGGACTAAAAATTGTTTTGAAAGCTAATGGGAATTAAATACTCCTGATGATTATGCTTTAATAAAAGCAATCTGTAATTCAGGCAGCTAAATTTTCCGTGATTCACAGAATCAATACGGTTACCTACAGACAACATTAGTTGATTTGGAATGCAAGGATTACCAAGTGTTAGTGACATTGTTAAGTAGGAATCTGTACGATTTCTTAATCCTATTTGCTGCTTTGTTTTCTGTTCTGATAAGTGAAACTGTTGAGGCTTATCTGTGCTGGTTGTAGAATGATAAAATAGTACAGGCTGGAAAGGACCTCTGCAAGTCATACGGTCTCCAAGTTAGAGCAGGTTGCTCAGAGCCTTGTCCAGTCAAATATTAAATGCCTTCCAAGGATGGAGACTTTATAGCCTTTCTGGGCAACTTGTTCCAGCAGCTGGCAGCCTTTATGGCAAGAAGACTTTTCCCTTTATCTAGTTGAAATTTCCCTTGTTTCAACCTGTGTCCATTGCCTTTTATATTAGCACTGTGTGAATCAGGTTGATTAGGTACAATTTGCCCTTGGTGAGTCTGTGCTGGCTATTCCCAGACATCTTGTCTTTCATGTGCTTGGACATGTCTTTGAGGAGAATTTGCCCTGTTATCTTTGTAGGCATTGAGAGTAAGCTAGTCAGCCTAGCTTGTAGTTCCCCCAGATTGTTCCTGTTTTTCTTGAACAGAGGTGCAATGTTTGCAATGTTTGCCTTTTTCCAGTCATTGGGTGTCTCCCCTGATGGTTGTGGCCTTTCAAAAATCATAGAGGTCACTCTTGCAATCACACTGGCCAACACCTTCAGCTCCTTCTGAGGCATCCCATGTGGTCCCATAATCTCATATATGTCTGATTTGATGAAGTGCTCCCTGACTTTTCCATAATGTGTTGTGGGTAGTGCCTCTGCCTTACAGCCTTAATCAGTAGACTAAGGGACTTGGAGACTTGGGGACAGATGCCACAGTTTTAAAAAACAAAGCCCTGAGACAGAGAAGTCATAGAGTACCCCAGCCTGTCGCTCAGTCGCCTGCCCCAGTGAACATTCCTTAGCCTTCGTTTTGCTATGGTTGTATTTACAGAAGATCTTGCTGCCCATTGTATCCCTCACTAGTTTTAGCTCCAGCTGAACACTTTAAACTGTTTTTTATTGTGTTTATGCCAAACTGTACTGAAAATTTAGAAAATATGAAAACTGACTCAAGAAAACTTGCATATTAATGAGAAAAGCAAGAAGTTATTAGCAATATCAAACCAAAGTAGGAGCACGTTACCTTTGTTTTGATATTTATGCTTCTAAATACTTTCATGTATTTTGTTAGATCAAGTGAAAGTATTGGCTTCTGTTGTTACAAACAGAATAGGGCATTTCCTTGTTGCTAGAGACTGCAGTAGCTTTGAACTATGTATTTCTAAGTCTGGGAAAGGAGTTTTTGTTTTTATGTAGTTTTCAAGGGTTGCATTGAGAACTTGGAAAATGGACTAGAATATACAGCTGAAATTTGCATTGGAATTACAAATTTCCAGTGTGGAGGGACTGTAAGCATACAGGGTTAGAAATCAGAATAATCTTGACACTTTAGAGGTATGGTCTGAAAAACCATGCAGTTAGTAGCAGTAAGTGTTGGATTTTTATAGTAGTGGGTGATCAAGCTGGAAGATGAGTGGAAAGCTGCATTTTTGCAGGAAGGAAACAGAGAGTCATGATAATGCATTGTAGATTTCTCTGCAGAAAGACCACAGTCACACTGACATGAATTAATAGTGCTGCTTATAAAAAACCATAAAGTAGATCCTTTGCTTTTCCAGTGGCAATGCTTTGTTCATTTCCTCCTGTTTGGGCCATCTCATGTCAAGAAACATGGACCAAACAGAAGCTTCTGAGAACAGCATGAACAGAAATCTGGGAGTCTACCTGCACAGGCAGACTGGAGAAACTGGGGCTGTTTATTCTGAAAGGAGATGCTGAAGGAGAACCCAGTAACTGGCCTTAAATAAGTGACATGCAAAGAAGAGGCATAAACCCTTCCTGTTCCGGGGAGAAGAGAGTTTAGTAGCGATGAATATTTAGACTACATATTAAAAATAACTTGGAAGGGATAAACGTAATGCAGCATTCAAATGGGTTGCCTGAAGAAATGGTGTGATCTCATTCATAGGAGTTTTTTAAGAACAAATTGAATGAAGATCTCTAGGATTATAGCTAGACTTGGTGTTGGTAGTAAACTAAATTTCTTCTTGGTAACCCTTTCAAGCATTCATGCAATTGCTAGAATGGTTGTTATAGACTCCTCAGACAAGTATTTCTTGTAGCAGTCTTTCAGAGTTTTGATCAGGCAGCCCCTCTGATTTTAGCCTTTGGATTATTAGGTCCATTATGAGATAGAAGAGCTGGATTTTGAGAGAAATAAAGCTGTTATTTTGTTCCTAACTGAATTACTCTGCTCCTTGAAAGGAGCAAGGTTTATGCTTCATTATCAAGAATGTCTGGTAGCTTTTTATAAGAAACTATAGAAATAGAACTAGCAAAAAAACAATGTCATGCATTTGAACGTAACCTGTGGAGTACTAACAGAAAGAAAGGCCCATGTACTTGTGAGTTGCTAACTTCCATCTATTTGAAGTAATACAGATGATGGCCACTTCTGATATGTGCTCTGGAGTTGGCTTGGGGCCTGCCTTCAGGAGGTTTCACTAGGTTTGGGCAACCATCATGACTGATGAATGCACACTGATGTGCTTATTCCCATCAGTATGTAGCTCCAGTCTTGTATTATCTTCCACCTACCATTCAGAGTTGAGGCACTATCAAAAGCCTCCTGTTCCAAACAGAAAAGTTCTTTTATCTGGAAATTGTAGAAGTATTCAGCTAGCTCTCTGTATTTCTCATTTCTAGGATAGGATATATGGGATATATAGATCAAAACAGCATTTATAAACAATCAGTGTTTCTGGATGCTAATACTTGATTTTGTCATTCCAGCTGGTTAGGCTTAAAAGTTTGTAACTTTTGACTTGGGGGGATGTACATTTTCATGTAAAAAGACCCATACCGAGTCAGACTAAAGCTCCATCGCATTCAATATCCTGTCTCTGACTGTGGTCAACCACAGATGCTAGGATACAGAAAAAGACAATAGTGGTGGGTCCCCAGCATACTCTCCCAAACCTTCAATAACTATTGGTTCCAGAATTCTGAGCCAGAAATTATGTCTTTGTATATAACAGCCCTTAATGAATTCCATTATTTTATCCAGGAGCATTGATCCTGTCTTCAGCCCACTGAAGATACCTGAAGGTACATGATTAGGTTCAATGATTCTGGTGGTAGGCACTATTGTTGAGACTCCTTAATTAGGCAGTTACAGCTTTCCAGTGTTACATTGTAAAAGGAATAGAGTGTCTGTGTCTGCCTGGAGCTGGGCTGTTGGCTGCTCAAGGGCAGATCTTTACAGGTGGTTGTAAACGTAGTCAGTGCCATCTCTCTCTGCAGCTAGGCCATCCTGGTAAAATACAAATATTATCCTTAATTTCATCATAGAGAGACTGACATTGGAACTCAGTAGTCCCTAGTCAAGCAACATTTTCTTGATGAGGACAAAGTAATTACTGTGCAAAAGAATTGCTCCTGACTGCATTACTGGAACAGGTATTAGACTACTGGATTAGATGTATGATGCATATAGTCCCAAGACCTTTCCCTGTGCCATTCCTCTAGATTCTCATATCTGATCTCAAATGAGTCATCATTGTTCTTGTAGCTGTCATGTATGTTTTATATATATATATATATATATATATATATATATATATGTTTATGTATGTAATGGCTAGTATATATATATATGTAATGCTTAATAAAACTTATGCACATACCATTTATTAGGTTGATTTCATATTACCAGTCCAGATTACATATCTTGAGACAAGATCGAGCCTCTTTAAAAATAACTATTGGCTGAGTAATTATGAAATGAAAGTTCTTTCTAAGTCTGGAAACCTCATTAATAATAGTGCATGAAGCAATCAACTAGATGTATTTGCTGATTAAGGCAGAAGAAATTGAGAATAACCTAGCAAAATCTAGACATAGAATGAAGACATCTGTAACAGAACTGTGACTGTAATTTGTTCTTACTGGGTAGACATCATTACCTCATTTCCTCTTCCTCTCAGACTATGTGTTAGACATACTAATGTGGTGACACCTTGAAGAACTATAGATACTGCAGGGGGTGTAACTGATCCTTGTCTAGCAGGATTGAATTTACAAACACAGAAGTGTGGATCGTTGCAGTTAAAACCTTTTCTATTTTTAAATGAGACCCTAACTTGAACACTTGGATGCCAAATCTGTGAGATTTAATTAAGCAGATGCTAGAGGACATCTTAAGTCTGATTCTCTTACCTTTTAGAAGTTCTTTGTTAACTGTGAACTTTGAATTTTGAAGGTGTTGTCTTCCCCCTTCGTTGTACAATAGCTGAGATCCTTAGAAGGGGAAGATTGTATGCTTATGTCTTACTACAGTGAGACAGTGTTCCTCTTTACAATCTTTGAAGAATGAATGTTTCTTGGCTAGGTTTCAGAATTGTTCTCATACCTTCCTTCTCTCCCTTCCACCATGCAAATCCTTTTCATTTCTGGCTTTGATTCCTTAAAAGCTTAGTTAAGATGAAGTTGTGACGGCAAGTGTTAAAACTAGCTAAGTATGTGTTTCTGATCAAGAATATTAAAAGATAAAATTTAGGTAAATCAGAAGTGAGGCTGGATGCACAAGCTATCCGAGCCTCGGAAACTTTTCCAAATGCAGAATTTTCAGAAACATCCAGACCTACATGTAAGTTAATATACATGGAAAGCACTGAAAGGCAATTGTAACCTTAAGTTAATTTAGCAAAGCATGTTCTTGTTTGGAATTAAACTATTGGGCTTTTGTATCAAACATCATAGCTCAGAGACTTTCAAGCCAGTTAAGTGGTTCTTGAAAGGTTGACCAGTTTTACTGTGCTTTTATCATGGTAACTATAGCAGCTTACAAAAGACTTCAAGTCTGAAAGTGTACAGAACAACCTAAGCTGTATTTTAAATACATTTTTTTTTTTCTTTTTCAGGACAGAAAAAGAGTTTTCGTCAATATCATGTTCAGTTTTTTGGAGATGCCCCAGAGCGAGCCTGGATATTTGAGAAGAGCCTTGTGCCCTTCAAAGAAAAAGACCAGTTTGAACAGTTATGCCAGGAAAGTGCAAAACAAGCCCTCACTAAAGCAGAGAAAATAAAGGTAAGAGGCTACCAAATCAGACAAAATTTGCAGCTTTTTATTTTACTGTTACAGGTATGTAATAGATATTCTAGAAAGCTTTAAAGACAGCTTGTTTTACAGAGGCCTGTAGTCCTGTATTTCACTTACAGATGCAGAGGATGGGATGGTTTACCACTGTTGGTTATTAAAAATCAGTACTCTTTTGCTTTGTTGTTGATTCATGCATGGTGTCAGTACTATCAAATACACTTAATCTCCTGGAATTGTTCTGTGTTAGTGTTGGCATTTTGAAATCAAAAGTGGGCAGGTTTCTCACACTGTCATCTTATCTTGCAGATGTTAAAGCCTGTTTCAGGGAAGCTGCGGCCACAGTGGGAGATGGGTGTTAAACAAGCAAGTGAAGCAGTAGGCATGACAGTGGAAGAACGGAAGGCCAAGTACACCTTCATCTATGTTAGGGACAGACCTCATCTTAATCCTCGAGTGGCAAAGGAAGTTGGCATTGCTGTGGAACCGTTGGAGGAGATAGATGAGTCATCTTACTCAAATGAAGAAACCACTCAAAATCTGAAATCAATGAAGGAGTCTGGCATTCCTAACAAGAGGAGGAGAAGGACATCAAAATTGTCTGCCACTGATGATACGCAAGAAAGCAATCAGCCAGGGACTAAGAATACTACTCCTCAAAAGTCATCTGAACAGGCAGAATCCAAAAGAGGGATAGGCTCCCCTCTCAATAGAAAGAAAACTCCAGGATCTACTCCACGAAGCCGAAAGGGCGATGCAGTATCTCAGTTTTTGGTCTTTTGTCAGAAGCACAGAGATGAGGTTAGTCTCTTTTATTTATCATTGTTGATTGCCTCTTCTCATTTCTGTACTTCAAGAAGCTTCCTTAGTTGGCAAAACCCAGTTGTTACTGTAGAATCCATAATACTCTGGGCTTGACAAGGTATGCCTGCATCAAATCTTAGTCTAGACACAGAGAAAGAAAGGAATGTAGATGAGCAGTATAAACAAGATGATGATAATGCCCTTGTACTTTAAACATAAGTCATGTTGGTATCTTCCTACGTAATCTAATAGTCCTTTGTGTTAGCCATTTATTTTACATACATTAAAAAAATATAGTAGATATGCATGCATATGCTCATGCTGTTTATGGCAGTCTACTTGTAGTTAGTTTGTACATTCTTTCTGAAGATGTGGCTCAATTCCTTCAGTGTGTTCCCTTGTCTTTGAACTCCTCAAAAACTGTTTGCCTACCTAGATTTTTTTGCTGAGCTTCAAAAGAAGCTTGTTACCAAAGCTTGTGAAAATCACTATCAGTGTGCAGTCTGCTGGGACAGAAATTAGGTCCTCTTGAGAGGATTATGCTCCAAGACAAGATAGAATAAATAAATGCCTAATAACAACATTTCTTAGGAAGCCTCTTGGAAGTATAAAAACAGTACTGCTGTTCTAGCTCATTATTTCAAAGTCATGACCGTCATTTTTCTTCCTTACAACCCTCTGATCCATTTGCAGTACAATTCCATGCACCGAAAGAAGCATGAGTTCTCATTTTCTTGTAGCAGTGCTATTCCATAATACCCACAGAAGGACCAGAAAGTTAGTGGTGACATTGCCACACTCTTCAGCTACTGAATGGCTGACTTTGTTATAGGATAATTGCATTAGAAAACATTAATAGGTATGAATCTTATAAAGAAAAACTGAAAAACAAATTCCGTTATATGAAACTGAATTAATTGTGGTTCAACATAGGATCTTTTTAGATCATTGCAACTTAAGCTAGTATTAAGAATGAAAATGAATGCAAGATGACACATACCTTTTAATGTCTTTGGTTAAATTGAGAGAAGCATTGGCAGTTCAGTTTGTTGGTTCCGGGAAGGAAAGGGTTTTGTATTAAATACAGATTTTGACATACTCATTACAAAAAGCTGTATGGTAAATCATCTGTCTTATGTTTGAGAGGCATGAGTTCTATTTCCAGTTATTCTGTAAGTAACCTTGTGTCTTGTATAGTGGTAAGGGGGAATTTCCTTGGCCTCTAACATAGGTAGCAAGAAGTCTTGTGCAATACTGAGGGATGTGAAATTACTTCTGTGGAAGAAATGAGATTATTATGACTGGGTTTATGGACTTTTAGCCAAATATATCTTACCACAGAAGAGACATGATGAGTCTCTGATGTTATATTTCTGTTTTCTGTGCCAGTTATCAAGCTTCATTCCCTACTATGGTTATACTGTAATTCTCAAATTAATAGATGGAAAATATGAATACTATTGCAGTATTCAACACTGAGGAACTGCTATGTCTTCAGCATCATTTCAGGAAACTGAAAACTTTGCGTAAACTTGAAAGTCACACTGATGATAGTGCCTAATGCTGCAATTAAAGTAGAAGGAAGTAGGTTTCAAAATATTACATATGTTTACAGAGAGGACATCCTACCATTTCTGCCTAGAATACCTTAATAAGATCATTCATGAAAACCCAAATCCACCTGATTGTGTGATCCATTCTAATAGGTAGCAAAGCACTTCTGCACACAGAAGAGAACTAGGTTACAAAAAATGCAGATACAAGGTGGCTGCAGATAACAGTCCCTCTAACCGATCCCGATCAGGGCAGTAGAACTTGTCTTTCTCTTGATTCAAAATTAACTGGTGAAGTGGGGAAATACTGTTTTAGATATTCATGCTTTTTGTACAGAACCTAAGTTACCTGAGTTTAGTTAACACTTCCAGCCTGTCACATCGCTTTTAAAATGGCAGTTTTGTGCCTTCAGTGGAAGGTGGAGATTGTATCCAAACTAGTGTTCAGTTTCGCCTTTGTTTAGGCTTATCTGGTTCAATTTGCATGGTTTGCTTTCCATCCAAGGATTTGTTTTGTTGCTGTTGTAGATGTTCTGATGCTTTAGAAGGAGTTATAACATCGGCTAAGAAACAGACCTGGGTTTGAGCTACTTTATTGATGACATCTGAGAGTTCAGTGTATAGCTACTTGAGTATTTACATGTAGAAACTTAGAAGAAAGGGAAGTTATAGATCCAGAAGAGGCTCTCTGCCCCCAGACTATTGAAGGGATGGAAGTGAATGGAAACAAATGACTGAAGACTATATTCTTTTGGGACCTCTAATAATCACAAGCTCTCTCAAAAGTAGAGCCATTTCTGCTCTGTCTTGCTTGGAGACTAGCTTTGTATGGTAGTAGGACTCATGTATCAATTTGATTTTATTAATTACTACTTTTTGTGTTACTTTTTCTGGGGATAGGAGGGTGAGGAATAGTTGAAATTTTTAGAAATGAATGATGGCTGCTGGAAGACTGGATAAACTCTGCTGGAAGATGTTTTTAATGATTTAAGAGGCATGCTTCCCTGAGGGAGGCATTGAGAGCTTGGAGCACTTTCATGGTTGTAGTGACGCATTAAGTATTTTGTGCTGTTACCAAAAGAGTAAAGATATATTTTGTACTGTTGGCATTCTTACGTCCTTCTTCTGTGAAGTGTAATCATTGGAAGGGGGTGTCTGACTTGATAAAGGTGTTGTTCAGTGAGAGGCAGACAGCTATATGTTTATTAGTTCATTGATCTGGGCCTTATGTCTGTTTTGAGGTAAATTAAGATATGATTTCACTAGTAAGGGTTTGTAATTGAAGATTCCTGCATGTGTAAGGAGTTGTTGAACATTAAGACAAGTGAGAGTGAAGGTAATATGCTTTCCTTGGATAAGCTAGGACGCTTGGTCTAATTACCATGTTTTCCACAGCTATGGTGATACTAATTCCCAGATCCAAGAGAAGATCTTCCATGTGTTCTGTAGCACAGTTAGAGTAAGTGCCAGGGAGAAGTGCATGATTTTCATGTACGTCAAGATACCTGATACATCATTTCCAGTATGTATGCCAGGATTGAGTATTACAGTATAAAGACTTCAGAGAAGACTGCTGGGCATTTTCCTTGGGGGCCACCTTTGCAAGGATTCCTTAGCCATTAGGAATCATGAGTGTCTTTTTCTTATTTCACAGTGCTCCTATTCCGTTGAAAGTAGGTTTTATTTGTATTTTGGTGGGACTGGAGGTGATGTTAAACTGTATCTCATTTGTGTGAACAGGGCTAGTTATTTCTTAGAGAGTTAAATAACCCTGTGCCCTAGCTGAGCACAATGAACTATACGCTCAGCAGCAATAGTCAAAATTGAAACTAATTTCTTTTCCTAAAGAAGTGAGATTTGTGGGAGGGGTATCTTATAGGTCTGTCTATGTTCTCACCTCTCAGATTTGTTTTTTTACATTGCTGGATTTTAATCAAAATCTGAGTACAGGCTACCAAAGGTAGCTGTATTCCCCAAGCTATATGCAGATGGGTTATGGCACACAGAAGCAAGAGAACTCTTAGTTCTGTACTAGGAGAAAAATTACAGCATAAATTTCCCTGCTAGACATTGAATAATCCCAGTAGAAGAAAGGTGGTACAACTATTCTAACCCCCTGGAGAAGCTTTAGTCACACATGTATCCTGTTTGACAACACGAAATGCAATTTTAAGACACTAAGAAATTAGGTTTAATCATTTCCACTTACCACAGAAAACTTGTATCTGTTCTGTTGAATGGTGTTACTGTTTGAACGCATGGCTTTGTTGGCCTAGTTTTTATTGTACTCTATGATTTTGGCGTATCGGTTGCATCACTCCAGTAACAGGATTTTGGAGAATGCTAGGTAATGAGATGAGAGGGATTAATTTTAAAGCTACTATTTTATTTCTGTAGATCATACAGTGTTGGAGCTTTCTGACTTGTATGATTAATCAAATCTGGTTTTCCTTAAGCAGAAGTATGGGAATACTGAAGGAGTTTGAGAGGATTTTTTTCTTTGTTTTTATACTGGATTTTCTGTTTGTGTTGAATAAACTTCCAGAAACTCTCTTTAAATTCTGTGTTGATAAGATTTTGACACATTCTATGTGTCATGCTCATGTTACTAAGAAAAGATGCACAGCTTTTTGAGTTCTTAATAGTCATATATGTAGCATAAAATGATGTATTACATGTTACATCAAGTACTAGTTTATGTAAATTGCTCTTCTAAGGTAGGTGTAATGAGCTCTGGGTTTTAATGAGTTCTGTAGATTGATGGATGTCTTTCTAGGCTAGCATATATTCCTATATTGCTTGTCTGTCTTTTGTGGTACAGATTTAAACTTCATCAAGAAATTATACAAACTTTTGAATGACCACAAGACAAAATTTACACTGATCCAGTTTTTGAATGTGAAAAGGCAAATTAGATGCTTCCAAAATTATTCTTAATACTTCTAAATATGCTACCCAATATTTTTTTTCTTTAGAGAGACAGAGAACAAGAGAGAAGGGGTTATTCAAAGAAAAACTGGATACATGTTTTAATCTAGTTCTGTCTATAGCGGGAATGTTAGATAACTTGTTTTCATCCAGTTTTTCCAAAGCAATAGAATTGTGTACACCATTCTTTTCAATGGTCACCTTTTTTAAATACAAACCTGTTTCTGCATGTATAGGTGGTTGCTGAACATCCAGATGCTTCAAGTGAGGAGATTGAAGAATTGCTGGAATCGCAGTGGAACATGCTTAGTGAAAAACAGAAAGCTCGCTATAACACAAAGTTTGCCATAGTGACCTCTCCCAAATCTGAAGAAGACTCTGGTAAACGTAAAACTGTGCTAGTGTACTCTAACTAAATTTGATATACATAGTGGCGTTAAACTAAGCACATATTTGAGACCTGTAGGGAAAACAGCTTTCACACTGTTTTCCAGTTTTAATTCTTGGTGTTTGTGCCAATAGCAAAGGAATGCCAATGGTTACAATAAACGCAACCCATGAAGTCTACATTTCTTGCTCATTGTTCTGCAAAGTTGTTATATGTAAACCTTCTGCTGTTTAGAGATTGCTAATTTCTCATTCTTCTTCTGCCCATAAGCAGCTGCCATTGCATCCACTGCCTGTTATGAGTGGATGGTGGGAAGGGAA
Source organism: Falco rusticolus (assembly GCF_015220075.1). Lineage (NCBI taxonomy): Eukaryota > Metazoa > Chordata > Aves > Falconiformes > Falconidae > Falco > Falco rusticolus. The sequence continues at coordinate 80,189,426 of NC_051187.1, read as the reverse complement.
GTTGTGTTATTACTTGTAAAATCTGAGTTGTTTTTTTATAGAATAGTTAGGAAATGGTTTAAAAAGTTTAATCTTTTCTTCACTTATACCTAAAGTATATTACCTCATATCATTATCAACTCAGGAAGAAGTATTCCAAACTTTATTCTGAAACTTCCATCCATTTGGCATTTTATTGTGCTACTCAAAGCTTTTAGGACATTGTACAAGATTGCAAATATTTTCTTTTTTCTCCTTTTATTTTTTTATTGCTGTTGTCTAGCGTTTGGTTTTGATAAACGGTCTCAATTATTTTGCAAAATATTTGAGGGGGTTTAGAGTCACTTATGTGAGAAAGATGGAGGAAGGCAGTTTGGCATTTGCATGAACTTTATCAAATTTAACTAGCTATCGTTTTTCAAATTTAAATAGCTTTACAGCACTGCAAGAAGACATTATGGAAGTATTAGAAGCCTACAGGTGCTGCTTTGGGCAATGACAAGAATGAGAGGGAGTGTTTGAAAGTTTGTGAGACTTGGAAAAACTTGTATAAAAATGGCAGTCAGTTTTGTTAACTATGTGTGTGTGTGAAATAACATTTTGTGGAAAACTGAAAAGTTTTTAACTTTAAATTTTAAATGTGAAATATTTGGATATCAGTTTAAAAAAAAAAACACATTCTGTATCTCTCAAGGTTCATCATTGAAGAATATTGGAGAGGCCAAACGTAAAGTGTTTCAAGACTCACCTAAAAGGAGATCAAGATCCAGAAGTAATTGAAATTTGTGTTGTGTGCAAATAGTTCATCATTATAAGTAGCTATTGAGTGTATTTTTTTATGTAATCGCCCACGTATCATAATCTCTTTATTTTATCTCAGATGTTGTCTTCCTTGACATTAGAATTTTAATGGATCCCAAATTAAATATCTAAACACTGTAGTGCTGAATTTTGTTCACCTTCCTCAGTGTCATATTGCAAGAAATGTAATTGAAATTGTACCTGTACCAGGTGTTTCTAGTACATATATTGTGTACGTTTATAGTTATCTACAGATGAAAACATGTCAGTTCAATCGTTCCCCTACCCAAATCCTCTTATCTTAAACTTGAAAGAATATTGTGGGATTTTTTTTGCTGGCTTTTTGTAAGTAGCAGGTTCTCCTGGAGCCATTTCAATCTGCTTTGTGGATTCAGAGTCTGATAATAGAGTATGTCCTAGATTGTTTAGATAAGAACATTAATTTGAAAATTATCCATATTTTCAAGTTGCTATATTTTTAATATTTACAGCTATTTGTTCCCACTGGAATAAAATGCTTGTAGCAGTAGGGCAATTTTCAGTTAATATATCTGTGCCCCTGGAGCTTGCAATCTGTACTAATAATACTCTGTAGCTTCATAAAGTAGAGAGTACTGGAGAGTATAACAACATTGTCATTTCATCCTGATGAAGCAGACCACTTCCTAAACCTTCATCTATCTTTCTGAGGTAGAGAAAGTGCAAACAGTAGCTGAACCTGTGCAAGGGGTATGTAGGTCAGTCACTGACCTTTTGTAATTTAGCAGCTGCTTGAACTTCGTGGTAAACGATCATCTAAATATGTAAGTAAGTCCGTTGGTTTAAAATTACCAACATGATCCTGTTCTTAGGATTTTGGTTCACAAAGGAAGGGGATCTTACAGTCTCCTTTAAAATACAAGTAAACTTGTTAGAGAGAGTCTGAAACTGTCATACTACAAGGAGAGAATTAGTCTCTGTGGTTGGTGATATCTTGTCTTTTCTAGAGGCCCCTTATTAGATGTCGCCAGTATCCTCATCTGTATCATTTGGAGAACTTAAAGGAGACTTAAGGAGGAGACTTAATTCATTTCAGTGATGAGACACTGTTACAAGTGGCAGGAGAGTTAAAAGCTGTATAGATTGATCATGTGCAGTCTGACAATATGAAACAAATGTTGGGCAGTAGTATTCAGATCTTAAACTAGTGCTTATGCAGGTAGACTCATCTTTCTAAAATAAGACTATGAAGCAGTCAATTTGGATGTGTTCTAGAGTTAGTCTTCAGCACCAGAAACCAGACCTTAAGTATTAAGAGGTCATCAAACTGTGTTAATGTTTAACCGTGTTTTTAAAATAATGACTGAAAGAAAAGTAACTTAACTAGATCAGTTCAAAATAATTTGAAAGTGGGTTTTAGATTATTTTTCATGTAAGTTTCCCCCATCCCCCATCCCAAGGTAACTTACATGGAAATAAAAGAAACCAAAAAAAGAGGACAAAGGAACCTACAGAAGATTTTGAAGTTCAGGAAGCACCTAGGAAAAGACTCAGGATGGATAAACAGAATAATCGGAAGGTAATTATGTCATTGGTTTGTTTGGGTTGATTTATAGCAGCACCAATCACATTGCTGTAGTTAAGTTTGTCAGCATTTCCGTTTTCAGGATTAAAAAAGTAATGTCTGTATATCAAACCAAACTGTTGTAACTATTCAGAGATACATGTGAGCTTATGGGGGGGGGTTTCTTTGGTTTTGAGGATGGAGGTATGATAAGCTGCACTTGCTACTTAAACTGTGGTGGAAATGTATGCTCAGAAAACCTGTTTCCTGAAGGAATGTGCAGAGGCATGACCTTTCTGTGTTGTCATGCTTTGTAGTTCTTCTTCTTTGCTCCTGAAGTGGAGTTCAGAGATTTATACAAGAATGTGAAAGAAAAAAATCTTTAGTCAATACTTAATTGAGACAAAAGCAGGGGGAGAGACGAAAGCAAGTAAAGCAAAACAGGCAAACTCCTTTTCAAGAACTGGAAGCCTATAGAACATTTTAGAGTGGCATGCTGACCCATTTCTTAAGTTAGGAAACTGCAGTAAGTATTACAGTATATTTGTGGTGCAAACCACAGTGTCCTTTTCATTTAAGTTTGCCTGTGAGAATGAGATTTTTTCCTTACATAGGTCACTGAAACTGCATATGGATACAGCCCAAATCTTGTAGAGACTTAAGCGTAGGTTTATTTAGTCATGCATGTAGACCAGTGAACTTCCTGGGTTTTACTTGTGTGGAAAGCTTAGCTCACAAGTGTTTTCAGATATGTTATTATAGTATCATACTGTAGTGTATCGCATTGCAGACCTCATCTCAGGATTTTAGTGGTACAGCGATTAAACGAAACAACCTAATATGAGGAAAGGCAGTGGATTTATTTTTTAAATGAATTATGGAGGTTACATTTGTAGATACCAGTTTGTTTGGTAGGCTGGTTATTTTAGTACCTCTCTCAATATTGTGGATATTCAGACAGCTTGTTTAGAGTTCAGTATAAAAAATAAATAGAATTTCAGATAGTCAGACTTAATGAGCTTATTAGCAAGGGACAAAGATAATTCTTTGAGAAATGTTGTTACCTTTGCAGAAAGAAGGGCCAAAGCTGGCTTTTGCACTTCTTGCTCTAACAGATTAGTTGTTGAATATTCATCTGATCACTTGGTCCCTTTTTAAACTTGTCTTATTGATTTGAATTCACTACAATACACTAGATCCATGGAATAATTAAGTTGACTTATTGCAAGTAATTCCTGCTATGAAGTCCTTGTTTTGACTGTCCCTAAAGTTACTTCTTTACTGTCCCACCAGTATTCGTACAGTACAGTAGCCTACGTTATTACAAGTAGAATGAAAGGTGGTTGCAGTATATAGTTCATGCAGACGAGGTTCTGGTATCTTTGATGCAGTGATGCAGATGTGAATGCTAACAGAAAATAAATACATAAAAGAGATTAATGGTTCCCATAAGATACATACCACTAATAACACTGACTTAGTAATGTGCATTTTAAAAGTGTTGTTCTCTATCTGATCCATTTATCAGAACGAGTTACAAGGAATCTGGTGTATGTAAGTATTAGGTAATTTGGAAACTCTAAATGCATATAGCAGTGTTTGTGCTTCTGTCCACAGAAGGGTCAGATACTGTAGAATGGTTGCTTTGCAGGTTCTTGTATGAATTATCTCTTAGTCTTTTTCCTGCCTTCACCAGCCCAGGGTACTTCTAGCTGTATGTGCCGCTGCTTCATAAAACATTTAGTGAATGACAGTGAAAATGTCCATGTAATGATTCAAAAAAGCAAACACTAACCATACACCTTCCTTCTGCTATTCTCAGTTTACCTGCAGGCTTCTGTTACAGTCATTTTGGATAGGAGGAGCTTTAATGTTTTGGGTTTTTTTCCATGATGTTTTACTTCTTGCATGAGAGTTGTGCATTATCCACTCCTTTTTGTCCTTAATTCTTATTTATGAAATCTGAATGTTTTTGCACAAACTAAGTCATAAATACCCATATGAAAATTTTGAAAAACTGATTTGTTCATTGGTGCTTTCATGATGTATATAAAAATGCACATTAGCAAATGGGGGTTCTGTAAAGCACGCTTTAAATTTAAGAGTGAACTATATTGTACGTTTTCTTTCATTTTTACACAGAACCGTAACCATAATCTTACAAAACTGATACTGGGAGCCTCCAGTGGCGCTAGTGGTAGGGCATCTTAGTCTACTTAGAAGTCAGTAAAAGCACAGTGTAGCACATCTGTAGTACAGTAGTCATTGATACTTATTTTTACAAAGTAAACCGGTTCTCTGGCCTTTGAGGTGTTCACCTACACATCTTTTGTAAAACTGAATGTCAGATGAATTTGAAAAAGTATGTAAAACCTTCTGTTCAATAGAATTATTCTTACAAATCAGGTGAGCATTTGTTAAGCGTTCTCAGCTACAATGGAGTGACTTAGTACTAGAATTAATTTTGTAACATACAAGAAGAAAAAAATAATGGCATGTATAAGGAACAGTGTCTGATTTTGACAAAGCTTTAACAAAAATTTCCCCAGGTTTTGGCCTAAAGTTTTAATGATAAATTCTCAATCTGGAGCAAATTCATGTGTTGTTTATGCTCCCTTGAAAATAGTGTTTTTATTTTGGAAATGCTGAAACAATCTTAACCATAGTAATTTAAAAAATGGCACTGCTATAAGTTGTGGAGTTGAAAGCAAGCCTCTCTGAGACTTAAAATTCTGCACAGGGTTTATTCTTAAATTTATATACTGATTCTGCAGTTTACCTTTAATAATTAAAGGTTTTAAGTTGACCAGTTTAGACGAAGAATAGTAAGGATAATTTACATGTTTCGTGTTCATTTAGAGCTCCCATTTTTGATATGCTGAGTTTGGGATGGATAAGTGGGATGCTGGAATACTGTGTTCTTTAATTTTTCTCATTTGTTTATGGGTTTGTACCCTGTGCTGTGAATGAGTTTTTAAAATCACTTAAATGGGGCTAGCTTAACTACATTAGCATTCAGATATTTGTAAAGACACTTTCTTTTTAATAACATAAATCCAGAAGTAATTGCCAGTTTTATCCAACCACTCATAAATTAGGAGTTTTTTTATTTTTTCATATTTTTTTTTGTGACAGAGGGAGACAAGCAATGACAAAACAGCAAAAACAAACTCTTCTAAGGTCACAGAAACCTCCTCTTCACAAAAGAACCAGTCAGGTAATGTGGTCAGAATAAGTTTTAATGTAACTTTTTCAAGTAAATAATTTTAAAATAAACAGGTTGTCTGAGGCAGCCGGCTAAATTTTGCTGACATAATAACCAGTTATAGCCACTATGCCACAGATGGGGGGGGGAGCATGCCCTCTTCCTTAACTACCACCAGTTTGCAACAGTATATACTTGAATGGAATTGTGTATTGCTGATTTAGAGCAGCAGTTCACAAGTTCACCGTTTGATGGCACCAAATTAAAGCTATTGCCCTGTGATCTTGGCGAGCAGTGATACAAATCCTACTGCTCCAGTTTTTCATTGTGCATTAGCCCAACAAAACAAGTGCAGTGACCATCAATGTAATCAGTTACTATGTGATTTTAGTCTTTTAAAATGATGCTTGATGGGAGGCAGCGTGGAGCACCAGAGGGAATTAGGAATAACCTTGGACCAGAATCCAAAACTTGTTAATTAATGATGCTCAAGTTTGAAGTAACTTCTGTAAGAGCATGTCTCTAGGTATTACAATGATATGCCAAAGACGAGTAAGCTTCTGCAAGTTCTGTGCAATGTAGAAGTGGTGACGTGCCATAGATAATGTCTGGTACCTGGCTCCTGTATATAACCATTCTCTTAACTAAGTGTTAGTGGTACTCAGGTTGTGGTGAGATCATATAGGCCTTCTAATGTTTATCTGAGGAGATAACTGTTACCTCTGCTTTAAAGAGGTTATAAGTCACAAGATACTTTTATTTTAATAGAAATGAGCCAAAAAAAATCGGGAAGACATTTTTTAGCCATTTGTAGTATATATTTGATTAATAGAAACTTCTTTATTTGTAAAATCAAGCCAAAACACATGGTTTCAGAAACTTCATGTTCTCTCAGCCCTACGTAGGTGCCCAGAAGACCTACTTAAATCATTCCTTTATCTGAAGGAGTATTTTAAATAGCTTCAGGGAGATAACATTTTAAAGTTCCAAACTTCACTTTGTAAACCAAAATTATTTTACAGCAACGAAAAATCTGTCTGATGCTTGTAAACCTCTGAAGAAGCGAAATCGGGCTTCAGCAGCAGAATCTTCAACTCTTGCTTTTAGCAAGAGTTCATCTCCTTCAGCTTCCTTAACTGAGAATGAGGTAAAAAAAAAGTGGTGTTTGCACACAGCCATTTAATTACAGAAATTTTCAGGTGTGAATCTTGTTTAAAAACAAAATCAAAGGCGAATTCTCTAACGTTGGTGCTCTAGACAAGTTACAGTTTTGGCCTCTGTGAAACCTGTTAATGTGTGCATTGCAAATTCATTTATTGTAATACGAACGTCTGATTTGGGGACGTCGAGATATTATTGTGGTTTTTAATGTATTTACCAACAAAGTTTTAGAATTGTAACCTTCTATTAGAGGCAAAGTAAATTGCCGGTGTGTTCTGTATTTTCTTCTACAGACTTTATGTAAGTGTACTACATTAGTTACATTATGTAACTCAATATCGTCATGTTGCCATAGCTTTTATATTGAAGCAACTTTCCTGATCCTCTGATCTAGAACTGGACACTTTTCTGAGCAGAGCCCCTTCAAGCTCAAATTAGTTTTCAGGCTAAGTGCTATTTCTCTGTGATGCAAATAGCTTCATTCCCAATAGAGCTAAACAGGCAGTGAAGGATGAATCTTTTTGATACTTACTAATCATAGTCTTACCTCTGCATATTTGGAACTGTAATTCTTCTCAATTGACATACAATAAATGAAATGTATGTACCAGAAGTGTGTTCATACAATCCATTAAACCATTCTCCGAGTCATCTACACTGTTAAAACCAATCAGCCAAAGAGTGGCAGCATGAGGGTGAAGTACGCATGCTGTTTTGCAGGTGGAATCAGAAATGTAGTTGGTAGGATTTAGTAAAATATCTATAGACAAACGGCTTCAAGCAGTTTGTGTTACAAAAGCTGTAGAGAAAGTACTTGCCTGCTAACAAGGGAGTAGGGCTTCCAGCTATCCTAGAGACTCATCTCCCCTAACAAATGCATGAGGTGCTTAGACACTATAATGAATGCAGTTAAAATATCTAGGCAATGTTCAGTACATGGTTTACATTTTGGGTGGGGAAAAAAGATTGCATGTTAATGGCTGTATATCCTACTGTAACTGGAAAAATATTTTAACAGAAAACCCTACTGAATTCTCCCCTTTTGTAACCCAATGAAACAGGCAAAGGAAGTCCCACAGGAAATAATATCCATAGCAGCAGTCAAAGCAATATTTGTTCTCATTTTGTTCTCTGGATTAAGAGACTCCCATCTATTGACTTACCACAGCTTCTGCTGTGTTGGCTTTACTGCTGGGACTTGCTGTGTAATGGCTGTTTGTATTTGGGGCCATCTATTCAGCCAGGCCAGTTTAAAGAACATACGGTCTTTGTGGCTCTAAATAGTGTCTCTAAATGTTGTAATCTTGGGAGAAAGAATCTTCTGCTATATGGTGTTTATAAACTGAAATCTCCAGAAATCTTTCTCAACAAAAGACTAGTTTTTTTTTTAATTTTCGGTTGTGACTTAATGGTTCACATGTAAAAAAGGGTATGGTTATATAGGCTGAGATGGAAATTTTTAAAACTTTAGCTCTTAATTTACTCAGTTACTGCTAAACAGCAGAAGATGTGAGAAAGTATCATACACTGCTTACAGAACACAGATACAAAAAACTAGAAAAGGAATTAATTGTTTTCAAGAGTGTAAAAGGTTTTAAAATATCAGAACAATCCCAATCGACATAACAGGAAATAACACCCTGTCAAATAACAGAGATTTTGCAGGGCTGGGTGCATCAGGGACTGGATTAGTGGGCTAGATCCTTAGATGGTTTAAAGCTATACTAACCTGAACCTATACCAACTAAGGACTGGACCCAGTTTCATATAATAATAAATACTTTTTGCCTTTAAATAAAACACAAATGTCAGGCATGTGTTTCTGAACTTACTATTGATTTATTCTACAAAACAAGGAAAGATGTAAATTTTGGATTGTGTGGGTGGCTTTAAAATTTTTTTCCCCTTTTGTATTATTATTTAGCACTTGTCTAAATGGTTAAATATGTGTGTGCCCTGAGAGCAGTCATCCAGAGAGGAACCTTCTCCAGAATGCTAAGGGAAAGAGTTTAAAAAATAAATACAATCATGCAATGATGAAAGCTGTGCACAGCTAATTGAATAGGATGTAATTCTGCTCAACATTAAATACATTTACTGTTTAACTTTTATATTTCTGTGTTCACTGTAATACTTCTAAATGTTGTTTAGATGCTCTCTTAACAAAGATAGAAAAAAATATGCATATTCCACAAGCACATACACCTCCACAAGCAATGCTAAGTGGATTCTGACCTTTTTTTCCCCTCTCCTTTCCCCGCACGCCCCCCCTGCCCCCCACCATTTGTGGACAGCTGGTTCCAGAATGGAACCTGGATATGACTTATTTGTCAAGGACTGTTGCTAGCTGCACACCTTTTAAATGTCAGTTCATTGCAACTAAGTTGTAGGAAAGGAGTGTTCAGTGTGAAGGGTGTGCTCAGGTTTTTTTGTTTGTTTGAAAGATGCATCTTATTTGACATTTTTAAAAAATATTTTGGATACTTTTTATTGTTATTGGGGGAATTTTTTAATGGGGTTTACTTGAAATACTGTAAAATTAGTCAAGGCCAAATTTTCAATTGATAGTTACTTTGGGTATGTAATGTACAGGGGAGAGAGACAGGTGGAGGTGTGCGCTACTGCCATAAGAACAAGCAAACATTTATAGACCTAACATATCAGGGATTAAAAGGTAGGCTTTCACTCCCTTCAAAAAATTGGGTTTTGAAGTCGTTTTAAGATGGATGGACAGAAACAGTAAGGTGTTTATACATGAATGAATAAATTTCATTTCTGCATTTAATCTTGAAACAAAAGACTTAATTTTACTTCTAGGCACTTGACATCAGTAATCATTTCCTCCAGTGCTTCATGTGAAATACGATTTTATTTAAAATCTAAATTCTTAATGAGCAACTGGTAGGGCCAGATGTGAGAAAGAAACTCAACACTTCAGAGTCTGCAAAAGCTCGGAGTAGTTTTTTACTGCCTCTGTAAGACTTGGTGTAACCATCCAAAATCCATGTTATTTGTGAGAAGAGATACAGGTGGTGTATTCTCATTTTTTACCTTGGCCCTCCACCTCCCAACAATGTAGTAGGTGCCAGTAAAGTGTAACCAGTATTTTTTTAATAAATAAAAAAGGCTTTACATTACCATTACTACTGGATTATTGGCACTTTGTGTGTTTGCATGAAACATACCTGCTTTAGCTGTTCAGTTTTTGTGGTTATCGGCTGGCTTCATTAAATTGGATGGATTTGTTGACAGTAGATAAGTATCGTAGTATTCTGCAGAGTCTAGATACTGCTTCTGAACTTTGGCAAAGAAACTGTAATTTCTTTCTAAGAGAGGACAAAATAAAGAACATGTAATACTTTAAATTCTTAGCTAGCCTGTTATTCATCGTATCTTCATCAAGTATGAGCTGACCAGCAGACGGCAGTTTAAAGAAGCCTGTGAAAGATTTTGAAGGTGTTCCTTTTATCATAAGTTCCTTGTATCCTCCCTAGAGGGATTTCTTTTTTCTGTAACATCCAGTGTCAAAACAAGCTGGTTATAGCTACAACTTCTTGCATTTCTAAGGCATAATAATGCAAGTTATAATAATGCAAACCTGAAGTTTTGCTCTTTTTCTGCATATTAAACAGTGTAATTTTTTCACATTACCAATTTGAGGCAGATTTGGTTTAGCTGCATTTTTAAATGGGTATTAACATGTATACACAATGGAGAAAACATGCAATTCTTAAAAGGTAAGGTATTTAATCGAGAATGCAGTCATAAGACATGTGCAACTTGGAACAGAAAAGTATGTCAGCTCCATTTATTAACCCTAGAGTCTAGTTATCCTACAGTATACAACTGAAATATTCTAAGCACGCATACTGAAGGTAAAAATAACTGTCTTTGAGATCCTAAGAACAGGAAGGAAGAAAGGAATTCATGCTCTTTTAAACAAACTACTGCCCTAAAGAAAAAATAGTTGAAACTAGCCTTGCAGGTTGTTAAGCGAAATCAGTGTGCTTCTAGCATTTCATTCTAGCTTCCTAAGAAGATAATTTTCTCTTCAAAACAATACTTAAGGATAATTTAATATATAGTGCCACCTTAAATCCTCTGACTTAGCAGACAGTTCTTTGCTGTGTTTATTTCTTTATGCCTATAGATATTTTTCCCATCCCGTTTCAAAGCAGCAGTAAGCTGTCAGGGGTACGTTTTTGTGGAACACTGCGAGTAATTGTCTCTTGCTAAACCTCTGCTAAAGCCTCTAACAAATGAAATGACCTGCATTGCCCACCAGATCGTACAGTTTTGTTACATTGCTTCTACTTTGACATGGAAAAAAATTCTAGGCTTGGCTCTGTTCTTTGGCAGCACGTTCGGTGTAGAAAATTAAGTTTCTTCTGTAATTATTTTCATCCTGTGTATGACTTAGGCTTCAGAATGCAGAGAATCTGTTTACTGAATGTTTACCTGATGTAGGTTTTTATTCCACATCCCCTACCAAAGTATCATGAGTATCTGTAGGCAATTTTACAATGTTTTAAAGTGTTCTGATAGTTTTAATTAACTTTCCAGGCAAATTCAGAAATGCATAATATCCTTATCTGAAACGTCTTAACTCCTGCTAATAATAAAAATGAAACCTGTCCCAGGCCGTCTTTTTTTGCTATTATAGTACTGTGTACACTTGTGGCACCGCATACTTAAAGAATTTATCTAGTCTAGCAGTATGGGCCAAAATATCATTCTTCATTCAGTTCAGGAATTCTTATACTGAAATAAAGGAAATGTTAACTGTAACTCAATTGGCTCTGTCAGTTTTTCTGTCTCCGTGTGGGTGCACAATAGATTGTCTTTTGAATACAGCCTGATCTATTGTTTGTATGTTGCTTATTGACTTACTCTGATATGAATTGTGCTTAGATTAAAATAGCCCAACCCTCTAGCCACTGAGATTTTCTTAATAAGAAAAAAAAAAAATGCAGTTGGGGTTTGTCTGTGGAAAGACTAAAGAGTTTGCTTATCAGAACATGCATACTCAAAGCTTTGTAGAGAAAGCTCTTAGCCAGTCCAGACCACTTCCTCCTGGATGGCTGTGGTGTAGCAATCACTGCCTCTAAACTCAGGTCAGGAAGTCTGAGCTTGTAGCAGTGTCCTTAGTTTTAAGCAAGGTGGAACTTGATAGGCAACAGCATTCAGAAGTCATGGAAACATGCTTCTAAAATGCTTCTTAAAAGATGCAATGTATCTGTTAAAAGATAGCAGATGACCTGAGAGAGGATGCCACTTAAGCCAGTAAGTGTCTTAAGACAACTCTGAAAGAGTGGTAGGTCATTCTTTGTGGGCCCTTTTATTGATCCTGCTGTGGAGGTGACCAAACAAAAAAACCCAAAAGGAAATAATTTTCTGCATGCTTTTGTTTTCATTTTATATACCCCTAGCTTTAAAAGAAGCATACATAGTGGATTTTGTTTCCATTTGACGTTCTACAGCCAGGATTATAAACCAGGAGATGCTAGAGTAAAATAAGGGGAAGTGGGAGGGTTAACTTTTTTGGCTCTGGAGAAATTTGCCCTTTAAGTTGCTTTTTTAACTGCTTAAGCACAAGACAGAACACCACCGTTGTCTTGAATATGACTAAGACCAAAGCTTGTATTCTTAGTGCTTAAGAAGGGCTGTTAAGCAAGTATAACTAATATAAGAAATGTTTTTATAAGACTGAATGAGTTAATCAAGTGAGTTTTCTGAGGAAGAAATATTTTTAATGAAAATTGCACTTTGGTGTAGCTAGAGAAGTCTGAAAAGGTGTGGGACTGGTGGAGTAGTAACTGTTGGAGCCCATTCCAGTGTGGGCACCATAGATGCATAAATGTTGGCAACTCTTTCACTCAAAATTTCCGAATTCCTTTTGAACCTTTAAACACTGGGCAGGGAAAGCTTGTCTGAATTGGATCTAGGAGAGGAGTCCCAGTGAAGCTGATAAGCCCAGAAGTGTGAATGTTGTTCCCTTTGCAATTGCTAACACACAGTGAGTGGTATTTGAAACTTGCTTCGTGCTCCATGAGGCATGAGTTTTTGCCTTAACAAGTACTGATGCTCTGGTCCTTTAGGACACCCTTTAGCTAAGAGTTACAGGGAAATAAAAGAGACCACAACACCCCTTCCCCACCCCCCAGAATAACACTGAGCCAGCAAAGATGCTTTTATGGATCATCTTTTAAAAATGGAAGACTTAATCCTAAGCCTAAAACAAAAAGCACATTTAATAGCCTGCTCAACAGCTGATTGAGAGCCAGTCTTGACAAGCAGAACAGCTGTATTTTATGTTCTTGCTGTAGTCACTTCTTAAATTCTCGGGCTGCAGACAGGATGAGTACAGCCATTTATTTTCAGACGTGGAGTTTCTGAATGTCTTTTTCCTTTTAATTACAGTATAACGGTTTTGCTGGCACTGGTATTTACTGTGATTTTGGAGCTGTCTGAAAGGAAGTAGAAAAATTTAAATGGAAATATTTTTTTTTTCCTCAAGTGGGTGACTGGATAGAGCAAATGTCCACTTAAATATTTCACATCAGCCTCACCTAGTTTGAAACACAACATCACTTGAATTTTAAATTCCAGACTACCCTTTCTTGTAATGCATATCAGTATTATTGAATGCCAAGTGAGTATATGTCAGTACCTATCTTTTTTTTAATAAGTGGAATTTCAACCATCCAGATGTGGAACTAACAATACCATTTGCAAAGTACACCCATGTGATTCTAGAAATATGCAAGCTGAGCGTACATACCAGCCTGCATCCAATTTTTTTTTTTTTTTTTTTTTTTAAAGCCAGAGGCACTGAAGATTTGGCTCGCATTTCTGCTGAGGCATGTGGCTGGGACTGGAATCAGGTACCTGGTTGCAAAAAATGCTTGAAAAATTGTTGTAGAATTGAACTCAGCATTTAGATGTACTGAACAGTGTGAGCAATGTTTATCCTTTCACCTTTAAATGCTTTTAATTTATGGTGCAGTGAACTATGCAGTTAACTGAAACTTGGTGTTGCAGCTGAGGAAAGTCTTGCAGTAGGGAAAACATTTGAGAAATTATTTTCTACACAATTACTTATGTCAAATAATTTTCCTGCCCACACCCCCCTTAACCCTTTTAGGAAGCTTCAATCAAAAGGCAAAATTAAGAATATAAACATATAAGCTCACAAGATCACATAGCTGACTCAATTTAATTCCTTTTAATAGTCTAGTGTCTTAAGTATTATTTCAAATGTATGGAGTTGCATGTATTTCCTCCTCTTTTCTTAGTCTGCCCAACAGCCTCCATCAAAAACAACTTCTTAGTTACTCAGAGTAATCATGAGAAGGAAACCGTTATTGCACAAACAATCCTATGCACATTATATATCCTTTTTGCACAAAACGGGGAGTAGTAGTTCAGGCAGCAGTAAAAAACACTCAGTCTGATCCTTACATTTAGCAATTAAACAATTACCCAGTATTCAGTGTGGTTGCTGGTATAATCTGGCTTTATACGTCAAATACTGCAGCGTGCAAAGCATCTTCATTCAGTTAAAAATGTTGAAGATTGTTTTTATAAGCATTCCTATATAGTCTGTCTAAAAATAGATCAATGTTTGAAAGAATCCATTAAACACTTCCTTTGGTTATTGCAAACCGGGAGTTTGAGCGTATAGTTCAAAAGAAAATTAAAAATACTTTGGGGATAGAAAGTCTTGATGTGCTGATTCCCAGACTGTTGCGGGCTTGAGTAACGGTTGCAAAAAAAAATTGTTGTCGGAAATGTATGGTCAAAATACCTTGAGATGAGTAGACCCAATCCTTAAACTAATGACACATTGCCACAATTTGTATCTTTTCATGTGTAAAAATATAATACTAAACCCAAAGAATTGAGAGAGATGCCAATATTTTGTGCCAATTTGACTCAGTAATGAGTGTTTTCCCAATAACAAAGCTCTAGAAAACTCAGAAGAATGCGGTAATTTGTCCTTACATGTTCCCATGGAGTCTTAACGTGTGAATAATAGTAATGAATAATAACTGGTACACATGGGAAAGGAAAGATTGCCTTGGGAGCCTGGCGGTAGATTTGTCGCTTCTGTGAGCAGCCCTATCCTGAACCTCACTGATCCCTGAAGTCAGTTCCGGGCCAGCTCAAATGAAGAGCAAAGCTCATGATTTGTTTTTAAGCCAGTTTTTTCTCTTCCTCTCACTTGTGTACGCAGATGCACAATTGCCAGTAGAAAGAGCTGCGTTTGATTTCTGAAATACCACCCAGCTGCTGAACGTTCAGGCAGTGCAGTGTGAAAGCCTCCACCGGCAAGTCCTTGCAAAATAATGTTGACATTCAGTAATGGAAGGAAATGGGAAGGAAAGCCTGATTGATGTGCAGAATGTAAAGTTTGATGCTGCTTGCAATGATACTAACTTCAGCAGAAGAAAAGTGTCTTCTGTGTTGCAGCATCGGTAATTGCTAATGAAAAGTGGAGGCGATTCCAGAGTTTGGGTGCAATTTCATTGCAGAAGCTTGTCACTTGCTGTGAGTCTGAACAGCCTCACCTTTTTCCCCCTAAATTTGCACCTTAAAGATAGTATTTTGTCTTTATGAGAAATAAGAAATTACTCAGTAAAACAGATTAAAAGAGCAAACCGGCAATTGCTACAAATTGCTAATTAACAGGTTTTGCCACTAATCTAAACGTTGATTACTTTGAACCTTGGCCTGAATATCAGAAGACTTAATTACATGCAATTTACTTTGCTAAGGGGATTATATTACAAAAGTAAGGACAAGACAAGCTCTGACATGATCACAAGGGAAAGATTTACATTTGTAACTCAACAATTAAAGAAAAAAGCCCCCAAAAACCTGTGCTGATTTTTATTGCGTGCCACGATTTGGGCACTTGTATGTGAACTATTAAACATTCCATGATGGAAAGTTGTGCTAAAAAACCACAAAAGCCTTATGTTTAATTTTAGAGATGTCTGTGTTTCATGTCAGCATGAGCCGATTTCCAGCAATCATCTTGTTAATGACTGTTTTAATCTAAAGGTATTTTTATTGTGCAACTCTGCTGTCCCCTTGGTGAATCAGAACCTTTTAGTGCCGCTGCAGCTTGTTTGGGGTACACATACAGTTTTCCCAAACATTTCATGCTCTACTTGTCTTTAGGTTGTGAGTCTTCTCTAAGAAGCGTTAGGTGAAGGGTGTCTCAGCCTCTTCTACACAGGCCTGAAGGAACAGGTGCTCATTTTACATCCCTGGTATTTCCATCGGGTATTCTGGAATAACTTCAGGAGCTCAGGTGTTGAATTCCAGCTCTCTTCATAGAGGGAGTTTTCCCAAAAGGTGGTTAGATAGACCAGGGGTTACTTGCAAAGAGAGATGGCTGGTACGGGGTCTTGCGCCTTCTGCGGGATAGAAGTAAGACGAAATTGGGGTCAAACTTCGTATTACCCTGAAGAAGTGCTTCCCTCTCTTATAACAGGGAACCTGCTAGCCTCCCCCTTTATTAGCCCCCTAAAATTAGAGGATACGAAAAGTCTCAGATGATTGTGGAGTGGGTATGAGCTGTGCATGAGTTACACGTGACGTGGCTGTTGGATATCACATAATATCAGTTGTATCATCACTAAACCTTTGGTAATGATAGCAGGGACCAAGAAACGCGTTCTGCAGCAGCAGCCTGCATCAGAAGTGTGTTGCTGAGCTTCTTAGGAACGTATTGATTCTTAGGAATTGCAACAGCCATAAGCAGGTATCCAGGCTTGTCTGTAGTGCAAAACTGATGGTTAATAGAGCATTTGATTTGCGAAGTGTATGAGGCTTCTGACAGCTGTAAAGGAGAGATCTTGAAAGATACTCTCAGTCTGGTAACTATACAATTGATGAACTGAAGTATTTTGTTCATGCTATGTGTGTTGGTATTCATGCTTGAAATCTGGCATTAATCTATAGGCGGGTGTAAATCGCCAAGTGTTCTGTGGAATGGGCTGATACAGTTTGGGCTTTGTGGTTGCATTTGTGATGTAGTTTTGTTCTTGCCAGCACTGCTCCTTTTTGGCTCAGTAACAGTTTAGTTTAAATGAAGGGCTGGTGCATTGATGTCGAGGCAGTAAGATCTCAGTTCTGTAGGAAAATGGCTGTTAACTGTGTTTCACAAGCGGCTGGGATTTTGTGACTTGTATTTAGGGGGTTTCTGAAAAACTGTCATCTGCCAGTAGGGTTATCTTTCCGTTTATAAGTCTGTATCCTTCATTTGAACGTTTTACAAGTATATAAACCAAAGAAGATCTGGGAAACCATTGCTTTGCAACAAACCTCATTCTCTTGTGACTGAGTAGATTTCTCACTGAATATGTTCTGTTTCTCTGCTCTGCTTTCAAAAGTAATGATCTGGGGGAAGAGGAGTACATCCTCAAGGGTGAGACTGTATAGCTTTTGCTGCTGGAAAGAAGATCGTCTTAACTTTTACGGTGTGCTGCATGAGCAGTTTTTCTCAGGGCTTTAGGTGTACTTTTTGGTGTGGGTAAGAGATGGAGGACAACCGTAGTGTCAAGTTATAATAAGACTGCTTGTTTTGTTTACAACATAGAAGAGTACTTCTTTTAGGAAAGATACAGATTTAAGACCTTCCAGTTTATTTTTTCTTTTTTTTTCTAAACATGACTAATTCTGGCTAGTTGAAACAGGAGCATAATGAGGCACTAAAAATGTTAGAGCAGTGCACTGCTTATAATACTTGATGTTTCTGTGGGAATAGTTTAAACAGAAATAAGCATGTGTGTAAGTTTACTTACATTGTAAGGGAAACTGTTCCTGTGTTTTTGCCAAACTACCACGCTACCTTTCTGTATCTGCCCCTTCCCAGCCAGGACTGGCTGCTCCTGGCCGAGCACTTAGGTTGCATTTGCAGTTTACTATTTCACAGCTCCTTCCAGGGGACTTCCTGGTGCCTGATCAAAGCAGTGATTTTACATGCAGTTTCGTTTAACCGCTTCTAAAACAGCCGGGCAGAATCTCCAAATTACTCCAGTTGTAGGAATATTCATAGGTGAAGCGTAGGTACGAGTCGCTTTGATAGTATGAATTTGCACAGAGGAAATGCATTTACACCCTTGCAAGTAATCTGCAAAAAAACAGGCAACCAACCAACAACTGCCAATCTGATCCAATTTGCAAAATATTTTTAGACATGGTCAAGGAAAGCAAATGTTAAATGGAGGAATGCAAGTTAGCTGGCAGCAACAGTGAGAAGTAATTGCTCAAAACCACTGTTCCTAAAGGGATTCCATAGAGTAATGCTAGGCCTGGTTCAGCTTTACATTTTTCTCTGATTTCAAAATAAATCAGTTCTAATAAATTTACACACATGACGTGAAGATTGGCCGATAGGGAGGTTGCACGTAGCTGTCTCCATTACTTGGTAAGCTGGACCGTTTTTAATAAAATGTGCTTTACTGTAGATAAATAAGAGATAGTATGTCTCAAACCAGAAAGCAAATTCTTCATATGAAGCAGAGTGTCTGTATCCTGGCAAACAGCTATGGGCAAAATGATCTCTTGAGTACCACGGCAATTTACAGTGACTTTCAGTGCTGTATTGAAAAGACTTAGGGAAATCCTTACACAGTGGAACAGAAGCGGTGAAGAAGAGTAGCATGTTGGTTTGATTTGGGTATTGTACTTACGAGACCTAATGGGCTATTGCTTCCAGCTTTCATGCCTGAATTTTCAACAGCCTTTTTAAAGTACAGATAAGTTTTAGAGAAAACCCACCAAAATTCCCTTGATGCTGGAAAAAGTTCCTTAGGCAGAAAATACGAGGGCATTCTGGCTTACCAAAAAGGATTGAAACGGGCTTAGTTGCAGCATGCTTCCACAAGAGGAAAATGTCTGCTTCCAAAGGCTTTTAATATAGCTGATATACCTGGAGAAATCATCATCAACTGTGAGTTGTGCTTAGACAACTCGAAAGGGACATGAGGCAGTATTTTTGATGGTATGTGTGATAACCGTTAGAACAAGCTTGAGAAGTGACAGGTTTCTCTCGTGATTCCAGATTGATGGAGAGCATCCAATTGGTGCTCTCCTGGAGAATGTACATAGTGAAACACAACTCACTGAGTACCCTCCGGGGGCAACAGTGTGAAATTCTGCATTTTCTGGTGTAACATGAGATAAAAATGACTCTGTTGTCCATTCCTCCCTGAATTCTATTGAACTGAAAACTGCCCAATATTTTGTTTTAAGTATGTTACTTAGGTTGGGGTGTTTTTTAGGTACATTGTGAATATTTTTAAATATCCTCCATCTTTAATATATCTAGATCTGTTATATAAGATTTCTCCCTAACAGCTCTATCTGTTGTAGTATTTTGAATTAATTATTGCCTATAATGTTCGTTAAACATATTCAGGGAGCCACTTTTTTTCTTTCTGCCTCTCTTCTATATACTGTTCCCACTTTCTTGGAGAGTATTTGGGTCGGAGGCTTTCATACGCAGCTTGAAGTTTACTGAGTTTCTTTCTAAAAATGAACTGTTACTCTCTCATAAAATACATATTCAGACTTTAATCAAAGGATTTGAAGGTATCCCTGTGTTACTGACTAGGCATTTCTAGCTAACTGTATTACAGAAATGACTATAAATAAAAAGCTCTATTACGAAGTTTTGGTGTTTTGTTTTGGCTGCTTTTGAGTTGCTGGGGATGATTGTTATATAGTCCTTTTGATGAGACTTCCACAAATGTATACTCTGGTATTAACTGAGCTTGTTTTTTAAAGGTGGGGGAAACCAAACTGAAAGAGTGTGCCTAAATCTGCTAGTTTGAACTGCAGCCTGTTTGCTTCCTTCAGATGATATTCTGTACAAAATTGACCACACATGACTGCTTTCTCTAACATGTATGTTTAATCTTCAGATCTCCGATGGCCAAGGAGATGAGCGGTCAGAGTCTCCCTATGAAAGTGCTGATGAAACTCAGACTGAAGTGTCTATATCATCCAAAAAATCTGAGCGAGGAGCAGGAACAAAAAAAGAATATGTGTGTCAGGTGAGAGATGTTAGCTGGGGCAGTGAGCCGTGTTTTCTGAGGTTTCCTAGAAAAGGTCTTTTTAAATATGAAAATGACAATAATAGGCCAGAAACAGGCTTATCATGTGTGAGCGGTGAGGGTGCCATGGCAGTAAATGGCGTTCTTAATTCCTAGTTATTATTTTTTCTTGACCTCCAATAAGTGACTTAGCCTTTCTGCTTGAGTTTCCAGATCTCTATGATAAGCGTAATTTGTACCTCAGAATAAGCGCATGAGTGTTGCCAGGTAACTAGTTAAATGATTGAGAAGAGCTGCTCGCTTATCTGTTAATAAAGAGGGGGAAGTAAAACCCAGTGGGTTTTGTGCTACTGCAGCAGAGATTGCAGTGATGCATTGGTAGCCACGTCTGTGTGGCAAGCTAATTGAAAGCAAAAAGCTTTCTCAAACTATTCTAGAGAGTGCTTAGATTATGAAATGACTACACAATACAAATGAACAGATGGAATTTGTTTTCACGAGACTGGGCAAGCAGTTATATTTCCATTTCTTGTACGTAGTCATGATGAGGTTATAGCCGTCTGTAAATGTTGGCTAATCCCTTAAATTCTGCCAGCATTATTGTTCGGTTCATTTTTAGTTATGCATGTGTCATTGCTAACCACTCAGACATACAAGTATCATTGTGCCACCTAGATTAATCTCCTTTTGCCAAGGAGGAGGAAAATAAGGATGCTTTTTAACCCTACTCAGATGCATCAGTGTGCTCAGGGAAAATTTCTTAAAGCTTTTTTTTCTTTTCCTTTTTTCTGTCAGATTATATTTACTCATGAACCGTGGTTCTATGAGTGGTATTTCTAGCGGTTTAATGACTCTTACCTGTTTCTACTGGAAGCCAGGGCATGTGATGATGCTTGTAAAATTATCTTTCACTTGTTAAATTTGGTTTCCACAACGGGAAAAGAGATTTTCAGGAGCAATATATGAAAAGGAATAAACAGTTTTTTCCACATATGAATTTCTCTTTAACATTCAATGCCTTTGTGTTGTAAAAGCTGTGTGAAAAAACAGGTGATCTCCTACTGTGTGAAGGACTTTGCTATCGAGCTTTTCATGTAAGCTGCCTTGGCCTCTCTGGAAGACCAGCAGGAAAATTCATTTGTAGTGAATGTACATCAGGCAAGTTTGTCCCTTTCTATTAATTAAAAAAAAAAGTTGTAGTTTTCCCATAAGTTGTTCTAGGAAATCCTCCTGGACAGAGTATGTATCTTTGGAGAAACCATATTTATCCTTTGGTGCCTGACAGGGTGGGAATTCATATAGTACCATTAAGTGTGCCATGTTTTATAAAGCTCACTCTGTTTTCAGTGAGAACTGTCTTGTAACCTGGCTGATTTAGTCTGAATTCCATTGCCACCTTAACTGCACAATATTTGCTCTCTGAGTACAATTACAGATTCGATTTAGTCTGCCACAAAGAGTTAAGAAATCCTAGAAAACAGCAGCAAGTGAAACATTTTAAGTCCTTTTTCAGTCTGTCTATATCAATCTTCCGCTCTTCCTATTAAAAGACTACCTTCCTGCTATTAATTTCATTTGCTTTTAATCCTATAATAACTGCTTGGAAGTTCTGAATCTCAAAACTTTACATAAAAGATTTGCGTTCTTGCTCATAAGCTTATTTCAGTACACACAGTAAACCTTGTTGGAACAAGGCTGCTTCAAAATAAAGGTGTTCCAAGCGGTCCAGAGATAAAATTAGAGGATGCTTGTCTTTGGTTTGTGGACCTGCTTCAAATTTCACAGGATCACAGACAACTCATTATCCTAGTTCACTGCTTTAAAAAAAAAAATTAAATTCACAGTCATCCCGGTGTACTGAGGCTTATAAATAAGAATGTAAAAGCAGATCGGTGAGCTTTGGGTGTTGTGTACAATTTTAACTGCAATGGGTTTGCATTGTAACTTCATTTTATATGTATCTGAGCAGATTAGTATTTACTGAAGAGTTAAAGTAAATAGACTTGCATCAAGTAAGAGGATTTGATCTGAGTTTGTTAAAAGAAAAATCCACAACAAAAGCAACTTCCTCATGCATAACAAAAACTCACAGCAGAAGCATTTTAAATTCACGTGTTTGGGTGAAAAATTAGTTACATTATTTGTATTACTTTTGCCATTAGGTGTGCATACCTGTTTTGTGTGTAAGGAGAGAAAGGCAGATGTGAAACGCTGCGTCGTATCCCATTGTGGAAAATTCTACCATGAAGCTTGTGTGAAAAAATTTCATCTTACTGTGTTTGAGAACAGGGGGTTTCGATGTCCTCTCCACAGCTGCCTGAGTTGTCATGTTAGTAACCCCTTACATCCACGAATTTCAAAAGGTAGTTTCATTTTACGTTTTTATGACTGATGAATTAAGTCTTTTTATGGTATATTAAGGTAAGGAATTTGCCCATTTAATAGCTGCTAGCTGTAATTTTTCAGGCATGCATACACTATTGATCAATTCAGAATTCTTTTAAAAACAATAATTGAACCATTTTTAGCCAACTTGAGTATTTACCTTGGTTGTGTTCTTTTTTTTAACTAGCTTTCAGTTATCTATAGCTAACCATGTTTTCTTCTCAAGAGAGAATGAGCTCTAGAATGCATATATGATGAGGAGAGACAGGCTGAGCAGAGCGAGGGCAAGACCTGTGAATGTACAAATACTGCGGCAAGGCTTGCGGAATGGGGAGACATTTGATTCTGTGCATATTTTTAGCTTTGGGCAACATCTGTAGACAAAATTGCGTGACTGAGGAAAGCTTGTCTACCCTGGTATGCATAATTAAAGCCTTCATGTTTAAATATTATCGTGCTTTAAACTCAGTGTAAGGTTTTTAAAAAAAACCCTTTGTTAATTCAGTATTGTTGCTAAATGCAAATATGCAGGCTTTGAAAACATAATTGATACATTTTTTTTGTGTATGTAGGCTCCCTCAGGCAGTACTACCGTTTTTTAGCTCAAATAATGAATCGGTTTTGTTCAAAAATAATGTGGCAGTATTCTGCTTTGCTAGGAAAGATGATGCGTTGTGTTCGCTGTCCTGTTGCATACCATGCTGGAGACGTTTGCATTGCCGCGGGATGTGCAGTCATCGCTTCCAACAGCATTGTTTGTACGAATCATTTCACTGCCATGAAAGGAAAAAGTCATCATGCGCATGTCAATGTGAGCTGGTGCTTTGTGTGTTCAAAAGGTAAACCGATGCAAAACTCTTCATAAATGCAGCATCAGAGCATTTTAATCTTTAATTTAAATTTTATTTTACTAATATATTTATAGAAAATCATTAGAAATGTGGCATATTAAGTTAGGCTCTGTTAGGTATTGAAATAACTTCAGGTTGGCTTGTGCTGCTTCAAGTTTTTGAGTATCCTTTTTTTGCAGATACCATTTGTTAAAGAATTTTTCTTGGACGTTGTCCAGCAACCAGAAGCTTGATTTAATTCTTTACCAGAGACACGTCATGAGAAGTATCTCTGTGCTTTCCCCTGTGTTCAGTGTGCTGAAGCTTTTTCTTTATTGCTAATATGTAACATTAAAACATAAATATTTTTAAGAGTTGCTTTTAGTTTAGCACAGACAGCAAACTGAATCAGTATTAGTTGTTGCTGGGAGAGCCACTAATTAACAGTGTTTTGTTTTACATTGTAGAATAATTGTTTTTCTTATTGAGAACCACAGAATTCATAGTGCTGATTAAACTGTAGCCGTGAAATTTCACCTGATTTGGTAACAAATTAACGTGCAGCATAGCAGCTTTTAAGCTGTAGGTAACTTTCCACTTGATAATTCATGGAGCAAACTACCAACCTCATTCCCTCTCCCCCCAGGAAAAAAACCACAAGAGAAATCTGTTAAAATTTTGCAGACAGTGAAATATTAATATATAGTAAACTATGTTAACTATAATGTAGTCATTAAAGTAAAACAAAGTAATTATAATTTGTGGTACATTATTCTGGCTTTTTTATCACTAGCTTGCTTGTTATTTTGTATATATTTCTAATCCTAGTCTGTTAAGCATTCAAATTAGTAAGGACCTTTTGGTTTTTGTACACAACTAAACGATACGTATTTGTTGCAGGCCAGCATGTTTTAACCATTTATTTTCTAACTGAGCCTACCACATGTGTATCGCACTACTTTGAACCTGGTTGGGATGCAAAACTGTTATTTTTGTCTTGATGTTTCCAACCTTTTTTTTTTTTTTTCACTCTCTCTCTCTGAAGGAGGAAGCTTGTTGTGCTGCGAGTCATGTCCTGCAGCATTTCACCCAGACTGTTTAAACATTGAAATGCCAGATGGGAGCTGGTACTGCAATGACTGCAGGGCAGGGAAGAAGCTCCATTTCCAGGATATTATTTGGGTTAAACTGGGAAATTACAGGTCTGATTAATAGTTCTATTTTTTACAGTACAGGATCATACAGTTGGTTGCTTCTGTAGGCCAGCCTGGCTGCACATAGATTTCCCATTCCTCTGTGAAATAGGGACCCCATCTTCTTGCAAGGTTCAAGTTCATAGACTTGTAGCTTCACTGCTGCTCTGGGCCAAGGCATTACCCATACAGGACTCCTTGTGGTCTTCTGACATCTGTTTCCAGTGCATGAGTCTTCAACCCTTTTTGTTTCAGAGATCTCTTCAAATAATTAAGCTGGTATAATTTGTAATGGGCTAAATTACTGCCTTGCAGGCTGGGAGAGAAGTCACTCAGGTTGTCAGTGTTTTACACTTCATTGAGATTTGAGTGAGACAGAGGTGGGTGGGGTTTATCCCAGAAAGCATTAATAGCTATTATCAGCTGTCTCTTGATCTTTGACAGTTACAGTGATTGCAGGTCTTGTTAAAGATGATGTTATTGCTAACCAGATGCAAGGCGCTTCATGTGTATGTTTATCTTGCAGGCTGCAAAAGCGCCTCACAGATTTGAGCGTTGGGCTTTCCTTCTCTAGTCCTGTCTTCTCTCTTTGCCTAGCGAGTGGGGGGAGGAAAAGATTTTAAATCCACTTGGATCTTAGAAGTAATAATCAGTTACTGCTGTTTAGGGTGATTTTGTTAAACTGTTGCAGAAAGAGCTTGACTAAAATGCTGTATTTTTTTTATTTCTACGTCTGTGCTAGATGGTGGCCTGCAGAAGTTTGCCATCCAAAAAACGTTCCCCCAAATATCCAGAAAATGAAGCATGAAATCGGAGAATTTCCTGTGTTTTTCTTTGGTTCTAAGGATTACTATTGGACGCACCAAGCACGGGTGTTCCCTTACATGGAGGGAGACAGAGGGAGTAGATACCACGGGATCAAAGGAATTGGAAAAGTCTTCAAAAATGGTACGTAGCTAAAAGTAAACAAAAATTAATCTTGCGGTATGCATGCTTTACTTTCTTCACACATAGCCTTGGGTCTGGATTTGTACATTTGTTTTACGATATTGAATTAAAAAAATGTTTTGGTGTCCTGGGCAGTAGTCACTATTGCTGTGAATGAAAGCATTATTTTCATGGCTTGTAAAAGCCTAGCATCTAATGGGAGTGATTTCTCATGGTTTTTACTTTCTGGAAAGGAAATGGTGAGTCTAACTGGGAGACAAAAAGAGTAGAATTGATACATATGGTAAGAGCATTAACGCTCCAGAAACATTGTTTGCAAGAAAATTGAATGATGGGACTAGGAAGTAGAAGATGATTCTTTAACACACATGGGAAGTCAGCTTGGGGGAAGGAATCCTCTTTCTAGCCTTTCTGTTAATACAACAATCTTTTTTAGCTTTGCAAGAAGCTGAAGCTCGATTTCGAGAAATAAAGCTACAGCGAGAAGCCAAAGAAACCCAAGAAAGTGAACGTAAACCTCCACCATACAAGCATATTAAGGTAAAGTTTGAGAAAATTCACTGGATACTCAAAGGTCTAAGCCAGCGGTGGAGTGGAAGAGCTGAGTGGTGAGATGGGGAGGAGAGGGTACAATGATGTGCTGGTAATCATGCTTTTATAGTCATGATATGATGAAATTTTGCTTCCATTGGAACATCTAGTATTGCAAAACCAAATCAGTAACCACTGCAATAACTTAAAATAAATTCAAATGTTTTATAGTGATCTTTGAACTGTTTTGGTGTATTATTCAGGTCAATAAACCTTGTGGTAAAGTGCAGATATATACTGCTGACATTTCTGAGATTCCCAAGTGCAACTGCAAACCCACAGATGAAAACCCTTGCGGCTTTGACTCTGAGTGCCTAAATCGGATGCTGATGTACGAATGCCATCCACAAGTTTGTCCAGCTGGAGAACGGTGCCAAAACCAGTGCTTTACGAAACGTCAGTACCCTGAGACAAAGATCATCAAAACTGACGGCAAAGGGTGGGGTCTGGTTGCTAAGAGGGACATTAAAAAGGTATGAATCATTCTTGCCTGGCAAAGAATCGGTGACTTGTGATGTTGTTTGTGGGTTTGGTATATACTTTACTAGTGATACTTGGTATCTTTCAGGGAGAGTTTGTGAATGAGTATGTTGGTGAACTCATTGATGAAGAGGAATGTATGGCAAGAATCAAATATGCACATGAAAATGACATCACCCACTTCTATATGCTTACTATTGATAAGGTATAGTATTGTATATTTTTTCCCTTGTTTAATTATAACATTATTTTGATCTTTTTTCCTTCTGTTGATTACCTTGGTAGAGCACTCTGCTACCTTTGATGTTCTGCAGTTCCATGTATTCGCAATGTTGTACTTTCTGTGCCTGCTTGCTCCATTCTATATATATATAATGCATCTCATTAGTTCTAAGTGCGTAATGTAATAAAGTCTATAATTATTATATAATGTAATAAAGTCTATAATATATTAAGGTCTATAAATTGTGCTTTGTTGCTCGAAATCAATTACAGCAACGGTATTTATTTACCTAGTCTTAAAAGGAAGTATGAAGTTTCAGGAAATAGTAATGATACAGTTGAAAGAATTACTGTTAGCAATCCTTTTACTGAAATTTTAACCACAAAAAAATCTCACATGAGAATAGCATGGAATATAGTTGTGAGGCTGTGTCCTATATTGGGCATTTATTCTTTTTTGCTGCTATGCATAGTTTTCTTTGTTTATAGCAAAACTAGACTTGTGCTTTTGTAGAAACTTTTCTGAAGGCACTAACTGCATTTTGTAGCCAGCCAGCACTCCACGTATCGATTCTGCAGCAAAGTAATCCAGCAGATTAATTAATGCAGCAAATTAATTCAGGATCTGTGGTTCTCTGTGCACACCTCTGAGTATTTTATTCCTGAGAAAGAGAAGAAATTAGAGAACCTGGACAACAGAGGGCATTGATTTTATATATATATATATATTAGCTTCAGTCCCCAAACAGCTACTTAGGAGAAAAACAAAGAATTGGCTGTCAGTCTTGTATATTGTTTCAGTCGTAATCACCTTTATTTTGCTCAAGACTGTCCTGCTCTGTATTTCCACAGCTACTGTTTTCATTAGTCCTGTAACTGAGGAGTTCCTGCACAGGGGTTATCACCCAAGAATGGTGAAACCAGAATTCTCTGAACACTTGAATTTCTCACCCCGCTACTAAGCTGACATACAACATCAGTGCGTTTAGATATCTGGACCAAATATGTATTTGACTCTTGCCATAGTTAACAAATGCTGATTGGTTTTATCTTGCAAAAATGCCTGTTATTGTGAGGCTGAGCTGGCCATGCAGTTAGAGTGCCTGGATGTATGTGCGCGTAGTCATGACAATCATATATGTGCATTACAAAAATGAGTTAGAAGGAAACTATAATATTATTTCATAAATAAGCAAGGTTTTCTTAAGCAGCTGTGCAAAGAAACACAGTTCTGGCTGTTTCAAGACTTATTTTGTTAGTCTGATATGTTTGGTGAAGATAAAAATTAAAAGGCAATTGTGTATAGGGATGGGATTTTTTTACGTTACCAAGAGCTTGTTTTTGTTTAAACTAGGCTGATTTGGGGAAAGAAAGCTGGTGAGAAACTGGTAATCTCTGCAAGTAATCATGCAGTGACTTGGTAAATACCATAAAGCACAGTATTTGTAAATGTGTCACAGCTTTGTGAATGCAAAGTAAAAGGTAAATGGACTGAGTTTGAGTTTTGAGGCTTTCTGGAGGGAGGGAGGGGGTTCTTTGACATGACCACCACAGTGCTCACAAGAACGCTTATCCTGCCGTGTGTGGCTGCGATGGGTTCTGGGAAAATGTGAGCTAGAGCATGAGTATTGCTTTGGGAGTGTCACGTTCCAGGCCACATGAGACACTACAGTTTTCAATACAACATGTACCATCAGTTTGCTTGTGTGCTTCTGGATAGCAACACCATGTCTGCTTTGAATGCAACTACTGAAATAATTTATGGATATTTAATATTTTGCAAGAGAGGGGGGAGAAAAAACATTCAATCTGTTGCTGGTTTGATCTCCAGGACCGTATTATTGATGCTGGCCCCAAAGGAAATTATTCTCGGTTTATGAATCACAGCTGCCAACCAAATTGTGAAACCCTAAAATGGACAGTAAATGGAGACACCCGTGTCGGCCTGTTTGCTGTGTGCGACATTCCTGCAGGTATATCAGCTTATGTTGGGTTTGGTTTAATATTCCCTGAGTTAAGACTTTTGCACGCTTATGGGTGGGACGGTCATGGTTTAACTGATTCAGTGCAAACGTCTTTGTAGAGAACTCGGCACACAGAAGAGATGCTTTGTGATCTGCCTTTTACTTTAATGTTTCTTAATAGAGAGTCTCATGGCTGCTTTTTTTTGCTTGCTTCTAAGGGAACACCAAAGAGCCCCTAGTTAGTATCTTTGCATTCGTTTCACATTGTAGAGCACAGTTTTTGTTTTAGTTATCTCAAACAGTACTTCTGCATCTTTTCAAGTGAAGATAATAAGCTTAAGGAGTGGATGTAGGCGGCTGTTTGAAAGTATTTGTATTCTGGTTTGTGTACACGCATGCACGCGTACACATATATCTGTCTATCTATAGGTATGTCTAGCTCTGTATATAGAGATATAGAGATATATAATGTGTGTGTATGTAGACCAGACACAACACATGCACAGTGTTGTGAGGTCAGACCAATTTATTTTTAAATGTAATTGCATAAGATGTCATGCTGTACTGGCATCTAGTTAATCATTGTCAATGCTTATGAGCAGTAAAGAGGGGGAAAATCTTATGCTAAAAGATCAGCAGACAGATAGTCTGAAAACCAGGCAACAGATAATGAAACCTGTATCTGTTTGTAATAATTTTGATAGGCTTTGTTACCTTGTCCTTCATAATGAAAGGGTATGTCTTATCTCACTCAGGTACAGAGTTGACTTTTAATTACAACCTTGACTGTCTGGGCAATGAAAAAACAGTCTGCAAATGTGGTGCCCCAAACTGCAGTGGATTTCTTGGGGACAGACCAAAGGCAAGTAATGCATTGAGATTTTAACAGTATCTCGCCTACTAGCCTTGTTATTTTTTTTTGTGGACCAGTTTTGTGTTGTTATAAGGGTCAATGCTGCTTGAACACAGGCTACCTGTCCTCTGAGGAAGAAGCTTATGGTTTCCCTTCCTTGGGAAGATGGAGGCACCCTTTTGCCAAACATAACTTTGGTGCTGAAGAATACGTTTTTATGCTGTAATAGTACAGCAGGCGAGCAAGGTTTTGCGAGCACCCTAAAACAATTTCTCCAGTTTCTCCTATGAGAAATTTATTACTTCGGGTCCTGAATAAGAAATATTGCTAGCTGCTGGTGCTAGCTTCTGGAATCAAAAGCATATTAAAAAAGGGGTTACAGGAGGAGTAACCTTCCCAGTCCCATTTGAAGTGTGGGGACGGGAAGGATTGTAGGAGGTAGAAACTGACTAAGAACAAGCCTAACTACAGTCAGCGAGATTATTTGGATACTGGGGTTTATATTTCTGCCATCTAAACCTTAAAATATGATTATTTTCTTAAGATTTGTTAAAAAACATTAAATTGAAATGTAAGTTTTGAATGATACCAAATCATGTCAAGAAATGACCTGTATGATTTGTGTCATACAAAGTTAATTTAAAACCTGTAATCCAGCAGTTGATGGGGCTTCCTGAAGGGCTGGCATAGGAGTGCGAGGGAAAATCTCACCTGTGGATATAGAAAGGCAGCACTTTATTGTGCTCCTACATACTGCTCAGTATCAGGTACTTCAGAGGGTGGACTTAAAATCTCCAGAATTCACCCAGCTGGTTTTTGTTAAGGGTTAGGCTAAAGTGAGGTTTCACTTAAGCTTGTGGTCAATTTACACAGACAGCCATAAAGAAATGAAAAGATACAGTTCAGTTTTGCAGGGATGTCTGCACTGGTAGATAGAATGGGCTAATTTTAAAGAAAGTAGGTAATGATTACTGGGGTGAGGTTGGAAGGAATGATGGTAGGAATGTTGAAAAAACATCCAGAATGGTTTTTCTATGATTTCGTGAAGGAGAGTTGAAATGCAAGTAGCAGAATGTCAGATTGAAATGCGGGTGAGGTTTGGTATATTCTTTCTAGCATTAGGGACACAGCTGCAGTTCCTGAAATTCTGCTGTCTGTTCTTCAAAGAGAAGAGGACACTCGTTTTAGTAATTCGAGCGTGAGTACACAAGTGGAAGAGAAAAATGGATATTGAAGTGATTGGTGCTGCAAGAACAAGATGGGGGTACATTAGCCGCAAGTAGATTAGGCTGGAAATTGGAAGACCTTTTTCCATTGATAAGAAAGTGGAAGAGCTTTCCAGTAAGAAGGAACTGTAGGGACAAGATCTGGTTTCGGAGTAGCTTTTTGCAAGGGTCAGTGTGGAGTTTTTTTGTCAACACAGAGGCATGGTGAGGCACTGGATAAGTCTGCGCCAAGGCAAATTTTTCCCTGCATGCACAGGCCTGCCAGGCATGCCAACAGTTTTGCTAGGCTGTGTGGTGGTTTTCCTGTGCAAAACGGGCATTTACAGATTTGGATCTTACTCTTTTAGAATTCTTCCACTAATGCCTCAGAAGAAAAAGGCAAAAAGACCAAAAAGAGAACACGGAGACGCAGAACGAAAAATGAAGGGAAGAAACAATCTGAAGATGATTGTTTCCGTTGTGGTGATGGAGGCCAGCTGGTATTGTGCGACAGGAAATCTTGTACTAAAGCTTATCATCTCTCCTGTCTTGGTTTGGTGAAACGTCCTTTTGGTGAGTCAGCTTGCCTCTTAAAATTCTGTAAATAAAAACTTGTGCAGGTGCCTCATTTATTGCACTGAAACCTTGTCACGGGTGTCATCTTGAAAACATTGTTCTCGTATGGTGAGAACTTTGTTCGTGCATCATGTGGGAGCTCATCTTGAGTATGGAGACAAGATGACAGCCTTTCTCCTGCCTCTCTGGCAAAATGAGCTTTTTGTTTTACAAGTGTAGGTGACTGAGTACATCACTTGGTAGGAGCACTGTGGCCCTGTCACAGCAAAGTTGATTATATCTAAGAAACGCATGAAGCCACTTTGGTTCAAGCCAAAAAAATAGCAGCAGCATCTGGAACAAGGCGAGTAGGAAAATGTTAAGGGCAGCAGACATGAGGCTGCAGTCCCACCAACCACAGGAGCTACCTGGTTCCAGTCAGCCGTGTCAGGTGGGCTATGAAGAAGTGAAGCAGGCAAAGCCTGTTATTCTAGAAACAAGTAAAACGGTGACTGACAAAATATGCTGGGGCAAAAGGATGTCTCTAGGTAAAGCACACTAGCTGTCCCTGAGCAAAACTTGCAACAAACAGGCGAGCATTGTAACTGTAGGCAGCAGTTGACTGGATGTTTGGATGCCCTACCAGATGCAAGCTCTATAAAATGCTGTTGAATAAAGCCTGAATAATTTCTTCTAGCTAGAGTTGACTGCTGTATTCAAATGAGAGGATGTCAAGTCTGCTACTTCCTGCTGTCAGTTGAGCTTTAGAAGTATGATGTAGCATTTTGATTTTTGAGATTAGCCCTGATAGTTGCTGTCTCATCGTGCTTTGTCAGGAAAATCGTGTATTGTTCAGCTGCTAAAACACAACACTTGTTTAAAAGATGATGACACCTTGTACTCCCCACTAATGCGCTCTTTGGTTTTGATTGCAGGGAAGTGGGAGTGTCCTTGGCACCACTGTGATGTTTGTGGCAAACCTTCTGTTTCTTTCTGCCACTTCTGCCCAAATTCTTTCTGCAAGGAACACCAAGATGGGACAGTACTAAATTCTATGTTGAATGGACAGTTATGCTGCTCTGAACATGTTCTCGGGGTGGATTCTGTTGAAACTCAGAAGTCTGAGAAACCCCGCAAAAAACTGAACAAGTTGAAGCCTAAGAGAAAGCAGAGGAACAGATGGATGAGAGCTGAATGCAAATAGTCATGGACTGCAGTTGCTACTGCCAACACTATCTTGTAGATAAGTTGTGAATATGACCAGGGAAGGACACAATTTTACATATATTCTGTAAAGGTTACGTGGGGGGGATTTTTTTATTTTGTTTTGTTTTGTTTTTTATAAATCCACTGAGCCAACGACAGCAGTCTCCTGCTGCTTCTGCACTGATAACGAACTGCATAGTTCAGAAAATTTCAGGACAAACCAAACTTATTACTCTGCATTACAGTTACACTTGAATTGTTGCGAATGTAAAAGGTTCCCTCCAAAATACTTTCAGGCTGGAGGTAGGTTAAAATCAAATCAGGTAGGCATAAACATAGGTTTTTGAGTTAGTATTTGTCAACCAACAGAAGTTTTAAATAGTATATCCTTGAAAGAAGTTATTAGCTCTCAAGTCCTTTTAAGTAAAAATGGCTTGGTCTGTGGTCCCAATGAGATTTGCTTGCCTTGTGTGTTTTTGAGCAAGTGCTTGAATGCCATTCATGATCCAGGTGCGTATCTCGCTATAACCACACACATAACAGTTTGTTTGTGCTCTTATAAAATAGCTCTCCAATGATTCTTAAACAAACATGTTTATAAATATCCTTCCACCAAGAAATACAGTGCATGGTGGGAAAGGCACACCCTGTACCAGAGAGGGGAAGTCTTACATTGGAAGAGATTTTTTTCTATACTGTTTTTTCCTGTATTTTATTCCAGCAAAATAGAAGTTACTTGATCTTGCAGAGCTGTACAAGTCTGGATTTAAAGGTATATTGTCTTGCAATCGAGGCCCAATACTCTAGGTTTTTTGTGCCTTAATAAAAAAAAAAATCTTGCCAAACCTATTATTTGAAAAAAATTACTTGATTTTTTTTCCCCTTAATGTCAAGTAAAACACAGAGGCAAACATTTCTTTGGAATGCTTGGAGTCCAAGCATTACAACTTTGTGATAATGCAAAAAATGCCCAACAAGGAACAGAGAAAAACCCATGAATGAAACAGAAGATGGAACTTGACTGAAGTGCAAGAACTAAATTCAAAACAACTAATTAAAAGTGAAATAGATTTTTGAAGAACCACATAAGGAACAACTGTAATGTGAAATTTAGCCTGACTCTGTTCCTTTTGGTAGTTTATCTAAAACTGGCTACTTGACTCGGCAGACTGAAACTATTTACTTTTTTAGGAGCTCTGCTCTCAACTGTCTTATTGCCACTGTGTTGTGTCAGCAAAGCTGTTTTGAATTATTTGCTCCCGTTAGGTTCTCACACTTGCAGAGAGATAAATATACAAGATTTAGTATTGATGGAAATTAATATTAGAACTAGGAAAAAACGGTAAAGAAAAATGTCTTTACCTGTTTTCTTCCCAGTGCATGTCATTGGTGTGTGATTAGGCAGTGTTACAAGTAAGTTTTGACTTGTGCCATTGTTACCTAGCCTATATAAACACAATGTGCGCCTTCATGTCCATTTAGTAATTTGTGTATGTTCTAGCTTAGTTTGCCTTTAATAGTGCACTCTGTGTAGCCCTTTTGAAAATGAAGCCTTGCTATATCATGAAAGTGTATTTTTTTTTTCAAAGTATTTCTTCAGGATTTGATTGCAGATTTAGTTTTTGGAATTGTTTTGTTCCCAACATGTAAAAACTTTGGTTTTGTTAGAAGAAATTTATGGAAAGAGGTTTGAAATGTAGCATTGCCCTATCCTGAACTCTTTGGGTTCTATTTTGTGACCAGACTGCTTTGTTCTTTTCATCCGTTTTCGTAAACACTGCTGGAAGGTTAATTTTTTTCAAACAATTTTGAAAAAATAGCACAGTTCAGTATAGAGGGAAGTGTTACATTTTTGCATTTTTTAAAGTGGTATGCCAAGCCTTGCACTTGAGCTAAAAATGAACATTTCTTAATTGATTTTGAAGGGAAACTCCCTCTGCTATGGATATTTGTTATACCAGGACTGAAGCATGAGATGTGCCTAAAGCCAAAATGAAAAAATGGTATTATGTATGTTTTTATAATAGTGGTTTTTAAGGAGAGGAAAGTGAGATCAGCTAGTAAAGCAGAAAGATTTTCCTCATTGCTTTTAAACAAAATGAAGGAATTTGATGTCATTGGGACCATTCTTTGAATACTGTTACTATGTAAGGAAGGCTTTATAAGAATACTTCTAAATAAGTTATTATAAAATTTTACCTTTACATTCCATTGCTTTTATAATTTGTTAATTTTTTAGTTGTTTCGTTGCTTTTTCCTCTTCATGTATAGTGTAACAGCTCTGGCACCCTGGAACAGTTATGCCCCAGGGCCTAAGAGGCAGATACCCACTTCCAGAAGCCACCATCTCAAATAGTTACTGATGGGCACTGCTGCAGGAACACCATCCATTCTAAGATGGGTCACAGAGCCTACAGCTCCCTGCCTGCCTCTCGGGTGGGCTCACAAGCACATTTAGTATGGCAGGATGCAGGTCAGCCACCCATTTTGTATCTGTCTATGGGTAAATAAAGACTTTGGCATTCAAAGCAACCCCTCTTAGCCCTCTTTTCGTAACGTTAAATTCACACAAACAGATCTTAGCAAGTGGCTGCTTGACTTTCTGCTTCCTTCTACCTCTTCTCTGCTCTTTACTGCTCAGCTCTTTGGGCCAACAAAGGCTTGCACCACTGAGACTGCAAACTGGGGAGTTTGCTTTTGAGTTGTGAGGAATTTGTTCCTTCTGCTGAGCACATACTTGGAGATTGATCTGTAAAAGAAATGTGGATCCTGTTCTCCCTTCGTATGTACTGATCATGTAACACCATGAGATCAGCTAAGTCACTCAGGTGGTGATCTGCTAGAAGTTTAGTTTCTGAATCAGGAAAGGTGGTTTTTAGGTGTCTTAACGAAGGCTTCTGTGCCCTACTCTGCAGCACTGGGAAAATAGGCTGAAGTTTTGGTAAAAAAAGAAGACAAAAGAAAAGTTGTTTCGCTGCTTTCCTTCTCCCACTGTTCAAATACAGGGGAAAACAATCTTGGAAAAATTAAGCTTCCTCATGATGCAACTCAATTCTTTTTAGCATTCAGTAACTTGAAATATTTTCTGTTATAAATTCATCAAAATAACATCTAAGTATGGCATATTATGTGGCATTAAATTATGTACTTAGTGTCTTGGCCATCGAAGTAGAAAGAAGTATTTCCTTTTCCAGCAAACTTCTCAAAGCTGGTACACAATAGCCAAATTCACAATTTGTTGTTCTTTTATCACATGAGCAAGCATGGAAACAATTTTCAATTGAATATGTTAGATGTATTTTCATACAATCTAGGAAGATTAATCAAATTAAATGTCTGTTTTGTTCAATAGCTTTGTGTTCATGGTCAGTTTTTAGGGTTTTTTTAATTTGAATTACTTGGAAAAGCAAAATATCTTGAAAGACACATTAATGGATTTTTCCGCATTGTTGAGTCACATTATTCCATGTCTGATTGCTTGAGAAACTTCAGTGTCTTATTAAATATTAAAATTCATTCCTAGTTATTTAAGAAGTTGCTAATTCTTTTTTGTAAAACAGATCTGTATAGTTATATTTGCACGTTTGTTTTTTTTTTCTTTAAAGAAAAAAGGGAAATGATACATACTGTGGTTTGGCAGTGAGGGAACTGGATGTTGTTCTTTCATAGTGAAAACTTACACTCCAAGTCTTCCTAAGAGACTCTGTGCAAATAGTTTTAAGCTTGTATGGAGGTGATAATGATTGTGCTTTGGCTTGTTTTCACAGTGTTGCTCATCACAAAAGTGTTGACATTTTTTTGCAGTCCAGTTTTTCCTGTTACAGTGCTCTTTCCTGTTGCTCATAATTTCATAGGCTTTAACAACTTTTAACTGGTCATGGAATCCTACCAGTTCCATTCTCTTGGGTTCATTTAGCTGTCACTGGTGCTGCTCCTGCTTGGTCTGGTCTGAATTTGACTGCATTTTGCTTTTTGAGCCGGGTTTTTGTTTGGGTCTGGTTTCACTTCATGCATGGAATCTCCCGTGTCTGACAGCAGCTACATACATACATATATATATATATATATTTTAAAGAGCATTTCAGAAAATTGCTTTGATACTAATGGATTACTGTTCTGCTGAGATCATCTGGTGCTGTGCATCAGGATTGTGTCCCTGTGCTGCTGTCATGAATAACCACAGGTTTTTGCCATTTGAGAAACTTAACGCCTGTCTGCTAAATCAACTGTGAGAGAGACTGTTGGGATGTGGGGAGCTTTGCCTGTGCTGTGCAGTGGCGTTTGGGGTATGGTTTATAGGTACTAATCCATGTTGCTACTGCTCCAGATTAGAGTCATAGAATGGTTTGGGTTGGAGGGGATGTTAAAGATCATCTAGTTCCAACCCCCTGCCACGGGCAGGGACACCTTCCACTAGACCAGGTTGCTCCAAGCCCCATCCAGCCTGGCCTTGAACACTGCCAGGGATGGGGCATCCACAGCTTCTCTGAGCAACTTGTCTGACCACAAAGAATGAGGTACCTCCCTTCCTACCCATTTATTCATCTGGCATAGTTGAAAGAGATCAGAGAACTCATATATATATTTTATTATTTTTTTTAAACAGAGTAACACCTCCCCTGGGGAGAAGAGACTGAGCAGCTGAGGGCAGTAATCACTTAACCCCCCTCCGGCTGGGTTACTTCAGCTGACTGCTGCTGCACTAGCCCAGCAAAAGACTTAACATGAGAAGTAACACCTGCTTCCACCTTGGTACACATTCATTGAAAAGCAGAGATCCTTTAATGTAGATGCTATTTTTACTAGCGCTCATAGAGCTGGTGAAGCACAGGACTGTGACAAAAGGCCACAGGTGGCTGGCCTGTCTGGGGTTACACAGCACACCTACTACGTGTATGAATTTCACTGTAGGAAGAGGAGGACAACAGGGTGGGAAGGTTAAGAGTCTGCCGTTACTGATGTTACGGAGCAGTTGAAGCTGGCTCCATTACAGTTGACGGGCATTTTTGAGTGCCTGGTGTGGTGACCTCAAATGGCCACCAGGACCAGGTGCAGAAAGCTAAAGATCACTGTGAGAAAAAAACCACGCATAATGAGCAAACAACAAATTTGAAAAGAGATGGGTCAACCAGCCAAACAAACACCTGCATGATTTGAAATCATCCCTGTAAAATACACAAATACAAAAAATGCACACAGGAGAAAGCTTGGAGTGCCACAGCTCTGTGGGGCAAACAGGTAGAGAACACACGTGCTGCTCTTGTGGGTGGGAGACGAATCAACTGTCAGTGATCAGGGCAAAGACTTTACATGGGCATTAAAGCAATGGGTCTAGTACAGGCACATCTCCTAGGTGTGCAAAAATGTGTGAGGCATCTTCCATGGCTGCAGCATGCTGTTCTGTCTGGCTCCAAATGGTTGCCAGTTTCACGTTGTAACCCATGTGGCTCAGCAGAGAAAGAAACAGTTCCCGTGAGCTTTGCTGGAAGTTTTGAGTTGCTTTTGTAGCTCTAGTATGAAGGACCACCTTACAACAAGAAAGAAAAGACACATATTTGTCCAGGAGTCAACCATTATTTTAGCTGCATGTTTTCTCACAGCTGAGAGGAAGGGGAAGGCTTTGGGATCCCTGTCCTGGACTTAAAGTGATGGCAAAGTTTTGAGAATGGAAAAGAAAAAGTCAGTCCTCACTCAGTTTGTTGAGCTGACTATTGAAATGGAAAAAGAGACCTAATTGTTTGCTGTTGTGGTGTGGGGTTTTTTCCTGAGGAAAGCAGTATTAATTGTAAAAGAAGGCAGGAATTGAAAGGCTAAGATTTTTTTTGTCAGTCCATTTTAGTACAGCTGGCACCAGGGTTGGTTAGCACAAGTAGCCACAACTCAAAAATTCAGTTTTATTTCTTGGCACTTATTTTAGCTATGCAGAAATAGGTTGCTCATGGTTGAACACCTTGCCTATACAGACACATCTGTATTGTCCCAGGTAAAAGAGAAGCAAGATGGTTGCTGATAGTATGTCCTAGCTACCAGCCAGCATAGACAGGTTCTGTGTGCTCAGTCCCCCCATAAGTTGTGTGTCGTCCTGAGCCTCGGGGTAGCAATAGAGACTTTAACAATTTCTTGCTATATTCTTGCCTTCTTCTTAGAACTATTAGAAAGACAGCAAGGATTCCACCTGGAAAATAAGGTATGGTAGTTATTTTCAGATGGAAAAGTAAAGTTTCAGGTGATATTTGCTGTAGGCCTTCCCAACTCAAGGATTCTCTTCTGGTAAAATAAGGGGATTTTCTCTCCTACATACTCTGCACCAAAAAAAACCCAACCCCCCCCCCCCCCCCAAAAAAAACCAAAAACCCAAAACCCAAACCAAAAACAACCAACTAGCTGTAATAATAAAGACCCAACTTCAGCATTTCGGTTTTACTCTGGAAGCTGTATGACTAATGGCAGGGTTTAATAATTCAGAAACTTCCTTTCCTACTCTGTGGAACTGTTATTTTGCACTTGGCATCTTACCCATTGCAGATCCCACCAAAGGATCTTGTTGAGAAATGACCTTGCTCTGTGCAGCACTTACACTGAAGCACAAGAACTAACTAACTAAAGATTAACTTTGAGTCTAGACTGAGATCAGGACTGTCAGGAAAATTTACTTTTAGATTGGGCATAGACATGGAAATAATTGGTAAATACCAAGTACCATGACATTCTGTTTGTTTCTTTCTGGCAGAAGCATTATCAGGGAAAACTGATCTTAACATAAGAGCACAAATCTGTCGCTGTGATGCAATGTGGCCAGACAAATATATCCAAATTTAGGTTGTGTGAGCAGACAGTATCGTGGTAAACAACTGATCTGTCAGACCAGCCGTGAAACACTCGCAGGTTCCTGCATGGCCGTTCCCTTTACCCCTCTTCATAGCAAGCTCCATCACAGGCAGGAGTTCACTGAGGAATGCTGTTCTGTGACCCTCAGGCATGTTTATCTGAAATGCTGGTTAATGGGCCATTGTCCCTAGGTGGACAGGCTTTTCATACAATTAATTTTAATCTACTTTTTCTAATTAATACTCACTTAAGATGACATCTGTTCTGGCAGATTTTTGGACTGCAGCCTGGCACAAGGGGATACAGGCCAGGGGAGGAGCGTTTACACAGCTCCAAGCCACAGCTTGTCGGCACAACCTTCATCTGCTCCCATAGGGATGTTTCAGCCCTCTGGAGATGAGCAGTCAACCAGTGCTCCTGGAGGTATAGCTCCTCCAGACCCTGCTGTCCTTTCCCCCCTTCTGTGTATCCATGCAGTCCTCTCCTCAGGTGCCAAGAGAAGAGTTTGATGAGAACAACTAGTGCTGCTGTGTTGTTGGAGAAGCAGCTTTGTTCTCCCGGTTGTCATGGGGAATAACACGTCAATTTTTATCTCTCCCCTGCCTTTTAACAACATGGAGAACAGGTCTGCAGGAGGCACCTAACTGTGGTGCCTAAGCCAGAGAAACCCATGGATATAAGGCTGCAATTCCTTATCCTCAGATGACTTAATCGTCTCTCTAACTTGGAGATTAATAATCTTGTGGCAAGAGAGCTGGTAGTGTAAGAGGCACTTACAGTGGAGTTTCTGTTCATCTGCCTGTGCACAGCTGAGTCCTTCCCAGCTCGCTCGTCTGCCCTTTTTGCAATCCATAGCAGTAACAGTTGCTCATTTGCATTGTAACGGTTATCTCTGATTAAGCCTCCCCCAAATACTGATTAAAACCTACAGAACTCTTATTTTTCCCTTTGCTAAGACTACAAATGCTTATTCATTGTTTTGCAATGAGTATTCGTGGTGTAGCTTCCAAGAGGAAAAGCTCATCCACCCATTGGCTTGCCCTAATGAGCTAATTCCAGCAGGTGGCATCTGGGATGAGGGATGCTCCACATGCTGAACAGAGAGCTTTGGCTGAAACTTGGTGGGGAAAAAGAGAATTTACCACCTTCGGAAGAAGGAGCAGGCAGCTCTGGAGGACTACAAGGACATTGTGAGGTTACACAGGGCAAAGATTAGAGAGGTGAAATCCCAGCTAGAACTCAAGTTGGCCACTGCCATAAAAGATAAAAAATGTTTCCACAAATATATTAGAAACAGAAGGAGGGCCAAGGACAATCCTACTGGATGCAGGGGGGAACATTGCCACACAGGATGAGGAAAAGGCTGAGGTACTTCATGCCGCCTTTGCCTCAGCCTTTAATAGTAAGACCCGTCACCCTCAGAGTACTCAGCTCCCTGCGCTGGAAGACAGGGACGAGGAGCAGAATGAAGTCCCCACAGCCCAGGAGGAAACTGTCAGTGACCTGCTGCTCCACTCAGACACGCACAGGGCTGTGGGGCTGGGTGGGATCTACCTGGAGGCACTGAGGGAGCTGGCAGAGGAGCTTGCCAAGCCGCTTTCCATCATTTAGCAGCAGCCCTGGCTCACTGGGGAGGTCCCAGCAGACGGGAGCTCAGCCAGGGTGACACATTCACAAGAAGGGCAGGAAGGAGGATCAGGGGAACTACAGGCCTGTCAGCCTGACCTTGGTGCCAGGGAAGGTTACGGAGCAGGTCAGCCTGAGTGCCATCATGTGGCACATGCAGGACAGCCAGGGGATCAGGCCCAGCCAGCACGGGTTCATGAAAGGCACGTCCTGCCTGATGAACCTGATCTCCTTCTACAACAAGTAGCTGAGGGAAAGGCCATGGGTGGTGTCTACCTGGACCTTAGTAAAGCCTTTGACACCATCTCCCACAGCATCTCCTGGAGAAACTGGCTGCTCATGGCTTGGGTGCCGCGCTCTGTGCTGGGCTAGGAGCTGGCCGGGTGGCCGAGCCCAAAGCGCGGTGGGGAATGGAGCTACCGCCCGCCGGTGGCCGGTCACAGGGGTGTCCCCAGGGCCCAGCGCCGGGGCCAGTCCTGTCTCATGCCTTTATGGATGATGTGGGCGAGGGGATCGAGTGCACCCGCGGCCAGTTTGCAGATGGCACCAAGCCGGGGGGAGCGTGGCTGTGCCGGGGGCAGGGGGCTCTGCGGGGGGCTCCGGGCAGGCCGGGCCGAGGGGCCGGGGCCGGTGGTGTGGGGGTCCCCAGGGCTGAGCGCCGGGCCCTGCCCCTGGGTCACACCAGCCCCCGGCAGCTGCGGGCTGGGGGCAGGGGGCTGGGAACTGCCCGGCGGGACAGGGCCCGGGGGGGCTGGGCGGCAGCGGCTGGGCATGAGCCCCCAGCGTGCCCAGGTGGCCCAGGAGGCCAGCAGCGTCCCGGCCGGTGTCCGAAACGGTGTGGCCGGCAGGGCCGGGGCAGCGCCCGTCCCCCTGCCCTGGGCACTGGTGGGGCCGCCCCGCGGGGCCTGGGCTCAGCGTTGGGCCCCTCACGGCCAGACAGACACTGAGGGGCTGGAGCGTGTCCAGAGCCGGGCAGGGGCTGGGGCAGGGGCTGGGGCACCAGCCTGGGGGGGCGGGGGGGTCAGCCTGGAGAGAAGGGGGCTGGGGGGGACCTTATTGCTCTCTACAGCTGCCTGAAAGGAGGTTGTAGGCAGGTGGGGTCTGTCTCTTCTCCCAGATAACAAGTGACAGGACAAGAGGAAACAGCCTGCAAGCTGCATGAGGGGAGGTTTAGATTGGATAGTAGGAAAAATTCCTTCACCAAAAGGGTTGTCAGGCATTGGAACAGGCTGCCTAGGGAGGTGGTGGTCCCCATCCCTGGAGGTATTTAAAAGCCATGTAGATGTGGTGCTTAGGGACATGATTTAGTGACGGGCTTGGTAGCGCTGGGTTAAGGGCTGAACTTGATGATCTTGAAGGTCTTTTCCAGCCTAAATGATTCTGTCGTTCTACATACTCAGTAGGTGTTTGTTGTCTTTCATGCTGTTGGTTACAAGGTGCCCTACAGCATTCATACAACCAACACTGCACAAGCTGACAGTGCCTTGTCCTGCTGGATGCTGTGGCAAGAGCTAGAGGGGGAAATGCTTTTAGAAAACTTGAAGTCTCGTACCAAAAGGAAATCATCCTTTTTCCTACTTTTGGGCAGCAAAGAAATTCCTGTTTTGGGGCCCATATATGTACTTGCTTCCCAAAGGCAAACAAACCTTCAGCATTATGCCAGCCTTCCCTCAAGCAAGCACAGCAATATCCCTACTTACAAATGGGGAAAGGATTATCATTTGCATTGAAGGCAGACAGAAAGACCTTTTTTAGAAATCCAGGTTTCCAGAAACACAAAACACACCATCCAGAGAGCACCACTGGCATAACGCAAAGGCACCCAGCTGCAGAAGGGTGTCTAGTTTTAGCAGAGGACGAAGAAGACCGACACTTACCTGCTGAGAAGACAGCCAGGAGAATGACCGTCAGGGGAGTCAGCTGGCAGGAGTTCCCTGCCTTGTAAAGAAAGACCTCCATGCAGTACGCCGGTTCAGTGCTGCCCGTGGGGCAAAAGGCATCGGGAGGGCACTTGACCGGGGTCACATCTGGGCTCTGCCCAAGAGAAGAAGTAACTCAGCACCAGCAAACAGCGAGGACTGCATAAGGTAACTAGTGTGAAGGGAGGTGACACTTCAGCATTAAAAAAACATGAGGAAAATAACCAATTAACCTGCCATCATTAAATTCAGCCTGTCTGCTCCTATGGTGTTATTCAGAGCAAGGCAAAGAGCAGAAGATGTCATTATACAGCATGTCCATACACCACCACCCCCTCATTAAAGGACACACCATCCTCTGCTGTTCCCATGATGAGACCAGACAGCTCCAAGGGTGGCACAAAGCCAAGCTCCAGGTGCCATAACGTTAACCAGCCCTGTCTCTGTTTAAGAATAGGAAAGAGGCTCAGATAAAAACGGCATTAAGTGTATTTTGCTTGTCTTGGGACAGCTGTATTTGTTAATCCAGGCTGTCAAACCAGAGACTCACAGGGCAGTAGTGATTTTCTGGGCACAGGTCACAGCTCTCCTTGCCCTGCTGTAACTGGTATTCTCCTGGCCTGCAGAGCTTGCATTTGTTATCACTGGGACCTTTGAACGTACCTAAAACAGCAAATAAGCACAAAAATTAAGATCTGGGACTAGACTCTGGGGCCTTTGCAATTGCATACGGATGACTGAGCTTTCAAAGACACAAGGAGAAAGACCATGAAATACTTCACGTGTATAACAAAAGCTGAGCCTGGGCTTTGGCCCTTGCTCAGTGGCAAAGGGGCAGGACAGAACAAACGAGGACAGAGGGACTAAAGGATATCTGAGGTTAGGTCTTGGCAACCAGAGTTGTTGCCAAGTACGAGTGGAAGTATGGCAGGAGATGGGTTAGTAGTGAGCTCTGGCTTTAAAGCTGACAGAAGGTTGGAGCTGGAGGTCAGTAGTGTTTCATCCTCTCCAATTCTGGATTCAAAACCTTTTCTAGCTGTTTGAAACTCACTGAGCAAAGTTTAAAGCACAGCTCAGATTCCTAAGCTTTGTGGGAATGACAGGTCACAGAAGTCCTGGGTCTCAAAGCAGCAAATATTTTTCTGCATGTTTATAACACAACTTACCTGCAAGAAATCCCTGCTACTGCCTCCAGAACAGAGGCTCACCATCGGTGGCTATGGGAGCAACCCGAGCACTCTGCCCTCCTGCTGGCTCACCCACCGGAGTCTGATGTTATTTAAGACAGCGATGCAAGGAGCAGGGTCGTTTCCTCACACACACACCCCCCACTGACCTCCCCTTTGCCTCGCTCTTGCTGGGTGTGGAGCATCCCCCA
Source organism: Falco rusticolus (assembly GCF_015220075.1). Lineage (NCBI taxonomy): Eukaryota > Metazoa > Chordata > Aves > Falconiformes > Falconidae > Falco > Falco rusticolus. Next base: position 80,145,484 of record NC_051187.1, on the reverse strand, counting down.
CCTCTGCTAGCAAGTCTGTGGTTTCATCAGCAAAACAACCACCACCAATGAAGACACTTTTTTGCTAGAACCATATGTAGCCACAGCTCTTAGCAGCCCCGGCATGCAGGCGACCAGCCTTCCTCCAAGCCATTAACCATGCCTGCGGGAAGGCATGGCGTAGGCACAGTCTCCAGCTGTAGGTCCTAGCAAACTAGGAAGGGCCAAAAACCCCCAGCACCCTCCCATCACTGTGGGGGCAACAGTCTGCTCTGCAGATGTCAGCCAGGGCATCTGTGCCGCCAAGGAGTGGCAAACTCCAGGTCAGAGGCTCAAGTCTCAGGAATGCACCGTTCCTTCTGGTGCCAATGCAGGCACGTTCCCGCAGCTCCCCACTCCCCACCCCCCCACACCCCCTCCTCAGCTGCAGGCGTTACCTGGCAGGCAGGGCATGCACGCCTCCGACGCCTCCCGAAGAGCCTCTTGCCCAGCAGCACAAGGCAGGCACGCCGTGCAGCTGCTGCTGCTACGGAGGGGAGAGTAGGCACACAACGCTGTAGGACTGGCACTTCCAAGCCCAGCCCAGCCCACCAAAGCCAGCTCTCTTATGTATGCACAGACTGAAGTCTCCAGGGTCTACCAGGAACTAAGCTTTTGCCATTTTGTGGGTATTAACCGTGCCTCTCTCCCGTGTGGTTTGCTTGCGTGTCTAATTAGGGCTGGGCACATGATGATGTTTCTGTCCTCTCTTTGGTTACTTATTTGCATGACACTTGTAGGAATTTGCTGACCCAGAAGTCGCTATTCCTTAGCAAACTTGGCTGGAACCAGTCAGTGGGTACTGGCAGGGAGCTGGGAGAGAGACTGTGATACAGTTGGGTGAGCCCCGGGTCCAGTCTTGTGGCAATTTAATCAAGGGTCAGCAGAGATTTGCTGCATAACACGGGACAAATGAGCCCAAGGTGAGGTCAGGAGGAAGGTAAGTAAGTATTCATGTGCTAATTCACCTGTTTTGGATGTAAACCCCATGCAGGCAACCCTACCTGGTGGGTGCAGAGCCCATCACAAGGTACCCCACACTAGCACCTCTCTCAGGGCCTCCCTCCCACCCCGGAGGTGACAGCTCAGCCAGGGCAGTTTAACTACTGCCTTCTGCACATCCCTACTCAGAATAAATAAACCACCAGCTCAGCTTCAACCTACAGAATGCAGAGCGGTGCTCAGCTCAGTCCCTGTGCCAGGATCAGTCTGTCGGTGGTGTGCAATGCCCACACAATACAGCAACGCTGGGAAGCGGGTTGTGAGCTGATGCTCTACCATGTCATCATGGGGTACCTCCACACGTAGCCAGGATCCCCCCTTCATCATACCATCCCTCTCTTGCCAGGGTCAGCACCAATGTCCCTACAGCTAAAACGGCAGGCGACTCGCCTTTGGCCACTGCATTGGTTCTTCTAGTTCTGTGGCTAAAAGAAAACCACCCCTCCCTGTCTGCCTGATGGCCAGCATCACAAGCAGACTTCTTACTTGCAAAATGATCCAGGCAGGCAAGGCAGACAAAAAACTGCATTTTGCTTAGAGCTAAAATAGCCTGAAAAAGAGAAAAGTAAGGCTTCAGGGTCTTTCCTCCACCACCACCACCACACATCGTTGTATATTTGCTCATCTCATCTCCATTTTACAAGCAACCAAATCACCTCCCCACGACACACTTGAAGTGCCATTTCATGGGCTAACTCAGGACTTTCGTTTTTCTATTTGTCAAAAGCCCTGAAGGAGCAATGACAGTTTCATAACGACCTCTGCCATGCTGGGGCAGGCCTTAGGCAGATTTCCCTGGTGTCACTCTCACATCCAAAACCCTGCCAGGGAAACAGAACGACCTGTCAACCTTCCTAGCACTGGGTTCAGCTGCAATGAAGCTGAAATAGGCGATTCCAGTGTCGACTCCTAGGTTATTCCGCTGGAGCAGGTCTCTGGCCAGGGCAAGCCTCTCCAGGGGTTCCCCCACCCCAAGAAGCCTGGGGTGCATCTTCCCCCAAAAAGGAAGGGCACAAGACCCACCACCCAGGACGGCTCTGCTCAGTGCAGCAATCTGCTGTTCACCCTCCCTCCCTGCACCACCAGGGCCATGAATGGGCAGGAGGACACGTACAGATCCTTCCCCAAAGCACAAGGAGTGAAATGCCCTGAAATACATTTCACATTTATAAATTGCATTTGCAATTTATAAATGAATAAAGGGAGTGACATACTGCAGCACTGTCAGCAGCTAAGACTTTTCCCCTCTCAAACTTAGCAAGTGATAGCCAAGATTTAAATACCAGCCAAACAGTTTGGTGGGCAGATTTTCAAAAGAACAGTTGTGCACGTATGAGGAGCACTTAATTTGTGTACAGAATAGCTGTTGCATTGCATGTGTTAATTAGGTTTTTGCATAAGTAAATGCTAGTCTGTTTTGAACATGTTGTTACACTGCGACCGCATTGTACCAGGTTCACAGTGCATTAGCCAGGTGCAAAGTAGCTTGCTGAAAACCCAGGTTTTAACGTCTGGGCAATAAGGAGAGTTTTACACTTAATATTCAGACCACAGAAGATTGCCAAACTGAAAACAAAGATGGCTTAGACTAATTTTTGTCATTAAAAATAGAAGAATATTTTATTTTCCTAACACCCTCCTCCCCCTTGTGCTATAACTGCATTTCATAAACCTTCTTTCCTGACTTTCTGGAAAAGGCTTTCATTGCAGTGTTAGTACTAGCCTGCTGCTAACAGAAGCATGACTCTGAGATCTGTTCTTTTCATTTTAATAAAAATTTCAATAACAGAACAGAATCTGCTATTCTATATTTAGCCTGAACAAAATAACCTGTTTACTCTCCAGTGCTTTTAAGTTACCTGGTAATTGCATCTGGCCATGGGAAAAAGCATTGCATAGCCTGATGAAAATGCATTTGGGTTGAAAATAAATCAAAGCCTACCTTTCTCACACGCTCTGCAGACTGCAGCCCCAGACTCATTAGCAAAATGGCCAGGTGGGCAGGGAAGGCACACGGTGCTCCTTGTGAAGCTAGGAGAGGAGGAAGCAGAGGTGAATGCTATTTTAGGTCACCCAAGCCTCTATCGACTTTAAGAGGAGAGAGCAGAGCATAACTCCGTTTTACTGAGAAGTCTAGAAATAGGGTAATTATAAAGAAGGAGTTCAGGCAGAAACCCAATAATATAATCACACCTGAATGTTTAAGGTCCACTGAAAAAATAAAGTTTTCTGTATTACTGACATTAGAGATGCCCTGTGCCTGTGGGCTATATGGAAAAGACAGGTTTTCTAGTCTGAATTCTAGGTCTTGAAAATTATGTTGTAGCCAGGCTTAAAAACCTGGGTTTAAAGCCAGGCTTTTATATTCACACTTGGAAATTGAATTGCATTAGAAAGGTGCTGGATGTTCAGCATTCATCAGCAATTTTTAAAGGAGTCGTTTGATTGTTGAAAGTTCACTCACTTCAGAGTCAAAAAAAGGAGCTAAACCACAGGTACTGATGTGTGAGAGTCCTGACCTTAAATAACAGAGACTGTGGGAAAGGGGATACAATATGTTAGACCTCCAGGAGGAGGGGGAAGAAAAGAGGGAAAGGCAGAGAAAGAGAAAAGCTATTGCATTTGTCACCAACAGAGCCAAATCCCCAACAACAAGCATGTGGGGATAAGAATTTGTTAACATGCTCAGAGATGTGTTGGAGGAAAACAAGGACATGTTCTTTAATTCCTTTGGAAACCCCAGGGCTGAGCAAGATTTGTGGGAAAAAAATAAAAATAAATTGGAAACATAGCAAATGCTTTGCTTAGAACAAACCAATACAGGGCCTGCACCAGCCAGAGCCACTCAAAGCTCAGGGAGTGCTGGATTCTCCAAATACCACAAAAATGTTAAACAATCCCATTGGAGCCCTGAGGCCCGGGCAGCTGCCACAGAGATGGCCACGCACACACTGTGCCCATCAGACCCCCTCCCCTCCGCTTCCCTGCATCCCCCCTTCTACTGGTCCCCCCTCCAACATGCGTAACCCCAGCTGCTGTCTGCTGAACCTTCCTGTTCCCTGGCTCTGCATTGCCCTCTCCAACATCCCAACGGCAACGTGTGTGTGATGCCCTGAAGACTGCTTCTGATTATTTTTCTAAAGCGCTTGGGGGGGAAAAGGGGTAAATAAGGTAAGGCAGGTCCTCACAGCACCAACAGCAAGGGAGGAGCACGGAGGAGGAAGCTGGTGGCCCCTCAGACTCAGGGGCTGCTGCAAATAAACTGTGTGGTCAGCTCACCCGTCCCCGTGGGCATGTTCCCTCTCCCCAGGACTGACCTGAATGGAGGTGCTCTGCCAGGGACACTGTCCTGGGAAGCTCTCGCCTGTCCTTGCAGCTGCCTGCGGGACAAAGCCCACGGGCTGCTGGCAGCAAGCATCAGATACAGCTAGGGAAATCCTAATGGGAAACGGCGAGAGCACCGCATGTCTGTGTCCCTGCAGCCAGAGGACACTTGTGCAGTGTACCCAGAGTGAGGCAGCCTGGTGAAACTGCAAGGCTGGGCTTCTGGCTGAGATATCGTTAGCTTTTCCACACTATAGCATCCCAAATATATTGCTTTAGATGCCAGTAACTTAAATGTAATGAATCCCTTGGAGGCAACAGAATAGGGATTGAGAAAGTAATTGGGCAAAGCATAGAGATAAAGCCAGTTGGCTAGAGATATCCTAGAAAAAAGCTGAGGAACTGAACCCACACCTCGCTCCCAAGTGTGCCCCCATCACAAAAAAAAAAAAAAAAAAAAAAAAAGATTTTTTTTTCTCCCTCCTAACACATACAAAAGACTGCGGGGGAAAAAAAGGCAGCCTGCAGAGAGCTGGAGCTGCGTCTGGGAAGCCCTCGGCACAAGGACACCCACACCAAGGTTTCCTGATGGAAAGGATGTAGCAGTGCTAAGAGGCACACACCTTCACACCTCTGCCGGCCCCACGGGGAGTTCATTTGAAGAGCAGAGAGAAGGGCAGCCTGGGGCTTCTCCAGAGGCAGGGCTGTTTGTAGGTCAGCTTAACAGGCACGTAGCTATTTCAGCTTTGCAGTGACTGAGCTCCCTGACCCAGTTTGCCACAAAGCCCAGTGAGAAGCCAGGGAGCGCACGGCCTCTCGCTGCCACCGCCTACTATCTTGCATCATGGGTGGGTGCAGCGAGCCCTGAGCTGCTCTTTCTCTCAGAGATGTAAAACCCCCTGTGTTTCCCACTGAGAAACAACCCTGGCAGTGCTTTTCCTATAGCCCAAAGGAGATTTTGACAGCTGGGAAGTGTTTTGAGGAAGAGCAGCCACCACCCCATGCCCAGCAGCTCAGTCACTTACTTGGCATAATGGCCCTGAGGACAAGGCAGGCATGATGGTTGCCCACTTTCGGGCTGGTAGTGGCCCAGCGGGCAGGAGGTGCAGGCACTGGGGTCTATGCACGAGCCCCCCCCACAGCACGAGCAGCTCAAGGTGCCTAAATTGGAACAAAAAAGTCAGGATTAGGATCGCGAGACTTAAACTCCGGCTGCCATGGATGCAGAAGCGTTGGGATGCAACCCCACCTGCAAGACAGTCTTGGAGAATAGAAACTGTAATATTAATGCTAATTATCCTGCTGTGCATCATTAGCAAGCTGAAGAATAGCCATAAGATGATCTAAGGTCTCAAGTCTGTCAGCGTGGATTTCTGGTAATTAAGATAACTGCTTTCTTCTCTTTTAACTTGAGGGGCCAGGAGCGTTTCCCTTGTTTTCTCTCCCACACACAAACAAAAAACTACTACATACTCCTTTGGATAACTGATAATTTAGGCTTGTGGGAAGCAGAACTGAAGAATAAAACCCCAGAGCAGAGGATCTGCCTTAAGCAGCAACAGCTTTTCTTTCAGGACAGGTACCATGGCATTCCCACCAGATACAAGCTCTAGCCCTCTCTGCTCCACAAAACAAATCCAAGCTACACAGAGTAATCATGCAGGATTTGCTGTAGCTGCACACATCAGACCTGCCATCCCACCGCTTGCAGGACCCAGTCCTTGGTGTTGCAGCAACCAAGCATGGGAAAAGGAGAAGACCCCGTAGATGAACATCCTGCATGTGAGTGAGACAGGAATTACCTCCCGTCCTCTGCAGATTTACCCCAAAGCATCAGAGCTGCTCATTCCTCTTTTAAAAAGTGCCCTTCAGTGGGGGAAGTAAGCAAAAAGTACATGACTTGTATTTTAGGGATTTTTTTAAAAAATTTCAGATTTTTTGGGGAATGTGATGGTGATGTTTAAACACCCCCCTCCCCCCCCCCCAAAAAAAAAACCAACCAAAAAACCCAAAACCAACCAACCAAACAAACAAACAAAAAAGCAAACGAAAAAGAAACACAAAACCAACCACGTTACAACATAACTAACTTCTGGAAAAGGTAATACTATGCACTCTTGACCACAACAGGGATTGACTGAGTAGCTTCCCAAGCCAAAGTGAAAAGGCTGTTTCTATAGCAGAGATTCCGTTTCCAACATTCGAGACATATTTAGAAGCTGTCCTTATATTTGGCACCTTACCTCAAAGCAACACCCTCCGGCCAACAGATCAGGGTTGCACCTGTGCCACACTTTGTGCCAGAACCCCACCGCTTCTTCATCCTACTGGGGAAGCCTCGGGAAGACCAATACACAGCACAAGGCCAGCAACGGCCAAGTCTAACCAGAAAAGTACAATGAATTAGCTCCCACTCCTGCTGCCTGTCCCAGCCTCCAACAGGGGAACGTGTGCTGGTTTCACCTCCCTTGATGAGTCACTTTGCCACCTAACACTCTTACCTTCACTGGGATACGTCCCTGGGGAGCAGCGGGCACAGGCCGTCATGTTCACTCTGCTGCAGTTCGAGGTTTTGGGGGTGGTGAGGAATGGAGCTGCTGATGGGACCCTGGGAGACGTGGTCATGCCTGGAGGGGACACTGGGGCACTGGTGGGTGCAGCCATCGGTCCCGTAGACACTGGAGAGGTGGCCATGCTGCCAGAGATGAGGACGGTCACATCTTTCGCGGTGGGCAGAGCCTTATCAGGCTCTTTTGTGCTTGGATCAGCAGAGGGTGCTGCTGTGGACACGACAAGGTTTGCAGTGGTTGATGCCACGCTGGCTGAGAGTGTTGCAGGGGCAGTTGGGGCAGCAGAAGCTGTGGTATTGGTTGCACTGGGAGGTGCTGGCGTTGACGCAATGAGGACCTGCGTGGTAGTTGCACTGGGAGGCACTGGTGTTGATGCAGTAGGGACCTGGGCGGTGGTTGTCTGGCCTAAAGTAATACCTAAGAGAAGAAGTAACATCCTTAGTGGCCATATTATTGTTCTGCCTTTAACAGAGGCTTCCCATTAGGGCTTTATCAGTTGCTTAACCCCTGTATCCTTGTCTGATGTCCAGAAACCCCCTTCTGCTCTGTTCCACTGCAGAGCAATTCAGAAAAAAGGAGGCAAACATGGGCAGCATCTAAGCATCCCTGGCATACCAGAGACTTATCAAGGAAATAAATTAGTGGGTCCATGAGGGCACAACTCAGTAGATGCAGATGTCCAGGAGGTCTGACTCTCCTGGATAAAAAGGCACAACAACAGCCTGAGGCACTCGGTTTTGTTAGCTACAGCTCCTCGAGACACTTTATCCTGAGATGTCACAACAGTCTGACTTAAGATGCTTGTCAAGTAGCTGGCTGTTTTATCCCATCTCAGTTAAAGGGATCAAAACAGAGAAGTCATGGGTGTGAGATTATTTATTTTTTTTAAGCTGTTCTGGAGATACAGCCAGTAACCAGAAGGGAACCCACAGGCCAAGACTCGCTTTGATTCTGAAATCCCCCCTTCAGAGTGGGGACAGCTGTAATCTTCTGAGAAAAGTGGTGTTACTACAGTTCAAGTTGTTTCGCCATGATGCGTAGTGGACCGAAATGTTGTTTGCTGCTGAAAGCCATCTCTTGACACACAAGCACAGGGGATGTCTTCCAGTCTCTGAACAGAGGAGAGACCCATAAGCCTAAACATGAAAAGTAGCAAGCTGGTTTTAATTTAGCAGTGTGGTACTAAGCAAAGGAAGCAACGCAAAAACAAAATAGCCAGCTCCTGCCACAACAGCTGTCACATCAGCTTGAGTCAGAAACTCAGGGCAAGGATTTACTCTAAAATAACTGCAGCTTCAGAAAATGTCCAACTTTACACAGCATCAGTATGCAACTGTGGCTAATAACATGGTGTTTACATGCTCTTCCAACCACCACACATGTGCTAAGCCACGCCAGCAAGAGGGCCTGCTGAAATCAAGCGGCCATTGGCATGGAAAGTAAAATGACTGTTTTAAGGACTTGCTTTACGGGTTTCAAGGAGCTCAAAGAGTGCAGCTGACAGCCAACAGCAGGGTGTGGATGAGGAATGACATGAGCAGGATGAGAAGCTAGGGACTCAGAGGGGCAGCACTGTTGAGTCGCAACAGGACAAGCACCAGGTGACCGCAGACCTACAGGGCCCTGTTGGCTCTTTCCCAAGCCCGCTTCTCCTCCAGCCAGCCTATGATTTCTCTCTCAATTTTGGCTACAGCACGTGAAGCTGGGCACCATGGGTACCAGTGCTTAGCCCCACCATAGTATGAACAACAATATGCAGACCAAGCTGACTAGTATCTCTAGTTAAATTTCTACAGCAAGATCAGGAGACTGAATAAAAGAGTCCTTACAAAGTTGCGATCACATGGAGAGAGCTCACTGGAAGTTCTCCCCCCTGTTGCATACTGCCTGCTTTGTACTCCACTGTGTGCAAAAAACTATCTTTCTGTACCTATTGAAGGAAGCAGCAGATAAGCAGCCAGACCATCTGGGCCACTGCCCACATTTTCTTGCTGTAGCCCCCAGCACAGATGCTGAATTTAACAGTGAACGTTCTGTGGCATATTTGTTTGCCCCAGGCCCAAATCCAGGTGACCTGGAAACACCAGCTTTGGTCCTAGGCAGGGAGCGCAGCTCTGCACCCCGCAGAGGACACTGCTGCCTCGGCTGTGCCTTGACCCTGGGCCAAGATGCACAGTTCTCCACCTGACTCACCTGCTTTAAGGGCTGAAGTAAGTCTGCTTCTCTTTCCTCACATCCAGCGATCAGCAGAGTCGGTGCCGAGTTTTATTGCACTGATCTCAAAATAAATGCTAGCAGTAAGTCAACGGCCCCATCAAGTTCTCCTGGGAAAAGCTCTCAGGACCACTGGGATCAAAGTCCAATCTCTCACAGAGCAGCTTGTCCCCAACATTTGCTCAGCTCTGTCAGCCAGAGGCACTGCAGGGGATTTAAACGCCTTGGGCTGCACACCATTTTTTAGTTGAATATTGCTTTTTTGTAAGCTTCCGTTGGCTGGCTGGTTCTGGTGGTAAATCGTGGTACTGTTAGGATGAATTTTTTAAAATGGAAAACAACTTTTCGTAACATGTTACTGAAATAGTCACTAAAAAGCGCTTGCAAAACTTCAGTAGCCAGTACTACATTTTTTTTTTTTTTTTTCCTCCAGAAGTTGTTTAAACGAAATTATAAAGTAGGCAGGCTGGAAAAAATAGTTTTGAGCATCTAGTAAAAATGGGTGATGTTTTGTTTTACCGGTTGTAGTATCACAGGAGAAAAAACAATACTCAAACAACCTTAGCTTCATCAGACCCTCTTCTCTCCTGCACTTACCCTGTCTATGCCCAGGAGCAGTGATCTTGCTTCCTAGAGAATTTTATTATTTTTTTTTTAGGGATGCTGTGAATCAACAAAGGTATCTCCAGGGACACTTCAAGGATGGGTCACTCTCTGTGACACCTTGGCATCATGTGTCACTTCAAGAGCCTTAAGGACATCAGGGAAGGTCACTGAACTCTTAACTACAGAGCTAATCCTTCCTGACTTATGAGGCAAGCAACCCTGCTGACCTGCGAGGCACACGGACATCGGCTGGGAACTCACAAAATGCAGAAATCGGGCGGATGCTCCCTTATTTTTCCTTCTCTCCATCTTGCACAACTGCACAGCCTGCCATTCTGAAAAACTAATCCTTCAAGCCAAACAAAACACAACCAAGCCAACAGTTACACATCTAGATGAAGATAATAATCATCTTTGGTGAATTCAACAGGTGAATAATTGGATCCTGAAACGGAGAGTTTCCTCAAGTCATTTAATTCCATGAGAGTGCCAGACTACGGCTCGTACCTCATTACGTGCCCAGGCTGCCCTGTACGCACGCAGATAAGATGAGGCTCGGCAGGTATTTGCTCTGAGCAGCTCTGCCCCTTGACAAGGAACTCAGTAAAATGCAAATTGTTCTAGCAGGGCTGATGGGTTCTTGATCCAAGAAGGGAGGTGGCTGCAGGGCCCCAGCAGCCTCCAGCCCCCCGAATGCAGGTGGACTGCAGGAAGGTACGTGATCTGAAGTGCAATGAGTTTTGCATATTCCACATAGCAAAAATATTAACTATAAGAACACAGATATTTATTTTTATATATATATATAGCTAAGCAGTACAAAAGGATGAAAAGAACAAGGTAAGGAGCAGATAGAGGCATGATTAGAAAAATGCCTGAATATTTTTGTATATGCTCTTTCTCTTATAAAGGCCCAGTTACTAAAATACCTCAAGAAAGTGAACATATTGGGGGATCCTGTTCCTTGGGGTTTAAGACAAGCCATGAAGAGGCCACTGCAAATCCTCAGTATGCAGAGTAACAGGGCTCTATTTTTTTCCTCCTTTTTTTTTCCCCCCCCTCTTACAAAAGCCAGTGTTTATATTTACCACATACAGCGTGTTTCCAACAGTGCCTATCTTTCAACACTTCCTTTTCTGCCTTCCCCCCCTGCTCTTTCCCAGCCCTCCTGCAGCACGCCGAGACTGCAAAGCCCAGTGCTTTCACAAGCCCTCTATGGCTTTACCCACCTCCATGCTCAGCCAGCAAACGCTGGTTCAGGAGGACTTACCTGTTAGACACACCGTGGTTAAGCTCCAAAGCAGAGGAGAGGGCCAGGCACTCATTTTTCCCTGAGGAGTAACACAGCTTGTCAAAAGGCAAGATCAGCAGCTACAGATCTCCCACACCCAACTGTTTATTCTCCTCTGGTTTTGTGCCCAATATTGTCACCTGACTCTGATCATGTGGCTCAGTCAACCTCCCCCCAACAAAGGCGGGGGGTTATATTCAGAGACTGCAACAGGTCTTAAGACGTTACTGACCTCAAAGCACAGTGCAAAGCTAAATACCGAGCAGAAGAGCAAACCTAAGCCTCTTCTTGCAGCGTGCAGAAGTACATGCAAGAGAAGCACCCTGGGGGAAGTGATGGGCTTGTAGAGAGGATGGGGCAGAGCTGTGCTGGAGCCCTGTGCCTGGCTGCTGGCCAGCCCCCCGTGACCTCGTCAAATAAAAAGGATTTCATTTTTTAGACACCCAGGATTGCCTGTAAGAAGAAAAATAACCCCAAGAAGAGTACACGGTTCAAAGCAGCTCCCATTTTAACTGAGATCAACCATGCCATAACCAAAATTCACTTTCTGGTGAGCATAGAGCATTCCCAATCAGCATTTCATCCCCCCCCTTGTTGCCCCCAAGTTGTCAAACTTGATGCATCAAGTTGTTGTGGTCAGGATCAAACTCAATGGCTCCGATTATGACGATTCTGAAGTGAGTACATTACGTTTAGCGAGGCCCCATCCCATTTTATTCCACATATTATCTGGTGGCTATCCTGCTTGCTGTTCATGCCCAGAGGCCAGGTTCTCCTTCCTGTGCCTGTGCTACCCAAGGACACAGATGTCCCTATGGCTTTCTCATCTTGTAGCCTTGCTTTGAAAGACACACACCCCACCCACCATTCGCCTCTGTGCCCATCGGTTGGTAGTCAGCATTGCCGAGCCTCCGCTGCCATGGAGGATTTCTTCTTGCACACAACTGAAGGCCGCATCTCACGTTACGTCACATTTTTCCCCACATTCAGGGAACAGCTGGCTACTTGTGCAGGACTGTGGATGTTCCACATGCAGAGCCCCCCCAGCCACACGCCACGCTTTCAGCGAGCGGCTCAGGCACTGCTGTGTGTTTTGTGCTCCAGGATCCTCCACAGGGCTCAAGGCGGCGAGCCAACAGCCAGCGTGCTCCAAGCCAAACCCTCCAGCTTTCCTCAGCAGCCCAGGTAGGGTCTGTTTGGCATCGCACGTAGTGCTCTGACAGCACCGTGCCGCACGTGTGGTTGCTCCCCCACGTTGCATGACTGCCGCATGGGCAAGGAGGTTGCACAACAGACGTTTTGGTGCAATCCCTGCCTGCGCAGCCTAGCAGCGCTTCCCACAAGCTGCAGAGAGCACAGCCCCTGCTACAGGAGATGCAAGCACCTTCCGGTCCAAGGACCTTCCCTGACACCCACAGCTCTGCCAGGGACACTGTCCTCCTGTCTCCAGCAGCAACGGTCTGTTGATGCTAACATGCCTCGTGGTGGCTGCAGGGGGGGCAGGCAGCCTCCCCAGCTCTGGTATCTAAGGTTTGGGTGGGTATAGGTCAGTCAGTGACCAGCTGGCTTCCCATTGTCAACCATAACCTTAACCTGAATTGCTGACCGCCAGCAAGCGAAGTCAGACTCAAGGGCCCAGCACTCACCCCAGCAGCCCCTCACACAGATACCACGCAGCAGCTCGGGGCAAGGCAGCAGTGGAGGGCTGCCCTTTCCCTGCAGGGGGGCAAGCTCTCAACCCGACACTTCTCACCTTGGCTTTACAGGTTTTCCGAGTCCCTGCGCAGCATGTTTGATCTCTGGCTGCGTAAACAAGGCAACAACCTGGTCCACCCATATCTGTGTGGGGCCACCCATTTCGCAGCCCAGCTGGCGGGCTGAGGATTCGCAGCGGTACACAACTTCTGCACGGGCATCACTGCAGGGCAAAGCAGCCCCGTGCACTGACACAACACTGCCGGCAGCTACCCAGTGAGATTTATTCTTTCAGAGGAGCTGATGGCAGACCAGTCCTTCATACCACAGACTGCACCCCTCGCTTGTGGAGAGCCTTCCCTACACCCCCGCGTCCCAGGAACGGGTCACATGTTTTCTGAGCAGCTAGAGCACACATACACACAGGAAAAGCGCTTAAGAACTGGACGCTGACACTCACCACTGTGACAGTACTTTCACTGGCAAGTTTCAGCCCAACAGAGGGAAGAAAGGGAAACTACGTTTTAAACCCTTTCCTGTGCCCTCAAAGCCCCCCTTCTGGATGAGCTACCAGAGCCCAGCTGGGAGGCAAGGCAGGCTGCTTTCAATTGTTTTAGCAACTAGGTAAGTTGGAAATACTGTTCCAACAGGAAAAGTCTGATGCCACTTCAGGGCAGAGGAGTACTTACCAACTCCCGACCTGCCCTGCCTTGTCTCCGTTGAGATTAAATGCTTTCGCTAGTTGGTTCACAAAGAATAAAACCAGGGCCATAGCTGATCAAAAGTGATGTCCTAGGCTGGCACAGGGTCCTCTTCTTGTCAGTTCAGTTGCTCTTCCATGGGTGGTGAACCTTGTGTCCCCAAATAAACCAGACACCGCCCTCCACCCTCAAAACTCAGCTGGCTCCTTACAGGGCAGAAGCAGCAGTGGTGACATTTCTCCCAGGGATATGTCAACCTGCTGAAACACTCCGACAGCTTGTACCAACTCCCACAAGTGTTGCCTAGCTTGGAAAGGAAAGCTGTTGTCCAAGGCTGCCCAGAACCACACATCCATCCAAGCTGGGTAAAGGAATTTGCTGAGGGCAGACCTAAATTTCTGAGATACCTGAGGGCCACCACAGGACCGTGCATCAATTGGCTGCAAGTCACCTGGGTGTTAAGATATCCAAGTGACTTGTCTATTTACAAGGAGAGCTACTTATTAAACAAGAAACACTGAGCAGGAAAAGTCTCTCAATCAGCAGCCCGTGGTGCTGAGAGCAGATGGGACGTATCCATCAGCCTGAGAGTGGTCACAACCACTGGGTGATCCCCTAAGGTCAGAAAGTCCCTGTTAATTGCCAGCAGATGAGAGCAGAAAGATCACTTTATTCTTGTATCCTTAGGCTCTTCCCACGATTATCCACCACTCCACTGTCACTGCTAAGGTCTTAACAGATAATTCTCCTAGTGCCAAATGACTGTCGTGCTCCAAGCCAAGCAAGCCACTGCAAAACCATTCTTGCTGCCATTATGCCAGGGGAAGCCACGGCCCTTGCTGCGCTGCATCCAGCTATTTGACAAGCCTTGTCCTTTTGGCAGCGTGTTCCCAATGCGTACCCTACGCTGAGCTAGCACCAGGGGCTGGGCTGCATCTATTGCCTGGGAAAGAGCAAGATACTCGAACTGCAAGCCGGCTTCCGACAGGCGCTTTTCTTGGAAAGTAACTTTTCTTTGAGTGATGCAGCTTGCAAGTCAGACCAAAACCTGGCTGCATATAGAAGAGGTAGCGGCCAGCAGGTATCACTTCCTCCTTCGCAGACAAAAAAGCACCAAAGCATTCCTGACACCCATGGGAAGCACCACCCCATGAGCTGGGCTGGGAAGCAACTGGGAATCCAGAACTCCCTTTCAGATGCAAGGTTCTCCCAAGTCCCTGGTATGTAAACTGACTCATGAAACAGCAGAGGAGCTCAGACTTTAGGAGCACAGGTCCAGCCGCCAGTCAACAGCCTGCAAGTCAGCGATGTAAATGCAGCTTTTATCCACTGCAGGCTCTTCAGCAGCTGTTACGAGCTTCTGCAAAACAGTTCTTCAGCAAAACAGTTACGAGCATATGCAGTGGATGAGCCTCCCAGTCCGGAGGGCCTTTGCTACAGAATTACGACCAGACTCCTCGACAGTTCTAGGTAGATCTAGAACTCAGTGAGCAGGAAGGAGGCCACCAGGATTTTCCTTCATTTCAAGTAAGAAGAGAAGTTCTGCCGTACTGCGCTGCTCCTGAGCGATCCTGAAACCAGCCTTGTGCCCAAGAGGAGGGCCAAGAGACTTCTACACGGGTAAGAGAAAAACAGCAAGCCAAAGCTGTCAGCGCTCCTGACGGAACGTTTCTATGCTCTGAGCAGACATTAAAACTTGTACCTGACCAAATGGCCACATGATGGCACCACAGCTTCGGGGAGCAAGGACACATCCCTGCACTTGGTCAAAACGAACACCCTTCTTAACCAAAAAAAGGCAGCGCTGGTCTTCTCAAACCACACCAGCAGAAGCCTCCATCATTGGTGTTGTGCAGATGGAATAACAAAACGCACAAGAGGGAGCTGAAGAAATTTAAGTAATAAGAAGAGTTATTAAAGTCACTTTGAAACAAATAGCTCAAACTTCTTTTAAAAAATGTGCTGCTTCTGCATTTGAATTTAGAAAGAATACTAACTTAAAAAAGTAGAGATAGTCAAAGGAAAGGTGTGGTACTGCAGCAGAGATCTGACTTTATCCAATGAAAATACACAACCTGAGTCCAGAAGCTTGTTTTCTCACAAGCAGCACCGAACACTTAAATCTTAATTAGTCCTCATCATTTAAAAAAAGGGTCTTAATGTGAAAAAGTCCAAAATGGACCAGCATGTCTTGGGCATAGTCAGTGCTAAGGATGCAAGGATGCAGGTCAACCCATCTAGCGCTCTAGGCAGAAAAATTATACAAATTGCTCAGCTACCTTAGAGCAGAATACGCAGAAGAATGGTTTAAAGAAATAAAGGTAAAAGGGAGTCAGTGTGATGATCTGAAACGCACTCTAGGATCAGATACAGCTGAGACACCACTAAAAGCATTACCAAGTCAGAAAGATCGCTCGTCAGCAGCTGGAGACTAACATATTGCCCATATTGTTGTGGGGATTTAAACCCCTGAACATGACCAACATCTAAACTGAAGATGCTGGGTTTTCCAGTAGCCACTCCCAGGGCATTTCAATAACCTGCCTCCTTCGTGACAAAACAGCACATATAAAGGATGGGGCCTTCCTACAGCGCTCCAGCTCTACGGGATTCAAACAAAGGACTCCGTAGAAAGGGAGATGCATTTGTCAATACATAGCTCAAAGAATTTCAAGGTAAGGTGCCTTGCATTTTCCTTCAACCCATCTGCTCATACATACACATTCATACTGTGGGCAGCTTTCAGCCATCAGAACGCCCCAATCAACGAAGCAGTATGAAGAACCGCTCTGGCAAGGCTTCCTCTATCTAGCATGTCTACAGCTCCAACTGTTAGCTCCCCAGGCCTCAAACTTCAGGAATGCTGACAGGGTAGCTGGTGGTCTGTAAGAGTAAACCAAAATACTTCACAGGCACTGTGGAAGACACTGAAAACAGAATCTGTTTCCGTTCATAACTCAGCGGGACAGCTTTTAATGGACATCACTAAGGTCTTTGCAGAAGAGACTGGAGTGTTTTCCAAAAGAGCTCTGTTCTACCCAAGAGAGGAGAAGGACTTATAAAAATCCATTGCAGATTGTTGCTTCTGCTGTCAGTGCCTGTAGTGTTTGTGGGAGGGAAGAAGGCAACAAGGTTGATCTTCCACTTAGGTACGGCTTGGGTCACATCTAGCCAACAGCTCTGCATCAATGCACATGACTATTTTAGCATAAGCAAGATCAGTCACGTGAGCTTCTGCCTCCAGCCCTCCTACATGAAGAAACAAGCCAATAATAAAATCATTTTCATTGAAAGATGAAAAAGAAGAGACACCATGGACTACAAGGACACCAAACGATGGATCTAGATCCACTAGAACCAAACTTACATGCTACTGAGTTTTTGAATCAACTACTCAGAGAAATGGATTGTTTTCTGTTGTTCATGAAATTTCTACCAGAAAGGGGTAAGTATATTTTAATACCAAATGCTATTTAGGAACCATGTTCTGAGAGCCAGATGAAGCAATATCCCCAGGTTCCTCAGGAGAAGGCCTGGTGCCATGCAAATGTCTTCAAACACAGCAGGTTCTGAAAAAGTTGCCTTGTCTGCTTTAGAGCAATCACTTTTTTGCTTCTTGCCTTATTTTTTCCTTTCCTGCTCTCAGAAACCATACACACACAGAGGCAGGGAGAAGAAGTCCGAGATGCTTTAGGTTCTGTCTAAAGGTATTAGGAATACAGGACAGCTTCAGGGTAGTATTTTGCATTAGTTTGTCCAGGTCTTAAAGAGGTCAATGTTTGGTCAATCATCAGTCATGACAGTATCAGAGCAGCATCCTAAACATTAAAAAGACCTACGTGCTTGTACCAGCTAAGTCTGTCCAAAATGTCTACTGACACAGAGATCGCTAAAAATAGGCGGGCCAGATTCTGTACAGGCCACTCTCAGAAGACAGGCAAACTGGCACATACCTATTAATATAAAACGTATCAGCAAGTCACTCATCTGGGCGCCATGAAACCTCTTCGACAGAAGTGCCATATGAAATAAAATGTGCATCTCAACCTATTCTCAAAGCTTTGTCGCAAGCATTCTACCAGAGCAGTTGACCTGGAACAGGATTCCCTCTCTGGCTATTTGATAAGGTCAATCTGACATAGAAAAGCAAAGCCTGACTACATCTGGCACTGCACCAGCACAGGCAAGTAACACAGCCACGTCACACAGCCGTACATAAGAACTGGAATGAGGCCAGCTGCACACATCCATATAATTCAACATTGTAAGATAAGCCTTTGTTTATCACAGGATAAACTAGACCATAGAAATGGTGTCTCTGAGCATGAACACTATTCCTGAAAAGCAACCCCAATCCCAAGCCAAAAGACAGCCACCTTCTGCAGCACTCTATAATTGAGAGAAGCCACCATTGCTGTAATTCAACTAAAGGTGGCATTAACGAAAAAAAAGTTTCTTCTGCTTTCCAACCACGTGAGCCACCCACAGAACCTGTGCATGGCATACCCTCCTTGTACCATCAGGTCCGGTCTGTGGCTTGAGTGCTTCAGTACATGCTCACCCACACACTGTGGGGCTGCATCACCCAAGGTTAATCAGCTTTCGGCAAATCCACCCAGAAAACAGCAGCAGGTATTTTGGTAAACCTCCTACTCGCAAATATCCTAACCAACAAAACTAGCACATGCCAACTTCAAAATGTCAACTTTGAAATGCATCTACAGAAGCAATGTGACAAATCAAAATGGATACACATTATCATGCAATTTGGCTGTTTGGCCTCAAGCTAGTGGTACTCATCACCAATTCAGCTGTTAGTACAATATGCAACTTGGTTATTAAAGACAGTCCCAGTCCACTTCCTTAGAAAATCTAAATTTTTATTATACATACTGTATTACACTGAAAATACGTACCCAAAGACAGAATATTTTGAATTTACAACTGTACAAAAAAACAATAGAAAACATACGGGCTATACTATAGATGAAACATTTTACAAAATGACAGTTCTTGTTAAAGGCACCAGATTCCCAGAGGGCTCTGGCTTAACATTTTTTAGTCTTTTTTTTTTTTTTTTTCCCAGTCAGATCTTACTATGAAAATGTGATTCATTCTGAAACTGTATAATGTCAAAGTCTCAAGCTTCTTTCATCTAGACAAGTGGTCTGCAGTTTGACACAACTTAGTGAGAGAAGTTTTTCTTCTCTGGAAAGACCAATTTCACAGAGAGACATCAAGCAATTACCAAAGGGTCCTCCCTGTTTCATCCAGCATCCTATGGTATTTAACTGAAAGATTAAACAGCAAAGCTACCAGAGAAAAATCAAGTCAACCCACAAAATACTGGCCCAATGCTAGTGTTAACCACATTAAGCCTAGACTGTTCTGTATGGAGATAACTACAGAGCACTAGGGTAGGAAAGTCGAAATGGAAGATGGAATCTATGATCAAAACTCTTGCTCAGTATCTTCCCCAGGCTCACCATCTTCATTACACTCATTTCACTCTTTCTGGTCCTCACAGCGCTCATGAAAGAAAAAGGAGCCTAAAGAAACACAGCACTTCAGTGTAGGACAAGTTGTTAAAGAAGCCTGGGTATGCATGTATGTGCTTTTTCTCCCCTAAGAATAAAAAAGTTTGGATTGGACAGGGAAAACACAAGCCACTTTCATTGATTTTTTCCAGTATTCCATACTCTAAAAACCAAACGTGCTAATTCATATCATGCCTAGGCTTGCATAGACAGGTGCTTCTTTACAAGCAAGGGCAAAAGAAGCTAGGACATCCTGCCTTGCTGAGGTGCACTAATTCACCTCGGGAGTTTAGGCTTGCTATTTCCTAAAACTTCATGCTTGGATAAAAGGAAATAGAAAAGGACACAAACAAAGCTTTAAGAAAACTGAGCTACTTCTCTGGTCAATATGTCAGTACATCTGCAAGTCATCCTAGAGTCAACAAATGTTGTTGTTTAATCTTACAGCACACATTGAGCCTCACTGGATAGAATCTAGCTGACATCCAAGTGACTGAATATTCAAGACAAAAAATACCAAGTTCCAGGGCCAGATTTTGTTCTGTATGCAACAATTCTATTATACTGGAATTTAAACGCTGATGTTGCCCCTTCCAAATTGTCTGCCATTATCCCCACTTTCAGGCCACCAGTTCAACGATTGCATTCTCTGAACCAAAAAGCTCCACGTAGTTTTTCTTCTTACCCTATGGTTTTAACGTGGCAAAAACTTCCCTTTCATTATGCATTTTAAAAAAAATTCTAGACTCACAGATCAAGATGAAGTAATGCTCTCGTATTGAGGGTCGTAAATTAACTTTAAAAATAAATTATTTTTGCAGTGTTAAAATTTTCACATACTAATGACTTTAAGGAATTAAAAAGATCCTATGCTTCTATTTAAAATTTCAGTTTATTGCATATGACTGACTTTAGACAAATAGGCCTGGAGACCAACTTTGTTATGCAGCAAATACACACAGCATCACGGTTAAGCTTCCTATACACTACTGCACTCAAATGACCCCACTGCATCCTCGGAGGGCTTCCTGAAGAGGAGAGGGACACCTGTTTCCATCCCAACAGCACAGTCTGAGATACAGACTTCTGTGGACCAAGGAAGTTTAGCAAGGGACCCCCATTAATCTCAAGTAAGCCAAAAGAGCCATCACACAGCACCTCTTGAACACTACTAAATTGCAAAGAGCCTTGCATCAACAACTTACAATGTCAATACATGCCCCTCAGGTCAGCTAATTTTCTAAAAGTTCTTTGTAAAAACTGTATTTGGTACTTGCAGCTTATCTAGCAAGCAGGAACAGTTAAGACAGAAGTATCATACATGTTTACAGGAAACTGGTCATCACAAGAAAGCTTTAAAAATCTGAATGCAGACAAGAAAAGGAATGTCACTTTTCTTTACACCTTTCTTTTTAAAAGGCAAATACTTTCATATTCTATTGTTAGCCCTTACTGTGTAACATACTATAATCAAATAAGTTAAATCATGAAAACTCATTCTACTGAACTCCTAAAAACTAAACCCCACCACTCATCCTCACTTCTCAGGCTGGTTTCTGTTTAAAGAAAAATCACAGTAGGAATTATAATCTGCATCGATTCTGAAATGGGGTAATTATGTAGAGGAGAGCCCCCGGTGTGACAGTTACATGTTAGTAAACATCACATTACTACATGCACAACTCTGTAATGGTAGCAGCTACCATCAAATAACTTGCCCACTACAGAAGCTAGAACATTCTGTATATCTGCTTTTATGTAAGTTAAGAAATCTGTACTTTTGGTCACATATTAAAACACTGCAGAATATAGATTTTCTTATTATTTATACTTGCCCTGTTCTGTTGGATAATTTGTTTGAAAAACTAAAAATAAAATCCAATAAAAATTCCACAATACAAAAAGATTCTAATCAATCACCTAAAAGCCTTTGTTAGTATATGTGTACTTGGGGGATTTGGTCTGCTTTCTTTTTGGAAAAAAGAAAGCAAAAAGCCTTTTTGTCCTAAGAGTTCCACTTTAACACGAACCTCTAATCAGCCCAAGATAACATCCTCAGCACCAACCAACCACTATGCTACTCATCTTTGTATTTCTTCCTTTTAAGCACTGTTCTCAACCAAGCACAGCTCCACACACGCATACTTGCAGAAACCAGATGTTTAAGCCAAGTCTCCTTCAGATGATGAATCCTGAACTACGTACATAAGCCCTCTCAATAACTGCAAGATTTATTTGTACTATTAAAGCCAGATTATACCAGTGGTGTGAACACAGTTATAAAGACACAGATGTGCTTCTACTAGAAGGGGACAAGTATAAGGCACATTTATACACCCATATAATTGTGGCCACATTAGTGATTATACTGATATAACTTGCACTGGTAACAACCACAGCTACAGTCATTCAAATCTTTTTGGATCAGGGCTCATACGCGATATGACTGCTCAACTAAACATAATTAACACTGCCTCAAGACAACAAGTCTTCCAACTATCTACATTCAGATGCGTCACTGAGCCATTTCTAGGGCCATTTTTACATTCAGCTGCAATTGGTCTCAAGATGTAATAGTTTCACTTCCTCCCAGGTAAGTTATGCAGTTCAAAGGGCTTGCTATGCAGAAACCATAGATCAACTTCTACCCCAAGACTTGGAGGGCAAAGAGTTAGCTATCACTTCCAGGCAGTGACAAGCCACCATCATTTCTTTCTTATTATGGTGTTTTTCCTCAGAAAGCTACGATACTCAGTTTCTCTCAAATAATGCCAAATATAGATTAACTCTGCTGGGCATGGACATGGACAGTAAGCGAGTTAACAAAGCTGCTCAATCTCAGCCTATGACCCAAGCATAAATAAGCTAACATACAGTGGGTACCATCAGACACTGGACATATACCACCTGCAATATTTAGTTATACTGCAGCTGAACTACAAAATAATCAAGCACTGATCTGTGGTGCTTTAAATGTCTATTCTTACAATAGAACCCATGTAGCCAAAGAAAATATTTTTACAATAAAGATCTGTGCCCTCATTTAATGGTAAACTGTGAATGACTGCAGCAGTTATCTTTCAGTACTGAGAAGTAAACTGCTCCCATCCATAATCTTTCAGTTGTGATCTCCTTTTCCGGCATCTTGAACTGTAGGAAAACAAAATCACACCAACAACTTCCCCCCCACCTTAAGATCACCTCTCCCTCTCCCACAATGAAAAAAAAAAAAACCAAAGTGAGTTTGACATCTTCTTCTGCATTCACTGAGCCCAGTTATTAGAGAGCCGTAACTTCTCTATTCTGGAGGGTAATAAGAAATGTACACATGAATGCCATTTTGTACAGTTGACATACTCTATGAGTTGGTTGACTCTAAGCTTGATTTGGTCCAGTCTGCTGTTGCTGCATCTCTTAGGAAACATTAGTTATAGGTTTGTACTTCTTGAATCTGGTCCATTCACCAGTAGCATAGTTCATTTCAAAGACTGTATCAACCAACATAGTGGTGCTGCCAGTGCCATCTGCCTTTGGTAAATCTTCTGTATGCTCACTAAGTTTAATTTGGATGATGTCACCTTGCTCTTGGCAAGGATTCTCTGTGAAAACAAATAGAAACAAATTACACATTTTAACATTGTATTAGAAAACGTAAAGTGCACTTGATTGAGATTCTTCACTTATGCTGAAAAAAAACCCCACCCAAAACCCAAACCCCAAATTAAGCAAGTAATGTCCCTATTACACATAGCCACACAAAGATCTTCTTCCCTCCATACATCACAGACCGAGCTTTAAGGATAACAAAACCAGACCCCAGAAGATGAACCCCAAGGCTAAAGTAATGGGAACAACAACAAAAGGGGAGTAAAACATGTCAGTGTCATTTCTCTCTGCTTGAAGAGTCATAAGAGACGCTTATATTTAAATGGGACTTTGTAAACCTAAACTACCAGAGTTACTTTATTTGGGATACATTTTTAGTTAAAAGCAACAATTTTCAGCTCTTCTAGAAGCCCAAACAGCTTCACTGAAATCACTCATCCAAGACTCAGCTTCATGACAGTAGAAGTATGAAACATTACATTTCAAGGTACTGGAACTGGCACTCAAGAATATCATAGTTGGCAGTTATTTATCCAACCTTCAGAAGGTGCTGATATTACTGAAGGAATTCATACTGTTATATATTCACATATGCATATATAGATAACACACACATGCACACTTCCAAAATATTTTACCTTGCATTACAAAAACCTACCCATATAAATATTAAACTATACCCCTCCTACTGGAATTTGAGGTAGCCTCTAGTAGTAAGAGCACCATCATTAATGCAAGATACACAAAACTTTCTTAAAGCCCAAGGAACATCACAGTAACTCTACCCTGGTCATCTTCAGTAATGTATTGCATTAATCCAAATGCACGAGCCACATTTAGGCTCCAGCAATCCAGTGATAACAGCCCTCAAATACCAAGTCAGAAATCAGAGCCAGTGCAGATGAGAGAGTTCACTCAAGGACTCTTAAGCCCCTTCTCATCTTACATCCAATAATCTTCTGGGTAAAACAGCCTTGGTCTATCAAGGCCAATATATGACAGGTTCTAGCCAACAGACAGCTTATCTCCCTGTCATTCACAGTTCCTGCAGTTACCTAAAGTCTCTGAGACAAAAGTTGCTACATTTCTAATGCTAAGCGATTAGCAAAGAAGCTCTGTACTACCTAGCTTGTACCCTGACTTGCCACAAAAGAACATACTTTCATTGGCCTTCTAGACAGACCGCTACAACCTGACCAGTCTGTTCACTGTTTTGACTGGCTGCTTTGTTTCTTTTCAACCCCTGAGCACTGTATTACATGTGCTCAGTTATGTATACATTGTGTTCAGCAGCTGCTCCGACAGACCGTTTGACTTACTGGAAAGAGACCCTAAGACCTGTTTCCAGGTAGTTAGCACTAAACCAGTTAGAAATATAAACTATAAAACTACATACAGTCCAGAGTAAAGCAAAGAGTCGAGTACGTATAGAGCAGAGCTAAAGCAAAAGTCTTGCACTCACATATGCACAATTAGAAATGCTAGGCTGTATTTCAGATTTGGGTACTCAAAAGCAAGCTAAATTAGTCTCTATACATGCCTCTTGATCCTGCCATGAATCCAAGTATAAGAGCCTTTTCTGGCCTTGTAACTTTGTTTGCAGTCTTGAACATTTCCTGTGCAGCATACATTTGCTCCCTCTGCAACAAATACAACAAACACGAATTCCAGTGGAGAAAACACTACAAACAGGTACCATATTAATAGCCACAGACAAGCATAAGAGAGTAATGTGGAAGTTTGTAGACCTATAAAAAAAGTAAACAGAAAAAAGCATAATCTCAAGGCTTTCCTCTTCAATGCTTACACCTAACACAGCAGCGACAACGATTCTGAAACTGGAAAACCCCCACACCTTTAGATAGTTACGGAAACATATGCTAAGAGATTTAACATTTACATTATCAATTTTGTGTTCTTTATGACATTAGGGAAAAAAGGAGGAAAAAACCCAATGCTTCTTCTACAGTCCAACAAACCCAGGCTTGCAATAATTTCAGATGATTTTTTTCCCCCTCTAATAAATGAAGTAGAAGTACTGAAAAGAAAGTCACCCAGCTTCTTAAAGTTCAGTTCTTGCAAGCCAGGCTTACAGATTTGCTTAGCAAAATCCTCAAACCAGTTGCATCCTGAATTAGCTACCTGGTTAACTTCAAGAATGCACATAATATATACCAACATACCAGCAATAAGAAGCTCCGGGACATATATAATTCAGTTTGGTTTCTGCCCCACTCTCAGGCTTTAAAAGATGTGCAATGGTGGGGGTGAGGGGATCAAGAAATAAAGGTTTTCACCTTAGAATAATGTATTGGTATCTTTTCTTCTACCATGGTAATGACGGGATCTTTTTTTAACAGCTTCATTATATTTAATTGGCTGGGTGACAGCTTTGCCGGAAATACACCTTTCTTCCAAATTTCTTTATGAGTAATGCAACATTACTTTACATAATAAATAGCAGTAAATACTGTGTTATTAAGACTGCACAACCAAAAATGTTGTGATTAAGACAGCAATGCTAACAAAGCCACAAAACATGTTCATTATCTTTGGTTATAAAAATGCAGCCTCAACCACTCTATGATCCAAAGGCCAAGAACTGCCAACATACTAAATGAGACCAACAATAAGAAGCTGTGTTTTCCAATCTACATCAAAAGCAGCTGTCAAAAAACCCGTTTTACTTACTGTGAGAGACAGGCTTTTTTTTGGTGGTGGCTGCTGCTGAGTTTGAGGGGCTACTTGTGGTGCTTGTGCTGCTGGGGAAATGGCAGGAGGTGTGGTAGGTGTTAGGGGTGAGGTAGGTGTAGCTGCAGGTGGATTAGAGTTACTATTGTACATAGGTGTTCTTTGTTTAAATTGTGCAGGAAGAGTTGTAGTAGCATTTGGAGCTGCAGGCTCTTCAGGCTGTCTGTTAGTCTGCAAGGCCTCTCGTGCAGAGCCAGCTGCAAAAACCAATGAGGATAATTAAAAACAATCCTCAAACAAGGATTAGCATCACCATTTAAAGCCTTTAAAGAAAAGTAAAAATTCTGATTATCCCATTTAGCACCATGATTCAACACGCCATCTAATATTTATATGAAAAATTGAAAAGCTAGCACTCTTTCCACACAATTATCTTTAGCAATAATTAGACTGACTAGCTGTCCAATATGGATTACTCTATATTTAGCATCAAATTTTATATTTAATGAACATCAGATTTATTAAATTGAGTGTGCTTTATTTACTTTTTAGCTTGTATTACTGTAACAACTGTACTCTGACCCTACCAGAATTATTGCTGTACTGTTATGCAGACGCCAAAACTATAAAAACATTTCATCAGTTTTTACCTAATGTAGCAGCAGCTTTCAAAGGAAATGGCAATTAAGTCTCAGCCAGTAACAAATACTGAAAATACACAAATACTTAAACAGATGACAGAATTAAAGGTAGTCTTCGCAAATCACTCATTATTTAAACACTAACTGCTAAGATGGTTAAAACTCCACAGTATTGACAAGTCCTAACTGTCATTTCTTAGAGCTGATCCATTCATCTGCACTTAAAGGAGCTACTATTCCAAACCCAGCTGCAGGTGGCAGTTACAAAATCACAGTAACTTGATCGTATATGTAAGTTACCGTCTGCCCAGCAAACACTAATTACCCAGCACACACTCTAGCCAGTTACATTCATTGCAGCTCAGACAGACACAGCTGCTTACCTATCTTTCAGGAATCTCACCGGGTTGAAGCTAACCTATTTACATTGTATTTGCAGTAGACTAAAAGCCAGACACAGACCAGAGCTACACTGAGGACCCTCAGGTCAGATTTTAGAGAATGAGATGTCTACCACTCTCCATCTAAGCACAGCCACAGCATTGGTTTCAACGATATGGCTATTACCCAGCAGTATATGGAACAGGGAAGTGAACACTTGAGGACAAACATTTGTAACAATTAGTTATCCCTTAATTTTGTACAAATGTCTAAGTTTTATTACTGGCTTCCTTTCATGCCAGAATAACCAACTTGCATAAAGTAACGTCTTAATTATGCAACCTCAGATTACATGAGACCAAATCTGTGGATCTTCTGTGTGCATCTAGTATCAAGGAAAGAATTTTTACATTCTTTGTCCATAAGAAAAGCTACATACACAATACTCCAAAAGAAAAAAAATAAGTCAGAAAAAACAGAGAACAAAAACAACAGAGAATTTTAAACTAGGCTTTTTCTGATGTTGAATACAATGCCAAGGCTCTGGAAAATACTACTAGCTGCAGACATCACTGATGGGCTCTTGACTGCATTCCTTCCAAGATGCCAATTTTCTGCCAGACAAAGATTTGCATGGACCTTCACAGAGATTCTGAACTGTTTCAGAGCCAAGTGAAGTGATCAGGTTTTGCATACGCATTTTTCTAGTGAACAACATGCCACAGCTCACAGACATCAAGACAAACATTACAGTACCAAGTCAGAACAAGCAAGAGTAAAAATAATGCATTAAAGAGATCCAACATTTCAGTTAACTACAAGGTCTGGTAATGAATCCCAGTCACACACATCTGTTAGTGCCAACTGATACACTCATCTAAGACTTCACACACAGCAGAGAAGGAAAAGTAAAAGCAACCATGTTAAAATAAAAAGTGTAGAAATAAAGGATTTGTACAAACACTATTTTTTACTACAGGCAATTTTCTAGAATTGAAAATAATGTAGCACTTCTCAAAATATGCAGCAGCTCAGCTATAATCTATCAGACTGTTATAAAAGGTGAAAGTAAAATGGACGGCTTGATACCAGCTTGTGTGAAAACTAATATGTACTTGCCTCTGGAAACATGAAACAGTTGCTTTCAAGAGTCAGATAAGTGCATGCATATGGATGCATGTATGGAGTACATACACACAAGTCTAGAGTTTTTCTGGTGTCTCTTTACGGATTAAAAAAAAGAAGTTGGATTTTCTATTACAGAGTAAGAAAAACCCCAACCAGCAAATTCCTTTGCTTGCTTGACTTAACTAGCAGTCATTTTAAGACTTCAAACCAACAAGCATTTTCTTTATTTAGGTTAAATGATAGGTCTGGTTATCCCAAATCCAAAGGCTGGGTTCCTACAATTGATTTTTAGACTGCTAAGGTTGTTTCACTGGAGTTGAGGGATAGTAGGTCTGTTAATAAAGAACAGCTAGACAGTAAAACTGTATAGAGTTGGAAGTATTAGGTCCCAAAAGCAAAAAACATGTCTTTTACCTGGCTGTGTTTCAGAGCTTGGGATATATGAGGAAGACGGAACCACACTGGGGGTAGCGGGTAAATAACTTGTAGAAGGTAGTGCAGGCTCATTGTTCAATGAACCAAGTTTCTGTAAAACAGAAAAGAAAGTGTTATAGCCACACTGCATATATTCATGCACTGTTTTTTTAAATACAATTTCAACATCGGTTCTGCTATGATATTCATTTTGGTAACTCAATTACGGACTCCTCCATTAGGGCATATTTCCCCTTTCAACCTTAGCTGCCTATACAAAATTCAGACATCTGAATTACCCTAGAAGAGAAAAACCAGCTTCTGTTTCCCCTAATTCATATCAAAGTTGCTTCCGAAGGCACAGTACGAGCCAGAAAAAAAATACTATTACAGAGAATGTACTTCTGCAAAGAGTCAAGCTGCTGTTCCTCTGTCCCATTCCTCAGCTGGTAGCAAGGAGACCACTCTATGCAGTTTGTGCAGGTGGTACTCTCTGAAGAACTACACTATAGAAATCTTCTGCCTGAGCAAAAATGCTCCTTATTAATAGCAAGCAGAAACCTGTGTTCATCCATGGGCAAAAGGCCTACTAAAGTATCACCCAGTAGAATGCAAAGGCCTCTGGGACATAAGAAAGCTGAAGGTAGCAGTAAAGTACAGGTAAAACCCTGTCTCCACTGAAAGATGTCAGCACAACATGACAGATGTCATCTAGGATCAAGCCAAAGAAAAAGACACATTTTGTACTTGACTATACGTGATACCACACACACAGCATAAAGTCAACAGCATGGTATCTCTATGAAGAACTTCACTTTGGTCCAATACAGCCTTATAAACATAAGGGGTTGACAGAGGAAAGCAGCTTTGAGTGAGTAAATCTGGCAGACAAATCATTTAAGGTAGCCTTACTAGACAAAAGACTGATACTCTAAAATGTGGAACCCACCAAAAAAGATACTGTTTGCATTTTGCAGCAAGACAGGCAATGACCTTCACTCTACACAGGTCTACCGACACCTGCCTATGTGTTGTCTTTGGCACATGTACCATAAGATTGCTGCCCCCCATGGGACCAATGTTGCATGTGCTTACCATTAAGCTCTAGAGGAAAAATTTCCTGGCTCACCAACAAAAGCACAGGTCTTTTAAATAAGAGTGCTCTCCAAAGGCAAGCATTGCATGGCAACACGTGGACTAACAGAGGCAGACGGAATCATAACCACTTTAAATTTAGAACAAGACACAACACTTAAGATTTGAGATGGATTTCTATCATCCCAAGAGGCTTGCAAACACTGGATGCAGCAACCTCAAGTTATCTATTGGTACCTAAAGAACACAATTGTCCAAATTAATTCTAGGCCAAAGTTTGCTGGAATAGAAGAGGCAGTTTCTAACTAAGAAATGGAGGGAGGATCTCACATTCTTGTAAAAGTTACGTCCTGACTGAGAAAAAAAAGCTGCATCAGTTTTTCCAGTGCACAGTATCTGAAAGAACAGGTTAAAAACCCCTGTATGCAACTCCTCTCCTCACCTCCCACCCCACAACTGAACTACCTCTAGCAACAGGTTAACTTTTTCTGTAGATCCTCAAGGGGAAAAAGAGGGGAAAAAAAAAAGACTGTCAAAGAGAAGGAGCAGCCACCTCTGAACTTTATGGGTTTTAAGCAGCACAAAATTATAAACCATGGGTAATCTGGATGGAGATCAATTCCACTGTATTTCTCCTCCCCTTTCAGTAGTCATGGGACTGGCTAAACCTAGTTAGACAGGCCTGGGGACCTCAGAAAAAGCTGCCTTCAGGATTAAAGCATCAATTCTCAAAGATTACAAGCTAAAAACTGAGAAAGAATCACAGAAGGGTACTAGGCTATAGGTTCTTCCCTCAAGCCAGAACTCAAGACAGGTGAGGTGTAAAGACTTCTTTCTTACTCAGCTGCTTATATTCAGCTATCTGTCCTGGGCACAGGCCAGTGACAAGTGCTCCTCACAGACTTCTGTGGACATTATTCCACCAGGGTAACAAAGGATGCACAGGCACAGAGTGAAACCTGCAGGAACTACTGAAAATTATTCTACCTACCTATGGTCGGACAGCCCTCCTATTCCTTTCACCTGACAGAAGACTACAATCCTCAGTTACAAAAATGCCATACCCCATCACAAAGCTAAAATAGCAAAAAAAGCATCAAAAGCTTTACCTTATCCTGTTTCTTTATCTAGTTTAGTGAAAATATAATGGAATTTTGAAATAACTATGTAGAGATTTTTACACTAAGAGGCATGTTTCAACAAGTTAGTAAAACATCAACACAGTGTTTAAGAATAACATCCACCACTGTTTCCTCTTTTCTTTGTTTGTTTGAGTTTTGTCTATTTTGGTTTTGTTTGATTTTACCTGTGTAGACACAAGACCAGCAGCATAATCTGGGGTAGCATTTTCTACTACTGTTTCTTCTTTGGCTTGCTTTTCCACAACTTCTGTATCTATTACATAAAAACAGAAGTCAGTTCAAGGAAGTCTCCTGAAATACTGAAGTAGATACACTTTTTTTAAAAAACAAAGACATAAAAATGCATTTCTCAGTCTGCTAACACACGCTTAAAGAGGTATATGTTGAAAGGTTGGTAGATAATCTTCATACACAAATTTAGAATCAACCCAATTATGAACTGAACCACAATATACATCCATCAAGCTATAGTAACTGAGTATTAGGCAGACTATAGTAACTGAGTATTAGGGAGACAATTAGGCTAATCTTGTAATACCAGAAAGCATCAAAACCCAAGAAAAAAATTACGATTTTGTTCTTAAATGGTACTCTTTTTTGCAAAAAAATACAAAAAGGTTGTCTTGGTGCAAATATGCTGCCTAGTGTATCTTCCTGATATGCTTAAGTACAGCACTGTACTGTCACTTAAGAGCAGTAAATCAGATACTATCCACTTGTTAAGATCTCTCAGCCAGAATGCTGGAGCACTATACGTTTTTTCACCATTACTTTCAATTAATTTACCCGGTCACACAGCCAGTAGAAATAAACACATCAAAACAGCTCAGAACAATTCCAGTACTGAAGACGCTCATTCACCTATGTTCTGCCCAAAGCACAACTGACTAGTTCCATCCCTTCATGCAACTGATTCAAGTTATTATCTAGGCACATGGCAGTATGATTAGGAGCATTAAAAGAAGTTAAAATCCTCTCTTTAAGCATTTTTGGTTTGGGATTTCCCCCTCCCTTTTTTTTTTTTTAAAGTTCAGGGGCAGAGAAGTTTTAACAACTGAAGAACAAAATGGTACTACAAATCTAGATCCTATTTGCAGGCATATTAATAGCATTTGTAAGTATGCATACCAACCTAATGTCTTTCTTCTTCTCTTTGCTTCACGGCCAGCACCTACCATATCCAGCTCAGAGATATCTAAAAGCTAAAAAGACCACAGAGAACTTAATAACCATCGTTAACTTTACATAGTTTATCTCTAAATACTGTCCTTAATTTTCTTCTTTAATATATTGGTACTTGATTCAAAACAGCATCAGAAATCCACTTCAGATCAGGGAGAAGAACCGAGCAGGAAAGCAAGAGACTAAAAAAAGTGCACCTACCTTTACTCCTCTTTCTTTGCGCAAAGGTGTTCTCGAAGGAGGAATAGGGGTTCTGTTTCCAGATGGACTAAATACACTAGGTGCTGAAGTACTCCTGAATGGAGCTTGTTTTGGTATTCCTTTGAGTGGTGCTTAGGGAAGATCAAAAAAAGCAACAATTATAATACATATCTAATTAGTTACAAAGAACTGTAACAAGGAGTTCTTTGACTTTTCCCCTTTTTAACACACACACATCCCCTTAATTTCAAAGGTTTATAATGTGGAACTGTCTATAATACACTACATGTCCCTCAAAGGTCAGATCACATCTTACCCTTCTAACAAGGAGTAAGAGCCAATCTCCAGGCTAATGCTTGCAACTCCATTCCACAGGAAGTGATCGAACAGGTGCACTGCTATCAAAATATACTGTTCCTAAATACATTGTTACTTTCCTTACTGACAACAAAAACTTTGAAACACATAAAAAGGTACTGGTCATGAATGTTCTGAATCCAATTATTACCAAAGTTGCTCTTTGAACTTTAAGATCTAGTTACTTGGTAAAACTGTCTTTGATCAAAGATTGTTAGCCAGGCTCTGCAGGGCTAAGGGCTCAGGGCTAATAATCTACTGGAAAGATAAATTACTGCTTCACACCAGGGCTTGAAATCAGAGCTGCTGTTTGCACAAGAAGGATCCAATTTGGGTCTATATTGTGAACAGAAAACCTGTTGTCTCAATACTTAGTAGAAACTGCTACACCTATAAGCTGTTCTCCCCCAACTTTACACTGTTGTCAAGTGTGAAGGTAGAAGGGTAACAGTCCTGAAGACAGCATTCTTTCATCAACTGCTAAAAAATTAGGGGGACAAAAACATATCTATCAGAGGTCTTTGAGCCTCCTGACATACTCATCATACCCTACAATTTGAAGATGGAACACCGAATTTTAGTTTGAGGTTAGGTACTCTGTATCCCTCTATATGTTGTACTGAAAACCTTTTCACCACAGAACAATCCTCTCTGACCAATGTGAGTAAGATTCAGCAGAGTAAACCTCAGCTAGTCCTATAACTCATCTTTCTAGAGACCACTTGGCTCTGAAGGCCAAGTATGAAAGCCAGCTTTATGAGTTCAACAGCTAAAAAGAATGCCAAGAACTAATGGTCAATTTCTATACAGGGAAAATTTTTAGTTCAAATTACCAACTACACTTCTTGCATTTCCTGCATGAACATGTGGCCAAACTTTGGTGCTCAAGACCACATCTTCAGTAGCATCAGCACAAAGAACTTCATGGCTTCTAGCCACCACACCAAGAAATCACACAAGTTTCACATCTCAGCATCATATTGGTGGTCAGAAAAGTTAAATCTGTGCAGTGATTTAAAGTATGTAACTAATTTTGAACCCTCTTCTTGCTCCTAGTCAAAAACTTATTTGAAAAATTGAAGCAGTTCAGGAACTTCAGCAAACAGCTGAAATCTATTAATGCAAAGTTGAAGAATGATTACACATCTTTGTCATGTCCATTAAATAGAAGCCTTGGCTGCAGAGAACACACTGTCCCCATTCTTTCAACATGCAGGATTAAACAAATACAGGATAGTTTCAGTCTACTTCACAGCATTTCAAAGAGCACAGCAGATCACAGAGATCCACACTCTGCTCCCTTTTGGAGCAACATGGCTTAGTCAGGAGTTATTCCTGGAGTGATGCAAATTAAGTTCTTACCAAAGTCTACAGGCATGATCTAGCTGCGTACATTTTAGAAGCATGGCAGATATACATGCCATTTAAGAAAAACCCCACACTCTTGTTCTTTCTGACAAGACATGTCAGAAACATTTCAATATCTGGAGAGAGGGAAGCAGAAAGGGAGAAATCTCTTGCTTCTAAAAGTAAGATTTTATAAAAGCTAGACTGTAATTTTATTCTTCATCAAGGCTATTTCATCAGATTTTCTT
The DNA here is from genome assembly GCF_015220075.1 of Falco rusticolus. Classification (NCBI taxonomy): domain Eukaryota; kingdom Metazoa; phylum Chordata; class Aves; order Falconiformes; family Falconidae; genus Falco; species Falco rusticolus. The sequence goes on along the minus strand of NC_051187.1, from coordinate 80,112,093 downwards.
TCTTGGAAGTGATAAAAGCGAGCCATACTTGTTGTATCTATCTTTTTGACCAGTCCCCTGCCTTTGGCATGGAAAGGCACTCCTGCAGTCTTCTTTAGCTGTTGTGCAGTTTCTGTTGCTAAAAAGAGAAAGGTCTGTAGTTATTACAGAATCTGTGCTGAAAAAATACAATACATTGCTTCTTATATAAAATGTTATTAACTAATACATGAAAAGATGGAAATAGCAACAAAGAAATATATATGTTATTTTTGCAAGGTAAACAGTATCTGGAAAAAATGCAAAATCAATATAACTATGCAACTAACAAGATGGTCTGAGCTAAAAGAAATCAGAGCAGAAATCTACTTGATAAAGACTGAAATAATTAAAGTTCTAAATAACATCATAAAAAGTTAGATGTTTTGTATTTAACCAGATCAACTACTCAAATCACATGCAAGAAAGCAGCAAGCTGCTGCAACGGAACAGCAGGTACAGTAAACTATTTTAAGATTGCTTAGTTTAACCAGCTATCAATACATGTATGTACACATGTTGCCTTTTGTTAGCAAAAACCCTCTTAGCTTTCACACCCTATATAACCACACTGAGCAAAAGCATTACTTAGCAGCTCTTGCTCCCTGTTGCAAAAACATGGCAAAATAAGAACTAGGTTCTCATTTCAGTTTTGTTTCAGGAGCTTTAACCAAAGCTGTCCCTCATGAGTCTTCACAACTGCCTTAAATATACACATGAGAGAATGTATCTGTGATTTAAAAAGCTACAGCTTTTCGTATGCCTTGAAATCTGAACAGCATTTAAATCAAGATTAGCATTTTAATGTAATCATGGCTGGAATGACTTGCACCTGCTTTTCCACACATCAGTCTATCAAAGAAAAAAACCAATCAGCCAGCAAAGCTCTTATAACAGATAATTTTAACGTATATCCCCATATTGGAGAATAAGACTGAATACAAGTTTTCGTTTCACCATTTAAATTGTTACTCAACCTTATCAACTAGCTGTACTACTACTTACACTTCTGCAAGAGTTCAGCTCTGAGAGTGGCACTTTTAGGTTTCCTTTTCAGCTGAAAGTGTTTCACTGGGGGAGTAAGTGGCCCAGCTAGTGTAGTCAAGGCATTTTTGTTTAAGTATTGGCATTCCAACGGCAACATAGCTGAAGTTTCACATTCACTTACTGCATAAAAAGTTAACACAGTACATATGGGTATTAGCACCTCTTTGATAGCTAACTACAAAACATTTTACAACTAGACTGTACAGGTGTTTTTAGATTACTTGTTTAAGCACTGAGAGTAATTTAGTTCCAATTATTACACAGTATGTAACCAGTTATTAGGATGTTTGTTTTTTACATTAGCTTCATAAGAACTTCCATGTTAATTACACCTAGTCATATTGCAGGAATCTTAAATATGCTATTAGAGTAAAAGATAATAAAAATGATTGAATTTTTAGATTCCTTAAAATTACACATAACAAGGAAACTACTACACTAAAGTCCAAACCAAAGTGTGAACAAACAAATGATCATTTGTTTATAGTAAGAAAGCAAAACACTTCCACCACCACTGTGTTCATTTCATTATTGGTCTGCTGCAATCCTAACTTCAAGACCATGTCGGTCCATTGATGCCTAAGGACTTTTGCTACACAATGTGCTAAATCAGACTCCCTGAAGTAGGAGCACTTTGCATCACCATTTACTACATCGTTTGAAGTAGCAACTCTTCAAGTGCCTAAGCCACTATTTTTAGCTGCTAGGCAATGTGTAGCTAGTCAGGTCATCAGCAGCATTACTCTTCTTGTGATCAGTCTCTCTGCCAGCACCTATCACTTCTTGCCTAGAGGAGGACTTCCAGCAGAAATGCACCCCACCTGCCCAACACAACAGTGGTGCTTACACACACACGAGGCTGTCCACACAAGCACTGCAGAAGCTGAGCCTTACTGTCTTCTTTGGTACTACAACATATGAAGACAGAGCAATATATGAAAAACCTCAACTTCCTAAGCTGCAGTAAGCCAGTTATTACCTACCAGCGCACATACAGCCTGTCAGATATTAATGAATCCACATTACCTTATGTGTTGCCCTTCACAAACACTCAGGGTAATAGCCAACATGTAAGTTCTGATGATATGTGAAAAGATAATTTAATAAGTTACCATTCCTCAAATATCAGTTCCCAGATCTTGAACTGTGGCAGTTAAGAGACAAGACATACTACTTGTCCTGGTACCAGTACCATTAAGATAGCAAGATTGTCTGTGAAACAACAAGTTATTTCTGAAAAAAGGCACTGTATTTCTATACCTCACACCAACAGAAAAAGCTTACCTTTTTCTCTAAGTTCTCCTAAAATATCTTGAACATTGGGATTCTGTTCTTCAAGATCAAGGTTAAGGGAGCCAGTATCTGGAAAGGATTTTAAAATATCAGCTACCATTAAGACCCAGGGGTCTGAATCCAAGGTAGCGAGCTGGATAATTTCAGTCAGTGCCCCTTTCATCTAACAAAAAAAGAAAAAGAAAATCAGCCAATTGGAAACAGTTTTAAACAGGTTAGCTGGATTTTTTTATTTTAATAAGACACTAGCATAAACATGCACAATGTTTTACTACTGGGGAAGGGAAAAGGGAGGCTGCTTCAACACAGTTACACAACTCTAGAACTAAGTAAAGAATTAAAGAATGAACCAAGATTATTTTTTTTTTATATTGCTTTTGGTCAATCTAACCCAAGTTTGTTTTGAGCTTTTGGCAGTTTGAAGCTTTGTTTAGCACTGAACATTTTTACTAAATGTAACAGACCAGATCATTACACTACTGTCTCTTTACATTCTACATTTACACTCCCAGTGTCCCCACACCTTATATTCAGTGATAAAAACGCACAACTAGAAAACAAGTTATGTACAACAGTCATCTAAATGAAGATGTGCCCCTTTCTGGACTACCGAATAATTAAGTAGACAGACCATATCTGCATCATATGAACATAAACTGTCCTCAAAAATTTACTGCTTAGGCAAAATGTGTTTCATGTAATAAAAACTACATATTACAGAAACAGACCCAGCCCTCTAATATGCCACAAGTAATAAGACTTCCCATCTATCTGAAGTTTCTATAGTCAGAAAAAAGTCATTTTTCTTTAAGCATCCATCTTGAAAAAGGGGAAATAATGCATAAAAAAATATTAATTGTCACAGTAATATTTTTAAATTACTAAACAAGTCTGTTGGCACCATGAAATGAACTAGAGTCAAGGTTACTACAGACAGGGGTTTACATAGTGAATCTCTTAAATTAGTTATTTCATTCACAGCTAAGCTTAAACCCCTCAAATACAGACTGAACGCTTGCTTTAAGTAAACTCTCATGTCAGCATTACAACATTAGCTTCACAGAACTAAGATATTTGAGACGTAATGCGCATCTAATCCACAAAACATAACAGTAAAGTTATGTAAATTATTTAGACACACTATCTGTGTGGCACTAACACTGAAGAATTTACAAGCAGGTGTAAGGAAATACTTGAATTTCAATTTTTCACAACCCACTGAGGCACATATAGCTTAGTTACAGCCTACATGTTTCTGAACACAGGGAGACAAGCAAGAGATTCACCTTCACCTTTATGCTTTTTTTCTTTCCCTTTATTTAGAACCATCCTCTTCTTATGAAAAAGTTTAGTAAAATAAGCTTACTCTACCCATGCAACTCTAAGAAATAAAAGTTAAATCTCTGCTCTCTATTAACAACCCCCATGTCCCACCCAAGCCTTTCAAGGTTCACAGGCAAACATTGACATTTCTTAATTCCTTTCACCCAATGTTATTGCCCTCTCACTTCAGAAAGGTTTACAAGTGCACTACAGGGGCAGTTTGTCCGTTACCCCTCCTTGCAAGTTTTAGCACTTACAGTAACATGCTTGCGAAACAAACTAGATCAGTTTATCTGACCCAAAACAGCATCTCTCTATAGCTTTAAGCTTGATCAGCCCCTTAGCGTGGCTGACTACTGTCACACAAACACTAGAACCACAAGAGTAGAGCAGAGATACTACAACTGTCAGTTACAGTCTTCAGCAGCACTATTGATTTGCTTTGGATTAAACTGACCACATAACCATGACCACACACTGTTTAACATGTTGTCAAGTTTAACCAACACTTACTCAATGGAAAGAATAAATTCCTAAAGTTCTAGTCTGTATTGCCCTCCATTGCTCACTTCTTTCTCAGTAAACACAAAACCCCCACCTAGACTCCACACAGGCTCAGCAATCTCTATTTCAACCCTAAACTGCTCATCAGAAGTCACTTCCACTACAGTCGATGAGGACAAGCATCAATACTGTTGAAAGAGTCCTTTATTCTCCTATCTATCCCTACAGGAATTCCAGTACTGATTTACTTAAAACACCTGAAAATTTAAAACACGCCATGAGGACTGATGAAGCTATGGTTTATTTATAGCTCTTTTACAAGCTTTTATCTTGACACAACTAATGCAGGTAAATGTATAGAATGTAATTTCCTCCACCAAATCAAACTCGGGCAATAGTCGGAGAAAAGATGTCTCCTGTATCATCCCAATTTACTATTCATATCTGCTCCACAAAACTCCCATTTGCACCAAAAAAAATCACAGAGCTGTCATAACCCCTGTAGGTATTTAAAATACAGGTAGATGTGGCACTTCAGGACATGGTTTAGTAGTAGACTTGGCAGCGCTGAGTTAACGGTTGGACTCCATAATGTTAAAGGTCTTTTCCAACCTAAACAATTCTATGCCTGTACTATGTATGTTCCTATGTAGCTCTTGTCTGGGTATGTCAAATCCACATTGCTCACAGAGCAACTAAAGTTCAGGCAACCTACCTATGCCACAATCCACTGCTTCACATGACTTCGGCTCCTTCAAGAATGGAGCCCATAAACAACTTGTTTGCCTAGCACTGGGCAAATAACATCATCATAAGGCCTCATGGCAGAAAGAACAGGATGAAAAAACAGCCACCGTCATACACAGGGAAGCGAAGCACACTAACACATACTGTGAGCTAACCAGAGACATTGCCTAAATATGGGTTTGCATTTAACAAGCCTGGATTTGAGTTTTGACTCAGGTTTGTCTTTCAATAGCAATTTAAATATATGTTGCCAGTTCAGTGGTGAACTGAAGAAAAGTTTTCTTTGTGGTTTGAGAATGCACGAAATGCAACTCTGAGAAACCTACGTATAGTTTTTCTGTTACTTTACAGAGCACAGCCATAATCCCAAGCTCTTAATTGTGTAAGATTGCAACACTGGGTCAGTAAGAGCCCCATCAGCTTCAACCAGCATCTTGTTAAGCATGAATGTCAAGATCTGATGCAACATGTTCTGGCATTTCTCTCATCTAAAACTTAAGGATCTTAAGTATTTTTCTCAGCCTGCTGGCACAAAAAAACCCAATAGGGCACAACTGAAAACATCTGAGAAGGAAAGGATCAGGCAGGATGGGGAAAGTCTGGGAACAGAGACAAAAGGAGATTAATAATGGCTGTGCAGGAAGAATACACAAACAGCACCGTGAGAAGAGGTAAAGAAAGAAATGTTACTAGAAACACACAAAGTGATAACTCCAGGATGACTTCTCGAAAAGGTTTCCTGTTCATTTGCTTTATAGTACACCTCAATTTATGTGACTATACCTTTACACAATTACATCAACAGTTGACTAATAAATGCAATCAAGTTTTAATCTTTCATGCGGGATAGTGAAGGTGTTATTTATAGGTATCTGTATTATTATACAGCATTTTCATTAAGCTAAAAGCATTGGATTGAAAGTACAGTATTAATATTTATGCAATACAAAACCAGGATGCATCAACTACCACTGTCATATGTTTTTTATTTTAATCATGAAAAAGAGCAGAAGTGGCCAGGGGTAGTATTAGATTAAAATATACCATATTACATCACAAAAAAATTAAGAACACTAAATGCAGGCCAGAAAAATGCATAGCAGCCTGCCTGTTCTGAACAGAGGGAAAGGCAAGCATCACGTGCCCTCTTACTCCTTTGCAGTAGTACTCCACAAGTCCCACTTGCATGAATAGAGGACTCCTGATTCACATAAGCAAGCAAGAAGAAACAGTCTTGACTTTCGGTCTCTTGCAGCTACTGTAATAAAAGTGCAGGCTGCTGCTGGGATAGAGATCTTCCTCTCAAGACTGAAATTCAGAAAGCACTGAAGCACACAGTCCTCATTCCAGACTTGGTTGTAACATCACAGTCTAACCCTGAATAAATAAATTAAACATTGGCACAAAAAGAAAACTTGCATTGGCATTGTGAATCAGGTTAACAAGAATACAACATACAAAATAAACAGAAGTAATTGTTCTGCCAAATTCACAACTGAAACTCTGGTCAGCACTACACTGAGCTTTAGGCATCATTTCAAATAAGCACAATTATCTAGAAAAAATGTAACAGATGAAAAGCTGGGGGGCAGGGAGATTCAAGAGTTAGCAAATTCTGCCCAGAGAATTACAGCAGGAAAGGATATTTTTGATAACTGCCTACAAAACACACTTAAAAATGGGAGCCAATTATTCTTATTAGTCAGCAGGAACACACAAGCAGCAATGAGGTTCACAGCATGATAAAAAAAAAAAATCAGGTTTATTACCTATCCCACAGGAGTATTATGAGGATTAAGTTGCTTATAGATATACAATATTTGGAGTGTTGAATGAAAACATTACGAAAATTGAAGGATATTACATTTGAGGAAAAAAGCACTTAAGTAAAGGACTTAGCCTTCAAGACAGCTCATTGAAGATTCACTTGTCTAGACTGAAGCTTTCACAGAGATTTAGGAAGGATCAGCAGCCAAGTAAACCCCTTCTAAACCAAGCACCACCACATTTTCCTCAATTCCCACATAACTTTCTCAGTTTTCTGCTCCCAAATGGTCTCCATGTTATTCTGTGCCTCAGTGAAAATGCTATTATGTAGAAAACAAAAACCCAGTACTTTGCAGAGAAAACAGTAACTAAGTCCAATACCTAGAGCAGGGTATATCATTTAACATCTTACATAAACTAGTAACACAGCCTGCATCTCCTATCTAGATTCCCAAAGCTTTACAAAGCTGATGCAATGTGTTTTCCGATGCTATTAAGTTTCCAAATGCCAGCTCAGTGCTTCTCACACATGATCAATACAGACTGGCACATGGCATGGAAAACACACATATGACTTTCCACAGAGACTAATGAAGTACTTTCACAGTTAAGTTTAACCATTTGAGATATGGGTAGGATTCCCAAATGATGAATTTCACTTCCAGGCAGCTACAGGTATCCTGTACCAGTGTACTTCTGCCAGCAAAAAGACACCATATTCAGTACAATACACTGAGCAGAGAACACTACAGAGAGGTGCACAGCACACATATACTGAACACAAACATATATTTAGATTAGTTTTCAGATTTAGACAGGATATTAGGAATATATTCTTTACTGTGAGGGTGGTGAGACACTGGAACAAGTTGCTCAGAGAAGCTGTGGATGGCCCATCCCTGGCAGTGTTCAAGGCCAGGCTGGATGGGGCTTTGGGCAACCTGGTCTAGTGGAAGGTGTCCCTGCACACGGCAGGGGGCTGGAGCTAGATGATCTTGAAGGTCCCTTCCAACCCATACCACTCTATGATGATACCACCTATCTTAGCAAAGCCACTACAAATTATGAACATCTGATAAGACAACATCCCTTTCTGTCAGGAGTTTGCTGGTAGGTCTGCTATATCATTAGGCTTCCTTCCGGTACAACCAATGTTAAGGGTTTCTGTCTCACAACTTTTTAATTTTTATCAATTTTTTAATCCCTTCCTCTCAGTAAAAAAAAAAATCTTTATTTATTTTTTAAAAGTCACATCCCTGAAATAACTAAGATGTTATAGGTACTTTGCAAAGGACTGAAAATATGCTAAATCCCTAGATCTCAATCAAGTGTGCTTTGTTTACAATGAAGGATTAAATCTATGATTGCATTCACACACTGCACCAAAACAGCGGAAAATCCTAGAATATCTTTTATTACAGCAGTAAGATCAGCTTTATGTTTGGAACATAACTGATAACTTTACACTAAAAGGTACAGCAACTGACTTGCTCTTCTTTACATATACTTTATCTCCATGGCTAACAAAATCACAGACCAAGTTTCTGGGTACCATCTTCCTCTGAATCAGTTCAAAAAGTTATTTTACCCACCCAGTGAACACTCGCGCAGCGTTTCAACAAGTTAATTTGCTTAAATGCTGCTCCCTCAAAGAGCTGAACAGTGTTACTTATGAAGGTCCCTAAACTAAGCTCTTTTTGATCTAAAAACATCACTAATTTGTCAGATTTTTCCAAACATCGCAATACTCATTTCTTCCAGGCTACTTGGATTTTCACACTATTTCAGAAGAATTTAGCATATTCAAGAGTTCATGTGAGCTTATGCATAGCTCCCCATGCCCCTTTCTGGCCTTGGTTATTTTGTTTGGCCAAAACAAAATTGCATTTGTCACACAGGAAGACGACAGCTTGTGCACTGAACAGGCACTAAACACAAGTACCATGTTTTGAAAATTAGAGTAATTATGCTGAACAAGAATTATTTCATTTTTTTTTAAGTGACACTGACTACATGCAAGAGTGATCAATTATACAGATGCATGTGGCAAGACAGGCACTGGCAAACACTAAACCACTGCTTAATTGTGATCCTTGTGCATTTTCAGCTTAGAAGTACCCCAAAACTGAGCATACAATAATCCAAGTTACATACCGTCTCCCCACACCCTGCCTAGTACATATGTACATTAAGCCTAAGCAGCAGCTGTGTCCTAGCCAAGAAAGAGACTGGTGCAAGCACAGCTAAGGATACTCTACACAAGAATGTGAGGATTAACTACATGCCACCTCCATGATCGTTACTGGGATCCAATACCATACATGGTGGAAGTAGGAGAGGTACTCCTTAAACCTAGCTGAAGAAACTTAAAATGTTTCCCAGTCATTGTCCTGCTATTGCCCCAAACATCAGTAACTGCCTACTGGTAAGAACAAGCCAGCTGCAGATGAGGTATGGTCCCAGGCCAAGCAAATAAGCTTGCAGAGCCAGCTCAGACTTGAGCCAGCCAGCTTATTAGTTGGGGTAGGTCAGTAAAGGAAAGCACCAGCTGTTCCCAGAAAGGTAAAGAGAAGCAAAAAAACCCACCCATGGCAGTTTTTTCAAGCAATGCTTGACTGCAAGAAGGTGGCGAAAAGCACTGTTCAGTGCAGACCCCAGATCTTCCATTCCATAAGTTTCAGCACTTGCTGCTGTCCTTCTAAGCAGAGATGTTCGACTTGGGACACCTACATAGCTGCCAGTATTAAGGAAAGTGAAGGAAGCCTAACACGGCTGTTCCCAAACGGTCCTGCCTCTGTCCTAATCCTAGGAGGACCACAAGCCCTCTTCCCAAAGGCACCCAGACTGTCAAAACACAGCCCTACAACTACGAGTCCATGGGGAGGCATAAGATGGGCTTCAGGTCGAAACTGCTTTCAAAAAACTAGTGCTAACCAGAGATTCCCCGGAGAGCAGGGCGAGGAGGAGCAGCAGCAGTAAAGCTTCCACTCCACTCACTCCCTTTTATCACAGGGAACGTTAGCGCTTTTCCTCGCAGCAAGGACAGAGTCCTCCACACTGGGCCTCGACCAACCACCCCACCAGCCGCGACCTTCTTCCTCCCCCTCCCCGTCCAAGAAAGGCTGCAAGGGAGATGCAGGGATGTCTGTGGGGACCAGCCTCATTACACACCCCGTGCCGAGTGCGGCCGGGCACCTGCCCTTGAGGAGCAGCCGCTGCCCGGCTCCCTGCCTCAGGGCTGCCGCGGGGGGCTGCCCGCTCCCACCGCGCCGGAGAGGGCAGCGCCAGGCGGCCTGAGGCGCCGCGCCCTGGGGTCTCCCCGCCCCACAGACACCATGAGAAAAGAAAAGGGCGGGCGGGGGAGGTGGTGCTGGCGCTGCGCCCCCGTCTCCCCTCACGCCGTCTCCGACCGACCTCTTCCCCTCACACACACGGACCCCGCTTCGGTTAAGCTTCCCGCGCAAGCTCCTACCCAGCTCTCACCTCATCCACTGCCCGGCGGGGCAGGTGCAGCATCCCTAGAAGCAGCTTGAGCTTGACGGCCGAGGAGAGCCCGTGGAAACAGAGACGGATGTTGTCGATCACCGAAGCCGTGAGCAGCGAGGCAATGCTCGGCGGCGCCCACAGCTCGTCTGTGGAGCCCAGTTTGTTGTGTAGCCACAGGCCAGTGTCACTCTCCCGCATCGACGCCATCTTGGGAGCGGGGCGAAAAAAGAGGGGATTCTCCACGGGCATTTTATGAAGACACCTAAAGGGAGGGATGGAGGAGGTGAGGACCCCTGCGGGTCGGGGTATTGTTCGCAAGCCAAAATGGCGGCGCACTATGAGGTTGCGCTAGGGGAGGCGGAGAGTCAGCCGTAACTTAAAATGGCGGCGCCCTGACGGCGAAAAATAACGAGGCTCTCTGTCGTTCAGATGCAAAATGGCGCCCAGCACAGCTTTTTTATCCGTATTGCAAGATGGCGCCGCCTCAGCGCGGAGAAGCTTCTCTTTCAGCCCCGACCCGCTGTCCCTCACAGTCCGCCCTAACTTCTCCGGGGCTCTCCTAGGCAGAAAAGGGATAAAAACCAGGAGCGGGGGGGGGTGAGCCACCGCGGGGCCTGGCGGCACAGCTCAGGATAGACTGGGGCCCGCCCCGCCCTCCGAGGCCGCTAGCCTCCCCCCGCCGGGCTCCGGGCTCCCACCTCCCCCTTCCTGCCCGGGAGCCGCCTCACTGGCCCCGCACGCCGAGCGGCTGCCGCTGAAGGCGGGCGAAGCGCTAAGGCCCTACTGCCAGCCCGCCCCTCCCCCCCAGGGCTAGGCCGGCCCCCGGGCCTTCCGACACAGCGCTCGGCGGAGCACCACGTCTCCTTTCCTCGCAGCCCCCATGTTCCCGAGGGGGCGGGTAACCCAGTCCCGCAGCGGCGGCCGCTCAAGCACAGCGAGCCCGTGCCAGCGCGCCTGTCGCTCGCTCTGGTCGGCCGGCGTTGAAACGGCCGTCTGTTTCCCCCAGCCAGCACCATGGGGAGCTTATTAGAGGTGCTAATAGCACCTTAAAGCGCACTCACCTCCCTGTTTTCCTCAGGTCCTATCAGCCCTTGGTTTGCTTCTCGGCCAAGGTAAAGGCAGCTTGCGGATGTGGTGCTGGATGGTGAATCCCCCGGTGGTGCCACGGTCTGGCACGAGCTGAGTGTCTTTTTCTTCGGTTTCCCCAGAGATGCTTTGTGCTGGGTGCTTGAGCTGTAGGGGATTACCTCAGCGGCTCGTAAAGCTAGCGGCAGGCCCTCAGGAGCTGGGGTTGGTACACATACGTTCATATTCCCTTGTGATTCAGCTCATTGTTATTTAAATATGAAAAATTAATCAATTGCCTAAATCCCAGAAGACTCAGGGGGTTTTCAACTGCAACATAAACAGTTCATTTTAGTGTCTTTCTAATTGAAATTGAAGCACAGGAGTTGTAGGAGTGCATAGCAAATTCACCTCTCTTATGTTTTTGATTGAAAACGTTTTCTTTACAACATTCTTCCTCTAAAGAACTTGCTTACAACCTGATTTCTCTAGGGAAGTAGCGCAGTTTTTTTTTTGCTGAGTGCTTTATATTTCCTTAATACAGCATTGTGGAGTGTTATATTTTATTCTTGTTCCCAGCTTTTACTAATATACAAAATGCTGAGTGTCTGCAGCTCTTGGGTGCTATGAAACACTGACTTTTATCAGGGTGGAAGTGTTTTAGAGCAGAGTTTCTATGTGAATAAACTATATATTAGTACATTAGGATTTTTTTTCCCCAGCTAATCATTTATGTGTGCAAATGAACACATGAATTTTGTTGCTACTATCAATGTACACTCAAAACAAATGTGATTTAAGACACAGCTTTTGTGTACAGTCAGCTGATGTTTTAGAACAGCAAAATCAAAGTTGAGACAGTCTGTCTAACACATAAATTGTTCTGTCCAGAATTTTAGTTGACCTCTATCTCAGTAGGTTAGTTCCATACATAATTGTGGGATAATTATTTATCCAGTAGTAACTATCTATCTGTTAGTTTGCACAGAAATAAAAAAAGTAAGTAAGAGACTGGGATAAATGATTAAATTGAAAATAGAATAGGAATAAATTAAAGCAAAAGTTTTAAAAATCAGCTGTAAAATGAATGGTATTAGTTTAGACATATAATTAACATGTCACTCACTAGTAACCTTTACCATCTATTAATTATACCCAGCTGTTTAAAGTAGCCACCAATATTGGTAAAACTTAGGTAGATGCTTAACTGTAGTGCAAAATCCTATCAAGTCCACTGTCACTATTTGTTTTGTGTCAGGAGAGTGGGTTTTGGATTAACTGGGGTAGAGAACATGTGTTCCTGTGATTTACATAGTCCCTCATAGATTTAGGTCTGATTTTACTTAAGGGTATGGACTTTGCTGTGAGAAAGCATTCTGAAAATAAAAAAAGTGTGAAGTGGCACAATTGTGACAGAATTCCCCAAACCTGTTGGTGAGGCATAGCTTAATATCTCACCCTTAACTCTGTTTTCTACTGTCAGCTGCTTTTGGAAATGTATAATCCATGAGAGAGTGTAATTACAACCCCCCCCCCCCCCCCCAGTTAACCAAAGAAAGCTAGCAATGTTCTTGCCTTCAAATGTGAAAAGTAACCAACTCCTTTTAAAGGTGGGTTGGAGGAAGTAAATCAGAGAACATGCAGTGGTTTGTGCAGCTGGTTGCCTTCAAGCAGTAGCTAACAGAGAGTTAACCTGGTTCCATGAGATGACATGAAATGGTTTTTAAGCATCAGATCTGATAAAGGCTCCACAAGGCCACAGTACAAAGTGTGCAGTTGTACAGCCTCGCTCTACCAGTTCACACTGACTGAATGTATTTTGACAGGGTAACTTTGTTGCAGTAAACTTTCTTTGGGATTAGGTACTGGCTTTCTCAGGGAACGTCAAGCTGCTGGAAACTAAAGGGGTATTATTACATTCTTTCTTTTTTTCTGTGCTTTCCTCGGGGCATCTATTTTTGGACACTGTCGAGTGCTAAAGCACAGAGCTGCACGGCTGTCTAGTCTGAGCTACTGTAATCACTTCTATGTTCTTATCTGAAGCGTGACTTGAAAAGGGAGCCTATTGTGTGATATGTATCTGGAATATAAGGTTTTGCATAGTCGATTTGGCTCCAGTCCTATCACCTGCAATTTTGTCCCTATTAGCTGTTAACTGAGCATACAGACACTGTAGAGATTAAGACAAAGTGCTAGCTAGCTGTAAGAGCATGTATTTGTCCTGTCTAGTTACTACTACATAAACTTTCTGTTTGAATATAATAAAGTTTTATATATTCTTTTACCTAAATTTTATTTAGTTTGAGTATTGATTTTCAGAGTAAAATGGCAAATATAAAAGTGCTCATTCCTCAGGGACTCCTGGAGCTAGAAAGGGTATACTTGATTTCTCTGGAAGTGCTTTATATCCCACATGATGTTGCATTGCACTCTTAACTGGCTGCAGATGTTTTCTCCTCTAAGTCGCAAGTCCCTTTTTCGAAGATGGTGATGTTGAATATCAGATTGTTAAGAAGAGTTGGAGAATGCTACAAGATAGACTGGGAGGAGGCACCCTGGATTCACTTGCCCAATTGTGACAGTATTCAAATAAAAACCAGACATAGGCAAGGGTTCATCTCTTGAATCCACTTTGTAATTGTTTTAAAAGAGAGATGACTTTATCTCACATCAAAACCCATGCTCCAGGAATTTCCCTACCTGCAGTTTGTCTTGTTACCTCTTGAAAAATATATGCTGGTGTGAATCAGTCCTGCATTTCTGAGAGCAGAGTGCTGTGTTACTACCTGTCTGACTCAGAATAATTGTGTATACTCAGAAGGACGTCACAGGGTTAGAGCCTGGAGTTTTCCTGGTTCAGGGGAAAGCAGCACTGCTCAGCTGGGCATCTAAGTTGAGGTGTATGCCAATAGGCAGAGATCCCAGGCTGGTGTTGGCACTGAGTTCTCAGTGAACAAGAAACTGCTTTTATTGTGTTTTAGGAAGCACTGAGGCATATGCAATAAACAGCATTAGCAGTGGCACTGAGTGGCACTGAGGATGAGCATCTCATCCTACAATGGCAAGTATGGCAGTTTCTGAGCCAACAAGGCTTTAGGCTGTGATTCATGCCACAATGACAGGGGACAGCCCAAGAAGGTAGACAATATAGTAGATTGTGTATGAACATAAAATACACCCTCCGACCCCACCCCCCCCACATTGCCATTAAGGTTGAATAACTGAGCTTTTCTGCACTTTTATTTTTACTTTCATGTTTGTAACTGGAGTTCTAAACACTGCAACTTTTTAGTATATTCAATATTTCAGTATGTTTTTAAAGTGCAGTTTCCTATTTTTCAAAGCACAAAAAGAGGAAAAATTTTGTCCTGTGGTATCAGGTTGGCACATAAGTTGTCTGCGTGGTTAAACCTTTAGAGCTGTTAGGGGCACTAATGGAGCGACTGATAGTAGTAACAGGCTAATATCCTTTATGTTAACTGACAACAGAGGTTTGCCAGTAAGTCTAAGGTGAACATAATTTTAAGGAAAATCTATTTCAGTACTTTTACATACACAATGAAATAATCATTAAGCAGTAGTTGATTTCATAAAATGATACTTACTATCAGTTTTAGTACCTGTCAGTACATTTTTATACTGCTTCAGTTCATAAAATGCTACTTTTTTAGGAGTTTTTGCATTTTAATTTTGTCTTAAAATTTGCTGTAGTGATGGGATCTGAAAGGAAACACTAAGAATTTTCTCAAAACCAGATTAACTGACTTCCTCAAGACAAATGGGAAGCTTGCTCCTGGTAACCTCTTGTGTCAGCTGTGACACAGCTACCTTCCCTGGCAAGCAAAGTCTCTTGAAACTTATATAACTCTGTTCTGCAGAAATAAATAGACATAAAAGCTATGAAAATTGTCCTGGATACCTCTTCTCTTGTGAATGGGCATGGCCTGATGTGCCATGCAATTATTGCAATGGTGCTCCATCTGGCTACCATTACACTTATATTACTGTCATACTCTCTCATGACTTCAGCCGCACGATTCTGTGATTATTTTTTTCCCCAAATAAACTTCATGGTGTAGTGACTTAAATCATAAGATGCTAAAGGCCCATGAAGAGTGAGAGGTAGAATTCAAAACAGCCATTTGCTTTCTATCTTGCTCTAGAGCAGCTGCATTCGATACACTGCCACTTTGGGGCTCTGATGTTTAGTAGTGGCTAATGGGGCCTGAAAATTGAAGGTTATCAGCAGTGATGAAACAATTTCCTTGAAGTCTCTGCAGAGCAGCATACCTGTGTGATAGGTCCCATCCTTGAGGAGCCAGCCATCTGACTGGAAACTCCCCTTCTACATTCCTCCATCTCCGTATGTCACTCAGCAGCAGCTACTCAGTGTAGTGGTAGTGCATCCTCCTTAGGGTTGCCCTGGCTTCATTAGTTTGCACTGCTTTGGAAAAGGTGCTGCTCTCCTACCTAGCAGGGCATATGGGGTGATTAATGGGACTTCCAGGTTTCACTAAAGTCTTATTTGCTTCCCATGTTTGACCTCAGAGGTCATCAAAAGGGTATTTGTTCTTAGGGCTGGTGGGCCTGGCTGAAGAGTATTCCTTTAGCTTTTTCTGGACATCTCTGTCTACAGCCATTGCGCTTCCACTGACATAGAAGCACTTGCCTCTGCCACCTCTTATGTTGCCTTTCTTTCACTCCTGATTTTAGTAAGGTTTTTTTAATGTGTTATTGTAACAAAAGGAGGCAGTTAAATAGTTATTTAAAACATAAAACGATGAATGCAGAGCTCAATTATCTTCTCAATTACTTTTTAATAAACAAGAACACAACCACTGTGAGCAGTACAAATATCATTAATCAGGCATAACAATGTGCAAAATTAAAAACCATTAGGGGTTTTAAAAAAACACTAGGACCTAAAATGCAAAGTGCTGATCACAAATAAACTTGTTCTTTCAAAGTCATATATTTGTGCATGTGTGATGCTTTGTATCATCTTTGCTTATGATGATATGATCAAATGGTAGAAAGGCCTTGCTTTGTAGATAAGGGATGCAAGGGAATCATACAGGTTCATCTGTTACTTGACATCCCATGGCATACACTGTATAAAATGTGGTATTTCTGTTTTGTTAGAAGCAGTAATGCTTCTAGCAGCCATCACAATAAAACTGTGCTACAAAATGAGGGTTATTAAAGTCAGTGGCATCAGGCCACACTGAGACAGCATTGTGGTCTTCGACAAGAAAGTCACCAAATTTTCAAGGAAGATTGCTTCCCTCTTCATTACCTCCAGGGACTTTGTTTGCCAACAACCATATTATTGCCTCCTCTTTTCTCTCCCTATTTATTATGTTTCAGAAACTATTTTTTATCTTCTTTCATTTTTTATCACTCTTTAAGCATGCTGCATTCAGGAATGTAAGACTGGATGCGACCTCTGACATCACCACTTGCTGCTATGTGCAACATTATTACGTTTGTCTTTTTATAAATTATTAAACTCCATTTTGCAACTACCTTGATTGTTTTACCCTGCTACTGAAGGCAGAAAACTACTCCAGAAACTCACTGCTTTGGTAAGGATTACTACCTTCTAATTTCCCAGCTAGTTTATGCCCATTTTTATGAAAAGGTGCTCTTTTACTTTCTATGCATACTGGATAAACATTTAGTTAAAGTAGAATTTTTCAGCCTCTGTGAAAATTTTTGCTCCTAATTTCTCTGTTTTAATGAGTGTGGGATAGTATCTTCCCTGATACACCTCTTTCGATTCTTGATGGAGTCCAGGATGCAGTTTGCTTTATTTGCAGTGAGAGTGCACTGTTGGCTTAATGGGCTCATGCTCAGCCTGACACCGCCATGATCCCCTCCCTGGTCCTTTCTGTGGGCTGATGCTCAGCCAGTTTCCCAACTGTCCTGATGCCTGAGGTTATTCTCTACTGAGCCTGAGGCATCTGTTGACCTAATCCTCAAATATATTGAGAGGTCTCTGGATTAAGTTCTGCCAGTCCTCATGTCAGCCACTGCATAATTTGCTGTCCATAAATTTGCTCAGGGTGTGTTCTGTCTTCATCTGGTCATTTGTCAAGATGCTGAACACTAAGTTCTTCACTAGCTACATGTCAACCATTCGTTTTTACCAGTTGAGCCTGGCAGTCCAGCCAATTTTCAAACCATCTGATAGCCCGGTAGCCCAGCCCATGCTTTCTCAAAAAAGACCATTTTCATGTCACCGTGTAAAGTAGGAAAGAACTGAAAATTTGTAAATTTTTTGGCACAGGTCCCACACTGAGCACTTGGAGAAGAGTTTAAAACTCAGGAGGCATAGAAAGGACACACTAAAATATTCAGTCAGGAGTTACGGTATCTCAGTCTTACCATAAAGTTGTATTGTATCGTACGTACCTATTCCACTGTTCAAGAAACTCCATGCGTGATACAACTGGATGTTCTAGGTGTGATTTAGGAGATGTAGGTTATCTGGGCCTGAAACTCTTTCCGTATTTATGAGTCAATGGAGAACCTGGATTTCACAGTCCACCTCTGCTGGCTCTGGATTGTGGTCATTGGCAGTGATAAAAGATAGAAGTCCTTGAATTTAGAAGTCCCTCAGACAAAATTTCCTGCTTTTAGTGGTAGCTCCTTATAATTAAAAGAGAGATTCCTTATGGCAGTATTTGCTTACGTCCCATTTGTTTCCTTCATTTGTTGGTATTTGTCTCTGTATTTGTGCAGCTTGCTGGGCAGGATTCCATTAGGACAGCAAGTACTCCTTTTCCAAGGACAATAAAATCAGGAGCTGAATACCAGACTACACTGATACTTGATGCTTGGCTGTATGGACAACAGGTCTGCTGGTACAGGCAAGTGTCAGAAGCTGGAACACCAGTAGTTCAGGCTGTAGAGGCAACTGGTAAGTCTGATAGAAAGGACAATCTGGGTAGCCAGCAAAATCATGAGGTTTTCTTGGTGGAACCACTTAGCAATTGCAGAAGGATGGCTTCAGGATAGTGTTTCAGCAAGACATGCTTGGGCTAATGGGTGTTTGAGTAATACTTTTTCCAGAGAAGTTCTAATAGCAGTGCATATAAAGCCAGAGAATTCTCTCTCTTTCTCTCCTTCTCTCCCCCCCCCCCCAATCATAAAATTGTACAAATTTACCCACAATAAATTTCAAATGCATACATGTTTTTCAGCTTGTCTGAATAAACAGTAAATGTCAGTTAGTGCCTGGCAATAAATATCTCTAGTGTTAGTTCAGATACTGCTTTGAGAACTGGAGTTTCTGAAAAACACCGATTATAGTGGAAAAAAAATACAGACACCTCTGAAGAGCATGACAAGACAAGATATGCATAACTGAAGAGTCTGGCTGAAATCAAAACATCTCTCATAGTTTAAGGGATACTGTGAACTTGAACTATAGTCACTGAAAGTTAAAATGAACTAAAAGCTTTTCAAGTTTTTTCAAGCCAGTGAATTTTCTCCACCCATTTTTATGTTTTTACTACGGCTCTTTAAAGTTTTTTATTTTCGTTCTTTTCATTGCTATGGGAAAAATACAAATAAGCAGGGGAAAATTACTAGCTTTGCAGTTTTAGAGCTATGTAGAGAACAGTGAAAATTATTATAATTCTTTTAATCTTTTCCAGTTATAAGTTATCTTAGGCTTTATTGGTGAAGGAAGGGTTCCAAATGGACGTGTTTTATGTCATTTCACATGTCCATTTGTTTGTAATATTTATCAACTGTAGTGAAGTTTTTCTTGTAAATGTTTTACTTTTAAAGTAATACTTTTGTAATCTATAAGAAGAGTTAGGCTTGTAGGAAGACATCATATTTTATCAGATATAATTGGAAAAATAAACAAGCTTTCAGGCTTACAGTCCTTGTATTTGGTCTGATTTCATCTAATGAAACATAAATACCTCTCCTTACAAACTTTCTTTTTCAGTACAAATTTTCTCAGCATGGCTGGATTTCCTCTGGGACTGTAATAATAACTTACAAGGTTGCAGTTTTTGCTGGCAAACTTACAATATTTAGCATGTGACTGTTTATGAATTATTGAGGCATTGCTACTCAGTACAAACTGATACTGAATGTCCATAATAGACCCAGTAAATTAAGTGCTTAAACCATTTTACTTTTCCATGCATTTTGGATAAGTATTATTTGTTTCACTCTGATGTGCTGAGAGTTTTCTTCCTTTTTCAAAATTATTATTATAACTTTAGCAAGGCTTTTGTTGTATTTAGTAACTGAGGATGTCTTGATGGACACATCCACAGGGAGCTTCAGAAGACATATTTTGTTCACATTTACTATTTGTATCCGTCTGTATGGTTCTAATTGCCATTGGATTTTAATGACTCGATCCCTGATGAAAAGGATTCTCACAGTTTTATGAGATTTGTACACGTGTTACCCTATTTAACAAAGAGGCAGCTAAGGACTAGGGTAGATAAAATTATATGCTTGGGGCTGGGTAAGAAAACTACATGAGGCAGGTCTTTAACTCAGTTCTCCAGCATCTGATCAGTGATTTTTACTCTACATTTTTCCTCATCTGAAATTTAACTGGGCTAAACCAAGGAGGAGACAGCTGGAGTTAAAAAGAATGTTGTACTTTTCCCAATTTTCAGTTGTATTAATAAGGGGGATGTTTAAATTCAGCTTAATTTCTTAATTCCTTTTATACTGTTAGGTGATGTCAGTTAGCTTGAGGGAAGATGTTTTGAAATTGATTGTGCTGACACTTACATAGAAGAGGTTTTGATCCACGGCTCTCGAAGCCCTTTTCAAAGGTGACATTATGCACTCAGGTTTTCAAACTGATGGGGGAGGGGAATGAGAAGAGCAAAAGAGGGAAAAGAAAAACAGAAGCAAATTAAAAAACCTCAGTAATTCCAAAAAATATTTTTTTATTTTAGTAAATGTTTTGGAAAAAGTTAATGATAGCAATTTTTACATTATTTCTTAAATCCCTTCAAATCCTACTTTTTTTTTAAATCAATAGGAGACCATCATTTAGTTTAATGGCAGGAAAATCAGGCATAATAGGAAGACATTGAACACAGAGCAATCTGACCTCAGGTATAATTGACTCACTGGTACTATGCTGTTTCATAGGATAATGATGAGTGTGTAATTTACTGTGACTAAATGGAATAGATCGTACACTGACATGCAGAAAGCCTGGTAGTGCAATTTTATCTTAATTATATATCAAGTGATACAGAACAAGGAAAGTAACTCCACCATTGAACTAGGTGCCCAGCTTCTTTGCAAACTGCCAAATGCAAAGCTGCCAGATGCCTTGTAAATGTCCCAGTTTAATACTAGCACTTAGAATGCAAACCTTGAAACTGAAATAGAAATATCATAGTCCTAACCTGCAGGCTACACAGAATCTTTCCACAGTAATTCAGGGAATAACGTGGTAAAATGCTGATGCTGGTGGGGCAGGGATAAACCAGTTCTTTGCACATTTGACAACATGGCAGGAAAATGCAGAACAGGGAATGAGCAAGCAAAGGGAAAGCTGATCCCAGCCAAGCATGGGGTGGTGATGAACATGAAAACAATGGTGGAATCAAGTTTTTTTTGTTTTACTGTCATTTGCTATTTGCTTTTTCACTGTTAAAATGTTCATAGATGAAACATTAAAGGTCCTGTTCATTCACATACAAACCTTACAAAATTGATTCCGGAACCAGCTTTTCTGAAGAGCTGGCAGGAATCCAGGGAAAAAGCAAGTGCAGAGATGAGATTATTGTTGCATCAGAGTAAATTCAGTTAAAGGTCTTTGCAAAACATATTTCTGGCAGCTGAGGTACAAGGGCAGATGAACATGGGTGTAGAGAGAGGCCTTCTGAGTAAAACCATAAACATGAAAAACATTAGTGTTCTAATAGCTGGCTTACAAGTGTGATCCTATCCTCTTGACTGATGTATTGGGATTTTGTTTTACCTCCTACAGCTTGAATTTAAGAGGCAGACTCTGTTACTGACAGTTCAAACAACCCATATCCTGATGAATACAGAGAAGGAGCTGTAAGACCAACCTACTGCAGTGCCACAGACCTAGAGCCAAGTGTGTCAACTTACGCACTGAAGCATGGGACACAGATGGTCAAGTATGTTAGCTACAGGCATAATTTCATCAGTGTAATCTTCCAAAGAGAATAATTAGCTGAAATAGAAAAATATATTAATTTACACTTTCCCAATCT
The DNA here is from genome assembly GCF_015220075.1 of Falco rusticolus. Lineage (NCBI taxonomy): Eukaryota > Metazoa > Chordata > Aves > Falconiformes > Falconidae > Falco > Falco rusticolus. The sequence goes on along the minus strand of NC_051187.1, from coordinate 80,090,599 downwards.
CTTTAAATGTCTTTCATATTATTATCTTAAGTCTGTTTACACACAGAGTTACACTGCCTCATTACTGTTTGACAGTAGTTTAGTTCAACTACTTCAAAACTCTGTGGACCTTTTTACAGTTCTAATATTATGATAAAGCTTGCGCTGATGAATGTATAGGTTTAAATTAATTAATAATAATCAGGGTTAAAGTATTAAAAATGTCAGTCTTAATTGCACTTTTAATCTACAGGGATTCCTTTTATGGCTCTTAATGCTTTGTTTTACATAATGTATCTTCAAATTCCACACAAGAATCCTATTTTATAGGATTTATATCTTAAGGCTGCAAAGTCAAGGATTCTGAAGTTAGAAAATGCCAGAATTCATGTTTTCAGAACTTTGATTTGTCTCCCCTTACATTTTGCGAAGTAGTCATGACATGCGCCCATTCAGTGCACAGAAAGGATGGTGGTCACTTGATGAGCAACTATTCAATGTTTTGTTCTCTCTTTGATGCCTGATGTGGGACTCTATGCCTTAATAATTACTGTTCAAATCCTGCTCTGAAGACAGAGTTAGTAATTTCATTATGGACTTTTCAATGGTACACAATAGTGTAGGAACTGAGAGTTTCACAGACAGAATTCAATGTATTTTGATTACATCCTCATAAAGTAAGGAGAAGATAGCATTACAGCTTATTACATTACATTGCAGCTACACAAGGTTAGAATTTAGGCTTGCAGCAAAACCCTATATCCAGTTCATGGCCGCCCATGAAAAATGGGTTTTTAAGTGGCTAATCTAGTAGTCTGTGTGAAAGGCAAATAGAGAATCCAGTCCTTTCGAGCAGCATACAAACACCTCAGCCAGCAATCACTTTTTTGCTTCCTGCAGTCATTGTGTTCACTTTCTGCAACAAAAGAGCCAGGATCCTCTGGACATGATCTGATTAATTACACAATCCTGACTCATCTCCATATCATGGTCCATTCTGTGCACTGAGTAGCTATATACAGCTCTATATCTACAAGCTAGATATGCTTCTCTAAAAATGATGGGAAAGTTGCAGACAGAGAGAAAAGAAAAAAAAATAGAAGCCTATCCCTGCAAGTATTTCTAGCAGGCCTGCTGGTCCAGGTATTTCCCTGCCTCTCCAACTTGATGTGGCTTCAGTGACTGCTTTGGGCAACTGCGTGTCTTCTGTGCTGATGCTGAGCATGTAGGGTAAATGGATAAAAAAACTGCCCTTGGAAGATGGGTAAAAAACAGTTCATGAGATGTGTGGAAGATGAGTGCTGAGATTGGGAGAAGGAATTCTGGTTGCCAAGAGGTTTAGGGGAATTTACTGGTAGGAAAAGGAGGCCTCATTTACCTCTGGATGGATCTGTCTTGCTGTTTCCCACCACTGACCCAGATTCCTAATGGCATGATCCTGACCTGTCAAAGATAACAGATGCCCTCCTCCCTGAGAGATTAAGCACCACACTGCATGGTAAATCAATGTACCACTTCCCTCCTTAAAAAGAAAAATCAGTTCCTCTCTTCCTTTTCCTGGTAGGTGATGAAGCTAAACTCTCTGAAAAAGTGATAACACATGGGTGGGGGTTGTTTTCCTTCAAAATCCCTACCAACAATTCTTGTAGGTCTCCTTCAGCTTCTTGATCTTTATATGACAGTGTCTGTGAAGCTGTTGAGTGTCTCTGCTGAGACAGTCAGTAAGTGGTCAGTGCAGAAACAAGATAATTCCTGGTGGTTTTCCTCATGTCTGTGGTCCTCTGGATACTCTTCCAAATGGCAGGAGAGCTTAGAACTCTTCAAGGTACAAGGGTGCACACCAACTGCCAGTTTTTGAGTGTGGTGCAGCAGACAGTGTAGGGTGGCACCATTAGTACATTAAACGTCTGCAAGACTGCAAGTCTTCCCTGAGACAGGGACATTTTGCATACAAGCACCCAGGTGTTAAGTGTAACAACGGCATGATGTGGCATAAGGGCCAAGTTCAGGTCTGCTGCACAGCTTTGCTCATGGTTGAGTGACTGGGGCTAATCTGGGTGGGAGGTGCACCAAAGTGCAGTTTGCACAGGTGGCTTGAGCAGTGTCCTGTAAGGTGATCTCACAGCCAGACACCCTTAGGGTATATTGTCCAGGTGTTCCACCTGAGGGGCCCTCAGCACCCTATCAAGTACTCCCAGAGCTAGATCTTGTAGGCTATCAGGGGCTTCAGGTCTCAAGGACTAATGGATCATTGGTATAGAGCATTACAGGGCTACCAACACTGCTTCGATGGTGACTGGAGAATTCCTGTCCCTTCTGCAGTACAGGCAGATGAGATCCTCCTTTACATTACCCATACGCTAGGAGAAGAGATTGAGAACTCAGTGCCAGTGTCGGAAAACAGAAGATCAAGTGTTTGATGGATTTTTGTGCCCCGGGGTGGGGCATGCTTAGTGTATCTGTATGCACAGTAAATGTAAAGAGCCTCTGGCACATGGGAGCTGGGAGTAACAGAGCATTCATGGACTTGAGCTCACAAGCTCCCCTAAGTCTTTACAGAACATATTTAAACTGGGATTTTCAAAGGCTTGCCACTTGGCCCAAATTTGTGCAGTGACTCATCTGAGCAGTGAGAAGCACATCCCTGATACAGATAGCTCATCTGTTAAATTCCAATGCTCTGCATCAAACTAGAAGGTATGCAAACTTTTAACAGAACAATCTTGCATTTCTTTTATTAAGATGGGCATTCTTCCATCTTTTATTCTCACAAGACAGCTGAACCAATGTTTTAATAAGCAAGGAAACAAAATACCCTTCAGGTCCTCAGCAGCCTGCCAGCACAGAAAATCTCGCTCGAACAGTTAAGGTTAAAAGTTGTAACGTGCCAATTATACTGATAACGAATCTAGTAATGAAAGTGTCAGGCTGCCTTAACTATGTGCGTCCCTATAAATAGCCAAACAGGAGTTATGACATGCAGTAGTCTACTTCTACAAGCTACTAATTCATGAGATCTTGTACCTTCTATTCTGCAGTTATTCCTTAAGTCAGTTTAGTGTTGCAAAGCATTAGTTTTAGGTGAGAGAACTCAAGCCTGTATGTTTTAAATGAGAGAAATTATTAATTATTGATTGGTAATTATTAATGAGCACAAACAAGACTGAACAAGTGTGAAATGTGAGCTAAACTCAGAGCAGCAGTTTAGAACATGAAGGGTTGCACCTTGCATTATATGGACTTTGGGGTTGTTTTGTTACAGAAAACAAGCACAGATGTATTTTAATTTCCACTAGATAGATCTGTCCAGATAATACCTGTTCTTGTTTCTGTAACCAAAAGGTGGCAGCATGTTGTCTACTTTCCCTTTCCATCCATCCTAGCTGTAAGCTCCTAAATAACCTTAACTTGCTTGCTTAGTTAGTCGGAATGCCAGGAAGTCCAGAAACAATCATGCTGACTAAGGAATGCTGATGAGATCTTATGTGAAATCAACTGTTTATCAACTTTAAATAGAAACAGCAATAGATCAAGGACTGGTGATTTTATTCCATTGTTTCAATGACAGCCTGATTGACTTTTGGAAATGTGAAGGGTTAAATTTCAGTTCAGTGGTGTAACTTCAGAAGGAACACCTACCTATAGATCTTAACACTTTCATTAAAAGTAGTGGTTGTTAGGAAGCCTAAGCCAATAGTACCTGGCAAATACTATTGATCTGTCAGACATTAACTCAGTCCTACTAGGTACTTCCTGCTTTGGTAAATAGATAAAAGGCCAATGGGCATCCAAAGGAACAGCAAAGGTAGGGCAAATATTTTATGCAAGTACCAAGGTGAAAAGGATATGAATGTACCAGTTCCATTTTGCTGCATGAGTGCATCGGTTCAGTGGCTTCTGGAAAGATGAGTGAATACAATTCAGCCATGCCAGTATGAGCAGATTTCAAAGCTGCTTGTCTGTTGCTCCCTCCATTTCCCACCACTTGTTGAACAGCTGGTCCCTAGAAACTGAGGAAATATTTCATTTGGAGATTTCAAAACCAGCTTGAAAGATAAAGGACAGAGAGCACCTCAGTATGTTCTCTCCCTCCCTCAGTGTTAGTGCAGCTGAAAAATTGTCTGTATGACTAGTAAATTTCAGGCCTTTTTAGACCTAGCACAGGTTCTATTTTGAATGGGAATCTATTTTCCTCTATCCCTTATTTTAAAAGCATCTGTAGTTCACAGCTACACTTAAAACTGACAAGTCTGCATGTCAAATGGAAATGCCAACATAGTATGGTGTGACATGAACAGCGCCCAAACATTTTCTTATGTCTTTTTTTTTTGCTGGTGCAACAAAGGTATTTTTTAACATTTGCCTGTCTCGGAGGAAGATGGGGTCTTAAGGCTCTATTTTCTTTATACTGGAGTTACCATTTTTGCTAGCTTCATACTCTTCTCTTTTTCTCCAGTGACATTTGCAACATAACACTGGTTAGAAGATAGAAAAGCCAGAATTCACTGATTCACAAACATCCCACACCACTATATGCAGTCTTTTCCCACCTAGATGAAGTGCTAGCAAAAAAGCACAACCTGCATGAGATATAAATAGCTGATCTCAAGATAAAAGGTGACTCATAGCACAATCAATCTTCAAAGCCCATTTTTATGCAAAAGATGACAGTTTAATCCTCTGTTAATTTCAGTGTTTGGAAAGAGGCAATTTTCAACTCCAGTTTGGAGGGAATTAATTACAGCATTCTACAGCATGAAGATGGGATCTCTAAGTATAGTGTGTGCCTTTGCCCGCCAAGATACTTCTACACTTAGAGCTAGGCCTAGTCCATTAAAAAAACCCCTTGTTTTGCTAGTTGCTCTTAGTTAATGGGAAACAGCAGGCTTTTTGAATTATCTAATGACTCCTGACTGTGCTTAATTACAGGCTTAAAAAAAAAATAGATCTGACACTTTCTCCAATAAATAAAAACTAAGTAGAAAGAGTCCAACTAATAAAATAATTGATAATAAATAGCAAATATTTTCCTCCCTTTCAGAGTTTTTAAATTTCAGAATATATGTATGCTTCTCCCTGCCCCTGCCCCCCTCCCCTGCAAGCCTGGAGCAGAAAAGCAGCTTTGCAGGTCTAAGTGATAATAATGAGGACAGGCACTCCTGAGGTTCAGGATAAAGAGGGTTACACTGCTGAAGTGCTTAATTTTTCTCCCCTCAGAAAGAGGGTATATACTCCTGCAGAAACCTGGCTGGAACCAGGTGATCCTGCCTCTCAAGGAAACAAGGTCCTGCAGCTGGTTGGCTAATGGGAATTACTTTGCCTCTCTGGAAGGCAGCAGCTCTTGCTGAACCCAGGATTCAATTTGAACTAGGAGCTGACAGCTACTGCCTCTCACAAATGCCTCTCTAAAGAAGCTGTGGCTCTTTGCCCTGCGCCAGCCCAACAGCATGCTGTCTGCCCACTTGCCATCTTGGGTGTCCTGCAATGCTGATCTCTCTTCTAAATCATGTGTAAAGCCTCTCCAGTAACATCAATACAACAGGGCAGTGAATCAAATTTTACACATCAAGGGAAAAATGTTAAATACTTCTAGCTTTAAAATTGCTGAACAAATGTTTTTTGTTTTTGACTCAAAACCTGAAGTTTAAATACAAAAACAGCTGAGCCAAGTGGGAGTGTTTCAGGCTCAAAAAACCTACTGGAACAAGTGAGGAATGGTAGGCTTGTTTTGTTCTCACACTAGTGTATCAATTCTGTTTAAAGTGCTTTCCCTAAATTAACTTCTCTTCTGGGACAGTGTATGAAAAAAATAGCAGTTGGAGAGGTTAAGTGAATATCATGATAAAAGCTGTAACTCAGCTTTAATATACTGTAGGCACATTTATCTGCCATGTATAGTGTATGCTTTTTCAAACACTGTAGAGAGCCCTGCTATTTCTTTGTCAAAAGGAGACTTCAACTAATGTTACTTGAAAACCTGTCTTTGCCTCAAGTATATTGTAAAGTTGACATAAATCCACTAGAATATATATTTTTGTAAATCTTGAAAATATTTATTTCAAATTGCTTATTAAAAAATCTCCCCATATGACAACCACATGCCCTAGATGTGAACCCATTGCCCCATAGTGATTCAGGGTCATATTAGATTAGATACTCTTGAGAGATGGCTGCTCATGAGCAAAATTAGCATATCACAAGTACACCATTAGCATAGACATCACCGGAATTTATGCTTTGAAAAATTGGATCTTTTAAGCCTCACATAATCTCTTTTCCTTTCTGCTGCAATGTCCAGACTGTAGTGGCAAAGTAAGTTAAAGATACCTGTTTTCTGAGGAGAGGATGCTGTTCTCTGGGATAAAAATGCAGGATGCTTGCCTAGAGAAGATTCCTTGGCAAGAGAAAAGTATTTATGCAACTGAGGGCTCTGCCTTGTTCTTTTCTTTCCTTTTTTGAGATGTGGAGATGAGAAGTAGTTTGTGCATTATCACAGATTCAAATACAGTACTTAAAATAATGCAGGATGGTACTGTGGGCTAACCCCATTCCTGGGGACAAGGCAGTCCTCCCTGTTGAGGAATCTTCATCCAGAAGCAATGGAGAGGAATAACCAGGTGGTTACTGCCTTGTCTTTCCCATATCCCTAAAAATAAGTAGGAAGTCCTAGAAAAGGTAAGATGGGCTTCAGTGTGGAATTGGTGGAGAACGTCTAGTGAGAGCCTTTTCAGCACTCCTATGGCCTCCTGCTAATGGCTGAGGGTGTGACTTGGAGCCAGCTCTTATTTTTGGGGAGATGGATTGGGCAGATTTTTGTCCCAGCCCTCCCCTGCCTATAACATTCCTTTTAAAAAAAGGGGACACGTGTCTTACTATCCCCAAATAGCCGATATGCACTGATTCAGCACAGTCCCAGTATCCAACATATCAATTTATTGACTGATCTCAGGGAACCTATCTCCACAGTGTTTTGAGAGACTTCCATGCATGTTTGAAGTTCTTGGGGTGGTTACGTGACTTTTAAAAACAGGAATGTCTCTTTCTTTTACATTCATCTATACTTTATTTGTTTACAGCCTGCACTGCTTGGAGCTAGCTGTGTTAGGAGCAGAAAGCCAGCCGAGCTGATGCTAATTCTGGCAGATGAGATAAGCATGTAGTCAATCAGTGACACTCCACGTCGTCCTTTACAAAGCACTTTATGATCCGTTTTGGCATAGCATTCCAGACTGTCAACTACAAGGGGATAAGAAGCCAATGTGTTTGCTTCACCCAGAGAATGTTCACTAGAGAACAGTAGCATTTTGGCAGAGGGATAAGGTGGTGGAGAAGTGCACAAATAACTTCCTTTGGAGTGTCGTTAGACTGCGCTCAGCTGAGGGCCCAAACCACAGGTCAGTGTTCACATGCTGCAGCTGAGCGTTGGGTTGCAGGAGAATATCAGGGGCTGGAAGAGCAAAGGATGTCAAATGGGAGACAAAGAGCTTAGAGCCAGAGTAAATGAATAATTACAACAGAAGTTGCATAAGAGACAAGAGGAGTATATGAAAGGAGCAGAGGCAAAGTCAGAAAGGGAAGAGCTTAGTTGACAGACACCTCTTTCATTTTTCTCTTGGCTGCCATACTGTCTTGTGCACATCTCTAAGCACTTAGTAAAATATCTTCTGTGACTTCTCTTTCTCCTCACCTTGAAAATTTGGCTGCACTGTAAATAACCTGCTCATGCTTTTAAACATAAGCACTGTTTGAAGCTATTAAAATTGTATAAGTACCTGTCCAACTCCCACTCAGGCATTGCTGAATTTTGGAAAAAGTGTTCAGCTGTTTTGGCAGGCAGATTCACCTATCAGACAGACATGCTTACAGCTTCCTGACAGTTCTAGGTTCCAGCATAAGAGTGAAACTTGTTTTTCTTGATTTGCTGGGGTTTAAACTTCTTAAAACAATAATCCACAGAAGTCATGGTAATGGAACATGTCTAGAGAGTACCCCGTACAACAAAGCTGCATAATGGCATCCCATTCCTTACGATGTGTCTACATCACTTGAGCAATACTTTATAGTTCATAGAATTGTAGAATAGTTTGGGTTGGAAGGGACCATTAAAAGTCACCTAGTCAACACCCCTGCGATGAGCAGGGACATCTTCAACTAGATCAGGATGATCAGAACCCTGTCCAACCTGACTTTGATTATTTCCAGGGATGAAACATGTACCACCTCTCTGGGCAGCCTGTTCCACTGTTTCAGCACCCTAATCATAAAACATTTCTTCCTTGTATCTAGTCTAAATCTACCTTCTTTTAGATTAAAACCATTACCCTTTGTCCTATCACAACAGGCCCCACTAAAAAGTTTGCCCATCTTTCTTATAAGCCCCCTTCAGGTACTAGAAGGCAGCTATAAGGTCTCCCTGGAGCCTTATCTTCTCTGAAATGAACAATCCCAACTCTCTCAGCCTGTCTTCGTAGGAGAGGTGGTCATCCCTCTGATTTGTGGCCCTCCTCTTGACTTGTTCCAACAGGTCCATGTCTTTCCTGTGCTGAGGGCTCCAGAACTGGATGCAGCACTCCTGGTGGGGTCTCACCAGAGCAAAGGGGCAGCATCCCCTCCCTCGACCTGCTGGCCATGCTCCTTTTGATCCAGCCCAAGATAAGGTTGGCTTTCTGAGCTGGGAGCACACATTGCCAGCTCATGTCCAACTTGTCATCCACCGGTGTCACCAAGTCCTTCTCAGCAGGGCTGCTCTCAAACCCTCCATCCCCCAGCCTGTATTGATACCAGCTGTTGCCCCAGCCCAGGTGCAGGACCTTGCACTTGGTCTGTTCAACCCCATGAGGTTCACATGTGCCCACTTCTTGAGCTTGTCCAGGTCCCTCTGGATGAAATCATATCTGTCAGGCTTGTCAACTGCACCACTCAGCTTGATGTCATCTGCAAACTTGCTGAGGGTGCACTCAATCCTACTATGTCATCAATGAAGATATTAAACAGTACTGGTCCTAATACAGAGCCCTGAGGGACACCACTTGTCACTGATCTCCATCTGAACATTGAGCCATTGACCATTACCCTCTGGCTATGACCATCCAACCAATTCCTCATCCACCGAACAGTCCACCTGTCAAGTCCATATCTTCAGTTTAGAGAGAAGGATGTTGTAGATGACTATGTCAAAGTCCTTGTGGAAGTCCAGATAGGCAATATCTGTAGCTCTTCTCTTGTCCATTGATGTAGTCACTCCATTATAGAAGGCCACTAGGTTGGTCAAGCAGGAATTCCCTTGGTGAAGCCATGCTGGCTGTCTCAAATCACCTCCCAGTTCTCCTTGTGCCTTAGCATATCTTCTAGGAGGATCTGTTCCATGATCTTCCTAGACACAGAGGTGAGTCTCACAGGTCTGTAGTTGCCAGGGCCCTCCTTTCTATCCTTTGTAAAAATGGGTGCAATGTTTCCGTTTTTCCAGTCACCAGGGACTTCACCTGACTGCCATGACTTTCAAATATCATGGAGAGTGGCTTGGCAACTACATCAGCCAGTTCCCTCAGGACCCTGGAATGCGTCTCATCAGGTCCCACAGAATTATTTACGTTCAGGTTCCTCAGGTGGTCATGAATCAGATCTTCTCTTACTGTGGGAGGGACTTTGCTCCCCAGTCCCTGTCTTGTAGTCCATCCACTTGAGAGGTATGGGAAGAGAGATTGCCAGTGAAGACTGAGGCAAAAAAGTTGTTAACGAGCCTTCTCCTCATCCATTAATACCAGTTTGCCAGCCTTGCTCATCAGGGGGTATACGCTTTCTTTGACCTTCATTTTCTGGCTGACATACCTGTAGAAGCCCTTCTTATTTTTCTTTGCATCCCTTGCCAAGTTCAGCTTCCATTGCGCCTTGGCTTCCCTGACCCCATCCCTACGCAACTGGGCAGTGTCCTTATACTCTTCCTACAGTTCATGCATCGGTTTTAGACCTTCAAAGTCAGGATATCTGTTTCTTCCTCAGAGTGCTATATATCATTATTGACATTTTTGAGAGGGTCTAGAAAAAAAATTATTTGTTGTTCACCTCCAAATATAAAGCATTCTTGTGCATCACAATTACACCAACCTTGTCTGAGGACTTGAAAGGTTTAAGAAAATGGATCTTTCCTCCACTTTTCCAGCTAAACTAGCCCTTCTTTTTCTCTCCCTACCCAACTTACTTTCTTATCTCATACCACTTTTGCTGTTAACTTAATCTTCCCACTTTTGTTGGCATCCTGCATGACCATGCTTGCTCTTTTCTCCGCAAATCTCGCTTCAATCTGACCTGTATGTGGGGCTGCTCCTCACATGCCCTTCAATCTATTTGCCAATATTAAATTTATCATTATCTCCTTCTCATATTGGTAAATGAGTTATAGATGAATCTCTGCCCTTCTGTCTCAGAGCTGCAGAACTACCATTGTGATTCATGATTCTGATATTGCTGGGGCATGAGATATTTATCTGCCTCACGTATTCCAACAAGTGCTGGAAATGAACAGTGAATGAACAGTCTTGAAGCAGCATTGCCATGCATTTGTCTGCCTAAACCTGGATGGGGATCTTGTGCTAGCTAGACCCTAGATGCTGTCTTTCTGCATAAATTCATGTGATTTACAACAGTATGCAGTGAAAGCCAATAACACAACCAGGTGGATGACTGCGAAAGAAAACAAAGATATTTCCGAAGATGCCAGAAATCAAAGAATGCATTGCTTAGAAACTGGGACTGGATGTGGAGCATAGGAAGGCAGTCACCTCCAGTGTGGGATGTGCCCTGCAGTGCATATGGACATCATTGGGGGTGCAAACACAGGTTAGCAGTAATTGCTACTACTAACTGTAACTCAGTAAATAAGACTAGGAATTCTTCATATTTTTTCTTTCAGAAGAAGAACCTACTCTGTTTAAGTGTTGTAGACATACACTTTTTTTTGCCAACAGTTAGAAAAAGCTCTCCAGAGAACAAATAACCCATTCTGCTCTGGTGGTCACTGTGCCTTTCTTCTAGAATGATAGCCAGGTGAGCCTGAGGACCCAGGGAGTGAAATCTGTTAATTACTGTGTGTTACAATCTGATCCCTGCCTAGATCAAGTTCTAGACTTCCTGGGGGTGGGAGTGTGTCCCAGCTCTGATCACTGATTTTTGACTCAGTCACTTACACTGTAACTAGCCATGGTGGTTCAGGTCTGTTTTCCAGTATCTCAGCCAAGATCGTGACCACTATAATGATACTTAAGGAATATTAATTCCTTATTTGTCACTGGACTCTGTCTAAAAACATCCCTGGATCACAAATAAGAAATTAATTCAAAAGACATTTTGAAGGCAGACATGAGTAAGCTCTTAGCTGGAAACTGTGCAATCACAGTTAGTGCAACATCAAGATAGTGCTGCACTAACCAGCTTGCAATTTGTAGCACAGCAATTGTAGAAAGGAAAAAAATTGTAAAAAGGAGAAGCCGCATCTGTCAGCTTGTACATATCTTGTAAACATGAACTTGGGTTAAAGATGATGTTTTCAGACGTAAATGGATGAAGATACATCATCCTTAGGCCATTAAATCACAGAGATCTTAATGTCAGAACTATTATCAATGAGATCCAAGTATTGGTGTCATAAAAGTTATCCTGGATCGGTGTCCTAGCTGCAGAGGACTTGATTCCTAGAGCAGGGAATGGATTTGGAGCCCCCTGACTGCGAGTCTTCTGGATTCTGAAGTTTGAGAGTCCTTGTGCAGACTTTAGATAATAAACATCTTTTTGGGGAAAACCAGTCCTTGATAACCTTCCAATGTTAGCAATCTCATTTCCTTTAGCTTCCTCAGTTGCTATTTTTCAAGGCAGCCTTTGCAAGGAAAATGGCTAATGGTGCACTGCTTCTCAGCTGAGAGATCTCTTCTTTACCTTTCTAGGCTGCCCATGTTAGAAAAGGCCCCTGGACTCTGAAGTCTGGTTCTGGAATGGGGAGCTTGGAAAGAAAGCAGTTGGTCCCCCTCCAGTTCAAAGCCCATTCTTACATGTGCGTGTTTGTGTAGTTGCTGCAAAGTACTCAAAACATCCCTGTGGACTTAGCAAACTAGTTAAAGTTGAAACTATTATGTACCTAGAAATAGCTCAAACACAGCTTGGAGTGCAGCTTATTTCCAAAAGATATGTGTGCAGGAGGGACAGTGCAAGCCAAGGATAGCTCAGCTAATGCTAACCCTTCCTGAATATTGTCATGAGATTTTTAAATGCTTCTCAACTTCCAGAGAGATGCTGAAAGATTTGACCTCAGTTTAGCATCTCATCCAAAGAGCAGTAAGTCATTCTGACAATGCAGGTCTCCCCAAGAGCTGTGTGGAAAAGTCAGACTTGGACTTGAGCCAAGCCTCAGTGTTGCACTGAAACTCAAGACTTTTGGGGTCTAGAATGATTTCAGGTGAGCTATACTTAGACAGATAGGGACTGCAGGAGTTGGAGTTACTGACAAGGAAATTATTCCTAAAATTACTGGTAGGGAAAATGAAAGGAGGAACAATTGCAATTATTTGCTGCTACCAAGATATGTGAGACCTTTTTGGGGAAAAAAGGACGGCTTAATTTCTTAATCTGGTCACTCTGACACTTCCCAAGAGCTTTAAACTGGAAGGAAAAGAGTAAGAGTCTTGCTTTATGAATAGCTCATATATCAGAGTGTGGGGCAATGAGATCAGCTTTAGGTGGTTTGATATTATTATTCATCACATCTGCCTGAAGGCCTCAATCAACACTCCAGCCTTGTGGTGCTGTGCCAACAAGTGCAAACACAGTCCCTGCCCTCGAGCTATCGCAGCCCCGGTATTATGGTGGGATGACAAGAGAGGGACTCAGCCAGAGGTGTGAAGCAGCAAGATATTGGTATAACGAGCACATTTGCATACCATCAGCAGTCACAGCCAGCTTCCTCCCCAGGCTCTGCCAGGCAGCATCGCTTTGTAGGATTTGCAGCAGAGGTAAAGCTTAAAAGAGGATTTGATGGAAGACAAGATGCTACCTTGTGGGGGGAGTTTTACCGTAATTTAGAGGGCAGACTCTGAGAAAGAGTAAAAGTGTCTGCAGGAGAAGTGACAGAATCTGTTACCTTTAGTGAGGGAAGAAAGTTTGCTGCTATGACAGAGTACTAGATTTAAGGGCCAAGGAGAGACCAAGCAGCGAAAAGATTTAAAGGTGAAGGCCTGAGCTTTTCTCTCAGTCCCACAGAAATATTACAGTATAAAAACATGTGCTATCAAGATGAAAAATTGAAATCTTAGAAACTGTGCTTTGATGCTTTTTAGCTGGTGGGGATATGGAAAAAACCCCACTGTGTTCAACTTCATTATAAAGAGACTATAAATTCTGCTTACCTCATGAATGGTCCCTCAGGGCAACAGGGGAGTCAGGGAATTCCAGCATTCACCCAAATGTCCCTTTTCACGCTCAGCCAGAGGTGCCACATGACCACCACTGCAACTTTGGGCACACCAGTGAAATCACCACTGAGGGCTGTTGTGCAGGTGCTAGGTGCTGTGTAGTCCCAGTTCTGGTCTGTACTTCCAGTTTCAGGGTGTCATTGGGCTAGTATCTGTACCACCCATGCTTTGTGCATGAAGGAAATAAGGAAATTGTTGGTGTTGTAATGTTCTCATGGGAATGTTCCCCAATACCCTTAACATAAGAGCTGCTCACACTCTGCAATTTCATGAACTGAGCATGAAATGTATTTTTACTGTGTTAAGCTTAGTTTAAAAAGGAAATAATTTTGAAGCAGAAAGCCAGAAATTGTCAGTTTGAAAAGTGTCAAAATAATTTTTTTCAAAACATTTTCAAGTGAAAGTATCCTAAAATGGGGTTTCTGCCTCCTCTGTAGAAGATCTTCTTGGTGAACTGATATTTTCCAGATGACAAAATATTAGCTTCAGTGAAAAGGAAAGATGGTGCTTAGCACAGTACAGAGCGGGGAGAAGTGCCTAAAGACGACATATGGTTAAAATGCTAAAAAGCAAGTTGTTCGTTGCAGGACAAGCAGATTTAGGACAAGGCTAAAGAAGGGACATCACAGTAGCTGGTATGATATGCTTAGAGCAAGGAATTTGGTAGCTGAGAATGGCAGAAACAGATTTTTAAAAAATTATTTAATGGGAGTCAGAAGTCCATTGCATGGGTCTAGAAGAATGTATCAGTGATAACACTCAGGCTTCCAAGGTTTGCTTGCTTGGTGTTACTGTTGTGATAAAGAAATGACAGGATTTGGGAGAACAGGGTAAAATTTACTGGGAATGATCAGGAGCACAGGTTAAGAAAAGGTGGGGGGGCGGGGGGTGGGACGATGTGTGTGTGTGTAAGTGAATTAGTATCTATGTTATTTCTCAAGAAGAGAGGCCAAGGTGTGAGAATAAAGTTCTGCGTTTGTAATTTGTGTATAGGCAGATACTTAATCAGACCAAATCCTGTATGGTTATCTCTGCAAGAACAATGGTAAATCTTGTTTGCCCAGAAGAACAGCTTCTAAAAATTATTTTCCCCTTCTCTCTGTTTTTGGATGTATAGGGATGACAGTACTATAGTTAATCCCCACTTGACTCTGCTTATGGATGCTGTGACTTCATACAGCAGCATGTGAAATTTTTACATCTTACTTAAAAAGTTGAATTAATGGGAGCAAACCATTCCCCTAGGGCTGTACAGGATAGAAAGTTTATAGAGCATGTTGAAAAGAAAAATGTTAACCAGCAATGTAGTCATAATTCTGAAAAGGAGTTTCTGCTCATGAAAACAATAAAGGTTGTGTGCCTGACCTTTGTGGACACTGAGTGCCCCCACCTTTCACCATAAAAGCATTTAAGACTGAGTCCCTATTGAACCGGCTAAAGCAAACACAGAGCACGGTCCCTTTGAAGGTCTGTGCATGCTTCTCAGTGCTGTGCCTGCTCTTAGCTGTGCTCATTCTCTCTGGAACAAGAACTGCTGGTGTCTAATTTGTGATGGGAAATGTGTTTTAGGGGGTGATGCGACCCCTGAATTTAGCTTTGCTTTGAAAGAAGTGTTTTATCATCTGCACTCCGTTATTGTATTGCATTCAGCACAAGTGCTGTCAGAGTTGTCCTGGAGTACAGCTCGTGGAGCATTGGAAGGGGAACAGAGGTGCAGGCTGGAAAAGGGAGGTGAAGTTTACTCAGTTTGGACTCCTGCAGCCATTCTGGCAGCTCTGGGACTGGGATCGCAGAAACACCCAGGAAAGCAGGCATGAGTGGTTATGATCCCTGTAACTCAAAACCATTCAAATGGCAAACTATGGACTGAACAACTCCTGGCTTTCACCAAAGTCTCACCTGTGACATGTCCTGCAGTTCCTGAGTGTGATCCCATGGTTTTTCCTAGTTGCCCATAAAGCAGGTGTCATTTGTCGTTGTTATTTTCAGGCAGTAGGGAAGCAATTTGAATCAGGCACCACATCCAGCTAAGCAGACTTTGAGAAAAACATTCAGTGGGCTTCAGAGGATGAATCAAATGGCCCGGCTTTAAAAACCTTACCTGGAGCAGTTAAGTCGCTGCTGGAACTTGCATGTCGAAGCAGAAACATCCTTCCCAAGTCCTGGGAGACACAGCCTGTTCCTCTTTAAATCTGTGCTGTGTGCTGCAGTGCTCTGCATTGTTGCCATGGCAGAAATCTCCCCATAGTAATAACCTCTTTCAGAGAAGGTTAAAAAGAGACAGTGCACATGCTCAGAAATGCTGCACTTGTTCTGTTAGCAGTTTGCAGCGGCCATTTCAAAGAGACCATCACAGAGACAAGAGAGAGATCAGGTACTGATATTTTTTCCTTTGTTAGAGGGGGTGACTTCTCATTCACAGAAGTCCATGCACAGATCTGTCTTCATTCCCAGTTGCACTGCAGAGAGAGACCACCCTTGAAGCCTGTCATGATTATTTCTCACAGATAGCAAATTCCCACGGAATAACTAAGAGGCAGCAGTTAGATGTGATCTAAGGTGATTGCTGTACTCAGGGAGAGATTGTTTTGTAGGGGGCTCACATATGAAGCTGAGCGGGTGCTGGAGTGGGTGATGTGTAAGGTAGCCTGAAAAAGTTTAACAGCTGATCTGCTTTGTTTTGTTGAACCATTGAGGCACACATAGTCACCTGTGAGAATAGCCTCTGCTTCTACTGATTGGGAGGCGTCTGTGTTAGGTACTTTCAAATGAGGCTGGTATTGCCCTGATTTACTGTTATTCAGAGATACTCTGCTGTATCCTGTTGCAAAACCTGGTGTCTTGGGCTATACTTGTTTTAACTGCAGATCACCATTAATTAAAACAGAAAATCCAACCCGCTTGTTACGATTTTAATCCCTTTATTTCAAGGACTGTTCAAGTAAGAAAAAGGATCACATCAGATCACTTCTAAATAGTGGGAAGGATAGAAAATCCAGTTCTGAGGTTATAGCAATTACATTACCAGATCTTTTTTTGTGTGTGTCTGGTCTCAAATATATCTGTGAGTATAGATGTATGTGTGTGTCTCTTGCTTCTGAACCATTCCTTACTCTTATGTTTAGGATGAGGTGCACAGGAGGGGAATGTGTATAATGCTCCTTTCCTGGATGAATGGCTGGTTTGCACGTGCTGCAAGTGCTCGTGCAGAATTTGCAGCATCTGATTAGTTGTGTCTGAAACAGTGGATTGCATATATTGAAGAGCAAGCTTGTTCTGTTCTGTGTTTGTGATAAGATGGGGAAAAACCTTTCTGTTCCTGCTTCCCTCTATTGCCCTTCCAAATGTGAAATACAAGCTGTTTTCGGGAGTGCTGTACTTTTGCATTCAGTATATACAGATTTGAGTTCTTATGCAACATCTTTTGCTTAGTATGCACTGACTTAAAAATCAGGAAGAGACAGAATGTTGTCCTGCTTTCCCAGGTTTACCTAAAGACATTTTTCATGTGGATTTTATTGTGTTGCTACAGCTTAACCTTATTTGATTCTTTCTTCCATTTGAATGTACAGGAATGGAAGGTAAACTAAGCTGAACTAAGAACCACCCTAGCAGTTTGCCAGGATCCTCGAGGCTTGGACTGCAGTCTCTGATAGACAGCTGCAGCTTGACCCAGTCCAAGTTTCCTGCATTCCCTCTTGTCCTGAACAGTTTGCCTGTTGGATCAGGAAAATACTTAATTTGAAACCTGTGTACTTACAAAACAATTCTCCCTCTGTGTGAAGGGGAGTTGTTGCTGGACCAATCTGTACAACGTGCGTGTTCAGGGCATGGTGTGGCCTGGCTGCAATGTTCAGGAACAAATGGATGGCTGCAAATAAAGGTCTGAAGCCCAGATTAGGAGGGGAAACAAAAGGGCAAAGAGTTCTGATGCATTTACCATTAGAAGTTCTGCCTATGAATTTGTAGAGGTTTTATAAAAATCTTTTCCTTCAGCTACTTCCATAAAGGAGTAAGTTTTTATGATCTGTGGTTACCTTTAGTTATATAATGGTTACCTTTAGTTATGATGTTTGTGAAAAGATGGTGCAAGCCAGAGGGTAAAAAACCTCATTTCCAGGTTCAGGTCTATTTTAGCCACCTCTGTAATCTCTAAAGTTTTGATCTCAAGGTCTGAAAGTGAACCAGCTGTCCAGATTCATGTGCTAGTCTGGGACTGTGTAGTTAGACAAAAGATTGGAGTCATAGAGCAGGTAAAGTTGCTAGCATCCTGGCTTGCAAATGAAACCAAAAACTGCCTAGAGACTTCTGATCTTCTCCTTCATGTCTATGGACATTCTCTCTCAGCTGGGTTTTATGTGCACCACTGGAAAAGTATAGAATACTTGTGTCCATGGTCTAGACCTTCCGATACTTTTTTCTTTCAAATGAAGGCTGCCAATGTTTTAGCCATCAGGAACATTAAGTTCTTTGTAACAAAACCCTTGTACCTGTAATGTTCCTCACAAACTTATTTATGTCTCTTGATAAATAGAGAAGCACCTCTTCCAAGATGCTGGCACCGTGCCTTCTGAGAAGAGCAGTCCTTACAGTTCCTTTAGTTTTTGTGGTTGCACTGCTGCTCACGGAGCCTGTTAGATCTGATCAAGAAGCGGGAACAGCCATACCAGCTGAAAGTATGTACCACCCTAAAGTCCTCTCATACAGCTTGTACTGTAGATTTAATGTTGCAGGACTTCATGTCACTGAAGCTTGTCCAAATAATTCAAATGATATTGGATGTGTCTTGCTCATGTTGTTTTAAACCCACAACCTGATAGCATACCAGTGCTGTTTTTCTCCTGCATCCAAGGCTCTCCACTCTCTTACCCATGTCTCCTGCCTGTTGCTGTCTTGCTTCTCCTGAAATCTGCCATGGTTCTGCAACTTTTCTTTGGTACAGCCCTTTCATTGTGTTAACCCTTTCTATGCCAGGAATTACTGTTTGCTTTTCAGAGACATTATTGTGACCTGCTTTTTACAACTGACATTGACTGTTTATTACATCTTTCATTCTTGGTAATGTATACTGTTGTTTTTTATTAAAAAACATAGTATGATAATACACTTATTAAAAAAATTCTCAGTGAAGATGCCAAGAAAGCACACTTTGTCAATACCTAGTCTTGCAGCCTTCAACCACCTAATTCTCCTTTACTGAGCAGTGTTGAGTTTATTTTATGTCATAATGACAGCTCCTTGTATCAAGTTGTTTATGTGGAAAATGCTGTCCTCTCCTTTTGTCTGGTGCAAATATAAGAACACTAAGGTTGGGTGGTGGTACAACAGTAAGAAGGGAGGTCTTTAATACTGCTCAATGTTTATTTTTGATCTTTTTTTTCTTTTTCTTAGTCAGTTAAAGAATTTGGCAGACTCCTTTTCTCCAGCAGGCAGAACTCCTGTCTGCTGGTTACCACACAGATCATGAGCTGGAAGCTCATATTCCGGTTTATCAGAGGCATGTAGTAATCAGTCAAATATCAAGTGTCTGCAAAATAGGCTGACAGACACTGCAGGATTTTCCAACATCACTCTAGGTTTCATCTTTTCTTCCCTACCAGACCTCAAAGAGCAAACTAAACCTGTGCTCAGAATTTCTTCACTTGTGCAGTATTTCCTATGAAGTTGTCAGAGAGGCACAGGCACTGAGAGGCAAATAAGAGCAGATGTAGAACCTGATGATTCGAAGACATTTCATCATGTCTATATTTGTTCTGTCTCAGTACTGCTATCTGTTAGGGCACAGCTTTGTGTTACATGAGAATCAAGGCAAAGCAAACCTTGTGACCTTCAGTCTGGATATCTAGATACCAGAATACTATCTCAAACACTGGATTTAGTCCATAATGCAGCAGTTCTGCTTATCAGCAATGCCCACTAATGACAGGGCACTGGGTTTATCTGCTCCTTGCTTTACTAGCTTTGGACAAAGCTGTATCATATTTAAAGTTAGAGACTAAGTGATCTGTCTTTGTGATATTGCAGTCAATTTTATTCCATTAGGTTTCTATTTAAGCTCAAGTTTGTGAGATTAGAAGACAAGATTTTCCAAGGAACAGGTTCATGGTTTCAGAGGTAATTTCTGAAAAATGTGAAGATGAGGATGAAAATGTGCTCAGGGTTGGTGGAGCAAAAGAAAGGACTCAAGTTATGGGTTTAGTGTTTCCACACTATGAACTGTGACAAGAGAAGGATGAGGGAAACAGCAATAAAGGAGGAAGAAAATTTTTAATGCAAATTTGTTCAAGTAATTATTTTGTCGTTGAGAGACTGTGTGGACCATCATGGTGGACCATTTACAATAACCTGGATTGTTCAAGCATACATACATCAGTACTCTGTGGACTCTTTCCTGTAGCTCTTCCTCATACTCAGAATCACTGTTTATTTCTTCTACTTAATACTTCATGCCATATAGTCATGATTCTTTACTAGATGCTCTACTAAATGCTCTCCTAGGTCGTCCCTGTGTTGACTGCCATGCATTTGAGTTCATGCAGAGGGCTCTGCAGGATTTAAAGAAGACAGCATATAATCTAGACACACGGGTAAGGAAACATTAAAGTACTTTTTTTTTTTTTTTATATGGAAGAAAATGCTGTGGGTAAAAGTAGATAAAGGGAAGGATTTTGAATAAGACTATGAACTGTACTGTTCTATCTTCTAAACTGAGGCTGGTTAATTACATTTAATCTCTCTATGCAATAATCTGTGGAATTATTCTGCCTTGGGGTATCAGGGACACTAAGACCACTTAGGGAAGAGTGAACTACCAGTCCTCAGCCCTCTGTCCTTCTCTTGCAGAGTTACAGCCATTAGTGTTTCTATTCTCATTCCAAATGCTGAGCACACACATTTATTTTTTTTTTTATGTTAGGGAGAGTAAGGTGAGAGCATCATTTATATTTATTACCCAAAAGGAGAGAGCCAGTTCAAACAAAAAGCCTGCTAAAATAAAATACTCCCCTGCATATGCTTTTACCCATAGGGAGAAGTTAAGGGAGGAAACATCATCATGTATATACTTTTGACATTGCTCTGATTTCATAATGATGAAAAATGCCACAAAGTAGAACAGCATAGGGAATGAAACTTGTTTGGCTTGCAGTCAGTGTGAAGAATTTGCCAAGGTTGGTATCTTCCTTCTGTGAGGGGAGTTGAATTTGTCTCTTGCTGCTGCAACCTGCAATCTGTGACTAGCTGTATCCCAGCTGCTGTCAGATACTGGTGTCTCAGGAGGGTAACTTTCTCCCCACCTGTGTTCCCTTTCGCTGAAGTGCTATATCTACACTCTTACACAGATTTTTCAACAGAAGGTACTCAAACTTTCTTGATTTTCTAATCTGTGGTCAAGGTTGCTCACAGTTCAAAGCCTGCAAACTGGCATCTTTGAAGAATGGTTGGAGGTAACTCTGGGGAGGGTCCATGACGTTTAGGTAAAAATGCAGGTGCAGGAATGAAGATGACTTGAATTGTGACATACTACAAAACCCAAACAAACATTCCAGCACAACCACATTAGTATGTAGCGCATTTACAATTGAACAAGATCTGTTCAATAATTGCAGGTCCAATGTATTTTGAGCTTCTTCATAAAGAAATCTCGTTAATGAATACATGTGCTGAGCACTGTATACAGCTCAAAAAAGATGTTCAGATTGTGCTGTAAAGTAGTTCTAGCACACCTTTTCTTCTTTTACAAACCTTTGAACTTTTCACCAGGATTTCTAGATCTTGATTTGAAAATATCTCAACTAAAATCTTCTCTGGTTGACTGGCTATGGTAGTGACCTTTACAACAACTACAGCTTGCAGACCAAGACAGAAGCTTTATAAAATACAAATATCCAAAGCAGGAGTAGCAGTAAAATCCCCAAACATAGCAACTGTATTTTAATACTTTTTAAAAAATAAAAGACTGCCAAGGAGAGGAAATTAGAGTACAAAAAACATTCGGTTGAGAGGAATGTCCTATTACTGACTTTCACAGTTGTAGATTTGACAGCATGCCTGAAAATGTGACACCATGACACATTCTCACCAAAAAAACCCTGTTGCTTCCTTACCACTTTAAAATCTAAATAATTGAATCCACACTGAGATCCTTTAGTACCTCTGGACTAGGACAGGCCTATTCCAGTCATTAAGCTAGGAATTCTGCCTACGTTTTCAAAAGACATGGAAATATTTAATAGTTGAAGACTTGGAACTGCCTTTGAACCGTGTTTCAAGTCTTAGTTTTATTATTCAGCTGTGGCCCAATTTGATGCAAACTAGGAGTTTTAAGACAATTGCTTGCAGCCACATATATATTTTACATTTGACTATTTTAGTCTGTTTTGCTCCTTAGCGGGGCAAATGTTTCTGTCCCTGAAAATACAATTTCCTTTGTTAGTATTCCCACTGGAGACACTAATTTCCTTGAAAAACTCTCTTTTGTTTGCAGGCATGATTTTTCGATGATGACTAAGGAGCTCCTAACTGTGTTGAAGGGGGAGGGATTCCCAGAAGCTTAGGGAGGAAATTCTCATTTAATTCCTTCTGCAAATCTCACCCTGCAGTTCTGTACGGGGGAACCATATAGTTTTATTGCATAACTCAAGAGTTTTCACACTTAATTCAGCCCTGTGTTGATCTGCATGGTGTCTCACAAAGCAAACTGACTCTAGCATAGGTCACACACTTTTATGAGGGCCATAGGCTATATCTGCTTCCTTTTACAAGACTAGGCATGTTTGTAACCTGCATTGATGTGATGATCACTTACTGATTGACAGGCTGGCTGCTTTTTGCTCATGTAGTAAGAAAAGGGTCACAGACCACCTCTAAGAAGCTGGCTACTACCTATGTGTGTGCCAGATCTGTTTGTCCCCCTGCATACAGTTTTCTACCTTTTCGTTGCTGCTGGCCCCTTGGAGCAGGCTGCAGGCTGGATTAGTTGTTTTAACAGCAGTTACCAACTCTGGGCAATCTTTTCTGGGGATATCTGTAATTTACCACTCAGCCAAAGCGGACTGTGTGGCAGGTGCAGCTCTGATCATGAACTGAAGAGTAGGTTCTTGTTCTGCTAGGAGGGAGCTGCTACCATCAAAACCATTCAGCCAGTTCACAGCCAGCTCCCTGCTGCATCTAAAAGTGGCTCAAGACAGAGGCCAGCAGGGAGAAGGCCATAAAACAAATCCTGTAAAACAGATCCAGTCCACGGGCTACACAGTTCACTGTAAATCTGCACTATAGACACTTATTTTCAAGATTCCAACCCATTTTTCAGAGTTAACCAGTGGACATTGTATATTAACTTCAAAGAACTTGGGAACTGCATTTTTAGCTTGAACTTACAAGCTTTTTTGTAGGTTCAGAATCTGGACTGTGCCCTGTTTGGGTTTTTTAATCTCTCTCGGCCACCCCCCCTCTCCCCCTTCCCCCAGAGGGGAATGTGTGTGTGAGTGTTTGTTTTGTTTTGGGTTTTTTTCTGGGTTGGTTTTTCATTAAAATGTGCTTTAACCCACCAGGGGGTAATAACAAATCTCTGTGCAAATAGTTATGTGATCATGCTCACAAACAGTCAGCAAAACTGTATTTGGGGCCATTCATTTTGCTCTTTATTCTTTTCTAAACTGTCAATGGTTATTTGGAATATTCAAAGCATATTAAGTTAGATGTGCCCATGAAAGTAACAACAAAGGCTTGAAAATGTTATTAAAGATATATGAAATGGTAAGCAGCCTTGGGGCTTAACTCCAATGCTGTTGGCATACTGTCAACCTCCCTTATTCAAGCCATTGCAAAAGATGTCAAGGAGATGGTTAGGAGGTAGTGATTGAGTGTCTTTGAGGTGATTGGCAAAGTCTCATCAGATCTTTCCAGTTTTGCAGAGTAGCTGAAACAATCAAAAGCGATACCTGATTTAATATAGAACCACACGGCTGTGTCTAGTGATTTATCTGGGGAAAAAATGTGACAAATAGATAGGTTTTACTGTACTCAGAAGACAGGTACTAAGCAGGAAGCTTCGGCCCAGCTCTGCTCTAAGTGTCTTTAGCTGATGTGGGTCAATGGATAACACAGCTTTTAAAACACAGCATTTAATCACATGACAATGCCATGTCACACAAAAATCACAAGATGGGAAGATTAAGGATGGATTTCACTGGCATTTAGAGCTGAGAGTCTTCATAATGCCCTTTTTTTGTGTTTCTGGTTACACCAGTGGAGATTAATTTGGTGAGTGGACTTCACGCAGCTAGTGTGTCCCATGACAAGGAGGAAATCCTCTCTTGGATCAGACTGATTCTCAGATACAGCTTCAGCTCATGATAGACAAACTGAGATGAAGATACAATCAAATGGCTCTGTGCTCTGTAGTGCATCTGCTGAAGCCATGTGCTCCAAACATCCAGAAAAACTAAAGTGTGTGTGTGCTAGAGAGGAAGGATTCCCACATTTCCCTTATGTAGCCCTTCTGTCCCTTCCCTGGTCCTCAGCCCCTTCTTGCACAGGTAGGCTGAGAGGGTGCAGGCCTTTCTGGTCAGCTCCAGCTCTGAGAAGTTCTAAATCTACCTGTGCTGCTCCAAAAAAACCCTGTGGGCAGCAGTGATTTCCTGATACTGATGAATGCCAGTTGAACTGGGAGACCACTGCTTCCACCATTTTGGGACCCCTTTCCTTAAAGAAGCCAGCAATCTCATCGCATTTGAACTGTGACAGCTCTGTGCCAGCTCAGCACCTACTGTCTATTTTAGACTCCAACAGTGTATTAACGGTAACAACAGTGAAGCAGAAGTTAAAACAGAAGTAAATTTCTTCACTGAGAGGGTGGTCAGTCACTGGAACAGGCTCCCCAGGGAAGTGGTCATGGCACCAAGCCTGTCAGAGTTCAAGGGGCATCTGAACAACGCTCTTGATCATATGGTTTAATTTTGAGTAGTGCTGCAAGGAGCAGGAAGTTGGACCTGATGATCCTTATGGGTCCCTTCCAACTTGAGACATTCTATGATTCCATGATTAAGTTATGCCTTACTTCCTTTGTATAAATTTCAGCAGTGAGTCCAGGCTGAAATACTTTAAATTTTTTGTTTGAGTCTGTGTTTAAGTAAAATTACTGACAGGGTTTTGGTGGTTTTTTAAGGCTTTCATGAACTTGAGACCTTATGCTCCAGTTTGTGCAGTTGTAAAAAGAAAGTAAGATTGTAAGAAAGAAAAGTAACTTTAAACAAAAATAACAATGCCCAGACATATACTGAATGTACTAATGTGAAAAACATGAATGTGTACTGGACTGAATTTCTCCATGTCAGGGGAAGTATTGCCATGTTGGTATGCCAATTAATCATCCAGAAACTAAATTATTTTGCAGAGCAGTAAGCAGTAACTCTTATATTTAACTCAAGCCTCATCTCATACAATCAATTCCAAATCTTAGAACAAAAGTAAAACTGACTTTTCTTTGGGACCTAATTAGTTTTACAGTGCTGACACTTGTTTTTTGATGTTGCTCTTGTTCCCCCCTCTTATAGACAGAAACTCTGCTTCTTCAGGTGGAAAAGAGAAATCTGTGCGACTGTGTAACTGCAAATCTGCTGAACTGAATCCTGGAGGCCAGCTAAGGAGTATCACCTGTTCAGCGGTTTTTAAAATGCAGCTGTATAAAATACAGCTTTATGGAGTTCATGTTGCAAGCATGTGAGCCCCAATGTACTGAGGAAACTGGGGGGCTGTGTCTTCTATATTTGTCTGTTCTGTTGTTTTTTTTTAAAGAGTATCCTCTTTTCACATCCGCTGGGTTGCCAGTAAGGGCTCAATTCAGTAAATCTTACTTGGTATTAGGGCGGGGGAAAAATTTACCTGCTTTGATTTTTGAATCAGAGTTGGCCAAGTGTAACCCACAAGATAAACATGGCCAACAGTGCTCCAGAGACATTCACAGCTATTCTTTGTCTCCAATATGAACATATATCTGTGGCAACTTACCCAATTATATTGAGATAGGACATTGTGGTCTCTGTAGGCTTTGCCTGTGTATTAAAGATGATGGAAGTCCTTTCTGTTTGTTGTCTGCACTGTGACCACATTCAGGCATGTTATAGTTCTATCAGCTGTGATGAAGTATATGTCATGAGGAATTATGTGTGCTGTACTTGGACCAGAACAGTTTATATCTTACTGTTGAGTTTTCTGATACCCTGTGTAGAAGTGTTGTCTTATTTAATTCAAACCTTTAGTTTCTTCCCCTCCTTCCCTGGACACTCCATTCTTAACCCACTGTTTCTCTAAATAGCTTTATCTTAGCAGGTCAAGTGGCTAGAGTAGAAAAAGGAGAATAAGGGTATGACTAGGCAGCCTTGCCAGTTCCAGCTGTACCCAATCCTGCTAACAGCAACTGCTCAACATCACATTGAAGGAAAGCTCTGTGCGGTGCCAAGAAGTTTCTTCATGAGAGTCCTCCTTATTTTACTTCAGGTGAAATGCAGTGATAAGGTCATGTATATTTGGTCCATTCTGTGATGGACTGAACTATGAATATTTTGGTCTTTCCTTGTAGTTGCCTTTGAAAGCTGCTCCTTTTGTTTCAGGCGTGAAGAAAGACTTGTGCACCTGAAAGCTGAGATTATTTTTATCCTCAACTCTACTACTTTATTCTGAGATACGTTGTCCACTCACAAGTCTGAACTGGGCTGAGCAGTTTGAGTAGGTGCTCTGAGTTTGTTTGACATGGTTTAGAGCTGTCTCAAACCACTCCAACAGTGGGACTGTGAGGTGCTGACCTGGTTTGGGGAATGGGTGGGAGGTAGACATCTGAAGGCCAAGTTCTCTTCAGCTTAATTTGGAAGAAAGTGCCTGCCTGTGGCTTCACTTGTCTAACTAAGCTGGTGGGACTTTGCTGGAAGTGGACGAGAGAGGAAAAACAACTACTGCTCTGCCAGTCCCAGTATGGTAAGAGACAGCTGGGGGAGTAGGGGAACACAACAGACAGCCTCAGTGGCTTGCCAAACCTGTCTCAGGGCTTGGGAAACCAATTCTTGCACACTGAGAAGTGCAGCATGTTCTTCTGCATGGAACCAGGATACAGGCCAGTGCAGAAGCTCAGTGTGAACTGGAGAGGGGATTCTGATGTTATTTTTCCTAATTCCCTTGAGGACATAACACCTGTTGCCACAAGAAGCAGCAGCCAGGAGGGGTACAGATGGGGAAAGGGGGATAACTTTCTCATTCTCTTCCTCAGAATGTGAATTTTTTAAGAAAATATTAAAAGATTCCTTTAAAGTCTGCAGAATATCCATTACAACCAGGGATTTCCTAGTGGAAATTGCTGTGTGCTCCTTTGAAGACCACCTCACCTATTTTCCTTTAGGTGAACGGTTGTTCTGTACTACCTCTTGTTCAAACCCAGCAAAATAGCAGGAGTGCAGAAAACAGTTAATATGCCACCAGTTCTAAAGAAAGATTGTTAGGGAGGTCTGGGAACTGCACCCAGCAACCAGAATATCTGTTCCGGGCAAGTAAACAGAAACTCTTGAAGGATTTGAATATGTAAACTCAGGTTTAATATGACACAGTGACAAGAGTCAAGACTATTTTTATAGAGCAAATGAATACAGCAGAACCAGATAAACTGGTGACAAAAGCAGCTAGGCTAGTCCAAAGTAATGTACAGACTAGAGGTCTTCTGTCTAGACAAGAGGTGAGTGAAGAAGGATATGGTAGAAGTTTATAAAACCGCGAATGACCAGAGACTGACTGTTTGCTGTACCTTCCCAAACAAGTGGGGTGCACTCAATGAAACCAGCTGGAGGCAGGGTCAGAGCAAACAGGAGAATGATGCTCTTGATCTACTGTGTGTTTCAGTTGTGGAAGTCCTCATTCCAGGATGTTGCTGATGCTAAAAATTTATGTGGGTTTAAAAAGCAGCTGTTCAGACTCATTCCTGAAAATCCTATTGCAAACTGTTAAATATAAAACCACCAAGATTCCTGAACCACAAGTTTCTGCAAGTTAAGGGTGTTGTAGGAAGACATTGCAGTTGACCTAGGTTTATGTTTTTCCCTATACATTTCCTATCAGTCAGTGCCAAAGCTAAGATACTGGTCTTAGAAGGATCTTTGGTGTGATCTGGTGCAGTTGTTCTTATGTGTAGTAATAAGCCTCTTCCCAAATTCATAACATAAACTTCCCTGTGCTCCGTAGAGCCATTCCTTTTTATCCCTTATAAACAAACACTTTTAGCAAGTCTTGAAGTTCTGGGTTTCCCTGTTGACTGAGGACATGGCACCGCTAAGTAGGCCAGTGGTCCCGCTTCTGCAGCCCAGCACATTGCAGAGGCCACTCCAAAAGGAGGAGTAAAGGCTTCTTTTTGAAGGGAAAGAAATGATACTGCAAAACATTTGCCTACTGCCAGGAAGGAGCTATATAATTACTCAGAGATTCGTGTACAAGCCCAGTTCTGTCTAGCTTTCAACCCTTGCCCTATCAGCCTTGGATTTTTGCTCAAGACGCTGTCCTAGTTACCCTTTGTGTTGACCATTCAATATGCAGATCATCTGTCCCATGCCATAAAGAAGTCTTGCAGCAATGCACTCGTGAGTAGCAAACACTTGTGCATGTGAAAAATGTCTGAAAGTGATCATACGTTGCTGTGGTCATGCTGCTGAGCTGGGAAATTTCTTCCAGACTTATAGTCCTACGTCTTTGATGGCTCTGGCACTGTTTTGCCTCTTGTTCCTCTTCATCTAGGCATACAGTATTTTCTCTGCCCTGTGAAAGCCAAATGTTAAAATTTATTTAACATTAAAAATGCAAAGTGTTAGTACAAACATGCTTTCTCTTCCCATCATAATTAAAACTGCCACTGTGCCTCCTACAAGAATTGCATTTTTTCTCCTCAAAATCCAAAGGTCCCTGCTAAATCCAAACTGTTGTTTCATATATAGTTAATAGGGCCATCAGAATATGCATGCATCCTCCTTGCTGTACAACTTGTCCTGTTTTATCCCCTGCAGTACATGATGTGGTTGTCTCTTGCTTTGTGACTGCACTGAAAGCTGTCTGGGGCAAAGAAGTTGTCATGTCAGTAGCACTGGAAGGTGGCCATCACACCTTCAGGTGTTGTGAACTTACGAAATAAAAATCACAATGTAAAATATGCTGGGTTGTTGCTCTAGTTTCAAACACAGTATTTTCTTTTATGCATAGGTTTGAAATTTAATCTCCATGTAGATATTTCTTAACCTTCTAACTCCAGCTTGCTGTTCTGACTGTAACTTTGTAGAGATAAGGAGGGGCAGAGAAGGTATTTTCAAGGCCTCTGAGCTCCTGAACTTTAAAAAGTGACTTAAAACAGAAGAAAAAGAGTTGCAGGCATGGATGTAATGAGAAAGGAAATGCAAATACCTGCATATATTCTATTTCTTACATTGGTCATCATAGACTTTTCTTTCCTGATAGTCAAGGCTGTCATTTGTTTCTGCTCTGAACAAACCATGCACTTGCTGAAAACTTACTAACATATCAGCTTGTCTTCATTAGCCTTGAGCATCTTTTGCTGTTTAAATCGAAGTAAGTGATATTGCACTTTTCTGATCATTTAAGTGGCAAAACTATAGCTTGCTCTCCTTGTCAATCAAGTCTGAAAATGGAACAGGACAGGCAACTCTCATTATTCTTTATATAGCTTCACTCTTCGAGAGTCCAAATCAACTGGAAAGACAGACTGTTCCATATGGGAAGCAGGGCACTAGTTTCAAGGGAGGCCAGTGTTCAGGTTCTTATTTTGGCATGGGAGGATCTGAATACTCTGTGTGTGTGCATTAATAGGTGCACTTGACACTTAATGTTCGTGCCCAGGCAAATGGAATGGCAGCCTCCACCCTGAACTACTTTTAATTGTTAGATGTTTTCTAAGCATTGATGGTATTTTCTGGTTTTGGTTTGGTTTGGTTTTTTGGTTTTTTGTGGGTTTTTTTTTTTAAGATTAGAACTCTAATTTTACTCTATTCCTTTATTTTTTTCCTAAACTCCAAAAATATTTGGCTATGCAAAAGCCAGTAGGTATCACTGACAGAGAAATCAAGGAATCACATTGCTGAGAGTTTTTGCTCTATGAAGTGTCAGTTGATGCATTACAGCAGTTAGGGTTTTGTGTTAATTGTTACAGAACGTACAGACAAAACACAGCTTCTATTTGGCTTTAAGTGCGAAAAACTTTTATTGCATGACATTTTGATATACATAAGGATATTTATCTAAGGGGCTTCTCTACGAAATAGTGTAGGAGCTTTTCTGTATAACAGAGTTGCGTCTAGTCCAAATTAATGGAAAGATCCGCTAACATAAAGTACATTTTAATGTCAAATATTTTGAGCAAACCAATGTTCATTTAGGAAAAAATAAGTCCTTTTGTGTGGCTTCCACACTAAGCCTGGTGAAACTTAGCATTTTCCTTTGCATAAATGCCAACATTCTTTAAAGTTCCCGGTGATACCAGGTTTAGTGAGGCTATATCTATTCAACTCTTTACAACCTAAAAAGACAAGCATGGTTTCACTCTGAAACTTTTCAGTTTAATATAGGGCCTTGGGAGAGACACAAATTTTGGGACCAAAATCAAAGTTGCCTGCATTTGCGAATGCTTATAGTCAAGGCTCTCATTGCAGGCCATCTTTAGTGCTGTTGACTTGCAAAGGTCTGGGCATTGTGGTTGTTTCTTTTCCTCAGTTGAAGAGCAGAACTTCATACAGGCGGTAAATTTCATACACATGATTTCTTGCTTAAGCAGCTTTTGCATTAATCCTGGATTACATATACACTGTAATAAAGCATCCAACTTGTGAAAAGTATCTGATTTCAGCCAACAGCACTGAATATGACTAATGCACAATTCAGTCTTGCATTGAAGTGGGAACAGAACATTGTTTAAATGCTTTTTGACAGCTGGTATACTGCCCATTTAAAGCATGGTTTGTTTTACATACAATGTAAAATCAAACTGTGTTTTACCCATGGAAGGTTGAACCGTGTCCCAGAAGTCGATAGCTTTTCTAAAATAAAATGAGTCTCCCCACCTCCCCTTTCTGTATGCACATACAGGCTATTCACAGAACTGCCTGTGCCTTTAGTTACTCTGGTTTTGGTAGCCGCAGAACAATGTGCCCCTATCCCAGCGCTGAAAAAACCCAACCAACAGGTTCTGCTCTCAGAACACAAGAATTAAGAAGGGATTTTTGCACACAGCTCTCTAGCAAGTAAAAAATGACATGTCTATATCTTCCTAGACAGGGATAAGACAGGCAGTAGTGAGGCAAATAGGTCAGCTTCACTCTCAGTGGCATTCAGACTGAGAGTACACAAGCATTACACAACCCTTGCCTATGCTGTAGTTTTACCCTTTGTCTAGCACAGTGACAGTTGCTGAATTTCCAGCACTCCAATGCAAACCTCAAATATGAACTAGGAAAACTGGTGTTTTGCCAGTGGTTCTTACTTTTTCTTGGAACCGAAAGCCTGAACTGACCTTTGTTTTACAATAGCTTGACAGGAGCCCCGGTGTAGCAGAAAGCATTGTAGGCTTTAGAAGGTGTTTAAAATTGCTTGTCACACTTGGCTTCAGTTGATTTTTGGAGAACTGATCAAGCCTGAATGCTTTTCCACATCTTACACTGTGGTGAAAGAGGCCTCTTGGAGTTGACTAGTTCCTGCATTAAAGGATCTTGGGGCTAAGTTTCTATCATACTTCCTAATTGCGGCCACATCCCTGTTTTGCAGTGTCACATGGACTTCATTGGGACAGCTGCAGTGTCTCAAAGGCTCATAGCCGACCATGGTTTAGCTTGTGGTTGGGTTCTTGAAGGGTTTTCCAGGAAGCTGTAAGATGGGGAACTTGGCAATCAGTGATGCCAAGAACAAATTTGTCATTTCATGAAGGAGACCTTTCTCCCCCACCAAACCTCAGACTTAGTGTTTAAAGAAGATACCAAGCCATCAAGCAAAGGTGAATCATTACCTCATGGCATGAGAGACAAGATAAGTACAAGGCGCTTTAATTTTCAGTCCTCAGGGCCTGAGATGGCTGCCAGAAAAAAAGGCAATGCAATTTATTCTGTTTATGGGCTGAAACATCTACAATGCACCAGCCTCTTGCCTCTCAATTCATTTGCAAGAGTGTAAAATAATTATTTAAAGGAGGATTAAGAAGCGGTGGGCCCTGGCAGCTGCCCTGCAGCCAAGTGTCTCTGAATTCCCTTATCAGTGATTCATCCCAAAATGGGAATGTTCTTTAGCCATCATACTTGCTTAGGCCAGAAAAACATTGCCTTTGCCCTGATAACTGGGGAGGGAGAAATAGCCTGAATTTCAGATGCTGTGCAAGGGCAATGCGTTTCTCCCAGGGGTGTCTGTGTTTATACTGGAATTAGAACACAGAGAGCTGGGAAGTGACTGCCTGGAAGCAAAATGATTCTCATAATCATAGGATCATTAAAAATAGGACGGGAAAGGTATCCATAAAAAATCACCCAGTTCATCCCTTGTCTTTATGCACAGCCAGCTGTCCCAGTGCCATTCCCAAATGATGTCTAGTTTATGCCTACAGGCTTAGATATCCCCATCTTTGACAGGCAATCCATCCCAGTGCCATCCCTGTTATTAAGAATTTTTCCAGGGGCTTTGTTGGTGCCTTATTGATGCAATTTAAACCTCTAGTTACTTCTGCTGCTGTTGGTGTCTCTGCTAGTTCCTAGTATTGCAGTGACCAAACCAGATGCAATACTGCAGCTCAGACCTTCTGCTGAAGGCAGTCTAAGATCTTGCACTTTTTTTTTATATCCCTGTATAATCACATTTTTTTGGCAATGACAGAATATTGTAGACTGATTTCAGCTTGTGACTCCCTAGCTCCACCGTAGAAGTACCACTTAACCTGCTGTTCCCCATTCCAAATAGGAGCTGTTGATTATTCCTGATGAAATGTAGCACCTTGTCCTCGTCCTTATAAAATATTATTATTTTAGACCCCCTTTTTTTAACTTATCTGTATGATTTAAATAGTTTGTAACCAGCACTGCTTATAATCTCCAGACTGATGTTACATCTTAAATAACCACTTTGCTTATTCATTATCCAGCTGACTAATGAAATGCTGAATAACCCTTGAACTAAGTGAGTCTCTGCAGACCCAATATGATATATCTTTCCATAGTGGCAGTGACCTATTGCTAGGGCTCAGCAGTGACCCAACCAGTTTTGCTGGCCTCAGAGCAGTTTCCTTGGCTTGCTTCTGACAATGCTGTTCAACACAGCAATACAAATCTTCCTGAAGTTGATTAAATTTGGCTTTCCCTACCTGCAAGGCCTGTTACCATGTCACAGAAGGAAACTAAACTGGTTTGACTTGATTCTTGACAAATACCTCCTATTTGCAACTCCAGTTTTTGTTTTCTGAATGCTTACAAACTGTTTGTTGGTGGGATTATTGCTTCTAAAACATTCATAAGGACTGATGGTAAACTGGCTTGTGTGTCATATAAGGGAGATTTTCTCTTCCCCCTTTTAAAGATAGTCACTACATTTACCCTTTTCCATGGCCGGTATAGCTCACATCTTCCCTGAGCTCTCTGCAATGGTTGCTGATGGTGGTTGCTTTGGTTTCTTCTTTAAATATCCTGAGGTAGGTCTAGTGATAGCCCTGAGTAAAAAAAGAGCTCTAGGCAGATTGAAACCCAGAAAAGTGATGTGCCACAAACCTACAAGCGTATGTAACCAAAGCAAATTTCTGTTCAATGTTCTTACCTAAAACTTGTGCACTGGTATTAGTTATGTTAGCCTGCTGCTCACTAGTTTGCCTTATTTTGGTTGGGTAGGTAAAACAGATGCTAAGACCTCTATTACTTTCTAGGCCTCAACTTGATTAACTTTCCCCTTCTACTGAACAGAGAACAAACTCTTCACTTGGTTTCTGTCTTCCTCACTCTCCATGTGTTTAAAAAATGCTTTCTTGCTATTCTTCATGTTTCTCACTATTTGCATCTGGGTTTGCTACTTGGCCTTTCTGGGGCCTGTATTCTCTTGCCACTCTGTTATTCAAGTAATAGTAACCAGGCACAGATTTTTCTGTCTCTGTGCTTTCTTCTTCTGTTTGAGTTCAGAAAAAGGGCTTATGGCCATGTTAGCAGGCAATGATTTAACACTTCATATTACAGTGGGATTAACCACCCCACTTGCCATGTGTACTCATGAGTATAATAATAGAGTTCTAAAATTAGAACCTTTGCCTGCACCTTCCTTTTAGGCACACATATCTAACTCAGGCCTTTAAAGTTAGTGATTTTAACTAGGTACATACATTTTGTTCCTTCAGTGCAAAGATGTAACTTTCAATACCTGTGACACTTAGGCATCAACAAGAGATTTTCTGAGGGAGCTACCAGATGTCTGCCCTCATCTTCCCAATAAATGTCTGGGTGGTTCTGATTATTTTGGAGGAAACTCTTCTTTTGTTAGCAAATGATAATTAGGCATGGCTTCTCTGTAGAAAAAGAAAATGAAGTACAAATATTTCCAACAGCCCTCTGGGATTCACTATGACATTCTCCAGACAGCAGTTGGACTCCTATGAATCTCTTGGAATTTTCTCATCCTTAAAATTAAATTGGGTACTGATATTCCTTAGTCATAGGGGTAGGCAATAGGGGATATAATAGCAAAGCAAGTCATGCAAATGCTTTCACGCTTCTCTCTTCTTCAGCTTTGCTGGAGGTGATAGAACAACACAGATTTCTGGAACTTCTTCATGCAGACCAGATTCTGTTCCCTGTGAATTGAGAACTGTGTCTTGGACCACACGGTTCTGCTAGCAAGAGCAGTTGGGAACTTCTTTCATGCTTCTTAAAGACCATGTCATTTGACACAAAAACTGACCCAACTCTGCAAGTTCAATGTCTGATTGTTTTACATTGGCACCAAGCAATTAAAAAAATGGGCATTATTTTAAGCTTAGCGGTGTGCTGTAACACAAAAATAACACCATCCACCCCATTAGATGGTGGATAGAGGGTGCCCTACCACAGATCCCTCCCAGTGTCACAAGTGGGACCAGGTTCAATGGTGGTGCACTGTCTGGATGGCAGTAGGCCGGTTCAGCAAGGACCCCTTCTGTGGTACTATTGCCGTGTTAAGTCTGGATATTGGGTGGTGGAGCAGTCAGAAACCAAGACAAAGATGGTCCATCCTCTCGCAGAGAAGCTCTATTGGATGCATATACGACTATGCAAAACTTTGCTGTGATATAGAGGCCCTAATAACAAGATACCACCAAACCATGTGTAGGCATCCTTGGAGTCTTGGCATCCTAGGAATGACGTATTTCAAGACCTTCAGCTTTATTCCAAATTTTCCCAAGTTCTCTGCTCTGATCCCCTTTATACTTTTTGCAGTTGTTTAGGGTGGGTGACACTACTTACTTCTGTGGTTGGCCTTCTTCCCTGAGATGTCAAATTCCTTTCCTTGCTTTATCGTGTGTTGCACTGCTTGTTCTACATACCTACTGAAAAGACCAAACAATTATGAAAAAGGTTTTACAAAATACTTATGACTTTAGAAAATACTATATTGATACCTTGAAAAAATATTAGAACAAACAGTGCTTTCCAAGTTATCAAAGGTTATTGCATCTGTAGGCAATTCCTTTCAGTCCTTTTCTTGAAGCTCATGTATGAAAAGTATGATATGGCCATGGGACCATAATGAGGGTATGCGCAAGAAACACATATGCCAGCATGAATGGAAGTGTAAGGTTTGCATTTTGTGCCAGAATTTCCATTTGGTGTTATTTAAAACTGCAGATCAGGGCTAGACTGTGACCAGCGCTAGATGAGTGTATAGGCAAACTGTACAACGTTGTTCCATTATATCCTGGCTCTTACAGAACTGCTCCTTTAACAGGCATCTGAGGCCTGTGAAGAGACAAACAATGTTAAACTGAGCCATCTCACACAAACTCACTTCAGGCATCCAACTTCAGAGTCTGGATTAGGAGTCTCAGTTTCTCATAAAGTCTGTGGAGCCATTTTGGTGCATGTGTGCCGTGACTCACCTTATGAAGACCCCACTGGCTGAGACTTTCATTTGGACCTTCCATGCAATGGAAGCTGAGCTTCAGTTGCACTTTGGGCTAAAAATTTGCTTAATGTGTTACTCTTGTAGGAATTGCTTCTACAACTCTGGGCTGCCCCTCTGCAGTCTTGCATGCACAAGGCAATTCCACTTTGCCAGGAAGCAGTCAAGAGCCTGGGGGCCTTTGAGATGACCTTTAAATTAACCTGGTGCAAAAAGCATAAGCATTGAAATGAGGGATGTAAAAGGTAATTCTGAGGAAGCCACAGGAACAAGTAAAATAGAAGCAGAGTACGTTGCTGGTGACAGTCCCTAGAGCTGAAGACATCCAGGGGTAAATTGTGTCTCAGCCTGGGAAGGCTGGTACCTCCACAGCTTGGCAGGTTAGTTATTCTGTACAGAACAGGAAGGCTGGAGGCTGCTCCCTGGTGAGAGGAGACATAGTGTCCTCCTGTGAAAGAACAACAAAGATGAGTCTTGAACCACACTCTGGGGCAAACAGGTATTGAAAGTGTCTCTCTCTTTTTTCCAAAAAGTATCAAAAAATATCACCTCCACATCCTGAAGGCTTGATTTCAGCCAGTTACTTATGGAGATCCAGAAGGGCTCATGCTTGAGCTTTGTCAGGACACAATCTATTAGCAAAATCCTGGATCAAGAGTTGATCTTGAAGTGAGCGTCTTTAAACTTTGACAGTACATAGGTTTTGACTGGGCTGTTATCATGGTTACCTAGTGTGATCCTGTGCAGGATCCATATTCCTGGGCTGGTTCATGTGCCAATGTTGCTGCTGTCCACAAGGCTTTGTTTTCAAGGTAGTTAAATGAAGACCATAATGTAGTCTTCCCTGGCGTGCAGGGCACCATCAACAGGCCCTGCATCTTTATTTTTCCAAGCAAGCTTTGGAGTTTTAATCTCATTTTAAACCTCTTGGAACAAAATCTCACTTTGAGTTACAACTAAAGCAAGGGATGGGAGCTGCATATTTCAGCACATTCCCTTTGGGAATAAAATCGACAAACACAAAGATTGCCTAAGACCCTCTTACGTGCGTAGCAGCAGCCAGTGTTCACCAAGAAGAGGACATGGCCTTTGAGGAACTGAGTCAGGGGAGGAGCTCAGCAATGACCATTCACCACATTGTGGTCCCTTTAAATCTTCTCCACTTGGCAGCTCCAATTTTTCGGTGTTGCTATAGCAAATCTCCATGGCAATGACCCTAATCAGGGAAGGGGGATGCAGAGGGGGCGCATGCTCAGAGCGGCTGCTGGAGCCTCTCCTGCTTGCTACAACTGCTCCAAGGGTCTAGCAGACAGGCGAAGAAAAAGATCAGGTATTGGGCAAACTGGTCCGTGGGGTGCATTGCAAGCACATGGCATGTGGGTTTGTTTGCGTGCGCATGTGGGTCTGTGCTTATCAGGTCTCGTCCACTTCTTTGTGGGTTTGTGTGTGGTAGCAAACTGCTGATTTTCACTATTTCTCCTTGTTTCAGGCAGGGAAGATAGCTTGAATTATTGATGAGATAATGGCGTTGCCGTCTGTCTGGAGTGTGATGCGTGTGGCGATCCCGTTCATCTCAGTGGTTGGCCTGCTAAGCATGAGGCTTGTAGGGGCCAGCCAGGACCCTGGGAGTGTGATTCCTGCAGAAAGTATGTACCTGTCATGTGCACTCATGCCCTCCCGCTGCACCGCGTCTGCTTTCTTTCCTCCACTTAACTCACAGCAGCCACACAGACCTTAAGCTCCAGGAAAACGCAGCATTGCCTGATTAGCGAGGGAGTAATGATGAGTTTGTAACATGTCAGCAAAGCCCATGAAAACAACGCTTATAAAAACAGCACGTAAGCAAAGGATTAGTAGTCATTTAGGAAAAAAATGCTAACTGCATACTATAATTTTTATTGGAGCTTGTTTCAAAGCTCTTTGGGTTTAGGTCTTTTAGATCTGCTTCTAGAGAGTTTCATTTCAAGATTTGCCACAATACATATAACATGCTTGCTAGTCTGGATATTGTTGGAAGAAAATTTGTGTCTATTTCTGCTAAGGCATTACATTTTTCTTATTTTAGTATTTAGCTGGAACAATAGGTCAAGTTCAAATTTCTTGTAACTACTACAGACTGACACAGGGGAGGTTTACCCAATCAGTGTATTTGTAAAGCGTATATAGATTTCTGAAATCCTGCTGCTATTCTGCAGATCTAATAAATAAATAAATATGACAGACTGGCTTGAGCACACCACGGAGCTGGGTTCTCTTGAATTTGGATCACAGCTCTGCATTAGCTTCCTCTGTCATTTTGAGCAAGTCTCTACTTAAACATTCTTAGCTCCAAAATGAGGCAAAACATGGAGTCAGTGTTCTCAGGGTGTTCTGATAACAAGTGGAAAGTAGCCTTTCATTAGAAAATATCCTCTGGGAGGAAAAAGAAAAAAGGAAGGTAATTGTATACAAACCTATCTTTAGTTCTTAGTCATGCTTACTTTGTATCGCAGCTATCTTTTCACATGGCTGCAGAAATATTTAAT
Organism: Falco rusticolus; assembly: GCF_015220075.1. Lineage (NCBI taxonomy): Eukaryota > Metazoa > Chordata > Aves > Falconiformes > Falconidae > Falco > Falco rusticolus. Next base: position 80,052,495 of record NC_051187.1, on the reverse strand, counting down.
AGAAGACCTGATTTAGTCACTGTTTTATTCTCCTATAATTCCATTACTAGTTTTCAAATACACCTATGTGTATTTGTCTCTACAGAGTTTACATGCTGAATTCCCTTCTTTTTCCATTCTTTTCTATTAGTGCTAAGTTTTGGTTCTTAAACAGACCTCATTGACCTCATCTCTATTTTGTGTGTGTGTTTTTTAGGTATTAATTAATTTTAGTAAGTTTTGTGACAAGTAGTCCATTTTGTTTCCTCAGGGAGAATATCGTGCTTGAAAAATAAACTATATGTGCCCTATATGTGTGTCTATTAGCAGAGGCAAGTCAACACATTTTTGGGGCAAAGTATATCGTGGTTCCTTACTCTGCTTGTGTGGTGGAAACTCCCATTTTATCTGTAGAACAAAACTCTTGGCCAGGGTCTCTGACCCCAGTCTCAAGGAGTTGTATTTTTTATATCTTCTGGCCAAGCTACTGAGACCCCTGAGGAGCACTTGAGGAAGGTTCCTTGACTTGTCTGACTCCTGCATGTGAGAGAGAGGAATGAAGGGCAGGTCAGAGTGTTTCTGTGTCCAGTGTTTCTGGAGAGACAGGCTGCTCTGTCCTAAGTAATGGAGGCTGGTAGCATTGCTACGAATGCATAAGGGTATTTATGTCTGAGGCCAGGTGAGGAGGAAGACTCTCAGCTGATCATGGATGGCGAATTGTTCTGTGCTGCTGTAGGGACAGAGTTTTAAAGCAGCAAGAAACTCAGGATGCTCCTAATCAGCCACTTGTTGAGACAGTGCTGCATAGCTGCTAAGTGTTCCAGGTACTTTCCTTTGCCCATCTAGTCTCTTCCTGATAGTTAACCTGTGGAAGTCCTCCCTTAGGAAGCTATGGATGCTAAAAGTTTTCTTGGGATTGCAGAACTGATTGGGTAAATTCAAGGGGAAATTGTTCCAGATCTGTTCCAGATATGAGCTGTCCTATGCCAGCTGCTCTCAAGGCTTGGGAATGCTCCTAGACACATTTGTTGTACTAGAAGTGATGTGGCTCATGAGAAATAGGACAGTGGGCCAGGCAGACCTTTGATGTGACATACTGCAGACATTCCTGGATCTTTTCCTGCTTGATGTCAGATGCACTGGCTATTTCTCATCATGGAGTGGATCCTCCTGGGCACTGACCCATTTTGGGGGCAGTGCTACTGGCGCACGTGCACATACCTTCCCCATTGCTGGCACTTAAGTCCATACTGTCAGCCCAGGTAAACTGGTGGCTGTGGGATCCTGAATGACCCAGCAACAAAACCGGGGCTCTAGTACATGTTCTTGGCAGGGGTATATGATGTATATGAACCGTACTAGGTGTCCTTCTGCAGGGCAGACCAGTGTGGTGCTCGATGCTTTTCTCTGTTCCCAGGTGGATGACGTGGTACTGGAAACATGCCTTGAGTAGGAACAATCTCTTGTGGACCACACGGCCCTACAGCCTCACTCTCCCACTTGGTGGGAGAAATGTGTTCTTCCTACAGCAGCATGAGCTGGAGAGGGACAGCAATGTCCTCATGCAAGTGTGGGAGGTGCAGGAGTCACCCGAAAGAAGCATGAGAGTGAGTCACAGTTCTTAGCATTGCAGAGGGATCCTGCCCTCTGTGTGGCACTGATATCTGGCTTGGGGTACCATCACCTGCTCTCTGCTTGGCATAGTTTCTGCCAGCCAGAGAGCCAGGCCCAGCTTTTTATGAATAACGCTAATTAGCAGTGGTTAACCATGTCCTTATACACAGCACTTTGCATATGCAAAAAACTGTTCGAGTATGAAGTGGTCTTACTAACATTTGTGGATTATTTTGTTTAAAGTTCAATGCAATCCACTAGAAAAAATATTAAGTAGTTTCTCCAATCTCCCATTTCATTTATAGCCCAGATCACCCACTGTGAAAGCTGAAATGTGGAATTTGAAGAACAGAAGCTGGTCAGTCTGTTTTCATTAGCCAAGGTGCATGAAATACAAAGAGTAGATGCCATGTGCATGTGATGGAAAGTAAATCAGACTTCCACAGTGCTTTCAGTTCCAGTTTTTCACCAAGAAGAAGCCAAGAAGCATATTTTAGGCTCTCCTCCCCCACTTCTCCCCAAACACACAAAGACACATACAGTCTTCGTGCTGACAGGACCCATTTAAAGAATTATAGCTGACTCTTGATAATTCTCATTATGTTAATCCACAAACCTGTTAAGTCTCCCTATGAATGATAGTCTGTTCCCAGCTGTCAGCAAGGAATTAATAGCACTCTGCTGTACTTTGCTATGAGGCGACTTAGGTTTAGTTTCATGATTACTATAAGCTGATGTAAGCCTATGCTGCCTTTGCCCTCCTCCCCATAACCTGGCCTCCTGCCCTTGCCCTGTTTCTTGTTCTGGCCCCAGAACTTGGGTATTCAGGATCTGATCTGGAGAAAAAAAGATCAGCAATCCAGCTGACCAAGCAACTGCATGGTTACTCCTGCTGTAAGTGACGGAAAGTGTGGGAACATGTAGCCAAGGACAGAAATCAGGGTGGGATTGCTGCTATTGGCAACAGCACATTTAGATTTGTTTAAAACCTTTGTGAAAACAGACCCTTAGATCATATGTTGGGGAAATGTCCATGGACATCCTACTGAAAATATTGTAAGCATGAAGAGAGATGAAGTCTAGCTAAATAGGCCAGTTTACCAGTCCAGCTCTTCAGTCTGGAAAGGAGACACTGAGGCAGGGAGTGATGGAAAGCAGCAAAGTCATAAGCTGGACAAAAATAGTGAATATTTAATAACGGTCTCTTCCACTGCAAAAAATTAGAGGCAGGAAATGAAGGCAGCAGATGTTAACCTCAGAGCAGACAGGAATGGTATTTTGTTCACTCACTGAATAGCTAAGCTGTGGAACTCATTGTCACAGGATGCTGTAGGTGCCAAAAGTTTACATGGATTCAGGAAGTAATGAGGCAAATGAATGTGAGAAAAATTCACGGCAACCTTATCAGATGTAGAAACACCAGTCAGACTCAGGATATCCTCAAACATCTTGATAGGCTGGAAGAACATTTCTAATCTTATTCTTATATATTCCTTAAGTATTTGCTATTGGCTACTGCAGGAATCTGGCTAGTGTAATAGTTTAAAAGCCTGTTTAAATCAGTACTTGGGCAGGTTTGCTGGTAAAAGTCTGACTGTAGCTACAGGCTTTCCAGGTAACAGGGTATCACCTCTATTTTATTTGGGGAACTGCTTGCAAGTTGCTCTGTGCTAGTGCTTGATGGAGAGATCAGAACTGCCCTAGTTCAGTTCCCAAAGTGCTGAACAGATGTAAGCTCTGCAGGGCTGCATGGGTGGAAGAGTTTATAGCTAGCCACCTCCCCGGCTGCTTATCACCTCCTCCCAGGTACAGCTGTCCTCGCTGTCCTCTCATCTGCCAGTAGTGCTGCTTCAGTGAGTGCTCTCTGTGCTGCTCTAAGTCAAAATGATGTGTCCCATACTGGGATGTAGCTGGTTGGAGAATGACATGAGCTCTCTCGCTGCCAGTGCTACAGGGCTGCTAGCTCCCAGCAGGCAGGAGTACTAACCTGACCCAGGGATAGCTGTGCCTGGAGAAGGACTCTTCATCAAGAACAGCCCAGGAGACTACTTTAGAAAGTATGAATAAATATCCCATTATGTGGTGAAACTGTCTGCATCTGCATGGTGGCGTCAAAAAGCAGTGTGGTGTGAGTAGCTTCGCATGTGCTGACCCAGGACACAGAGCTGCCCAGGCAGGTATCCTCAGTGTCACCACCATCTTCCTGCAGAGGCTGCTTTGATGCCAGGGCAGCTACTTTCACAGGGGTGGCAGAGTGAAACAACCACTTGGCATAGTTGTGTGGTTCCACTAGTACCTCCCCGTCCACACAGGAGCACTTGGCTGCCATAAATACCAGTGAATGATTCCATGCAGCCATCGCCTTTATAAGGGCCTGGGAAGATTTCCTGGGTAGCAGGCAATGATTGACTGTTGAATTCATGACTCCTCAGAGAGCTTTCTCCACACTGCCAGAGCAGGAGACATTCATTTATGACCCGAAGTTTGGATTTTTCTCCATCAAGTTCTGATTTTAAGAACACTTTAGTAACAAGTACTTCAAGATATGCAGCACTTCACCAAGGTGTAGCCAGGGCAGGGTGCTTTCTGAGATCACAGCAAGGGGAGGGAGCAGACCATGGCATCAAGCAAATGATGGATTTGTTGACAGCAGACTGAGGATGCAGGTTCTCTCTGAGGACTCTGCTCCATGATCTGAAGTGGAAAAAATTAAATCACTGAAATACTGAAACCAGGAGGGGGTTGTGTGTCTTTGAAATGTGCTCGAAACCATCCTGTCACTATTTCTCTTGGACCTGGAGTCTTTGTGAGTGATGTACTTACAGAGGTGGAGACTTTGGATCTCCCCATATCCCTGGAATTCAATCCCTGGCTTGATCCCGGGGTCTCCCTGAGATGTCAGCTGCACGGAGGGGAGATGGAGGAGGATGGATGGGAGAGAAACACCTCCTGAACAGGTCAAAGACCCTAAGAGGTTTGCTGGGGACCAAGAAGCACTCTGGCTGCTCCCTTCTGTCAGGCCCAACTGCTAAGTCCATGTTGGCAGCAGGGTGCCAGGCATGGGGTGCTGCAGTGCTGCACAGCAGGTCCCTGGCTCCAGGCAGCTCCCCAGCTATCTCAGCAGCAGCTTTGCGCCCTCTTTGCTTTGTCAGAGCAGCACAAGTGGCTGCCTGTGGGCAAGGGTTTCAGCACTCCCCCCAACACGGGGGCTCTGTGATCAGTACAGAAGGCCTCTCTTCCCATTCCACCTGCACCTCCTCCAGTACCTGCATTTCTTCTCCTAAAAACCCACAAAAGGGCTTAAGTGCAGGGTGAATCCTGGCAGAGTGGAAATGCCCAGGTCCAGAAGTGAGCCATTCTAGTTGTTGTCGTCTCCTTCTCCCCCTCTTCTCTGCCTTTTCCCTGCCCTGCCCCTCTGTGCACACACACTGGCACCAGCTGCAGAGCCAGTGGGATGCTTTGCATTCCTGGCAGAGAAAAAATACAGCAGCAGGTGAAAGGAAGCAAATACAGATCTGGCACTGTCCCTTGCCAGGCTGCTCTGTAAGAGCTCCTGTAAAAACAGACCTGCCTGTCTGATTTCTGAACCACTGCAAACTGCTATTTTCAGTTGACAATTAACCCGTGTCTGAGGAGGGTTGAGGATTTCAGTTTTAAGGTAAGAGGCTGGGGGCTGAAGGCACGCGGCGCTGGGCAGAATGAAGCCTGAGCTGTGTTCAGAAGAGTACACACAGCAAAATGCTCTTGTGTTTTTTCTGGTCCTCAGACATGTGCACAAGGACAGATACAGCCCTGTCCACGGGCAGCCCTAACCTTGTGCACATGCAGGTGTGGGTGCCTGGCAAAATGGATTTGCTCCTGGCATTACAAGGTCTCTGAGTATTCCCCCTCTGTACTGCTGCACTCCAGATTTCATGCTGTGACAATGATGTCTTCTTCTGTACCTTTTTCCAGGTCGCCCCTGTGTTGACTGCCATGCATTTGAGTTCATGCAGAGGGCGTTGCAGGATTTAAAGAAGACGGCATATAATCTAGACGCACGGGTATGTGTTACTATAGAAATGCTCTTACTTAGCCTTTATAGCCAAGTGGCCAGGTCTGCCTGTCTGCGTATAGCAGAAATGACATCCCTGCTGACTCACTTCCATTTCAGCAAATAGGATTGTACCAAGTACAGATTATTTTTTCCTAGGCTGGAGAGGTTCATTAAAGATCATCTAGTCTAACTTCTTGCATAACAGGCTAAAGAATTACCCCAGACAGTCCCTGCATCAAATAAAGAAGGAAAGATGATGCATGAAGGAGAGAAGAACAAGAAAACTGATTTTCTCTCTACCTCACAACATTGTTTCTGAGCTGTGGACTGACTGCTCAGTGGGTAGGAGTGGAAAGCAAATGGGAGAGCAAGAAGGTGGCAGGCAGGGCTGGCAGGGAGGAAAGGGAAGCACATATATTCTTTGCTCATGGATCGATAGTCTGTGCAAAAGAGGGAAGCACATTTGCTCGGGTAGTTATCACAACACACAGGGCATTTTCCTCACATGCCAGTCTTGTGCTGCAGAGGTCCCAACGAACAAAAAATGAGGGTGTGTTAAATCCCCTGATTTTAGCAATGCATGCATATGTGGGATCGTAAGTATGCATAAACACTGACTGCGGTAGGACCTATCGCAGTGGTTCCCATGCTGTCTGAAGTTTGCAAGAGGCAGGAGGTCTCTCAATTCTAATAAAGCCTCACCATGTGTGTTTTGTCCTGCCTCTCCTTCCCTAACAGCTCCATTAACGCTGGCAACATGACAGTAAAGCAACTTGTGGTGAGTGAAACCAGTTCGCAGCCACGTCTCCCAGTTCCTTTAGGTGCCTGCTCAGTGCCTTTGACCCGTGTCACCTCTGTTGGTAGGTGAGAAGGGCTCCTTGCTTCTCTAAAGTCATGCTCTACTCAAATTATCATTCACAGCAGAGTCAACCAGAGTAGTAAATTAATTGTGCCTCTCAAACTATAACACAGAAGGGCAATTACATGGCTTTGCCTTTGCTTTCTTGTGACCTTGGGCAATCATGTAGGGCCCTACACAGTAAGGTTGGGGTGACTTTAGCTTTCTTGAGCTATCAAGAGCAAACTGATTAGGGCAGAGCTCTGAGTGCAGTATGGGTTACGTTGCAAAAGTTTCCCATGCACTAGCATAATACTAAATAACTCTTCAGTGGTAGAGTGTGAATAGGGACTCTTTACCTCCAGCAGCTGCGCTAGGCTGTTCTGGTACCTGGTGGGATTTCACCTAAGTTTGGATTAGGTTCAGCTGAAATATTTACATTTCACATGACACGGCAAGACCATGTGCAATCATAGCTGTGTTGGTTCTTATACTGTCACCAGACTTTACATGGGAAGTTAAAGCAGGTACTAAATTTCTCTAAGCCACACTGAGAAGATTTTTTGAATGCAACAGAGGCAGCACAATTCCTTAATCCCACTTACAGACATATTCAGACATATCTGTGTTGGCTATTGTATTTGCAGAGCAGAGTAAGAATACAACCCATCAAAGGGCAATGCTGTGTCCTAAGAGTGAGGCAGAATATAAAGGGAGAGGCTGGCCTCAGAGTGCTGCAGGGTAAGCTGTTTCAGTGAGGACTTGGGACAGGCCTAAGATGCTAAGGCACTGATTCAGCCAGCCCTCAGTATTAGAGAACAAGGGGCATAGGAACAGCGCATCATCAAAACAACCACAACCAGTTATCTGGAACATCACCCACGCTTTGACAACTGTCAGAGTTTAGTACTGCTAGTAAAGAAAGGGTATATTACTGTCCATCTTTTTCAGCCTTTGGATTGAGACTCCAAAGCCCTTTCTGGAGGAGATGCTTCAGTTAAGTACAAATTATTGAATGATGCAGAGATACAAAAGTGAAATGCAGGGTCCAGGGCCTTACAAATGGCACACTGTGGCTTTCTATTCTCTGCAAGGTACAGCCTCCATACCCTTACTCCACTGGTGCTTGGTTTATGCTGACCAACTATAATTTTTCAAGTTTTACACACAAACAACTTCGTCCAACAACTCCTGAGTCTTGAAAGTTTTTACAAGGGGAAACTCCATGCAGGACTGTTCCTACCAGGGACTTCCTAAGCCAATGCCAAGAGGGCTGCAATTAATTTTGTAATTGATGCTTCTTTTTCGTAGTCTTTCAGTTTACAATTGAGTGCTCCCAGATCTGCTCTTCCTGCCTGTAAGCAGTCATGAGTGATGCCTAGGCAGGGTTTGTGGTAACAGTGACAGCTTGGCATTACAGTGAAATCCAGTAAGCCTGTTTGATGTTAAGGTGATTCTATGATTTCTACTGGGCTCACAACAATAAGAGCATTCACTCATCCAAGATTTCATTGTACAAGCAAGGAACAGTGTGTAGTAATGCCTGCCACTGCACTAAGCCGATAAGTGAAAGCAGACAAGGAAAGTGAACAAGTCATCTTTAATGCAAACGTGGATGTCAAAAGTCTGAGTTGAAAAGGACAGAGGGCTGTGGAGGGGAAGGAAAAGCAGTTCTCAAACTGCCTTTCCTTGCAAAATTTTGCAGTCGGAGAGCAAGAAATGAGGAGCAGAGAGTGGGAGCCGCTAGGGGACAGAGGTACTGCTGGCCAAGCAGGAAAAGCTTGGTGGAGCAGGTCTCCAGGTAGAAGTGCCCGGCTATTCCTTTGGAAACTGCGTCTTTGTTAATCAGCCCTTTGCTCTTACTAACTTTTCATGAGCTATCATGTCAGAGGAACACCAGCAGCCTGAACACCTTGCTATTTCACGGAGCATGAGATAATTTATTAATAAGTGGGCTTCAACCTTTAATGTTTTTTCCCAGTGCGGATGGGATACGCATTCGTGGTGAATTTAAGCCTGGTAACTTTTTTCCCCTCTCAAGAAACTCTTCAAAGTCAGTCTACAAACTACTTGAGGGACCACAGACCACAGGGTGAAAACCACAAGATATGCTCAGGAGGAAGTTTCTCTTCAGTCACAATTGCACTCGTTAACATGAGTTGCTTGCACTGACAATTTTGAGTCTTGCAGGAGACTCAGCTTCTGAAATGATGGTGCCACTTGAGAAGTTCAGCCTTTGTTTCTCAAAAAGTGAGACCAGGACACACAAAAGACTTAAATTATTTGATCACAATTAAAGAAACGATACTTAAATATCTTTAAGGATTTAAAGTTAATATTCTTTCCTGCATACTGAGAAAAAAAAGCTTGTAAATGCTTTTCCACAAAGGCGCTCCAAAAACAAGACCAAGTAATTTTAAATGATGTATGTAGAGAATGGTTTTCAAGTTTTCAAGAGGGACATAGCTCCAAATGGATTCGATAATAAGGCAACTGTCAGTAGATTAACTCAGGTTAAAATAGGAGCCACAAACTCAAGTCATGAAAAATCATGAGTTTCAGACAACAAGGTTAGTCTGACAGCTGGATTGAACTCAGAGTTATTCTAGAGAAACAGCAGTGTAACTGGGAGCACAACTGGCTCCTCAGCACGTGGTATCTGGTGCAATTAAATCATACAGTACTGAAACGTTGTCAACAGGAAGCCAGCAATAACTGCATAGGAATTAAGAGTCGTGCAGTTGAAAGTGGAATTTTTCTCAGCCTTTATAAAGGACACTTTAATAATTTTGACAGCCTACTCCCTAGTAGTTAACTGTGAAAATGAAAACATTTAAACTATAAAAATACTCTCTGTGCATCTTGGTTCTGAATATACTTATTTCTTCACTTTTTCTGGATGAAAACCAGCACTAATAACTATGATTTTTCACTCAGCAAAGCACCTTGGCTACAGCTGTGTGGAGGGATTAGGTATAATCAATTATATAATCTTTTAAACTGATATATTCAGTTCTTTGATTTCATGTTTTTCTGCAGACAGAAACCCTCCTCCTGAGAGTGGAAAAGAGAGGCCTGTGTGATTGCTTTCGTGCAGTACACTGAAAAGAGCACTGGGATTTGGCCAATGGACATTTATTCATTTTTAAAATACTGTTCAATAAATTACAGGAAGATACAGAGTGCAAGTTGTGCCACACCATAAGGAAAACAATTTTTATCCAGGCAGGTACAGCTCAGATAATTTTTGCTTTGATGTGTTTTATCATTACTGTATGCAATATTGCATCTGCTGAAATGTCAACAGAAGAAACAGCGCCCAAGTCTCACTTGTGGCTTTTATGAGAGGATAGCATCTCACTTTTCTAGTATTTCAAGCCAAAAACTGTCCTTGGATTCTCAGGCCAGCCCATCAGCACACGTGAATTGCCATAGATCTGTGAAAGTCAATGGAGCTGAATTCTTTAATGCATTTATGGTAGAATATATCCCTAACATGAAAAGGAAGCTACTTTGCAATGATGCATAGCTAAACATTTACAAACAAGCAGTCATGGCTTTATATAGAAATTAATAGTTGTCACTGCTTGGCAGTCCAAGGAAGGTATTTGTTCCCAATTGTATCAATAGTCCAGTGCACAGAAAACACTGTAATCTGTATCACAATTTTAATTTCTTCAGAGCCGCACAGTAGCTGTGATTTTTTTGGAGAGATGCATTAAGTATCTAATGTGATCAGTAACATTTGTAATCGCATGAATACTGCCTGGCAATTGAACCGATTGCGTCTGCCAAAATCTTCTGAAGAAGTGTCTTTCATTAAGCAAATCACATACTGGATTGATCCACTCAAACTGGCCTCTACACAGGGTTTTGGCAGAGAGCCTACAAAATGCCTGTGTGCCCAGGAGTCTCTTGCAAACTGTATTCTGAGAAATATTTAAGTTCTACCAAAATGGTCCATAGCTCTTGCATGGACTTTACATTCCATAGCAGTGGGTTACAGTGCTGATACTATTAATATTCCTGCTGCAGTCAGTGTGAGACAAGAGAGAACAAAACAATTTAGGCAGTGTAGTAGTAGTAGTAGTAGTAGGTGGCAAAATTGCGCCTTGTTACTCTTTGAAAAAGGAGAGCAAATCCTTTCGTGTTATTTTCCCTTTTTCCTTTGTTTTGGGGAGGAGAGCAGAAAATGGCCCCCGTGGAAAATTATTGTAGATAACAGTAAGATTTTTCATAGGGCTTAAAATATCATCCCCAAAGTATAATTAGTAGAGATCTGTGTATCAGCTAGAGAATCTATGTACAGGCTAGACGCTTTTATACAAGCAAGAGTGTGGGAGCAGTATCAACAACAGTGGTTTTCAAAGTAATTTTGCCAATTCTTATGAATTTGTCTCTCTTCCCATAAATGGCTGATATTTTGCTGTCAGGCTGCTCAGTAAGTTATGATGGAAGATATTTGTATGTTTCCAAAGTGCTTCTCTCCCATTTTCTCTACCACATTAGGCACAGGGAAATAGGGAACTGTGACCCACTGCCAACTTTGTGTGCAGTCATACTCAGTAACGCAAAGGAGTGTATTGCCATATACTCTGCCAAAGTTGTTCAAAAAGCATGTGTGTGGTTCTCAGCAAGGAAAAGGTTCCTTGCACCTGCATTTCAAGCAGGAAATTCACTTTGTCCTTTGTAGTGTTCTAGAAAAACCCTTAACAGGTCATCAGGATCTAGTTTGTATAAAAGAGAAGCAGCATGACACAGCAACACATTGCTTCTAGCAGCATTACACTCCAGTGGTGACTGACTGACAGGAAGCAATAGAGGTTCTTATCATAGACCATATTTTATTTTACAGATAAAACACTAGGCTTAACACAACTCCTTTGTGAAATATTAAACTTAGGTTACTTTACTCCCACTTAGATTTGAACCAAAGTAATGCACAGGTTTTTTTGAGTTGGCTTTTCGCAGGAGAGGGAGTTCCAGCACTGAACCTGTGAATTTTCCAGCCCAGCTCACCTTATCAGGGGGCAGTGTGTCTATGGTTTTGTATTGCTATTGTGCATGCTTATTCTGCTGGTACCTTAAAGAATCTTGCAAAGTCCTGTTAGCAAACACTGAGGTTTTTTGGCTGTGTTTTTATTTAGAAAAATGGTTGCTCACAGTTGAGGTTTGATACATGCAGCTTGTTACAATAAAAAAGTGGAATGAATGACAAGTGGATGTTCTCTGACTCCCAAAGGGATCACAGTGACACTGCAACTTTACAGTTGTGATGACAGTGATTATTCTGTATGTACTCCTCTTTGTCTATAATACAATACAATAAAAGCGCAAGATGCATTATGGTATTTGGTGTGCTTTGTTACTGATTTGAAAAATGACAGTGCTTGTGCATTAGTAAATATCTGGTCTTTAATTAGGTGGAAAATACACAGAGAAAAAATGCTATTTTGAATATGAAAATAAAGAAATCTTGTATTGGGGTAAAATTATGAATGTATTCTTATTTGCTGAAGTATAAAATCAAACTCACTTTTACTTGAAATTAAAAGTACTGCAATGATATTTGTGACCTTTTTTAAGGACTCCATACTCTGAACTTGCTGGTTGTGATAAAGCTCCTTATAACTGCTGGATGGCATGAAGAAAAAAATAATAATTTATTATTGCTCATGAAGTTAATGTAAATTTGGAACCCCATTGAGTCTCTAATTATAGAAGAAACTGTATTTTACAAAATCATTCAATTGCAGGAGGCCTTAAAGCAGGAGGTCTGTTTTCCCACACACTTTCAGCACAGTTTTGCTGCAGAGCCAAGGCAGTTCCCCTGACCTTTTGAAACCAAGCTGTGTCTTCCTTTGTTTTGGTGCAGTGCTGCTGCAGGTAGCACTGGGCACATGGCATTTGTACACAAGGTGGAGTGCAAGTGGTAGGCTGTAAAGATGCACAAGTCCTCCCTATAAGAGAAATGGTATAATCTTATTAGCGTGGTGCTATCTCTGTTTTGGCAAGTGATGGATAAATCCTAGTAACGATCTCTGCATATCCACAGCTTCTCATACCTGAGGTAATGCCTTCTTTAGGTGTAATTTTGTGTGTATTCTAAGTTAGGAATTTTGAGCTCAGTCTCAGGACAACTCTCTGAAGACATGTCTCTGGATTTCATTCTGAAAAATGGGAACACAATCTATCTTGCTTGTAATGAAGATTCCTGCTAGGTAACATCAAAGCTGAATAGTATTATTGTTAGTTGAATCTGGCTAGTGTATGGGCTGGTGTTCCTTACCCATATTTTTGTGTGGAATACTCTGAAAGCCCTATGGAACACCCTCTCCAGATGGAAATCTCATATTTGGAAATCAGTTATTTCTTTGTACTCAGAGCTAGGCTGTAGGCAACTCTTGGCTGATCTGAGCATCCACTATACGTGCCCTATTTTCTAAGCAATAGCTATAAAGTGTGTAGGTAGTTCTCTTAAGAGTATCCACATGGTTTCTGTGCCCCTTCCTTCACCTGCCCCAGGCTGGTACCCAGAAACAAGTCCTCCTCCTGTAGCAGTGGGACTTATGGAGAGGGCTCATGCTGCTACCAGAAGACAGATCTTACGCTGCTGAGAGAAAGCACTTGCTGTGCTGAAGGAGGCTAACAGGAATTCCGGTGTAGTTTAAAGGTAATTTAAAGGAAGAAAGGCTCTGAGGCTGTTGTGCCTTTCCTGAGGCAGGGAAGCATAAAGGATGTTTTTTCTTTGGAACTGGCACAAGGCAGAAAGTTTGCCTTTGCCTCTCCTGGCAGACAGGAAAGAGACCCCCTTGCCTAAAACAAAGTTCTGCTTAGTCCTTCCCTGGCCAGGACTCAATGTGTAAGAGGAAAGGAGAGCAAGTGTGGAGGGGAAAAGAGACACCTGCCTTCTGCAGCCTGGCTGAGCTCCTGGCAAATCAGTGTTCCTTACTGAGAAACCAGAGCTGCAGCCTCCTAAGGATTTATATGCTGTGCATGGTAAGCAGAGGCTGCAAACATTTTGAATGAGGGCAGTGCTGCAGACAAAGCCGCCCGGCACAGCGGTATCAGGAACAGGATTTGAAATGGGGAGCACAGAGGTGTTGTGTGCACTGATGCAAAAGAAGGGATTATTTTCCCCACTCCTGTCAAACATGGCACGTGAACTTTCCAAGCTTTCCAGAAGCTGCTTTTGAGAGCTGTGCTATGAAATGCAGATGGAAGAGGTGGTTGTGAATGATCCCTGTGCTCCTCAGCCAGAGCTGTGCAGAACATGGGAAATCTCAGGGAGGATTTCTGCTGTGCTTGTTCCCAAAGTAAATACAGAAGAGCTGGAACTATCTTTTGCAAATTGGTACTTGTCAATTTGAAAATCAAGTGAAAGCTAATTTGCAGGTGCTTTTAACAGCACTTGCTTGAAGAGTCTTCTTGGCAGCAAAAGTTGTATAGAGGAGGAAAACTAATATCAATTGCAAATATGTATATATATGTATAATATGTATATATGTATAAAATATTTAGCATCATTTTTGCTCCAGTAAACATTTTGAATAAATAATTTCTGACAGCAATGGATGAAGCAGGATGGGTCTGTCTGCTAAACTTCTGAAAAGACACTGTGGTTTTCCAATTTCTGGTTCTTGCTGCGCCTTGAACAGGCCCTGAGGCTCTGTTCAGAATATGCACTCAGCATCTCTGCATCTCCACACAGGCAAAGGAAGGAAAGATTTTTTTCCCCCATGATGATATTCTGTTGCTCACGTTAATTTGTTGACTGCTGGAAAAGGATCCCACAGTAGAAGGGCTTTTGGTCTAACTTAATGTGGACAAGCTTATGTGCCTATGTTATGTTAAATATGTATATGGCTAGAAAAGAAACTGACATTATTATCTTGCTTCCCTGAACCCCAAAGGAGAGGAATGAGAAACACAAGGAGACTGCTAGAAAACCACTTCATCATTCTCATAATTTTTGAGGAGACTGAAGCACATGTTAAAGTTTACCAAAACCCACTTGCCACAAACTTGTCTCACCTACTGCATCCCTGAGCTGGGTGGTGAAGGGGAGACAGCTGGATCTGTGAAACATGCAGTTCCAGTTGGCCATTGAGCTCAAAGATGATAGAGAGGAAAAGCAAAACCAAAAGGACCAGCTGCAATGCAGGGCAGCCACCCATGACAGGGCCTTATACAGTGAGGAACCCCAAGTATCTGCTTGCCCTCTTTATGTGTAAACACAGCCCTGTCCCTAGCAGATAAAAAGGAATTAGCATTGATGATCATTAATGTCCATTATTAAGGCTTCAGTTCACTATATCCATCAACATGTTTTCCATGCAATAGCTCTTTGCAGAAAACTCTTCCATAAATGACAGACCTCTTGTTCAGCATGTCTTTTTTGAATGCATTTGTTGAAGTCCATATGTTTCTGTTCATGCTGAAATCATCATCAGTGCTGTTTTCTCAACACTGTGGCCCAAATTCTGCCCTTATATGCCCACAAGAGATTCTTCAAGAACTTACTGAAAACCACAAGAGGTGACTCAGGCCTGTTTTGCACTAACACAGTGCTTTGTTTACTCTGTGTGTGTCTAAAATAACTCCCTGTTGGATTTCCTACAGTTCCCTTACGGTATTGTAAAAAGCTTTCCTGGAGAGAGCAAAGCCCCTGTTCCCTATCCCTAGAAATACAGAACAGGGGAGTAAAGGCTGAAGAAATTTAATCCTATAAACTGTGTTTCTCAAGCTGATCACGTGTTGGCTTCAAGATTAAATGTTATCCATAGTTTAAGTACTGACTATGTGAAATAACAAACAGAAGCCTAGATTTTTTGTAGTGGTGCAGAAGGTATTTCATCATCTTAAAAGCATGTAAAGTACTAAAGACAGATGGCGTCTACAGCACCAATTACTGGCTATATCTGGTTTTTCTAAGTGTTGATACACCAACCTGCTTTTACTGATCTGTCCTTATAGATGGGGACAGAATGACACTGCTCAAAAGGACGGGTTCTCTTTACGTCAGATTTCATTCCATAGAAATAAATTTAAAAGGTGAGGTAAAACTATACTTTTTTCCAAAGACACAATAATGATATTGTAACAAGTCTGTTTTCTCTGATGTTTAATTCCTTTTCTTTTTAATTGCTTAAGAAACTGTGCCTGTACCTCACTACTCAGGTGTGTGTGGGAGCTGAATGTGTAGCAGGCTGTAAACGTGTAGAGCTCAGCAGTTAAGTATAGTGTAAACCTGAAGAGGAACTTGGAAACCAGGAATTCTTGAACTGTGATACAGCTTTGCCTTACTGAGGTGCTTTGGGGTACAAGCCATGTTTCCTTTGCCGTCTCTAGCCTCCAAATTCATCAATGGAGGAATACTCTTCATAAGAAGAATGCAGACTACTGTGTCTCACTTGGGGGTATATTAAAAGCAAACATATTTATATACAAAAACAGCAGAATCCTCAAGTTGTAATTGTCACAAGGTGAAATCTGTAGACATAATAGCTCTGCATGACTCCTAGTGTCAAAGATAAAAATAATTAGTGTTTAACTATTGCCTGTTTAGCCAACATTTGGATAATTTATACAGGAAATAAAAATGTGAGTGTTAAACATTTAAGTCATTTTATAAAATCACTGATTTTTCTACTTGAATGAAAAAGCTTTACTTCAAATTCTGGTTCACATTTCTAATGCATCTTCCTGAACTATGCTTCTTATATTTCCTTTCCCTGAACAACTTACATGAGTAAGTTTAAATACCAAGATGGGCAACAGCAAGGAAATACCAAGGTTATTCTATGAACGTTCACCAAGGAGGACAAAGGAGAAAGTTACAATTTTCTGTTTAGAGACTAGTTTTACTATGTGACTTGCAAGAGCCATCCTAACATAACTTCCTGTATCTAAATAGGCTGCATGTTGCCTGCAACAGAAAAGTACTCCATGCCCAATAAAGCATTGAATGATTGTGATTTTGAATTTGTGAAAATATTCTGAAGAATGGATTGTAGGGACTGCAGAATACTTCATTGTTGTGCCAAAAAAAAAACCCAACAAAGGAGAAGTTGCAAATTTAAAAACTTCTTCATTGCAAATAATTAGCTGTTTCCCATACAGTCATATAACAGAAACAAACAATTTTATTGTGATGGAGTTTGAGTTAGTCTCTTTTAAACATTTGTTGAGAGGATCTGGATCTTGGAGTAAATGAAGGTCTCAATGGGTTTAATGAGTGTTGGACCTTGGCCAGCTCTCTATGAACAAGTACAAGTGTGCAACACTCAAGAATAACGATCAGACTGGAAGCTAAAGGCTGGGAAGACAAACAGGGTAAACTTGAGAAAAATGCACTTAGCTGCTTTCCATTTGACATGAGGTCTGGTTTATACTATGACCATTTTAATTTTTCATTGTACGTGGCATGTGAGCCAGATTTTTATATTGCCTCCTTAAGATTAGTCGCCATTCAGACCTGCAGTTTATTCATGGAAGACCACCAGATACCTCATGTACATCAAGCCACAAACTTCATCATCAGATCCATAGTCTGGAATCAACAAGTGTAAAGCTTTCTGGCTGAGAGGGAAAAGATGGATGTTTGGTCACCCATATACTCTTCCCAGTCACTGCCAACCTAGAGAAAGTACCCAGCCACTTCTGGCTGAGCGAGCGGCTGCTGTTTTGGCCACAGCCCCTCTGGCAGTGCTCTTGCACACCAAGGCTGGAGGGCAAGCCACCAGCACCTCCCCAGAGGGACCCGATGGCATGGGTGCTTGTCAGCCTGTCCACGAAGAACTTTTGCAGGCTGACCAGCACGGCTGAGCACTGAGCGTGGAGAGCAGGATGCTGTAACGCTGCAAGATGTACTGCTGCGGCTGCTGTGGAGCACAGAAGTGTGTTGAGGTATACATGAACAGGTGAAGAAAAAATCAGAAAGCAGAATCTGTTTTGTGTTTGATACCAACAGTATCCTGCACATCTGATACGCATAAACATGCCCGAGATGTGGCAAGTCCCAGAAGTTTCCTAAAGCACAAGATTAAAAAGGTTACCCCGTGAAGAGAACAAGCCTTCCAACCTGCTGTGCTTGGATGGCCAGAATTTACAGCGCCATTTTGTGTGCCTGAGATCAGGCGCCATTTTGTGTGCCTGAGACCAGGCACCATTTTGTGTACCCTTAGAATGGCACTTGTGAGGGGGCGGACAAAATGGTGACGAGTGGGCAGAGTCTCAGGGCAGAGGACAGCCCTGCTGTCACCACACTAAGGACCTGGCCTTCTACCCTGGAGAATCAGGTTGCTGGCACTGGTGAGAGCCTCTGTTTCTTCCTTTGGGCATGAGAACACTCATTCTGGAGCACTGACCCATGGGGGACATCTGGGAGCAGGGGGGCAAAATGGCAGATGTTTGTCACCAGCCGTTTTCCTGGACATGTCACTTCCCCAAATGTTCAGCAGGCTGTGCCTGGGGACTAGAACAGCCCTTGGGCCTGTCCTTTTTAAAGTGGATGCAAAGCCCATGCAGAAAGGCAAAGAGTTGTATATACCTTAAGATACAGAAAGAAATCAACAACTCTGCCTATCTCTGTTGGCTCTGTGAGACAACACCCGTGTGTTAATGGGAGGAAAGCATATGCAGACTTCATATTCTGTGGGAATGGAGACCCCCAGTTGCTTTTTGCCTGAGGCTTTTGGGTTTGGCCCCTCAAGTAAGGGCATTCCCCTGGCCTGATCTGGCTTCCAGCAGCCTTTGATAAAACTCCAGCCTCGTAGCATTTGACAGTCATTGCTCAAAGCTGCCTTCTCATCTTCAGACAGCCATATTGCAGAATTTGGGATGATTCCAGCATAACGCTAGTATATTGTTTGTTTGCAAGAAGGAGCAGACCTAAAATGCAGTTTGCTACTGTCTTATCTTAATAGCATGACTCCGATTAAATTACATGGGAACCACCATGTAACAACTTCACTGTCAGTCACAGAATCTGCCGGGTTATTTGCACTGCCAATTCCAGGGGTCCGGAATCACAAGCACTACAGGAGAAATCATGGAATTTTTTTTAAAAAGCACAAGATAAAATTAATATATTCATTTTGGTTCTCTTAATTTTGTGCCAGTTTTCAAAATTTAAGTCATGCTAGCTGGAAATTACAGCAGGAAATAATGCAGAAATGGTATTAAATCTGAAAAGCTGTTAACTCCAGAGAGTCGAGATTTTTAATGTGTTGCCTTTGGTTGTTACAGTACTTAGAGCATGAAAAGTCTTATGCTACTGCAAAGACCCCTGCAGCCTGTAGTTAAAGAACTCCATTGACTTTCTCAGAGTTCAGCTACTGATTAATTTAGTCTGGTGAATCAGGCAAAGGTTGCTTCCACATCACATCATTCATTACATTTTGATGTAGGCTTGGGCGCAGTTTGTTGAATTGCCTTTTGTTGTGCCTCATAAAGCAAAAGCAGATACTGGGTTTGCACACACAGGTGGCTTCTCAAATATTTCCTGAGGAAGTGATTGTGAAGCCCAAGGGACCTAGGTGTGATCTTAAAATCAATTCCATTTTGAGCTGCTTTAAGAAATTTTGCTTGAAAAGCGAGACAGCATAGCTGTGCATGGGATACTAATGAACAAAAGTAGAAAGACTGGAGAGATGAACTGGATGGAACAGTGAGCCAAGATACAACACTCCAAACCTAATACTCTGATATACTTTCTGTAACAACTGTTTCAGTTCTGCACATCCCAAGAGTCAATATGTACCTTAAGAGCATGAACAATAAATCTTGCAAGGTGCTATCGTAGCAGCTTGCTTAAAACAACATACATCCATACTTAACAGCTTTGCAAAATTGGACATCAAGGGCTCAGTACTCTTTGGGATTCATTGCTTGGTGAGTTTTGCTTTCTGTTTGGTGGTACCATTATTCAAGCCACAACAGTTTTTTCCATTATATATCCAAGTGTTTGGAACCACTGAAAGAAAGATCCACTCCCTATGGAAATGTGGCGCGCAAGCTATCCAAATGTTATTTTTGCAAACAACATTTCAAGAACAATTGTTTCAGACTTTACAATATGGGCACTAACAAGAACAGGAAAGGCGATTTGAATGTGGCTTCCAACAGCTTTTTCTCACTTAAAGACCGTGTCATGGGACATGTCATTTTGCACTGCCAGTGGGCTGCAGGATTAGGACAGCTAATGCCAGAGAACAGCTCCAGTAGGTCCTCTTTCATGGGGTGTCCCACAGGACAAGATCCAGAAGAACATAAACAGTAGCTCAGCCCTCCTGTGTGGTGAGCTGGACACTGCAGCAGGACTGTTTCAGGAAACCCTGCTTGAGAGTCAGAGGGATTTGTATTGATAGGCCCCTGTATCTATCCTGCAGGCCCTGCTGAAAAAAATAATGCTTTGGCTGGGAAAGTTCAAAGGAAACAGAAAGGCTCCAGCCCATTCCCTGGGGACAATTCTTTCAAAAAAAAAAATATTTCAAACAGCAGGGTTGGATCTCTAACTTGGAGAAATTTGGGGGTGAAACACTTAAAGATTAATTTTAATAAGCAAAGAGATAAGCAGGTGCTACTATACCCAGCAGCCCAGATTTATCCATCAGGACGGTCTGAGGAAGTGTGAAGGGGCAGGGCTTCTATCTGACTCTCATCGAACTTGGCATGCAGTGCTGGAACTGAGGCTGGGAAAGTTGCAGTGAGGAGCTGAACGAGCCAATAGCTGACTCAACCTGTAGATTTCATAGACTGAAGGGGCAATTCTTAGGGTGTCCTTAAAAGATTCTGCCTCTAGGACACTGAAAAGATCGTGGATGAGGAAAAAAGTGTCCAAGCAGATCACAGTGGTATTTAAGATGTGTTAAGCTGATACATTTTCTTGGGAAACAAGCACTCTTTATATCTTTGCAAGTTAAAATGCTGGCATTTGTAGCTTTGCTAGAATTTAAACCATTCATTTTTTTTATTGTCTGGAAAAGCAAGACTAGGCTTATCACCATTTTAGGCTCTGGTTTGGGATGCTGGGAGTGGTCTGGAATGGATTAAACTATACTGGGAATCAATACCTTCACTTTGCTTTTAAGGTATCTGTAAGGGAGTAAGCTCCTCAATGGAACTAGGTTCTCGAAACATCAGGAGCTTTTAGCCAATGCATATGTGCTACAGCCCCAGCCTAAAGCACGTGTAAGATCACTCAAGAATTTGAACTATGTGAGAAGGTCTTGAGGCTGTGAACCTAAAAATTATGTTGTCAGTCATAGACCGGTTTATTTTTGTTTTGCAATGATGTGTTTTGTCAATGTCTTGAGTACATTTGGATCTCCAAGTCTTTCTGGTACCTGCTGGCTTTTTGCCTACCATATGTGTAGACAACCAGGCTGAAATTTCACATTTACTAACAATTATTTTTTTTCCATGCATCTGTTAACTTTATTCAGTTCCACATTTCCCTCTGAGCTTTTATGACAATAAAGCTAGAATTCACCTCTCTCTTGGGGAGTTTAAAAACCCAATTCTTACTAATTTCTAACAGAAAATAAGCAACCAAATCTTTCACCTGTCTTACCTTTTCCCATCCAACTAACTAATTTACAGTGGCTGTGTGAAACCTGTGAATTGTTGACTTTCATCGATTTCAGGTTCTCCATCAGTTCTCCTCATCAGATTTCAACAGAAATGTAAGCACTGAGGCTGGAAGTCTCTGTCACAGTTGTACAAGGCTAGTTAATTTTCCCCTTTGGGTATTTTCTAGAATATGGTCTTATACATAATGTATCTTTTTCTCTGTAGGCTTCCATTTCATAGATCTCCAAAGCCTTGGTGCTTCCATGTCAATAAACCTTGGCACAGTTTCAATCACAGTGCTTTGGAGCTTTATTCTTTTGTGGATGAAAGAGTCACTGCTAGAAAATGCCTGAGGAAAGCACAGCTACATGTGCTAATGAAAGTTTATGTGGTTAGAAAGGGAAGCTTACCTGAAATAGCTTTCCCCATGATTCTAGTAATTAGGTTTTATTAGGTTTTGACTTGTATTCGTAAGAAGAGTCCAACAGTGGTGGTAAGGACTGAGTTGGAGAGCACAAATGGAAATGCAGCAAGGAAGTGGCATGGGTCTTCTCAGCTTACTGGCCAGTGCATCAAGAACTTGAAAAAGAAAACTTGGTCAGTGTTTGAAGCTTTAGCAACAATTTTTGTTTTCATCTAGGAACACAGTTTTTCAAGTTGACAGTGTTTTATTGAGTTTCTGCATAAATAATAGTCAATGATCCAAGTAACAGACTCATTAATGATCCAATGTGGTTGAGGGAGAATAGAAATGTCAGTGGAGGAATGTGCTGCAAGTAATTGCATCCAGGTAACCCAGGTGCCAACTTGTTCCTGGGATAGATGGAAAGAACCCAGCATTCAGGGGACAAAATACCAGGAGGCAGTGAAAGTGCTAGAAATTACTAAGAATTCAGTAACTTAGGAATTAGAAAGTGCTAAAAATTACTAGAAATTACTAAGAAATTCCCCAGCTGTTGCTGGGGAACAGAACAGTACCAATGGGGCTAGTGAAATCTAGTACTTCAAGACATTAAGCAGACATATCAGCCACATTCTTTACATATGTAACTGTGGTATTTTTAGAGGCTTTGGCTAAACTAGGATATCCACCACACAGGGGACAGTGCCAGCCTGGAACACATTAAAATCCAGGGACAGGGAGGTGGAAAAGAAAGGATACAGAGCTCACCAGTACATTGTCCCCATGCTGCCAGTGCTTCCAGCACTGGGAGGTTGGGAAGGCAGAGGGCCATTGCAAGAGTTGTGGGGCTGCCACCAAGGTACAGCAGCCAGCCAGTGCTACTCTGGACTCTCCATCCTGTCAGCTCCATGGCCAACACTGTCCCTCCAAAAGCAGAAGAAGGGAAAAGGAAGAGCTCAGCAGTCCAGACCATCTCTGCCCTTGAACTGTTGATTTGCAGCAACCTGAGAAACAGAAGGGACCAGCTTCTACAGTTTTAGGAGAGGGAGTTGTCCCTGTTGATGGTGGGGAGGGACAGCATCTTATGTGCTAGGAGGCTGGGTTGTTACAGTGCTTCACTACTGTTTATCACCACTGCAGAAAATGCACGCCAGTTAAGAATTGCTCCATCTATTGCTGTCTGAGAATTGAACTATTTCTGTGACACTGGCATCCAAATATATGGTGCCTCACAGGCTCATAAGGCACAACTGCAGACTCGGTTCAGATCTCAGTACTTCAGATCCTCTGAGGCAGGGGTGGTCAAAGGGTGGTCAAGATCAGGCTCAGCCTCTCGGGGCAGAACACGGGGTAGGAAGAGAAAAAAGTGGATCCCTTTGGTCAACAGTGACCTCTGTGGACTTTAAAGAATCCAAGTGCATTGAATTGCCTCTGTGATCAGCCTCAGAGAGCCACCAAGACCAAACTTGTGGATAGGAGGAGATGACAGTACATACTCCTCTGGGTGCTCTTGGCTCTGGCAAGCATCTTTATATAAATATCACTGAGCTGGTGGGGGTTTGCAAGGCATAATTTTTAAACCTATCATCTCCTTTGTTTTTAGTATCTGTTTATGCTTTTGTTCAGAAGGCATGGGTGCTTTCTCATGCACTTAGTCTCTGCTTCAGTGCCATTAGCATGCTTGATACAATTATAAAGGCACTGAGCCACAATTCAGACTTTATGATAAACTGTTTATTTCTTTCAATCTGGGGATCTTTCAGACATGGAAGTGCAGCCTCACATTTGAACTCCTGAAGTAATCGCTTTTTTTCCTAGCTGGAATGACATTTTCAGCAGGCTATCTATCTCCATGAGAAAAGCAAATAAATTAATGGCCAGTAGCTCTTAAATTTATAAACCTTACACTTTTGTGTCTGTTTTAAGGAAGAGAACTGCGCAAACATGTCTCTCAGCCAATAATTCACACCCCACTGTACTGGTATAGCATGCTATCTCTAAGTCAACTATCAGTGGTAATTAGATTTTGGCTTATAGGAAAATACCTGATTTGATCTTTGAATTTCTACTTCTGACTTGCCAGTATTTGAAGCCTTTGAGTTTTTTCCCCTTGAAGTGGAAAAATGGATGGTCAAGGTCAGGCTTTTCTTGGATGCAGTCCTGTTTACTTACAAAAACTGTATTTAATGTCCTTTCTCACTGAGCACTGCAGCATTGTTACAATTCAAGGCCTCCCCTCTATTGCTGTCTTTGAGCACCAGCTCCACAGCTGTCTGTTCCTGGAAAAGGAGATCTGCTCATCTGTGAAGTCAGTGAGTAGTAGGAGCTGTTTGGTGGGTTACTGAACCCACAGAAAAAAATACTTTAGATTTATGAAACTTTAATTCTAATTAAAGTTTATGAAACCTTAATTCTAGGTAATTCTAGGTTACAGGAAGGCTGCAGCAGAAGGCAGGAAAGGGAAAGATAACACTGTTGATGATTCAGAAGCAAAATTCACCACTACAAAAGAGCTCTGTGCATTATTTATAGGGCAAACTGGCACTACTGCTCTAAAATCACTCTGCTCTCATGTTTTGGCTGCTCTTCTGTGAGTCTGCAGAGAAGTGGGAGACAAGATGATGCAGCAGAGGGAATGTGTGAGAGCCTAGGCAAAAGGCCATTCAGATGGGTTACGTGAGTCAAAAGAAATAAACCTTGGATGTTTCTCGTGCACTTCACTGAGAGGTGTTCCTCAAGTTTAGCTGTGGTCAGTTAGAAACCTTCTGGTCCCTGCAAATGGGGCTGGAAACCTGCATTCCTCTTTTGAGCCATGAGGAGCTATGCCTGGCCTCACAGGCCTAGGTGGGTCTCAGAAATTCTTTACACAAGAAGGCAAATGCTTCTCAGTTCTTAACCTAACTACATAAAGCTCACTTTCCATGCCATGAGTTAAATACACACCAAGGTCCCTGGTCATCATCATTTTCACTGAGCTCAGTACATTTGCATGCTGGAGGTTATGTGCGTGTGTTAGGAACCTGCTTTATAGCTCGCTTGCAGAGAGATGCACAGCCTTTGGCTCCCTTGCTAGAAGCGTGTACCTGCCATGTACAGCCGTTTAATTTGCCACAACACACACACACACACCACCCCCACCCCCCTCGTTTGACTTCTGTGTTGAACTCTTGGTGTTGTTGACTTGTAGCAATTATGGAATTTGCTGCCAATTAGGCAGCGGAGAGGAGCAGCAATGGGCTCCCAAACTAGCACTCAGATGCTCTGGCTGCTCAGTACACTGCTGAGCTGCCACAAGCTATCACATAGCTGTTGGCACTAGCATTTTTCTTGTGCTTGCTGAGGGCTTTTGGGTCAGCCTGCAGCCTCACAAAATCTATTCAAGGAAAAAAATAGAGCTGAAGTGAAGCTCTTGCATAAAAGCAAGAGAGAGAAAAAGGCGAAAAAAACCATTCTCTCTGTAGCAATTGTCAGGAAACAAACATTTTCTCTCTGCGTTAAAATTACCATCTTAGTTCAGTGAGGAATATCATGTGTTGTTCTTCACTAAAGTAAGGCTCACAGATACAGTTTCAAGGGTCATCAGAAGCCAACTCAGCTTCCAGAGCAGTTTTGAGAAACCCCGTAATCCTTTTGCACCTCACTTTCCAATCAGTTGAATGAAACTCACCTTCCCTTTTTCTAATGCCTGCTCTTGTTTCACTTGGAAGAAACTTGGGTCCATAGCTGTCCTATCATATACAGTGATCTGCAGGAGGAGGACACCTGATTTCACCTGGTGGTCAAAACTTAAGTTTTTCAGTAATAATACAAAAATTGCTCTGGTGCAAAACCCTGTACAGACCAATTGCTCCTTGTCTAATTGTCTGCAGCAACATTCTGTTCACAGTCAGGAACAGAGCACAAGGGATTAAGGGTAACTTCTCACAGTTACCATCAGTATTCCATGCAGAGCCCTGTGCCATCTTGCCTGCTTTAGAAAGCGGATGTTAATGGTGCATATTTATGCTGCCTTTTTGTGATTTGTTGTTCTGTAGAGTCATCTCTTTTTAACCTGACTACTTGGTCATGGCTTTTTTTGCTTGCCTTCTTGCGTTTTCTTCCTTTGGTCACTATGGACAGTTCTTCTGATAGAGCAAGAGGTGCTATTACCTGAGCCTTTATACCCATGAAACAGCATACAGGGAGGTTTGTTCAAAGTCATGGAAACATTCATATTGAAGGACTATACTGTATTCTGATCAGCTCGTACAGTGTGTCAGCTTTGACAGCTGTTTAATGGTGTTTTCAGTGGTTGGACTCAATGATCTTAAGGGTCTTTTCCAACCTAAATAATTCTATGATTCTACTTTGCACCATTCTCCATATTGCTCTGCCATTTCCTGCTGGAGGTATCTCTTCTAAATAGTAACTATATTTTGTGTAACAAAATACAGACTTACCCGCACTTGCTCAACTTCAATGACATCTGTAGAGTAGCTTTCTTTTATCTACTGATAACTTCTGTCTTGAGACTACCCTGCAGGAACCCTGTGAACTGTAGGCAAAAATGGGGGCTGGATTTACTAGACAATGGCCCCTCTCATGTAGCTGGCCTTGTATTGCACTGCAGTTATGACCATGATGTCTTTTATCAACACATGCCTAAATAAACAGATGTGTCATTCGCCATATCAAAACTGCTAACTTCCCAATAATGCAGATAAACCAGAAAATCTCCCCAGTATCAGGATATAGGGAGAGGAATAGAAGCTACAGAGCAAAAAAAAAGGTACAATGAGCATTGCAAACCTTGTGAGGTATAACCAAAGTTGACAAATATTACTGAACAAGCCAGCAGCTAAACTCTTTCAGGAAAGGCTGGATATAGACTAGATAACCCTGTGGTATCTAACCTCACCATTGCACACCCTTCACTCTGAGCAGAGGCTCAGACTTCCTGCTGGCATCATCTGGGCTGCCCTCAGTTGGCAAACTCCGCTAACAAAAAAAGGCTGAGCTGAAAAGTCATCCCAAATACCTCTTCTGGATGCTTTCCCCAGCCAGTCAGCATCACTCCAGTTTTTATCAGGTGCTATCTCATCCACATTGCCCTCACTGACCAGGCTCTGTGGTCCTGAGTAATCCAATGGGCCAAGCCAGGGAGGCCAGAGAAAACGGAGTGATAAAACTCTGTGTTTGGGCACTGTGACAAAGACCTCCTTACAAGTGAGTTTGCCTCAGGTCTATGCTTAGCGTGGTGAGAACCTTGTTAGAATCACTAATGTGAGGGCTTAAGGAAAAAGAACATGTAACTGGCATCATCTTCTGGGAGATCAGTAATGCACAAATGAGGAGAAATAAAAATAATGTCTGTCACTTTGTGGCCTCCTCTAGTTTGATCCCTTTGAGACTGGGAAGGAGAAAGTCCCTCCTAAAATTTCCCTTCATACACAGGCCATTTGTTGCTTGATCCTGAACAAGAAGTACATGTAAAGACCTTCGTGATTTCAGTGGTCCCTTGTGGATTTTTATTACTGACATGAATTTTTGGTGGCATTGTACCTTCTGAGGACATATGTCTTTCCAGGCTCCATGATACAGGATATATCTGCTAGATCTTCTCCTGAAGACCATCTCTGATCAAGGCTGGTCCTTCATCTCACTTATCCCCATACCGCTCACATTAGCTTTGATCAGTTAAGGTCAAAGTCAGGGATGTTGGTACAGACAATCCCCATCTAATGACACTCTACTTATATCATTATTTTTTTTCAGTTGGTACTTTTCTAATCTGTGCCAAAGCCTGCCAAAGGATCAGTACACTCTACAGGCAAGCTTTTCTCATGTGCACACATTTCAATACAGCACAAGTTTCTTTGCTAGAAGGGTTTGTACCTCATTCCATGTTTAAATGATGAATGAGCTCTCCCGGACCCAAACATGGTAAGTTATCAAGGATAAAGCACATGCGTTAGATGTAAGCACTCCATGCAAATAAATGTTCCTGTTTACAAGAGCTCTTAGCTTTCTTCCCTACATAGATAGTTTATTTTCACTCCTTAAGGGACAACAGTGAAACATGATACTGTGTTTTTAAGCTTCTATTAATTTTAATTTTCCACAAATGGTTTTCAATGTAACAATCTCAACAGGAACCAATAACACACATAAACACAAGGCCCTTGATAATGATGAAAGCAGATCTGCTGCCAGCAACTATTATGCTCGTCCTGGGATTGTGAAAAACATTACACACGCTATTGTTTGGGTGAGATAAAGGGCACTTTTGCCCTGAAAAAGGGCTGTCAGAATGGCATTTTCTTATTCACTGGCTTTGCTCCCTGCTAAAGTCAGATCTGCTGATGTTAGGGGAGACAAGTAAAACTGTACTTCCTCAGGGCTTTAACTGCTCACTAGCTAACAGTGTCAGATATGCTCAGTGGTTCATTATCATCCAAATTAATTCATTACCACTCTCTGCATGGATCCTTAGACCAGCATCTCAGCCACCCAGGAGAAATGCAGTGGATGAGAAGAGCCATGAAACTACTTGAAGCAAGCTAGCATCCAGTCAGGCAGCTTTCCTGTGCAAGCAGCAGCCTGCCCGACTAGTACACCTCACAAGGGTCAGCAGAATCAAGTAACTGTCCCCACACATACGAGAGGTGAAGACGTGGAAGCCAGGACAAGGAAGGGCAGCACTGCTCCCCTGAGAATCAGTAAATGTGACCCCTTCCACCTTCACGCGCTATTTGGTCAAAGTAACTTCTCAAAGGTAAATTAAATTGATCAGTTTATGCTTCTTACTAGTTTGCCGAGTACCAATATGACCAAAATGCACTGTGACTTCCAGCCCCAGGTGAAAGGTGTGTGGGATGAGTCAGATGCATAAGACTGCAGAAGAGATGAGTGCCAAGGCTAGGACTTAATATGGCTCCTAAACCAGCTAGTGTGCCAGTGAGGTATCTTAACTCTCTTGGCACTCACCTGGATTTGGAGACTTTTCCCATGGCTGCCATGAAGCACCTTGGTGAAACTGGGATTCAGTCTGAAACATTTCTCTAACTTGTGCTGGGTTTCAGAGCTGCCTGCCATTTTTCTTCCTAAAACATGGACAGTGGTGGAAGTGCTGGTAATTACTTGAGGAGAGTCATCAAAGGTGGTTGACAGAAGAAATGAAAAGTGATCATAGTCCTAGCTTTCCATCTTCATCATTAAGGCCATCCTTGTAGGCCTTTAAAATTTATCTGGCATGTAAATATAACTATACCATATTCACTTGTCTGTAGTGCTCATGGGGCAAAGACACATTAGAAGTAAGATGTAAATGGCGTATCAAAACATTAGAAATCTTAGAGAAACACATCTTGTGAAGCTTTCATATCTTGATAAAGCAAATGTATTTATTAGTCCCAAACTCATCCATAGTCATTCATGATCTGACTTTTTATACTTTCAATTTCCATTGAATTAGCTGGGAATTTAGAAAACTCAGTATACCAGATGCTGAACATCACATTCTTCTGCTCTAGCTTTCATCATATAAGAAGCTGAGCCTATTAAATCAAAATCCTTTCAAGACTAGAACATCAGATACACAGTAAGGACAAAGTTACATCTAAAGTCATGTCATTTTAAAAAGACTGCTCATTTGAAAATTAAAACTTAAGTGAATATACAGTTCTTAACATGGCATTATTTCAACCAGGAAGACAGACAAAATATCACTGTTTTTTGATATAGAGAAATGTCACAGCGTTCTCAAAACTAGCCAGCTGCAGCAAGGTCTTTTACCATCATATACCAAGTTAACTTCCATAAGTAGTTGGCATGCCTTGTCCCAACAGGGCCACCAATCCCCCACAAGGCCTCAAAGGTCCATCTACTGTTCGTGCTGTTTCCTCATACTCATCAAGCCAGTCCCTTTGCCTCTCACCCCTACTGCCTTCTCCTAGTCCCTCCAGGGCACTCGCTCGCTCGCTCGCGCTCTCTCTCGCATGCTCTCTCTCTCTCTCTCTCTCTCTCTCTCTCTCCTCCCCTTCCAGATCCCTCTCCATTGGCTAATCCCCTTAGAGCTATTTCACCACTTAGCAGGAACCAGCCACAGCTGCACCTTATGTCCCTGAAGCCAGCCCACAGCTGTATATTATCAATGATAATTAACCCACCTTCATTCCTCTACAATTCCCCTCCTTTTTTTTTCTTTTTTCTTTCCTTTTTTCTTTTCCTTTTTAACATTTCATACTTAGGTATTTAACAACCTTTTTACAAATAAACTTTTCACACAGTCCTCTGTAATTCCTCTACAGAGAAATTCCCCAAAACTAAGAAAGACAAAAAGAAAAAAAGAACATTGTAAAAGACCTTTTCCCTTTCTTCCATGTATTCAATACAATCCTGAAAATCAATTTGCCATAGTGACATGAAGGATCAGGGTTAGATAAATTTGGCAAGGGCAGTTACTTAATAATAATGTAATATAAAAACAGACATTAAGAAATAAATCAGCATACAAATGCTGTATATGTATTTGTTTCAATAAACATTACCCTGCTATTTCACATATTTCACATGCTGTCTTGGGCATAGCAATGACTAGATGATAGTGTTTTTGATTCTTGGAGAAGGAAGGAGAGGGAACAGCAGAACTGCTACCTTAGACTTGCAGAGGGCACTTTAGGAGCCTGTTTGACAGAGTCCCTTGGGAGGCAGCCCTGATGAGTCAAGGGGTCCAGGAAGGCTGGGTGTTCTTCAAGAAGGAAGTCTTAAAGGACAGGAGCAGTCCATCCCCACATGCCGAAAGATGAGCTGGTAGGGAAGAGGACTGGCCTGGCTGAACAGAGAGCCTTGGCTGGAATGCAGGGGGGAAAAAGGAGAGTTTACCATCTTTGGAAGAAGGGACAGGAGACTCCAGAGGACTACAGGGCTGTCATGAGGTTATGCAAGGCGGAGATTAGAGAAGTGAAAGCCCAGCTAGAACTCGGGCTGGCTACTTCCATAAAAGATAACAAAAAATGTTTTTACAAATATATTAGAAACAAAAGGAGTGTGAAGGACAATCTGCATTCTTTATTGGATATGGTGGGGAACATTGCCACAAAGGATGAGGAAGAGGCTGAGGTACTTCATGCCTTCTTTGCCTCAGACTTTAATAGCAAGACCAGTCACCCTCAGAGTACTCAGCTCCCTGAAGTGGAAGACAGGACTTACATCCAGTTGGCATCTGGTCACAAAGGGTGTTCCCCAGGGTTCAGTACAGGGGCCAGTCCTGTCTAACGTCTTTATGGGTGATCTGGATGAAGGCATTGAGTGCACCCTCAGTAAGTTTGCAAACAACACCAAAACATGAAGCTGGGGGGCAATTGATCTGCTCAAGGGCAGGAAGGCTCTTGCAGATGGATCTGGACAGGCTGGACTGATGGACCAAGGTCAACTGTAAATCCGATATTAGGAAAAATTCCTTCACTGAAAGGGTGATCAAGCATTGGAACAGGCTGCCCAGGGAGGTGGTGGAGTCACTATCCCTGGAAGTGTTTGAAAAACGCATAGATGTGGTGCTTAGGGACATGGTTTAGTGATGGACTTGGCAGTGCTGGATTAGCGATTGGACTTGATGATCTTAAAGGTCTTTTCCAACCTAAAAGATTCTATGATATGATGACCTGGAAACAGTGCCCACTTCCACGTATGTCTGCCAAGCCTTTACGTCTAGGAAAGCCTTAAAATGATCCTCACTTGTAAAGATATGAGAGCTCTAAAAAACATAGCTCACGACATTTTAGGGTCTCAGCTCTGGGTCACTAGCATTCCTTTTTGAATGGAAAACATATATTTGCCTGAAATACATCATTTTGAACGATACTGCACCCAGAGAGGCCCAGCTTATCAAAACAGCATTGGAACAAGAAGACCCCCAAAAGGGTCTGGGTTTTCCAGAGTGCTTGAAAGGCTCCTGATATGACAGCTCTTGTATCAACATTTTATTTGAGCTTCTGGAGATGTATCCGTACACTCTGGTGCCTAAAGGAGTGCTGAGATTATGTTTAAGAGAGTGCAACTCCAGGCTGTTGGTCTGGAGCATGTCTCAGGACTCTTGATGGAGAATGGATTTATGATGAGGTTGGAAACAGGACCTGAACAGGCTGTGAAATGCTTTCCAACACACATGTGGCAGCAGAGATATGGCTAAGCAAGCCTAGAGCAAGCTCCTGGGTATTAGGAGTGTATGCGATGGGATAGGATAGCGTACAAGCACAGAAGCAGGCAGGAGTCCCTGTAAGAGGCAAAGCATGCTAAAATTCTGCAAAGATAAGGAGTCCTTGGAGGTCATGTTTGCTGACAGATGCCAAAGTCAGGGCAGGAAGAGATTAAAAACTTAAGTCCATTTCCCCCTGTTCTCCTCAGCACAGTACACACTGTCCAAGCCAGGGCAAAAGACCCAGAGTGCTGGCTTTGCAACCTCCTGCCCCACAGTTCTGGAACTTATCCTACACTGTGTGTCTTGTTTAGCAGCAACTGCAGATCATTATTGACAGCTGTGGTGCATAAATAAAACAGCTCAGTAGTGATCTGGGAAATCTGTCTGTATAACTTACAAATTCTGTTTGATGTCGAGGACTTGCTATATGGGTATCTTGCTTGAATTACAAGCTCTTTTTTGAATGTAGGGCTGATCCTACTCTTCTGTCTCTTTACATCTATTTTTGGGACAAAACAGTGTCCAGAGGGCATGACATAGTGCCAGAATTTGATAGTCACTGAACCTTGGCAGTCTTCTGTTTGTATGGCAGTATCCTTCGGTCAGAAAAGAGGCCAGACCAAGGTCAGTACAGGCAGGTTGGCAACCAAGCAGTGTATCGCCTGGTCCTGAGCTCTTGTTGGCTCATTGGGCTGTTAGTGGGTTTGCTGATAAAGGACCAGTGGAGGCACAGGAAGAGAGAAGACCTGGAATCACCCAACCCCAGCCCAAGCAGTAATTCAGCCTGTCAGGGAAGCATTGCAAGGAAGGGTACTTAAGTGATCACTGTTCTGGCCCTTTGGCTCCTTGTTCTTCCTACAATAATGAGCAACCTGTGAGCACTCTGTTACATGTGTTTATGTACCATCCACCTTGAAACCATAAAATCTTAACCAGAATGCAAACAGGGGAGCTTATAAGTGCTTGCAGGAGCTGAGCAAGCTGGCTGCAACCTTGGACCCCAAGGTAACAGAGACAGAGTACCCACATTTGCTGTGCAGAGTGCGAGTACAAGAACAAGGACAGGCTAAATGCTTTAGCTTTGTTCAGGTCTGAGGCCAAATACACACAGTACGGAAGTCCAGTGTATGTGTGGCAGCAAGAGACTTATCAGGGCGTTGACAGGGAGCTACAAAATAAATAAGGCTCCAGAATTGTTAGTCCAGTTGCAACTGGCCCACACATTTGAGAGATCTCAGCTTTGTGCCTTTGCTTCAGCTAACAGCACCTGGCTGTTGTGTAGCTGGAGGCAGAGACCGCTCAAGGCAGGGTCATGAGGAGCTCTCTCAGCATTCATGTCCATGCAATATTATGCAGCACTTTCTGCTAATGGCTGAAAATTGCCATAAATGCCTAGCTAGTACACTCATGCACAGGGCTCAGTGCAGCACGGATCCTCTCCTTCCTGTAATCCAAAGCAACAACAAAAAGCAGCTGCTTTGCTTCAGAGGTGGCTCCAAGTATCCAGCTTCAGACAGCTACAGAAATGATTTGGGTTCAGCTTCGTAGTGCAAACATCCCTCACTCAGTGATGCCAAGAATCAAGCCAGCATGTCTGCAATAAAAGAGATCTAACAAAGACTGCTCCTGGCGATGCTCTGCTGTCACACCAATACCAAATTTCTCTTTCATTATGTTCAAATCAGTCTCATTAGTTCAGTCAGACTTCATTTTTTCAATGCTTGGGGCCTTCTTGAAGTAAGACACTTTAACTTCATCTTGATTTATAGCCCATGGGTTGGTTTCACTGGTTTGTAAACCGAACTCCTACACATTTTTCCTTCCTTATGGCTGTATTTTCTGTCCTCTTCCCTCCCAGAGCAGCCTGTCTGATCAGCCCATGTGTTGTGTAGGCTAGTTAAAGATTAACACAGCCAAACTGTGGCAGTGTAAATCTTGAACATGCACGGAAACACAGAAAACAATTTTGCAAAACAAGTTACACAAGCACTTCATCAAAAAGGTTTGCTCATAATATTTCCTTTTACGTTAGTTCTATTATCAGTCAGTGCACGAAGTTTAGGGCTGTTTGCAGTTCTACCTTCTTATAAGGAGCATTAAACCTAAAATTCATGTTGAGAGGCTAGAATTTGGTTATTTTGCAGGAGAATAAGGGTCTAGAAGCTTGTGTTACTGCCCAGGCTCTCAGATGACCTTGGTAATTCACTTAAACTTGCTCTCTTTCAGAAGTGATGGGGATGCTGGGGATTTTCCTGCATTGTGAGACCAGATTGGGAATTCCACAGTGCAGTCATCTCATTAAATGAATGTGTGGCCAGACTGTGGTGGAGAAAGGTCCATGGACAGGCTCATGGGTGGAGTTCCCTGTGGCCTGCGCTACTTGTGGCCACGCTGCTGCCCTTGGCAGTTTCTCCCTTGCACACGTGGGTCCAGTGCCACACTCAGGGCTGGCCAAA
Source organism: Falco rusticolus (assembly GCF_015220075.1). Lineage (NCBI taxonomy): Eukaryota > Metazoa > Chordata > Aves > Falconiformes > Falconidae > Falco > Falco rusticolus. The sequence continues at coordinate 80,018,418 of NC_051187.1, read as the reverse complement.
CTCTAGAAGACTACCTATCCCTTCATCCCTTGCTGCAGCTGACTTGGGACTTGGAAGGACACTGTGGCCTCCCGAGGTGGCAGCAATGATGCTTCAGTATGAGGTTAGAGACAGAATGTGTATATAAGAGTGTTTATAAATATGGATTCAAGCTGAATAAATAAAAACAAAATAGAGTTTAATAATTCAGAGCCTCACAGAGTGGTCAGGCAGCTGACTGCTCCTGTTTTCTTCAGTCATGCCCTATACAGGGAGGGGAATAGTTGAATATCTATAGGAATTTGCTTTACCTATTTGCCTTCCTAGAGCCAAGACCCAGCTCTCATTTAATAGCCCTAGTTCTCAGCACAGTTTTTGCATCCAATAGGAGGAGGGTCAGTAATTGCTCCTCTGGGCATTAGAGAATCAGTCCCAAGTGCTTAGAACAAAATTCCCCTGGGAAAAGCTTAGGCTAAGAGAAGATACTTGACAAGGCTAACACATTTTCTGGTGGGGTACAAGCCTGTAATAGTCATTAACCATGGCATTTGGGCAGCACTTTTGCACAGCCTGGGAAAAATCCATGCCTTCTCTGTGTCAGACCTGTACAGCAGGAAATACTTGCATCTACCTCAGCAGGAATCCTGACTTTATACCAGTACAGATGTTAGAAAACTTGGGTGGAAGTGTAAAAATCCTATTTTTTTTAGGTATTCTGCATTTTATCATCCAGCCATAATAACACACCTCGTTTTTTTCCTCTGTGAGTTTATCTTCAAATTGTAAATACTTTTCATAGACATTCCTAGATTAAAATATTATTGGGATAATGTCTTTGTGCTACTAACTTCAGAGCAAACATGACCTGATAGGATGTTATGTTGAGTCATAGGAGTCTTTTTCAAGGCAGCCTCACAAGTATTCAGTCTGTATTTGTTTTGCTTCTGTTTGCCTACTCGAATATGTGTCAAGAATTCCCACTGATACCAGCATCCAAATCCACACTTTTTTTCTCCACACTGGTGATTTGTTTAAAGAGCATCTGCACTTCTGTGGTGCTGGGCTTTCTGCTCATAACCACTATGCTAAAACCTTTTCTTCCTTCCCCACAGAGAGACTGGAGCACTTGGGGATGAGTCCTATGGTTTTATGTCCTACGATGGCACTGCCAAAGTTGGGAGGAGCACCCCTGGGTGGGGAGTTGACTGCTACAGTGACGGGCAATGTTTGCACTGTTTGCACTGGGTTTGCACTGTGGTGTTAGTTAGCTTTAACTGCTCCAATAAACAGGAAAACTGCATAACTGCAGATCCAACATAAGAGTAGCTGCAGTTTCTGACTTTCACCCAGAGTTGCCCTGTGCTGGACAGGACACTGAGCCACAGCATCTCCAATAGTGCTTCAGCTTCCATGGCAAAGTTTGTGGTAGGGACAAATCAAAAAAAAGGCAGGAAAATGGAGCAAACGAACCTCTTCCCCCTTCCAGATCTGGGCGTTACTTACACTGGACTCTTAACCTCTGGTCATCTTGCCCCCCATGGTATCTTCACCACAGTCTTTCTGGGACCCCACCTGAATATCTGCTGCAAACCCTGGCAGTTTTACCAGTGACATATATTCAATTTAGGAATCTTCTGCAAATTCCCAGTCTATTATACCAGAAGGGAGGATGCCAGAAGATCTCATCTTCACTGCAGTGGGGATGAGCAGTGCACTACCATACACTGCAGAAAAGGAGGGAGGGACCAGGCAGGGATTTCAGTTCCTAAGGACATAGACTGCATGAGACAAGGGTAAAATAGCAATGTACAGAGATGCTAACTCTCTTCAGTACCCAGTTGGGGACCAGGTGCATTGATTTTTCATCATTTTGGGCAGTCAGCTACAAACAAAAAGACACAAATGTCAAAATGCTAGTGGAGAGCTGCAGCTTTCCAAAAAAAGCCCACAGCCATTGCTCTGACAGTGGCAGCACAAATATGAGTAGCTTTACTGCATGCCAATTTCTTCTTAAATCTCTTCCCTCAGGGAGCCGAGTGCTTAGAAAATATTTAGGGGGACTGGAAGCTTGCCGGCTGCTCAGCTAATGTAGGTCTTGAAATCTCTGATGATGCTCCAAAGAATGTCGGGCTGCATTGATGGGCCAAGTTCCTTTAGATCAGGCAGAAGATGATGTTTTGGCAAGAAAAATAGAAATCCAACCAGGTGTCTCTAGAGAAGCAGGGTTTTATATTTATACTGTGTGTCACACAAAGCTGGATGGGGCCATCTCCAGGACTGTGTAAATATTAAATTCAGCCTAAAAGCTGAGACAAGCAGTAAGTGCCTGAAGAGTGGGCAACTCTCCAGGAGGAGACAATGGCCGGCTTTTAGCACATCCTGCTTTTTTATTTCCTTAAACAACTCAACTTCTGTAACCCAGTAGTGTGCTGCCAGTTGCTCATCCTCAGCTCCCTGTTTATATCTATGCATCCAGTGAGGCTTTCTATTCCCATGGGTGGGATGTAGTCAAGGTGGTTTCCTGCCTCTCCTGCTCTGCTGCATATGGGGTAAACTGAGAGAGTTAACAATGTTGAATCTTCTCAGTCGATGCTGAAGACCTTTCCCTTCACAGAGCTGCTCTGTTGCTTTTCATCACAAAATTTAGGTGGGGTTGGTTTGATTTTAACTTTGCAGCTTGCTAAGACACAGGAAGGAGTGAGCTTCAGCAAGGGTGTGACACCATTCTGTGGGAGAAAAATTTATTTCCGGTGTTTCACACTTGACAAGATGTGCTGTCCCCATCGTATGGCAGAGGTTGGTACCCTTGTACCCCATATATGGCTTTTACATAGGAAGTTTACTCCTGACTGGTAAATATGAGAGGCTGTTTCCACGGTTATTCCCAATAGTTCCATCCAAAATATTCTCTGGTTGTTTTGCAGAAGCAGTAGAGAGTTGGTGGTAAGAGGTGGTCCAACTGCCGCTGTCCTGAGACAAAGCTGCTCTGATTACAGTATAGATACATGGGTTTGGTTGTGCTTCCATCTTTGTGTCAGGGCATTTGCCGTTTTCATTGCTGGGTGCTGTGGTGGACAAGACTGGTAGTGGGTGACAACCAGCTTTTAGAGAGTGAAATTTGGTCTTTTCAGAAAGGAAAGCATGAGATTTTGGTGCCATTCAAGAAAATTAAAGAGCTGTCGGTCTGTTAGCACTCACTCTCTGCACAAGGTGGATTTTGTCAGTGTGAGAACACTTCTGTTTACCTGACTGGTGACAGATTAATCAGCCCCCTGGTGATAAACTTACTTTGTGGACTGTCCTTTGCAGGTATCTGTACGGCCTCTGTCCCTGTGCTATCTGTCAACGTTGTCCTCCTTCCAGTGGGCAAGATATATTGTTCTTCTCTTTTTGCAGTCAGAAAACCAAAGCACAAAGACCTCAGAGTGTAAATCCACAAAGTTACTGAGATGTTTGATTTTTTTTTGTGTGTGGCTGCAGCTCTGAGCATCTTACCTCTAGTTACGGAAGAAATCCACTGCACATGGAGCAACAGCAAGTGCAGCCCTTTCTCCCATAGACATCCCTTTTCCCTGGCCATGAGGGTTCCCATTCCTTGCCCACCCCAGAGTAAGTATCACGGAGCCTCTGCAGCTCCCAGCACAAGTACAATACCAATATGAACAAAATCAAATCCACGCATTTTCTGAGTGGAGTTTTGGTCTTTCCACTGCCTCCTATACCTCTGAAGTTCAAGGACACCTTGTAGTTTATGCATCAATATCCATTTTAAACTACCTACTCTTTTGACACACTTTGCACTTTACCCGCTTAGCGCTGTCAGCCTGCAATCACTGCACATGGTTTCCCTCTCCTCATTGCCACCTTTGATAAAAGAAACCATTTTCAGTGCTTCAGCACTGCTGCTTACCTCTGAAAGGGCAGTGTCACCTTAGATTTAAAAGAATCGCATAATCACAAATGATTTCCACAGTTAACAGCAAAAGGGAAATACCTGTTTTCAAATAAATGCCCTGCTGCTGTACTGTGGGGTTGAGGATCTGAAAGTGAGATAAGCTAGAATCAAAAATGAACCTTACTCCTTGATTTTTATTCTCTAAATAAAAAGAAAATAGAACCCCAGTCTAGAATGTAAACATCTGCCGTCGCTACTGTATTTGGAAATTTAAATGGTGCTGTAGAAAATGAGAGCTAGGAAGTGGTTCCAGTGACACACAGTGGCCCTAAGCCTGGGGTTGAGAGATAAGCATGTTTTTGCCAGGTTAGAGGGAGCCCTCTACGTCTGCTAGTACAACCTCATAAATCACTGCTCAGGGTAAAGTAAAAATCAACAACAGCCGCGGGGCCACGGCTCCTGCTTTGGAGCACTGCCACCTGGTGGCACTCGCTGCCGGCGCCACAGCGCCCCCTTGCCGGGCGCGGCGTCCCACCCCGCCCCGCCCCGCACGCTGGGCTGGGCAAGCCCGCTCCTCCGCTCTGCGCGGGGCCCGGCAGCGCCCACTGCGCTCCGCGGGTAATTCTTCACCTTCCGTTCACACTTCCTTAAGGGGATTTTCTGTCGCTCTTAGGCAAGATTTTGCCTTCAATGTGGCCCTCAGTTTCATCTCTTTGCAAGGGTATCCCTTCCACAAACACCTGCTGGGCTTCAGTTATCGACCTCACAGTGAATTTTTAATCCCATGGCCATTTTACAGTGAGTCAGCTTAATTAGTCCTAACAGTCAGTCTCGTCTCTAGACTGTGGTTGTCGTATTAGTGAGAGTCCTGGGGACTGGATCACTTGGCGCTTCCTGACGTCATCCGAAGTCTTTGCTTCATACATTTCTGATGAGGCTTGAAGCCTGCTGGCTCATCTGTTCTGATCTATTTTTAATTAGCAGTTTGAGACCTTTGCTGTTACAGCCATGGAAGGTGATCTCGATGGCACAGTCTTATTTGTCTATATGTATGGGTGTTGATGCCTGTGCAGAGAGCTGGAACATGTTGTCCAGGCAACAGTATGCTTGAGAGCAAGGAGTGGGAAAAGGTTTGCTGGATGCTCCAGGACAGGATGCCAGGATACCTAACTAAAATGGCAGCATGCCTACAGAAAGGACAGGGAGCCAGTGATGGAAAACTTGCTACTTTTTGATGAATTAGCTCCAGATCATGCCAGAAGGACACTCCTTTCCACTGTCCACAAAATCTGTGCAAAGCAGTCAAGAGAACTGCAAGCTATCAGAATAAGCCCTGTCAGAATGCACTGCTTTCATGGCATGGTATGTATAATTTCCCATTTTTCTTACTACAGGGACATTTCAGTATCCATGACCTGGTAACAGATTTATCTCTCTAGATCATGATACAATTGCAATATATCAGGGCCAAATCCTGCAAGGGACTGGGTATCTTCTTAAACCTGCTGAGTGCCTTTGGCTCTGCCCTTGTCATTAAGAGGAGACAGGCAGGCTCAGCACTTCCCACCAGCATTTTAGCAAGGGCTGGAACAAAGTCGTTCAGTCCTTTGGCACTGTGCAGTCCAGAAGGGCACAGAAGAGGACTATGGGGACTGTTCAACCCAGCCAAAATCTGTGCAAATTCTGGCGCTTTTGCTTACTGTGTTTACAAAGGATATTGTCATTATTTATTGATTAGTTATTTATGTTACAGTAGCATTTTGGCCATGAACTCTTAGGCCACATGCATCAGGGGCCATACAAAAACAGAAAAGAAAGACAATCCTTGCTCCAAAGGAGCTCACAGTCAGAAAGTAAGACAAGAGACAACAAATGAGTACTACAAACAGTGGCATGGTAAGGGAACAAGGGGCCAATATTATTAAGTATGAAAAAGAATGAATACAGAGTCAGCTATTGTTGCTAAAAAGTCACAAAAATTGTCACCTCTTTTACCTGTTTTTGCTTCCTAGCTAGAATTTCTGCAAAGCCAGAAATGTGTCTGCTGCTTTCAGTGTGCTAGATTTGTTACGTATCTTCCTCAGAAAGTTCCTGACCTAAAACACATGGAAAAAGATGGAAGTGTTTTTGCTGGCTTCAGTAGACCTTGGATGAGCCAAAAATCTTAAATGGAGAATACTTTAGTGGAAATGAGATACTATGTTTTCAGTCAAACTTTTATCAGCCTGAAGCTCTGTGTCTCAAAAGATTTATTCAGGGACTTCCTTGTTTACTAGTACCACTAGTTTAGTAGTTCCTTCCATTTTTTCCCCTTGAGTTAACTGTATTCCAAAATCAACCCCTGCAACCTAGTGTTGGGATTGTTTTCTGCCTGAATCAAAATCAGGTCTCAGATCCAGCTTGCTCATTTTCACAAATCTTAGTTAAAATGCAAATCATATCGTCTTAATAATGCAACCAGTCTGACAGATATTTCATATGAGGAACTTCTAAGAATCTTTTTCTCCAGCAATTGTGCAGTCTTAGCAGTACCTGGATACTTCCTTAGATGACAGGGGGTTGTGCAACAGCTGTAGCTGAGGATACAGTAGGTATTTGGATACCTGTGCCTTATTTCTGTTTACAATCATAAGGGTAGAAATGAAAATGCTCATGGATCTTATGTCTTTTTTTTTTTCCCAGAATCTCTCCCCATATATTTTGCTGCAGAACTGCTTTGTGCTCTGAGCTGCTTTGCACAGGTTCTTCCCCTTCTTTGCTCTTGCTGACCTAGAAGTCTGAAGAAATGGGACTTTAATTGAAAAAGCAGGTATCCCACCAGTAACTATCTTTGCTTGCCTGTCCCCTCCATTGTTTACTCAAGTTCATGCTCATCATAGTTAGAAAAGCAGCTTTGATGACAATAAGAAGTAGCAGTAATCCTGCTCACTACTGCCACTACATATGCAGGGAGTCTGAACAGGCCAGGCAGCTAGGAGAAAACTGTCACTGTGCCATCAAAAGAAAAGAAAAAAAGCAGTGGCACAAACTCTCACTCATTTAGAGAAAAAGGCCCATCTTCAAATATCTTATATGAGTGGTATAACCTATCAGAGAAATGGATGAATCTAACAGGTACCTTCCATGAGCATCAGACAGTTGAGAGTAAGAAAAATAAGCAGAGTGAGAAAAGTGAAACTCAGAGAAGGATGACCCTTTAGCAAGTGCTTCATCTCCTTGGAAGAAGAAAGATCTCTTTTCTGGTTACAACAAAGAGGCAGGAAGTCACTCTGCCAGCACTTTGGTACTGATAAGCCCAGCAGATGATTGGAATCACCGAACATGTCTTAAAGTAACAGGGCAAATCAACTGGGAGGTTTTATTTAATACTTTACTGGCTCCAGCTAAAGGTCTGATCTACTTTGCTCACAGAGTTGTTTTTAGAAAAAGCATCTTCCCAGTCTACTCAGCATTCAGTTCATTCTGCAAAGAAGAGGAAACAAAAATCCTACAGAAGGTTGCGACACTTGGCAGGAGAGGCTGTTTAAGTAATTGATATAAATGCCTAGAAAAAGAGAACAGGATGGGAGGTGGACACACATGTTCCAGAGAGAGGGTCAACACCTTCCCATACATGTAACATTTATGCCTGTTTCTTTTGAAAGTGAGGCACTGGCCATGCCAATGAGAGGGCAGTGGGCACAGATCTGTCCCAGCAGGATTTGTATTCCTCACACTAAGGATCAGACTGGGAGTGGGCAGGATTTTGTCTATGAAGTAAGATAACTTGATTTAGGCGTCCAGGGGTACATTAGTGGTGCTCTACTCCATACGGTGAATGGAGTTCAAAGCATCATTCAGCTATCCATCAGTATTGATTATAGCTCCATGAACAGAAATGGAAACTTCAATGCAGACCTGTAGATGCCTAAACGTGGGTGTCTCATTATGTGAGCTGCATGTCAACTGCGCAGCTGAAGCAAAGCCATCAGAGCTACACCAGTTGGCAGTAGCTATAAATCTGATCCTATTATTTCCCTGGCTTCTGGAATATATATGTCTTTATTTACATTAACCAGAGTTAATGGACACAATTTGCTAACAAATTCACTATAGCAGCAGGACAGAAGTGAAGGTGTTCTATGGATCTTTGTAAAATAGATTGCTGACTATTTGTGAAATATTAAATTCAGGGGCTTATGCGTGGAATATGTGATGTAGTTAAGGATGCATCTCTGACCTCCTTTGTGCTTTTGTGGTTTGGCCAAAGCGTTCATACATCTGGAATTTGGCTTTTTCATAAAATGTTAAATAAAGGCAAAGTTGTCATCACATATATGAGAAAAGACAGAGCTTTGTATGCTGCCTTTGAAAAGTCGCCTTCGCTGGGTCTGTTCTATTGAGTAAAATGCCACATTTTAACTATCTGATTGGATGTAACAGAACTTTTGCTGGTTTCAAGGAATGTAATGCTTTACTTTCTGCAAGTTGGGCAAAGATTTTCCTCTCACTCTGTAGTGCAACGCACATGCATGCACCACCTTAAATGAGCTCGGTTTGCCTGCAAAGAATTCCTGCAGGGCTGTGCAATAGCATGGCACATAATAGCTTAAACCTGCTTATACCAGCATCTTTAAAAAAAATTTCCAGCCAGTGTCACATTTAGTCAGCACAGGAGATGCTGTCAGCGGTCTAGCTGAGACTGCCAAATTTTAGCCTTGAAAAGATGGTAAGTCAGCCTTCCTCTTCTGTCCTGCTCTTCCCACTTCTTGGGGCAAACAGGCAGGTTGTGGAGTCACACAGGACCTATGTGTGCTGTGAAACATTGAGAAGCAGTGAACTGCAGGCAGCACTTTGAGGAAGACAAGCTCTGGAGGGGAAGCATATGTTAAAAAATGTGCTAAAACCTGCCTTTTGAACAAGATACTTCAGAGTCTGAAGAAATATAGAAAAGTTGAAATTACATCTCACAACTTTTTCTCTCTTTCCACAACAAAACAGACTGCTTTAAGTAATCTCCTGAGGTAATGAATTGATCTGGTTTTCTAAAAGGGCTTTTACACAAGTCTTTTTAGAGTTCATGTCTATTATTTCTTTCCTTGCTCATGTCATGGATTTTTCTGCTTCCCTGATTCATTATATAGTATGGTTTTGATGTAGTTATACAAACGATTTGCTAGTGGCTATTTTCTCTTCCCACCTCTTCTTTTTATCAGTGCTTTTGCTAAGTGACTCGGAATTTATATCAGCTATAACAGTTCGTTTCAGTTCTTGGAGGAATTTGGGGGGAATTGTGCTTGGAACTTTGTAAGTTAGTTGCTTAGCTACCTAGCTTGGTCTAGGAACATCTCATCTTTTCTTTCCTCTATATTTAGCATGTCCACTGTAGTCTGAACTTTCTTCTTTGCCTCCTTTCATTGAATATGTTAGTGGGTTTTTGTAAGTTTTTTCTAGCTAGCTGTATGGGAGACTGTATCAGCACATTTTCTTAGTTAGTGCTGTATTGTTCCAGTTGCTGCTCTTCAGTAGTTGTCCCTTTTGAATGGACTTTTATAGTTTCGTAGTACCATTGTGTGGTTAAATTTCCTTAAGGAGCTGTCAAGATTTCTGGTTATACCAGCCAATTTAGACCTGGTAGGTCAATTCAATCTGGCCTGAGTATAAACAGCTCCATTGACTTCACACATAAACACAGAGCAAGTTTTAACAGTTTCTGAAATAGCTGATCTTCTGTATTTGTCACTAGATGCTACTTTGGTTTAGGAAACAAATACAATAATTCAAAGAGCAGAAGCTTGTAAATACATTCAACAGATCACAGCATCCTGGATTCACTGTGTAACCTCTCACTGAATTAGAAGGTAATGAACAAGGAAGGTGCCCTTTGAAAATGACAAATCAGATCCAAAATACCTTGGCTGCCCTCAGACCGAACATTTCCCAGTCCTGCTCCCAAAGCTGCTGTCACAAAGACAAAGATTTGGAAATACACTCTGTGTCTTCAGAGGTCTTCTCAATGTGGAAGTGTGACCTTATCCTGGGCCACAGCTGGGCTGGCTCCCTCCTGTAGGGCTCCCTGCTCAACCCCATGTAGACCTGGCTGCATCCCTGCTGAGTGGGTGAGTAGACAGGGAACTAGCCAGTTCATCTCCCCCCTCACAACTGAACAAACGGGCCTGCCAAAAGGCTGTTTTATTGGAGGGGACGTGGCAAAATGAGCATAAGAGAGAGGAGAAATAGCTATTGCAGCAAGCTGCTCTTTGTGAATGGCTTCATCATAGCAGCCCCTCACTGGAGAGGACAAGCAGTGGATTGACTTTGCTGACTCCAAGAGGACTGAGCCTTTCCAGGCTTTACTACCCATCCCAGGGTAGGCTGTGGAGACACAGCTGTCCTACCCATCCTGCTGGCCTTTCCCAGAGCCACTCAGTCAGGGGCTGCTCCTTCCCTAGACAAGTCTGCTGGATGCTTTCTTCTTGCTGCTCCCTCTGGCTTTCTCTTTCCACTGCTGGCTGCTCCTACTTGTCATCATTTAGTCATTTCAACTCCACCCTCCACTACTGAGGGGCCACATCTCTGCCGTGCTTGTCTTGGCTGGCAGCCCTAGTAGTGCTCCTTGCGGTCCTCCCCAGTCAAGATCTCCCTCTGGTTTCACATAGCCCAGCTCTTTGAAAGGTCACCAGAAGAAAAATTCATTTTTCTCGTCACAAAAAAATAAGAAATATAGTTCATAGAATCATAGAATGGTTCAGTTTGGAAGGGGTCTTCAAGATCATCTAGTTTGAAACCCCTGCCATGGCCCGGGACACCTTCCACTAGACCAGGTTGCTCCAAGCCCCATCCAGCCTGGCCTTGAACACTTCCAAGGAGGGGGCATCCACAACTTCTCTATGCAACATGTTCCAGCATCTCACCACCCTCAGAGTGAAGAATTTCTTCCTTATATTTAATCTAAATCTACCTTCTTTCAGTTTAAAGCCATTACACATTTTCGTATCACCACATGCCCTTGTAAAAAGCCCCTCTCCAGCTTTCCTGTAGACCCCCTTTAGGTACTGGAAGGCTGCTACAAAGTGTCCCCAGAGCCTTCTCTTCTCCAGGCTGAACCACCCCAACTCTCTCAGCCTGTCTTTGTAGGAGAGTTGCTTTAGCCCTCTGCTCATCTCCATGGCCCTCCTCTGGACTCGCTCCAGCAGATCTATGTCCTTCTTATGTCGGGGGCCCCAGGCCTGGATACAGTACTGCAGATGGGGTCTCATGAGAACAGAGTAGAAGGGCAGAATCACCTCCTTTGACATGTTGTTCATACTTCTTTTGATGCAGCCCAGGATACAGTTGATTTTCTGGGCTGACAGCACACGTCACCAGATCATGTTGAATTTCTCATCAACCAACACCTCCAAGCCCTTCTCCTCAGGTTTGCTCTCAATCAATCCATCCTCTGCTCAGCCTGTATTTGTGCTTGGGATTCCCTCAACCCATGTGCAGGACCTTTCACTTGGCCTTGTTGAACCTCATGGAGTTCACACGGGCCCACTTCTCAAGCCTGTCAAGGTCCCTCTCGATGGCATCCTTTCCCTCCAGCACGTGGACTGCACCACACAGCTTGGTGTTGTCTGCAAACTTGCTGAGGGTGCACTCGATCCCACTGTCCATGTCACCAACAAAGATGTTAAACAGCGCCAGTCCCAATACTGACCCACAAGGAATGCTGCTTGTCACTGGTCTCCACTTGGACATCAAGCCGTTGACCACAACTTTCTGATTGTGACCATCCAGCCAATTCCTTATCCACTGATTGGCTCATCCACAAATCCATGTCTCTAATTTAGAGAGAAGGATGTCATGCAGGACAGTGTCACATGTTTTGCACAAGTCCATGTAGATGAAGTCAGTTGTTCTTCCCTCATCCACCAATGTCATAACCCTATCACAGAAGGCCACCAGATTTGTCAGGCATGATTTTCCCTTAGAGAAGCCATGTTGGTTGTCACCAATCACCTCCTCATCTTCCATGTGCCTCTTAGCATTGTTTCCAGGAAGATCTGCTCTATGATCTTGCTGGGCACAGAGGTGAGACTGACTGGCCTGTAGTTCCCCCGAGTCTTCCTTTTTTCCCTTTTTAAAAACAGGGGTTATGTTTCCCCTTTTCTAGTCAGTGGAAAATTCACCAGACAGCCACATCTTCTCAAACATGATGGGTAGTGGCTTAGTCACTTCATCCACCAGTTCCCTCAGGACTTGCAGATGCATCTCATTAAGTCCCACGGACTTGTGCACCTTCAGGTTCGTTACATGGTCTCAAACACGATCTTCTCCTACAGCGGACAGTTCTTCATTCTCCCAGCCCTGCCTTTGCCTTCTGTGACTTGAGTAGTACAACCGGAGCACTTGCCCATGAAGATTGAGGCAAAAAAGTCATTCAGTACCTCAGTCTTCTCCATGTCCTGATCAACCAGGTCTCCTATTTCCTTTCAGAGAGGGCCCACATTTTCCTCAATCTTCCTTTTACCACTAACATACCTATAGAAGGTTTTCTTGTTGCCCTTGATGTCCCTGGCCAGATTTAACTCTTTCAGGGCTTTGGCTTTCCTATCCTGATCCCTAGCTGCTTGGACAATTTCTCTGTATTCCTCTCAGGCTCTCTGTCCTTGCTTCCACACTCTGTAGGCTTCCTTTTTGTGTTTGAATTTGTCCAGGAGCTCCTTGTTTGTCCCTGCATAGTTGAAGTCCGGTTAATTAAAAAGACTGTTTCTTGCTTCATTCTTTCAGAATGACAAGGTTTCAGAGCAAAACAGTAGCAGCCAATGTGGACACTGCAGATTCTCAAAAAGCAAAAGGAAAGGGAATTGATCCAAACTGATGGGTGTAATGAATGTCAGTGGTGAAAAATACCACAATCCCACCAGATGCAGCTGGCCAGCTCCACTACCAGCAGCAGAGGGTCTAGCCCTCAGCTAGGTTTATTCCAACCAGATCTGTGTCTGTCATAGTGCTGGATCCAACTCTGGGTGCAGGAGCGATGGCTATGCTGGGAAAGCTGGAGTGGGTGGAAGAATGTTGTGCTGTGTCTTGAGGCTGTACCTAACGTTAGATTTTGCTCAGAGGCAGTTTCTAGTATTAGCACATGAGTAAAAAAAATGCCATGCACAGTCAACTGCCAGCCACTGGGAGCTGTGGGGACAAGACAAACCAATTTTAATGAAAAAAAATTCCTCTCATATAATTCCTAGCTGATCCATAACATGAATTGCTTCTGTTTCTCAGGTCCCCATGCACAGCACAGTTCTGAAGATGCTGAGATTCTTCTCTGGGACTCAGACTTTCATTAAACAAAGAGGGAAAAAAGATAAAACGTCTGGCCTTTATAGCTGTGAATAAAACCTTCCAAGCATGAAAAGAATGTCGTCTTGCCTATGCACAGAAATCTATTGCTTTAACTACTTTCACAGCCAGAATGGAGGAAATTAGCCTGGTATAAAGCTGTTTTATACCAGCGTAGCTAATCCCATATGGCAGGGAAACATGGGCACAGCTCTCGGACACTTTTACCCTAATAGAGGACTAAGCACACAAGGTGAGGCATTTGGGCCCAGGCTGGCCATCAGGGACAACCTAGCTCAGCACAAGTCCTGATGCATGGATGTGCAGTCCTTCACCCCTTGGCTCATACAGAGCCTCCTCTTGCACAGCAATTACACCAACACAAAACCTGCTGTAACCTTGCTCTGAGCAAGGCTGCTGTGCCCATATCAGAACAGATCAACTCCAGAAATGTCTGGCTGTATCACAGCATTGGTAGGGCTCTGCTTTTCCTTTTTAATAACAGAAGCTTTCATGTAGACGTACCTAGGGTGGCAGACCAGTCGTCTTGCTGGCAGAGCTTAATGTGCTTGCAAACTGTTCTAACCTTTCAGCAAAAAAAAGATCATTATGTCTGTAGAAACTGAATTTCCCCTAAAAAGGATGGTTGGTAGCACAGCAAAGTACATCTTTGCAAGAGAGCTGAAGTCTGAATCTGCAGCTACCTTGAAATGTTTGTTCTGAGAGAAGTGGGTGCTGTTGTCCTTTTTCTAGGGGGAACTGACCCTAATGAAGATACCATTCCCTTGATGAGTGGTTTCTCAGGAGTGTAACTCCAAGGGGCTCATCCCAGTGCTTCCTTCTGTTCCTCCTGTGACCCTCAAAGACATTCTGTCTCTTTTTCAGACAACCCAAGGAAAAAAATGAGCCTAAAATTATTTCTACAGCTTCTGTGAGCTCCCCAGGGCCTGCAGAAGAAAGTCCTTCTGGTCTTTTCCTCGTCCTGCAGCTCAGGTCTGCAGCTCTCTGTGGCAGATGGCAGAGCCTGATTTGTCCCAGGTAACTGCTCTGTGCCAGCACCTGGAACTCTGCCTGGAGGCCCTGGGTCCCCATGACTCTGTCCTTGGACCTGTGCTTCCTTTGCATAGTCATCTTCTCAAATGGTCTCAAGCCACAAGCACAGGTAGCTCGTGTTAGTGCTCTAACAGCCAACCAGTGCACATGGGTTATGGTATAGATTGTGTATACCATTTTTATTTGTAGTTCAATAAAGAGGTATCATTACAAAACACACAAGTTTGCTTCAGAATTTCTTGCCTGACCTTTGAGGTCCTGAATTTGCCTTTTATTTACCACCAATGTGACACCAAGAACATTAAAAGACCTGGAAGGCAGGAGTACATTCGTGAGGGTGCTTGAAAAGTTCCTTACCACTTGATTGCGAATGACTTTACAAAATGGGGATGTTCATTTCACAATGGGCCTTTTCAAGTGAAATACCTCTGGCATGTCTCATTCCAGCAAAGTGGCTGGGTCAGTGCCACTGGGTCAGTGGCAGAGCCAGGAGGGAACTCACATTACCCATCACGTCACCCAAATCTTTGTCCCATTCTTCCCTTGCTGTGACTTACAGACTTCATACAGCCACGTGCTGAGTCCCAGGGTGGCAGCTCTGAAGAAGCTATGTTGAGACCTGCTGCTGCCTAGAGCCACACAGCCTTCCAGAAGTGGAGGGGACTTGTTTGGCTAGTGCTGGGAGATGACTCTGACTTTCTCTCTGATAAGAGCAGGTCTAAAGATAGTTGTGAAAAGTTACTTTTTTAGGATATTTGTTTATACCCCTGAACAGCATCCAATGGGCTTCTCAGCCCCCAGGAAGCAGGAAGAGGCAGTCTGTGGCAGGTGGAAGACAAGGAAGCAGGGAACAAATGTTTTCCTCAGAGAATTCTTTTGACTATTTGCTACCTGAATGCAAAATTTCCTGGCTTCTGGCAGATTCACCATTAGCTTCTGCTTTTTGCCCTGTCATACTGCCAAGGAGAGTCTGTAGCTTTGCCATAAGGT
The DNA here is from genome assembly GCF_015220075.1 of Falco rusticolus. Lineage (NCBI taxonomy): Eukaryota > Metazoa > Chordata > Aves > Falconiformes > Falconidae > Falco > Falco rusticolus. Next base: position 80,003,198 of record NC_051187.1, on the reverse strand, counting down.
ACATGGTTGGCACATTGCTCAGGAGATCTACATCCCCAATTAATACCAAGTTACTCAGGCACATTTCCCAGGTGCCACACTTGGCACTGCTGGGGCAGATGGGCCTTTCCCAATTACTGACCCCAACCTGGGCCAGCCAGGACCAGCCTCTCCTCCTCAAGTGCCTCCACCTCCTGCAAAACCTCACACAACCAGGGCTGAAACCCATCAGTGGTCCCAGCCCTGTGACTGTGGCAAACCCTAAGGAAGAGCATGGGGCTGGGTATGCCAGCAGTGAGGGATTCCCCTTGCCGTGGCAAACCTCAGGAGGCTGAGCAGCCAACTTCCCACTTCCTTCTAGTATTACTACCTCCAGCCCTGGACCTTCAGCAGCACAGCTGGGGACATAGTCCTTTCTTTCTAAGGGCTTTGCTGCTCTTAAACCTGTAGCACATGTGTTCACTCAGCAGCAGGTGAGAAACACAGAGGCAAGTGCCAACAAAAACAGGCCTGAAGGGACCAATTTCTATAGGAAATGGCAAAAGACTGAAATATATGTAGTGCAGTTCATGAACTTTGGTGGGGAGGGGTAGCAATACGCTGCCAGGCATAGGAATTGGAGAGGTTTGGCAGCCAGAGCGGATTGTGGAAATATGCAGAGCAGCATCAGAAGAATTAGAGGAGGCACAGGCTGTACAATATGGAGGTGAACTCTGAGCACAGCACTAAGGCAGCCAGAGGATCAGCCTCTTCGGGGAAAATGGAGGTGCTGAGAGGGCTTGAGGTGTCCAAAGCCAGCCTGGAAGTGCCCTGGAGAGAGGCTTGGTAGTTTGGCAGCCATTCTGCTCTGCTTTGAGCTCCAGGAGGAGTAAGGGGTTTAGTTCAGAGCTAGTATTTACTCTGGGGTGCTACCCTTAAAAGCACTTTTTTACTTTGCTATCTTATTTGGCTGATCTGTCATTTTTCCTCTGGTTTCTTTCTCAGCCCTGCAGTGATGGCTTTTCTTCCTTCTCACTTCCAGGACTGTACGCTAGCAGGAAACCCGTCAGGTACATACAGGGGGAATATGAGCCCAGAATAGGGCCCAGATTTGGAAAAGCCACTTTCCAGTTTGTTCTAGGTATAAGGTCTTTCTGTGTGGGATCCTTGGAATGTCTCTCTGCAGATACTTTCAAATTAATCCAGGTGTTATGTTGTACCGTGGAAAATGCCATTGAACACAAGGAAGGAAACTCCCACAGACCCACATGTTTGCCTTTGAATAAATGAGGACTCAAAAAAGATGGAAATGTAAATGATGTGTTGTGTGCAGGCAGTGGGAAGCATTAGAAACCAGTGCACAGCACCAGTATTACTTTGCAAATCCTTTTTCAAAGCAGAAGCAGCAGGACACAGTCACATCAGACACATATCATTTTTCTGTTCGCAAATGCTTTTAGACACTTAATCATGGCCTGTGGCACATTCACAAGAGGATGTGCATCTGAGTGCACACACTTGGTCCATATGCTCTGGAGCAATCCCCAGTTCCTCCTCAGTTACAGCCAAAAGTGGCATGAATTTTGGGGAAATCATCTGTCTTGTAATCATTAAAAGGATAGATGTATTCCCTCCCATATATTATAACCTATGTTTTCTTCATTATTAATCTCTTAAATGAGACAGTTATTCCCAAATGCACCATCTTCCTTTAATAATATCAGATCTTCAGAGCTTCTGATCTCTGCACCCAGACAGCTTTTTGTTTCAGCCTGTCCTTATCCACAGCATGACATTTGTTTTCTATTTCTCTTGCTTGGTAATTCACAATTTTTCACATGCTGCCACAGATGCTCTGAGTGGCCAGACTTCATTCTATTAATGTTCACCTCCAGCCAAGCTCTGCTTGCATGAGAATTTTGGCTTTGATTTTTTATGGGAACTTAGCAAGGAGAGACATATGCCTGCCATCAGCTCATGCCACTTCTTTTGGGGCTTTAATTTTAGCTCTGTGCACCTTTTGTAAAGCAGCATTGAGTAAGAGCCTGGCGGGACAACAATGCACTCTAGGGTGCTTGGGAGGACAGGCACAATTTCTCCCACATAAGTGATCCCACCAGAATCTAGCTCTGCTACCCTGGATAGAGGGAAGAAAACGGCAAGGGGTCAGAGGAAAAGCTTAATTTATTTCTATGCAAAAGATAGATTGCTGAACAAGAAAATTTTAAGTCCAACAACCCAGTGAACACATGGTCTATGTCAGCGAGCTGCAAAGAGGAGGAAGAGAAGCCCATCTCTGGGGACAGAGATAATGCAAGCCTGATATTCTAGCCTGGCTTTCCAACAGAAGGGTAGAGGAACACTGCAGCAAGTCGCCTGGGGAGGCTGTCACTTCCCAGCACTAGATTTTTTGAGCAAAAGCCATCTATTAGGAACAGTTGAAGGTACTGCTTGTACACAGGTATGACTGGCAGGACCTTTTGAGGATTTGCTTTATTATCCTGCCACCATCCAGAACTCTCCCACAGAGGGCACTGGCAAAATACCCTAAGGACAGGTAGCCAGTTTTAGGGATAGATACTTACTCAAAAAGTTACTGCCCTCCTCTGGGTTACCAGCCCTGGCTCTTCTAGCAGGAGTTTTGCATTGTGTCTTGTAATGTGAACACCACTTCCCTCTGCCAGAAGAGGAAGAAGCTGACTTGGAGCAAAAGAGAAAGGAATGTTCTCTGCTCATTGCCCAAGCTGAGTAAAACACTGAAGGTAAACAAAATAGCATATGTGCCTAAACCTGCTTGGATTTACCATTTTTGTAAACATCCTAGTTTGCCCTGGTTCTGTGAAGGGTTCTTAGGGGCATTTTTAACCTTGTCACCCTGAAAGGGGAAGAATCATGGTACCTAAAACCCTTTGGGGGAAGAGAAATCCTAAAAGCTGTCCATTACCGACAGCCTAGCTTCCCAAACAGTGCTGTTACGACTTCTACAGCAGACTGTGGCCTTTGGGAAGTTCAGATCCAAACTCTGCCTGCTGGGCCCAGGCACAGATAAAACTACCTTTACCCAACTTACATGCTGCAGCTGTACTGCAGGCAGGTAATGGGGAACACAGCCTACACTTGGGGGCAAGTTCTTGCTTGCTTTAAATAATTTTGTATGTTCTGTAGCACATCAGACCATTTATGTCTTTACAATGCTGCACAACTCTCTAGAGGAAAGTGCTTTAAAATCATAAACCTTCTTGTAAAGGAAATCATAACCTCCCTGTGCTCATCAGAGTATTGCTCTGTCAGCTGGAGATTCCCCTATCAGCTTTCTTAGGTTCCCAGCATATTAAAGAGAAACCTGCAGGCCAAGATGACCTTGCTGCAGTCTAGGAGTAGGTGATTTTATTAACTGAGCCTTGATCTCCTTGTTGTGCAGACTTGTCTATTAAGGTGTGGTGGTTTGACCCTTGGCTAGATGCCAGGTGCCCACTAAAGCTGCTCTATCACTCCCCTCCTCAGCTGGACAGGGGAGACAAAGTATAACGAAAGGCTCATGAGTCGAGATAAGGACAGGGAGAGATTGCTCACTGAGTACCATCATTGGCAAAACAGACTCAACTTGGGGAAAATTAGTTGAATTTATTAACAATCAAATCAGTAGGAGAATGAGAAAATAAAACCTAAATTTTAAAACACCTTGTCCCACCCCTCCCTTCTTCTGGGCTCAACTTCACTCCCAGTTTCTCTGCCTCTTCCCCTCAAGCAGTGAAGGGGACAGGGAATGGGGCTGGGGTCAGTTCATCACACGCTGCTGCTGCTGCTGCTCCTTCCTCCTCAGGGGGAGGGTCCTCACACTGACCCTGCTCCAGCATGGGGTCTCTCCCACAGGAGACAGTTCTCCTTGAACTTCCCCAACATGAGTCCTTCCCACAGGCTAGTTTTTCACACCCTGCCCCAGTGTGGGTTGCCCCGTGGGCGCAGCCCCTCAGGCACAGCCCCTGCTCCAGTCTGAGTCCCCCTGGGGTCACCAACCCCACCAACAAACCTGCTCCCACCGGGGCTCCTCTCCCCACGGGACCACAGGCCCTGCCAGGAGCTGCTCCAGCGCCGGCTGCCCGTGGGGTCACAGCCTCCTTGGGGCACTCCCCTGCTCTGGCGTGGGGCCCTCCATGGGCTGCAGGTGGGGATCTGCTCCCCCTTGGACCTCCATGACTGAGGGGCACAACCTGCCTCACCGTGGTCTTCACCATGCACTACCGGGGAATCTCTGCTCTGGTGCCTGGAGCCCCTCCTGCCTCCGCCTGCACTGACCTTGCTGCCTGCAGGGCTGTTTCTCACATATTCTCACTCCTCTGTGCCACTGCAACTGCTGTTGTGCAGCAACTTTTTTCCCTTCTGAAATATGTTATTCCAGAGGCACTACCACCATCACTGATGGGCTCAGCCTTGGCCAGCAGCAGGTCCGTCTTGGAGCCAGCTGGCATTTGCTTCATGAACTAGGGGGAAGATTACAGCAGCTCCTCACAGAAGCCACCCCTGTAGCCCCTCCACCCTCCCCTCCCCCCAAAAAAAAAACCAAAACAAAAACACAACCAAAAAACCCAACAACCTCGCCCTGCTAACCCAATATAAAAGGCAAATGCGGGAAGGAAAGCTCTGTCAAGCACTGCTTAGACTTGGTGCACAGTGATGTGCATCAGCGGGAATCAGATTTTAATGCAATGCAATGTAATACAGTGCAGAGCTGAAATAATCACTGTTGGGCAAGTGGTTCTTAAAGTGCCTTTGTAGGATGTGTCACCACCACAGCTTTATCCAGGTAGGAGCGGCAGCAGTCTCCTGTGCACAGTGCAGAACAGGACTGGTGAGGAAACGCAAGAGGGAGCACAGGACAGTGTTGAATAATGAACATCTGGCTCTCAAAGCACAGGCTGCGAGAGGCTGATTTATAGGCACCGAGACAATAGACTATTGTGCTGTATCACAGGGACCATTTGACTGTGTCTATTCATTCTTACTAGATATATGAACTGCCCATCTCTTATAAATGATCTCCTCCTTTCTTAGGTTGCTGCCTTCTCACTTCTTTTCTCTTCTGCTCTTCCTGGATGGTATTTTTGAGCTGAAATATAGAAATATTTGACACCAGTGTTAATTTTTTTCCTTGACTGTGGTCAATGGCAACATGTAAGTGTGTTGTCTAAGGGGGATTTTCCTACTTGTAGCAAAACCAGATCCTCTCGCTATGACTTGTTCTGCCCTTTCATATCCTGGCATGTGCATACAGGGCTGCATGCACTGGGGTAATGTGACCTGTCAATCAATGGTAATTATGACTGAGTAAGGACTAAGAAGTCAGGTGTTCAGCTGAAAATACAAAGCTGCTCTTCCCAGGTTCTTAATGAATGGTGTCACCAAACATTAGTGAGGCCTTGAAAATCTCTTGAGAAAATTGATCCTGCATTATTGTGTGACTAGGAAAAAAAGCACAGTCAAGTCCCAATCTAAATTATAAACTGTGATTCTGGGAGACCCCAGTTCTTGTCTGTTGATGCTAAGGGCCCCATTCTCATGTGTTTGATGCTGTATTTCCCACCGATATAAAGTGGTGGAGAACTGCTGTTTGAGAATAGAAGGAAGCATTTGCTATCTCTGTTCTGTTTCCATTTGCTTTGATCCAAATAATGCTGCAGAGTACAAGTCTAAAACAGTACGTTAGAAAAGTAGTTGGAAACTCAGCTTTCAACATCCAGGAAATGTCGGCTCTAATATCGTTTGTGCAACATTAATACAGGCCCCTCCACTCATACGCATTTGAAGACAGCCTATAATTGCACACATTGTTTCCTCTAGTCCCCTGCCTCATTTAGTAACCAGAAAAGATGATGCTCAATTAGTGAGCAACTAGTCAATAATATCTTCTATTCTTATTGTTCAGTGGAAGGGTCCTGTGTCTTTTTTAAAGCCCATCTTTAAACCCTGTGTTGAATATGGCATTACTCACTTTCTCCTGGGCACATCTTTGTGTTTGGTATTTGGGCACTTGACAAATACTAGTGGTTTTTGTCGCAGCCTGCATGTTTATTAGTGAGACCAACTGCCTTGTACCAGTGAGGGAACTGAGACACAGACCGAGGTTGAAAACCTTCTTCAAATTTGAACATTCACTTTATGATACCAATGACTGTTCATTTGATTTTTAACCACTTGATATGACCAAATCCTACAGCAGGATGACTTCTGTTTAGGATTACTGCTGTTCAGGTCTTTCCATGCAGACTAGCCGTGTTGGACTCTTTGTTATTGTATATGTATGAGCTGGGGAGATACTGAGCTGTAGCTCTGAGCCTTGGCACTCCGCGGCGTCAGGTGGATCAGGCTAGTTAAACATGGAGGAAAACCAACAGATCTGTTTTGACAAGTCCAGCCAGACAGAGCAGGAGTATGTCTAAACCCTTCTGGCAGAGCTGCCCAGGCAGGCTGTCAGCAGGCAGCCTGGACTTGGCCATGTGGATTGTGGTGGGCAGGAGGCTGGGCACGTTGCACAGAAGTCCGCTCTTTCAGAGCAGTACAGGCAAAGCTAGTATAGCCTCGGCTTCAGGTTTTCAAGATTAAAGGTGGCATTGGTGCTTCTGGAGCCAAGAGGAAGCGTCAGTCTTCAGAAAGTGACACCCAAAAATTGCAAACCTGTTTTAAAAATATGCTGCAAGCAATTTGCCTCCAGTCATATGGGAAATCTGTGGCAGGCTGGAAATACAATGCAGATATCCATCTCCCAGCCCTGTGTTTTAATAACAAGGCTGTACTTCCCAGATACTTATCTACTTAGTTATTTTTTCCTCTATCAGAAACATTCTTTACGCATGTCTTTTTTTTTTTTTTTCCACAAACAGCTTTACAGGGGTGGATCTCTATTATAGGCCATTTCTTTACACAGAATACTGAAGGTATTTTAATGAATATTGTTTGCAGACCCTTGTGAAAATATTTTTGTCGATTAACTTTCAAGCACTCCAAATACATTTTCTGGCCTGCAGGAGCATGATGTGTTGAGAATTTAATTCACCAGTAAGATGCAATGCAAAGTGACCTGCAGCTTGTCTAAAACTTATTAGCATTTTAGGAACCACAAGCGAAGGGACAAAATGCTACAGTGTGTTGCATTCAAAAATATTGTTGAGTTAGGGTAAACAGAAATGCTGTTCTGTGAAGTAATGTTTGGGAAATAGCTAGTCAAACCTTTTTGCTTTGTGCAAGTCATACTCAATACTTCCAGGCACAAGATGGATCTCCTCAAAATTTTCTGATTAATAAAATCTTCTAATTCTCCTTGTTAGTGTTCTTCTGTGCATGTTTAAGCAAGACTAAACAGCTAATTTCAACAGGTACTTAATTTTTACAGAAACTCTGGATACCTGGTGACTCAGGAGCTGAGCTCAATAAAGGCATCGGTCCAAGCCATTGGCCAGGAGACAGTAAGGCCATAGCATCATGGCTGTTCTTAACCAAGTTAGTCAAAGCTTGACATATATCAGAGGAGCACACTTACCTCCACACTACAATAACCCAAAATACAGTAACCTGAAGACGTTATTGTGAGAACTCCTATTTAGGAACTTGTTACTGTATTTCTTTACCTGCAAGCCATGGAGATAGTTTAAGAGCAAAGTCATCCTCTCAGCAGGGTGCAGAGCTCTATTGGCTATTTTAAGACATAGAGGCAGCAGGAGAGGAAGGACTACTGATGATTTTAGAAATGATAATCACTGTGCAAGGGCAAGAAGCACAAGTGCCAGTGACTCAGAAAATTGTGTGCCAGCCAAAGGACTGTGAGGTGAAGGGGTGTTGGAGCAACAACAACTGCACAACCCAGGCTCAGGAGGCTGCTGTTCATTTCAGATGCTAGCATGCAGTCATGGCTGAATTTCAAAGCTACATCAACCAATTGAGGGATATTTCTGAGTAGCAAATTGTGAACAGCCTCTTCCAAAGCCTGCATCTACCTCTTCAAAATCACATTGCAGATTGTTGTGGTGGCAGAATTGTAATTTAAAGACAGGTTCTGTTTTTGTGGCAGGGGATCAACCAAGTGATTTCTGGAGAGATGTTTGTATAAGCTGCAGCAGTGATTTAATGATTAGGTAGAGGAGAGCAAACTTAAAGAGCAACCAGTAAAACCTGTGGATATGTTTTGGACCAGATCCTTCCTAGGTTAGCTTTTGGAAACAAGTATCTAAACTAGCAGGAGACAAATCAGGCAGAAGTAACTACCCTAGTGGAGGCTCCAGTGACTATAGAGGGAACATAGACAGGGATGCATCTGACCCATGCCATGAGATAGAGAATGTGAGATCAAGAGGACTTACTGTCATTCCCCGCTGAGGTGAAGGTAGGTCTCTGTGTCATACAGGAGACAGAAGCCTTTTCTAAAAATTGTTGAGAAAAAATCTATAGGAATTCAGATGAACCACTGCAGAGATGTTTGGGAAGTGCAGAAATATTTGTGATTATTCATGAAAAAGTTGTTGCTGAAATATAAAGGCAGAGACAAAGATGATGAGAAACAAACCCATAGACTGAAAGATGTTTTCCAGCAATTACAGCTATATTAACTCTTGATAGACTATGAAACACATGATGTCCTTATATAGCAGAACATGGACCACTTCAATACTACCGAAAAAAGAAAATTGCCTAATTGTCCTGTGCAGTTATTTCTCATCCAAATGGATGCCTTGCCCTAGGTTCTTCACATGCCCCAAGTTCTGTCATTGTTAGCAGTATTTGTGGCTTCTGGATCTCATGATGAATTTGTAGGTTGGTGAGATTCCATTGCTGCTTCATCAAACTTTCAGCAAGGCAGGGAGCAACTGTCCTTGGTATGAGCCCGTATCATTGCATACCGAGTAAAATGCAATGGTGAAAAATGAAGGGCTTTCAAAATGAGTACTTTTTTTTTATTTTTTTTTTGACATATTGTCCATAGGGAAGTGGGAGAGAGAGATTTGGAAGAAATGTTAGAAAAGTGTTAAGAAGCTGTCAGTGTAATGCTGTCATGTGTTAATTAATGCAGGAGAGAAGACGATTATACTGAAATTATACAAATAGCCCTATCTCAGGTTAGCAGCAATTGACTGGAGTTTAAAACACTCACCAGAATTAATTAAACATTGCATCCAAATGCCTTGGAAATTATCGTGGTGCAAATCATATCAGAACAATGGTAGGCCTCATCATTAGTTGGTATGAATTGGTTTACTCCACTGACTTCAATATACCGTATCAAACCAGTGCCATCAAACAATAGGAAACAATAATCAAAGGACTTATTTCAACCACTGAACAATTCCAGCAGCAGCTCAGAAGAGGAGAGGATATTGTTATCTATTTTCTCAGTACAATGTCTCAGTGCTAACTCATGTTATCAGACCAAAAGCCACTACAAAAGAAAAGATAGCAGCCTTGGGGGCCACCTTTCTGCTCCTGAGGAGATACCCAGAAATGGGCTAAATTTACCGCTTTGTGCTAAGGCAAACTTAGCCCCATCCACAGGAGGCCTGTGGATATTTCCCATGGATGCTATCCGCTCTTGTGGGTTACACCAGCTGGAGAAATTCTAGGGGCAGGTGGGTGGACTTAGTTTGAGATGGGGCTGGCCTCAGATCCCTAAGAGAGCATGAGGTGCAAAATCTTTGTAGACATCTGGGCTTCAGTGAGCTTTGGAGATCTTCCAACTTCACAGGTGATATGAAAAGGTCTTCCAAAGTCACCAGGATTGCTCAAGTTGGAGAGCTGAAGGTGTGGGAATGAGAGGGACAGTCCACGAATAGAGCGCTTCTTCCACCCTGCTGTCACACCTCCCTTCTTAATATCCAGGAAGGTTTCTGAGCAGAAAATCCTTAACCTTCCAAGTTGCAGGTAATACTAATCTGAAAAGCCTTCTGTAGCTGTAAAAGTAATTCAAAACTGCAGATGTTCCCAGCTTATAAATCTCCTTACGATTGCATACAAACCCAAGTACATATACAGGAAGCCCATGTACCCATCACCAGTGAACAAATTAAATTAGCAGCTAGCTTGTTACCAGTGTCCTTGTGTTACAAACTTGTCAAACACTCATGCCAGTTAGACACGGCTGTGCCTTTTGTTGTGCACTTCCACTCAGCCTGCAGAGCCACCAGCCAAGCTAGTCATCTCACATAAGCAAAGCCTTCAATCTTCTGCCCATCACATCACAAGTATGCCCTTCTTAGCTCATTTTTTTTCTCTTGCTGGGCTTTTTGACACAAGCTGCCTCTCTTCAGCTGTGCTTTCTTCAACAGTGCCTGGGGACTCTCCTGTGACAACTGATGATAAGGTGAATTTCCTTTACATGACTTACAGTTGGTGGTTCTGCCTTCACCCAGGGAAAGCACTGATTATTTCCTTCTCAGGAGTTATGCTAGGTTTCTGGCATTTTACTGCCTGGCAAGTCACTTTGAGACAGTGCCAACCCTTGTGACTTCCAGTGCATCTCTTGGCAGCTGGACTACCAGGAACAGACCCCCAGTCCTTGTCAGTCTCACCCTTGGAATATTTCAGGGTAACCAATAATCATCAGACAACTAATGCCTCTTAAATGATTTATTTGAGCGTTACTCTGAAACAGTGTATTAGGAACAATTTGAATCAAGAAGGAAAGTCAGGATCACTCTGACTTTTTTTTTTTTTTGATACAGGGCATATCCATGGCCACCACCTGGTCATGTTATTTCTCTCCAAAGGTGCTTTGTAGTTTCCCTCTGTTACTGCAAAATGCTTGTGCTGGGCAGCATTTTAGCATCATGGTTTATACCCTGCATAGGGTGCATGGTTTGTTTGCAAGCCAAAAAGATTTCCACTGCCTGCAGTGTGGTCCCCCAGGCACTCCCACTCCATGCCACCCCGCTGGGGACTGTCTGGGCCAGGGACCATCAGCTCCTACCACCCATGGCTCTGAGGTGCCTTTACTCATATTATAGCCAGGTGTAGAGCTCTCCAGCATATCCAGCACCAGGGTTGGAGCACCAGGGTCTGCCCCATGGGCAGACAGGCAGAGCAGCCTACTGGCACACAGCTGCATTTTGGACAGGCACAGTAAGCAGCCAGGTCTCACTCATCCCTTGTGTTCATGTGAAAGTCAACACAGGAAGGCAGCCCTAAGGGAAAAACAACCTTCCTCTCCACCGCTCACCTTTGTCACCTCTGCTGCAAGTGATCAGACTCCCAGCTTTGGTCTGGAAACCTTCCAGAGTTCTACTAATCTCTGCAAATTTTCTGTCTGCCTTTTCCTATCTTTGTGGTGCTTGGCAATTTTCTCATCCAGTTATTAAAAAATGATCCTAAATGCAAGGGGTACTTACAAAAACAACAACAAAGAAGATGTTTTATCCAAGAAAGAAAAGAGTACCATCATCTGTCTGGAGGAAAACTGCAAAATTTTAATTACTGTGTGAGAGGCACACAAAGAAGGACACAATTTCCACACATGTTCAAGGAACCAGCACATTTCTGATGCAATTATTGTGCAGCTGACAGCATTAGGCATAAACATGAGCAGTAAGCAGTATCAGGAGGTTTAGAAAAAGGAAATATGATGTCTAGAAGGCTACGGTTCGGAATAATGCACCAGACAACAGACTATTTTATACAAAAAAAAAAGCATATGTACCAAAAAAGGAATAGAGAAAGGAGTAGAGAAGGCCACAAATTGTCAGAAATGAAACCATCTAGGAAAACTATAAGGCCAAATTACTCTGAAAATGCTTTTGTTCTGGTGCAAGCAAGTTACTTACTGGGAGGACAGGATTCACACAGCAGCCACTGCCTAGGCTGGTGCAGGATGCCCAGGAGCGTCTCCAAACACCTAAAACACGGCAGAGCACAAGCCTTCATCCCTACAGCAGAGGTATGGTGCAAGTTTGGCTGCAAGCCTGGGTCTGGTCTGTCATTTCTGTATCAGTGAGGTGGGCAGTGTCTCTTATTCTGCTTACACCATGGACTGCTATAATTCCTTCCATCCATTGTCAGCCCTTGGTATAGCTCATTTTAGGTTTGGTGGGTTTTTTGTAGCTGAAAAACTGGAAGGAAATTGGATTTTGTGTTTGCTCTGAAAGCTCTCCAAATGTTCATGTAAATGTACACTCCTTTTGTAGCAAATAAAATTTATTATTTTTAAATCTATGATAGGACAAAGGAAAAAAGCTACAGTAAATCTTGTTTCCAATGGTTTTGGTTAAAACGAGATGCTGTGATGCCAATGGCATTGCTTGTGCCTTGCAAGGTCCGCCGGTTTCCACCACTGTGAGTGGGGCTGAATGATGTGGAGAGCAGTGGATGGAGTTTGAGTATCTGAATTCCATTTACACCTCAGTTACCAGTCAGCTACTAGCATGTGGGTTTCCACTGCCCTCCTGTACAAAGGTACTGACCTCTAGCAAACTGGTTGAGGACCAGCAGATGAAAAGCTGGATGGTGTCTAGCGCCAGCAGCTACTTTTGGCTTGGCAAATGGCAAAATATGCACACAGGGACAGGGTCTGCTGCTGTGAGCCTCATGCATGGGATGTGAAGGTGAGCTAGCACAGACCTCCTCCTGAAGTGAGGTAGTTGAGTGGATGGTGATGAACAAGTTAGAAACCCTTTTGCCTCTAACTGACCCTTTGCAACCCAGGGAAAGGCACTGTGCTTCCTGCTGATTTCTGCAGCCATCCCAGCAAAGGCTGTAAAATGGACAGCTCTTCCAGCAGGCACAGTCCAGCTCCTGGAAACTTTTGGTTTTGTTTCCCCATGTTTCTGCTGTGCCTTTAAGCCAAGAATCAGAGCAGTAAGCAAGACCTTTAATCACAGCTACTCTAACTTACTTGTAATTTGATCTTAATCTAAAACATAGAATCATAGAATCATTTAGGTTGGAAAAGACCTTTAAGATCATCAAGTCCAACCATTAATGCAGGATGACAAGTCCATCACTAAAGTATGTCCCTAAGCATTGTGCCTACACATTTTTCAAACACTTCCAGGGATGGTGACTCCACCACCTCCCTGGGCAGCCTTTTCCAATGCTTGACAACCCTTACAGTGAAGAAACATTTCCCAATATCCAATCTAAACCTCGCCTGGCGCGGCTTGAGGCAGTTTACTCTTGTCCTGCCACTTCTTACCTGGGAGAAGAGACCTACCTCCACCTGCCTGCAACCTCCTGCCAGGTAGTTGTAGAGAGGGATAAGGTCCCCCCTGAGCCTCCTTTTCTCCAGGCTGAACAACCCCAGTTCCCTCAGCCACTCCTCATAAGACTTCTGCTCCAGACCCTTCCTCAGCCCCTGCCCGTCTCTGGACACGCTCCAGCACCTCAATGTCCCTCTTGAAGTGAGGGGGCCAAAGCTGAACCCAGGATTCGAGGTGCAGCCTAACCAGTGCCCAGTGCAGGTGGACGGTCACTGCCCTGGTCCTGCTGGCCACACAGTTTCTGACACAAGCCAGGACGCTGTTGGCCTTCCTGGCCACCTGGGCACGCTGCCGGCTCATGTTCAGCTGGCTGTTGACCAGCACCACCAGGCCCTTTCCCTCCAGGCAGCTTTCCAGCCACTCCTCCCCAAGCCTGTAGCACGATGTGGGGTTGTTGTGACCCAAGGGCAGAACCCAGCACTGAGCCTTATTGAACTTCATACAGTTGACCTTGGCCCATCACTCCAGCCTGTCCAGAGCCCTCTGCAGAGCCTCCTGCCCTCAAGCAGATCAACAGTCCCGCCCAGCTTGGTGTTTTGGTGTTGCCAGCAAACTTACTGAGGGTACGCTCGATCCCCTCATCCAGATCATCAATAAAGATATTAAACAGGACTGGCTCCAGCACTGAGCCCTGGGGAACACCACCTGTGACCGGTTGCCAGCTGGCCACACTGGACTTTTCCTACAGATGTCTACAGAACTAGCAAAAAAATAGAAAAAAAAAAAAAAAAAAAAGCCCTGAGCTAGGCCTGAGCTACACAAAGGGCAAAACCAAGGTCTATTTTCAGTTTTGGTCTTTCATCTGACCTGGGCATGGCTCAAAGGGAGACTTGGTAGTGGGGTCTGGCATCTCTCCTCACCAGGAAAATGCTGCCAGCAACCAGTGGTGAGCAGTAGTAGTGGAGCTTTCCACGTTAGAGTCCATGGTGTTCAAGCCTCTCTCTGTAGGATGGATGTAGGATCTGTAAATGAAAGAGGATTATATTAAAAATCACTTCTTTGCTGTTGACTCATTCTTCTCTCCTTTGTGAAATACTTCACTTACCATGCTACCTTCACTCATTTATGCAGATATGATTAATTAGCAGGAAATACTGACTTTTCAAACTCTGAGGGAAAGTGGAGAAGAGAGCCTGTGGGCTCAGAATTTGCAAAAATTTTATGCCTGTCTGCTCAAACACTGTAAGGAATTGCACAAAGCTCTCATTAGCTTGGCTGTGGGCAGAGTCTTTGGACCAGGCTTTCCTGAAGTATCTTCTGCAAGTAACCCCAGAGGGTGTTGTTATGCACATGTATAGCAAAGGCAGTTTAAGTTCCCATCTCTTCCTCTGGATGCTTGTTTCCTTGTTTCCTGCCTCAGGGATGGGGTTGGAGTAAGCTCACATCAGTTTGTCTTCAACAAACCTGGAAGCAGCCCTGCAAATGCAGAGTATAAATATCTCTGCAAATATCTCTCTTTACATGACTTCCGCTTCCAGAAAAAAAAAGCAGCACTCATGACATCTTGTCAGATTTCATAGTGTTACTTGACCTGTTACTACAAGGACCCTTTTTCAGACTTTTAAGATCATATGAGAAACCTTTAATTCAACAGGGTACTTGCAATTATTGAATTAAGTGTTGAAATCACTGGAAGTGTTTTTGTTGTTTTAAGACGAATGCGGGAGGGTCACCTGTAGTCCTGCATGTGGGAGAGCTCTCCTATCAAGCATCATAGGCTAAGCCCAGACTTGTTTATCGGGTATCAAAAGGGTTGTATGGTCTTCAGTAGCAATCAACAGGTGAACAAGCAGCTACCTTTTCATTTTAACATGCAGACAGCTTGGTAGCTTTTATATCTCTAAGAAGCTTTGGCCAACAGTGTTGTTTCAGTTCTGTGGTGTGTCCAAGACAGGAGGAGGCACCCTCTGAAACAGTTCAGTCCATTGAGAAATGGAGGAGTTCCTGCTTTCCAAAATGCAGGGAAGAAACTGTAGAGCACACAGAGTCTTGTTTGTAGCTCCAGCTTTCCCTGTCACATCTGAAAAGAGACTGAAAGGTGCCTTCTCTGGGATTTACTTCCAACAACCATTAATGGCATCTGGGATTCAGCCTTCCTTGGTTTGCCTTCCTTGCACCTTTCCAGTGCACTGTTCAACACATCTTGCATTTTCCATAGTTTTAGGCAGAGGCATGCTTTGGTGGAAGGTGTTTTAAGAACAGCCTCACTGGTTTTTATATCCATCATAATAAATCCTGTTCACAGGATAATATGGTGTCCACTAAGTATAGCCTGTTCTAAAACAGCAGTTTGCTGCAGCCTATGAATAAGATGAATTACTCTAGTTATTTAAAGGTTATTTCCAGTCACAGTCACTCCTGGATGACATGGCTGGATATTTTTCCAAACTGGGCCACAATTGGTTTATATTATAGTTGTACTCACCGCAGCTGAGGAGTTCATGTGTACTCAGATGAGTCATCCAAGAACCTTTCAGGTGTGGGATGGGAAATCTATTCCTGTGTTGTGAGGACCTGATCTAATAACCAACAGCCCATTATACGGAGCAGATAAGCAATGCACCTGGTGTGGAAATCTCTGTCTCTGATACCCTTTCTTTCTCTTTTAGGAAAGAGAAAAAATAAAAGAGCCAAGTTGACTGTTCACAGAGAAGCCCTTTGGTGTATTGCAGGGAGGAACTTGTGTCACTACAAAGTTAAATCAAACTCCCAGCAAAACAGACAACAAGCTTTAAAATCATATTCATGGGGGTTGGAGGGTTAGTGTGGCCACTGGTGGCACAGGGTGGTGTCGGGATGTCTTTGTCGCAACCTGTGTGGTCCCGCCAAGCCACTTGCATGGGGTTGGGCACCAGGAACCTGCAGGGCAGGAAGAGGTATGAGGCCACCAGGACCAGTGCTATTGTGGGAGTCGGCCTCCAGGGAAGATGGAGGTGCATTGGACCACACCAGTGAGTACCGGCTGATAACTCTGGCTCATGGCTGAAGGCCATTGGGGAATGTCACTATCATGATAATCCATATAATCATGGTAATGATAACCTATAATTAAGAAATCCCCTGTGGCTGCCCTTATCATTCACACAGGGAGGTGTTTTTTGCAGGCATGGGCCTGTCACTGACTGCCAAACCTTTGGAAAGAGCCGCTGAGAGCTTGTTAGTGGGCAGTGCCTCCTGCAGGGGATGAAGGTTTTGAAAACACCTGCCTGGGTGTTTGATATTTAAATGCATAATTGCCTGTAGCCCTGCTGTGCCTTGTTTCTGCACATACACAGTTGATGTGGGACTAACGGAGGGACATGAGGGAGCCCTTCACCCCACTGTCAAACTAAAAGCATACAATGGAGAAGAGAAGCTGGTGTTGGCACATTCTGTGCAGTGCTATGACATAGGGAGCAAAAGGGAATCAAAAGCTGTATTTCAAATAGATAACTTTAATAGCTATACATGTTTTGGCAGGCTTAGACTCTGTGACAGTGCTCAAAAGCATTTCATGAGAGGTTGAGTGGAATATATACTGTAAAGGCAGCCATGCAGATGAATGTCTTGCTGCTGCTTATGTCTTAGAGCTATTGTCCCTTGCCTGTATTAATGTGGTTGGTAGACAAAGGGCTTGGCAGACTAGCACATAAAATGCCATGCTGTAAAAACACAGTGAATCAAGACCTCAGCTTGTCTGTGTTCAAAGGAGAACAGGTCTCTTGCAGAGGATGTAAATGGCAAGCTCCCATCCCTCAGGGGGACTGAGTGTGCCTCTCTGTGGGGAAGGTTGATGTTCTCTGCTGGCCCACGTGAAAAACAGCAGGAAGGGTTCAGCAGGGACTAAGGCAAAGGAAGCCTTTACAGTTCACGTGTGCAGCAGGGCCAGAGGATAGAAAATATCCTAAGTGGGGCTACAGCATGACAGGAGTGGAGGTAGTCTGACAGCCTTCCCTTACAGCTTCCCTGGAGACTGTGGGGAAAGAGCAACTGGAGGAATTGCCTTCCTGCCATTGTCTACTTCTGCATCATGGGATCTCTGTCCTCTGGTCCAGTAAAAGGCCTTTGTTCTTGGCATATTTTTCAGAAGTCCCTCTTTTCCCTGATACTTTTATCATACGTTACTGATTTTCTAGACTTCAGAACTTTGCATTTTTTATCAGCTCTGATCTGCTTCCCTTCTCCTTCTTTGTCATATGGTGCATTTTTATTTCTAATTTGAGCCTTCACTTTGCCACAGAGTCTGGAAGGGATTTTAGCCAATGTTATCTTCTTTATTGATTGTGGGACTGTGATTATTTTGGCTTGAAAAATCATTAATTTCCATTAGCCTTCTGTCTTTGCCTTTCCTCCTGTTTGCTTATTTTCTTAGTCTGGAGGAATTAGCCCTTCTGAATCACCATACTTGTATGCATGCATATGTGTGTCATTTATTAAGTGGGTTTGTCCTCTGTTTCCCCAATTACACAGAAAGACTGTCACTCGGTGTCTGAGCATTTATAGTGTGAGATGTACACAAAAAACCAGATCATAAATACCTCTCTGAATGTCAGCAGCACCTTGTTGTTTCCCTCTTAATTGCAGTCAGACCTACCTGTAACTCAAGCCCCACGGTTTTCACATCTAAGGATATAGCTATGCTAAGGTGAAGGTCTGCACTCTTGCACAAACACTTCCTAGCTTGAAACTACCTAAGAAGGGTCGTAACCATGGGGAAAATGTAGTTTTACTAGTTCCAGCCCTAGGAAGCAGTTCAGCCCATGGCACCAGCTCCCAGGTGAGCATGTTCACTGGACGCTGCAGTTCCAGGGGATGAGGAAGATGATGCCCTTTGGGCCCTGCGCTGGTACTGAGTAAGCAGAGGCTCCCTGCTTCCCCATTTCACACACACAGGTTGTCAAACCTTCTGTACCCTGGGGGCAGAGTTTCTCAGCATTCAAAGTCTGTAATACAGTCTGTGGGCAGAGAAATTACCCCAGAACAGAAATGTGTAGCTAGAGCAAGGAAGCTTTAATCAGGACTCTGCAGTTTTCTCTCTTGACCTTGTGCCTGGGCACACAGCGTTTCCCCCACCTCTCTCATCTAGGGCAACCCAGGGGCGTGCAAAAGCTCTAAACATGTCTACAGCTTACACATAAGAAAACCCTAAACATATTTCAGACAGTAACGCTAAAGGTCAAGCGTAAGAACAAGGGGAGCCTTGTTCAGAGCTGGCCTTGTTTTGCCCTGGGAAAGACTCACCAGCACTTTGCCCATCCACAAGCACCAAAAAGTCTTTCTGCTCTAGCAGGATTAGGAGGTTGGCTGAAGCTATAGTGCCTGCCCTTGTATGCTGCTGAGCTCCACCATGCTCAGTGCAGGTAAGGAGCTTGCCCAGGCTAGAGGCAGGGGTTTGCTTGGTCACTCCCTGATGCACAGCACCTGATGCAACTCTTACTAGCCTGCATAACCACAGGAGACAACAGCTGAAACCGCTGCACCTGGTATTTTTAACATGCACCTGTGGGCACCAAGAGAGGATTGGCAAAGCAGTAGGCCCTCTATAAGGCAAAATGGACAAGAAGAGGGTACTGAAGACAGAGTAAGGCTGCCTGTGGCAGATAGGTCTGAGTCTGTCCAAGGCTGATGGAAGTGGGAAGGGTTCTGCAGTGTCTGCTCACACCACCACAGACAGGGTTCTAGGGCTGGCAGAGGTATCACAGTACTCCCCTTGACTGTAAACAAGGGGGGTTAAGGCAGAGCAGGCACAGGAACAACCAAAGTCTCACCAGCTCTTATTATTGTCCCAAAGCATTGTGAGAAACTATGGTTTTGCATCCCATGCCAACTTTGGCTGCAGGGTTGTGGTGCCAGTGACATGCAGGTGAAGGGAGTTTGTGCATCCACGAGTTCAGGGAAGACTAGGGGTGAAGACCAGTCATATTCTGGTTGTGAGTGCTTGGTCACACTTCCAGAGAAGCCAAAAACATTTAGATCAGGCTGAAGTTATTTGGAAATGAACTGAGGGGTAAAATTCTGGCATATTGTGTATATCTTGACATATAATGTCTACAAACTTTTGATACAATCCCTGCTAAGGAGATGACAAGGAGCAGAGAGGGCATGGGCTTTGTTGTTTAGCTTATTACTTAGACACATAAATGCCTGATGCTGTCATTGACTGTGTTTATACAGTTTCATTTTTAAAGTAATTAGTTATTGGATTAAACACAAGTCAACTGTGATCCCTCTCAATAGGAGAGGGAGGGAAAATCTTTGCACTGGCCACAGAGAAAGCAGGACTGTGCAGGAACACAGGAGACATGGTGTCAGCAGGGCAGACAGGCTGGAAAAAATAATATTTCAGAGACAAGACTGAAATTTCATGTTTGTCTTCCTTTTGGAAAGATATGAAGCATACAAGCTTTGCAACAGCCTTGAACTATTTCTGTGGATACTTCTATCAAAAAATTACTCCAAAGTCTGATTTACTAGATGCATAACATATCAACAGACAAATGTGTAGCTGAATAAACTTATTTTTCTGAAAAAAAAAATATCAGTAACACTTCATTTGTGTTACAAATCTTTTCTTTCCCCAAGAAAAATAATGAAACTCCCTGGATGCTGCCCAGTTCCACCTGGGCAGGACTGTAGGAGGCTTAGAGTGGAAGCTACAAAAGTAAGTCACCTGCTAAATATCACTACTAGGTAGGCATCACTCCAAGGAGAGGGGGCAAATGAATAAATTCCATTATATACTCAGTAGCAAAGCACTCAACAGCAGATGCTGGAAAGAGAACAGGAGACTGTTTCTTTTGGGAAGGGTGTGAGCTTTCTGTTATAGGAGCAAAGGGCCTAGAAAATGCACTTAAATGTCTGATATCTGAATCACAGTCTTGTTTGTAAGTACTTTTGTTCATAGGCTCTGGAGTGGATCAAAACTGAGCTAGATCCAAAAAGTATGTAAGGTCCTGTGCCAGGAGCCAGCTCTCCCTTTTTCCACATGAATCAATAGCTCTATTGTTAGTAAAAGGTATGTGTAGTGAGATAAGGAAGATGTCTCCGTTAAAATTACAAGGCTGATATTCGTGGATCCATTCAGAGTCCTGCAGTGCCATCCTGTTTCTGCCACCTGCATAAGAGAGGCAAAGGGACACCAGCATAGTTGTCCCCCATCTCACTGGGCCATTGACCTCAGGAGCCAGCTAGCAGCAAACAGGTCCTTTGCAGCCAGCTGGCACCAGAGGATGGGCTAGGGTGTGCATTACCAGTAAAGGTTGCTGTTGGCTTGGCTTTGTCCCCAGATGCCCTAAGGTCTTTCCTCACTAATACCACCTCCCTCCCTCTCTTTCCAGAAGACCTCTTTCTGGGATACCACTTGCCACTAAACGCAAAGTTATGTTTTCAGAGTAGCCTCCTTCTCAAGAGTCCAGAGGGCCTGGCCACAGTGTTTTTAAGTGTTGACACTGCCAAATTGCTGTAGATAAAAAGGGTCTGATAGAGATCATATCTCAGCTTATCTCTGCTGGTGACTTATAGTCAATTTGCTACCCTTGCTGTAAAGCTACTTCCGTTTGTCAAGTGGAAGACACTGTTGTGTCCTCTCACCCCATGGATTAGAATCAAGTTGGGGAGTTTGGTGAATAAAGAAAGAAATTATTTGTAAATGTTTGTGTTACTATTTTTCAACTCATTATCTGGGCAATGGAGGTTGAACCTTGTATATCTTTGAAGGTCAGTTCTGAGGATCAAGCTGCTAATTACATCAAAATGCAACTTTATCATTATTGCAGCAACCAAGGGGACTGTACACTTACATTCAGCCGAGAGGTTTCAGCTTCATCTTTTCCTACATGGAACTACATTACAAATGTAAAAGGTGATATTCCCAACCTGGCAGTTGACTGGAGGTTGTGTGAAGGTGGCAGCTCTGTGGTTGCAATCTAGGTCTTCTTCCAAAATATAATTAAATCAGGTTTTGTAAGCTCCACTATGCTGTACAAAACCATGACAGACAAAGGGAAAGTTTAATAGGCAGAGCAGCTAAAGAAATAAGGAGATTTTAAAGCTCAATCTAAATAGAACAATGAATCAGAAAGGTGCCTCAATATGTAAAGAATTAGTTAGCTTTCTTGGTTCTCTTAAAGTAAAAAATGTGTTCTCTTCCTCCGAAGATTATTTAAATCCTGTATAATGCCAAATGGCATTAGCAACATGCTGTTTCATTTAATTTCATTCTGATGCCATGAATTATATACAGGACCGTGCCCTCTTCACAGCATATATCTCTACAGTGCTCCAGTCTGATGTAGTGGGCTCAAAACCCATCTGCACTGTGACTGAGGAGTGTGGTGTGCCCAGATTATTTCCAAGGATGCTGCATGGTACAAGACAACAACAAACCTCACTTTCTGGTTGTTACTTTTGTCATCATCTGAAACAAGATACTGAAACAAAAAAGAATTTTGCCATAGTGCAGCATTGCCTGAACAAATCCAATGAGACTGATGGAAGATGTGGTTATTTGTGGCTCAGCTGATTTTCTGATCCTCCAGGTTTTCTTACATGCCAATACAAGCTGGAGGGATGAGATCAGTAAAGGCATTTAAGACACATAAGAGAAAACCTGGAAACCTAGAAAATCAACGGAACCCCATTTTCACTCAATCACATTTTGGGACAGGATATAAATCAGGAAAATGATTACAAAAGCATGACTGGGGGAGGACAATGGTGTGTACTAAGGATTTAGATGTCAGCCCTCAAATAGGCTGAGAAGCTTACAGCCTGCACCATCTACAAATGACAAGGCCCAAGCGTGGGATCAATACGAGGCTGACATGCTAAATCAATGTAAAAGATTGTATCTAAACGGAGTGTCACAAATCACATCTAACTACAGGCACTGAAACATAGAGAAGCAAGTCATAGTGGCTGAACAATTACATTTCAATCTGATCCATGTTTGGTTATAAAAACATTTTATGCTTTAAATGCAGGTAGCACGTTCCTACCTGCTATCACAAGTGACAAGTGTGAAGATGAGGGATTTGAAGGCACAGAAAATGAAGTGGAGCAATATAAGCCTGACAGAGGGCTGACGCAGTAGGTCTGTTCTCTTCATTACCAGCACAGCAATTGCAGCCATCTCACATCCCCTGACTCCTGGAGACTGGATTGGGGCAGAAAGTGACTGAAAAGAGTAAGCCAAGAGCAGGGTTTTTTCCTAAGAAAAATTTAGAGCTTTTGGAGAAGTGCACAGCACTGGGTGTTAAGGGCTGTGGGTTCTCAGTGCTATGGATAACTAGACTGTGAGAAAAACCTTGGTCAGAAAAGGCCAGGATCTGCCAATTTATCCCCCTGAGGAGGTTTTTTGTAGCAAGGGTATGGCAACCGCTGCCTTGGTATTAGGGCAGCCAAATCCCGGAGCCAGCTCTGAGACAGTGCCCATCAGCCCAACACAGACAGTGTATGAACATACACAACTTTTCACATCATCCTTAAGTTACCAGGATGGGTTGCTGCCCTGTTTGAGCAAGGATGTAGCTCTTCATTAGCAGTTCCTGTCCAGTGGTTAAAAACACCTTGAAGGAAGGTTTAAGCTTAATGACATGTTTGTCCAACAATACAAACACAAATAATTTTAATAATTAGAAAAGGAAAGCTGAGTCAAGAAAATACCTTTGGCCCAGAATGCACCCAGAGACTTTTTCTCCACTTCTCTTATGGTCTTAAGTTTCCAAGTCTGTGCAATTTTGGCCTTGTAAATAGTGCCATTAAATGTTATCTAATCTTTCCTGAGTGCATGGATCATGGGTCTGAGCTTATTCTGAAGTTGCGATAGCCCAGGGAGAGCCCTGCCATGAAGAGCTGCTCTGAAGACATTCATAGGGCAAATAAATTTGAGACACAGACCAAGAAGCATAAGACATCTATTGTCTCACCCACCAAGGGAGGCCATGCCAGCTGCTCTGCATAAGACCTTCAGCATCCCAGGGGGATAAACACTGGCTCTTCTGAACACCCACACTTTGCATCCTCTCTGTTTTGCATAACATCTGCATAACCAGTGTTCACTGGTTGAGGCAAGGAAGTGTACACACACAAAGAAGGGAGCTAGAACAGAAGTATTTGCAAGCTGGCAAGAAGAGTTTGCACCCATTTTCTTTTAGCAAAGTAAATATCCTGAGCTCTTGGTGGGCAAATACCCCTTCTTGTTCTAGAGAAATAACAGGTTGTGGGGACTCCAGCTCTCCTTCAGAGCTTAGCTGTACTATCAAGCTTGTTCAGTCCAGTGGTGCTCTGTTTTATTTGGGTGTGTTTTGCTGTCAGCTGTAACTAATACAAGCCCGTGGAAGAATGCGCTGTTTATTTCAAGATCAATTCTGAAAGGAATTGCTGGCTCAGTACTATTGGCTCGAAGGAAATATCTTCTCCAGAGAACGTACTTCCTCAAACTGAGCACCTTGGCAAGTGACTATTGAGAGACTGATGTTTCATTTTATGGTAACTAAACACTCAAAACAAGCCATGACTGGGGATCTGAATGATTTCTTTATTCATTTTAGAGCACAACCTGGTGATGTCCAGGCTTTTAAGGAGTCCTGGTTTTAATGTGCACTGTGTATTTTAGGAGTATCTATTTCAGCTGCATGCTGTGAATGAGAGCAATGTGCCTCAATGCCAAAGGTCAGAGAATGGAAATGCAGTCCTATAGAGGCATCTCTATAAAGGCACATACAACGCGGAACGGTGCTTTCAGAGGAGCAGATAGCCAGCGATGTCAAGCTTTACCATATCAGAAACAGGAAGCCTCAGAGAGACTCCCTAGAGCACCAAGGTGACAAGGAAGTATTTAGGAGCATAAAGGCCTTTAGAGCAGAGCTAAAGAATTTATTAGTATCAGTCTGCGCCACAGAGAATGCTGGGAAATATTGGCCCCAGATGTATTTTTTCAGGCTCAAATCATAGACAGTGAGATGTTAAACCATAAGGTGTTGAACAAGCTAAAAAGCCACAAGTTGCTAGGATTGAAAGGTGCATATCCCAAGAGAACTGGAGGAATTTAAGAAAAAAGGAGCTGAATTGCTAACCAAAATACACTGCCTTTCATTATGTCATATCTGTATTTTAGAAAGAGCTGATCCTAGGATGGCAGACTAGTGAGCCCTTCTCCGGTGCCAGCTGCATTGGTTGAAACTAATCAAAACCAGAAGTTTAGTCGGATGAACATGACAGAATGGGGACAACTCAGTCTGGATTCACTGAAGGGAAATTGTCTCTCTAATCTACTAGAGGTTTTTTTAATACATTGCCAGAAGAGTGGATGTGACTTTCTTGGACTTCCAAGAGGCATAACACAAAGTCCTTCACAGGAGGCAATCTGGGAAAAAAATACCCTAATATATGAGACCGAATACTGTCACGGACTAGAAATTGGCTAAGAGAAAAGAAAATAAAGGATCAGTTGCAACAGGGGAAAGCATGAACATGACCCTTCCCCTACCAGATCCTGAAGAATAAAATTTTCTTACCAGGACTGACACTTAGTATTTTTAATAAGGAATTAAAGTATCGACAGAACCATGAGATGAGTTGGAAGTGCTGAAGGCTGTGAGGAAGCTCTGACAGCTGGGGCATCTTCTGCTTAGTGGGGTTTTGAAATGTTCCACACAGAAAAGTGCTACTAAGCATTTACTTGCAGGTTTATGTGACCATGTGTTGCAGAGATGAGATGCCAGCACAGCAGTTTTTGAATCCTTCGTTTTTATTTGCTTTGTAACCAAAGCTGTTTTAAATCAGTTTTGTCACTTTTCTAGGAATAAATACATCTTGCAGCCCTTTCTCAGAACCACTGCTCTGTTAAAATCTCCATGCTGAATTCACCTTTTTTGCAATCCCATTGGCATATGTGCAATTACTCCATAAAGGATTGCAGCTCAGTGGGGTGGCCAGGATCAAGCTGTGATTCAGCTCTTACCTCTTCTGAACTACTATGCAGCATAGCTAGCATTACATTTTCTCAAGCTCACTGTACCATGCAAGACATTGCATGATTCCCCGTCAGCAGCTCAGCACCATGGTCCTTCATCTAAAGGTTTTTGTGTTCCTTCTATCTGAAAGATTTTGAGAACCAAGTATAAATGGAGCTGTTGTTTAGGAAAATGAGTCACAAGTTAAAAGGACTGGAAAACCTCCAGGATATGTATCTTCTTATTCAAGATTTCTTATTCTCCCATCAAGTCATCTTAAATTGTGTCTCACATTCAATTTTTCGATAAGGATTTTGCAAACTTCTTATTTCCTGTTTCCAAAGACTTTCCTCTACACTGTGTTACATGTTTAAAGGCCTTTTCCGGAAAGTGTCTTGCTTGACATAGTAAATGGTTCTCAGGTACTGCTTTTGTTATCAGCTAAGTATCTCAGTACTTAACAGTCTTCTACTATTCAGACATACTTCATTATTCTCTCTGTGTTACCTGCTCCTCATCCAGTGATGTTGGAAAATTCAAAAATGACAGAGAAGTGCCAGTAGTGAAACAGATGACTACTTTTACCATGGTTATAGATGCATTATTTCAGTAGCTAAACTGCTCTGGAAACTTTTCCTGAGAAGGCAATCTCAGCTTCCTGGTTCATTAAGCAAGCATAAGAGAAGATTGTATCTTTGTGGAAAAGTAGCCAGTTCCTAAGAAGTTCTTTATTTGTGAAGTTTGACAAGTTAATTTGTATTCTCCCTGTAAAAAACATATGCTGGGACCACCCAAGTTCTTTAAGCCAGAAGACCAGTTTCATGTCTAAAATACAACTTTACTGATAAACAGTACATTCAGAGAGATCATTCTATGATCATAGAATCATAGAATAGTTTGGGCTGGAAGGGTCCTCTGATGATCACCTAGTCCAGCCCCCCTGCAATAAGCCAGGACACCTTCAGCTAGATCAAGTTGCTGAGATCTCTGTCCAACCTGACTTTGACTATTTACTGGGAGGGGGCATCTACCACCTCTCTGGGCAACCTGTTTCACTGTTTCATCACCCTCATAGTAAAAAAATTGTTCCTTATTTCTAGTCTAAATCTACCTTCTTTTAGTTTAAAACCATTACCCCTTGCCCTATCGCGACAGGCCTTGCTGAAATGTTTGTCCCCATCTTTCTTATAACCCCCCCCTTTAAGTACTGAAAGGCTGCAATAAGGTCTCCCAGCCTCCCTGGAGCTTCCTCTTCTCTGGGATGAACAGCCCCAACTCTTTCAGCCTGTCTTTGTCTCATCCCTCTGATTTGTGGCCCTCCTCTTGACTTGTTCCAACAGGTCCATGTCTTTCCTGTGCTGAGGGCTCCAGAACTGGATGCAGCACTCCTGGTGGGGTCTCACCAGAGCAAAGGGGCAGCATCCCCTCCCTCGACCTGCTGGCCATGCTCCTTTTGATCCAGCCCAAGATAAGGTTGGCTTTCTGAGCTGGGAGCACACATTGCCAGCTCATGTCCAGCTTGTCATCCACCGGTGTCACCAAGTCCTTCTCAGCAGGGCTGTTCTCAATCTCTTCATGCCCAGCCTGTATTGATACCAGCTGCTGCCCCAGCCCAGGTGCAGGACCTTGCACTTGGCCTGTTCAGCCCCATGGGTCCACTTCTTGAGCTTGTTCAGGTCCCTCTGGATGGCATTCTGTCCCTTAGGCATGTCAGCCACGCTTTCTAATAACAGCTCTGGAACTAAAATAACCATCAGGAAAGATGGAGCAGCTATCACAAGAATTACTGAATCCTTTGTAGAGTACTAACAGCACTTGAAATGTTCAAACAGTTTTTCAGTCAATGGATAGCCTTGTGCTGGAACCCCTGTTAGCTCAAGAAGTTGATACAATGTCAGAAGAGTGGAGGAATGAAAATGAGGCAAAGAGGGGACTGTTTCTTATAAAATGCCTCTGATCAGTGTTTTCAAATGGACCCGTGGGGAGCATTCTCAGCACCTCATCAGCACCAGCACCGTGAATAGCCAGAAAAGGACCTTAATATTTGTAAGATACTTTTATTTCCCCTGAAAATCTTCAGTGAGCTCTACTAACCACTGCTCACCATCTGACCTCTCACAAATGTGTAAATTAAGTAGGTTCAAGAAGAGATTTGATTTTATTTTGCCTAATGCACAGACACACTCACTAGCATATCTACGAGTCTTAGGCATATACAAGTTTAAATTGAGTAAAGCTAGGTAAAAAGCTGGTAAATTTCTCACTGTCTACAATTTACAAGGTACATTTTTTCTTCTTTTTTAAGATTGAGTCGTTGGCAAAAATCTAAACTTTCTGAAGTCAAGAGAAGTGTTGTTATCAGTATCCATAGGCTTAGGATGTCACCCCTGTTTTTCTAAGCCTCCTGCAGAAAGCTAGGCAGTTTTGGGCAATTGAAATAATACCAAGTACAGAGAATTCAAAGACAGCATCTCCTTTAACCTGGTTTTGACAAAATTGAACATGACAGAACCCTATGCAGTTTACTTTTTAATTTGCTTTTGCAATAGCAACATTGTACAAGAGCATTTCACTCTGTTACTGTAACAGGGGTGAAGCTGAATGATAGGGTTATAATTTTAAAATGTATTTATCTCATTAAAAAGGGACACCTACAGTGCATAAGTGCAAAAGTTTGCACATCAAACAACACTTCCAAATTAACCAAAGGTTCATATTCTTTCTTATGCTGTCAAACACAAATCATCATGAGGGGGCACTAAAGAGCTGTCAATAGCGAAGTTACTTCGAGGCAAGGTTTTTGGGGATAGGTAATTACCTTTTTTTAGATCACCAAATATTGTGACAGAAATCTGAGATAGTTTGATTTCAAAATGTCTTCAAACTATGAGGAAGCTGAAGTTTTCCAATAGCCTTTCAAGACCCTCTTCTAAAAACTGGGCCTATAAAATAAATAAAACCCCTGAGAAGGGGTTTGAGAAAGGTGGACAAGCCCTTTTAGTGATGAATTTCAAATACTTCTTGTTTTAAAAAGTATTCTGTGTGGGAGACTAGGGATATCATCAGGACCTACAACACCTGACAGCACAAATGGAAAATGAATGAATGAAATGCGAACTGGACATCTTGACTAGTAAA
Organism: Falco rusticolus; assembly: GCF_015220075.1. Lineage (NCBI taxonomy): Eukaryota > Metazoa > Chordata > Aves > Falconiformes > Falconidae > Falco > Falco rusticolus. The sequence goes on along the minus strand of NC_051187.1, from coordinate 79,974,940 downwards.
GATGGACTATTTCCTTCTAATCACTGGGTTATGGATGGGCTGCCAAAGCTGGTGCCAGTTGGATTCAGCAGAGTCAACCCTGACAAATTGTAAAGAAAATCCCCTATCTTGTAGACAAAGCAGAGGATTTTCAAAATTAAAATGGGCTGTTTCACAAGCAACTTGTGAGCGTTCCTGTGGGACTGCCCTGCTAACAGATGTCCTCCAAATTGTTCTCACAGGCCCCCTTGAAATGGAATGCACATATGGCACAAACTGCAACCAGACACTCAGCACAGCGCAGGCTGATCACTAATTTTGCACTCATGGTTTAAATTTGAGCAACTGACTCAATGGAGCAAGGTCACTTGCCATCTCTCAAACCCCATGGAAGCCAGTGAGAATGAATTTGGGATTCCGATAAATTGCAACAAAAGTAATTAATATCCTTACTTGCAATTAATTTTCCTTCTTAGACATTTCTCTACATAGAACATTTGAGGGAATAATACCAAGCCAGGGGCATACAAAGATGTGTTTGATTACAATCTAGAACTTTATGATCCTACTCTTCTAGTCCAACACCTTCCCAAGAGTGGGATGTGAACCTTCACAGAGCTCTGTTCCAAGAACTATCTTCTTGAAAAAAATCACAGAATCACAGAATGGTCAGGGTTGGAAGGCACCTCTGGAGATCACCTAGTCCAACCTCCTGCACAGGCATGTCCATGTCCAGGCAGGTTTTTAATGTCCCTAGAGAAGGAGACTCCACAACCTCTCTGGGCAGCCTGTTCCAGTGCTGTCACCCTCAAAGTAAAGGTGGGTGCTTCCTTGGAGGGTGTTATGCTAGAGTGTCAGAAGCCTTACTGAGGTCAAGGTAGACAAAATCTACCACTCTCCCTTCATCTACCCAGCCAGTCATTCCACCATAGAAGGCTGTCAGGTTGGTCAAGCGTGATGTCTTAGTCTTGATTTAAAGACTTCAAAGACAAGAAACAATGAACAAGAAGCAAGTTTCCATCACTGTTCAAAGTTCACACTCAGCTTCTGTTCTGAAGTTTTCTGACCTCAGCACCCTGTGGTTGGACTCCCATACCTTTGTCCACCAAACTGAGCTTCTTCAGTGTCAGACTTCTAGGCAGTGATCAAACAACTCAGTCACCTTCCATTTTTTTCATAAGCCACATAAATGTTTTTTCTTGTGTCTTTTTTTCCAAGACATCTTTATCAATCCCTCAGGCACATGGTAGTGTCAACTATTGCTGCCCAAATTTATTGACATTTACTTGGATTCTGGGTCCCAAACAGGAATACCCCAAGGCAATCAACATCCAACATGGACATTCAGTCCAATTTAGCCTTTCTAAAGCATCAGCATGGCAGGCCACGGCCAGCTAAATACCTACTGCTGCTTGCTAGTGTTTTTTCAAGTCAGTTTTCCAGAGAGTTGTGCCCTGGCCTGTGGTAATGTCTTACAACCTCTGACTCTAAATATAGCATTTATATCCTTCTGTCTTTGTAGCCCATAATAACTGTGTGAGGACTTGGTTTATTTTTTTCCATTGACAGAATCATAGAATCATAGAGTGTTTTGGGTTGGAATGGACCTTTAAAGATCATCTACTTCCAATCCCAGTGCTACAGGGAGAAACACCTTTCAATAGATCAGTTGGCACAAAGCCCCATCCAACCTGACCTTAAACACTTCCAGGGAAGGGGCAGCAATAGCTTCTCTGGGCAACCTGTTCCAGTGTCTCACCATCCAATGCATAACAGAAATGCATAATAGCATGGGGAAAATCCCTGCACAGCCTTGGTAGAAGTATAATTCATTAATTATGATTCTTGCAATTCTGAGATTAGCTATTTTAGCCTGTTTTCCTCCCTTTTATGTAGGCTGAGTTTATTTTTTTTTTAATCTTTGGCTCGAAACTTCTTTTCTAAAGTGATCTTTCACTTCTGTTGTCAATAGAAACTGTGTGTATATTCAAACATAAATGGATTATTTAATTTTGCTTCTAAGCAAGGTTTTCGGAAGTTTTGTCTCTTCCTTGGTTGTGGGATTATGGATTTCCAGGGCTATTTTAAGACAAATCTTAAAAAAACCCTGAGTTAACGATCATATTTTCACATGCTCCTTTCCAGGTTATTTGGATTATAGTTGTTTCTGTTTGTAAAACACTTTTTTAAGAGACTGAGTGTATGTATCAGTTCATTACAATAATCACCTGGATTTTGTTTTGCCTGTACACAAGAAGCCAATTAAGTAAGACCATTTGTATCAAAGCCATCACTAAAATTAACTCTGTGGTCAATTCTTCTTTTACTGTCAAGATGAGGTTTAATACAAAATTTCCTGGATTAGATGCAACATTTTGAGTAAGGAGATTAACTTTTATGACTTCTAGAAATGCTAAGACTGTTTAGTTTTGACAGCATAGCACCTCATATTTTGATTTTGTATTAAATGACCACTGACTGTTTCCTCACTTCACCCTCTGCTTTTGGATATGAGTTTAACAGTGTAGTCAGATCAGTTCTTGGAAAACCATTTGTCTTCCTCCTGTGGGGCACAGTCTGCTCCTTGGATGAGAGATTTGCTGCTACAGTCCCAGCCCTTGGCTTCCTACCATTGGCCTGCCTACTGACTCACTGCCAATTCTTTCTTATCTTGCACTGTTTGCAGGAGACGGGGATTTTATGAGAACTTTGTGTGTTCCTCTCTGTTAAGACCCTTTCAAGTTCCCTAAAATCTTGAGAAAATTTTCTCCATCTTCCATTCTGAGGACCTGGGAATTTGGGGGAGTTTTCAAACCCCACTGCTGCCACCTTTCTGCAGGCTGCTGTCTGGCTCCCGTTGTGTAGCATAACATCTGATCCTTTTGCTGATGCTCACTGGACACTGCCACACTGACTTTAGCTCTGACTCCTGTGTTGGTCAACCCATTCTTTGTGGAGTCTGAGGCAGTAATGCTTCTCATATGAGATTATGCAGGAGCTCCGACCTGCGGCGTTCCCAGCCCTGTCCCTCCTGCACCAGAGCTGTTTCTTCTGTGTGCACTGTATGTATTAGTTGTCCGCCTCTTGGAGTCCATCAGAGCAGAAACCACAACCTGTTCCTTGCAGTACACAGTACTTTTTGGTTTTAGTGCTGAGACTAAAGCTGTACCTACAAATCACGTGCTTACAATTCTCCAGTCAGCCCCTGAAATGTCATGAATACTGGCTCTGTCCAACATGTACACAAAAAAGTAGCTAAATTCTATTTTCTTCAAACTATCCATAAACGACCTCCATTGTTCTAAGAGCCCAAACCTACAGGCAGTGTGAAATTAAGGTTTTAAAACACAAGCTAGGTACAACTTTAGCCGCACAGTAGTTGTTGTCCTCATTTCCACATTATTGAACTTACACCAGCTTGTCTTTCTGCTGAGATGAAGAGCTGGGGGTCTACAGTGGGTTGCTGTGTTAGAACCACCAGGCTGGGTTCCCCTAGGCTCAACATCCAGTGCCCTGGGTCTTCATGGAGGAAGTCAAAACCACAGACAGGATATGAGTGATCTACCACAGGGTTAGAGACCTGTCCCTATAACCACAGCATAGAGAAAAAAAAAAATTCAGTCCTGCTTTTTTCTGTCATCAGTAGTGCCTTCAATCAGCATACATGGATGTTTCCTTTGCAGCACACACATCTGTTGGTATTAGCTGAGCACCAAACCACCAAGGGCTTCATTCCTTGGCTCTTGTTGTCTTGCTCTTGTTCACGGAGCTTATATTACAGTTTTACTTCTATGGAAAAATCCCATGAGGAAGATTTCCTGTGGTTTATGGACATTAAATGAGTTCAAATGCCTTCACCAAAGTACCCAGACAAGGTATAGCACTGAAGATATAATTGTGATTTCTCCAAATTTTCCAGCCTCCTTCCACACAGCCATGGTCCATGCTTACTTCAAATATCTAAGACTTGTCTGCTGCCATGTCCTACCTACAGTAACTACCATGACCTCACTTTTCCTTATCCAATTTTCCTGTTGTTTCATAGGGATATAACCTAGAGCAGTCACTCCCAAGGACATTCTGGGTTTTCTCTAACTCATTAGAAAATTATATTTGTCCTATTTTTCTTCTTCTTCTTCTTCACACTTAATATAGAAACTAGTAGAAGAACTGTACAGTTAGCAAGGAGAGATGGCTTGGTTGGTTAAGGCTACAACAACCATTATTTTGGTGATGGTTGAGTGAAACATTATTGTAAGTGAGGGATATAATATTTGTTCAAGCCAGCTGGAAGAAGTGGTTAAGCTCTTCTTGTGATGAGCAAAACAGTACAGCCTTTGGGCTGTCACCCCCTACAACTAAAGTCATCTGTCATTGAATTATGCTGCGTTGTATGGTTACAGGACTTTGACTCCAGACTGAACGTAAATGCAGCATGGCATGTTTTAGTATGTGAGTGAATGAGGAAGAGAACTAGAGGTATGAGCCACAGAAACTGATAGAAAATGCAGCAAAAAGTATTTGTTTTTTTTTTTTTAAATAACAATCAAAGAGGCTTTAGGAGGAAATGGAGATGTTAGTGGTAGACTCAGAATCACAGCTTGGGATACTGGCAGCTGGTACCCCACGTCCAGGGTATTTTGTGTACTCATGTGCGTTAGCAAGTTTATATCAAAGAAGGTGTAGGTTACCCCATAGAAAACAGCACCTAGGATCCCAATTATAAGGTAACTGCTCATATCAATGGTGTCATACTCAAGAAAGAATATACTTTAAAGTATTATTTGTAATTTTGTCTAGATAACTATTTTTCCCTCTTGCCCTACATTGTTTTAGTTGTTGTTGGACAGTTGCTGCTCTTCAACACAAATTACTCCAGTGTTATGGTGAATAATTCCAGACAACACTGCCCAACTTTTCCCAGGCATACACGGCTCCCAGGTTTCAGAGTAAGGTGCAGAAATGACTGAATGTGTGCATAATGCTCTCATAGAGAAGTAACCCATATGCAAAGCATGCATTTGTCTGGATGTTTAGGTGACTCACATTTCAACCTATGTTTTCAGTACGCACTTCAAACAGCTTCATGAACTCCATGCAGGTCATGAACCCTTGGTGGTCCTCACCTGCTCCAGATTAAAAAACCAAACACTATAAACTGGAAGATTACTATTATTAGCAACAAGACTAATTAGTAACATATGTCACTTCCTTAGTGAGCCTTTCCAAGCAGGTTATAAATGTCCATAGAAGATGGCATACTACATTGTTTCACATATTTTGTCTATGCACATACGATTGTCACCATGCCTTCAGCATGATGATGGTTCTAAAAATATCCAGGCATTAAGGGGTATAAGGCATGGTAAGATGCAATGAGAGGGAGCAGAGCAGGGGCAGCAGGAGAAGGGGAAGGCAAGGAGAGCAGAGAGCATATTTCACATATCAGCATTTGCTTGATCCAATTTAGGAACGAGCATCACCCTGCCGTGGTCATGGTCATGCAGTATTTATAGAATGCCATCTCCTGCCTCACAGACATCTAATGGCGACTAAGCATTTACTCCAAGAGTAAATTGCAACTAGCTAGCCTTTGGGACCAATGCAATTTTTTTTAGAAAATCAAAATAATTTGTTTACTTACATGATTCCCCCCAAAACCGAGTGTTTAATCTTCCAATGCGATTAATGGAAAACTCATCAAAATCAATATTTCTCCCTGGCCTAGGTCCAAAAAGGTACTTACATGAGTGCCAAGCTTCATGCATGGAAACAATCCCACTGATGAGTGTTTCTGATGAATTGGGACTTTAAATACTTACCACTTTTTCACTCTGTGGTGCTTATCACAGCTTCATTTAAGTCTCAATTTAAATTGGTGTATACATTAAAAATATTGTAGTCTCTATTGCATCTACTCTGTATGATCTTTACAAAAAAAGGAAATTGTGATTGCACACAGATATCACTGAAAAAGGACCTGGTATGCATGTTAAAAATGAATCTTTGTCAGCATTTGGAAACGTAAGCATGTCAGATCCGCTAGGCAGCTTCAGGGTCCATGGAGTACATTTTATTTTCAAGCATCACATCACACTGTTTCTGAAGTGCCATTTTCTTAGAATTTTCAGTTTGTGAGAAGCTTCAGACGGTTATGGGTTCAGTACACTTCAAACCACAATCAAATTTCAAAGAACAGCGAAGACATTTTCCATATGCTAGAAATTCTGCTTTCTCATCTGGTCTATTACTTCAGGAGCAGCCTAAGGTCTCTGTTAGGGTCAGAGACACCCAGCATGGGACTAGATATTTTTTGCACCTTCTACAGCTAAGTTCAGGTTTTGGAGTCATATTTAGAGGACACCTTGGGTGAAATTAACTGGGCAGTCTCCACCAGCATTGTTCTGCTTCCTTAGGAGGGGAGTCCTGTGCCATTCAGTGGAAAGACCCAAGGTGCTTTGGCAGGACAGTGCCACCTGCCCACCAGCCACCCACTTCTGTGCTTTGTAGGACTGAACACCACCCTGTGAAGATGCTGAGGATGTAGTGCTCATATTTTTGTATTCCCATTTTAAAGTTGCATGTCTTGTCTGACCCAGCCATTCCACTCCTGTCTTTCACCTCCCTCACTGCTAAGCCACTGCTGGTCTCCATTCCCCTCTTGTGAGGCATGAAAGCTGGATAAAACGCAGCCTCCAGCCTCACTCTGCCTCACACTGGGGCTTCATCTGGCCCTGAGCATGCCGTGGGAGCTGCTGTATGAATCAACACTAGCACAGACCTGAAGAATTGCTTCATTCTGCCAGAGCTCTGTTTTCCAGCAGTGGCACTTCCCTGGGAAAGCTTTGGGACTTGCAGCATAGCTCCACACAGGCAACAAAGAGCTCTTTTAGACAAATGCCTTTGGAGAGACTGTGGTTTTCATCTGCAGAGGGAAATAGGAACTGAGGTCTTATGGTCCATGTACTTCACAGAAGTTGTCTATGTCTTCTATTAATATCTGTTCTGTAGTTGTTGGATAAAAATATATTGCACTGTAAATATGGTGTGATACCTTCAACCAAACCCACAGATTTACAGAATAGTCATTATGGATACAGATATGATAATAGATTTGGACTCCACAGAGAGAAAGCTAACAAAGCTACAAAACATAAAATACTAGAAATGCCTGTGAACCAGTGCAGAACACCCAGGGCAAATCAGCATGCCCACTAATGCCTCTGAGTGAAAGAGGGAATCAATATGATGAGGGTTTTAAAATCTGGTGGAATCACATTGTCTATGCAATATCTGTGTACTATTTAGGAAGTTGAATGGGAGGGGCATAAATATAAACACAGACCAAAGTTTTCATACTACCACATAAAATGTACAATACCTGAATAGAGAGACCTAAGCACTTTAAGCATGGTTACAGATTTCAAGATACAGCAATGCCAATTTCAAATAGTCCAAAATCATGAATCAGGGTTCTCTAAAGCTTGTCTCAGTGTGACACTGAGCAATTTCTGTGGAGGAAATCACCCATAATTGCTATTTTACAAGGTTCACAAGAGTCTACCCTCTTAAGACTGACTTGAAAATAATGAGATACAGAAAAAACCACTCTTGGTTTGCAAGCCACTAGGGTATTTCAGATCTGTGTTTTAAATTTACTTTGTAACCCGAATGACTAGAAACTTAATCTTTTAAATAAAATGTGACTTTGTTATGTAATCAGTTGCCCTGAGAGCAAGATCTTCAAGATAAGCGCAAAATTCTCTGGGACTTCTGATAAGCTCCTAAGAATTGGAATCACTGAATCAAAGAACAAAAATGTAATGACAAGGTTATACTATAGGGCCTGTGAAAAAGAACAGAATGGTGTTAGCAAATCAAAGAATCTTCATCTTGTAAAATGACAATTATGGGTGCTTTCATCCCTCTAAATTGTTCAAATGTCATGTTGAGACAAGCTTTAGAGATGTTAAATGAGTACCTTGAAATGCCTTTCTCCAAAGTAGTCTAGAGGAACAATTTGCCCTTAGAAACAGTAGATTCAAGTGACTAGCTACAGAAAGCCACAGACTTTCCAAGCCATTTGAGTGATTAAATTACGGATAATCATCATCCATAGTCATACTGAGGGTGCCCTTCAGTAAAATCATCAGAGTCCTGCTGCTGTGTCATAGTCTACACCTTTACTGAGAGTTACACCAGTGCTGGCTGATGTTTTGTGTCGCAAGTCTGTTGACTGTGTCTTTCTCTGTTATTCTGCCCAAGAACAAGAAATCGAGATGATACAATAATTGGAGAAGTTTTCAGAAATAATTTCTGAAGTATGAAGGACTGGTAGCATGAAAGATGTGATGACTGCGTGAGCTACTATGTGTTTTGGTGTCACTCACAAAGAAGTGTTGACTTTTCCAGTTCACACCGGACAGAATTATTCTTCCTCCTAATGTATTTTCCAGGCTTCTTGAGGTTTGGCATGACTGGAGAGGGTAAATTCCGGCAAGCATTGCTGAGCGGAAAATATATTCTGGTCAGGTACTACTTTCTTTCCCAGTTAGTTCCATACATACTTAGCTGGTTGCACCATTGTAGTGTGCTGACAGCTCTTCACAGGAGTTAAATAATTTATCTGATTTGGTGCCTGGGCTGATTAATTGGTTCACTATGCAAAATGGCCCTACTAAGATCTAACTTTACTGAGAAAGAACAGGAGGCTCATTTTGTCCCCATTTCTGCAGTGACAGATTTCTGTAAATGCTATTTATGGTGTTGGTGGAGAGATTCAGAATGTTTTTTGCATTATTCTTGTTGGAACTGTTTCCCTGGATGTTTCATACAGCAGAGTGAATCGGTGCAGCATACTGCTAGGGTCATCAACTCTGTATTTGTGTACTTCACTGTCTCTCGCATTATCATCTCCCCTAGAATGGCAATAATTGATCACTGTCTAATGTAGGCACTGCCTCAAAGAGGTTTTAGACACTTGGCCTGGGAAAGCAAATCCAATCCATCTGATACTGAATTTCCCTTGACAATCAGTTGCGTTTGGCACTTCAGAAGACCTATGAGGGAAGGCCAGTTCTCCTTAAAATAATCTTTTCCCTTTTTATATTTATTCAATGGGAAATTAGACGCCTTTGGAACATAATCTAATCTGTATGTATTAGACATACACATCTTCTTAGAGCAGGAGTGTCATGAAGGTCAGAAGCTCTGTGAGTGCTCTCCTGTAGATGTATCAAGGTGCTTTAGAGCTGCAGATTCCCAGCAATGTGCTGGAGAGGCCTTTGGTACTGGGGCCAGGGTCTTCTGGCTATCATTTGCTGAGGAGATTCTGGAAGGTTTGGAGAAGACCAAAGCCCTGCTGGTCTCCACAGGGTGAGCCTGTCACACAGAGCTGGTAGAGGAGGGACTGACTTGTCAAATGAGTTGAATGCACTTAGGATAGAGGATAATCTGGGCTGAAAGGGATCTCAGGAGGTCTGTAGTCCAACCTCCTCCTTAAAGCAGGGCCAGCTTTGAGGTCAACATGTTCCTGTGCTGTCCTCATGATGAAGGAGTTTTCCCTGTCATCTGATCTGAACCTTTCTTGTTTCAACTTGTAGCTGCTGCCTCTCATCTGCCTCACATGCATGGCAAAAAACATGGATGTAGTTGTTTAGCTGAAAGCTGGCTTTGAAATGTACGCAGAGCCTAAGGAGAACAAGTAAGTGTAATGCCTAAGGAAGATATTCAGGTATTCAGTATTTCTACCACTGTTTACACATGATTAGTAATTGTTTTTTTGGCTAAGGAATTATAAGGTGCTCTCTGCCAGAGATTCATACTAGGCCAAGAGGCAAACACTGAGCAAAAGAGGCATTTTCAAGAAATCTGAAACTATTTACCAAATACAAAAATATGCAAAAGTCAAACCTGACATTTTAGAAACTCATGAATGTTGTTTCGAAGCAAAATGTGACTTAGAATTGTAAATAAGTAAGTGCTTTTCCTAGCATACAATTTTTTTTTCCTGCTTGGATGAAGCATAATAACTCTAACCATAATTATTCCTGGGAGGACCTCAGACCTAACTCATTACCTTGTGATGCCCAATGGTCACTGAGCTGCCAATGGGAACTCTCTCGTCAGCCTTGTCCTGGTGAGTGATGTCCCTGCCTGGGTTGTGGTTGCTCTCTGTCCCTCATATGGCAGCCCTGCTTTTGCTGCTCCCTAAAAGAATCTGAAATGGCAAAGTTTTTTATGTGAAAACATCATATTTTTTTCAGAAACACCTGTTTGCATCTAGTGAATGCAGCCTGACTGGTCCCACACTGAGCAACTGTCATGGCAAGCTTGGACAGAGTCCAGGCAGGTAGCCCTGTGCTGGGAATCCTTGGGATGGCCAAAGGTGTTGACTTCAGCAGCTGCCTGCCCTGGACCAAGTACCATCCGGAACAGGGTGTCCCCACTAACAAGGAAGGTCAGGTAAATCATTCCAGCCCTGGTGCTGCAGTCATGGAGACACCTATGCTCCACACACCTGGAGTGCTTAGTTTTGGGAGAGGCAGGGGGGAGAGAGAGCAAGTGCTTCAACAAGATGCAATCATGCTTATCTACTGTGGCTCTGAAAGTCTGGGTGCATTGTGGGAGCGGGGGGGATGCCACAGGCGCTGCTTTGGCTCCTGGCTTGAAGAATCTCTCCCTTAACTGTTGGGCAGGAAATCTTAGAGCTGGAGTTGGGGAGATCTAGACTGGATGTTTGGAAACAACTATTTTTCTAAAAATGGGATCAGACCATCTGAGGATGAAATCTCCATCACTGGAGGGTTTATAGAAGTGTGTTTGACAGCCAGCTGACAGGAATGCATCAGGTGTTTTTTGTCCTGGCTTTGGACAAGGCAATAGACCCTTTTGATTATTCAGTTACCATGAGGCAGTGCCTACCTTTCTTTTGACTACAAAGGGAGCCAGGAAGTGAGACTCCTAACTTGTGACCACAGTTCAGTGCCTGGAGTTAGATGGGATGAGCTCAAGCTTTAGCTGCTCATCCTAAGCTAAAGATTTAGTTATTGTTACTAAATCTGCCGCTTGAATTATTTCTGATAAGAACAAGACTGCTGGTGTCTGGTGATGCCCATTCATATTCGGCTCGTGTTTGGGCTTTTCCGCTGCACCTTTGGATGATCCAGTTCACCAGCCTGTCTTATGCATGCTGATCCTGCTCATCAGGATGCCCACGTGGACCCCAGGCTGTAATTATTCAGCATTATTATATGAACATGTTGGAGAGTGAGTGAAGGTGGGGAGGAAGAGAACATGATCAGCAGCCTTAGGTTCTCATTTAACTTAATTCTCCTTTAATTCTACTGTTTTCCAATTGACCTCAGAGAGTGAAGAGAGAGACCATGTTTAAGAAAAACTCCTCTTGCTGATGTCAATGATAAAGTGGAACCTCTGGGGTTAGTTGTACCAAACTTAAGTAATTAATCTCTCCACTTCAGGGCAAGTCTTAGCCACTTGCAGAGGATGTTTTCACCTTTCCCTTATGATACAGGAATGATAGGAAGGTTCCTGATATATGCATCAGAAAGCAAGCTCAGCTCCTTTGACAGTACCTGATTAATCTTCAGAACACCATATTGATGCTATATGAATAAGTATCATTGCTATTTATCAGATTTCTGCGCTTGCATAATGCAGACTGCTAGAAGACTTTAATACACTATGAAATCCATCTGATCCAATAGGCAACCAATTTGTCTGAGATATCTTACAACATGGAAGCTCTCAATTTTTGCCTCTTTGCATTCACCTAATTACCTGACTTTGTGCACTTAATTAACTTGCAATGCTGTCATCAAGGGAATCCATGATCTTTCCGAACAATTTTGTGGCAGCTGGAGATGAGCCCTCTGTAGGAAAGACACAATCTGGTTTTTGATTGCTGTGTCCATTTTGCTCCATTCCCTTTCTGTATACCCTTTCAAAAGAATCACAAGTGTGGAGAAGCAAAATTGAAGAAAAGGCAGAAGAAATATCACGCACTCCTGAGACAGCATTGTGCAACAGAGAATCCTAAAGAGATCATATGCAGTGAAATGTAGGTTGAAATTCCCTTCATCTTTTATCGCAACAAACAACTTGTGACAATTTAGTTTCCCTTTACATCTGATGGATTTAACCAGGACACATTCATTTCCACATACTTTTCCATCCTGCCAAGGGTGCTTCTCTACCTGAGATGACGTTTTCTTACCTGGACAAGACATTTCAAGAATTTGCCCAAAGACCAAGATGCACTTGACATTTTCAAAGACACTTATGGACTCTTGTACTTGAATATAACAGTGAGAGTCAGGAGGTTTGGGGGCTATTTCTGTCTTTGGCACTAATCACTGGAGGAGGGGCTCAACAAAAAGGCTCTAACTTTTTAAAAGATAAAGTTAGAGTCAAGTATGCATCAAGACCTCCTCTACTGACAGATGAAAGGGAGATCCACTTGTGAATGTGTCATTGCACATCAATTAAGTATGTTTAAGTAAGTAAAGTAACTCATCTCCAAGGTTAATACTGACTGTAGTAATGCCTCTGTACTGCAATGATGCTCCATGTCGAATGGAGTCAATGAGTTTTATTAGGTATGATATGAGGGCAGCCATGCAATTTTAGCCGCTAATATAAGTCAAGTGTTCTTAAATCCCTGTGCAGGAAGTAAATTTGAATTTGTTGTCATTTTTATCCAATATCAGAAAAAGTAATGATCTCTACAAAACTTCTCTCCAATGAGAGAACTTTCCAGAAGAAAACTGTAAGTGCATTAGTACCTCTTCTGAGTCCAAACAGTGATTATTTTTGTAGCAGGGAGCAGGAGGATGGAGAGCTCTTGTAATTTATGTACAACTGTGTAGGCTGTTCATATTCACTTAAAGGTCTCAGTCTTGTCTCACTCCTATCCATTGGTGTGCATCAGGTTATGTGGGTGGTGGTGTAGTTAATCAAAGTGCAGTGCCATGTGTTACCCTCAGGACTTTCCATTTCCAATTTTCACTTGTTTAGCTTTTTAATTCTGGTGCATTAATTATGCTGCCCATGACAATGGGCTAACACGTGTTTGTTCTGTCTTATCAGCATTGGCTTGTATTTGCCTGTCTCTGTCAAGTCTTTCCCTCTTACACCAACTTGCCTTTTTGCTCTCTTCATGGCTCTTATGACATGCTGAGTGATACGAATTCCTGGCAGAAATGGACTCTTAAGCTAGCTTTTCCTTGGGTTTGTATTAAATCTCCCTAGTCTTGGTTATCCTTAACATTTTGAGCCAACAGTCCATTTTACCTCCTGGATGGCTAGCAGTAAGTAAACACAGCACCAGTCTGCATCCTGTCCTTGCAGCTACCCACGATTAATCTCTTTCCGCACTAAGAATTGGACATTTGTTCCTACTCTTTGCTCCTTATCTCTTCTCCAGTTTTTAATCCATGACAGGACTTTACCTTTCACCCTTGGATTGCCAAGTTTCTCAATAGCCTCTTGTGCCAGACTTTATCAAAAGCCTTTTGAGAGCTGTTGGAGTCCTCCCCACTCCGAGATTTCATTAACCCTTTCAAGGTATTCAAGCCAAAAAGCAAGAGCACTAAAGGAGGAAGATTATCGCTCATGGAAAGTTTGCTGGTTGGCTTCCTTGGCCAAATGGCTTCCAGTTGCAGGATTGATGTGTGGTTTATATTAACCTTCTTTTCTTGAGGCTGGTCTGGCTGTTTGCTGCTTCATCACATTTTGGGAAGGAGCAGGGGAAAACCACTCAAGTTTGTATTTTAGATCATGGCCTTATTTTGGTCTCTAAGTCTTTATGTCAAACTCTGAAGTGACTGCTCCATACCCCCACCCTTGGAGACAGACTTGTATGTATCCTGTCATGCCAATTGTGTGTCCAGTCTGACAGGCACAATTCATTGCCTGAATGTGGGTCTGGTGCCATTTAGGATGACCATGAGTATGTGGTTATGTGCATTATGGCATGACTATGTAGGTAGGTACCACACAGGTGCTGTGAGGGATCTGGGCCACACTGGACAGACAGCAGGAAGCAGGTGTGTGGGTTGTCTCCAACATCTAGAGTCAGCAGTAGACAGGTTGAAGCACAAGGTTAGGTAAGAGGCCCCCAGAGGTCCCTTCCACCTCCTGTTTCCTTGCATATGCTCTAATACAGTCTTAGAAACACTTGTCACTTACTGGCATTTTGTCTTCCCTCCAAAGGCAAACTGCCTAACTCGGGCAGCAAGCTCCTGGGTGCTGCAGGACACTTCTCATTGTACAGCCTCAGCAGGTGACTGAGTAGGGCTGGCAAAATCCAGGCCCTTCACTCTGTTCAGAAACTGCTGTTTGTAGTGACTCGCCTTTGCAATTTTGCATAATCACACTGAGTACTGAGTCCCCTCCTGAACCCTATTTCACCATTTTAGCATGTCTCCTCTATTGTCGCCATGTCAATTCTCCACTGATGATGTCCCATTTACTGTTGTCATTTCTTTGCTTCCAAAGCAGGTCCTTGGCGGAAGGTCCCAAACCCCACATGACTTAAGCCTGATCACATCAGTGCCCTGTTCTCAGCAAGCTCTGAACAGGCTTCCCTTCCTGCATGTTTGTCCTTTGAACTCCATGTCCATGCCCCATCCCTGGAAGAGTCAAGGCCAGGCTGGATAGAGCTTTGAACAACCTGGTCTAGCGGAAGGTGTTTCTGCTCATGGCAGAGGGGTTGGAACTGGATGACCTTTAAGGTCTCTTCCAACCCAAACCATTCTATGATTCTACGATCCTATGTCCAGGCCTTTTGAAGCTTCACTTTGCAAGATGTCTCTTAAAAAAAGTGCTGAAGACCCTCAAATCTACAATGCCTCCACTTCAAAGTAAGTTGGATGAAATCAGTATCTCTCAGTGCATACCTGGCTGGTGTCTCTGGCTTTTGTTCTCCTTTTGGCCTGCCATTTTGCCCATATTAACATCCTCATGGCTGAACTTCTGCTTTCACTTGAAGTTGTTACCACCATAAAACTGGGACAGAGTACAGACAGTAAGTGACACCGGGCACATCTCCCTTTGCTTGTGAGAACAATGACCGTGTCCTTTTCCTCGTGCAGCCCTGACTCTTTGCTGCGCTTGTGTCCTGCATCCACGCTCCTGGGGGCTCAGTCATACACGCTCCAGCAATATTTATTATGTAAAGTTAATACAGCAATTGTAAGTGCATCTGAACAGGAGCTCTCTGGATCCTTGAGGCAGGCAATGGGAATTTCACCATTTTTTTTAATTTTGATATTTTTTATTATTTATCTAACCCCGGCTGAAATATATATATGTTTTAATTATATACAAAGTACTTCAGGCATAAATAAATATATAATTTTGTTCTATGGAACGCAGTCACCATACAATGGTGACTCTCTGGCTCTCACAAGGAATCCCAGAATTCCCAGAAGTAGTAAAAAAATTAAGAAAGGTAATGGCATATTTCAGTCACTACCTGTAACCCTTAAGAGAATCAAAAGACTCTGCAGGGATCTGCTATATATAGTGAAGAGTCTGAGGAAATACTGATGCCAAGAAATCAATTCCCAGCTCATAAACAAGCGGTTTGCAGTTTACAAAGAAACATCTTCAACCAGGATATATGACCATTGTACAAATACAGCTACCTCTCCTGAGACAGCTGCATTAAGAAAGCTTTAACCCTTCAGGCAGTGATCAGAAAACTGGCCAGTTCTTGGAAATGTCTTGTTTAACCATTTTGCCTCCTTGGGAAGCAAACACCATAAACGTGTTTCCTGGGCAAAAGCCAAGGGCTTACTGAGGACAACAGTTTTATCCCAAAGCTCTTGTTCAGGAGTCAAAGCAACAGTGATGTTGTGTAAATGCAATTAAATGTTGCCAAAACAACAAACCTGACAGCAATGGATAATGTAACTGTTTGAAAAGGAGGAGAGATGTTCAAATCAACAATATCACTGTTCAAGTCCGGTGAAGACCCTGAAGAAGAGCAATTCTGTTATCACCAGAGCACAGGAAAGTCCTCTCTACAGCGTGACTTCCTCCTTTCTTCACCTTTTGCAAAGCTTTGAGAGCTTTTCATTAAATTCTGGCATTTAGCTATATTAGCTTTCCAGCTGCTTTGCCTTTCTGAAATATTGCTCTGACCAAGGGATACATGAGTTCATCGATTTTGCAAAATACCTGTATTTTTGGTAGGACTTTTTCCAGGAAGTTTTCTGATGGTCATAAACCCAAGGTGTTCTGCTTATGTTCTGTTTGAATTTTTCTAACAGGACCAGATGTGTTAATCTGAAGGAGAAAATCTAAAAGCTTGGACATTCCATTGCATATCCCACATTTTTGTAGCCAAAAAGTATTGACCATGAGGGTATAAAACGTGGTGTAACACAGTACTACCCTGGCCGGTGAAGGATTAGGAAAAAAGTAGGTAACATTTGCTGGAAAGGGAAAGGTTTTATACACAATGAGGAAACTGAACATCATTTCCTTAAATGTCAGTGGAGTGAATAATCACATAAAATAAAATTTAAAAAAAAATTTTCTGCACCTGAAAAAATAAAATACTGCTGTGGGATTCCTGCAGGAAGCATATGACTTAGACTTAAATCTGAGTAAATCAGATTTTGCTCAGCTCAGCTTGAGAGCATCCAAAGATAAAACAAGCTGCTCTTCTGTTCCGTCAAAACACAGCTTTTCCTCTATTTAATTTTGGGACTAACAAAAGGGGAAGACTGTTATGAGTCAGAAGTAAATTGTTTTAGTATGAAATAATTTTTATTAAACTCACTCACCTCAACTGTTTTAATTTAGCTTTCCTAAGTGCATTACAGAGAAACTTTATCCAACCTTGATGCTCTGGTCTCTCAGAGATTATATATCAAGCTCATTTTAAATCACAGATTTAACACATCATGTGTTAGCTTTCAGCACCTGATAAATGTTATGGGTTTCCTAATGCTTTTGCAGAAATGGAACCACTAGTCATTCAGCTCTCCAACTGTTGTTTGACTGTGTGGCATTAAAGGCTGAATATTTTATTAACAAAAAGAAAACAACTCTTAAATAAAAATAAAATACTTCACCCAATAGCCCAACTGCATAATGCTCAACCTCAGATCCAATTTGTGCTCTTAGCTGTCTCCAAAATAAAACAAATCAGATAGCTTTGGCAATCAAAAATGTTTTTAATTAACATGCTAAAGGTGTGTCAGATTCAATAACTTTCTAGAAGTCCCACCTGCTGCAGTTTAAGGATGTCTCAATAAAAAGAAAAATAATCATAGCAAGAGGGTTTGGGAAACTGAAATAATAAAATGCTGCAGTTTTCTAAGAGCAAGCAGCATCATTTTTGGCACTTTTCACAGCAAGGCTGAATCAAACAAACTTTCAAGCATAAATGTTGAAACTGAGTGGAATAACCCCAGAATCACAAACAGGGTAGTTGGAAGTGACCTTTGGAGGCCTTTAGTCCAGCCTCTTGCTCGAAGCCAGGCTACAGCCAACTCTAGATTAGGTCAGATGTGGCTTCGCTAGCCAAATTTTGAAAACCTCCAAAGGCAGAGGCTGAACAGCTTCTGTACAAACTGTTCCAGTGCTGGGCTACGTTCCTCATGAAATTATGTTTTCCCTGCTGTTCTCCCCAAGCTGCAGACTGGCCATTTCCCTCTCTTATACTGCCTTGTGCTCCTGAGAAGAGTTTGGTTCCATCATGCTTATCATTGTCCATCAAGGAGTTGTAGACAACTATTCGATTTCTCCTTTAACTCCCATTTGGCAGAAGTGCAGAAGGTCCCTGACCATATTAATAGAAATGTGTTACAAAGCTAGGGATCCAAAGAAGCCCAGGTTTGGTGTTCCTATACTGAATGCAGCAGGTAAATGCAGTTTTTAAAGCATGGTCAGACATAGGTCCCACAGTCCTTTGGAGACCTGCCCAGTGACGGAAACCTCCAACTGGCTGACATAAAGAGCATGGCCTTTTTGGCAGAGCAAGGATGAGGTTGGTTCATGGAGAAGGGGAAGGAAAGTGTTTGACAGGGCCATCGTCTCTGGAGAAGTTGCCTCCTGCTGAAACTTTTACTCCTCTGAAAGCATCTCAACCCAATTAGCTTGTAATTTAATCTCCTGTGTTTCTTCCCAGGGTGATTCAGTTTGCTGTGGGTTGTATTTGCACCTACATCGCTTGTAGTTAGAGGGATGCTGGCTCCCTGTCTATGAGGGCTAAGGGAACTGGCTGAATGTTAGAGTGGTGTGGGCAAGCACCTGCTGCACAATAAATGCATCTCCTGCTTTTTTCTACATCATAAAATCATAGAACACTTTAGGTTGGAAGGGACCTTCAAGATACCTAGTTCCAACCTCTCTGCCACGGGCAGGGACACCTTCCACCAGCCCAGGTTGCCCAAAGCCCCACCCAGCCTGGCCCTGAACACTGCCAGGGACGGGGCATCCGCCGCTTCTGTGGGCAACCTGCGCCAGTGTCTCACCACCCTCACAGCACAGAATTTCCTCCTATTATCTAACATAAACCTATCATCTTCCAGTTTAAAGCTGTTACCTCTTGTCCTATCACTACATGCCCTTGCAAAAAGTCCCTCTTTCATTCCCTGTTCTTTCCTCTTCCTTCATTAATTTTTCTCCATTTCTTAATTTTGTTTTTCTGGCTTCCTACTCCTCTTTTAAAAAGAAACACCTCTTTTTGCCCATTCTTGGTTTCTTTCCCCATCCTCTCTGCTCTCTGCCCTTCACAGCTGTGCATAAGTCTTGATGCCAACTTGTGAACCTATGCAGCTCACATCCCAACTGCATTTACAAGCTGAAGGAAAAACTCCCACTTTCTCAAGTGGGTCTGTTAAGCTGAGGTGGATTTGTAAGGGAGATATATTAGAGCCAATGACAGAAGGCACTTGCTACATGTTTGCAAAACATCATCAAGACTGGAAGGTCAGTCAGCTCTCTGGGTTTCTGGGGACGTGCTCTCTGTCTCCACCGTGCTGGTATTTGTATATTGTAGCACATTTGTCCATAATTTACAGATGTCAGACAGCCCAACTGGGGCAGCCGCTCTTGCTGGGCAAGCAGATGTCCAGAAATCCTGACATATCCATTGCGCATGGGAACATCTGTGCTGTAGCATCCGAGCAGTTGGATGGAGGCTCCCAGGAAGCCACTGGGGATCCTCGATTGTGACAGTAACATCAGCTACTGTGTGACCCTGACACAGAGGGTCTGGAGGGCACATCCCTGTGCTCCTGCAGGCTTTTGCAGCCACAAAAAGCAGACAGTGTCAGGGCAAAATAGGGGACTGAGGAGATTTTAATCTGTGCCAGAGGCTTGCTATGTTGCTGTGGACATCGCTGCATTTTTGGTGCCTGGGTTCACCAGCTTCAGCACAGAGATTGTGTTCCTTTTTTGCTTTTCCACCTAGGTCATTAGCAGTGATGCTGAGAATTTCTTCATGTCTGTTAAGCATAGTGGAGGTTCAATCTTTAGTTGCACATCCCCCAAGCCATGAGGGAAACCTGCAGCACAGTATGGAAGTACATGGCATTCCTTATTTTCTGGGCTGAAAATAAGCAGGTTTATTCATACAGATCTGAGGTCTTTTTAACTGCTGTGGAGGAACAGACATGCCCTAAGCCCCAGTCTCATGTAGGTGACACTGGAACAGGGAGAACATGATGCCAAACCCCCAGGGCTGCAGTCAGAGCTGGTGGCACTCACTCCTCCTTCACCAGTGTCCCAGCAGCTCCTGTATGCAGGATCCTCACTGCCCTCAGTCCCTGCGTGAAACACTCTCCACCTCTAAAGCCAACAGGGCTAGGTCTAGAGAGGCTTCGGTCAGCAGGGAGTCTTCACCCCCACCCTGCAGGGCTGTTCTGAGTTTCACCTGGAAACACAGAACTTTCAGGCATGGGGATGATAAGGTATAAAAATCTCAAAGCCAATGCTGACACCATGTTTACAGGATCTAAGGCAGGGCCAGTCTGTAAGGCTGATGACAGGTTTACCTAATAGGGAGAGCAAAAGCAGGGGAATGATGACATCTCTCTGTAGCTTCTTCAGAAGACGTATGGCATTGATGGTGATATCCTCACCACCAGATATCACTTTCTCAGGGAACCAGGCAGCCAGGAACAGCACTTCACTGCATAGCTGACAACAGAGAGGGAGTAATCACCACCCCAAACTTCCTAAAAAGCATCCAGCAGCCTTGATCATCGCAATGACTGTCACTGGAGAAGGTGGGTGATAGACCATGGCAAGGGCTAAAGGACACTGTTTCAGCCTCGCTAAATGTTGTCACCAGGCCACATGTATCTCATGTTACCAGCAGGCTGCAGACTCAGTGCATTACAAGGTCCAGGCTCTGGGTTAGACACATGTCCAGGACAGAGGGAGACTGTGATCTGGTCACCTGATGCTGCTCCCTCTTCCATGATCTCATTGCTGGCACCTTTCAGCACCATCCTCTGGGGAAACCCCTTACTGATAAAAGGTCTCCACTCCTGTCAGGGAGACAGTGCTGCTCTCACTGCCCAGGCCAGGCGTGGGGAAATCCAGCCTCCCTTCCTAGACTGGTTTCCATGTTTGGTCTTCTGTACAGCAGTAGAAGAGACTGTGTCTCCATAAGGAAGCACCAAACTGGCTCTGGGTGGCTCTCCTCATGTTGAGGAGCTCCCCAGCAGCTCCTAAATCAGGGACCTCTAAATCAAATGGCATCTCTGGCTGGAGATGAGCACACTCTTCTTTCGTTACCTCAGCCATGCAGCCCAGCACGATGCTCTGCTCCTGACACCTGGGTGTCAAGTCTGGCTCAGCTAAAACTGTCTTTTAACTAGCGTAAAGAAAAGGTTGTATCTATTATAAATCTAGATAAAGCTACTTTTATTCTAGATAAAAGCTATACGCAACTTTGCCACTGTGGAGAAATCTTTTGTCCTGCTTGAGGCATGAAAAGTAAGCATGACTTTGCACAAAACTTTCTCTCTGATTGTAATATTCTGCATTTTTTATTCTCTCAAACTCGTGGAAAGGGAGTAGTCATCCCACATTGCAATCCCAGGGTTTTGCGACGGTGTATTCTGCAAGTACCCTTGGGGCTTCTTAGAAGAAAAGTGTCATATGAGGGAAACCACTTCAACTGGGGCTTTCAGAAAGATAGAAGTGCTGAAATTAAAGGCCACTCTTGACAATGTTATATTAATAAACAGTCCCTTCCCATCCTAGTCCCAGGGAAGAGCTCTTTCCTAGACGGGAATGAAGCTCTCCGTGTCACAAGCAGAACATCCGAAATTAGCTGAGGGGTTTGAAGTCTTTGCCAGCAGTGCTCAAACAGCATTACCTCCTGGCAGGGTGCCCGTCCCTCTCTCTCCCTTCTGGGGAGCCACAGCTGGCACTGGCTGTTAACCCTTGAGGCCATCACCCGATGCCCTGCCAACACAGAAGATGATGGGGAGCTTTGCAGATGTCCTTGGTCAAAGCTGCCCCTGCCCACCAAGCCTTGGGGAGAAACACACATAAGCTGAAGGCTGTGTGGAAGAGCTGACAGCTACTGATGTGTTGGAGAGGAGCCCACAGAAATGCCAGGTCCCATGAGGCTGCACAAGAGCTACATGTTCGTGCTGTGGTTGGAGAAATCCCAGAGGAGAAGCGGGCCTCTGCTGTGTTATGTGCTTTACAGATGCAGCGAATGCAAATAGTCCAGGGAATTTGTTATCCCCAAAGAGTTTAGCATCCAGGAGGAACTTAAAAGTTCTGCTGAGATCTCAGCTCCACTTGGCTTTCTTCTTAAGGATGATGACTCCCTACAAGCAGCTTAACTTGAGTCAACAGCGACTAGAGATTGAAGGAGCAGCTGGAATACCTTTGTTTCTCTCCTTGCAGGGATGTGGTCGGGATTGCTGCTTTCCAGATGCCTTGACTCAATTGCCGTGCCTGTCCCCCCCCGAGGGACTTCCCGTCCAGGACTCCCTCGATGACTCTGGGTCTCAGCAGGACATAAAGCCTGACTGCCATGTGCAGCTTCTCTCCCTACCTTCTCCCCCCATTCCCTGTTCGATAATACTAAATATTATCTCATCCCAGGAACTGATTTAGTCTCATGCTTGACTTCACATCTCAGGCCCAGGAGAAGCTCTGCACATCTCAGAGCTCATCAGAAACCCATGATCCTTTTCGATGCCTAATAACAAAACGAGCGCCTCCATCTTGTTCCCTAACCAGGTATTTCCTCATACACAGAGGTGACAACCTCCCTCCAGAATACGTCTTTACGAAATAAACTTGCAAGTGCCACTAGCTGTGCCACCACTTCCCCCAGCCTTGGTGTCCTCCTCTGATGTTTCCTCCTTTCACTGCAGGCTTTTAGGGGTGTTGGCCTGATGTTGCTGGGCAGGCAGGTGCGCTCACATACACACTTCTTAGCTCCACTCCTGGCTCTCCATTTTCCAAACTCATCGTAATGACAGGTTGATAAGGTGTGGGTGGGCTGGGAGACAGCAGCACAGACGGGAGACCCAGACAGCCCATTCAGGAGTGCAGCAGTAGGGCAAGAAGCAAGGAGATTCCTGGAGAGCGTTGGAGCTGCAGGGGAACTGCAACCACAACTGGGAAACACAAATGAACTTGCATAAATCACTCCACATACCACGTTCATTCCTCCAGTGCTCACAGAAGTGGCAGAGCCCAGCTACAACTTGGAGTTTATTGGA
Source organism: Falco rusticolus (assembly GCF_015220075.1). Classification (NCBI taxonomy): domain Eukaryota; kingdom Metazoa; phylum Chordata; class Aves; order Falconiformes; family Falconidae; genus Falco; species Falco rusticolus. The sequence continues at coordinate 79,952,225 of NC_051187.1, read as the reverse complement.
TTGCTGCTGGGCTAACAAGATTCATGGGAAAATTAAAAATTGATCAGATGAGCTAAAAACAATGTGTTCTGTTGGAAAAAGTTGGCTTCAAGTAATTTTACAACTTTGAGAAGTATTTTTTTGAACCACACAACATTGCTGAACATGTATTGTTTTGCAGCTGCAGTGGGGTGACCAGCAGTCGCTGCAGGCTTGAAATGGAAGTGACAGTTGCACTCACTGGAATCTTTCTTTCAGGTTTACAGCTTGAAAAATTCTTCTGTGATTGTGGCTTTTCACTGCAACTTATGACAGATTTATTATTCTTTCCTTTGATACCCCAACAAATTTCACAGGGAAAGAAAACTGTGCTCTGCCCAGCTCCAGCTACATGCGCTTTGGGGCCAGACACTGTTTTGCAGGGAAAGCTGTAGTATGTACATTTAAAACAAGGGATGCACCAACCCCAGTTGTGCAACTGGCTGTTTAATCCAAACAGTAGTATTAACAGTCAACAAATCAAAGCAGCTGTAGCTGCTCGAGTCCCCAGCAATGACACCTTGCAGTCTGGACGCAAATGTCCCCACCAGGCATTGCCTACCTGCACCAGGGTCTAGGTCTTCTTCTGGTTTTACAAAGCAGAGCCAGCACGGGCCCCATTCAGCTGCCCATGCAGAGACACATAGCACAACTTGGGGTCCTCTGTGGGCACTGAATCATGTGTACAGGGCTGATGTCTGTGACAGGAGGCCTGAGGTAGATTCCTGCCTGTACAGAGCTGCTGGATACCAGGTAGGCTGTGAAATGGCATGACCCACCTCAATTTAAGCAATAGCACTACACTGTCCTTATCTGCTTGAAGAGAAGAGTCTTCTCTACCTGAATATTACCAGGGGAGCGAGATTGTGACTGTGTTCATACTCCTTCCTACAACCCTTCTCCCCACTGCTGAGGAAGTCAGGTCTGGTGGGTGGATCTCATCATTCTCCTGACCTTAAGCACCATGATTAAACCAGGCAGTTAATGTAAGACCTCTACATTCAGACCAAAGTTCTTGCAGGTCTCCAACATTTACCACCCCAGCCCCAAAGCTCTGGCAGCAGGTTTCAGTGGCTGACAGACTTGCTTTCCCCCATGCAGTGAGCCAAGACTGGCTCAGGAGGAGAGGAAGAGGTTTGAAAAGTGTCTTGGGGTGAGAAGCACCAGCAGCCCTGGAGTAGCCCCTGCAACAGCCCCCTGCCCCCTGGGGTGAGGAGGTGGAGGTCCCTGCAGGAAGCTGCTGTACCCAGCATGATTTTTACAAGGATTTATGACCAGGATTTACAACAGGGATTGTCTCTGGTAGAAAAACTATTATTAGCTATACAGTCAAAAATCCAGGGAGTCACTGAGCATCAGGACTGGGCACAAAAGAGTGCTGAGTCCTTTAAATGGGTTCCTTCTTGTGGGGTCAGGTGTCCTTTTAAAATTAAGGCTGTGGCTGTCATTTGCTTCTCACCTGGGTGATTTGCCTGGTTTTTGGTGGTTTTTGGTTTGATCTGCTGGAAAGGAGAGGCAGCTTGTGACTGCTCTGTTTAGTCTTACTCATCTGGCATCTCACTATCGCATTTCTCTCCTGGCTGGACCAGCTGTTCCCCACAATCAGTCCCACCGAGATAGCAAAACCAGCTAAACGTGCTGTTCCCAGTGTGTCCCTCCAGCTTACAAACAACCTTACAAACAGCCTTCCACAAGTCACTGAGGGAGGCCCCTGTGCAGGATGCAGACCGCCTCTTTGGGGCCTCTGAGATGAGCAGGGGATTACTGAAAGCAGAAGAGAGATTTGCAAAGCTTGCCCTCAGCACTGGGGACCCAAGGAGGTTTCAGTGCAGATCCAACCATAAGAAAACCAAACCTCATCACGGTATGGGTATGTTGTCTGGGTGCTTTCTTGCCTTTGGTCCTTCTCTAGTCCTCCCTTTCCCAGCAGGTGCAGGACAACTGGCCCTGGTGGCCTTCTGTGACAACACACCAGTCACATAAGCTCCCACCTGCAGAGGAAGGGAAGCCTGTGGGGAAAATACAAGAAGAGTAGATTTCCATCCTCTCCCCACACATACATAACTTTTTTCATGCAGGAGAAGAGCATCCAGGCAGGACCGTGACAGCTCATGGCATCTTCCAGTGCCATAGCACAGAGGGGTCCAGATGAGGGTGCACAAAGCACGGGCTGGGTGTCCCTCCAGCCAGATGGACAGGCTTTTGCGCCAAGCAAATACAAAGCAAGAGCCTTGCATGACAGATTCTGCTCCACTTCCTACCCTGTCCCCAGAACCAGAAGCAGCCAAAAGCACAAGGAAGCTCACCGAAGGTGCAGGTTGCGCCCTGTCCTGGGAAGCCTCTTGGAGGAATTGTGCAGTGGTAATGCCACGACAGTCTGAGGCAGAAATACGCTGCAAACCACTGTGGTTTCAGTAAAGAGATAAACTTCTGAGTTTCAGCTGAGTCTTGGCTAGAAAACTCCTGCAGAAGAGCTGTACTGAGTCAGCTTCCCCGTGGTGCTGCGACCACGAGCAGCACCAACAGAAGGCCAGATAATGTATGTAGCTGCGTCTGCTTTGATGATTTTGCTGGCACAACTGCAGCGATGAGGAGAAGGACTTTTTGCTCACAGTTTTAACCTAGGCATGCCAGCCAAGCCTTATGCTCTAAACTAAGTCCAAATGGCTGGGGGGGAGGGGAGAAAGGTTTGTGGCTAAAGTTGAAGGAATTAGCCTTGAGTAGCCTGCAAAAGGAGGCTACAATGCCGCGAGATAAAAATTTCCCAACATGTAAAAGGTTGCTGTAAAGCAGGAGATGGGCAGTCGTTGTCCCTCAGCTCCTGGCAGGAGGATGAGAAGTAATTGGAGTAATATCCAGAAAAAGTGAGTCGTGTTAGACGCGAAGAGTAACTACAAGGAGATTTAAACTCCAGGCAATATAATTGGAAATTAAGTTACTGAAGAAAGCTGCAGACTCCTAATCTCCAAAAGTTATTAATGGCAGATGAGACTAACTTTGACTGGGAATAGTTTCTGAATACTTGTTCCTTACTTGGTGAAGGAAATCTGGATAACTTCTGGCCCCATCTCAACCAGAGTTTCTGATTTAGGCACAGAACATGGGCAAACAGATGGGCAAAACTAAAAGATAGAGCTACTTTGAGAAATTACTGCCCGCAAGAACAAGCTACTCTACAAAACATGGCATCCCAATACTTTATGCTCTGCTTACTTCCCGTCTCCTGTATTGCAGTTGTATGTGTTGGTCAGTCCCTCACTTTGCCTTTCTGCCCTTTCCCAAACCGTGGCCATGCTTTCCCCAGGAGCAAGGCTGCTACATGACAGTTACCAGGTACTTTTAGCACATGCATCACTATGACATCTCATCCTGCCTAACAAAGCTGAAGTCAGGACCTGGTCCTACTGTGTTGTGAACCTGTGGTTCCCAAGAACCAGGGCTTTTTCAAGATTACACAATTTACTGAAACTTCAGGGCTAGACTGATTTATTGATGCTTCCCAAAGCCTGAAGATATGGTGGTGACCTTGTGTTGGTGAGCAAGGGCCAGCTGTTCTTCCAAGGTGCTCCTGCTTGAAACAGGTGGATGAAATCCCTCCTCGCCCCAGCAGCATAGATGTAAGTGTTGAGCCTGTGTCAAAGTCGCATCCAATGACCTCCTGGTATCCAAGTGCTGAACCAGTTGAAAAGGTCAATAGCATATCAGCCAGAACAGCTGGATCTAATAGAAAATGAGTCAGGATGATACATAGTTGGCATTGCAGAAATAACAGATGTCGGACGGGTTGGTTGTACTAGCGTGTTGATGAGCTGAAGCAACTGAAAAGAGACTCGCATGACTACAGTGTATCACTCTCTTCCCGTCCACTGAAACTGAGATGACCCGCAGATGTTATACACAGATTTTCTGGTGACTAGGTTTCCACACGTGGCAGATACAAGGCAGATCTCATGGCAAAATGTGATCTTGGGAAGGGGCATTTGCAATGAGGGATGTGGAGATGGAGCAGATTGTGAGGTAATGGATATAACCTGCAATTTTGATTTGTATTAGGACTCTGCAGTCTTTAGTCCCAGGCCCAGTAACATCACTGCTGCCACCCTGGACCAGGCATGCCAAAACCCCTGACTTGCCATTTCACCTTCTCTGCTGTTGTTGAAGAGATGGTGATGTTTGTAGACGAAAAAAAGAAGGAAAGGAAAAAAGAAAAAAAAAGCAGCTGCTTAGACGATTTTTTGTTGTCCGAATTAAAGGAGCACATGGAGGCAAGGTGAGGAAAGCAGTTTGCAGTGAGCGGACCTGTGAAGCCAGTAAGTCCTCCTGCGGTCGCTGCGATGCTGCACTGGCAGCACCTTGCTCCCAGAGCTGTAAAAGGGATTAACTTAACAAATTTAAAAAAAAGAAGGCGGCTAAAATAGGAGTCTAAAATAAGAATCAGAATCCCTGTGGTAAATTGCTGAGTTCGCTCCCTGCTGTGGAAAGCCAGTCGGGTTGGGGGAAGTGAGCTATTTTCTGGAGATGTGCTGGAAATAGCACGGGGTAGTCAGGGAGCAGCAGTGGGTGAGCATCAGCAAGGGAGCCTGTGGTCCCCCAAAAGCTTTTCTGCTGGGTGTCCCAGTGTATGCTGAGGCGCTACAACAGGAACCAGGTGGAGGTGGGATGGGGATGGGGAAGGCAGTGGGCTCAGTGCTACTCATTCAAGTCTCCAACTCTCAGCAAAACCACCCTGTTTCTGGGCAAGGCACTGAGCCCTGAACCTTGGTGTGCCGCTCATGGAGGCACAGCTGAGTGCAGGGGGATGCTGGCCTAAAAGCATAGGGCTTCTTGCAGCCCCATGACTTATGGCACTGTCCCAGCCCTGCGGCCCCACTGCTCAGGGCCCCCAGCACCCTGGCAGTGACGAGCAGCAGACGGTCATCTGGCAAAGAAATTACTGCCAGGCCCAATGTGCTGTTGCTAGCACAGAAATTCAATTTCGAAGCAGTCAGCAGCAATTCTCCGCGGAGCGCCAGCAGGTGGATGGGGGACAGCAGGAAGGAGTTTTTTCATACCAGGCTTCAATCCTCACTTGGACATGCTGAAATTAGATGCTAAGCCTCGAACTCAAATCCTCTGATCTTCCCTTTTGCATGCAGCACTGCTCTTGGTTTTTCCCTTATAAAACCTGTGTGTCAAAGCCACACAAGATACCTCCTTGGGACACGGGCTTTAAAACATTTGTCCTGAGTTTTAAGATGACTCTGCCTCTTGCAGAGGGCATGACAGGAAGGTGATGGACACTGGGCCGGTCAGAAGAAGCCATGCAATGCAAGAAACTGGGGCTAAGAAGCTATGCTGAGGAAAAACAGTTTTCCCATGTAGTGGAAAGGGGTCACAAAAGAAAAAAAAAACATCAAACTTAATTCCCTGGTCATTGTTAAACCTGGAAAATCATCAGCAAAGACCATGGTTTTATTTTGCTGTGGGTTTTCTCCCCCACCCCAAAGCAGCAGACTGGCCCATAGGGCACTACCTTGTAAATGAATAACCATTCCTTATGGAGGTATTTACAATAGAGGCACGTGAGGAAGTGCTGGTTGTTAGAAGGGTTTTAGTGAGATCACATGAAGCTGACGAGTTCAAGCCTTGTGCCTGTCTAGATGAGAACACCAGGAGGGAGCATGGTATAGGAAAGCCTCTGTGTGTCTCAAAGAGGGAGGGAGGGAAGGAGTGGGGTGCAGGGTTTCCATACCATGCCATTTGCTGTGGGCAATAGGTTATGTGTGCTGCTTGTCCTGGTGATGCACTGCAATAATCCATAAACCAGACCTTTTCTGGCCCTTCAGTATGTTTTCCACCGAGCATTCCTGAGCGTTGGTCCCTCCTTGTAAGAAAGTGTACGGTCAAGTTTGGGAAATTAAATCCCAGAGTGTCTCACCTGCGCTGGAGCTCCATGTTGCACTGAGCTGAGCCCACACCAGGTCCCAGACTCACATCAGGACTGTGCAGATTTATCTGTATTCCCAAGGACCTGTAGCTATGAGCACCCTCCTATGCAAGCTGCAGACTCTGGGCCCCAAAAGTCAGACCGAGCCCAGCAAAGGTAGCTCAGCAGTGCCACGGGACAGCCTTACTGCATGGGCAACTTGCCAGCTGTCCTCCTCCCCAAGACCTGAATCAGCACAGCCTGCAGCCTCAGCCAACCTTATGCTTGAGGCACTGGCCACTGAAGCAGGGAGGAGAAGAGAATGTCTTCCATATCTCTTTGCTTTTCTACAGGACCCCTCACTTTGTACATGAGCTCCTGTTCACCCGCTTCCTGTGGTGGGGGAGAAGAGGAGCCCCAGGCCAGGTCCCGGTCCCCGGGGTGGCGGTGGCAGTGCACCGTAGTACTCGAGAGGGCCACTGGAGGTCTGTGTGCATTTGCTTTCTCCTCTTCACTGCACCCCACAGTGCAGGATGAACCCCACTCGTCCTCCCCTAGCCCAGCAGGAGAACCCACCTACTTCTCCGGGTCAGCCCCAGACCCCACGGGGCAGCCCTGTTCCCCTCTGAGCACCCCAGGGTAGCCCTGGGGCTGACCCACCTTTGGCTCCGTGGTGGGCAAAAATCCAACCACAAAACACAAATATTGGGAGGTGCCACCCAGGAGGCACCTCCCGCAGCTGAAACCACTCCAGTGGGAGATCCCCACTCTCTGTTTCCCAAAGAGGTGCTTGCAGCTCTCCCAAGTTTGGAGTAAATTCATCCTCAGGCCAGACCAGCAGGAAGCTGCCTACCTTCAGGACGGGCAATGAGATACGCCTCTTCGTTTCCCTGTCCGGCTGGGATCATGGACAGGGTAACGCTGGGATTCTTGCAATAAGGCTCATTTTTTCCCAGGGTTTCTGAAGACACTTTGCTGTCATCTAGCTCCTGCAGCTCCCGTCCTGACCCTCTTGCCTGGATCCCCATCATTGCTTCTTTGGCCCCTGCTGCATCAGTTACCCCGACTTTGTTTTTCATCAAGTTCAGGCACAGTTGTGAGCTGCAGGATAATGGCATGGAAGTGTGTTTGCACAGCAGTTTTCATTCTAGGGGGAGTGCTCACACACTTTCCGAGCTAGACAAACAGGTGGGCACAACACAGCAGCTGTCTGACATGGAGGCAGCAGTTCAGTGCTGACACTGAGGATGCAGGATCACGGCAGTGGCTCAAGGGTGGCTTGCATCGGCTGTGTTTCAGCCCAATTTTATCCAGCCATGACTGCAGGATGGCTTCTTCCCTGCCCTGGCCTCCATAGGGTGCCAGGCGGTGCTCATTACTTTGGGCTGCAATGCCACGAATCACTACATGCTTTGTGAATTTGCCCAGCAAAATGAATATAGCAACCTCACTGACATGAAAATGCCACTGGATATTTTAAACTTCACAAGTTTTTAGGACTTCAGTTTTAAAGGAAATATGGAATCCCAGGATCATGGCATCCCCCACTACAGAAGAAATACTGTACTTACCATGTTTCCAGCAAAACTGGAGCAGCACAGAGAGACCTGACCTCCAGGCAGGTCTTTATCAGATGCAGAAAACCAGTGATGTGTGACTGCATCCTGCTCCAGCAGGGCTGTCCTCCTGGCATGGCTGTGAGCTTCAGGGGTGAAACCTTCCATGAGCAGATGTCCGGCATGACCTTTGCAGGGAGCATATCTGAGCACTGCCACCTGTGGGGCCTGGAGTCTCCCCGTGGCTCCCCATAAACCCCTTTGCAGACCCTAGCTGATGATGCTCCACACCTCTCACCATGCCCACGCTGGTCCTGAGGAAGATGCCTGGCTCATTGGTGCCTGGATCTCTGTGGAGAAGAGGAACAAGCACCAGGATGTTGGGGTCTGCAGCGGGTCTGCAGACAAGTTAGTTGACTTCAAAGACTTAGCCGTGTACCTTTAAGACAGCCACAAATTGTGAGGTATGTAAACAGGGTGTGAAGAACCGGAACTTAGAGCCGCAGCGTACGGGCACCTACAGCAACAGCAAATAGCAAGCAAGAAGAAGGACACAAAAGCCTATCAGGGTCTACACCTGTGCTGTCCAGGATATATAAATAGTTTGCATAAACAATAAAGGCCATTTTGTCCGAACCCAGCCACGCAGACATAGTTTTTTCAGTCCGCCTCGACTTGCGTCACCACACCCAGGATAAGAGTTGGGGTTGTTCAGCCTGGAGAAGAGAAGTCTCTGGGGAGCCTTACAGCAGCCTTCCAGTACCTAAAGGGGCCTACAGGAAAGCTGGAGAGGGGCTTTTTACAAGGGCATGTAGCGATAGGACAATGGGGAACAGCTTTAAACTGAACGAAGGTAGGTTTAGATCAGGTATAAGGAAGAAATTCTTCACTCTGAGGATGGCGAGACACTGGCACAGGTTGCCCACAGAAGCTGTGGATGCCCCATCCCCGGAAGTGTTCAAGGCCAGGCTGGATGGGGCTTTGTGCAACCTGGTCTAGGGAAAGGTGTCCCTGCCTATGGCAGGGGGTTGGAACTAGATGATCTTGAAGGTCCCTTCCAACCCAAACCATTCTATGGTCAGGCAGCTGTGGGAAGGGTGATTTTACGAGCTTGAGGCCTCTCAGACAGCGAAGGGGGAATCAGGCAGATGCCTCTCTCTGCCATAGGTTTTACTTCTCCAGGAGGAGCCCAGGTCTCTGTGGTGCCTGCAGAGAGCATCCTCCACCCCATGTGCAAAGGGAAAGGGACCTGGGGCACACACCCTGCAGCATCGCAGGAAAACTGGAAATACCTGAAAATTCGCCTCAGCTCCTTGCTGAAAGGCATTATGTAAGGAAAGGAAAATTCCAGCCTGGATTGAGAGTGCTGGAAAAACCAGTGTAAAATCACCTCTGACATGAGCCCAACCCATACAGGAGATGACGTATATTGCCATCCCTGAGGCAACACGCACGTTGCTGCTGAAGGAGTTCAGGAAACTTGCTGCCTTTTGTAAGCAGTTACAGCGAAGTCTTGCAGGCCAAGCCAAAAATGTGACTTCCCTTTGCTCAGCGGCAGAAGCGACTCCCAAATGTAGCCAAAAAAATCCCCAAATAACCTTTTCATATCTCTTCGTGCCTTAACATTGCAGAGCTCATCTTGGGCCAGGGCGTTCATTAGTCGTATTTTGGGGTTCTTCCACCTGTGGTTGGTTTGATATCTGATTTCCCTCTCCTTGCTACAGAATATCCTCATCTGTTCTTTGCTGCCATTTTCTGGCTGTTTTCCTCCTTTTATCTCCCCTGGGTCCTTTACAGACTCCTTCTCCCTGCCTGCCGTCAGGCTGCAGCGCATGCTGTGCAGAGGGGTAAATAACATGCTGCTTGTCCAAGTCCCATCAGCCTCCTTAGAAGATCATAAGGCTGCAGCTGTACTTTGGTGATTGTTAGTTAAAACGATTGCTGTTAAAAATGCCAGTGAAATAGCTGTTTGTCAAAAGTAGTCATTAACCTCATGTTCTTCTCTTCTTCCTTAGCAAAGATGGGTACACATTGACAGAGTGTTCATGATACAGCAAATTTTGTAGTAGCGTTACCCTGTTGACCCAAACAGGTAGCCAAAAATTGAGTGGCTGGAGATTATTTACAGCAAGAGAAGGAACTGGCTGTGGAGGCAGGTATTTTTTCCAAAGTGGTGTTGCTAATTTACAAACAAGGTGTAAAGTCCTGCACTGAAAACCCCAAGAAATTAGCAATTTCCTGGCTCATACCACCTGTGTTATACCCACGTGTGTAAGAGCTTTCATGCCACACGTAGTCCTGATCCCTCCTTCATGGCACCATGCTCCCAAAACACCCCCCACGCAGCCTCTCCCGTGCATCACACAGCCTTGCTCTGTGAACCCAGCTCTGTCCCCTACAGCTAATTGTAGCTAATAAAAGTCTCTGGTAAAATCTGGCAAAAAAAACCCAAAAACAAACCAGTTGTTTTTTTTTTTAATCTAAGCTTGCAGCAATAATACTACCAGGAGGAAAGACATGTCGTCTCTGCAAGCCTTCACACCCTGTGTCAGGAAATACTACTCCTTAACTGAAGATGCTTTAAATCTCTAAAGAACCTCTCCTTGTTTGCAAGTATACCTCACAATTGCACTGAGAGGCTCTAAATAAATCTCTGAATAACTGCTGCATAGCTCAGATTTCAATATTGCTGTGATCTAGAGTGGGGTTTCTTCACCATCGATGTTACTGTACATTAAATGTACATGCAAGTTCCAAAATCCCCGTTTGGAAGAGGATAAAGACAGCTGTGGGTATGCACACTGTTTGGGAAACATTCGTGTTTCATTCACAACCCACAAAACTCTTTCAACCCCAAAAAGCTGTAGGAAGAGAGTCATCTTTAGATAACTCCCAAGGAGACTTCCACAGCCAAGCCAATCACCCTGCACTCACTCCCTTTATAGACAAACCCAACCACCTTTAGCACATGATTCATCCCACCTATTTTAGAGGTCCACGTTGGGTCAGGAGGCTCCATGCCTCCGAAGAGGCTTGTTTTCCCCCTTCACCGTGCCCGGAGCAGAGGGCAGCCAGCTCTGATGCCAAGGTCCACCTGGCAGAGGTCTATGTCTGTCCGTGGATTCCACCTCTGGCCCCTAGTTACCAATGCACGGAATTTTACAAGTCAGAAATAATTCAGAACGTCGGGTTTTGTAGTGACTTATTATTCATGGCACCCAGCCAGCCAGGGAAGGAGGGTGCCTCTATGGCCGCTGCAACGGGTCATGGTGAGCAGCAGGACTGGGGAAACTGGGATGCATGCACGGTTACTGCCAGCTGCTCACCCTGGCGTGGGCGCCGCTGCCAGTGACGGCTCCTGAGGAAGATTTGTGAATCCTCGGCCTCGGGGGTCTGTATGTCAGGAAAGGGGGCAGCAACATGCTCTCAGCGGGAAATAAATGGCCCTAAGAGAAGCTGTTGCAGGGCTGCTGCAGTCAGAGCGAGTGCAGTGAGAGCAAATCCTGGGATGCTGATTAATCCCCCTTTAGGAAGATATTTATTAGGCAAATGTCTCCCATTCACATGCACATCTGCAGTCAACAGAGAAGCTTTCACTTTTTTTCCAGCCCAGCAAAACAGGAGGGTGGGAGGCTGCTGTGGCGGAACAGCGGGTGGGGCTGGGGGAGCTCAGCCCGCTCCGGGCATCTCAGGTCAAGCATGGAAAAACCAGTTGAAATGAGCAAGGTCCAGGCTGGAGGAGAACCTGGAGGTAGTTGAGAAGAGCTTTAAACCCAGATACCTTCCTTGCTTGCTTGCTGATGGAGACATTGCAAAGGACAGGGTGGGAACCGCCCATGCCAGCCAGCCTCGTCCTGCTGGGATAAGCCGTTCCGTAATCGCTGCATTAATATAACCTGGGGCAGCTTCTGCTGTCAAACAGTTATTGCTCAGGTTGATTGATACAGACCCTGATGAGCAAAGGATTGTGTCTGCTTGTAGCTTTTGCAGAAGACAGGCAGACCCAGCAGCACCCCTCTCCTTGCCCAGCAGATACTGAGCAGTAGGTCAAGGGTGCTTACAGGGGACCTGCCTTGGTGTTCCCTACTCCTTAAGTACAGATGCTCTGCAGGAGTAACTGCTCATCCCAAATTCTTTGCTTTCATTTGCAATCACACCGAACTCATTGCTTCAGGAGTTACAGCAGAATTAGTTGGAAGCTTCAAGTCATTCAAAGCCCAGGGTTGGACAGAAAACCTGAAATTGCTGACCGAGAGCGGCGTGGGAGCTCCCCAGCAGGGGTAGCAGTAATTCTGTTGTACATTTGCTGGGTGCGTCCTATGACCCGTACAGGGGAGTGACTCCCCCCAGTCCCAGATGACAGTTGCAGTTTTGGGAAGGATAAAATACTGACATTTCCGAGGCTTACTGGTTTGATGTGCTAATCCAAAGCAAAGTCAGCCTAAGGCAGACCTGCTGAAGGCAAAGCAGGTTTCTTATTGAAATACTCAAATATCTTCAGCCCCCAGAGCCACACAATCTGCCCTGGTTATCCCAGGACTTTTTCCCAGCCATACCAAAGGATCGAACATCTATACAAGCTCCTTCTTTACTGAGCAGTGAGAGCTGCGGAGAGCACTGGCATGACATTCAAACTCTAAACTGTCCATCTTAATTAAATTAGTTTATCCATGAGGTTCAGCGGTCGGTCATGGCATGTGGGAGATTTTCCCTCAGGTCGTGGAGGAGCGAGAGTAAACCCAAGAGCAAAATCCTCAGTGACTTGGGATGACAACTGTGCTCTTAAAGACTGTAAGCTCCTGGCAGAGCAGTTGCCTTGCCAGCAAGCTGCTGTTAACAATATCCTTTTTATTCCAGGGGCCCAAATCTGCCGTCTGCGGACCTGACTGGCTTTTGCAATTGATTTCAGCAAGGACTTTGATTTTCACTGACATTTGGCTCGGTCAGTCACAGCTGCTTGCTCCTTCCCCATCCCTCCTCCCTGCTGCACACCAGCCCCAGAGCCACCCCTTTGCCCCCGTTTACAGGGAAAGCTGAAATCCTGGCTTTGCAACAAGAAAGGCACTCTGGCATTCAGACGGTGAGGAAGGACTTAGAAAATCTGGTCTGGTGCCTGCGTCTTCTTCGAGTTACTGCATGATGGTGCATAAATCACTGCGTCCCTCTGTGCCTCAGTTCCCTCACTGTGGCGGAGGATGATGGTACCCCTTTTCTCAGGGGAACAGGGGATATTAATTACTGTTCATGAGATGCTCAAATGTGGCAGCATAAACAGTAAACAAGTATTTAGCGCCCTTCTAAAGATAACTCATCTGCAAATACTCAGGTCCATAGCCTGGGACTAGAATCGGGAGCTCCCTTGGCTGTTATGTAACTGCAGTGGGTTGTTGTGGGTTTTTTTTAAGGAATGGGTTGGTTTTATTACTGTAGTTATTTCATAAATAATCAACGCATCTAACTGGAAAGGATCAAATAAAAATAAATGCCTGCTTAACACAGGCATATGGAAACTAAGAATTATTTTATTTTTGAAACAGCAACCTCCTATCTTTGGCCTGAAGCTTTCAGAATTCAAAGGCAAACACTGCCCTGATTTTTTTTTTTCTCCCCCCTTCCCCCATCCACAGACGTTTTGCCTTTGCGTTGGTGAATACGGGGCTGCCAGGTACCTCCCCAGTACAGGAACCCAACTGATCCTTGCCAAGGCAAGACATGACAGGGGGACACGGGGATGCCGTATGCCTCATTGGGGAAATCTTCCCGCAGGAGGCTCTGTTCTAGAGCAGGAGATGTTCTTTTGGCCAACCCATCCATGGAGCAGCAAGGCCACCACCGTACCTGCACCGTGGCTGTCTCTTATAATCCTACATTCAGTTCTAACCTGAACGAGCGCCTAATCTCCAGTTCAGGCAGTCGCAGGCTGTGCGAGCTGGGAGATGCTCTGGCTGCCGTTGCAGACGATGCCTGTTAGAAATGGGCACTCCGTGGGCGCTCGAGCCTGCTGCTAGTGGGGCCGTGCGTGCCTGCCCCGCCGAGCAGGCTGGCAACGCTGCAGCGCTTGACCACGACCAGGTCCCATAGCCACTCCAGCAGGAGCTTCTCACCAGGGATGCCTGATGCAGCGCGAGCCTGCAGGGTGCTGGCAGCACTGCTCCGGGTGGGAAGGTGTCCAAGGCCTTACCTAATCCCCCTCTCCCATCTCTTACTCCTGAACAATTTTAAATAGAAAAGTGAAGCAATGAAACCCCAATGAAATTATCACAGTGAAATCGAGCTTTGGCATCACTGCGCATCCTCCCGAGGACCGAAATATACCCCACGAGCTCCTGGGACAGCAAACCCTGCAGGGTGCCAGTGGCACGGCTGGGCTCACCGACGGATGGGAGCACCTCCTGGGGGATGCAGGGATGAAGCTTGTCGGGGGGTGCTGGGGTGCACCTCACAGGGGCACGTGCACCTCGCAGGGGGTTGCAGGGATGTAACTCAAAGAGGCCTGGGTGCCTCCTCAGGGGGTGTGGGGGGGATGCGTGCACCTCACAGGAGGAAGAGACACAGAGGAAACTTTCATGGGGGTGCACAGGTGCACCTTGCAGTCGGAGGCACAGCTGAAGCTTGCGGGGTGTGTGTGTGTCTGTGTGCGTGGGTGGTGCACAGGTGAGGCTTGTGGGGGTGGCACAGCCGCACGCCGCAGGGGCGGCTGCACGGGCGTCACCTGGCAGGGGGATGCACCCCGCAAGGCGCGGGGCCGTCGCCGGGAAGCGGGGGTCGGGCTCGCCGCCCAGCATCCCCCCGCCTCCACCCCGTCCCCGCACCGGCCGTGCACGGCGCATGCCTCGGGCAGATGCCGGCCGGTTCCAACCGGGAGAGGCCGAAGCTTTTCGGGTCCTGCGAAGAGGAGGAGCCCGTCCTTCTCCCTGCGCATCCTGCTTCCCCCACCCCTCCTCTTCTCTCCGCCTCGCGGAGAGGCGCGGAGGCTGCGGGACTGGCCGCGCTCGCCGTACCGCGCAGCGGCGCGGCTAGGGAAAGAAAGTTACCGACCGGGGGCGGGGGGGAGATATGGGGAGGGGGATTTATTTGGGCTCGGGAGTGCCTCCCCCCCCAGAGTGCTACCGCGCAGGGTGGCAGGGCCGGCGCGTCCACCGCGCCCCGCGCAGGAGCTGCGCAGGACGGGCCGCCGCGGTGAATGACTCACCACAGAGCAGCCCCCGGAGCAGCCCCGCCGCAGCCCGCCGGGACGCGGTGTGGTGCGGGGCGAGCGACGCCGGGGCCCCCCCACCCGCGGCTCCGCGGTCCCGCGTCCCGCAGCGACTGTTCCAGAAAGCCGCTGAGCGCGTGGTGCTGGCGCTATAAATAAATAAATAAAGACAGACAGACAGACAGACACGCACCCCCCATGCACCGGTGTATGCGGGCAGAGATGTGCGAGCCCCCGGGAGGAAGCCGCCGCCCCCCCGCGCAGGGACGCGCCGTAGTAATTTGCAAGGGGCGGTGAAGGGGATGGGAAGGGGGGGGGCGGGGGGGAAGGCGTCCCGCCCCCCCCTCCTCGATCACATGGCGACCCCGCGCAGCCAATGCGGGGGGCGCTAGGACCCCAGGGACCCGCGGCCCCCCCCCGCCCTATAAATGCCTCTCCAAAATGCAGCGGAGTTCCTTTCTCCCGTCCCGCCCGGCCGCGCCGTTCCGCGCCCCGCGCAGCCGCCGCCACTGCTGCCTGGCGGGTCTCCGTCCCTGCTCCGCGCCCCGCTCCTTCCCCCTCCCCTTTTCTTTTTTTTTTTTTTTTTTTTTTTTATTTCTATTTTTTTCAGCCTACCCCCCCATCCCGTTTTTCTCCTCCGCCCCCTCCCCGCGGCCGGTTTGCATGCATTGTCTGTCTCCCAAGATGGTTTGTGAGACCAAGATTGTGGCGGAAGATCATGAATCAATCCCGGGATCCAAAAAAGACACGATCATTGTTTCTTCCTCCCAGATGTGGCCCTCTTTGGCGGGCTCCCCTTCCTCCCCCCCGCCTCCCCTCAGCTCCCCAAAAGAGGACCCCCGCCGCGACAATGTCTATATCCGCGAATTCCACCCCTCCGAGCAGGAGGTGGTGCGCCGCATATTTTACGAGGGTATCATGGAGCGGATCCCCAACACGGCGTTCAGGGGGCTGAAGCAGCAGCCCCTCACTCAGCTGCTCTACGGGCTGCTGGCGGGTGAGTATCTGCTCCCTTTTGGGGGAGGGGGTCGCGGTTTTTTTTCATCCCCCCCTCTCCTCGCCCCCCCGGGTCTTCACAAAATGGTCGGAGAGGCGGGAGGAGCCGGGGACCCGCCGGCCCGGGCGCGCTGCGGTGCGGTGCGGCCGGGGAGCGCCGCAGCATCGCGCGGTGAGGGGCGGCCGCGGAGCCGCAGCGCTGCGGCGGGGGCAGGCGGGCTGGGGGGGGGCTTGTGCCGCTGGGGGATGTGCGACCCTGCGCGGGTTTTAAGGGTGTGGAGGGGGGCCTCGCCGCGTAAGTTGCGCCAGGGTGAAGGTAGTGTCGCCCTTCTAGTTATTCCAGGCCTGGGGAGGGTGCGCGGGGGGTGCGGTAAAAGGGACCGGTGCGCGCTTTTGCACGGCGCACTGCACCGCCCCCGCGCAGCCGGGCGCGGGGGGGGGGGGCCGCGTGCCGGCGTTGCCTGGAGACGGCCGGGCCCGCCAGCAGAGCGCCCCCCGCCCCGGCGTGGGGAGGGGGTAACCCCTGCAGCAGGGCCGAGCGGGGCGCTCCCCTCCCAGAGCGGCGCGCCCGAAATAGCGCCTGCAAGGTGCCCCCTCCCCGTGCAAATAATTATTAATAACGGGGCCGGCCGCCCCCCCCCCCCCCCCCCCCCGACGCACACACATTCGCAGCCGTGCCCCCAGCCCCGGGCAAGCTTGGGGCTGCTCTCCCGTGCCCTTGATGGCGCAGGCAGGTTGAACCCCGTGCCCCAGCCGTGGCCCTGTGCTGTTGAGGGACCCCCCAGCAGGCGGTTGGGGCGCAGGGGGTCGCTGCCGGCAGCTATGAGAAGCGGGGGCCGTGGTGGTGGCCGGTGGGAGTCTCGGGGGCATCAGCAGAAGCCCCCCAGGCCTTTGGCAGCCCTCCCGGCATCACGATGGCAAGTGATGCCGCAGTGACAAACACATGGCTGCGGAGGCTCTTCCGCCCCAGCCACCTTCGGCCTCACCGTCCGGAGCAAAGGGGACCCGGGGTGTCCCCGCCAGCCCTATGGCATGGCGGCCCCCACCCCCCCACCCCCGCCCCAGGCTCTCTCCAGGCACCCCATAAACTTCTCAGGGGTTATCTTGGCATGATGCGGCGTCACTTAATGCAATAATCTTGAGAGCATGAATTGTGTGTGTACTGCAAATGTATATTTTGTCTGTGCTTGTTTGTTGTTTGTTTTTTCGTTTTAATTTTTCTTTTTTTAGTAATGAGTTTGTATTCCGAAATCAACACTAAATTCTCTTTTCTGACAGGTATCGTTTATTTCTCTTCCTTATCTCCATAGTAATATGCTTTGTTGTGACCAAGTCCTTCCTGCTGACCTGCTGTTTGCCCATCTTTCTGATGGGCATGAGGTACTACTTCAGTAGAAAAGTTATCCTCCACTATCTCGATTGTGCGCTGCATACGGACATGTCCGATATTGAGCAATATTACATGAAACCGCCAGGTGAGTATGAATCCCCCGGAGGGAGCCTTCCCCCAGCCCTGCTTGGGGAACATGGCTGCTCCCTGCCTCTGGCGCCTTTTCCTCCTGTCAGCAGCACTGAGCAAGCTCAAAAGTCACCAGAATGCAGCTCTTTAGCCGCACCAGGCACAAAGCCGTCTCTGGGTTTGTTTTGGTGTGTTGTTTTTTTCTTTTTTGGTGGGTTTTTTTTTTCCTTCCACCCCCCACCCCAAGATGTCTAGTCACCCAGGACAGCCTCCCTCTGCCCCCTGAGCGCAGCGCTCCTGGGCCCCGCAGCCAGCCTGGGGACCGGGATGTGGGTGCTGGGGACACAGGCGGGGTGATGTGGGTTACTGCAGGCTAGGTCCACCCCAGCCCTTGCTTCTTGAGCTCAGCATTTCTTTGCTTCTTGCGCTTCATATTAGCTCTGGGAGCGGGAGGAGGGGGAGATGAAAGGCCTTTCAGCCCAAATGCATGGGGGAGCCCGTTTTAGTAATTACACCCATTTTCCCGTATTATTCAAGAAGAACATTCCTTAATGCAAGTGTTTTGGAAGAGGCACAGATCAGGTATGTAAAGGGATGCTGCCTGGGTTTGACATAATGTGCATTAATTCATTTGTTATGTATATGCATGTAATTAAAAATATAGTATCTAATAATATTTGCTTGTTAAGCTGTAAAAAATTACTTAAAAAAAAGTCCCTTTAGAACTTGTGAGGTGCCATTTTCCTTTCTGTAGGCACACATCCATGTTGAGGACCAGAGCAAGGGCATGTCTGGGCAGTCACTTGGGGTTTGAGGTTTGCTTTTGGTGGTCGCATAGTACTAGTGGTGAGCTGGGAGAGCAAGGCAGTGCCAGCATCCCACCTTAGTTCCGCCTTCTTGGGGTACCTGCTCTGTTGTTTTTCCTTATGACCGTGTTTTCGCTGTATCATTGCTGTTCCCCAGGTGTGACAAACCTCTTCCTGGGCACTTTTAGAGACCCATAGGCAGTACTATAGCCACAAACTTTCCTTTGCTTCTAATGTGCAACTTACATTTTGTTAAAATGATGCTTTAATGAAAATCCCCAAATATCTTAGATGTGCTTGGTTTAGATTTCATTTCCGATCATAATGCAGATCTTGTACAGATCTTGTCCCTTCTTACATGCAGGGTGTGTTTCATTTACAGTGATTGTTTTTGTAAAAATTAAGTGACGTGTGACTTGTATTAAAAAAGCTCAATTAAAGGTGGTGTCACAAAAATAAAAGGGCTTGTAGAAAAACATTTCTGAAGCTCTGTAGTGAGGTACAATAGTGTGTTATGGTGGAGAAAGTAGCAGGGGACTCCAATAGTTAGAAAAGGTAATGTGGAGCTAATAGGTGTTTGAGCTGCATCGCTCATTAGTGCTTGGGACTTGTCACAATTCGGGGCACAGATCAGAGCACCTGTATTCATAATACAAACATATATAGAAAATAAAGGAAAGGGACTCAAAGGAAAAGTAACGCCCTCGATTTGTTTAGGGTCAGTAATGTACTCTGGTTCAGCTGTGTTGCCAATATGTCTTTGAAACGTTAGCATTGCTTTTATTTGGTACCTAAGAAGGCTGATTTCAATTTTAGAGCAAGTGTGTGGGCTTTAATTTTTGACAGAATTTAATCATGTGTAATTAGGCTTCTGCCATGCCATAAAAAGCAGATTTATGGGATCATCAGTGCTTGTTAAAGGTTCTTGATGATAGTGGTGTTAAGCAAGTTGGCTGGAGTTGTAATTAGGTAAAGACCAAAGAGGCTTTGGGGACTGGGGAGGAGAAGGACATTCGTGGGTCAGGACTGGCACCAGCAGTGATGCCTGTCCATGTGCCATGAAGCTGCGTGGTGCTATTTGGTGTAGCTGCGCACAAGGCATGAATCCAGTGTTTTGCTCCCATTTCCCTCCAAAATACAGTTGCCAAATTTCTTCCCTGTAAGATAACAGTATTTATACTGTTCATCTTGGAAAAGCCTGGAGTTTTGTGTGCGTTGAGGGCTGGCTGTCTGAGCTGCGTTGCCTGACTGGACATACAGAAAAAGGCAATGATGTCAGTGATGTGCCACGTCGGCGCTGCCCATCCTGCCCAAAGGACAGAAAAATGACAATAAAACAAATTCCAGCCCCAAGTTTGTCTTTTTTTTTTTTTTGGCTAGTTTGCAAATTAGCACACAGGCTGAAATGATTGCGGTGGGAAGGAGAAGGGCTTGTCCTGCGTATTGCTCCAGCTGAGATAATAGTGAGAGCTTTCTCAATGAGGTGTTAGAGAAGAAATGATTGTAGTGAGGGTAATCGGATTGAGGGAACAGGGGCCCAGGGAGGCTGGAGATGGTCAGACCTTGACTAGACGAGTTAATAAAACCCAACCTGATGTTGCTGCAGGTTGGCCTGGCTTTGGTTGGGAGTACAACCAGGCAACTTCTTGCTCCTTCTTTGGAGAATTTTTGTTTACCTGCTTGAATATTTGTTTTCCAACGTGGAAAATAGAGGAAGGGAGCATTTCTTGTTTTCTTAGGGTGACAAACGCACAGGTGGAACTGGGATGAGGTCTTAAGGTCTCAGATCATGATGTTGGTTGTGGCTTTGCTGAGGTTTTGCTGTTGGCATCCATGATACCCAGGCATGAAAAGCCTGTCCTTTGCAGTGGGCTCCTTGTGGTACCCATGGTTGGGGTACCGTAGTACAGAACCTCTACGGCAAATAGCCTCCAGTAAGACAGGCATCTACAGTGAGGGAATATTTTAACCATTAAAACAAGTCATTCCCAGTGGTTTTGCCAAAGCATCCGCAAAAAACTGTGGTTTAATTTTAAAACCAAACCAAAAGGACCTGGTTTGCAATGGGATACTGTAAGCACCCAGCTTAATGATTAGTGTTGAACAATCCCATGAGTTACATCGTATTACGTTTTTTCTTCTGCAATTTTTCTGAACCACTCGCCTCCAAGTTAGTTATTCTTTTAAATTTCCTCTGCTGGGTTTTCTATGAACTGAAAAATATGTGCTGACAGTGATTTTGCAGAAGCATACTAGCCAAAATTTAACTTTGTTTTCTCTTGCCCTCCTACACTTACATCAAGGATCTGGCAGAACATTTGGGCCAGCACTTAACTTCGAGCTTGTGCGCAATGGGGTGGCTTGAAATTGCTGTTGATTTCAAAGGAATTGTGTTGAGGCCTGTGCTGGGGTCTTAAAACAGAAGTTTGAATGCTTCAAACACCTTCCTGAGCTCTTTGTAAACTTGCATTTTTCATTTTAAAATAGCGCTTACTGGAATTTTCCTTTTTATTTTTCTCTTTTATATTCTTCTTTCTTCTTTTAATTCTTCTTTCTTCTTCATAGCTATGAAAAAAGGCACTGGGGTGGTGGAAAAGAAAGGACTTGGATAATGGGCTTAATTGTCAACCAGAGTAACTTAGGCTTTAGTAAACAAAACAACAACAACAAAAAAAGAGGAAATTAGGAAATTATTTTTAAATAGAGCCCTGCCTCTTGCATTTATCTATGCAAATAAGAGGAGCACAGTTGGAGCTTCTTTTATAGTCTGATGATTTTGACAACTAATCAGTTTTACGGTGTCTCTTCAAGCTTCTGTCCCAGTTGGTTGTGTTGTATGCTTCTTGCAGTGGTGTGTTAGAGAGATTCTTGTGAGGCTGGGGTCTCCGCTGGAGAGCTGATGGAAACCAGGACTCCTTGCCTCTGGTGCAAAACTGCTGCTCTCCAAAACGAGCGGAGCCAGTGCTTTGGCTGACAAGCTAGTGTGTCTTTCTGCAGTGGTTTAAAGTGTTATCTCCTGCTGCTGGCTGTCCTGGCAGTGTCTGCTGAGGGGCGTGTGTACGTGTTGTGGTGGTGCAAAGACCTGGTGGTAGTGGGAGCTGGCATTTGCCAGTGGTTTGGGACACCAGTGACGAGGTGGCTGGCTGCATTGCGATGGCCAGTGCCGCAGGGCGGGACAGACAGCACGGGACAGACAGCATGGACAGGCAACCCAGAGAGCTGCTGCTGTAGGATCTGCTGGAGTCTTGAGGGCATCTGCCTTGCGTAATGCAGCAGACGAAGCTGAAGTGGTTGCTGCAGGAGGTGTCGGGTCGCATTAACCTGTTTTCAGCAGCAGCTGTGCATCTGCGGCTCTGGCTCTTTGGGCGGGCGGGTGTCCCTGCTTGCCTCGTGCTGGGAGGGGACGCGGGCCTCTGCTCTCCTGCCTCAGCCCAGGGGGGAGCAGAGCCTCCATGTCCTGCTGCCCTTTGTCCCCTGGTACGTGAGGGTGCAGATGTAAAGCCTGCGGTGATATCCCAACTTGCTGGGGGACAGGGCCCGAAGGCAGAGGGGCTGTGGGGGGAGTGGCTCATCAGGGTTCAGTTCCTGCTGCTCTTGGGTGCCACATTCCTCAGCTGAGCCCAAAGGAGGAATGTCCTGCCCTTCTTGCCAGAGGTTTTGGGGTCATGTCCTTCTGCCAGAAGGGCACCAGCTGAGGTGGGGCCAGAGCTGGGTTGTAAGGAGGTGAGATCCTGTTTGCCGCTTGTTCCTTGCGAGGTGTTCACCACCTTCAGTGAGATGTTTGTCTGGGTAACAAGCTGGTATTTTAGTTGTGCTCTTGGATTGGGCCCGTTCGCAGGGAGTTTTGATGCCAGAGGGACAGAGCTGTCACCAGAGGAGCTGAACCTAGGTGCTTGCAAAGAGGTGAGCAGCTGGATGCGAGTTGTGTGGCTCCTGCTAACCCTGCTCAGCTGGTGCTAAGCCCCGGGGGGCTGTGTGGGGTGAGCAGCAGTGAGTTTTGGGGTGCAGGGAAAATCGTGGGAGGAGGTCCTCAGCCTGGGAGCTGTGGTTGCCCTGCCGTGCCTAGACCCTTTGCAGGCCAAGGCAGTGGGGGTGGGGGCTGGGGTGAGGTGGAGGGTGTCTCCCCCCACCACAGAGCCCCTGGGCAGAGGAGCCCAGCTCTTCCACATTCTGGGTAATGCTCAAGCTGCCAGATAAGCAGGAGCACCGCTGCCAAATGATAACATTGTTTGGAAAGAATAGAGCAGCCCTTGCTTTGCAAAGAAAGGGCTTAGTTACCCGATGCTGGGAGAGGGTTCAGGGCTGCTGCTTCCCAGTGGAGGAATGTGTTTTCGGAGAGCCCTGCCCCACTCAAAGTGCCCAAGAGGCAGCTGGAATCTGAAGCATCCCTATCTTCAGCATTTCTTGCTGGCTTATGCAGCGCCCTGACCTCATGTATCTGCCAAACCCCGAGCTAGCTGTCGTGTATGGGATTTCGGCATGTGCCTCTGCTCACGCACCGCATAGGGCAGTCCAGTGGAGTGGGCCTGGAAAACCCAGGGGAGAGGCTGTGTCCTTATCTCCACCTTGGTGTTTCCCAGTTCTGCTCCCCACCGCTGCTGGGAACTGAGGTCAGGTCTGGTCCTCAGGCAGTGGAGGGTCTGTCCCCTGAGCCCTTCCATGTGCTGGCATCTCTGCAATTCAATGAGGGTGCTTCAAGGGATTTGATCTCCATATCAGGGAGATCCTACAAGGTTAGGATTAGAGACTTTTGATGTATTTTATAGGGGGAAGTATTATGTCTGAAAGCATTTCTGAGGCTGGGCTCCTGCGAGGGAGACTGTTGGGGATGCTGGTGTTTAGCAATTCCCATTGTTGCTTTTGGGTTTCTGCAGCTTAACAGCACTGGAACTGCTGGGTTTGGCATTTCTCATCGCTAGTGCCAAGTTTTTTGGGAAGCAAAATGTTTCCAAGTGTTAGGGGTGTGCTTTGTCCAGCATTAGTAATGGACTGAAATATTTTGGTTTTATTTGTAAAATGTCTTTAAAGTTGGTTTGCCTCTCCCAACCGCCCGCCCCCCGCCCCCCCCCCCCCCCCCTTCTGCTATGGCTTGCACTCCATCATGCGTGCCTGCCTTGTTTTGCTGTGGAGGAGCCTTGGTTTTTGCATCTGGAGGCAGGTCCATCCTGCAAGCACATAGTACGGGCACAGTGAGCAAGTGCCAGGGCCAGCACCAGCTTGCACCGGAGCTCTAAACCTCCAGCTCACGTTCCCGGAGCTGACTGAGGGCTTTCCCCAGTGCTGGCAGCAAGGGTGGGCTGAAGGCAGCTCTGCTGTGCCCCAGCCCGACCTGCAGCCTTGCTGATAAGCACCGGATAGATCCGGAGGTGACACAGCTGAGGTCCCTCGCGGTGCTGAGCCACAAGGGCCAGCTTTGCTCAGCCTACCTGAGGGCCTGCAGGGTTTTCTACCCCGCAAAATCTTTATTATTCAGACGTTTTTTTGTGCTTTTGGGGCATTCAGGTAGTGCAGAGTAGAAGAGCAATGCTGTCGGCCAAGGGCTGGCACACAGGAAAACTGAAGTTCTGATGAGCACAGTAGGCTGTGGATCCAGGGCTGTGTCACCCATGCAAATGGCATAAGCACGTTCACGGGCAAGCCGCTGCAGCCCTGCCTCCTTCCTGTTTATTTATCACTGGAGTAGGAACATATGCACAAACCCATTCCTCAATGTGCATATCTGTAGGACAAAAATAGCTTTCCCTTCAGATCCACGAGCTTTGGCACGATCCCATGGCAAAATTAGATGAAAATAGATTTTATAGTAAATTTTGCAGAGCAGTATATAACCTTTTTTTTTTGCCCCCCCCCCCCCCCCCCCTTTCTTTTCTCCTCCATGCATTCAAAAATTCTTTGTCAAGGTAGTCCCTTATTGACATGACCATCCATTAATGCAGCAGTATTTGAGCTGTAGCCATGACTGGGTGGATGTGATGCTTCTGAATGTAAGCTCTGCCTGCAGATACTTAAAAACCCTGGTACATGCAAGTGCTGTTCATTATTCTCCAATACAAGAAGTAATAAATTGTGTAAATTGAATATTAGTTTTTTAGGCACAGTTAACTTCTCAAGACCAGCAACCATAAGTTGTGCTGGGACTTAAGAACATGAAGGGGGCAGGAATGTCAGAGGTGTTCTGGGTTTTTTTCTGGCTTTGAGTAATTTTTCTTAATGTTTTCTCTGGTGTTGAATATTTTGTGGTGTGGTTGCATGCAATTTCTCACAACTTATCTTAGTGAATAAACCTGAACAGGACTACAGAATTCTCTCCAAAAGTTTAAATGCACATTGGTGACTCTTATGAAGAGTTTTCAGTGGCTCTTCTGCCTTCTCTTACTTTCTTAGCAATGGCCAAGATTTAAAACAATTACCCAAAAGTCTGTTTCAGGTTAAGATTTTCATAATAGCCTAAATTTAGGCTCTGTGTCGGGTATCTAACTAGTGGCAAGGGTTTTAGAAGTACAAAGCTTTGAGCCCCTCTTGACACTGAATTTTGGATGTAGGAACATGGTGAACTGAAAAGTGTTATTCCCAAGCACATTGTTATATTTATTCATTATATTTAGCGTTATATTCAGCCTCTTGGGATTATCCAGGAGTGTCTGTGGTCAGGTTGGTTCCTTCCAGTGTGCACAACCAGGGGCCCGCATACTTTAGAAATTACCGTGAGGCATTGCTCTCTATCTTAAGACCTCTAAATATATTGAAAAAGCAGGTTTTATGTAAAAGCTTAAATGCATGGCCTGATTTTTGGGAAGACTAACCATTCAAAATGTCTTCAAATTTCAGAACGGATTTCTGAAATTCCTTCTGTAGGCTTAAATCTTTATTCAGGGAGGTTATATTTAATTTCCAGGGCTGGGAATGGCTGGTGGGGCTCAGGGCAGCAGTGAGCCTGCTGCGGGCTCCGGGAGCTCGCAGCGTTGTTTGCCAGCGTATTGCAGGGTGCACACTTGTGTTTTGATAATGTTATGCTGAGGATCTGCTACAAATAGTCAACGTTTGATGCTGCATCCTTCCAGTCTAAAGCAAAAAGAGAGACTTCTCAGTGTACTTCCAGTATCTGGTTCTGCGAGAAGCCGACGGATGTATGAGCCTTTTTTGTTGCTTTCTACATCAGCGGAACAGGGAGCTTCAAAGTGTGTTTCTAGATATTTTTTTTTCCTTTTATTCAGCCCTCCCCCACCCCCCGCAGGAAGCTGAGAAATTGTTTCTTTTTCCTGGTAGGTGGCTAATGAAAGCAATCTTAAAGGGAATCCAAGGACAGCAGTGTGTCTTACCTAGTTTCTGTTTACACATCTATTAGTTGTAACCAAATAATAAGGTTTTGGGCTTTGGCTTTTTTTATTTTATTTGGTTGGTTTTGGTTTTTTGGGGTTTTTTTTTGGGTGGGTTTTTTTTTTGGTTTTGTTTTTTTGCTAGGGGCTAAGTGGAAGCACCAAGAAGCCTCATGCCGTTTATTAAGGGTGCATCAA
This sequence comes from Falco rusticolus, assembly GCF_015220075.1. Taxonomy (NCBI): domain Eukaryota; kingdom Metazoa; phylum Chordata; class Aves; order Falconiformes; family Falconidae; genus Falco; species Falco rusticolus. The sequence continues at coordinate 79,926,776 of NC_051187.1, read as the reverse complement.
AAATTAGTTCGTAGAGGTCTGGTTAGAGCCAGGTAGAAGCCGTGGTATCTGTTACAGATGGCTTGGAGCCATTCTTTCAAGTCATCTATTGACCCGTTAGACCCCAGCAATCAATTAACTATTTATGAAAGCATATACGGTATCATTTATTGTCTTCTATAACTGTTTGATGACTGTTTCTTTCAAGAATTGAAAATTTTATTTCTTGCAGTATAACTCTAAAGTTTAGACCTGGGACTCCCACAGTTTAGTGTCAGGCTGGGATTCTGCTTTAAAATGGGATGCTGTGAGTGAAAAGAGGCTTTTCAAAGTAGGTAACAGGAAACATGTTTTACAGGTGTATTTTTAAGTGGCTACATGAGATACTGCTATTTAAAATTGGATTTGCAACATTGTAAGCGCCAATAGAAAAATACAAGGCAGTAGTGGCAGGTTAGAGCACGCTGCTTGAAATGGTAACTTGCAAGTCACTTAAAATTCATGTGCTGCTTCTAGGAATTATCCAAGTGGCAAAACTCAAAACCCAGAGCTTTTATGAGAAAATGATTTTTCAGTTCAGGAACTGGAAAATAAAAGGGACAATAGTTTAGATCAGAATTAAGCTGATTTACTACTCCCTCTCTGTTTTCACTATGAAGAAGCAAAAAAATCGATGTTTACTGGTGAATGTAATACTTTTTTCAGCCTGGAACAGAATTGTTGGTTCTGTTACAGGTGTCCTGAAGAAGCAAAGGTCATACCCAAGTATACTGTATTTAAAAAATGCTGATTATGGTAGAGCCATGATAGAGTTAATGTTAGTTACCTCCCAGGCAGATCCCTCTATTCTTTGGATGGGACTCTTAAATCTATACTGGGATATACTGCAAACCTAGCAGTGGGATTGCCTGGATCCCAGGCCCTGTTTAAATGACGTGTTTAGGCATTTTATACTATGCATACATACAGGTGTAGTTGTTGAAGAGGTGGTGTTGAGGGAGACCATCCCTGAAGCCCCAGTAGCCAGGATGTCCCCTCTAATCCTGGGGAGGGCCGAGCTGTGCGCAGGTGTCTCGGCCAGCCGCGCGGGGGGGATGAGCTGTGTGCAGGATTGGTGCCAGCCTGGCTTTCCTCTGCACTTTCTTTTCCAGCTGAAGATCTTTGGTGAATTCAGGACAAATGTGTAAATTGTTTTGAATTGACAAAAACTGCATTTTTAATAAGCCACTTGCCTACATTTATCCTTGATCACCACTGTACAAGCTGCTCCTCCTTTCTCCTGCCAATGTGCTTGAATCCTGACTTGGAAACCGACATCTGAGATGTGAGTTTATTTGCTTTTTACAGTTGGAGCTCTTGGTCTCTGTGCTAATGCTGCTAATTGAAATGGGGGGTGATAGACCAGCTGTCTGGCCATGAATGGCTCCTCAGTGCACCTCACATACAACACTCATTTCAACAGCTATGGGATAATAGCATCTACTATTGGGAACCCGCAGTGGTTCCTTGAATTATTTTTTCCCCATCTTCCGTCCCTTGCCACAGCAGTTCTGTATCCCACTTTTCCAGTCTTGTGTCAAACTGCAACATTTGCTTTTTTTTATCCTTTGAATTCCGCTTGGCTCTCTTGTCCATTCCTGTGCTGAACTCTTGTTCGAGTTTTTCGAGTCTGGTTCTTGCTTCATTCATCACTTCTGACATTTCCCAAGAAAGGTGGTCCCATACCCAGCATCCCTCTTTGTATCTCTCCGATCTTCCCCTTTCTCCCATTACACTTTTAGATTTATATCCCTTTGCTTAATTTCATTCTCTGAGTACTCTCTTCTCCTTCTTAGTTTGTTGTTCCAACATTTTGCATGGCGAGTGCAAGTATAATTTTTTTTTCTTTGTAGAATACTCAGAATAACAAAGATGAGAAAATAAGTAAAAGTCAGCAGCTTAGCAGACACAATATCCTCGTGCTGAAAACAGAGTGTGTCAGTGCACAAACCCATGTGTCGGCAAATGGTGGGGAGAGAACATTTTGCCTAAAGGCAAATGAACTGCCAACAACAGGATTTCTTACACCTTCTTTAGAGCATCTGACCCACATCGCTCCCAGATGCATCTGGGCATGGCTTATTGATCTTTTCCGCTAGGGTTTTGCCCATAAACCCCATTCTTCCCATTTTAATAGGATATATAAAATCATTATTGCTGTCAGAGTACAGCAAAAAACCCCATTTCATTTGCTGAGATCAGGGCTTTTTGTTCTTTTTTTGGAGGTGCCAAATCTGTTCATCCTCCCTGGAACTAGATAACAGCATCAGAAACACTGTGTAACACTTCTAGTGGGAATCCAGGAAAGACCTAAATCTGTAGTCTTTCAATTTAAAATAATGTTAAATAGTAGAACCGCAAAGAGAAGCTTTTGAAAATAGCCTGGTTTGGAGCACCTGCCATTTCTAAGTGCTAAGCAATTTTAGATGATGGTTAGTTAGAGACAGAGCAATAAAAGCATGGCAGATACACGGCTGCTGTCCACTTAACAGCAGTGAGCATCTTGGTAAAGTCCTCCTTATTGGAATTACATTGTTAGTGGTGGAATTTGTTAAAAAAGAGGGAAAGCAAGCAGGGGGTGGGGTGGAACTTACTGTAGGAAAGGGATCTAATGAGAGATTTTTTTTTTAAATTGAAACTGTTTAAAAGGGGCATTTGTAAAACACCTTGTCAAGCTTTTGCAGCATGTAAAGCCAATTAGATCCACTTCATGGCTACGAAAATATACATCTGCTGTGATTTTAGAACCTGCAAATGTTCAGAGGATAACATCAAGCTGTACCTCTTGGGCAGTGATTTTCATTTGGGAATAAGCCATCATCAGGTTTTACAGAGCTTTTTTAGAGCCATCAGTAGTCTGAAAAGATCAAAGCATCTGCAAGCCTTCTTGAGAAGTGGGAACATTTTTCATGGATAACTCAGCTAAAGAGGATTTCATTGAAATTCTTAAAAAAAACCCAACAACAAAACCACAAAAAAAACTCCAACACAAAACAAACAAACAAAAAAACCACCCAAAACAACCAAGCACAGAACCCCAGGGCCTCCACGTTCACTGAGACTGAACTCTGGGACAGTTTGTCTTAAAGATTCGACGGAGCATTTGCTTCGACTTAATCATGGGTTTAAATCCCTTGATCTTGTTGGGAGTTTATACTTAAGGGCATCCTTTAGTATGGATTCAAGTGCTCTTTTGGTATTTACAGGAAACTTGTGACAAAAATAGGAGATGCAGTGATGGAGTAAACCTGGAGTTTGCTCTGTGTGTGTCATCAGCTGCCTGCAAGATGAGTTACGACGTTTTAGGGAAAACTGGTGCATTGGAAGGAGGAGTTGTAGATGTGAACCTGCTCTTAATTGTATTCATTCTGCTGCATGGAGATTTAGTGTTATTTGGTGTTGCCTTTGTAGTGGGAAAAATCCAATGGATCCTCAAAATACGGCATTTTGACACAGGCTCATGTGGTTTTGCATCTCCTGGCTCTGGTTGCTGTTGGTACTGCTCGTATTTATAAGCTGATCCCTTTTCCCTGCAGATAGTTGGTGAATGAGCGTGCCACATGCTGAGGGTACATGGTGTAAAGGTATCTGCTTTCGCTAGCCCTGAGCAGATTGCCCTTCATTTCCCACGTGTCTCCCTGATGGAGTGAGACAGGGCCTATTACCTGCTTACTCCACTGATTTATTTTGCAAATCTCTTTCAGATCCCCAGCTCTTGTGACTAGTGTTGAGGCTAGGGCTCAAAGGAACCCCACTCATGTGGATGTGGGGTGTAAGGTGGTGATAGATGATCATCACAGGAGATCTGGGAATAACAGGATTAGGCTTTTGTAGGTATTATTTTTGGTCTGATTTGTCTGGCATGGCAGTCTGAACATGTGGCAAACGGTTAGTTGGTTGCTTTTTTTTTTTTTTTTTTTTTTTAATTTTAGAAATGTGGAGATTTACACATGTAATTTTCATTTTCTGTTAATGCATCATCCACAACAGGTCCATTGTCTGTGCCCAGCCCATGTTCATGTATTTATGGATGTAGAATTTTCTTATGCTGCCACACTAAGTAAATGTGCTGGTTTCAGTCTGGAGTACTGGAGTTCAGTAGAATTACACCCAAGGTGCATTGGCCTTGCTGTACTGGAAGAGGGGTGTAGAAGCAGATCGGTTTTAACAACAGTGAGCATCCAGGTGTGTGTTTTTCTGCACCATGGCAGTGCTCTGGCTTTACACGGAGCATTGCCACCGATTTGCTGGGAGTTAAAATGGAGGTGATGTGTGGTGATGGAGGCTCATGCTGCTTGGGAGGCTTTGCTGGGATCCGCAGCGTGGTGGGTGGAAGGAGGCAAAACCAAGGCTTTGTAGAGGACTTTTATTTTCATGACTTACATGGCAGAAGAAGTGAAGTCTTGACCTAGTGCCTGCCCTCCTTGCCATATCGGGCTCCAGCGGAGTGGGCGGGAGGGAGCCCTTTGCATTGGCATTCACAGCTGGGACACACCGGAGCAGCCTTACACCGGGGCTTAGTTTGGCTGAGTTAGGTGTAAATATGACCCACCAAGGATTAAACATTCAGAGTAAATCTAGAAAAATAAGAGGTCTGCAGGCAAGAAAGGTGTTAATTTACAGTGGGAGCCTGCAGTGGGATGGCCACAGGGAGATGATGCCTGAAGAGCAGTAGGTTGCCTTCACAGGCTTCTCCTGCTGGAAAAAAGCGTGTGTTTATTTTTAAGGAGGGAGCACCCATTGCAGTATTGTCCCTGGGAGTCCTGGCTGTCACAATGGCCCAGTTGCCTGTGAAGGGCTGAGGACCCCCAGACACCATCTCAGGAGGGGCTCGGCATCTCCTGCAGCCAGGCTTTACAAGCACAGCAGGATGGGAATGCAGTGGTACCTCTGTCTGCTGACTGTACCTGACCATTGGAGTCACCAGCTACCATGTCAGTTGGTTGAGGGCTGGGTTGGAGGTGTGGGAAGGTGCAAGCCCCAGGAGGTGCCTGAAGCTGTTCATGGGTCAGCTTCAGCCCTGCTGCAGCACAGCAAAATGTTTCAGGGTCCAGTCCCGTGTGGTGGGGTGAGCGCTTCCTTCCCTGCTCTTCCAGAAGAGGGTGAGCTAGTTGGTGTGTTGCAGGTTAAGAGCCATTGCTGGAGGCAGACCTCCAGTGATTGAAGCATGGTGGTGTTAAAAGCACTTAAGGAATACTTGGAAGGTTTGCTTCCAGAGAGGTTTGCTAATTACTTATTCATTTTTTTAGATGGGTCAGGAGTTGCATTTGCTGTAAACTGAAGCGTTAGCTCTGTCACTACCTCCATCTAGACTTGGATGTCAGAAGTGCATGGCATACCCCTTTTCCAAGGGAAAGGCCTTGTTTCTTGGCATGCTGCAAGTGGAAACCGCTTCCCCTCATCACCTTCCATACCAAAATGAGCATCTCTGCAGTAGCACTGTGCTGCCTCGATGACAGCAGGGCAGAGAGGCTGTGGGTTTGGTTGGTCGACCCAAGTCTGATTCTCCTTATCAGCTTTACTATCATTTCAGTCCCTCTGTTGTTTGGTCATCTACTCCTCGCACAGAGGTTAAGGGAATAGGTTTGACCTCTTGGTCGGGGGGTTCATACTAACAGTTCAGACAGAATTGGTCCTGGTGAGAAGCGCGGGCACCAGGAGCAGTGCAAGAAGCACCCTTGGCGAGCGTCTGGGGAAGACAGAGGTAGTGAGCTGTGCTTCGCTGCCACCCTCACTCCTTACCTCTTGAGCTCTTCCCAATCCATTGCAATGGATTTTGCGGGCTCATCTTGGTGTGGCAGGTGGTGACTATTCATGTGCTGTTATACAGTGGGGTAGGTTGGTCCCAACTGATTAGAACTGGCATCCTTGTTGGATTGCCTCAGCTCTGGGAAGGGTAATGTGTGCAGCACCATTTCAATCTGCTGTGCTAGAAATAGGAAGAACTATTTATTGCTTGCAATAGACTCAAGGAGATCAAGCCGTGTACCATCTGACTTCAGCCTGTAGTTTGTACCAAATCAGTGCCCTGAACCTTTTCTTTTTTTTTTTTTTTTTCTGATGTCTTCCTCCACGTTAAGTAATGAATTTTCCACCGTGGTTTCGGAGAAAATATAACTCCTTGTGACTGCTATGTCACTTCTGTAGATTATTAGTACAATAGAAAGCTAGAGGTCAGGGAGGTTTGACTCACCGTGTTAGCAGCAAGGTAGGAATCTGCAGAAATAAAGGCTTTGAGTGCAGCAGAGTTGCATTTATCATTAGCGTGAGGAGAGTATCATGGTAGCTTCTCCTTGCCATGCAACATTTAATGACATGCAGTCCCTGTCCATCAGTTCCTGGTACGCCCCAGGAAGGAAAGCAGAGGAGCTGCCCTGGGGTGTGAGACTTTTCTGGCCCGTGTTTCTGCACCATAAATATTGCTAACTGCTGCTCGTCACTATTGCTTGTCAGCTGCCGTGGCAGTGAAGGCCTCATTCAGAGGCTTGTGAAGGCAGCAGGAATGGGCTAAGGGGAAAAAACCCCTAATGTTCAGAAACACTGGAACATGCCATGCAGCAGGTTTTGTCTGAATATGTGCATCCTTTACATGACTTAGCAATGGCACAACATTCAGTTCTCTTTTCTGTCACTCCTCTGCCTTACAGACATAGATTTGGGGGTGTCTGCCGAATCGGTCAGCATCTGCTCCAGCACTTAGGGAGCCCCATCCTATCTATGCATTGGGATTATATGCTTTAAATTGCAGTTGGTTACCTGCCGGAGGTAACCTATTCCCAGCTCTGCTGTCCTTGATGCCCCTAAAAGTAATGTAAGCAATGTAGTCCTGTTTTGGGAGCATGTTTTGCTTGGTTGGTTTCGCTTTTCTTTATCTGTCATGTTTTAAATATGTAAATGTTTTTAGATACCCCCCCCCCTTTTCACTACAGGTGGGTGATCTGGCTGGTAAGGTAGGGCAGGCACCTCTCAGCCTTGTTTTTGACTCTGATTTAAAGAGCTTGCACACATAGATGGGTTATTCTGTCCTAACGCATCGTTATACCATAACCTTAAGTTTGAACCTAAATCTTGGGTGCAATTCATTTTGCCTGCCTTATTCCTGGCTAAATTTTGCAATGAGCTGTGTAGGCTTTTGGCGTACACGGTCTTTTGCAGAACAGGGGCTCTCCCAGAGGGTGACTCGCCTTAAAAGTGGTTGACCTCGGTTAGAGCAGCATAAAACTCCTTGGAAGTCTTTGCAAAGCTCAGAATTGCATTTATTTTTTAACCTAAAGCAAATGTAACGTTAGTTTCTCTCTTTGCTGTGAAGCATTTAGTGCAATACCTGTGTAGATACAGGCACTTCTGTTGAACTAGAGGGAGTCTTGCCTAAATTTAGGCCAGACGAGCAATGATGGATGGCGAAAATAAGATTGATTCTATCAGTTTTCCCCATATGATTTATGGCTAAGCCAACTGCTAAGCTAAAGGGAAGTCATTTGATGATTATTGCTCAGTGGCTTTTTATACTAATGCATATGAAGTAGAAGTCAGCCAGCAAGTAATGAATTCTAAAAGATCCAATAATTTTAGATTTTCCAGTTTTTTCAGTATTAAAAGTGGAAAGTGCTGTAATGTAAATTCAGTACCTTTCTGAAAGCAATAAATCCATATAGCAAAAGATTGATGTAGAAGATGGAGACTGAGCTTTAACAATGTCCTTTGAAGGAGCTGGCATAAAACACAACCAGCAACACATTTAATCTTGTAAACTAATTTAACTAACGAGCAGCTGATTGTCACATCAGTCTTTTGGAGCAGTTACTGGGAGGATGCAGGCTAGCAAAGCTGGCAGAAGGGGCTTGATTTCTTTTTTTCCTTTTAAATTTTTAACTAAAAACCAGTCTAAATTCTAAAACATTGGTTTACTTAAGGTCTGACACTGCAGTTGATAGGCTTAGTGTGGATTTTGGATGCATAGGGAATACCTACTCTGAAAGTGTTTTAAATACTTTTTCCTGGTTTTGTCCATTTGTGCAGCCCAGTCTGTTCTGCTGAGCCAGCTCCATTGAGCTGGGACTCATCATCCAGTTAGTCCTGAGGACAATGCCAGGCCAAAATCGCATATTCTAGTCTTTATCCACTCCTTTAAGCTATTTAATTCTTTGCTTATCGATAACAATTGCTCACATGCAAAAACTACAGACAATGCCTGGTTTCTCAAACTGTGCTTTCTCTTGATGACCCAGCAGGTAGACCCCCATCGCTACACTGGTGGTTTTGTCTCTCCTTTCTCTGTAGCATGTCCTCCTTTTCAATAGCGGAGAGCAGAGCGATGGACCAGGCTAAATACACCCTGATAACCAGGGTACTTCTAATCCCCCATAACTGCTTTTGCAGCTTTTTCTTGAACAGTTGTTATATGTTGGCTTTATTACAGTCTTTGCTTTTCAAGGTGCATCACGGCCAGCAAAAAGAGCCAGATACAAGATTTCAAAGTCCTGCTCTTACGGTTCTTAATATAGCACCCTCTGAAATGTGCTGGAAGGGCTGTCTTTACCCCGTCTGCAGCACTGCCTGGATTTCAGCTGTCTCATCAAAACCTGTTCCTGAGATGTGCTGAGCACTTCCTGGGGCTTTGCTGAGCTCCCCTAGTGCTGGTGACACTCTGGGCCCTGCGGGACTGAAGCCTGCTTGAAAAATCTACCTGTGAAGTACTGACACAGGGTACGGCCACTAACGGCTTGTGTTGATCCAGACATCCTGGCTGCATCCTCCTAAAGCTTTAGAGCAGTAAGGTACATGGGTAGGAGCTGTCATATAGGTGTTTCAGAGGAACAGGGTGAGCTTTAAAGCAAAGGTTTTAAGAAGGTTAGAAATGCCTGCTGGATTACATCACCAGCAGTGACAGCAGGAGATGCTGTTTAGGACCAAACCTGGCCACTTTGTGAAGTCCATTTGCTGCAGAATGTGTTTTGCTTTTCCCCGGTCCAAATATTAGAGTGAAAGTAAACTGTAGCTAGCTGTCAGCATCTTAGGGGTTTTCCAGGGGATGTGACACCCCAAAACGGAATACCAGTGATAAAGTAGCTGGGTGCTTTTGAGGATGTATCAGCTCCATCAGGAAGTGTGGAGCAGGCACTGAAGAAAGTCAGTTCTTGTACTCTAACTTGCTACCCCACCACCCTTTTCAACCCCAGGTGAAGGTAAAGCTGGGTTGTAGCAAAACCTCCTGGTGGGACCATCACCTGTGCAGCGTGTGCTGCTGCTCCAGGTTTATCAGTGGTGGCACGTTATGGCATATAACAGTCTGAATCCAAATATGCTTTTGGCTTTGCACAGAAGTTTAGGCCAGCTGTTGCCTGCAGTCCAAACCACCATCACCCGTGTCCCGTTTTATGCTCAGGTTTATCAGCTGCAGAGGCCACCTCTGAATTCCCATCTCCTGGGGCAGTTTAAGACCCATTGCTGTTGTGGGTCGTAGTCATGGTGTTTCTGGTAGCAATTGCTCGTGGAACCGCGCTGTGGCAGAGTGGCAGGTTGAATGCTGGATGCCACATCCCACCGACCTCCTCCTGCTTTCAGCTCTGGAGGCTTTGTCTGAGCTTAGAGATGGTTGCAAGTAGCTTCAGCCCTCAGTAGCAACAACAAAGGTGAAAGCTAGCAAGGATGGAAGAGAAGGTAGATGGAGAAGTAGCTGAGATGGTTGCTCAGGACCAAATCATCCATCTCTTTTCATGCTGTGTAGGTGATCTCGTTGCCTGCTACCCAGACGCCCCATGAATCAGGGGGTGTCACCCACCCCCGGCATATAGATGTGCTGCCCTGTGCTCTTCCAGCAGGGAATTATTTATAATGGAGCAATGAATCCTGCAGTGGTAGGTTATGTGGAGTTATTTATGGCAAAGAAGGGGTCCCACAGCATTTCTAATTTCATGCATGAATAATTCCTGTGTGTCCCTGACATTTTTTGTTCCCCCGTGCCTGGGCCTTGTCTAGTGGAAAGGGATGCTCACGGGTGTCAGGAGTGTCAGAGTCAGGGTCTCTTGCATCTCACCTGGTTTCTATGGCCATAAACTACTCTGAAATGCCATTATTTTGTAGCAGCCCTCCAGGAATGCCTTTTAACTGAAGTGCAGAATTATTAGCAGAAGCTGTGAGAGCTGTTACACAGCCCTGCTTGAAGCTAAGGGGAGCTAGAAAGATGGAAGGGAAAGAAACTCAAGATGGAAGTAAGGAGAGATAATAGGATAATAATGTGCCTCATAAACACGGAAATAAATCCCTCCCCGACCCGGCTAGCTGAGCAGTTGCAGTCAGTAGCAGGTCCAGCTGTTGCCTGTCCTTGGTTAGTCCCTGTGCTCAAGCTGCCCGTGGCTGCGGCCGGGCGGCAGGCGATGTGCCATAGCTATGGCCCGGACCCCTCCCGCCGGCAGCATTCCCGTCACGGCAGCTGCTGTCTCCCCAGAAAAGCCTCCTTTCTCCCTTGATGTTGATGTAACTCGGCCGGTGTGCTGCGTGTTTCGCTGAGGATGGGGAGGGGAAGGAGGAGGGAGCGTTGCCTCAAGCGATGAGTTCCTCTGCTTCCTCTTCAAAACCCAGCCGGGATGAAAGGGCAGAGGTGTGAGGGCATCGGCAGCAGGCAGCCGTGGCACAGCCAGCTTCGGGGCGGGGGCTCTGGCCACTTGCTGCCGCATGAAGCCCGTCTCGCTTAAAGCAACGTATATAAATAGTGCTGGCAGGAGCTGAGGCGAGACGCTGAACTTCAGGGCTTTTTAGCCGGTTATGTATAAATAAGTAGTAACTGCCCAGCACTGTGTCCAGCACGGGGTGCCCCCAGGTTCCCTCTGCGCTGCCTCGCTCAGACCACGCCGGCTTGGCAGAAAGGGCTGCTGCTCTCACCAAAACCACACCAAAGGTTTCATGCAGGAGGCTGAACAAGTGACTTCAAGGGCAAATATTTTAAAGCTTCGTGATCTAAGAGTGTGGTGCGTTTTCTCTGTCCTGATATTTCCACGCGGTGGTGTTGCACCGGGCTGTGCTGCCGTACATCATTGCAGGGAGGAGTCTGGGGGCATTTGGGTCTCTAGGATTAGCAAGCCTGTCACTTGAGGAAGCTTTTCTGTAGGTATCTGAAGAGCAAGGGACACAGGCAATTGCAGCTCTTGTTCTATGGGAACCACAGGGATGACTTCTGGGTTTTTTGGTTTGGGTTTGGTTTTTTTTTATTATTTTTTTTCTCCTTTTGTCTCTTCATGGCAGCCTGGGGGAAAATCCAGGAGGGGTGCCTTACATGGGTGCTGCTTCTCCCAGCAAAGCCTTGAAGACACACACCGAGCCTGTGGGCAGCCCCCTGGCCCTTCCTAGAGCTGACACCTGCACATCACATCCCTGCCAAGGATGCAGGTTCCTAATTTTTAATTTTTGGGGGCCTGGCCAGAGTTTCTCTTAATAGCAGCTTCCTTTTCTCATGGTGGCCAGCCATCAGATGCTTTCCTGGCTCTGCTGTAAGCATGCAGAGGAGCTGGTGTTTGCCTGGCAGGTTCCCAGCAGTGGTGGTGGTAGCTGCTGAGCAGCTCTGCTGGTCTCCTTGTCTGGATGATGCTCTGAGGACATCACCTGGGACAGCTTTGAGCAGGGAGGGGAATTGCTCCCATTTGCATCGCTATGACATGCTAAAGCAGAACTGAAAATCACAGTCTGTGCTTGAAGGGATGTTGCCTTGACAAGTTGCATGCCTATCTGGAAATTATGTTCCACAAATAACCCTCAAAGAGTTAACAGGAGCTCAGCTGTGGGAGATAGCAGTGTCACCCTTGAAAAAAGAGGGAAGAAGCTGGCTTGCCCAGTGCTGAGCTTCCAAGGAAGACTCTGTCCTGCAGAGATGTGACCCCACCCTTGCAAAACTGGCACAAGCGTGGCTGCAGGAGCTGCTCTGTCCTCTCTCCAGCCCCAGGGAAGCAGGGATAGGTTTTACCTGGCTCAGCCCCTCACTCCGCAGTGTGTGGCTGCTGGCACTGGGGGGGACCCAGCTGTGAGTTCTGGACATTTTGGGGTAGCAGAGATTTGCTTGCTCCTGTGGAAATACTGGAATTTACTAGAAAACAGTGGATTTTAAAGGTACCTGGCAGACAGAGCTTTGTTTTTCCAGAGCAACACACTACTGTTAAATTCTGGTTTTCAGGGTAGCAGTCCTGGAGCACTACGGGACTTGGGAAGGCTGTGGGCACCTGCTGTAGTCAATCATGTAGGACTCATGCTGGTGCGGAAGGCTGCTGTCTCATTTTCCACCTCTCCTAGCAGTACTCTGCTATTGCTTTTGGCTCCAATCTTTCCACCCATCCACCCACCGGCCTTTTATTTGCCAAAGGGTGTAGAAGAATTTTCAGCAAAAATAAATGAATTTATTTTCACCCACCATCCTTGTTGGCTGCGTGGGGGAGAGCTGTGCAGCTTATGACGGCGGAGGAGAGCGGGAGAGGAGGCTTGCAAGCATGGCCAGGGGATCGCATGGCATGTCCTCCTTGGGCAGGAGTGGTGGGTGCTTTGGGTGGAGGATGAGTGGCCAGCGCAGTGCCACCGCTCCGGGGAGGTCCTCAGGGTGTGGGGCCAGCAGCGGCATGTGGAGCCCGAGAGCAGCCTGTGCTGACTGAGAGGGGTGGGCGGATTAGAAGGAACGTTGTGTTTTGGTCTTCAAAAGCTGGTAATCATCCTTAAATTTAGAGTAGAAAGACACTGTCATCATGTGTGCTTTCAGGCCCTGGGTGCCATCAGCTGAGGAACCATGTCTGACCTTCCTGTGAAGCATGAGCAACCCAAAATCATCTTCCCTGTTATGCACATCGCAGCCATTTTTTTGCCTTTTTCATAGATATATGTGCATCCCAAGGTGGGGTTGTTTTTGTAGAATGGTTTGGGTTGGAAGCGACCTTAAAGATCATCTAGCTCCAACCCCCTGCCATGGGCAGGGACACCTTCCACTAGACCAGGTTGCTCCAAGCCCCATCCAGCCTGGCCTTGAACACCTCCAGGGATGGGGCATCCACAGCTTCTCTGAGCAACCTCTTCCAGTGTCTCGCCGTCCTCATCATAAAAAATCTCTTCCTTTGTTATGGCTTTTGCCTGTGAGTTCCTGAAGTCGAGACTCTGCAAGGTGAGGCAGCGGGCTGGGGAGGTGGAGGGAGCTCAGTGAGGTGGAGATGGGCTTTCCATGGCTGCTTCTCCTCACCTTTGCTTGTTGGCAGCCGGGGGGGGAGGGGCAGGTCAGACTGGGAGGCAGGGGATGGTGCTGCGAAGAGGCTGGATGTTTGGCTGGAAACAGCTAATGCCTGCAGCCAGTATCTCCGGTACTCCAGAATGGTGTTCGCGGGGCAGTTGTAGTTAAACGCAAGACATCCACGAAGAACTGGAATGAACTGGAAGGGCTTTGGATGACTGCAGTGATAAGTTGACAGGGGAAGCCCAGAAGGTGGAGGCAGATGAGAGTGAAGGCAGAGACAGAGGCAGTGCCACAGGAGAGTTGTAGCCGTCAGGGCTTGTGTTTATCTTTGCAGCGGTGATTATTTTCAGATAGCGGTGTGAGTGTAAAACATCAGCTCCTGCTATTAATAGTACTGCAGACAAGGCTGTTGCTCATTACTGACAGGTGAGATGAAGTTAATTTTATTTCATCCTAGGTATGAAAAAGTGTAGAAACAAGACAGGCTCTGAGTCAGTCCTCTCAGCCCTGAAAAGATGGGGCAGAGACAACCCCACATCCCTGGGGGGTGGCAGCGTGGGGTGGTTTTCACACGGTGTTTCCACCCTGCTCCAGAGTTCTGGAGCTTCCTGCTGGAAGAATGGATATGGTGTGGAGCTGCAGGTGGCTAGCATTGCTGAAAACATGTTGCGTTTAGGTAAAAAGCAAACTGAAGTCCTTCAGGGTTCCTGCTCTGAAACTGGAGGGTTTGCCCAGAGGAGAGAACGTCTCAGCCCAAGGTCAGTAGCATGTAATGGGACTCCAAAACAGCTTCTGGTAGCAAATCCACATCCGGATGGGATGCAGCTCCCTGGAAGGAGGGGTTTGATAACCCCACGGGTGACAGCTGCTCCTGGGCTTGTAGCCACCTTTGGATGCTTGAGGTGTCTTTAGCAGGCTGAAGGATCTGGCCACTGGTGATCCTCAGAGCAGGAGCAGATGCAGGCACAAGGTGGGCAACAGGGTAAAAGTCTGGGGGATTGATGGTGCTGATGTAAACGAGGGCCGAATACAGCTTGCATTGTTTGAGCAGATGTGTCCTGTCTGCTGCTAATTATAAGCGTTGCATGCACAACACACACTGGGAGATGTGCCAGATACTATTTCTTTTCACGTTGAACTCAAAATCATTATAATTAAGCTTTAAAGTTGTAAGTAAAAACTAACAAGGAGTGTGGGTTTGCTATCATGCTGCTTGCAACCGGGCCAGTCCCGGTCAGGGTGGATGGGGGTGAGGGTACAACCTCCATCCTGGAGGACAGGTGGAGGGGGCTGGGGGTATGAAGGGGCCTTGTGGGCTCTGCTGTGGCAGGCATGTCCAGATTTGGGTTTTAAATAGGCAGAAACCCCAAAAATACTAGAAACGTGCCATTTTACAAATGTGGGAAGTGTTGCTGAGTGAGCTTTAGCAGCTTCTTGGTCTTGGTGGGCACAGAGAAGAGGTGCTTGCTAAGAAGGGAAAATCAGGAATAAAAGTGGGAAGCAATCAGGGAGGCAATCGTGTAACCTTGGGCCAAGAGGAACCCGGGCAGCTACCTCTGGTTTGAGGAGAACAAGACAGACTTGCTGAAGAAGCAGCTCCAGGAGTTACTGGGCGTAGGGCTGGATGCGAGGGCTGCAGCGGTGGCGCGGGGGCTCTGGTTGATGGCTGCTTTGTGGCACTTTTTGGGGCTGCCTTAGGTGGGTGCTAGGGATGGCACCGTGTGCCCCCGGGGGATCATCCCATCTCTGCTCCCCAGACATGGGGGGACTCATGAACCCTCTTTTTGGACTACACCACGGGAGCTGAAATTGGTGGCTGTGCACGTGGAGCTGAGGCTCACTGCAGCCCCGATTTTGTGGTGTGCTTGCCATGCGGCCAGAGGCGTGATGGATGGGCTGGGGGGGTGGGCTGGGCAGAGCCGCCACGTGATGAGCAGTTTAAAAACGGTGCTGCAGAACAGCGAGCTCTCAGCCCCACGATTTGTATTCGGAAGGAAGGCGGCTGCTGGTTTTCAGCGTGTGTAGGTCTTCATCTGTGGTCATGTCTGAATAAATTACATTCTGAGATCCAAGTGAATGCAGGGGAACAAGCCGTACTGTCAACGCGGCAGCAGAGGAGAGACGTCTTTAACTGCTCCTGATAAATGGGTCAAGATGGGTCCCAGTGTTTTAAAAATTAGCTGTTGACCTAGATAACGACAGCATAATGACTTGCTCAGGGTGGGAACAAAGGCGAATGTCACTGAAGCTGCACATTGCTCTGAAGGTGGGGACGAGCCTGGTGTGCTGGGCTGAACCTGAGCTGGTTCCCCACACTTCATTTGTACCCAGCTCTTCCTCGGCAGCTGGGCTGTGCCGCAGGGAAGCACAGAAGACTTCAGCTGTCTGATGGCTTTGCCAAGACGCAAGATGCATTTGTCCCACAGGCAGCAGCCCAGGAGGCACCTCCTGCCACCCCATGCTGTCCCGTCCTCCAGTAATGAAGGACTCAGCATTGCCTTATTCATTTCCCCCTGGTATTTTGCAGGGGCGGTGGTGTCATGCACTCCTGAGCACCCATCCAGGCTGTTTTACACCGGTCCTTGTGGAGATGTGCCATGCATTTGGGTTGGGCTGGTTGGCAGGGCTGATGCTAAAGATGGAGCTGCTGCCCAAATCATGTTTTCTTCTGCTTAGCACTGGGGAAGGAGGTTGCACCACACCAGGGCTTTCTCCTGTGATGGGATCCGCTTCCTCTGGATGATGCCATGTTCCTCCTGAGCACTGAAGTCAGCCGTTTCCTCCTTGGCCAGAGACCTGTCAGTGCCCCTCATTAGCTGCCATAATTGAATAGTGGTTTTCTTGGATGTTAATTAAGTAATATACAAGCTAAGTTGCAGTTGCTCTGTGCTGACAACACTGGTCTTTTCAGTTCAGGTGAAGACACTTTCCCTTCATCAGGATTTTCTGTAAAGGTATTTAGTTAAGACCTGAGCAATTTGTTACTTGAGTTTCATTTATTTGTTGGGGTTTTTTTAGTTCCCTTGCTGGTGGGGCCGAATGATGCTGTAACACTCCAGAGTTACAGCAGTTTCTAATTGCATTGGCTTTAATGTTTGTTGGCCAGTATGAGCAGAGGGATGGGATGGCGTTGGTCCCTCTCTCCAGTGAGGTCTGGTTTTATTTGAGCTTCATAACGGGGGCTGTGGTTGGAGCGCTTGCGACACCGGCTTGCTCACCCCAAGCCCAAATGGGTGTCCTTCAGGCTGCTGGGCTTTGATTAGATTGGGTTTTGCTTTGGCCTCTTGAAGGCAGCATTTGTCCTACCGAGCCCTCTGCCCCGTGGCAGAGCAGCAGTGCCGAGCCCCCTGCCCACTTGTCCTCAGTCTGTTCATTAAGCTGCATCCTCGCTCCTGGAGCGGGGTGCCTGCTGACCGGTGCTGGGGTGCAGTTAAAGATGGGCTCATTTTCCTTGCTGAAACTCTACGTAGTTCTGACCAGAGTTGGTTGAGCACCCTGTTTCCAGCTCGTGAGATGCTCTTGCCTGGCACTCACCAGCAGAGGAGGAGCAGCAGCTCCAAAGCAAGGGGCACCTGGCCATGAGCACCCCAGCCTGTGGGTGAAAAGGCGTGGGTGAGCCTGATTTTGGCTCTGAACAGGAGATGCTCTTTTTGGTGAGTGTGTATGTTTTCCTCTGTTGGTGCTCTGCTGGCTTTCATGGTCCCAGTTTCTCACTACCAGCATCTTGCTGCTCAGTTTGGATTTTCTATTTGAAGCTGTCTTAGGCAAGTCCTGTGCTGAGTTCCTGAAGTCCGAAAGAGGAGGATGCACTTAAGTGTTCAGACACGCAGGGGAGAGGTCAGAAACAAGCCAGGTGGTCACCTATTTAGCCTTTCACATCAGGTCCTTGCGGGCGGGGAAGCAGGTGGCAGGAGTAGCCACTGGGAGTCCTGAGCCATCAGGCCTGCTCTTGCATCACATCTGCAAAGCAACATCATTAAAAACAAGAGGTTGGGGCCATGGCTTGGTGTCTGGCCCACAGGAGGCACAGGTTTCCCAGACCTAGGGAGGTTCCACCACCTCCCCCAGCTCAGCCTGCCCTGACCCAGCAGGGGGGCTGCTGTCCTGTTTCAAGCTGGCTCCCTGCCTCTCGCCACAGCACCAGGGAAAGGGGCTGCCAACAAGCCATTTGCTGGAGACCAGAGCTTCTGGGAAGCAGGAGTCCCAGTGAGGGAGGAGTATGGCAGCACGGCGTACAAGGGGCTGGCTGCCTGTGCTGCCGCCGGGTCGCAGGGTGGGACACAGCAAGCAGCCAGAGGTGGGTTGTGCTGTGATGGGAGGGATCCAGGACTTGCTGCAGTGAAGGTAGTGGCAGGACAGGGGAGCGTGACTGCGTGTGGGTCAGCAGTTGCCCATCGTGTGCGGCGGGAGCTGAGAATCGTTACCTGTGTATGATGGCAGCCAAGTGCACTTTGTAATGCTTTGTCCCTAGGAATCTTGGTTTTGTTTGTAGTGACTTGCCTGTGCGTTTTCCTTGGGAAAAGAGCTTTCCCTTCACAGTTTCACAAGGGAAAAGAAAGTTTGGTCCTTATTTGTGGAGGCCGTTAGTCCCCACATGTGACCGAGAGGTGATTTCTGACCCCAGGCCTGGCTGCCATTGGTGTGTGTGTCAGTGGGTGCTTTGCCTGCTTTGCCCATCCGGGGTGGCCAGCAGCTACATGTGCTGCTTTGTCTCCCACAGGCTCCTGCTTCTGGGTCGCTGTCCTGGATGGCAACGTGGTGGGGATCGTGGCAGCGCGGGGCAATGAGGAAGACAACACAGTGGAGCTGCGCCGCATGTCCGTCGACTCCAACTACCGCGGCAAAGGGATTGCCAAGGCCCTGGGCCGCAAAGTGCTGGAGTTTGCCATGCTCAACAACTACTCCTCTGTTGTGTTGGGAACCACGGCCGTGAAGATGGCAGCCCACAAGCTCTACGAGTCCTTGGGGTTCAAGCACGTGGGTGTTGTCGAACATTATGCCCTGCCGGGGATGACGCGCTCCTTACTGGAGAGAATGTTTTTCCAGCTCCGCTACCACCGCTACCGCCTGCAGCTGCGGGAAGAATAAAAAACCCCAACCAAACACACACACACAAAATTATTTTTTTCCCCTCCTTCTCCCCCTTCAAAAATAATAAATTTCCCGTCTCTTTCTCATCACTGTTCATTTGCCAGTTCTGGGTTGAGTTGTTGTTCCCTCACGTCATCTCTTGGTTTGCTCCGTGCAGCTCGATCGTCCGGCCGAGCAGCGCTCCTTCCTCGCATGCTGTAGGTGGTGGTGCTGGGAGTCCTGCGACCGTGGGGCGGAGCGGAGCCGCGGCCTCTCCTTCCCAGGTACCTCCGTAAAGCACAGAAACTTAACTGCAAAATAGTGCCACTGCTCTGGTGTACATAGTCTTCTCCATTTCCAAATGTAAGATAACGTAGTGATGCATTCATCATAGTGCAGAAATATTACTTGAATGCAGTTTTCAGTATTTCATGCACCAGTAAGTAAAATATGCATTCGTCTTACCATTATTTACTGGTTAATAGTTTTCCAAGAAAAGGTGGGGGGGCAATCCCCCCCACCCCCCTACCCAACCCGCTTGCTACAATGCATGAAGAGGAAAGCGCGTGCACGCACTCAAACACATCGCACTGCCACCACGGCACTGGTGTTGCACTTTTTTTGGATGTGCCTCATTTGCCAAATGTCTGAGAGACCCTGGGCGCATCCGGTAACCACGACTCCGCTCCATCCCCCCCCTCCTTCCTAAGCCAGCACAGACACGGACCGGCTGAACTCTGAGCCCCATTGTACCATAGCGTGAAGTTAAGATCAAACCTAAATATCTCCTGCGCTGTTCTGTAGCCACGCGTAACCTGCAGTCCTGGGCCAGACTCCGCATGTGCGTTGGACTCTCTCTTTGCTGCCTTTCGGGGTTTTTTTTTGTTTGTTTTTATTTTATTTTATTTTTAAGGGTGTTTTTTTGTTGTTGTTGTTGTTATTATTTTTAGTTTTGGCTTTTGCTGAATGGTGTCATTGAGGCGTAATGGAGGCTGCAGTTCCTATGGCAACACATTTGCACATTAATGTGCGCACCAAATCTAACCACTTCAGAGAAGCAACGTGTGACAGATAATAGCATTTGGGGGAGCGCTGGGGTGGGGTGGGGGGGAGCGTACTTATCTTAACCAGCTGCTTGTTTGATAAATGTAGATGGCCTCACTGCAGCCTTCCATCAAAGGTAATTAACTGCTTTAATGATGTCAGATTTGTGAATTGTACAATGCAAAAAGCAATGCAAAGCAGATCCGGCATGTGTCTGTACCCGGTATGTATGTACAGTGCCTGCCAACTAAAGAATAACCAAGACTACAGCTTCTTCTAGCCTGAGATATCAACTTTTATAACTTACTTAAACAAATAGCAACTTTGCATGAATTACATCTTGGGGGAAAAGAAGATCGGTAGGTTTTAATTTTTAAAGCGTGGTATCAGAAGTATACAGAAAACCATTTCTGGCTGCACTTCATTTGGGGTGGGTGGAGGGGTTCAGCTCTGTTAATACATTTAAAGGGAAAACCCCTTTAATTTAGTTCCTGGGGTGGGGGGAAAGTTACTATTTTATGAAGTATTATGCAGGGGGAGGGTGGGGGGAATGCCACCTATCATGATGAACTTGGTGAAAGGGTAGAGCATGTGTTAACCACGCTTGCACTTGCAAACACAATGGAAGCATCAGCAGGAGAGCCCCAGAAGGGAAGCGGCGTGGGGCGTGCAGGGGGGGAGAGGAGCCATGGAGCGGCCGGGGGGGCAGACGGCATGGACCCACGTGTGGGGTGCTGCCTGCATCTCGCTCGTTCCAGGAGCTGCCCTTTCCTCTCCAGCCAAAAGCTTTCCCAGCACTGAGGCGCAGCCAGTGATGCTGAATGAGAGCAGTGGGGAGGAGGCTCGCCCCATCCCCACCGGGGCCGTGGACTGGGCACTGGTGCTGGGGATGAAGGAGCCATTTGGCACAACCCTGGCAGTGCTTCAGTGCTGGGCTCGGGCTTGGTCCAGCCTGTGTGGAGCCAGAGGGGCAGAGTCCCAGTGTGTGTCCCAGCAATAAAGGGGGAAATGAGGATGGTGAAGGGCACTGTAGCAAGAGACCGTGAGTTTAATTAACAAAATTTCTGTATGGGGCACTATATTTTTAGAAGTCTTTCTATGCTGTACATTTCTCCTGAAGCTGAAATAATGTACTGTTGGTAGGGGTTTTTGTATAGTGTACAGAAATTGGCAGAATATTTTCTTGCTGCATTCAGTGATTTATTAACCGAAGTAAAATAGACAAATATAAAGTGTTAGCAAAAGTTGAAAGAAAAAAAAAACAAAACAGTTTGTGCCTTTTTTAGTTTATTTTTCTGTTGCTATATAATCACTGCACTAAAACCTTTCCAGAGGGGGGAAAAAAACAAAACTAGTCTCTTAATAAGGGAGGAATACGTAAAGCCTAAATTGAGCATTAATTTTTTTATTGGGATATTTAATTAAAAGAATGTTGCTGGTTTTATTTGATACCTGTGCCTTTGTAATAAAACTCCACATCCTGTCAGAAAAGCCAAACCTGGAATAAATCCCACCAGATCCCACAGACACAGAAGTACCATCAGGTTACCAGTATTTTCTTTTAAAACATGTAAATCTTAACTGATGATATTACAGTATCTGATCGTAATACCTGTTGAGTTGCCTGGAGAAGAGGTGCTTTAGAAAGGTACAGCTTTGGGGGTGCTGACTGCATTCCTCCCCAGGCACACCAGATGCCAGAGATGCACGGATAAGGATTGAGCTGTTGCCGCTTGGCCAGTAGCTGCCAAGCAAATTTATTCCCTTAATGCTTCTGCCAGTTGCTTTGTGACCAGGCTTTTTGGAAGAAATCCAGCTGGTTGCTCCCAGCTCTCCAGTCAGGACAGCTCGTTTCTGAAGGAAAGGGCTGGCTGCCAAATAGGCTGGGTTTTGCTCTCCTCAGAAGGTGAAATGCCACTGATCTCAGCACTGGTTTTTATTGGGAAGCCCGCGTGTCTGCCAAAGCTGCATCCCCGGTAGTAGCAGTGGGGCGCGGGTCCAGGACCTCCAGCGTTATTGCTGCTTTCCCACCCACCCAGAGCTGCTCTGAATAGGATTAGAGAAGGCTGGGCTTAAAAGCATCAAGTGATATTGTTGTTTCATCTGCAATCATGGGAAGTTTCCCTAAATATGATAGCTTAGGCTCAGCTCTGGAGCCAGAAGGTCACTGGTCTCCATGGCTGCTGGGCTCAGGACCACGTGGGGTTTACCCACTGCCCCCCAGGATCCAGCCTGCCTCCCACTGCCTGGGCCAGCGTTCTGGTAGACCGTGGTGCAGCTCGGGGGGTGATGTGTTGGGACTGAACTGCCTTTGGCGGATCCATCTCTCTTCTCTGCCTGTTTCAGGGTGCATTGGTTTAAACAATGCTGCGTGGAAAAGCTCCCACAGCGCATTGCTTGTGCCTCCCAGTACTGGCTTTGCAGCCCCCCTTGGGGAACTTCTTGCTGCTTCTGCATCAGATAGCTGTAGTTGGCACAGCCCTGCATCATGACCATCGTCACCCCTCTTTCTCTGGGCTTCAGCATCACCTCCTGATTCTTCCCACTTCAGTTCAGCAGCTGGGTGGGTGCAGAGAGGCACAAGATGATTGTGGGTTTGGTCCTAACCAGAAGAGCTTGTGATCTGGACCTGCTGCCAGAAACTCCTTGAGATCCTATTGCCAGTGTTGAGTCTTAATTCCAACAGACTCACATGAGGGTGAGATGCAAGGGCATGCTCCTGTTTTATTTTGGTGTTTTCTTCTTCCAAGGACACCTCTAGCTGGAGTGCTGGGAAAAGCAGAGCATCTCTTGGGTTCTAGCCTCAGCTGGTCAATGGGATGGCTAGTGAGACTGCTTCAGATTTAGGTGGAGGATATGTTGGAGATGTGGAGGAACTTCCCACAGCTGTGCCAGGCGCTTGCTTTTACTGTGCTGTGCAGGTGAGTTGCGGCAGCCCGCTGCCCTTGCATGGCATGCCATGCCATGGCACTGAGAGTGCAGTTTTCTCACCTGGCAGCTCTCCTTGGCATCGTGGCTTTTTCTGCTAACCCCTGTACAGTGGGCACTGCTCGAGTGCCCTCTGCTTGGAGGGGACTGCAGCAGAGCCCTTGCTTGCTGCAAAAGGCACCAGGTGTGATGTCCAAAAATACTAATTAAAAAAAAAAATGGAAAAAATGGGAAACTTAGCATTGCCATGACTAAAGTCCACAGCCTTGGGGCTATCCCAGCTTTCTGGCACTGCCTGGGCCATTCCCTCTGGAGTGAGTGGGAACACCCTGCACATTCTGAGCAACCTGGCATCTCAAGCACATGTAATATTTGGCAATAAGCTCTGTGGGAAGCTTGGCCCCTGCATGGACCCAGGCCAATAATGCTGAGCAATCAAACCAACAAAGTGGTTTCTAATCTTACTTGAAATCCTTGAACTGGTATTTGTTGGAAATTCATGCCATGTTTTCCCTCCGTGAAGCAGATAGCACCTGCAAGATGCTTAGAAATGGCAGCTGTAATTCATCTCTGCGGTGAGATGCAGAAAAGCGTGGGGTGCTGCTGTCAGCCAAAAGCTGTTCTTTACCTCGCTGTGACCGTGCAGTATTGGGATGGTATTTCTGAGCAAGCCTTTACCTCGCCCCGAGCATGCTGCAGGCTGTACCCACACGCAGGACCAAGCCTCGGGAGCTGGGCTCTCATCTGTGTGGCCTATTGCTCCTGCCTCCGCGGCACATGTGGCTTGGGGAGCAGCCGGGGAGCGCTGCAGGGCACTGCCCGCTCGAGGAGGAATGTTGTGTGGCCACAGGGTACCTTGGCTGTGGGGCATTTCAGTCTGCCCGTCGTGGAAAGAGAGCTAGCAGCATAGTCAACCCCGTCAGGGAGAAGCAGGCTTGTTTTAAAAGACGTTTGTCAGAAGCAAGATGGGTTCAATGTTGTTATAAGGAGGCCGTAAGGATGTGAGTTTGCTCTTCAGGTCTGAGGCGCAGCAGCACTGCAGGGTTGAGCTGGCTGGCAGCGTGCAATGGGGGTGGCACAGGGCACCAGAGCAGGACCAGCATTTGGAATGCTGCAGAGGTAGTTGCACCCCCAAAGCCAGCATCACAGCTCGCAGGGCACAAGTTGTTCTTCTGATACATGCAAGACTGAGGCACCTAAATGCTTAAAATCCCAAGGGCCAGCTCCGCATCTTGACTCGTTTCAGCATCACCCTTCAATGAATGGAAGGGGTAAATGACTCTGAGGGTGTCCATCCTGGGGCTGGAACCTGGACGGTCATTTCCCCCCTGTATTCGTCCCCATGGGAAAAAAGGGTGATACTTTAGGTCTTTATGTCGGAATTTAATAGTCCCAAGTGTAGGAAAATCAGGACTAAGGGCCGGCAGGTGGCTGTTGGGGTTTGGATGTGCCTGTTGGGGTCCTGATGCTGCACCCCTGCAGCAGAACGCAAAGCGCTCGGTGCCTGGGGGGAGGATCAAGCCCCTTTCTTCCTATGGCCAACTGTGAGAACAGAAAGTTCTGTGGTCAGAATGCCCAAGGGAATTGCAGTTTTACAAAACCTCGTCACAATCCTTGCTGCTGCCCGTTGCTCGCTGAACCTTGTCTGTCCATGATGCAGGTCTGCTGCCTTTTAATTTGCCAGATTTGCTGGCTGAGGTGCAAGTGGATAGAGACTGACCGCAGGGATTTCCAAATTGCCAAACACACAAAGGCAGGAACCAGCTCCAGTTACCTCTGAATTAACAATCTCATTTCAATGTGCTCTGAGCCCATGTTTCATTAGCGCTAGTGTGAAGCTGTTGGTATGCACTCTATTTAAAGCTTAATATAGGCATTTTAATTCCATGCTAACTGGAGTCTTGCAGTGGAATATACTGTACCACGTAAAGAAAATGAAGGGATGCAAACTGTTAAATAAGCTTTAAAATGCAAAAGGATAATTTTCTATTTTTTTTGTCCCTCAAAATAGATCCACATAGAATCTTGAGAAAAAAAAATGGTGCGCTCTTGCGTCCCTCAGTAATAGAGACTATGCACAAAGATTACGCTTATCTCCCGCCAAAAAACTGATGCCTGAATGGTCATTTGGAGTACCTTTCATTGAAAATAAAATAAGAGCATAATGTGAACAACAGAGCATTTAGTTAAAACTCAGTACCATTTAAAACAACAGGCTCTAAGTCAGCATTTGGAGTTTGACCAGTTTAAAATCGTTGTTCACTGCTGTCTTTGTACTACACCATGGTCAGCTATGGACGAGAATATGCTTTTAACATCTGAATAGTAGAAGATAGACTTGCTGAGACCAAGAGCATAACAAATATATAATGCAACTGTAAATTTATTTACGAGTAACATGTTTGAATGCAGGAGCAGCTACTGCTATGTAAGCTTAATGAACATATAGCTAACATTGTTTTCAATTTCTTTTCCTCCAAAGCTTAGTCCTTTTGACTTGTAATATGTATATTTGCTTTTTTCAAAATGTAATTAGGTTTAACAAAGCATCTGTTGCTTTGTGAGTTGTACTTTCGATTGTGCTGGGCCGTTAGCTTTAAGCGGTTTGTGTGCTTGTGTTATTTTATTAATTAAGACTTCTTGAGACAAATGCGGTAAAGGAAAAAAATATTTTTTTGGTAGTGTTAAGCAGATGTGTGGTATGTATTCGGAAACTGTCCAATGTCAGTTGAAAAAAAAACCAAACCACCCAAACTGGGGCTAAATTGCTTACTAGAACTGCTCATGTTTAAGGCAGTGGCTTTTTAGTTCATGGGTTACAGGCTAGACTCATGCCGAAATAGAAACTTGGATTCCCCTGAACAGCCTCTTACTCTGCATCTCTTTACCGTTGTACAAGACCAATGTGAAATTAGCCTTGTGTTTTCTATGTTCAGCATAGTATGTACTGTACTTTGTAACGGGAAGTGGCTACGAAAAACAAACATATTTTAAAACAGCAATAATTACCACTGTAAAGCAAATGAGCACGTGGGAGGGAGCACAGGGAGACAGTTAATGAAGGTGATACCGTTAGGAACACACTGGCGTCAGTGCTGCTGTTGCACCTGGGGAGCACGATTAAGTACTGGGAAAGGCGATCGGTCTCTGGGACTGGATTCACCTTGGCAGAGAACTTGCCCAGGTAGGATCCCTCCGCCTGAATTGTTCTTTGGCGTTGGAAGTCCTCACACAGCGCAGGTTTTTCACTGCAGTTTTAAGGGTGAGTTATTGCAAATACAGTTCCTAGTGGGAGAGACAGACACAAGAAAGAGCTGTCAGAGTCACACAGAGGAAGGCAAATGCTCGTTGCCGCAGCCTCGTACCCCAGCGTACTCTGCTGCTGCACTACTGGGGCTCAACAACAGCAAAAAATAGAATACATTAATACAATTTTCTCACGGAGGGAAGCAGGAGTCAGCTCTGTTGGAAAGCTGTTTGCATACCGTCAAGGCATATCAATACAAGCCGGTTCCTCTGTAGCGTGGCAGGACGTGTTAAGATGTGTGCGAGCTGGCCCTTGGTGTGCTCTAGGCAGTTGAGCTCCAGCCTACAAAGCGTTATCCCGATGCAGCGTGGTCTTTCCATTGTCCGTCAGCAGAGCCCCGGGAGCCGGCCAGCTCTCGAGGGCCAGCAGGGTGTCCTCGGGCAGGGTCAGGCGAGGTGCTCTGGACAAATGATTTGTAGGTACTTAAGTTCTGTTCCTGATGGCCGCTGTAACTGTGAAAATTAACCAGACCTGCTGTGATAAATTTGGTTATATAAGGTTTATTTGGTTAATTTTTTATAAGTGAAAACTGAAAAGATGAAAGAGAATTGTAATATGAAAGCAACTGCTGTAAATAATGTACGAATGAATAAAATCTAAAACTTATGTCAGTTTTTTCCTAAACTGTATTGCTGTCAAGTTACTGACACCACAGCACACAGTGCCTGCATCTTTTCCAGCTCCCGCTCCAGCACGAGCAAACACCACTCGTTCTGTTTTCATTGATAAATAGGGATATCTTTATGTGTGTGTCATGCATGTCCTTGGATTATATTTCCATGCTGTTCCAGCTCGCTGGCTAATGCTAACGTGTTCAGAAGTGTAAAAAGGCCTTCTTGGAGCTGCACATAGCGAACGTGGAGCCGCCCCCAGGCACTGCATTGCTGGCACTGCCCTGCAATGGGACCCTGCCCTGCCCTGGCCAGCCACACAGGTCTACCTAGGACCATGTGCCTCCATTTACCAAAATCCCACCTGAGATGGGAGATAGCCCTGAGAAATGTCCCATTTGGAGCAGAGGATGAAAGAAAACCATGTGGTGTCCTCCTCCTGCCACCGAGGACATGAAGCTATAGAGTGAGCGTTGGTGAGGATGGTTTCGTGGTGGAGATGCAGCTGTGGGGGGTTCCCCAAGCCACACAAGCCCCTTTCTCTTCCCTAGCCTTGTGCATTTCCTTAGGTAAAAAACAGCATAAATGGGCTGTTCCCCACCGTTTGTGTGTTCAGACCTGCCCAAGGCCATTTCTGAGCATCTCGGTGAGCAGGGAAGCACTTGCCTCTGATTTGGAGAGGGGAAAGGAGGCTCCAGCCTTCGGCCCAAGAAGGTACAGTTGGAATAAACTGATTGCTGCTGAAACAGCCTCTGGGGATGTTTGTTCCTGAAAATTAGTTTTTGGTGGCAATTACAAATGATGCCAGGGGAGCCCTGCCAGCCAGAAGCTCAGGGACACCCAGGCAAGACCCCCTGGCAAACTGGCTCTGGAGATCACCCCAGCAGCTCCCCAGCAAGGGCATTGGGTGCTGTCGTTTCCCAGCGGTGCAGGCTGAGGCTTTGGGACCTGCTGGGTTATCGGGCTGAGCAGTCAGGCAGCGATCCGGAATGTAAGGTTAATGCATCTGCCATATGGATCCGGCTTCTATCACTTGTCTACTTTATCCAGATGTGCAGACACCCGATAGCAGTATCTCACCCAGAGGAAGAGTACATAATGCACCTCTGGGACAGATAGTGATGGGGTGTGGGATTCGGGGGGGTCTGGGGGGAAGCAGCTGTCAGTTCTCGCATGTGCACGAGCTTTATACCATAGCTACCCCCCCAAAAAAACCCACCCAAAAACTGCTTTACTGAAATAAGGGGAAAGTAGCAACAAAAGCTGCTACTTTTAGGTGTATTGTGGGTGTGCTGTGTGCCTTAAAGCGCCTCAATTAACTGCTAATTGGTCTCTAACTCACCACAAACAAGCCACACATCACTGTCCTGGGCTCCTTTTCTTTCCCTTCACGGTGGCTTGCTTCAGATAAAAAGACAAGGACTTTGCCCCCATGCCCTGTGTTCCCAGGCACATGCCTCACGCTCTAGATGAGACAGGACCTCGTGATCCCTTCCCTTCTTGCAGGCTCACCAGCACACCCACCACCTATATACACCTTAATGCCTCCTAAAAAGCCAAAGCAAACCAGCAACATAAACCCTCTGCTGTAACCATGGCCTCCCCTCTGTGGCTTGGTGCTCTCCCAAGAGAATGGAGGCCTCCAGGTCTAACAGTTGAGCTCATCCATCCCACAAAGCTCCATTTAACTTGGGCAAACAGCCACCAAAACATTCCATCTCTATCTACCTACCTGTCCACCTATCTACCATCCCCCCCATCCATGCTGGCCACCTTTTGCCAAGAGGCAGAGCTGTTAGGTCCCCAGCCATAGCTTCCCAACCACAGTCCACCAGAAGCCCACTGCTCACCCAGGCAGCTCCTGGCTGCTGGCTAGGTTTTGTCTATCAGGTAGGCTGAGCAAACAGTGCTGTGGCAAGCTCTGGGGGCCTCTGACTTTCTTCCAGTCTCCCCTGTGTCCCCACAGCCGCAGGGGTTATCTAGGCTTCACCAGGAGTCATAAACTGGACCTCCGTATGCTTATCTCAGCAGCAAGGGCTGACCAGCAGCAAGGAAGATTATATGACCGTGCCCCATGGCTGTGTTTCTTTTAGTACAGGCTTAGGGCTTTTCTAAGTATGCCAAGTAGGGTATGTTTGGGATACGATGCACTTGTAGCAGCTAATATGGAGAGTGTGCTCACCATGGTGGGACGCGTGGTCTGGTCACATGGCAGGACATTCAGCCTCACTGCTCCAGGCTGTGTTTTTACTCCATCAGCAGCTCCCCTTTACAAGCCATCCTGCCACCACTTGCCAGTCTTATGGAAAGGTCTCACATGTCTAGTTGGCTTCAGCCGAAGGAGCCACTGCTAAATCCAGCAGTAGCCAGAGTCTGCTTGGAGTGCTGCTGAGGGCGTGTAGAAGTCAGCCTCTCACCTGCACCTATTTGGAGTCTTCCACTGAGCTTGCTGCTGCATCGCTATCTCTGCTCCCTTAAGCGTCACCGTGGTTCACAACACCCTGTTCTGCCTCTCTTACATGAATCTAAGTACCACAATTGCCACCTCTTCCATTTTAATAAATAGGGAAAACTCATGTATTCCAATAAGGGTGAAGGTGCCCCATCCCAAATAATTTTTTTAATCGCAGTTACTTACAGCACTACTGGCCAAAGAAGAAAAGCAAACCAGCTTTTTACTGTCCCATCATCTCAAGGTGTGGCCACACTCCTCTGGGAAGCAAAGACCTCAAAGAAAGCTTCCTTTTGACATGGGCTCCTCACCAAGCAAGCTAAGGCACTGCAGGGTGTTTGCCTGACTCCCTGAGGTCCTCACAGCCCACAGTCTGGCACAGCTGTTACGCGTTAGTGTCAGGACGCATTCAGGCCCTGGCAGTTCTTGCCACCAAAATTTTCCAGTTGATCTTCCTATGAGGCGAAATCTGTAGAGCTATCATCAGCTCTGCCAATTATGTATAAAATGTTTGAATTTCAGCTATTGGTATGAGAGGAAGATGGACTGTATTTATGGTCATTTGTGCTAATACAATTTCCTATAAAATTTGTCAAGAAATTAACCTATTAATTTCTTTGAGGTACATTTTCATTCTTTTCTGTGCTTGAAAGCATTTGCAAACTCAGTAAAGTAAATTCAACACCTGAGGTCAGTTATAACAGAAGAGGAATGAGCATTGTAGAGAGATTAATCTTCTCACATGGATGTCAAAGGCAGGGTCAGATGAATCATGCTCTAGAAGTGCTCATTTCTTTCCATTAGAGCCTAGACCAGCCCAGCAGTAGATGTCTATCCTAGAAACACCTAAGATGAGATAAATCCTAACATGACGTCTCTGTAGAAAAGCTTAACTGTGCCTGAGGACTCAGGGCAGCTGAAGGACAAGCAGTATCATTTTTTTCAGCAAACATTCATGGAGGCTTTAAAGGTAACTGGTAGTATTCGTTCACCAAAGCTTAAAGCCTTAATGCCTTAACAGTGAACTATGTTCCTGGTTGTTAAAGAATCAAAGTTTGGTGCTGTGGTAAAGACTAATTGTTTGAAAAAAATCAGGATCATTTTTTAAATTCAGTTGTTTGGCAACAACTTCGGTTTACAACTGGTGGGCTTATTTCTAAAAACAGAAGCTCCTACATCCTTCTAAACTGAAGAGTCCTTGTTCCTCAAGTATAGGAGAGAACGGTCTGTATGATGGATGGGCTTCCAACATTAATCTTTTGTGTTCTCTTCTTTGCAGAAAGGTAAATAAAATAAAGGAAAAAGTAGATAGTCTTACAGGTTGTGACTTCTTCAGGAACATATAAAGGAGCAGAAGAAAAAGTTAGAAGTCAGTGGACCACTGAAAAACCTTTAAGTACTGTGCACTAGGAAGACATTTTGGCAGAGCACCGAGGGGAGGACCAGGACCCACCAAGTGGATCCCAGGGAAGGCTGTTCCCACTGGCAGTGTCAAAGAGTGTTTGAGGGAGGGATGAGCACATGGTTACAAATGCTTGTTCTTGGCCGTTGCCTGGCATGTAAGGTGGAGAACCAACTGTTCTTATGTCCCATAAGTAAGGAGCTTCTCCTCCTGCTCTTAAAGGCTGGGAGGGCTTAGAGCTACTGCAGTCATTAAAAGGGGAAGGTCAAGCTTTCAAACCCGAGATCACACCAGAAAATTAATTTAGGATTGGATGTTCTCCTCAGATATGGCTTTTCTTTTCTTTCTTTCTTTCTTTTTCTTTCTTTCTTTCTTTCCTTCCTTCCTTTCCCCCCCCCCCCCCCCCCCCCCCCCCCCGCATGGATATAGAGGAGCTGAGTAATCCAAGAGGTGCTTGCAGGGTAGTTAGTCCTGTTTGGACTGCTTTGGTCTCACAAAAGATCCCAGCTTTGAAAAATGGCCTCATGCTGCATGTAAAAACTGCACAAATAGCTAAATATTTCCTCCATCTTAGAAGCTGGGTGAGAGGAACCAAAATCAGGAGACTCTGTGCCAAGCCTCTTAAAGCTGATTGCATGGCATATGCTGTGGGAGCAGGGTTATGTCTGCCACTGTGGATGCCCTAAGGCAAACGTTCTCCAGCTAACACTGCAGGCAAATCCCATCGTGGATATACGCAGAGACAAATACATGACAGAGGAGCAGTTATTCCTTTCCTTTTAGTGCAGTATATCCAGCAAAACATCACCTAAAATAACTTTGAGGTTAACCACAGGGTGAAACAAAAATCACATTATATTTTATGTGATTCTGCTTCACACTGCAAAGATTAGCTTTCTGTTCAAAATATTCTCTAATGCAAGAATGAGGGCTAAAGCAGACGTTTCATTATTATTAGCCTGTGTATTTATGTCAATTCATCTAACAACTCATAAAAATGTGTATTTCTACAACAAAGCTAGAATTTTCTCAGTTATGACTGTACTATTATACATCCACCACCGAGTCCACTGCAAGAAAGAACCCAACTGGAGATTGCATTGCAAAGTGTGGGGAATGGGATTCAAATGACAGGGAAAATTATACTGACCTACCACTACCTCCATTCCCATTAAGTTTTGTAGGTGTTATACAGAAGAAAAAAATAAGCTGTGTTAACATTATCTGAAATAGAATATGATGAAGTGGGACATCAGTGTCCTGAAAAGGATGGGGGGCTGAAAAAAAGGGTTAAGCAAATGAAAAAATAAAAAGCCTTGAAAAAAAGAAAGAAAAAGAAAAGAAAGAAGTCAAACTGAAACCTGATTTCTACAAATGCAATATATAACAATTTTTCAGTAGCTGTTGTGCTACTTTGGTTCCCAGGCAGCAAAAACTTTCACAGCTGGTACTTGGGCACATTAAACTGCAGCAAAAACGTCCTTGATATGCTATTAAATTTTCACAAGGCTGAGGTGTTTCTCACTGATGCTAGCTCTGAACTTATTATCATTGCAGTATTAGTCTCCTAAATGTGAGATCATACCTGTGATTATCACACACAGACTCCTTCAGTCTGGCCATTGGGAGGAGGACTGCAATTCCCCTTCGTGCTCCAGGTCTGCACAGTGTTTAAAACCAGTATTTGAGACTTTGGGCATCCTGGCAAGATTCCCTCGCTGTGACTTGCAGAAATACTGCATTTAGGGAAGGCAGATGCTGTTTTTTAACCTTCATTCTAACAGAAACACAAGAGACTTCGGTATGAATAGTAATACTCTGTAGAAATACAATGGACATGGATTCATCTGGCTAAACATAAGGATCTAGTATCATTTGAGGCACCCTATGTTTAGATGACTTGAAGTGAGCCCAACAGACTGTGTGCATTGCTTTTGGGAGAGCTAATAAGCTGGAGAGGCGAGCAATATTGTTGCCTTCTCCCTTACTCTCATGCTGAGTCATTTAGGTTTATTATATGTTATGTTTGCATAGCAAATGTGAACAGGTCACACATATAGCTTGAGCACTTGCAAGTTATGTAGCCTAAAAAATAAATATCCTTTTCCCCTAAGGGATTGTTTGTATTCCTAGACTCTGGAAATCTGAGAAGCACAACTCAATCACATGATTATCTACTATTTCTACAGTAGCCTTTTAATTAATATCAGTGTCATGACACCTCTGGTCCTAGGAATGTGCCCCGCCTATGCATAATTAAAGATAGATTTCAACAGGACAAGTAATAGTGAAATGAGCAGGGTACATGATAAAGCAGTTCCTTTGTCATTCACTTAAGCAAAATTAATCGAAACACTTCAATATGCTAATAAACTGCAAAATTATTCATTGAGATGGTTTGTTCCTTCATCATGTCATAGTGTCAAAGGATTTGTCACCAGAGCTTCCACACAGATTTTCAGTATTTTTCGCAGATATAAAGTCTTAAGGGAAAACAGCATAGAAGCTCAGGCCCTACAAAAGGCCATGTCAGCTGTGTAAGAACTGTGAATTGAACATACTTCAAGAATGCTAATATAGAATAATATATCTAAGTCTGCTTATTTTCCTTCTTGTACTCGAAAACTCATTCTTAGAAAACTATTTTTAAAAGTTGTATAATTAAACTGAAGAAATATTTTTTTCATCGACATGCAATAGCCTAAAACTCCTTGTGTGTAAACTAATACATGTTTAATTGCGGGCTATAAAGCTCATTTGGTAAGCGTTTGGGTGGCTGGCCAGAGGCTGCAGAGCTATTGCTTGCAATGTTGCATATTATTGTATAAAATCTGTATTAGGTGAAGAATGAGGTCAAGGTAAGGAACAATGCTCAAGATCGTTTCTTTGTTCCCCTTCCGCTAAATTAGAGCTTGTTACACACATCTGTTTACATTCACTTTACTGCTAATGAGTTTAATAAAGGTTGCATGATTTACATGTTGTAGCGCTGATGAAGACAAGTTCAAGCCACTTTCACTCTAGTGCATCTAGCTCTGAACAAGATGCTCTAAACCCGCAGTTGTTGCTGCAATGCAGTCCTCAGAATGCAGCTCCCTGACTCATGGGGAGGCTAACTCTGCCAATTGCATGCATTTCAAGAGATGGGCCAGAGCATCTTTGCCAGTCTTTCCTCCTTTCCTTCAGGAATACCCATGGAGCAAGGCTTTAAAGGGATTCCTCTGGGTCTATGTATCCGAAGGAGGTGTTACAGCAAGGAAGTAACACAGTGCAGAGCTTCCTTCAGGACCTTCAGTGGAGTACGTACCTTCAGGAATGGTTTTTGGCAGCCTGTGCTCCCTGCTGTTGCAACACCACTGAGCTACTGAACCTGTACTAAGAATGAACTCTTGTTATGAGCATGAACTGAAACTTAACGTAGTAACTTTTTGGTTAGTTTACTGGGACATGGTTCTTGGAAGTGACATACCTGTCAGTGTTATTTTCCTGGTAAAATGTTTTCATTTAAGAAAGCCATTTAATTCCTACTTACTATTTCTGGGAGTACTACTAGGATTAGACATCTATACTTGTAAATGCCAAGCATTTTATCCATCCTGCTCGGTCTAATAACACCTATTTATGACTTCTGCCTGAAAACTATTCCAATTATTACAGGTCCAGATCTTCCAATGGGTCGGTTCAATTTCCAGTCATCACTGAGTTTACAGATGAAGAATCTGTTTGGTTCTGGCACTGAAGTCCTGTGGGACGGACTGTCAAAGGTCGTGTTCAGTGCAGGCGACTCCAAAACCAGTCTTTAGAGATGAGGCATATCAGAGTCTTAAGGGAAACAAGAAATGCAAGACCATTTCCCATAAAACCTATTTGATACAGCCTGCCTCGGTAATAGCTTCATACTTGTGCCCTGACTGCCCAGAGGCTGCATTTTCACAGTCCTGTGACACACCCTGATGGAATGAGAGGATCGCTCAATCATTGCGCAAGGAATTGATCTGAAAACCTTGGTTCTCTGTAAGGAAAAATCAAGGTCTATCCCAACATACATAGTGAGCAGGAATGCCTTGACCTTTAAGCAGTAAGTAGTGATATACAGACCTGATGGCTGAGATGAAATTTCAAACAACATCAGGCAAGAAATCGTGATGCACTTCAAGATACACATTGGGAAGGCTGCTGTAAATTGTACATTGTGGTTCTTCTCTAAACCTCTTGCAGACACTAAAGCTACAAAGTAGGCTTGAGACTTTGGAACTCTGCACTGATGTCCAAGTTCAAAGTTATCAGTACCAAAGGGTTCAAAACCTTTCTGCTGCTTAATTGTGGGAAGCAGAAAGACACAGACTTCTTTGCAACATTTTCATGCTTTCTGAGTTGAGGTTTTCCATGAGGTTTCCTTTAGCCTCTGTTTTACCAGCTGGATGCTCTCACATCATTTGTCTTTGAGGAAGGGAACCCACTTTGTTCAACTGCATATCAAGAAGCATTTTAAAAACTGACTTAGTCAAATAGCTTTATGAACCAGGCAACATGATGGTTTGCTTCTCCATTTCTCTGAGGCAGGGAAAGGAAATACCTAGGGATTAAACACTTAGTCTACAATGTGAGGCCGTAAAAGGATTTAAATTCCACAGTTTCCTCACTATTACTAATGTGTTTAACTGCATCACAAACAGGACAATACTTTAAGCTGGCAGATTTGGAAAAAAAACCCCAAGTATACACTTTGCTGTTGCTGGGGAAAGAATGTCCTTGGGCTAAGAAATACAAAATGTCATTGGCAACTGTTAGGTACAGAAGCATCAACGAGCAAAAATGAGCAGGAGGTGGAATGGGATGGGGAGTGAATAACACCTACTCTTAAAATAATTTATTGAAAGAAGTGAAATATAAGGAAGTTAGAATTTAGTTGTAAGACCAAAAGATCACACAAAAATAGCTTAAATGCTCACTCATGGGTCGGAAGATGACGGAGGAGTAGCAGGGACAGGAGAGTGCACCCTGTCTCTGTACCATTTCTGTGGAGCATGAAGAAGGACATGGAGGATGCATAATGCAGGAGTGATATTAAAAGGAAAAAGCCTTCCAGCTTAAGGCCAAAAGACATGCATTTCAGTTGGTTGTACCTATGGGCAATTACACAACAGAGTTAATGCTGCTTTGTTCTGATTACATACAATGACATGTTTAAAGCCGTGAAGCATGAAGCATTCCCCAGACTGGAGACAGTCTAGGCTCTTTGTGGGATACAGTAACTTGGAGGCTGGACAGTCATGCTCTATTCTTTTTTTTCTTTCCTTTCCCCCCGCCCCCTTTTTTTTTTCTTTCCTTCCTTTTATTTTTTTCTGAGCTCTCTCTGGCAGGGCAAATATTGATTACTTCATATACAGTGGCCAGCCCCAAGAGGGAGAACAGAAAGCTCCTCAGCAGAACATCCTGTAATCTGGTGGTTCACACACTCCTGTGGATGATGGATGTTGAAAGCCTTTCAGGGAGAAAGGTTTCCTACACT
Source organism: Falco rusticolus (assembly GCF_015220075.1). Classification (NCBI taxonomy): domain Eukaryota; kingdom Metazoa; phylum Chordata; class Aves; order Falconiformes; family Falconidae; genus Falco; species Falco rusticolus. The sequence goes on along the minus strand of NC_051187.1, from coordinate 79,891,234 downwards.
TTGTAGGTAAAAGGACAGGAGCAGCAGCAACACTCATTGCTCTGGCTGCCTTTTGAACAAAGGAACCGCCTCCTCAGTGTTAGAACGAAAAGCTGTGAAAATCTGTCCTAAGGAGGTGAATCCCAGAAGGCAGCACTCAAATCCCAGAGGGGCAGAATCAATCACACTTCCCTGTGCAGAATTTTTGTGCAGGCCCCCTAGGTATTCAGAGGGCTGGCAAACATGGGATAGGTCTTAGGCATTTTATGGAGTGCTGAGTGCATATCTGATCCCAAAAATGCTGCACGACACTAACAGTCTACCAGCTCCTGCTACTCCTGCCAGACTGAGTAATGCTCAGTAATCCTGCTATTAACAGCTGATAAAAAGAGGAGTCATTCATTCATTTGACCCAAGCTAGACTTCTAGATAAGCAAAGATAAATTGACCAGCTCAGTGGGTCATTTACAACTGGAATAGCTCTGTGCGTGGCAAGGATGAACACACCAAATGCATGAGCAGGAAATGGGAGTGCTGGGTCTGGGGCGGGAGACACAAATGCAGCTTTTGGCCAACGGAAAGTGTAAAGTGCACTGTATTGCACAGAAAGAAAGCAAAAGCTAATACATTTCAGATTGCGCCTGTCAGGTCCTGATGGTTTTTCAAAGGATCCATCCTCATGCTCACCTTTGACTAAGTCACAGGTATGTAGTTTTGCTATTTCCAAGCTCCCAAATGAAGTGACAGCAATAGTTCTGAATAGGGTCTTCAGACAGAAAAAGTTCATTGTTTCTGGCTGAAAAGAGAAAAAACCCCAACATGCAGATGCCTCACAGTGATGTTATGAGTTCTACTAGATGCACCACGTGTTGCATTTGGTGCTATGAGCCTTTATGCCCATTTTGTAATTTGAGCTTGCAGGTTGCAGAGGTGTGTTTTTCTCAAAAGTGAAGCAGGGGGAAAAAATAACGTCTAAAGTCATAATCATGTACCTTAAACATATTGGGATACAGGGAAATAATATTTTAAGACATCAAGGTGCTGCCCAGTGTTGAAAGAAGCCCAGCAATTTCTAATGGAAGACTGATGATCGCGAACTTTGCTCCCTGCCCAGTCTTAAGAAATTGTCTGCAAATCAACCCAGGAATAGTGCTTTTTCTGTCTTTATGACTTGCTGACCTTGTAACTTGTTTCTAGGGAAAAAACCTTAATTTGTACTTGGTTGTATTTAAACAACCATATAGTTTATGATGTTATGTATAAAAAGGGTGACACTGGGTAAGGGAACATGTCAAAACCTCAACCAGCTGAACAGCAAGTCACATACAAAAGACACAGGTAAAAGTTTCAACGGCGAGTGTCTCTGAGAGTTTCACCTTACCCAGCTGAAGATGCCTCCTTGAGACTTGTGGAAGGGACTCCTCTCACCAGTCCTCATCCAGTGACCACCCATCCTGTCCAAAAGCTTTTTGATCGCGATGTAACCCATTTCCAAAGTCCCAATAAAGTCTGCTCAGCAACACATTGCTGCAGTGATTCCTGTAACACGTTATCCATAAGGAATTGGCAATGAACAGTCACTGGCAAGTAGGGAGATGTGCAGGGAGGAAGGGGAAAAAGCAAAGAGAGGTCTGGAGATCTTGAACACTACTATTTTTACTTTTTGCTTGATCAAAACAACAAGAAGGCCAATGGTGGGTCAGAAGAAAACCCTTAGCCATAATTTTAGTCTATGAAGAAAAATCCATCTGCACTGGTTGAAACAGACTCCATCAGAAAACTCCAGTTTCTCTGTCTCGGTAAAACTCCAGTGATTAAAAAAATTGAATTGCGGATTCTTTCCCTGATGCAAATTAGAACCTGACACCCACCCAGGTAGACTGCAGAGCTGGACCAGGCTGGTTTCTAGCTGGGAATAACTCAGCAGGAAAGCCGGGTGCTGCAGGCCTGCTACTGGTGGTTACTTACACTCACAGACTAACTGAGGTTGGTAAGGCTCTCTGGTGGTCACCTACTCCAATCGCCAGCTCAAAGCAAGGCCATCTTCAGAGATGGGTATGGCAGGGAGCTAGATTTCTGTTTACTTAGTACAGAGCCTGTCCAGAACAAGTAATGTACTGGAAGGACCATCATTTTGCATTAGAGATCTAAACTGAGGGTCCCATTTGCTGGTGACATTGAAGATCAAATGGCACCTTTCCTGGTGCTATGTGTACTGCTCCCGAGGCCTTAACCCCAGAAGCCAGAACTAGAGTTGGAAAGGATCCCAGTGGGCTGCTCAGCCAGTGTCCCTGTCCTGAAGCAGGATCAACTAATCATAAGTATATTGTGACACAGATTTGTCTATGCTGTTCTAGAAATGTAAAGTAATATACAGTAATAAAGATCCAAAAGCTCTATTCAAGTCCATTGATGCTTAATTATTACTAGCATTCCATTGAAAGGCTTGCCTAACATCTTCCCTAGTTATACCTTGCTGAAATGTAAGTCCCTATCTTCTCATTCTATCTCCGAGGGACCTGTAGAGCAGTTTATTACCATCTTTATGACAGCCCATTTCATACTGGATGACTTTTAGATCTTTCCTCAGGCTTCTCAAGGTTAAATGACTTAAATTCTTTTTAGTCTTTCCTCATAGGTGATATTGTGTATAGCTCTGATCATTCTTGTTGCTCTCCTATGGATTCCTGTTGCTCCACATCTTTTCTGAAATGTAGCTCAGAAAATAGGGCAGAGCATTCAGCTGAGCCCTTGATGGGGCTGAAGTGAGCAGAGGGATTGATTATACTATTCTTAATCGCTATGCAAACAACTACAAATCCCCAGGTCTTTTGCTGAAATTGATACCTAACTAGCTGTTCCCTATATTTTGGGAAATATGTTGCCTACATTCAGGTAGCTAATTGGTTTTGCTTATGTGTGAAGCTTTGCACTCACCGTCACTGAATCACTTCTTTTTATTCATTTCATACTATTACTCCACTGTGTTAAAATCCTTTTGAATTATAAACCTGTTGGCCAGAAGGATTTAAAGCAAGATTTAAATTCTACAAAAGCAATATAAACAAGACTCAGAAGCTCCCAGAAAAGAAAGAGATGACTCATTATCAGATAAATATTTGTTCTATTGTGCAGTTATAAATGTCTGAAGAATTAATGGCCCAGACTGGAGGGATAAGACAAATTAAAGAAGTGACTACAAACCTGATTAAGAGAAAATGGAAGGTGTTAAGGGATACGGAGAATGCCAGGAGAAGGTTAAGGTTTAGGTCACATATGAGAAGTGAAAGGACTAAAAAAATTCAGCTCCAAAAGAAAAATCAAATCTATCGCAAGCCATAGTATCAGAAGCAGCACAACATGGCCAGAGAATTTGACTAAAGCCCAACATTTACAACACTTTTTTAACCTAATCTGTGACCTACAGGGGCCCCAAGGGAAGATGTTGACTTCTCCCAGCTCATGTGTTACAAAAGCTCATTATATTTAAAGGAAAACCTTCCTGGGAAGCTTATTTAATTTAACATCACAGTTCAAATGAATGGATGGGAAGATAAATAAAGACTGGAATTGCTGGCAGGCAAGTAGGGTGGCCCAGCTTTTAAACTGCTGCAGAATTTATTCATTGTGAAGAAATTAAGTTCTTATAGGTGTCCTTCACATGCATTTTAGAGTCAATCGTCAGTCTGAGCTGGCTTTGGGGCACAGCTTAGAGTTAAATAGAGAGGGAAAAAAAATTCTGGCAGAAGTCCTGAGAAGACTTGTCTTCTTCACCTAACCAGATACCAACAAGACATTTAGGATAAATCAGCAATTAACTAATTTTGGGTCTCAGCTGGATGTGGACTAATGGATCAGTGCAAAGAGGCCAAGGTAATCCAGGGAGATATTTAATTTTGCCTCAGCCAATTCTGTACAGAAATGCAATGTTAACAGGCAGCAGCCACGTATGGGGAGGATGGAGGCTGATTCTCTGGAGCCTGTAAGTATAGCTCTCTACTTAACACAAAAATTGGAAATGGGATTGTAATCTGATGCATGACACTTTTGAATAATTAGAAGTGAGAAATTCAGTGCGCACAGCAGATGAATCTGCCAAAAAATGAAGGGGGGGGGGGGGGGGGGGGGGGAGAGAGAGAATTTCCGCAGTAAATTTTTCATACCATACCATGAAAAAATGGATCCTGAAATGAACAACTACAGTAAAAATATAGTTTGCCAGAAAAGTCTCCAAAATGCCATAAATGCATAAATGCCGTGCCTAATGGTAGAAGGAAGCAAGTTGAGAGTTAGAGATAGAAAGATAACCAACTTTTTTTTTAACTTGTGGACAATTAATAGTGAGAGTTTTACTATCAGTAATAACAGTATCTGTGAAGTACAGGGGAAAGGTTGGATATGGATTAAATAATCAGGGTAGACAGCAAGAGCTGAGGAAGAAAGGATCTAAAAACTATCCAACTAATTAGCCTTGAATGGAAAAGGTGACATGGGAAAATGCACCAAAAATATGTAAACATTGGCTGGAAGCTGGACCTCCAGAATTCAAAACACAAGCAGAGAGGATAACAAATTGCCTGGACTTACAATGAGTAATAAAGACACATTTGGTAACATGAAAAGGTCTTACAAAAAATGGGTGGTAGAAGCACACTTCAAAGATGTCTCAAGAGAACCCGCTGAGTGTAGGCTGCTGGTTTCAGTAGAGATGAGCCAATCAGGCTGGGGAAGTTTCCCTGGAAGGCAAAGACAGGACATGACTGAAACTTATTTTAAATCCCAGAGACAACCTGCCCACTAAAACTATTGCAGAACGGCAGAAATAAGAACTGATTCCTTTCCATGCCTTGAATGTTTCTGACAACCTGCTAAGACCAAAAGGAAGTGTGCCAGCCAAAAGTGAGCCCGCGAGCCAGGGAATATAGTAAATGCTGGCAGAGAATGAGGCAACACAGGTGGGAAGGAGGAATGAAATCCCAAAACATTTCTGGGGCTTCTTCTGGTATGGCACTGTATACTTTAATGCGGTTCAGCAGAATATTTGAAAGGCATTTCTGCTTTGTCTTTCAACCAGATGACTGCTGTTGTTCAGCTGAAGAATGACACGGGATCATAGGAAAATTCAGGCTGGATGGGACCTCAGGAGGTAAGGTGGGTTATGAGGTCAAGACCAGGTTACTCGAGGATTTTTCCAGTCTGATCTTCTAATGGCGAAGTGAGAAGAGATGTTTTAGGCCACTGAGGAAATGTATCAGGAAGGCATAATACAACCTTCAACCCATTCTTTGTCCTCTTTTCAAATCAGATTAAATAAGAAAATGACAGGAACAGGTTCTGTCAACTCCCCAAAATGAAATGAGTTTACTTTTAAGGGCTTTTTCTTGATTATTATCAAGAACAAATGATGTCCTGGATGCTCTAGCAGATTCATTCTCTCAATCTACTCTCTGTTTTCAAAAACTGAGAGGGTTTTTTTTCTCTCCTCACATTTAAAATGTCTTGCTCACATCAAATCTGAGACCAGTATGTGAACTATGGTTATTATCAAGTTGGATCAACATTCAAAATCAGAGTCCTGCCATTCCATGGTGGTATGTGGACATTGAAAGATCCAAGTCCTGAGCAGGTATGTATTTGCCATGCTATGCCTATGCAAGTGCCAGAAAATAGCTGTGCTCTTGCACTTCTCACAGACACCAAGTTAAAGTGTTTTCAAATAGTATTCCTTCCCTACTACGCCACATGGGAAATGAAAAGATTTACAGATGCTCTAAGGGAAGATTCAGGCCACCAAAGACACAACTGAAATAAAACCCAAAGACACAAATCAGTTCAAAAGGGGTTATTACTGTGTTCATAGAATCAATTAATGAAATTTCTGCCCACAAAAGATAACTGAAACTAAGGAGACCCAGCTATTCCCCTCTCCCCATCTATCCTGTGATCTCCCACACTCATTGTATCAGTACTTTTGTAGGGTTCTGCACTTAAAGAGAAGATCTGTTTCTTGCTCTCCCAGTACCTCTTCATAGGTTGTAAGAAAAAGGGAATAATTTTAGAGATCAAATTGAGACTTTTAAGGACTGAAAAGGGCTCTTATGATTGCTCCTGCTCCAGCTTATCCATGTTTTACAGTCCTTTTCATGCAGAACCAAAATAACCTGAAAAGGTGGTCATTTATTATAATAAGGGTCTTGAGTCCTCTGGTGTGAAATTATTGTGCCACCCAAAAGGAATTCCTGGCAGTCCTCAAATACATAATACTTTCACCTGTATTTATTTCAGAGGAAATTTGTGGTCAGGACTGGCCTTGCTTTCCCATAAAGGCTCTTTAGATTCAGGCATGCTCTAGGGTAGCTTGTCTAGGGTTTGGAAAAACTGCACTGCCTTCATTTTATAGTTATATATAGATCAGCACACAAGTGTGGTAAAACTGATGCCTTGTCCAGAGGACCTTGTTGGGAAACGAATTGCAAACACTACCTTATCTCAGCCAGCTTGTTCAAGGAAATTACTGCCATGCTAAAGAGATACTTACTTCTACAATTCCACAATTCAAAAAATCCAACAGTTCCCAAAACCTATATTGGGAAGGCAGTGGGAATGGATTGCGAAGTAAAAGAAATTGTCCCAAAGACACAGCATTCTTCTCATTATCTGGGATCTTACGAGTTAAAAACTAAGGAACTTTGAAGCCAAAGCATTTCAGAGAGGTCTCAGAAATCTAATAATCCACAGAATCTATACCTTAACACAGTAGCACAGGGCAGAGAGAGAAGACTAGATACTCACCTGGCTATCCAAGCAGAACAGAACCTAAAGATTAGAGAACATGTCACAGTATTTGTAATTCATAGTACAGCAGATACTGGTTGTACGTACACCAAAGAGCTCTGGTCCTCACCTAGCTACGCCAGAAATCTATATACGGTAATTCACTGACAGGCTGCAATTAGAAGAAAACACATTTTCTTTACTGAAGAATCTGTAGCACTGGAAAGATAACCTGAATTCATGGTACTCATCCTGTAAGTTGTGGGGACACAAACTGCACCAAGTCTTGAGATCTTGGTCATCACCAATCCTTAAAAATTATGCCAGTTTGCCTTTTGCTCTCACACCAGTGTATGCAGAATGAGCCCTCAGTCACATGTGATAAAGCGATGCCCTTATTGCTTGGTTCTCGTCCTTTTGTTAGCTGACTCTTTGTAAATTTAAAACCAGAAAGAAAAGTTGTAAAAGTAGAAGGCGTAAACCTGGTGCCCAGAGGAGCTCGCAGTTCTTCTCTGCAACACAAGGAGAACAAAATATTAACTTTGCCTACTGTATGACGATCTATACAAAGTGCATGTGTCTGGGGAACTGTGACTGGCAGTCTTCTGTGACGGGCTGTGTTTGAAAATTTGTTCTGTATGGTGACCTCTGCATTTCTGTAGCTTCATATTTGAACAGAAGTCAATTCACTGGACATGATCGAGATTCTCCATGTCCTTAAATGTGTCTCTGGTTTTTGGTAGGCTGAAGGGTATGCCTAGTATTGCTCAGGCCTTGAAAAAATACGCTTCTCTATCTGCATCCAAAGAAACATACACAAAGTTGAAATCAGCTGGGAAATGTACAGAAATGTTGATTTCTTTCATATAGTAGAAAGGTTAGCAATGTAGCCTTCGAGAAGCAAGGCTTAATTAGTACAGGCCCCCTGAAAACAGCAGGTCCTCAAGAGGAGTGAAACAGATGAGAGAGTAGAACATTTCACACTTATTCAATGCCACTGCAAACACAGAAGGCTTGAAAATGGCAAAAAGCAGAAGAAAATTTGTACAATCTCTTCTCTGTTGGAAAGGTGGAATCAGACCCTCTGCTCGCATGACCTGGTGCAGTGTCACAGCCATGCAGGCTGGACTCTCCCCCAACTGAACAGCTGACTACCAATTAATATGTAGAAGGTTCTGACTTTGCTTGCATGACCACTGCTAAGAACTAATTTTAAGAGCTGACTGGCTCATTTGAGCTGGCAGGTTACATGTTATTAATATGCAACATAAGAAAAACAATGTTTAATAGTTCAGTGCTTTTAAGTGCAACGTAGAATTGTTTAATGATACAACTTTAAATTGCTGCAAAATCTCTGTAACAATAGACTTTTAAAATTTAAATTATATTACTTTGATAATTTGAGGTCTCATGCTGAAAGATACTGAACACTGCTTAAAAGTTTTGTGCTTGACTTCAGCTTCTAAATAACAAGTAGACTTTTTTGGAGGACAGTCTCATATTCCACAAGCATGGAGGCAGAATTTGGCAACCAGTAATGTTATGAAACAAACTCATTTAAAGAATAAATTCTACAGAAAACCCGTATATCAGTAACAAATCCAAACATTAAAGTAGAAACCTGAATACTAAAAAGTATAAGGCTGAATCCCCAAATTTATCTTAACAATATTTAGCATTACATCAGTAATAAAAATAATAGATTAGGCAAATCTGTACTACTTCCTCTAAAGTACGCTAAGGCTACAGTGTATAAACTGAGTTTGAAATTAATTGGATTGACAACAATCTGGTTATTTTTCATGCATTTAGGCACCCAGTTTTGTTTACCTGTTTTGCTCCAAAATCCTAAATATAAATTAAGTTGGAGACTCTTCATTTCCAAAGAACTTTTTTTAAGTCTGTGGAACATAACAATTAATATGTGATGCAAACTGAGCCTTCTACTCACAAAATATAAAATAAGCCGAACACAACAGTTAAGCACTTGCTGGTACAGCTCAAATAGTGCCAGATTAGAAGTATTTTTACACAAGCTCTTCAGAAAATATTTAACATTAAAGTCTAAACATCCATCTAACTCAAACATATTTGCCATGTTCCCAAAGGGTTAATGTTGTCTTGCTTCATTTCTTACATGTAGTAATTTAGCTCTGAACAAAAGCAGCTCCCTGCTGGTTACCTTGGCTAAAGGAAACACAATGAACTGGTAAAAACCAGTTTTATCTCACTGCTGTTGCCTAGGGCTACAGACAAAATGAAGTAAAAAAATTCACATGCAGAGTATTAGGTGCTTATGAAAGATCCAGCAGCGCTGTTGCCTAGTGATTCAGTGAGGAATCAGCATAGGCCAATGAGGTGTATGGGTACTGAATAACATCCCCGATGACTGCTCTACATCTCCTGCAATTCTGTCATACACCCCCATGATTTCCCTGTGGTAAGAATCACTTTCAACGGAACCTGTCAGAAAAAAAAAATAAAAATTAAACAAACAAATACATCACATATAGTAAGATTACTATTTTTGCTTTTCCATTTGGATGTTGATACTGCTTTAGACTACATGCCTATCCAATATGAAATGTCCCTCATATCTATTAATACTTAATTATCATTACAATTTTAATTAAAATACCTTAACAATTAAGACTAAACTTCAGTTTTGAAATTGCAAATACATGCTACTGAATTGCAAGGAACATGCTAAAGTAAAATTCATCTTACTACACTTCTCAAAAGACCTACAAAATCAAGAGTGTTTATAATCAGCAACCTTGTTAGTAATGCATAAAGATACTAGGGTTTTTTTATCATCCACTTTTCCAATTCTGGGGTGTTTTTGTTGTTGCTTTGGTTTTATTTCAGTTTGTTTTGCAGTTACTGGTGCTCTGTTACACAGTAGATGTTCTGACATGAAAGCTGCCTCATTAGCAAGGACTCTATTTTGGAAAAGAAGCTACTTCAAAGATAAAGCAACCTTCTCCTCAAAGAAGAAAAAGAAATCTCTCCCATTAAGATTGTGTGTGTGCTCTACTTTAGTGACATTTTTCCTCCATGTTAAAAAATAATATTCATATTAACAGAACACATAATACATATTTAGCTGAAGCAAGTGTGCTGAAGGAGAGCAGGAGCACTTCACAAAAATCTTTTCATCTTCAACACTTCTAACCCTTAAAGACATTTTCTTACTGTATAGAAGGGTAAACAACATGAACAGAAATGCAGAATTTTTTTTGGTTTTTTTTAAAGATCCCTCTCAATTTCTTCCCTGAGATCAAGCTGTTGGTACTTCATGTTGTCTATCTGGCCTCTGCCATCAATACATTCATGATCTATTCACTTAGAGTATCCTTATGATACACCTACAGTAGGAGTAAAAGTATGTCATGACTCCTACAGTAATTTGCTCAGGAAAAGGAAACCAAAGCAAGGGTAATGAAACACTTATCTCCAAATACTTCTAGTGCCTATTAGAAAGTCCTAATCTTTGAAAACCCCAGACAGCTACCTATTGTCCAAGAACGTGTTTCTTTTCACCTGTTAAAAGGTAGCTGTTGTTTAACAGAGAATTACTGTTCTTATAGGAATGCCACATTGAATCCATTTGCTAATGCATCGAGATGAATTTGTCAGTGTGTGACAGTAGACAGACAGAGGTGAAAGAAACTGTGTTTTAAGATGGTGTCCCATTCTGTCCACAGGACATTGAAACCTTCTGCCAGTTCATGGTTAGTCTGAAATACATAAACACTAAAATGATATTCTGCCCATGTAACTATGAACACTCTCATTAACCATGCAAACATTTGTCTTTCTTAGAAACCTATTAAATTGTTCATATTTTATTTCGTGGCAATGACTTCCTCAAGCAAAGTATAAACAATGTTGCCTCTGACAAAGTCACCAAAACGTTCCTAGAACTATCAAGGAAGGACTTCAGCATTGCTATTCACTTTATATACCGTCAGTAATACCATATCTGATTATTTCAATGAATGTTACAGCAGCATGATTACCAGGTGTCCGATACTGTCATTAAAAATATTTAGATACAGCACACCGTGAATAACAGTCTCACTTCTTTTTTCAAGGAGTTTGTAACAAAAGAAGCTAGGCAAGCACAGGTGTATAATGTAAGCAACTTATAAAAATGCGGTTTAAAAGCTTGGGAGTATCAGTGCAAGAAACGTATAATCCCAGTATGGCCAAAAGGTTTCACTTGGCCAAATCTGTTAAACAGGAGTACAAGTTCTTACACGGGTTAAGTGAACAGCGAGGGGGGGATTCCAGTGTGGAAAGGAAAAAGAGTAATTTTGATCTCAGATACCCCTCATTAGCCTCACTTTTTGGGGAAAGATGCACTCCATAGGGACCCAGAAATATGTAAGACCTCCAGAGAAAGCCTCACACAGTGGCCGAGATGCTGAAATAGATATAGAACATCTGGAGGAAGAAATATAAGCAAGAACTTATCTCGTAGTTTTCTTTTTCAACCGTTTCCATTAGTGCAAGCGTGTACGTTTCCAAACCAAACTGCATCAACTTTTTTCTGCCTCCAAATTTTGTTCAGTAATACTGCTGAATGACTGGTCTGGCAACAGCAAGCACTCCATTTCTCAGGAAACTGGAAACCATAAGTTTAGGGATTCCCAGGAACTATAATTTTTTATTAAACAACAAAAACTGAGCAGTAGGCTAGGGTAAAGAGTACCAGTCTTGTAGAGAGAAAAATGTAATTATTTTACAAAATAATTACAATGAGGTCCAATAACTAGATAGATACATTAGCTGTGTAGCTATCTACTCAGTTTTTACAAATGTTCTGGTAGATGATGTCCTATACTTTAAACAGTGGCCAATGATTTTGTCTGCTTTAGGCATTAGGCATCCACAAAAAAATGTTAAAAACCCAGTTTTCTAAGTGAAAATTACTGAAGAAAGATCTTTTGCAATAATTTTTCAGCAGTAATGAATGCTTGGGACATTTAGAAAGTCTTTAAAGGCAGATATTTCTCACTCTACCACACCCAACTGAAATTTCATGGCAATAAACAAAATAGATTTTTAAATTACCATACTACATTGCTAAGACAAGGAGTAGACAACAATCACACTTTGCAAAATGGAAGCTGAGAGTTTTTTCCAGTTATTTTCTTTTAGAATTTTTATAATAGTTTAAAAAATCAATTACCAGCAAATATGAAAATGAAACTATTGAAGTGAAAGGGAAAATAGTTCTCTAGATTCTTAATATGAAGATAACATACAAAGCTAAGTATGCCTAAGATGGTAATGGAAATTCAGAATTGTCCCTACCTTTAGTGGCACTTCCAAGGCTGTGGTTTGCTGCAGGGATTCCATTGTTCTTTTTACCAGTGCTGTAAGGTAAATTTGGAAACCTTCAGCTTTGTTTTCCATGTTAGAATTTTTATAGAGGAAAAAAATTTACATACTTTATATTCTGTTATATAATACCCGCATTTCTATATTAAAAAAAAATAATATTTTTTGAGATTCTTTTAAAGTTAAATTTAATGTCTTGTGGAAGGTTCAATTTCTTATTTTAAATTGATTTTTAGGGTGTAGGGTGAAATTCAAAGAAGTATTTAACTTACATATCCCATAAATACAGCACTAATGTGTTCTAAATAGAGGTACAGCATGTCTGAGTGCTCTATTTTTCAGCTTTCAAGTTCAGTACTTATATGTTTGGTTACATTTTATGTATTTCAATTTTCTTGTGCAGCCATAAAACTTAATCTAAAAAAAAAAAAAAAGCTAGGAAAAAAATACTAGAAGTCTGAACTGTCTAAAATATTACTCTTCAAAGTAAAAGGATCAGAACCAAATGTAAAAAACTCCTCCCTGTGGGACAGTGGAGCTATCAAGAATCCAAATAATTAAACTTCATTATGATTTATGTAACTTAACAACTCATCATGTCATAACACTATGCTCACTATTATTGTGAAAATGCATCTATAATTATTCCAAATCAATCATTTGGGATCATATTTGTCATCCTTGGTCATGCCAATTAGTGTTTTGCTTGAGAAAGATCGCTACCGCAACACAATATTGTTCTAATAAAAATCAAAAAGAGAATCAATGGATAAACAGCATCTAAAAAGAGAAGTAACTTTTGGCTAGCGAAAGTGAAATAGGAATACCCGGCAGCCTGAGAACAAAAGTTATAAAGCAATTTCCACAGCTCTGACAGAACGGTTGACTAAATAATACATGTCATCATGTGCCCCACAGAACTGAGAACTATGCAATATGTGGTGGTAACTGCTAGACCGAAACCCACATGATTACTTGGAAGGTTTCTTTGAAGTTATCCCTCAATGCACATCACAGTTCTTTTGCAGCTGATGTTAGATGCAAAGGAGCGACAAGAACTCTTAAGCAGCTGTGTATGGTTGCTGCTCCCGCTGCTGCCAAAACCTTTTCTAATGATGCCAGCAATGAAAAGTAGTCTGCAATATTTTGTGTTACATCTGTGACGCTGAGGCTGGCTTGATGATGTTAAGGATAGCTAGCTCCTGCCTGAACAGAAGTGGGGTGCTCAGACCATGCTGGCTCACTCTGACTTCCATGCTAATGAGCTGTCATAAGATTGTCCATGAAGTCCAAATTATGTAGTAACACAAAAGATCAGTGGCTGAAGTGTCAAAGCTGAGGAAACAGAGACATTTGTTGACACATCTGTGTACAGCTATACCTATATATTTGCTTCATGTTGGATTTGAGGTAGTTTATGGTCCAGTGTAGAACGTAACATCAGTTTTGGAAAGCAGAAACAAAAACTGCAACCACAGACTGTGAAAGGGGAAGCGCTGACCCAAGTAATTATCCATGTAAAATCCAGTCCAAGTCGACATAGCTATTAATAGAGAAATGTTGGACTGTCTCCGTCTTGAGAAGCCCACTCTGAATTTAAACAAGCTGCCAGCTCCAGGAGGTCAGCAATGCAGCAGACGTCAGGGCATTCCAACCAGGTGGCATGCCTTCAGAAGGCTAAGTGGATTGCCAGTCAGTCCCTGGGTAAACATTTTTTCCATCGGTAAGCTCCCTACCAGGCTACGACCGCACAAAGCTTTTGTGAGAGCGTTAACATCTGGATTCTTCACTTCTCATGCAGAATCACTCAGCTCTGTATGTCGCACCAAGGCACTTAGGAAGGGCACACTCAGCTCTGTACAATTTACTATTTTTTGAGCTGTTAGACAAATAAACAGCAATAGAGTATCAGGGCAACAGAAGGAATATGACTTTTTGACAAAAAGAGCTCCAATAGACAACAAAAGATGGAACATGAGTTAGCAGCATCTACTTATGGATTGAAAGCTGTGAGCGGTATGATAAAGGATGCTGTCTGCATATGCACTGAGTTAGACCAGTTTCCCCCTGGTTCTCTAGACCACTGAACTTGACCAGTTCTCTCCCATATAACTTTTATCCCTAAAAGGGGATTCATGGTGGCAGCAATGATTGCAACACTTGTCTCTCTTGGTTCACACAGTTTTCACTTTAAGGCATCTGGCACAATCAGAATTCTGCTGCATTCTTAACTACTCTTAATTTTAAAAAGCTCATATTAAAGTGGCCACATCAGTGAACAAACTTAATGGTTCCTCATTCATTTTGACAACCCATTAAAAATCTCTCTATGGGTTTGCTCCATTTTGTACATTGCTTTTTTCTGTGTCAGTTCAGTTCCATGTTCTCTTTCTCATTGTCACCCTGACTTCTCCATCTCTTCCCACTGTTTAGCCAGTGGCATAATAAAGCCATTCATTTCAAGAAATCTGAAGCTGTTTTGCCTGCATTTCAGCCTTTTGAAATCACACCTTTGCAAGCATCCAAAAGATTTGCCTACATCTACTTTACAACAGATTTTGAATGAAATAATAAATATATGATAGCAGAAATATCAAGAAAAGCTAGAATACCATTCCTGTTCAGTAGTCTGCTAAGACAGTACACAGTGAAGAAGGAAGCATTTAAATTAAATAACAGTCTTTGCACAAAAATAAATAGGTAAGTTGGTTGAATACATTTTTGGCTGGAAATTTAAAGTTCTAGATTTCGGAGAGATGAAACTCTGGAACAGTCTCCCAGTGGAATAATTTTTTGTACGGAGATGATCATTTATAAAAGAGACCATATGCCATGGTGGTATGTAATTGCAGGAGAGGTTCCTTTCAGACCTATGTATATAATATCTGATTCTCCTGCTACTCTCTCACATCACCTTGAAAATGTCTTTCTCAAGGCTCAAAATAAACAATCCAGACATACACAACTGTATCTTCTTTATCTCATATACATTACACAGTGTGGTCACTAACAAAAGTGACCACAATGTTTAGAGAGATCTGTCTCTACCACTCTTAATTTTTTGCTTCTTTTCTAAGATTTATATTGGAGGCTTTGGGGATAATGATTATTTCTGTTCAGTCAAGAATCTAGTAAATCTAGGGCACATAAATTATTAATTTTCAAATGTTCCTTTGCAGCCAGCCATATACCGCAATCTGTAAAATGCTGTTCTCCCAACCTTTGCAACTTCTGTCTCAAAATCCATAGTCAGCAATTATGAGATTTGTTGATTATACTCATCCTGGAATGCTTTGTAAGTGCTAAGTATGTTATGTTAAAATACTATGTATAAAATAAAACTAGTGACAGCGAAGTGAAGAGATCATAAAGGAGCTGAAATTTTAACATATGTTTTAACATATATTAGATTTTCTTGAGACTGGCCAGAATAAATATGCGTATTGAAAGTGTTGTGAGTAGGAACAAAGAAAAGACATGCATGCCTGCTGTGGAACAAAAGCTTATTTATCCCTATTGAACTGAAGACATTTTTCAAGCTCACTCACCTATGAAATTATGACTCCAGAAGCATGTCAAAGCTGGCCAGACATATGATCTATGGGATAGGGATTTTTGCAAATGGAAAGCTATCTGGAGGCATCTTTAGTTTATGCACCAGTGTTTTTCAAGTTAGAAAAAGGCAGCTCAGAGGACAGAAAATGTCACTAACTTGTGATGACTAGTTCATTCTTTTGTCCTTCTGTTACTTGAGTCCCCTTTTGAACATGTGCACTTTTTTATGCAA
Source organism: Falco rusticolus (assembly GCF_015220075.1). NCBI lineage: Eukaryota > Metazoa > Chordata > Aves > Falconiformes > Falconidae > Falco > Falco rusticolus. The sequence goes on along the minus strand of NC_051187.1, from coordinate 79,875,345 downwards.
CTGCCTCAGTACCCGTTAAGTGGGAAATTGTAGCAGAACAAAATGAAATTTCATGGAATTTGTACATGAGTCAAAAATTTGTATATGAGTCAAATTCATATTGACAGATTTTTAAAAAATCTAAGATACTGTTCTTTAGGTAGTCATAATCTTAACTGATCTTCATATCAAAATAATTAGGCTTAGTTTTTTTGATTTTTTTTCTTAGACTGCTTCTTTTAGTGTTCTTACATTTAAAGTATTTCAGCTGAAATATTTTATATCTGGTAAAATACCAGAAGAATAGTTTAAAACTATATGTTTTACATATGTGGCAAATGTAAGAACAGGTGCAGAAACTAACTTCTTTAATTCCATCAATAATGTATGATTATAAGTTAGTTAGAAAAAAACACCTTTAAAAATTGCCTTAATGCACTGTGAAATTGAATACAAAGTAGTGAATGCACATATTTCTACAAAATATGTTATTTCAAGTACCACGTATCTTTGATTTAATTTTCCCACTAATGTATGCAATCAAGCAAGCACAGTGACAGGGAACAACGCACAGTAATCATCACTGGCAAAGTTCACCTTTCAAATTGACCAGGTATATATGGAATACACATCAGAAGCCAAATCTTGCAGTTGTTACTATAAGTATCTCTGTACTGTAAAAAAAAAATAAAAAAATCTGCATTTCTTTACCTCAAAGTGTGCTCCCCCTTTTAGCAGTAATACATTCACAATAATCCAAGGGCAAAGAGGCGTTTTAACTAGAGCGTGGAGAGGTAGTCTCAGAAATAGCCTCCAGAAAATGAAAAATTGGATTCTGCAGCAATTCCTGAGCACTCTTCCAGTGTCCCTAGACAGACTCACAGTTTGATCTGGGGACAGTCTGTCTACCTGATTACACAGACTTCAGAACTCAGAGATGCTGAGCCCTCTCAGATCCAAGAGGCCAGTTTTTGGCATTCCCAAAATATCATCTGCCTTTCTGCTTCCTGGGCTGCTGGAGAGCTCAGAATGTGAGGAAACCAGACAGGCAAGCTGGCTAGAAACCAAGCAGATTATTGATGGTAAAGCTGACAGTCTTCTGCCAAAATTGAACCAATTTCTGCCAAATGTTTTGTTTTGATCTTTCCAGGCACCCTCTAACAGAAAATGAGGATTTGTAAAACGCTCTTTTGCTGTCTTGTTCTTGCCCTAAACAGAGAATAGAGGCAAATAATATGCCACGTTTTTTGTTGAAAATCACACAATTTAGAGTAGTACATGCTTTACTGTGTTCCAAAAAATGTCAAAGCTTGGACATTCAGAGCCTTGTTATAAATAAATGATGTTTTGCCTTGTCCATGCAGAGTGAACTGTATGCATACTATAAAACTGTGGATGATGGATTCTGTTTGAAGAAGGTATTCTTCTGAAACTAAGATAATGTGTAGCTTAAGTTACATGCAGTATTTTGTGCAAAAGTAGATATTAGAAAAAAAGAACATCTTATTGCTTGCCCCTTGTTCATCAAATTTAAAAGATTCAAAATCATCTGTTGGGCACAGATTATTAGATGCACTATAAACTGGATTTCTGTATACTGAAAAGTGCTGAAAATTCTTATTGTGGCTTAGGAAGTCCTAAGCAGGAATAGAGAAAGCACCAGCATTATGATTGCCTTGCGACAATTCTCAGCCTCCACTCCAGAGAGTCTTGGAAGCAAATAGACATTTTCATGTTGTAAAACAATACAAAACAGACACTTCCATAAGGGAAATGCTGCCGAGAAGCTTATGTTCTGTGCTGCAATCTAATTTAAATAATCTATTTACTTTTATTTTCTTCATTTATAAATCTATTTTAAGATTTCATATCCATTCTGCAAATAAGAAAACTGAGACACATGTATTTGTTTTTGCTTTCCTGAAAAAGTAGACCAGAAGCATGACCAGAATCAGAATGCAGTATCAGAATAGTAGGCCATTGCTTGTTGGATCACACTAAATGCAAGAGACTAACACAGCACTGAACTGTAGTCCATTAAAGCCATCAAATACTACTCTTTAGCTTTAAGTCCACATCTTTACCAAGCTTTGTGAGCGTACAACTGAGATTTCTTTCTGGATCATTAAGCTGCAGGCTGGAAACTGCAAGTCAGCAGATTCTGTAATTTAAAGTTTGTGAATGGACAAAAGCTCATTAGATATGTAAAGACAAAGCTGACAGCTAAAGAATATTGGCAAATGAAGGTAAGAAGAGTAAGGACCTAAAAAAAAAAAACTTTGGATAAAGGGATAAAAAACATATTTGGCATTTCAAAGCACTGAAGTGAATTAGGAGCATACATCCTACTGACACTCCTTTGGTTTAAAACTCACATACCTAATCTGTTACCTCAGCTAGCAGCTCCTGAAATAATTGGAAAAGACTAGGAGAAAGGAGTCTTCCTATTTAGTTTCATCTGAAAGGAATCTAGGTCAACCGCTCTCAGACTGCTCTGTGATGTGAACCAAAACTGTTCACACCATGGACTGGGGACAATAGGGAGATCTGCTTCATCAACATCCTTCTGACTGGAAGTTACATGCTAGTGCAGATGCACCCTTTCTCTGCCTATTCAGATCAAGCAAAATCCTCGTTAATGACACTGAAGAAAGAGCAAGATTCAGTCACTTTTAAGATAACCTGGATTAGTTCTGTGGCCAGTAGCAGAACCGTTTACAAAACACAGAATCACAGGATGGCTGAGGTTGGAAGGGACCTCTGGAGGTCATCTGGCCCAACCTCACTGCTTAAGAAGGGCCACCTAGAACCAGTTGCCCAGGACCGTGTCCAGACAGCTTTTGCGTATCTCCAAGGACAGAGACTCTCCAAACCCTTTGGGCAACCTGTGCCAGTGCTCAATCACACTCATAAGGAAAAGAAGGAACCTCCTGTGTTTCAGTTGTGCCCGTTGCCTACGGTCCTGTCACGGGGCACCACTGGAAAGATCCTGGCTCTGTCCTCTATGCCCCCTTCCTTCAGGTATGTATATACCTTAATAAGACCCCCCCTAGCCTTCTTGTCTCCAGGCTGAACAGTCCCAGTCTGCAGCCTTTCTTCATAGAAGAAATGCCCCAGTCCCTTCATCACCTTTGTGGCCCTTCATTGGACTTTCTCTGGTCTGTTCATGTCTCTCTTATACTGGGGAGGCCCAGAACTGGATGCAGTACTCCAGGTTTCACCTCACCAGTGATGAATAAAGGGGAAGGAAATAAATGAATGAAGAAATCAAGAAGGAAATTAATGTCTTGGGTTGGTCTTTAGTGTTAAGAAAAAGACTGTTAAGTTAGTGTTAAGAAAAGTGGTATCACTCTTCTGAGGTGAGTGTATCTGAAAGTTACTGTAATGCAGAATTTTCTTTTTTTCTTTGCCTCTTAGGGCAAAGTAGAGACAAACCTAAAAATCAATCTTCAGTCAGCAGATTGAAAGTGGAATTCCATCTTGAACACTCAAGCTTGGCAGTCTATGTTAAGTGCAAAGATGATTTCCAAGATTTTTCAGACCTCTAGACTGCCCAGGTCCATTTCCTAAAGGTCATCTTAGCAACTTCAATTACATGGTGATAGCTTTGAAGCAGAAGAAGGAATTTACAGTTATGTTTTTTCTGCACACTGCAGCTAAACATGGAGGTATGCCATCTAATTATAGTGGTGTGTAGAGCAGACACATTTGAGTATTTCAACTGGACTCTTTTTGTGTTTTCTGAAAAAAGCCTCTAGTCATCATGTTTTTATAGTGGGATAATTTATTACTGTTATTCACACAATGGCTAGAGTTTTTTTCCATTATACTGGCAAAGTATTGATTCTGTTGAATTTACTACAAATTCATACTAGTGGCAGAGATCAGAATTTGACCCAATGAGGGCAGCATCTGTGATTTTCTGTATGTGTAAGCAACCATGAATAATTTTTATCTTTTGGGTATAATATTAGCTCTATACTTAATGCAAATTGATTTAAAATAAGATAATAAAGATTCTTCTATGCTGTCTTGTAGATCTTATTCAACATGCTACTAACTCTGAAATTGGCACTTTTAGACATTGGCCTTTTCTGAGTAGATACTGCAATCTCTCATAAATTGTACAGTTTTTTTTAATTTAAACCAGATTTGAACTGCTGTTTTAGAGTTCAAATGTTAATATATTAACCTAATTCATTATAATGCCCCTAATATATTGAACTTAAATATTTCTCAGGTTCTTTGTTTTGATTAGATGGAGGTTTAATGTTCTCATTATGAACTAATACCCACAAGAGGGATCAGTGATGAAATGAGACTAATATGGCAAAATGTACTGTTTAAATGAATGCAACACAGGAAGGTGCAATTAATTTTTTCTTAGATGCTTAGTTTATAATGGAAGATATTTCTTGTATTGGTTCTGTTAAAATATTCGTGACAGCATGCTAATTGTTTTAGCCAAAGGCATTGTTGGGCTTCAAACTAGACCAAAGTTTGTGAATAAACATTTGGTACCTACAGCAATAAATCCACTACTTATTGGAGAAGAGACCTAACAGCTTCCTATGCGCCCTCGTTTGCTAGCTAAATTTGTACCAGATGCTGAGACAAACTCTGGCTTAGGAAATAATGCCTGGAAGTAAGCCAGATGAGAGGATAAAAATGTAGGCAGGCACTTTTACTAACCCTTAACCTTGAAAGTTCCATCATAAAGTTCTTTTAATATAAAAAAAGCAGTAAACTAACTTAGAAATTACAGGATGTTACATTCTTACATTAAGAATTTCACACTTCTTTATGTAACAGGCCCCACTAATAAGTATTTAGGAAGTTACTTTCCAAGCCATTCTTTTTAAGCTGGTTTATTTCCTTCTAAAACCCTCTGAAACGCCGGAGAAAGTATTATTATTTAGCTTTACAGGATTCACATATTACATGAGGGAACAGTTTTCTTGATAAGAAAACTAAACACAAATAATCATGTTGATGAACTCCAGATGAGGGGTATATCATGTTTTATCTACTAAGAGTCAGTGGAGGAAAACATTCAGAAAAATCTGCTTAGTATACATTTTTTTAATCATGAGAATCAATGTGCTACTTCTTGTTACCTTAATTCTTTATCATCTGAAAAATTACAGGTTATAGGGAGAGAAAAAGGTGTGGGGGAGAAAGAGCAAGAGAGATTGTATTTACCTGAAAATTCCTGAACTTGAGAATCTTCTACTTCAAACAACAACTCATCATGAATCTGGGCAATTAACCTGAAAATGTTCAGACATTTTAGATAACTTGCAAGAAATTTCTAACAGTGCTTTCCATTCATATCACCAACTAATTGTCATATGCACAATGGATACGTTGAAATGAAAATAAACATCCTACAAAAATGAGAAAATAATCAATAGAGTTAAAAGGATTGCCACTCCACATATTCTGAAAACATAAAGGCAATGGTTGTAAACCCAAACTGTGCTTGCTAGCTTACAAATGTCATTCAGGGATTTAATGAGGTAACAAGGTATTACTTAAAACCAATGTAATTTGCAGCAAACTGCAAGAAATTATAGAGACAGACTTTGATTTGTCAATATAGCTTGGTTTTGTCAAGTTGAGTTGGAAAAAACGTGGTTGCAAATGTGCGGTTTTACTAATGCAACAGTCAATAGTAAGAGTACTTGGCTCACTGGTATACCAATGTTAACTCCTAGTTGGCCAGTGACTTGAGTCCTTTCCAGGAAATAATCCTTTCACTTAAGTGCAAAGTAGGGTGTCCTCATGCTGACAAACAAATGGGTCAAAGAATTAAAACGTAGGCACAGATACACAACCTGATCTGTTCCCTCTGTTATCAGGACAGTTGCCTTCATAAGGACAGAGTGTATAGTTGAAAGCAGTAACATCTTGAAAGCCATGCAACAACATATACCTGAGCTCTTCAGTTAGAGCTGTTTTGTAATTAATTTATATACTTCTGCTTTGTTTTTCTTTTTGTCTGTATTAGCTCTATATTGATAGGTCTCTTGCACATGGACTGTGACTTAGTTGTTCAGTGCTTACAGGAACAGCACCCTGAACTGTTGGTTTGGGTGAAAAGTACTTACACAATGGAAATAATAAATTTGATTGAATCAAGTCCACAGCAGAATAGACATAATTTAGCACATACAATCCCTGAGTGTAGGTCTCACTCAAGAAGGAAAAATACTGCATATCTGATTAGACTGTATTCCTACTAGGTTAATTTTATTACCTCTTATTGTCTGTCATGAAACTGTACCACCTATTTCCAAATTGCTTCGCAATTTGTATATAAAATTTAAATTAAATTCCCATTGTAGCCTTTTCTTAATACCTAGCAGTTATTCAAGTAAATAATTCTTTACAAACGGCTGAAACATCAACATGGTTACTACTTACAACTTTCCACAGCTTTCAGGAAAATATCCTAAGATAATTTCACACTGCCTTAAATTACAATGTGACATTGACTAACAGTGTGGTGAGCTCTAATAATAGATCTTAAATTATTAGTCACTTACAACACAGTCAGAAGCAGAGTGAAACAGATTAACATATTTCTAATAGGAAATTGGGGCACAGGATAAAAAAAAAAAAAAAAAAGATGAAAAGACCAGGTTTATCTGTAGCAAGAGAATACAGTTACAGGAGAAGTTATAATTTCCAATGCAAGTAAATTAATTAAAGCAAGAGATTCCTCATAATCTTTGAAATGCCATGTAAAAAGATATAAATCAGAAAGAACTGTGATCATTAAATATGAATATTCTGTGAACCAATCAAGTAAGTGAAAATAATAGCATTGATTAAATCAATGCAATAAAAATGTTATAGACTGGTTATTATTTGCAATAGAATAGAGTCTTATGCCTTCAGTCAGGATTACAGCACCATATATTCTGAATATTTGGTAAGGAAAAGTCCTTTCTTAGAAGAACTTACAATATACATCAAAAATTTTATCATAAATTTATCAGGATCTAGGAATGGAGGAAAAAGAACTGGATTTTCAAAATCACTCAGCATTTGATTTACTGATCACATCATGCTAAAAGTAAAACCAACTTCAGGAGGAGCAGGGTTGGACCAGAGGTCAGCACTACCTTATGTAAGTCAGAAAACCTGTGGAAGTAAAACTGTGGAAGCAGTGTGAACTGAAATAAAAAATTCTGTCTGGACAGCCCAGTAGACTTGACACAACTCCACATGTTCCGGTTCATCTACTGAAAGCAGCACAGCTATTTTAGCTTGGTTCTCCATCTGTGCTAAAGGACCCTGTTTCTCAGTGCTTACCATCCTGAACAGCGCAGCCTACCAGCTCGGTTACATTGCCCATTAACTGAGGAATTGCACAGTGTTGCAGAATTACATCTATCCCACCTTAAACATCTAGTGATTAATTTGAAGTGCAGGACAATATTCTGTCTGCTAAAATACAGAATTAGAAATTATCATTGCTGGCTCTTTGTCTAGTTCTGCTACTCTCCTGCTAAGCAATGCACATGCAGTTAGAAAACGGGGATAGTAATTACCTCAGAGATGCTAGATCTAAGAAATAAGTATTTCTAACACATAAAGAACTTACCTAAGTTTTAATTAATATTGAACATGATTTCCTAACTTGATGATGAGAAATGCAATAGTATATATGCTCTCCTCCTTAATGTTCATCAAACAAGTTAGGTATTATTTTATGACCTCTTATAACTTTTTCTTATCCATTTCACATCACTTAATGGGTTCTACTTTTGCAGGTTTACAGTACAATGCCACCTGTATTTTTTCAGGGTTGTTAAAGTAATCACACTTACATGCAAATTGCTGTTTCACAGAAGGAAGCATTCAATTTGATATTAATACAGATGAAGGAAAAAATCAAAGCAATTTATACATTCAAAATTCAAAGCTCTCACCATTCCAGTACATGCACCCACCCACTCATTGCACACTATAAGTGAAAGAAGTTTGAAAAAAATCCTATACTTGTGCTTAATAGAATCATCTTCACTTTAAAGGAATACCGAAATAGCAAGCTCCTCTCATGATCTCTTGCTAAAAGGTATGGTAAACTAATTAGAAACTGTAAACCAGGAACAGACTAGTATTTTTGTTGTTCTACAGATGATAAGAATGCTTTTGATTTACAAGCTAAGATTTTATTAACTATTTTCTTGATTGCCTGCTGATTAGCCATATTTTTTTGAGTACACACATGATTTCTTTTCCTGAGAAACATGACCTGCCTCTGAGTATGACTGTGGTGTGGAAAGGAGATACTGTTACAACCTGCACCTTCAAATGGAGAAGTATTTCTGTGATTGCTAGTCTGAACATGGCTTTTGACAGCAGTTTAGAAGGCCCAGCACACAATATCCTTCTTAAACTATTATGCTGCACTGTAGAATTTTAAAACAAAAATATTTTTTATTCTCTTCAACACTACATTCATCATTCTTCCAGTTTCCTGTGAAGCAACACAGAGACTAAACTTCTCAGGCCTTCAATGGATCCAACCAGTTATTACTACATCATAATTATATTACTGACTTAGATATGCCAAACCAAATTAAACTACCATCAAGATATTTTTTTTCATAGTATTCTATTTATAAGGCCATATTGCCTCTTATATTTATTTATTCTTGGTACCAGGCCAGTTTGTCTAATATAAGAACAAATGAGGATTTTGTTTGCTACTGTAAAGCAATGTATTCCAGATCTGAACCTCTCTGTTCTAAAGTACAGAATTGCAAGTTTTTCTGTGACTACTTCAAATGTGCTGCCGAGAAGTAAGTACACTATTGAACTGACTTCAACAAAACAGCTATTACCTTATTGTTGAACAACTGCATTTCTTTACCATTAAAGGAAAGAACATTTTGTCTGAACTGCAAAGGAGAGTGCAGTGGCATGACATGCTGCAGACTCAGCTGTAGGAATATCCCATAGAAGTGGCCAGCGTAGGATAGGAAAAAAAACCCAAACAAGATCATCATAGTAGTCTTTCTCAGAAGCAGTTTTTTAACAGCCATGTGCAGTGTTTCAGGCCATTACAATGTGCCAAGAGATGCTCAAACTAATTAAATTCATGCTCCTTCTATAGTCAAGGGACTAAGCTAGGCTCTGACTTAGATCTTCTGAATTGACATCTGGAATACCCCAACTCTATGCACTGACTTTGTGGAGGTACCACCTCCTAATACCTGAAGTTACACGGAGAACAGTCCTCTTCACATTTTGGTGATATATTTTTGTATCATTGGGGAAATTTTTACTGTTGTTAACAACACATTTAAACCATAACATGGTCTAGTTTTCCAGACTGGCCTGCATGAAGATTATACAAAATATAGACCACCAATGAATTTCTACAGACTAACTGCCAGTGAGTTTACTCCACTGTTTGGCAGCTGGCAATCCAGACCCACCACATGCCCATTCCAGACCCCTCAAAACTCAATCTCCATTGCTGTCTGTACTCAATTCCCTCAGCACAGTCCCTAACATTCCCATGGGAGGTCTAACAGCACAGGCAGCATGAAGGAAGGGAATGACACAGGCTAAGCCATACATGCAAGGTGCTAAGTCTATTGCTTAAAGAATATCTGAGAGGAACTCACATATTACATTAAGTTGGCTTGTTTAAAAGTTTGAACAGAAAATAAAATTTAAAATTGGGTAACCGGGGAAGTTTTAAATAAGAGGGTCCAATTGTCATGTATAATACAGTTGGAGTCAATGATCTTAAGGGTCTTTTCCAACCCAATTGATTCTATGATTCTATAAGGAAATAAGGGCAAATTTTTCTAAGAACCAGGCTGAGAGCCCGGACTGAAATAATTTACGATGCTTCCTGTTGGTTAGGCTCTACATCTTCAGAAAAAAAATGATGTGGCACCATCAGGTTGTCTGATTCTGAGCTAGTGTACACAAGTGTAAAATTTCCATGAAAAATTACACTTTTTATTTCTGATTTGAAGACAAGCTGAGAATTAAATCATAACTGAACAAGAGATTTCCTAAAGCCAAAGGACTGTCTTTGGAGAAGGAGTAAAAAAGAGGAGTTAGTTGAAATACATCATAGCTTATTTGTTTGAGTAAAAATTCTAGTTAAACTTAAAAAATAAATCCCATAATGCATTACTTAAGAACATAAGAATGTTCATAGTTAGGTTTTTACATAGATACAATAAAAAATGTATAAACATTAAAAAATTACTAAAAGCTCACTACTTTAAAAACGGTATTAATGATCACTTGGTAGCACAATAAACATTTAGAAATACTTTAAAAATCAGTCATTTTCTATTCACACATAGTTCTCTTCTTTTTTAATAAAGCAGTATGTCCCTGATCACTGAAATTAATACCATTTTTGGATATAACAGTATCAGATTTTATATCTCAAATATTAATACACTTGTCTGTCATCCTATGTTATCCCCTTTTTTGATATAATCAAATCAATCAATGATCAATAAAATAATCATCCAACTAGTGACATCAAGGTTTTTTCATTTTGAATCTGAAACCTCTAAATACATAATAGGAGACTTCAAAATAGCAGATGGGGGTACCTGATAAAAGCTTTGTATATAATGATGTTTAAAAAAAATCCCAAAAGAGCATAAAAGCTGTTAAATAGTTAAAAAAAAAAGGTTTAAAAGAGTAAGATATTTTGAAGTCAGATAAATGGGGGAATATGAAAAAAAAACACCTTAAACAAATGGAAAGACGTTTTATTCTCTGTAATTGAAATAAAGAACTTCATGGCTTGAGAAATTCACACTTAATAAGTTTAATAAAACAAAATATTGGCTTAAAAGGAATATAATGAAACACATTGCCAAAAAAAGCCAGAATGGTTGATCATGTAAGAAACACTTGTATAGATTTCAAGAACATTTAGAAATTACGACACGCAATGATTTTTGGGGAGACTTTTAAATCTGCTTCAGAACTCAGACTTGTCCCCACAATCAGAGCAAGATGAAAATCTGCAGACAGACAGACTATCCTACTACAAATCTTGCACCTTCCTCCTGAAGCATCTGCTGTGGGCCACACTCAGCAACAATGGGCCAGATGGATGTTGGAGCTGATCCTTCTTAGAAATCTCTATGTTCCCTCCACTGAAACCGTACTAATTTTTTTCTGATACTACTAATACTTCATGTTATTTAATTGCATGACAGTTTCCCCCAAAAGGACACAGATTCCAGTAGAAAGAATGCCTATTAAGTTGTCATGTAATTAAAGAACAAGGTTAAGATAATTTTGAAATATTTTGTAGATTTTTCAGGTTTCTTTTGAAGCTGCATCTATAAAGATTTTGAATGCAGTAGTATAAAAGCTATAGCTTAAGATATATCACACCTGCATAGATGTTACCTGCATTAACTTTAAGCTACCTCTTTCAGTGTTTCCATAATGAAGACCAAGATATTTTGACATTTTAACCATAAAAATCCAGCTAACTTGTGAAATTTGTTTTCTCAGCAGCTACATCATAAAGAGCAGGAAGCCGAACAGATGGTTAATGAAAGAGAATTGAATTTTTGCATGTACCCAGAGTGTTTTAAACCACACCAATCTAAAAGATGACCTACAAAAAGTTTTTATAAATGAAAATTATTTGTGTTGAACAACCCACATAGAGAAACACTGAAAAAACCCCTGCTACCTCTGAATGTCCTTTTTGGCTGTGATATTTAAGCATATTAAATATAATTAGCTCTTTCTATAAAGAATAAATCATTCTGACTTCTTCTGGCTCACTATGCATGTAGTGTTCAGGTAACAGTTCACCATCTTGTGGATACATGCTAAATACTACTTTGAACTGTTTGAGGAAAGTAATGATTTTGCTAAGTTGGGGCACAATTAGAAATACAATGTGATTTGGCCACTTTGGGAAGCAAAGAGCTATGTACTGGGGCTGGGACAGCAGCTGTGGAGAGCTCACCATCATTTCTGACACAGCAGTATAATCGAGGATGTTTCCTTGCTACTGAAACAAAAGCAGATGTCTGTGAAAAAAACCCTTATTCTCCTCTCAAGCAGAATCCAAAGCTTTTATCTTCTCCTTGTGATTCTATTTCTCCAGTATTAGGCTAAGGATAAAAGTTGACAATCTTGCTGGAGTTAACCCCTTAGGGCAGATCTGCAAACATATACTGGGAACTGTGGGCAGAGTACCAGAACAATAAGCGTTTACTTGAAAATCCTGAATAACTGCTACAGAAGAAACATGAGTAAACCCAGTTCTCTAATTTCTGAAGAAACAGATAAAGGGACACAAGATTTATGCCCAGAATTAAAGAAAATCATCACAAATAGTAGCAGCACTAAGCGATTTACTGAATGTATTTAGTTGAACCTATAATGTAATCAAGAAGTTGGTTTTATTAGTATGTCCTTTTGTATGAATCTGAGAAATGATAAGCAATCAGTGAAGTACTAATGCTTGAATCCCTATACACCTTATAAAAACGCCTCTAGGTTCTTGTGCCTAACTAAAATCAAAGACACTTCCAACAAACAAATCATTTGTGATTTATCACATGATTTGTATCTGAAAAAAATCCAGGTCACATAACACAGTGCTTGTTTCTGGGACAATTAGGGCTGTTTGTCACTAATTTAGCTATCTGTGTAAAAGCAAGCTGCATTTACAGTTCACCAACTCAGAAAATCATTAGGTCGATTAAAGTGTTTGTTCCTTGAGGAAGACATACAAAACCTCCACCATCCGCTGCTATTGAAAAGCAGCTAGGACCAAGAAAATAAGATCATGCCTTTCCCTTGCATTTTCTCGTGGCTCCTCCTTTTCAGATCATTCATTTTTATCTGGCCTGTTGCTGAACCTGTCTCTTTAACTAGGCTCCGGACATGCTGAGAAGTAAAGCTGTGTGTTGGTGGCACAGGTCCAGTGTTGAAGGAACAATAAATTGGTGAGAAAGGAGAATTGCTGGAATCACACGAAATTACGCAATGGTTCTGTAGACTTGTTGAATTTGTGTGTTGTTGGGATATTATAATCTTTAATGACTTTCTGAGAAGTCCGTGTAGCACCAGGTAGACTTGGGGTAACAGCAGTGCATTTCAGCTTACAAAGTGATAATTTTTAGAAGAATTGCTACAGGCAGCAGTTCTTCCACAATTGGCCAGCACTCTTCTTTCTCACCAAGTTTCCATGCATCTGCCATTGCAATGATGTTTTAAACACTGAAAGTAACTACATCTGTCCCTCTGAGTTCACTGAGTACCTTTCCATTTTCCTCAGTTCCATAAATCTTTCTTTCAGCTGTTACTGTATGCCTTGATCTCACTTCAGAAGTTTCTTCACTATCATCTGCCTGCAGGAAACATTTTGTGGAGGTTCTGTGAATTGTATCAGACAGGTAAAAGCTGGCACTTGAATAATTTATGTCAGCAGCACATTTTCAGTAAGCAGCTTGGCCACCAGCAGCAAAACAGCGTCTCAGCAAAGACCTAGGTAATATGGAAAAAGTCTGAAGAGATCATTTTGATTACTCATCAGTGCAACACAAAATGCAGAGATGCACTGATGCCAGTAGCTAACCCATATTACCATCAGTTCCTTATCATATGTATTGCATTTAATGCTACTTTTCCCTATTTCTGTAAAATTATTTCCAAGTGACTGATTGACTCTTTCTTTATTATCAACAACATAAATTGCTAGGCTGGCATTTGAATTAAAAGATGAAGAAACAGAAAGAGAAAAATGAGACTGCTAGTTGACAGAACAGCCATTGTTCAGTCACAGTGGAAGACACTGTTTCATCAAGAGGGCCTCTGATGAAGCATCATGAAAATGTAACCTGATCACCTTTCCCTGACTTCCAAATGCAGTGTCACAAGTGAAAACAATAACTGAAAATAATAATTGAAAATCTACCAACTACTAGTCCTACAAAAATGAAGCTTCATACTGTTGGGTCAGAGCTTACTCATAGCTGAAGAGCTTACAGTGAATGAAAAATTAATGCAGTGTTGTCAGCGAAGTCTGCAAACATACCTGCAAACTAACACTAAAACCTTTAAGAATTTACTGTATTTTTTTATTTCATTTCCAAGGTAAGGAAGACAAAATCTTGAGCATTAGCCACTACTTGGTGATGCCTGATAGGATACTGTCTCCCAGTGTAAATGTGGGGTTCATAATCACTTCTAAGGCACATATAAAAGATACTTCTCTTTGATATGCTGTTCAAAGTGAAAACCCTGTTTCCAAAAATAGAAGTTCTAATAGGGGAAAAAAAATACTTACAAGGGGGTGAACATAGACGAAAAGTTAGTAGTGTGCTGTCTTTGGAATGAATGTGATCTGATATTAAGAAAAGGATGATGATATTTCTCATTTTGGAAGAGTTACTGTGCATTCCTATGGTTACAACAACAGCACCAATTATGTACACACTTCCTTTTAACAATATTTTTTAAAGCGCTTTTCAAAGGATGTTAGGATCATTATCCTGACTTGACTGATACAAAAATCAAGAAAAATACCACTGAAAAACTAACTAACTGAATGTCACGTGGCAGACAAGTGGAAACACAAATTTTCAAGTTTCAGTCCCGTACTCTTTTGGCAAGACCACAGTGATGCTTTCAAATGCCACTGTCCAATCAGGTGAGTGTTCACAGAATATATAAAGGCATTGATTATGCTTTTCTGACAAGCCTGGCTTGTAAGTACCTACTAAATATTACAGCAAGGAGACATTAGTGACTATTAAAAGGCTCTCCTTTAGCAAAGCCATCCAGTTGTTAATGGCTGGCAGGAGTTCAAAATTCCAGTTTAAAACAGTCTGTCTCTTTTAGATGCTCTTGCAGTCTTGGTCTTTCCCAGCTGTGACATTTATGATAGGAGTAAGAAAGACAGGCAGTAATACTATTCTCTGTATGTCTGCTGTAGCCATTCCCCTATGCTTTCATAACACAAGGAAATTCAACATGTAAAACTTCAATACTTCCCCATGTCTGTTACCTCTTTAGCCATCTGGTGACACTAATTCTTTAAAAGAAATAGTTTTGAAACTGAACAACTCAAGTAAATTTTTCTGTTCAGAGAAGAAAATATTCATGAGCTTTATCAGACATGGCATTAGTTGCAAAAAACTTTGGCTTGCTAAGAATTACAACAAACAGCTAGTTATTGAACCTAAAGATCTGTGTGCTAGGTACGAACTGCAGAAGGGAGTATGTTCTCTGTCCTCTCACCATCTTCACTTGCCTCCTCCATTAAAGACTGTTGGTTGGTTGCTTGTACCAGAAAGCTGCTGCTCTATTGCTAATCTATCTCAAAGTTACATCTGCTACAGAAATTTTCAACCAGGCCACAGCTGCCAGATTCTAGTCTCTTCATACAACTCAGGCAGCAGAATTAAAATTGGCCTAGAGAATCTGTTCCAAAATGTACAATGCAATATGTTATAGTACGTCATCCAACATTTAATACATAATGTATCATTGTCTAAATGCATTATCTGCAGTAATCTGCAGTATCTCCACCAAATAACTATTTCCCATTTCAGATTTATATTAGTGGGCCACTTTTTTTTTTTTTTTTTTTTTTTTGTAATAGTTCAACGGTATTTTGCTCAAAAAGTAGCAGGAACACTTAAGAGTGTTACTTAGAACAAGTTTTATTTTTGGCATAGGAGTGGCTCTACCTTTGAATTCAACACACGCGATTTATATTTCTAATTAGAAATTACATTGTGAAACATTAATCAAATAAGACAGCATTACTGTGTGTAAACGATACACACACAAACACACAGAGAGTATTTACAGTGTTAGATATTGGTGATAATGGCAAAGTATGTTTGGAAGATCAAACCCTGTTACTTTGTACTGACCTAAACTCAAACTGAAGTCCTTAATACATGATTGCTACAGCTAAGTTTTTATGATTTCCCCTTCTGGATGACAACAGAAACACTGATGTTCTGCACTACCTGCTATCTCAGATTTTATCTGAACTACTGCAAAAATTCACGTCCTACTAGACTGTTTTCTACAGCATTACAAAAGATGAGAATCCATTTGTTTGGGGATTTTGCTGCATGTTTGCCTTCAAAGTATCTTTGTATTGCAGCAAATAATAATGCTCATAGATTCTGCATCATCCCCTCCACCCTTTATTACAGGAAAAGTAGACTTCATTATTTCTGCTAGGGGTGTAAAAATCTCAGGGACATTCTGTGATCTCCTACCAATTATGAGCCATTACAACAGAAGAAAATCATGATGACCTAGCTTTATTTTAGCGAAGGAAAGCCATCTATACAAGAATAAAAAATGTTCATTTTTTTTGCTTGAGCACTGGTTTCCTGATTCCTGTTTTTTTTCCCAACCCATTGAATGTTCAACTCCCATTGTACAATACGCTCAAAATACAGGAAGGATACGATCAGTGGGCTTGATTTCAAAGATCAGAAACTACCACTGAACTAGATCTGACTGAGTTTAAATGGCCCCAGGGCACTTCATCGCCTTGGGATGGATTTACAGATCCAACCATTTAAGCACAAAGATATAGCTTTGAATGTATAAAACCATCCCACAAGCCCTTGCCTGTTATATGATTCAGAGGCATACATGATATTTGTACAGCTGCTGGAAATGCCAGAAACACATTCATTTCAAATAATCTGATTTAAAATCAAACAGCTTTGCAGTCCTTTATTACTAACCTGGCTGTTAAAGCTGGTGAAATGACAACAGAGGTAAAAATCTCCACCATAGCCATTTTACAAAGATCAGCTGCAGATCCTGCAAAAGAAAGTGATCTGTTTTCAATTTAAAGCATGCAAAAGGAAAATTTTTGTCTTGGAACTATGGCATAGGAATGAAAAACATCTGAAGATTCTAAATTGTAAGAATTTGCAAAACTAGCAGATTCAATTCATGTAATATGTGAAACAGATCATAAGATTAATAAATAACAAACTAAATAATTACATGTTAATTAAAACCAGAAAATAGTAATATGAAATTATGTGTTAACTAAAGGTGAATTTGTCAGTCACGGCCATGAGCTGAAAAGTTGCTTTTTATAAAAAAAATCATTTGACTCTAAATTGGAATTAAAATGTACCCATAAATCAATTAAAATTTAATGTCACACAGGGTTAGAACATTGTTTCAGTGCTACATTTCTATTTGGAAACTTAATTTTATGCTTTTTCATATTTCCATGTGTATGCAATGTATATTCATCACATTAC
The DNA here is from genome assembly GCF_015220075.1 of Falco rusticolus. Classification (NCBI taxonomy): domain Eukaryota; kingdom Metazoa; phylum Chordata; class Aves; order Falconiformes; family Falconidae; genus Falco; species Falco rusticolus. Next base: position 79,858,078 of record NC_051187.1, on the reverse strand, counting down.
AGTGTTAAGAGCAGTGGTGCATAAAACAGTGTCATGTTACATAATGGATTATGCATTTCTGGTGATCAGCAAGCAGAATGATTCTCCAGGCCTGCAGTCTGCTGAAGGGGTATGTTCTGAACCATGCAACAGGGGTTTAATACATTTTACATAAGATTTATCACATAAAATACAGCATCAATCCTTTAATTAAGGATTGGAAGCCATAATTCTTGGCCAATCAGATACTCCAAATGTACTAGACCATAGGTATCTTCTTTTTCACACCCCCTAACTCCATGAATTTTAAATTCTTTCTTCCAAATGGTTCAGCTTCCAGAGTAGGGATAAAGAACAGCCAGGTAGGCAAATGGTAAGGGTACTCTTACAGTATGTCAAGTTGGAAAGGACCCATAAGAATCATCAAGTCCAATTTCCAGCTCTTCACAAGACTACCTAAAGCTAAACCATATGACCAAGAGCATCACCCAGGTGCTCCTTGAACTCTGACAGGCTTGGTGCCGTGACCAGTTCCCTGAGGAACTTGTTCCAGTGACTGACCAGCCCCTCAGTGAAGAACTTTTTCCTGATGCCCAACCTGAACTTCCCCTGATGCACCTTCATTCCATTTCCTTGTGTCCTATCGCTGACCACCAGACAGATCAGCAGCTCCCGCTCTGCTGCCCCACTTCAGGAAGTTGGAGACAGTGATGAGGTCACCCCTCAGCCTTCTCTTCTCCAAGCTGAACAAACCAAGTGACCTCAGCCATTCCTCATAAGGCTTGCTGTGGAGACCTTTCACTATCTTGGTTGCTCTCCTCTGGACACAATCTAATGGTTTGATGTCCTTCTTACACTGAGGCACCCAAAACTGCACACAGAACTCAAGATGCAGTGTAGAGTGGGACATTCACCTCCACTGACCAGCTAACTAGGCTGTGCTTGATAAACCCCGGGACACAACTGACCCCTTTGACTAAGAGACTGAGGAGATGGACTTAACATCTCTTCTTTCTTCATGGTTTTCTATGACAAACTGCCTCCTCTGAATCCCAGACAGACTCTGTTTTACCCATTAACTACATCAAGTGCAGATCCACAGCTGATTATTGAGATGGCTATGCTTAATTGCAGGTTTAGCCTCAAATACCTATCTTATCTTCCTGTTCGAATGATGTGTCAAAGTGATTCAACACAACACAAAAAAAGACACACTGATATAAAAAGAAAGGATGTTTCAGCAAAGGTCAGGTAAATATCTTCTAAGTGACTGTGAGAAAAAAAATAATACACTTAAGCATTCAGTTCATCACAATACATATGTCCTACACATATTCTTAATGAAACAATGTAAATTCACAAAATACAAAAGAACTATCAAAATATATTTTTTCTGAGATATGATTTTTAGATACATGCTATTTAAAATATTTTAAAAGAAAATAACTATATCCTCCTGGTTGATTTTGCCACAATTATAAATCAATAATAAATATTGAAATAAATGGCTTGCTGTATGCAGTTAGGTAGAGCTGAATTATAATCGAAAAATATTATGCTGTACACTGGTAAAGACTATTGAACTAGGAAATATTCAAAAAGAGAAAAAACCCTATGAAAGAACTGTGGGAAATCCAGCTGTAGTAAGTTGAAGCTGGAACTCTAAGTTCCTCCCAATATTGTCATGCATTAGAAGAGGTCTTCTGCTATCAGTTGCTGCTACCATAACAAAAATGCAAACTGCTTAAATTACACTATTAGGTATCATTATAAAACACATATTAAATGCAGTTTCCTACACTAACTCTGATGAAATGTTTTAGCATAATTCACAAAGTTTTTATGGTCTTAAAATATTATCTCATAGCTGAAATCCTGAAATTAAAAAATTCTTGTAGTCCAGAATGATTTTTTTAATAATATTTGGGAATATTGAATATTTGAATGTTTTTAATCCTTGCTTCATCACACCTTCTAATATTACATGTTTTGAATAATTTTCAAAAGACACTATTTTTCATCAGATTTGTCCTCCAGTATTATTTGAACCTACAATGAAATATGATAATCTTATTATTGTAGTTACACAGAAGCAAGTGTTTTGTAGACAGTCCTGTGATAGCTTTGCCTCAGCTCCAAGCTCTTTGGACAGATGGACATAAGCAAGTGCTGCTCAGAAGGCTGTGTAGCTTTATTAATGCCACACTGTCCACGCAGCAGGACTCGCTATATTAGCTCAAGCATTGTGCCTTCAGCTGGAGAGGGCTGCTGGCCAGCTCAACAGAAACCCAGGTAAACTGAACACAAGTCTCTGAATAAGGTTTTACAGGCATGCCCAGTGTTACAAATATGCAAGCTTTGCTGCAGGTTCTATAAGCATGTTTTAAAATTCTACAGTTGGGTGTCTTCTACAGCAAGGCAGCCATCACTTGAGCACAACTACTATTCAAACAACAGGGTATATATTAGAATTCTAGATCTGTACATCTCCTTGCAGAGACAGTACTTAAATGCAGTTGCTAATTATAAGGAATGTCAAACATGACATAAATACTTAAGTAATTTTAAAAATTAAACATTAAAATGAATAATGTTGGGGGGGGGAGGAGAAAAAACACATGATCCTTTCAAAAGGAAAATTCAAAACACTTTATAAAAAGCATGCCATCACATCTAGAAAGCACTTTTTACTTGCCTGTAAATTGTATGCTTCCAATATAACTTAAAGACAACCCTGTCAGCATCACCAAATAAAAAAAATAATTCTTCCAAGGGGTAGTTTGGTAGGAGAGATCTCAGTCTTGGACTGCCAGCTCAGTTTGTATTTTTTTCTTTAAGTGGCTAAATTCATCAGATTAACAAATATTTGAGCACTTTATACTGATTTTTACATTTCCAACTTATATGGCAAATTTGCAATGTTTTCCTGTAAAAAAAACACCTTTTTTTTTGCCCTCCACAGAATTAAGTTTGAATGTTCATTACAAAGAATGAGTTGGGTTTCAAAACAAATTGCAACAATGCATGATTCTTGTAATGTATATTTTTTAAACTAAAGGTATCTGGCAAAATAAAAGTTAAAATCTGTAAGCAGCATAATCACAGAAACCCTCCTGGAGTAACAAACTATCAGAGCCAGAAAGGAAAATTTTTTAAGACAACAATACATCTGAAGCACTAAACTCTAGATATTCCCTCTATACATAGTTTGTATCTATACCTATTATTTAACTACCACAGAGCACTAGAGTGTATTAGAACATTGATATTGTTATGCTATTATACTGTTTACCGGCAATTTCAAAGGCAGACAGAATACATCATTTAAACTTCTCTTCCACAGTAGAATTCATGCCTTAGTAGTCTGCTCTAGTAGACTACTGTAATATTCACATTTCTGAGATTATCAGAATTGTTGTCCACTAAATCCAAGCCAAGGACAGATAAAGAGATAGGGAGGTACGTAGGAAGGTAGGCAGGCAGGTTTTTACCTTGAACAACAAAATTGACAGCCTGCCTCTCCGCTTGAGTACGTAGTTTGTAATCCTGTGCGTTGATATTAGCCAGTGGTCTTTTACGTCCCATTATGGAAACCACATAACCTTGTAGGATTTAAATAGAAATTAGCATTCTTAGAGTGATTAGCATTACATTTCAGAAATTCCTTTTAAAATAATATTTGTAGGTTTTGTAATGATATTTTTTGTAATGATACGCTGCCTGAGTCAATTTAATATTTTGCCTTCTGAAAATAGTCAGAGCTTCTCTTATTTAAACCTTAAATGTTTATTGTATATTTGATCTAAGAATTATTTCATTCAGAGAATTGGTATATTTTACACAAGGAAAACTTCTGTTCATTAAAGCTGTATTTTCATTAGGAATGTCTAATGATATACCATCAAACTCTCTCTGTGGGAGATGCAACTATAAATACCTAGCAGAATTAGCTATCTATTAGTAGCCATAATTAGAGCTTTCCATGCAATGAATAGTTTGCTTGGGAATAGCAGAGAAAAATCAATTTGTAGAGTAATTAAATCATTAATGAATATTTCCCAAAATTATCAAATAGTTTTGGGGAAACCCCCCAAAGTGATATCTTTTTTTTCCCATTTTCTTTATGTGGTATTTTCGAGTTCCTTTCACAGGCAAACTTCCTTAACTCTAGTGTGGTGGGCTTTTTTAGTTTAAAAGAAGCATATGAAAACACAGTTAAAGCTTTATGTTAGGCCTAATGATGTATTTTGCCAAAACAACTATTTCGAAGGGCAAGTGAGAGGAGTTGAGAGAGAAAAAGAGATGTGAGGATCCTCTTGTCAAAATAACACACACAAAACTTCATCTAAGCTTATCTTCAAAACTAAACTTTAAAATCATCCATGTTAAAAATAAATCTTTACAAAATCTTTCCTTATACTTCTGATCACCTTGACTATCCATGAATTTTCATTAGATACCACAGAAGTTGAAAGTGTCACAGAGTTTCACCTCCTCTTTGGCAACCAGGATATTCAAGCACATGTGGTAAGGAGGCTCTTGAGCCACAAAGTTATGACCTTACTATGGGCAACACATACACACTTATGTGCAGAGGATGAAGATGGTTATGCTGAATTAATACAGCTTTCTGTGATTTATTGTAATTCCAGGAGCCAGAAGTACCAGTTTTGGAACAAGGCACTGAATTATCTGGAGGTTAGGATATTATTTGGCAAATCAGTTTTTCCAATTTAACTGAGATTTTCCATGAAGTATCTAGAGATGGGAATCTTAAAACAATAGATTCTTAGGGAGAGACAGATTTACTGTAATTTCCTTATTCCTGTGGGGTGTCTCCACAACAGAATCACCCTTGCAATACTGATAGCTGATTAGATTCCCCAAACAAATACCATCTTTCGTATAATAGTGGCAAAGGATGCTTCTGTGTTCAAAGATTAATCTGCAAATACATATTTGAATGAGGTCTCAATGTAATCTTTTAAATATGTTGATAATGTCATCAAAAAACTGCAACAATATAATAACACATATATTAATACACTAACAAAAATATCTTTTTTTGTTATATGATACATGTACTTATCATATGATATATGCTTATCATGTCTACATGGAGTATCAGGCATTTACAACACCTAAATAAAACAACATTTATAACACTTCAATGATATTTGTCATGGTGTTGTGAACAGGTGGGTGCTGCTCACCTTTGAACTTCAGATAAGTAAAGTTACCTTATAATGAGCTCACTAGGTTGGAATGTTTTTATTGGAAAGTTGGAATCTAAGGTAGATTAACATGTTGACCTGCTGCAGAGTTTTTGAGCTTGTACAATCAAAACAGATTGTTCCTCTACTGCTAACAGTTAAAATAAATGGTTAATAGATGAGAGAGGAGCAGTGAGCACTAATTAGACAAGTGTGTTTCAATGACAATCAAGGACAATAGTTATGACACTCTTGTCTACTAAACTCATAAACCAGATTCTTGATAACAGAAGTCTGGTTACTGAAATTCATTCATCTTTAAGAAAAGAAGGCTAAGTTATTTTAAATAGATCAGAAATGCACAATAAATGTGTAATATTTTACTAGATATGCAATGTGAGGCTTAATTATAGCTAAAAATAGATTTCAAAGAGTTTAACTTTTCTTTAGTAATATTAATGAACAAAGGAATGCAATTGTGTGATACAATGCCAGTTCATGCTTCCGGTAGATTTTTAAGCCCTACAAAGTACAAAAAAGGAATACTATTAATTTTCGTGATTGGATGTTTCTATCATGACACTCATCCATACAATGATGGGTAATATTATATTGCAAATTTACTATTTATTTCTACAAAATGTCTTAGTACTGTATACCTTATTAAGAAACAAAAGAAAGCTATTTTGACAGTTCTGCTAATTAGCCTTTAAAAGACAATATTTCAAACAGCTCCATTTTCTCTCCTCAAATTACTGCACTCCTAGGATTCACTAAATGTAAATGAATACGTAGACTAACAACAAATTTGATGCAAGAAGAGTTTGCAGCTGCTGACTCCAAGAAGCACTCTGCACACATCTGTCATCACAGATACCACCTGAACTTCAAGAACATACATTCTGACGGATGCAAAGAAAAAACACAGCTTAAAAAAAATCAGCTCTGTAAATTGGCTCTTTGACTAAATGGCTGAACTTCCATGGTCCAGCAGCCATGTACAATATTTATTAAGTAAAAGATTCCCTGGGCTTTTTTGTGTTGGAGTACATTATATGTCAAAATGATGCAGTATAACTTGACATTAAGTAGGGTTCACTCTGAGAACAAACGTCTTACTCTGTTAGCATCTTTCTGAGAAAAGGCAGACAGATTTAACTAGCTTCTCTTAGGGTTAAAAAACAACAAAAAAAATCTAATTCACCAAGAAATTATATTTGGTCTTTTTTCTTGTCCTATAACTATCAGAATTTGAGTCGAGCTGAATCTTTGTCTTCACCACTATCATGCAGTGCTGACCAGTAAACAAAAATATTCTTGCAGACTTTGTATTACCTTTTTTTCGGCATTGTTCAATGGTTTTCTTTGTAAATTCATGTAATTTCTTGTATTTTTGCATAAAACTCTCTATAAATTGACTGGCTTGAAGGGGAGTAATTCCCAAGCAGTCAGCAAGACGTTCTTTACCTGGTGGTAAAGAAATTATCTTTATTATGCAATAAAGCAGTACAGAAATCCACTACATACAACAGCACTGTTAGATTCACAATTAGTGGAATTAGTCAAATTTACTTATCTCTATCTGATATAATATAATCATATTTTAACAAAGCAAATGTTTAACTTTGAGCTTGAATGTTTTACCAAAGTTACTGGATTAAGAATATATTTAATAAGAAATAACTAAGAAATTCCTAGTTATAATTTGTACCTATAATGGGGTTGAAATCTCTTTTGCTCACAGAATAACTTTGTTGCATATTACTAGTTCAGTGCTGAAATCTGTAAACTTTGAGGAGCAGATAAAGAGTTTGAAAACCATTTTAAACAAACACAAATACGAAGATCTAAAAGAATGAAGATCTAAAAAAGGATGGAGATGGAGCTGGTTGAGTTTAGCAAGAAGCTTTGGATTTGGTGTAGAAGTCACAGCAAAACCTAACTGCTGAAGTAACCAGCCCAAGTAGCCTGATTTTAGAAAGGCCGTTAAGGAGTCGGAGTCCCACAGATTTCAAACAATCTTAGGCTCCTCAATGTCTGTAAAAATCTGGGTCCAAGTTGTGAGATAAAAGGGTTGGAAAAAGAAAAAAAAAAAACCCAACAGAAAAAGTGTTTGAACAGAGAGAAAGAAGTAACAGCTTTTAGATAGGATATCAGTGCACAACATATATTATGTTGGATCTAAGATAATTTTAAAGATAAGGTAGAAAGAAGCTGAAGAGAGTTTTCTGGAGTGTCAAAATATAAGCTGAGCTGAAGTTTAAACACATTTATAAATCAAACGGATCCAGTAAAAATAAAACTTATATCAACATTAGTCATATGAGGTTTGAAAAAGATATATTTATGTCAGCTGCACAGCCACACAAAGCCAGCCCTGTGCCTGCAAATAACATAAACCAAGAAGCAATATCTAAAGGCACCAAAGGCATAGAATAGTTATTGTCACAGTAATACTGTCAAGAAAAATTATCTAGCATTTTTGAAAGGGAGATTTCAGCCACCTAAATGCCATCACTGTCAGTCTGATGGGCATTTCAGAACTACTCTGTAGCATTTTCTTCTCAGTCGTGCCAGGATCTGCATTGAGCTGCACAACTCTGGACAAGGTGCTAGAAGAAGAAATTCACAAGACATCCACAATGACTCTTGCTGAGCCATTACAGACCTGTACTTTCATTTGACATCTAATTAATTTGGGTTTTCTTCCTGGGTCACCAAATGACAAATCTATCTGCTAAAGCACATACTGTTAAAAGCTAGGAAACTGCTGTGGCTTCCTTAGAGAACTGCAACATCTAAGTTAGTCCATGTTATCCATTTAAAGAACTACTGATATACAGGACAAAGTATTGCATAAAATGGTAGGAAAATTAAGCCGCAATATCAACAAAGAAGTCTGAAAGTTTCCAAGGAAATGCAGTTCCTGGGAAGCAAAATGAGGGGGAAAAGTACAGCCATGGAATGGTGTCAGATCACGTTCCACAATGCAGGAGCATAGGCCATGCAAAGCAATGCTCAGGAGCAGACTAAAGCCTCCCTGAGCACTCTCCTTGAGTTATCCGTGCCAGGGGAATTGTTAGCAGCAGCCTATGAGTTTTAGTGTTCTCCATTCTGTAATATCATCTTTCAAAACTGAAAATACCATTAGTTTCTCTGCTTTTCATTTAAACACTTTGACATCCCTCTGTGTCAATTCAGGGCTTGAATATACTGCCACTGAATGGAATTTCTTACTTTACAGATGTTTAAGTTGTCTGTTCTTTAGTTTTACAAGATGACTGAGGCAGTAGCAGGTGAAGTGAATTGCTCCAAACCAAGCAAAAGACTGCAATACTGTCATCCCTCTCAATATTTGGTGTATTTATTAAAATACCAACTCTTAGCTAAATATATACTATTTTCTACCCTCCAGGATTATAGAAAAAGTCCTTCAAAATATGAATCAGGTGTAACCTAAAGCCAAGAAAACAAAAAGAAAAAAAGATTACTATTTACTACAAGATTTTCATTAACTTCTATAAGCTTAATACCGGCAAGCTCCTCAGGGAATGCTTCTGTATTTTTCAGTCCCAGAAGAAGTGAAATAAGTATTATTCATACTCTTCACTTCTACCAAAATGTCTCCTTAATGAAAAGTTAGCCATCTTTTGAAGGGAGACAAATGGTGGGTGGAATTTAGTCCATCAGTTTCAGATATCTAACAATTATTTTATGTCAGCCCAGTTTCAATCTGAATAGTTTTATGATATCGCTCCATGCTATGTCTTAATTAGAATCTGATCACACTGTTAATGAACTGAAGCATCTTATTATCTTTCAGGTGCTTCAAATAACCTCATTTGGGAAAGAGAGAGACAAAGCAAAAACAAGCATATGAAGATATTTAAATCAAGCAAATGAAGATATTTAAATCAAGCACTGCTGCACTGAAATATTTAGTGCCTGCTACAGAGCAAGTGAGGGAGTGCCAATAATCCTCTACAGCATGGCTAGACAGACATAGGCTCTAGCCCCTGTAACAGGCATTTCCTTTTCTACACTGACTATATACAGAACTACAGGACACTAATCCGGTGGTGATTCAGTCTGAGAACGTCAAATATCTGCCTGTTCCACCCGGAGAGGAGGGAACAGATAGGAAATGTGTAATATTGGCATGGGCCAAGGGGCAAGGGGTGCTAGTGCCTGCATTTGGTGAAATAATCTAGTGATGAAAACAGGCTGGAAATGAGAGATTTGATTCCAGTCTCAGCATGGGAAGATCTGAATTTACATTGCAGAGAGCTAGTCCTGGACTTTTTTAATACAAATTTGCAACACAGATGTTTAAAATGCAATACAGCTTAGTGTAAAAATGTACATGTATATATATGTATTTATTCTTTTGTGTGTGTATAAGCTACACTCACCACTATACATAAAATAGGTATTCTGGAGAGCTGAAACTGGAGTGTTTTTCTCCCCTTCCCAGTTGAATGCCCTGAACAAGAAATTGAATGGCCTTGGCCAGCTCTGCCTTTGGTGTTGGTTTTGGACAATTGATGACCAACTGCAAGAGATGGTTTAGAAAGCATTTGTACCCAGGAATCCAAGACATAGTTTTAAGTGCTTCCAAGTTAAATAAAGCCTGCAACCTAGGGCTTTGATATGCTAAATGAGTTTTCCAAGTACTCATCTTCTCTAGAGCTTTTGGACTTCTCCAGAAGACCTACATAAAGTTTAGCTAGTTGTTCACTAAAACGAATTCACAAGAGCTTGTAGGCTGATGATACGTATGTCTTCCCAGAAAAGGTAATTCTAAACACACAGGAAGCATAAGAAGAATTGGGCATCATTTAAGAAACGGAAGGCAGTTTTAGAAAATATGCAGATTGCCTTGGTCCTAGACAAATCAAGGCAGGACTTAGAATGAGTGACAATGTGGATTTTTTTGCATGTTTTCTGCAGTTGTGAAGAAACAGCAGCAAACGCTAAGATCTAACACTTTCATACTGTGAGCATGACTGAGCACTGGCACAGGTTGCCCAGGGAGGTTGTGGAGTCTCCATTTTGAAGACATTCAAAAGCCATCTGGACACAGTCCTGGGCAACCAGCTCTAGACATCCCTGCTTGAGCAGGGGGGCTGGATCTGATGACCTCCAGAGGTGCCTTCCAACCTCAGTCATTCTGTGATTCTGTAAGTGTGTTTTGAAACAATACTGGAGTTCTTTATAATTTTATTGCAGTTATTCTCACCTCTGTCTACATACTGGCAGAATCCAAAGTCCACTCAAAATTAAACTCATTTTAGCTAAAAACAAATGCTTCAGTTACACAGCAGGAAATAAATACAAAATCAGAGTAGTCTTTGTATATGGCAATGTGGCTGCATTAATTTGATAATTTTGATACTGAGTAGATCATTTCATAATGCTTGATGAAAATAAAAATGCAATACTCTGACAAACTTTCATTAATCTTTAGAAGTTCAGTCTATTTATGTTATGTATAAAGTGAGAATCTACTATAACTGTGCTTCTTCTAAAAATGCCTACCTGCTCCATAAACCACCGAGTAAACTATACGCTTTGCTTGCTCTCTGTCAGTGTGTTTCACTTCTTCACTTGGAATCCCCTTCCTAAACAAGCAAACAAAAATCAAATTAGTTTTAACTGAAATGTATAACTTTTTATCCCCTCAGAAAATGTATTTAAAGTCAGTAGCCATTTAATAACTACAGACTTGTAAGATACGAGCAGAAGCACTTAGAAGGGAAGAAGGGATGTTGTCTTCATCCAGGAATACAAAACTTCTTTATAAATTTTAGTAGTGATAGCCCATAGTAAATTAAACTCTTTATTTTAGTCTTCATCTTCTCCTTTCCCTCTCTTTTCAATCAAATTCTTGGCTACGAAAAATCCTACTACCTTATTATTTAGTTCTTTAGGTTGAAGAGAATTCAGTACTGACCCATGAGAAAAATTAAACCTTTCCAGCAACAGCATTTCTTCAAGACATGACATATATAGAGACTCAAAGCATAAGTCTGACCTAAAGCTTATTTAAACAAAGGTTGTATCAGGGCTTCACTAACAGGAATATCCAACCTTTTATCAGGAATGATGACTGATAAAAGCATGCACTGAATCTCTCCATATGTCTTACACAGCTCCACGATGAAGATGCTTCATAAAACAGCAGCACTAGCTGTTTCTTAACTAGAGAGCGTAGCCAATCTACTACCAGCAAAGTATCATCCTTCCCAGTTTCCATTCACTCACCAACTGATGTAAAACAGTCCTATGAAAGGGCTAATAGATCTAGCAATTTGCAAATCAAAAGCTAGGACTCTGCAACTGGGTACGTGCCACCTATGGTTCTCCTTACCCAAAGCTTCAAAAAGAATACTGATGTTACCAACAACTGAAAACACTTAAGATTTTTGATTCTTGAGTTTAAATGGAAGTGCATTGGGGAGAATCTAGATTATCTACTCATGCTCTGAAAACAAATACCTACACAAGTTTTACACAACATAGCAATTCATCTTTATCAGAGACACTTGCTGACATATGCACCATTTGTTAATGTCTCCTCATGAGTCTGCTCATGATGATTTGTTTACATTTTTAAAAGTAAAGTTTGCTATGCTTTGTTATGAAAGTTTTTTGCCATGAAAGATGCTTTGTTGTGGAAGTTTTAGCTGACAACCTTTAAGAAAATGGCATATTTCTGTGTATCTTCTCAAAGAAGAGTCTTCCACCATTATTATGATATTCACACACCTAGAAAACCAGCACAGCCACAAATTTTTGCTTGGCCCATACATTGGTTTTAGTCAAGCCTATGCACAGTGCTGGTATAATTAGGCCCTCTGAACGATAAACAGGTAGATAAAGAGTGCAATCAGATTTAAGCAAATCCTTACAGCAGTACAGATTTTTTGAAGAGAAAAAATAAAAGTGAATATGATTGCAAACCTTCACTGAGCAAAAAGTCTTCAGTTTGGAGAAGCACGCGTTGTTCCTTTGAATGCTACTAATTGCTCATAGATAAAATGGACTTTCCACTGCTCATTTTAGGCTGAGAAAGATGAAGAACCAGATAATCTAATACATCATGTTTTCCAGCTGTAACAAAGACTATTCCCACTTAAGTCAACCATGTTGGTAGTTGGAGACACTTATAATTTACCTTCGTAGTTATGGTCAAAAGTTCACAGCTCTTTTGAATAAAGTAGGTTGGGATTCCCAAATGTACCAGAGTAAGAAGACAAAGGGGCAATCAAAGCTAGTAAGAACAGAATTAGGAAACTAGACATCATTAAGGATTTCCTGAAGCAACCTCTGGCAGAAAGTCCACAGGAATTTCCTGTAGAACCTGGCAGAAAGTTACATATACACTTGAGAAAGCATCTATCCACAACCAGGAGGGAAAATAGAATCTGATAAGAGAGTAGATCTTACCTAAGGACCTTTCTGAGACAAAGAATCAAGACTGAAGAATGCTGAAACTAGGGAAATAATACAAAAATGTAATACTGCTTTCCTAATACTGCATAATTTGAACTAGAGGCCTGGAGAAGGCAAGAGATAGGAATACAGTAAGAGTTTATTTGCAGAGTTACTTAAGTCTGAGGCTAGAGATAACTGAGAGGGAAGGAGTCAGCAGGGGGTATGTTAGCTGCTCACTTCTCTGAAAAAGAAGGGCTATAGTAGAAAGAAAACAGTGGGTAAGAAGTCATGGAGATTTGTAGAGGAACACCCATACTCATCAGATCATGGTACTGAGGAAGACACAAAACGAGAGTGTTGCTGGGAGGGACTGGTGGTTTGAGAGAAGCTTTAACAGTGAAAGAAGACGCTAGAACTTGATTAAGTGCACAGTGAGACCCACTGCTAGGATTTTAAGGATGATTTTGCATTATCCGAGCTCCCACTTGAAAGGTCTGACTGGGAAAAACAGAAAAAGACTTATTGCTGTAATCATGATAGGCAGTGTCAAGAGGAGGATCCTGTGTTTCCATTGTAAGCAATCACAACAAAACCTTGTGTTACACAGTTATTGGTGCAGATGTACATGCATCATACAATCATGGCAATCACGACAGTCACTTAGCATTTCCTGATCTTTGGTTAGTCATGAAATACAAGAGAATCAATTAAAATTTCAGAGTTTTATGTAAAATATTTTGTAATATAATGCTAAAACCAAAGTAGTCAGTCAACACCTCCTAGTGTGTCAGAGTGGGAAATGGGAGGACTTGGCAGAGAGGCATTACACCTAGCACTCTGTACATTTGTAAATAAATGTACCACGTTTAAGAATCCGGAATAATAAAGTATGAAATTGCCATATAAATCAAAAGTGCTTGAGCAAACAAGTCATTAATCAAAATTATCCCTTTTTTTCTAATAATGAAAATGTTTTTTTTTTTTTCTGTTTGTATTGACAATGATTGGTTTCTACTTAGGATGCTTAATTCCTTCTGTAATAGAGTGGTGGCATCCCTGCAGTGTGAGGTGAAGACTATTTATTCCTTTGGATAACAAAATGGTGGGGGCTTTTCTGGGGGTTTCTAATTCTTAGAAACACAGCAGCTATATTACAAATGCCCAGTGGACTTTCTTCTTCAGCCTGTTTCTTCTACAAGCAAATTTATATTTGTGGTAATTTATTTGCTTTAATGGGTACTGTGAGAACCTATTTGAAGTTAAAACTTTCATTTTGGCTTTGGACTCATCATGGAATACCATGATATTGAAAAGGAGACCTTGTCATCTGTTTACTTGTGTAAGACAAAATGCTGAGCGTTGAATTGTAGTATAATGTAAAACAGATCTATAGTGGCGATGGATTGTTTTTGAATAAACTTGAATCTGAAAAGGAAGATGACTGGGCATAAAAGCCTTAGCTGCTGGGCCCCAGCAGTGACACGGATGCAGACTTCAGCTCACCCAGTACTGCATGTACGCCTGGAGCAACAGGAAGAACATTAATGCAATGTAATAGAAATCGATGCAGAAAATAAAACTCAAGAGAAGAAAGAATTTGGTGCAGGTTTTGTTGTGGAAATAGCACAATTTCTGAAGTCATGCAGGAAATATATATGCAGTTATTAGTTCTAGCATGAAACCTATTTTTCCATTTTATCACATCCTTCTCATTACTCTCTCTCAAATACACTATTTGTTCAAGTTTGTAATCAGTATTATCATCATCATCTTCAAATTCCTCCTGATCTGCATCTCCAAATGTGCAGTATTTCACCTCCTACATTCCTGTCCTTGCCTGCATGTTTATTTCCACATAGCTGATCTGTTTGTCCATCTTTCTTCATTTAGTACTGCTTTACAAGTACTTTGCTTTATAGTACTTTGAAACATATGTATTAGGTGGAATAAAGAACAGACTTCAGTGCTGAAAAACATGTTCAGGTTAATAGATCTCATTATTCTTGGAAGAGTTTGCAGAGCTAAACAACCTGAAAAGGTCCATCAGGACAGCAGAACAACTTACAGCTGAAAACTGTAGAAAAATCTAACAAACATAGTGAGAGTAGAGATATACAAACTCTTCAAAGAGGTGGTTCTACTAAAAACTGGGCTGTATGTCTGAAAGGGAATAGCTGCCTAATTCTTTGAGTGAAAAAAAAGGAGAAAAAATTACTAGCAAAACAGCGAAGAAGGATAACATCAAGTTATTAGTAAGAAACATACAGTGCAGATATGAAACTTAATGGGTGCATGGAACTTATTACTTTTACAGAGATAATATCTTGAATATTTTCTGTGATTTCTAAAAAAATCACTATATGTTTTCATATATTACTGGGGTCTTATGGACACCTCAAAGAGTTCCTGCTGAATTAAGTCTTAAGTCCTTAAAACATATGAATACCAAGTTTCCTTATACCCAAGAAAGAACAGCAATCGTATTTGTAATTTTAAAAAGCTTAACTAGAATTACACATTTAATACAGAGTAGAGATCTGGATGGACATATTTTTAACCTGTACAGAATAATAAAAGGAAAGAATTAATGCCAATTTTAGTAAACAGAATGAGCACACACAGCATAAAGTATACAAACACAAAAAAAAAATCAAAGAGGCCACAGGGCATAAAGTTTGAGCAAACCCACAATAAAACTTTGAGAACAGGTAGATTTGGAGAAATGGAAGGAAATTAGTTTTAAAAGAATGCGATAAGACATTTCTGGGAAATGTATGGTGACGGAAGTCGTCTGTTTATGTACCGGAAAAGGCAGAACAAACTTTCAAACAATGTCTGGCAGACATGCGTTGCCTTGATCTGCATTACATTACAGTCAAGCTAAGCTCAGTCATAATAGCCACAAATCTCTTGGCTGCTCTCCTGCATCTGCCAATTAATCCAAGTCCTAGCTGTGAGTTGTTGATGTGGGAAACGAGATGGAGTGCCATTAAATTCATTTTATACATGGTCATTAATGTCCAATAAATGAGTGAATATATGAGTGAACACACATTCGTTCATCTGACTTTTTACAGCCATTTTTAATTTCATCAGTGAACTATACAAATCTCTCATTTTTAATCACCTCTTGCTATTAAATAGCAGATGAGGGTTGTATATTTTGTAAGTTTGTGCCTGGAACTTTGTGTTGGCATACGAAACTGGTACAATTTACGTCATTAGTGACAACTGCAAGCTTTAGAAAAGCTCGGTTTTACAGAGGTATCATCACGGGATAGATCATGTAGGAGGTAAATTTTGAAAGCTTACTTTTTCAAGTACATTGGCCTTATTATACCTAAGGCAAGCGGAATATATACCACAATATATGTGAGCATCCTAAACATACAGAACAGACTGGCTACACATAACCCAGTCCGTTCACTGTTAACGCAATGCATAAGAATAAGCAATATTTTGAAAGCTGCTAGTCCGTGACTAAAGGAAAATGCTGACAAGGCTCAGGCGTAAGCTGTCTCAGACATTTTTAAGTTAACATGTGGAAACAATCTTGGAACAACTTTTTCCTGGCTAATCTCTGTTACAAAATACAGAAAAGGAAGAGGATGGGAAACAGTTTTCCTGAAGCCACTGTCACACCAAAACGGATCGCTAGTTTTGCCTCACATGTCAGTCAAGAGCCAGGCATAAGGTACATGCAATTATAAATCATCTAGATATTTTTATCATGTACAGTTTTAATGTATGGTTTGATACAGAATGTCCAGTGAAAACCATGTATATATGCCTTCTATAACTGAGGCATTTATACAACTATGTTCTAAACAAAAAGTAGCTGGATTGTCTTCCTCATAAGAAGAGCACAGAGCCATCAGAATGAAAAACAGAATTTGTCTAGGCTGCCTAGAAGAGTGGAAATAAAGTTAAGATACTTTTCTCAGAAAAGGAAAGAAGCATCTTTCTGATGCAGCCTGATTCTGAAATACAGGCTAACATCTTGTCAGAAGGGAAACAGCAGGTGAAATAGCTAACAAAGATAGACGTTTCTGATGTAACCTAAGTATATATAAAGTCATTTTATTCTTTTTTTTTTATCTATGTCACTTCTAAACACGTCTCAAGTCTGATTCAGATGTTACATCTAATGCTTGTATTCACATTTTTATTGTAACCTGGTTTGATGAAGTGAGATAAAAGGTTACAGAATACAAAGAAACTCCTCACCCAAGGATATGCACCAATAAATGAATCAACAAACTAGGCATCTTCTCCTTATCTAAAGGGTAATCACTCTGGCATCAGGAAAGGCACAGCTGTCTTCCAGTGGCCACTGCACACGTTGGAGAGTCTCTGGCATGGATCTCCCATGTAAATATAGGGGTCGTGTACTTAAACACTGAGGGTAGAGGGTCACAACTTCCCACTTGTGGAGTTTAAAGTTGTGTTTTATTTAATTAGAGGTTTTCATAAAAGCTTTTAGTTGTGTTCAACTTCTTTGAATGAAAGACTACAGCACTGTCAGCTTGATGTCATCCTTCCTGTAGTACAGCCAGCTCTGCAACATTTTAGTCACTGCGTCTTTCCCCTCTTTGTATGCCTGCCACCTTACCACATTGCATTTTAAACTGTTTTATACCTATTTAGCACCAGGAAAAGCTTTATAACCCCTGTAAACTCTTTTGCAGGACTCCAGAAGCACTTTAGGATTTTAAAAGTCCTTCCAGTGATTAATCATAAAATAATTTGAGTAGCCTCTATAGTCTATTGCATGAAGATTTATTTCATTAGTCCTCAACCTCCTTTTAAAGAGCTTTCATGTATTTTACAGAAGATAAAGACACATCTTTTCAGCTTGCTCTGTGGGCCAAAAGTCTTCTGTTGATTTTACTACTCCTGTTTAAAGGAGCGAGGAACCAGATAATTGCAACAAAGTCATGTCATAAATTATAGCTATCATCAGTAACAACTGGTTGAAAGATTTGTTTGGGAGTACAGTGATGCATTATCTTTATTAAGATATTTACCTGCATGTTGATGTCCCACATATTGGCTATTGAAGACATAAATTAGCTAGCATCTATTTTCAGTGCTCTTGACAAAAAAGGTAATTTAGAGATTTTTCTTTAAAAATGCACAATTCTGGACATCTGTCAGAACAGAAAGTCCCTGACATTGATGAAGGTGCTTGAAAGAGCACATTCAATCCTGCAGCCTTCATCTTTTCACTCCTTCACTCCTGCAGGAACAAAAAAAGGTTTTCTTCTCACATTTCTAGTCTCTCTTACATAATGAATTACACAGACAAGTGATACTTGTGATTGCTGAAAGAATTAATTTACGAGACGGTCTTCAGGTCTACAAGCACAGAATAAAAGGAAGTCAGGGTAAGTAACTCACAGCTTCAGATGCCAGTATCAACATCAACAGTGATGAGCACCATCACTGAAAGAACAAATAAATGTAATCAGATTAAGGGGTCTATACAAACTGGGATCACATAAATTTGTCAGAGGCCATTTGTATAAAACACTGATGCCAGTGATCAAATGCAAATTAGTGCATTTAGAGTTCTTTCTTCACTTGCCACTTATATTTTTCAAGCTTTTCTCTAAGAGGCTTCAAAACAGTTAAGAAGGAAAAGAAGCCACTTTGGGAGATAATACAGGTAGCTGTAGCAGAGTATCAAATAAATACCCATCTTGAATCTGTTAGAAGTCTCGTAACGTTATAAAGAAATAGATGGACCTTCAGAGCAGCCTTTAGATATATACTAGAAAAGTGAAACAGAAGGAAACAGAGTTCTTCATATATGATCAAAAGATGATGTAACTGCCATCTCAGATATTACATGGAACAAAACATGGAGCTATAGTACTGTTAACAACAACGTACCGTTTGCTCAGGAAGAACAAGCGGGGGAAGAAGGGAGGAGATGTCACACTACGTCAAACTGCATCCACATAGTTCAGAAAAAAAATAAGCAGACTTTTAAATATCTTGGTAGGGCAACCAAAAGAGGAAGAAATCAGTCATGCTACATATGAGGGTCTTGGCCAAATGGGTTCTGCAGAGAGGAATGTGATACTTCATATCCCATCTCTTTCAATCTTCACTAAAAACATCTCTTGCAGCTTAAATTTCTATTATGCCTACGATTACAGTGAACAAAAGGCAAAAGTAAAAGTGAAGAATGAATTGCCTTTGCATTCTTGACTTCATCAAGATTTAGCTTGACGCTAATGTTAATTGGGTTAAATGAAATAAATGGAAATATTTTACTAAGGCTCTGGAGTGTGCTTCATAAAATGTAGCATTTTACCAAAGTCACTCTAGAAGGAGATGACTATTTGGAGATAGCTTTTGAAAAACAAGAAAGCCTCTTCATGAAATTAGCAAAGCCAAATCTTATCAGACAACACCACAAAACAATTGAAGACTGTCCAACCTCCTCAGAGCTTGCTTTTTTACTAGTTTTTGTGTTAGTTGCGGTGGTGACAATTCTAAAACTTTACTTTTCATTTATACTAGAATGCTAAGAAACTATTTAATACGCAGTAAAAATAAGCTTCCAGTGACAAAATGAAGCTTACTGGTTAAACTTGTAGTTAACAACCCAGTTTATTTAAAGCTGTTGTTTAGTTCTTCTGAAAACAAAAGCCATTATGCTTCCTGAAGACTTTATTCCCTCTGCCTTATTATCTGCTTGTCTAAACAAATGTCACAGCTGTACTTCTCCAAGGGACTGTAAACTACAAGGTGAAATTTCCATAAGCTGCCATATAGACAGTCTGTCACAGTGCAAAGTAAGACAAGTGTTAAATTTCATTAATATCAACTATTGCAAGTGAGCTTTCAAAACAGATAGAAATTGCTTTGCTGCAAAAGTAAAACTGTTAACAGATTCCACACCAACACCCATAAGGTGTTGAACTCGGAGCTTAAAATATTTTAAAACTCTGGTTCTGAGAAGGCAAACTGAACATCCTCCCTTTTACTAAATTTCAGCATTTATAATAGTTATTCTTTTAGGGGTGAAGTATGGGACAAGGGAGTAGGTAGAGAAAGCAATAGCTAATTAAGCCAAGACATGAATGCTCTTTGAAAAAATATACTGCAATAATTAAATATCACAAGCCAAAAACCTCAATCTGTCTTCTATATCTCCACAGAAAAAATCAAATATATATACATATATATTTAAACCTTCACTTGAGGAGACAGAGCTACCAAACAAAGTTATTCCAAAGGCAAAACAAAAATTATTACAGCTATCATGCACATTATATTTGCAAATGCCACAATTTTCAAGAGTTTCCTGTCAGAATCTTCTGAGGAGTACCCTTCAGTACAATTCTTTTATTATGCAAAAATGTAACAGTTACTACAAGCATTCATTATGAAACAGACATATTTCACAAGTGTTGCTTATTGAGAGGGATGAAAATCTTAATGTAGAATGAGTCCTTGTTGCCTAATGCAAACAAGACTGATTTACATAATGATGCTTCTTCAGAACAACGATTTTATATGTTAGCCTTACAGAAACTTAAGTAATGAACTTTACCATTAATGACATACTAGGCTAAAAACTCCTACACCAAAACTGGAGACACAATCTGAGGATACAATTACATCTGACTTCATGATGTTTTCAAGCAGATATGAGACTGTCTAATCCCAAAGTGAGTATAATAACAGGACAGGAATGAGAAACAGTAATGCAATATACAGAGATCTTAGAGCTTGTCTTCCAAGCTATTTCACAACAAACTCTTCTTCAACACAGCAAAGGGGAGAAGAATTACATAGCATCCTGACACCATTTCCCCCCTCCAGACTCTAGTAATTGTGAATCTACTCCTACATGCTGCACAGCTTGAGAAATAAACCCTTTCAGATAGTCTAAAGAATAATAGGCACTATTGCTTTTCTGCAAGCTATTATATTTGCAAATAAGAATTATTAAAGTATAGAAATTTTGTATAAAGTAGGGAATAAGGAATTAGAAACAGAGAAAAGATGTAATAATTGATCATGGAACAACTAGGAAACAGTGCAGTCCGGCTGTGGAAAAACACACAAAATTTTAGGACATGTCAGGTGAGCTGTTTCCAATGACAGGATGAAATCAGTACTGCTGTACCATATACTGGTGAGATTTATCTGGGGTAGTTAGCATAATTTGGTTACTATGTTCAAGAAACATTAATTTGGTGGTGGTAGGCTACCAGAATACTGAATAGAGAAAAAAAAAAAATCAACCATGTGAAAGGAGACACTGACTATGTCAATATTAAGAAATTAAACCTGCCCATAAATATTCTGCAGCACTGGGGCTAACTGGAAAACACTACCACATATGCATACTTCAAATCTCTCTTACTATCCAAACATGATGCTCCATCCAGCAGAGTGGTGGAAATGATCCCTGGCCCATGATAATTCAGGAACTGTGCCCAGGAACTGTTTGTTCCAGAGCCATGACTATGATAGGGACAAATTTACCAAGCCAGTTTTTGAGTGCCAGCAACTACAAACATCCTTGACACTACGTTTATTAGAATGAAGGTAGCCTCTCAAGTCATCTTTCTTTGTTTCATCCATCATTCTGCTAGCCCAGTTTCATGGCTGTTCCAAAATTACGTTACGTTTCTGACCCATGATACAAGTATTCCTGAGACTGTGCTCTGGTGAAGAGATTTCAGAGGTAGCTGAAAAAGCTAGTTTTGGTAAATACAGCAGTCTAGTGAAAAAAGCCCCTCAGTGCCACAGAGGCTTCTTTTCCTTGCCAAGAAGAAATACAGATTAATGAATGTGGAATTCCATGTAGTCATAACCAGCTTCTCCTAATACTA
Source organism: Falco rusticolus (assembly GCF_015220075.1). Classification (NCBI taxonomy): domain Eukaryota; kingdom Metazoa; phylum Chordata; class Aves; order Falconiformes; family Falconidae; genus Falco; species Falco rusticolus. Next base: position 79,836,591 of record NC_051187.1, on the reverse strand, counting down.
GTTCATTAATACATGTTGATGACAAATGTCCTAAGAAAGTTTGTTTTGTTTCCTTAAAGAATGAGAGCTGAGAACACTGTGGATTGCCTTCCTGAAGCGTTTATACAAAGCAAACACTGGGGGGCGAGGAGAGCTAATAAAGCTAATGGGCAACATTGGCAAGAATAATAAATACAGTATATAAACTGTAGAAATAAATATAAGGTAGAAAGTAAAAGGAGTTTTCAAGCCAAAAGAGGAATGGGGAATTCAACAGCTCTTCAACAGCAGTATGTAGGTTAAAAGTAGTTCTAAGCTGAGACACTACCAGTTTATGAACAGGAATTTATGACATTGTCACCTTAAACAATGTTATGACCAAAAAGGTCCTTTTAGTCTTATACTCCTGTGAAAGACCAGGCATACTCTTGCCAAACATAAAGCACTAACCAGCAGTGTGAGAGATTCTGCCTTTCTTTTTCTTAGAGCTCTTCTGAATGCTTCTCTGTTTCTTAATAACTGCTGTCACCTTGTCAGCATCTTTTCCTACCACAGGAGACCACATTTATTCTCACAGGAATTCAAGCTTATACTATAGCACCTCATCGGTTTAAAAAAATTCTCAAGATTCCTAAGAAATCTGCAGTGATACAGCAGCAGGAGCTGCAAGTGGTACAGCCTTATTCACAACTATTTTACCAAATAAGCTATTATTAAACACCAGATTGCTAATGAGTAGTATCTGCCCAATTAGACTTTTTGCCACAGAATAACTGTCCTAATGTGACTTGATTTGGAAGAGTGTGCCTTCCCATTCAAACTGAAATTGTCTCTCTCTGAACTGCACATATGAAACAAATTCTTGATTCCTCACTTTTTATCAGCAATAGTCTGAATAAAAAAAAAAGATACAAGATACAAAATGAGAGATATTTTAGATATTGATCAGAACAGAAACAATACATAAACAATGAGACAACGGATAAGTACTAAAATTTGTTCAGTTGAAAATACTGCAGAGATTATTTCTTCAGAATCTATTTTACAAAAGAAAAATAAGCAGAAGCGTTGTAACTAAAAATGGTAACAGTACCACAAAACCAGGTAATCCAATGATAATGAAAGAAAAGTTATGTTAACCCTTAGTGAGACATCTGGCAGGTAGCACTGATTTTAGGATCTCTAGATTTACAGCAAAGCAATACTGGTTGAGTCACATAGCCAGGCTTCAGAGCTGAAAGATCACAACAGTCACATACCCCTGAACAGAGACTCCAGTAGGGATACTCAGTTACACTTATTTAAGGGGACTGCCAGATAATAAACATGAAAACTTTTCTCCACTCTCTTCAAAGGCAGGATTCTGGAAGTAACCCTAAGTACTCCATGGTGAAGAGTAGGCATGTTTGTAATTTGTCTTAATCCTGCAAAACAGTTTCATGATCTTATATGTGCTCAATGGCATGGAATGTCTCTTCTTCATTGCAACTCCAAAACCCAAAGATTTCATTATTTTGCAATGTATGAAGTGAAATGAGTCAATCCAAATTAATTTTAGACTTGACACTAAGCTCATAAAAGGGAGAAATTAATCCAACAGACTACATGTTCTAATATCTGATTAGAAGTGCATGAACAGCCTGGACTAGCTAAAAAAGTCTTTAGACAAAGCTGAAGATCTAAGAGTCCTAAGCTGGTGTATCTCGTTATTTAGACAATGAACAAAACAGAGAGAGCTCTAACCAGGGGAAAGGGAGCTGTGTAACCCTGTGGCTGCACCTTGTAAACACGGGTTTGCTAATGGGGCCAAAGCTCTTCCTGTGTCCTTGGTAGAAGTCCACCTGGATAAGCATCATTATTTCATTATTCCTTAATCACCTAGTAAACAGCCAGGTAACATCTCTTGATTAATAATGACTCTTTCAAGAGCTTGTTGATATTATTTTCATAAAATTAATACAGAAGCACAATATTCATAAGTGTTTAAGAAAAGTTTAGCTACAGATGTGGGTTTTATTTCTCAAAAATCTCTCTCATTCGTGACTTACTGGCCTTTGCTCTTGCTATTTAAGGGAGCAGGCAGCTTAACTGAATTCCGTGTCTGATATACCATACATTTACATGAATTAAAAAAAGTGTTCTGCTGAGGATGAATCTTTAATCTATTTCATACAAAGAATGTATCAGAAGCAAGGTTGTATAAAACAGGTATGGGCAAGTGTATATGTATTTAGTCAGCCTATCACCAAGCATTTGTGCATACTTGACCTTGTCTTTTTCAAACAGACCCAGTACACTATCTTTTTGTATAATTCAGCCCATGAGGACTTATTTTGGTTTACTTCAGGAATATCCAAAATACCTTTGATTATTTCCTGTGTTCTTCAGAACTCAGTGAGATATTAAGAGAGAGCGCTATTGGCAGGAAGTATCCTGAATTGCCAAGTGGCTGGAAAGAAAAAAAAAAAAAAAAAAAAAAAAAAAAAGAGCCCCTATTTTGTCATAGTTCCTGCTGGACCAACTACCAGCGTGCAACAGTTTGGCTCACCTTGCCATTATTAGATACAATCAGTTCCTTGAGTCCCCTGCTCGGCAGGCAGTAAAGAAATAAAATTTCTTCACTTACTGGAGGAAGACAGTCTGCAAAGAACAAAACAAACCTTTCTGCACTGTGGTCTTTTTATTCAAATCTGGTTGAACTTTTTTTTTTTCCCAAGAAGAAAAAAACCAAACCAAACCAATAAGCTTTTGTCCATCCAATACGGTAATCCCAAGTAGTTTTGTGCTTTGTTTCTCTCTAGGCTCTTTCTTGAGCAATTTCCAAAATTAGCATGTCTGTCTCTTACCAAACTGGTTCACAGCAGTATTACCATGATCCCACATACACACATCAGCTGAGGAAAGATGGACTTTACTGGTCAGTACATTTTATAAACAGCTTGTAGTTCCCAAGATTATTGGAAATCAAGTGTTCAAGTTCCTCTGATTCTGGCAAGGATAGTGTAAGCTGAAGACCCTTCCATGTCTTCAAGCGTCAGCCAACCAAGCACACACTATAAAAATTGAATGTTTTTCAATATTATTTATGGTAAAGAATTTACAAAACCTTTGGAATTCTGTGATAGCTACACACTTCCTTGTTTTAGACATCAACTGCCACTGCTACAAAGAAATAACAAGATAAGTCCTCTTATTCTGCAGCCTTTTTTTTTAAGTCTCTGAAAGCCACACAGACTCGGGTGTACAATTATTACGTCCAGTACTTACAAGAAGATAAATTCAATACCTGGAAGAAGGACATATATTCATGCTGTTCACCATCACACAAAAGAAGGCACTAACAGCATGAACATGAGGAAACAGATGATAGATGAGAGAGAAGGGAATATTTTGTGGTATGGATTTTACAAAACTCAGATCTCAAAGTGAAACAGGAGCAACTAGACTACTATCAAATTCTCCAGCCTTCTTTCAAGCATAGCCTTGGGTGTAAGCGTCATACACAACTGTCACAAATCATCCCTTCATTGTTATAATCGGAGTAAATATCACCCTTAAAGAGTATCCACTAATTACCTTGTTACTTTAATTCACCATCAGCAGTTAATGTGTACAGGTTAAATTATAGTTTAGAGGTAGAAATTAGTAGTTTAAAGATAATGCCTGTTTTCATACTGGAATGGCAGCAGTTATCAGATTATTCAGATAATTATCATTTAATACACTTCTGCATATTGAACGGCATTAGAGATATTCCTCCACTACACAGTACTACCTAAGTATTTTTTTATTAAGGATTATTAAAATTTCTCTACACTCTTATTCTTTAGCTGCAGAATATAAGGAAAATTGATTGCATATCAGCAAACATTTTTGTGTTCTGATTCATATACTATGATTTCCAAACTGAAAAGTTACATAGTACAAGAGCTAAAATACTAAGTCACAACTGTCCAAGTCTTATCTATAAAGGGATTTTCCTGAGGCACAGACCAGCGTGGTTTTCATTACACTGGACCTACACTGGCTCAACAGACAACCCATGACACAGAATACATGACAGAAAACACCTATGTAATTTATCACTGCATGGAAGTTTGTGCACAGGGACAGTTAGCTTTCTGCTCTCACAGAAATGAAAATACACAGTTTATAGTAGTAATAGATTATGCTCTCAATCATATCACACTGTAAACAATTTACTAAAGACCCTTCTGAATTTCTCCCCTTCTCAAATAGTAAATATCATCTACAGAAAAGGTATATTTACCTTGAAAAGACACCATTTAATAATGTTTCTAGATTAAGCTTGCACTGATTTAATCTCAGAGAGACAATGTGTTCAAGAGAATGTTCTGTGTTTCGTATGCTAATATTGTTCCTAGAGACTACAAATCACCTGGGTATTCCCATACCTAAATTTCTAGATATAAAGCACTGGATTTTCACTTCAATCCATTTCTGACTAGTCTGCTTATAGGGTCTCTTCCTCTGAACCTCTTGCTTTATAAGGATCTATAGTCTACAGGTTTGAATATCTTATTTCATAGTTATAATTTAGAAAGAGCTAAATGTTTTTTATAAATCTACTACGACATTTATGACAAACATCTAAATAGAAACCAAGAAGATTAGATGCTGCAAACGTATCTGTAATACTTTGTTGGTGCTTGCCAATGTATGCCTTACGAATCACTCACTAGATAAAAGCATAACCCAGTAATAATTTTCTACAGACTGAAACAAAAAGCAGGCACCTGAAGCTCAATCTACCCACTTAAATTAAGTGACTTTGCCACTGTGATTATGCTCACCTCAGAGGAGTAACCCTACATTTATTTTCGACCAGCTCTCCATTACACAGTCTCTGAGGAAGACAATCTCTCACAAATCTATAATGCCAATTCCATAAAGAACTGTAAGGCCTAGACAAAATTCATTAAATGAATGCGGATGCCTATATCCAAAACTCCAAACCAAGCCCTTTCACTTCACTAAGTGGCCCCTTTATCCTGGATGTTCCTGAATTCTCTAGGTACCTCAGGGAACTCTTCCCTCCTGACAGTTCAACAGGCTCTCAAAACTGTACGTTGTGCACATGCTCATCCCAGACCGACTGTGAGCCCACCTGACCTCCTCTGTGATTCCTGGAGGACCCAACCTAAGAAGTGTAATCTCATTACATCATTATTCACATTAATAGCTTCTGGCTATCAGGTTTGTTTTTGTTGGCTTTTTCTTAGTACAAGGTGGAGGAGGTACCACCCTGGAACAGTTGCCTGGCTGCTGAGGAACTGCAACTCAGTTCTCTCTTCACCTGATGGGATTTGCCTCCACAACTCTGCCTCTCAGTGACATGCAATTAAAGCATGCTCTAATTACAAGGCCAGAAATTAGGTTTGGCATCCTCCACGATCACACAGAAACAGGACTACTGTGCGAAAAAAACCCAAAATGCCACCCCCCCCCCCCAACCAAACAAAAAAACCCCCACAAAATGCCAAGCCACCTCAAAAAACCAACAAAGGCATAATTCATGTGTTCATAAGGTAAGTAAACATGAAAATACTCACTATTTATTTAGGGTACTCTATTTAGTGAGAGTGATAAATCTTTGACTTTTGTTCCTTTAACTACTACTACCAAACAGAATTAAACAATCACTAAGTAAAAAAACAAGTAATCCCACAAATGGGACTGAAATAAAGAAATCCCTTTTTGAACTGAACGCTCTGAGCAATTTGCAATAAAATCATAGTGTCATAAAAATATGGTTGTGAGAGCCTGAGAAGTCACCTTAGCTATCCTTGAAAATACTTGTCTAATTGTCTCATTCCTTCCAGTGATGGAAATCTCACAGCCTGCACAGGTAACCCATCTCCATTTTTATCTGCTTTTAGTATTCAAAAGATTTAACTGAAACACCTCTTACAACAATGTAAGCCCATTCATTATGCTTAGTTCACTCTCTGCAATAATCTTTTACATATTTGAAGACACTTAAAATGTTTTTCCTAAACCATGTTTTCTCTCAATGAAACAAATCAAATTATTTCAAGTTTACAGCATTTGTTGAACAGAATCTCAGTGGCAACATACAAAGTCTAATCTTGCTTTATATTTTCCTGGCAGATGTACAGTTGGATACTCTTTAAGATTTAAAAAGTTGAACTGAGGTGTCCAAGCACCTAGCTCTTTTATAAAAGCCAGCCACTTGGAAAAAGTGAATCTTGCTCACTTTTTTCAAAGAACACTACCTATCTAGCAGTCATCTTCAGATATGAACTTTGGACAGTCCTTGTCATTCTGTTCTAGCTTTATGAGGGGAGTTCAGAATGCAAACTTTTTTGATTAGAATTTCTCATTAACTTCTTCTAGATGGCTCTGCGGTTAGCATATAGCCTCTTTCACCCTTTGAGATGCATACTTTGGGACTATACATGGAGCCTGGCAACCCAATGTTGAGTTTTGTGTTCTATTTCAGGTTCAGGAACCTAAAATGTAAGAAGTAAATATAATTTGCAGGTATCAGAGATGTCTGTATTAAACATTGGAACACAGTGACATCATCTTCAAGATAAAAATTACTAAACTAGTTCCAAAGCCATAAATAATATAGTTGCATTTGTACAGCTAGGCTGCCCTCGGGATCCTTGAGGGAGGGTATCGCTGTGGTCCGCTGCATGCAGCTGAACTCATCACTACCATGGATCTCCAGTTCTCTAGAGCAAATTCTAAAGAAGCAGGGGAAAGGACTTACCCAAATATTTTAAGTATAGCTTAGTGCTTGAGTCATAGGAACTCTGAAGCAGTAGTATCCCAATTCAAAAAAGCACTCAGGCAGGAAAGCAGGCATCAGTCACGTAAGATGAAATCATGTATTTATGGTGTGCTTAAGTCCTTAGCTAAATCAAGATACTTTTCCTGGATTTTAACCCAATATGGTCAATATCAGTATATACTATGGCAGAGGAATAACAGCCTACTGAGAAGGGTGAAAAATTAACAGTTCAAAAGAGATTGTAGTCACTGCACCTCTAATTAAGAAGGAAGTTGCAGACTACCTAGAAGACCATAAAATTATTTTTTCAGCCTCTGTCTTTAAAAGCAATGTTAAGATATGCCCATCAACAGCCTTTTAAATACAATTACTTTTCATTTATTGTGTAAAAGATAAATTAAAGAAGTGAGAGCAATGTCATTCTGAGATTTGTTGTCACTTGAATGCTTCTCATCATCTTCAGCATTGGGATGATGACTTGGCTTTCAAAGGACTGTAACTGTCATGGACATCAAGACAATATAACACAAGGTGATCTTGCAGGTAGCTGGAATCCATTACATCATAAATTTTCAAAAGTTTAGACAAGCCTTGGAAGTTTACTATGTGCTCAGTAGCAAGCAGGTCATTAATGTAACGCACTCTTGATGTTCTTGTAATAACACGTGTCGACCTGTCATTTAAGGCTTACTATTCATAGGTCATAACACAGTACTTGCTGTAAGATAATGCTTATTTAACAGCTTATGATCATTACTACAAACAGGATAGAATAAGAGTAGAAATAGTACTAAGCATATCCAAGTGAAAATTAAAATTTATTTACGGCATCTTAATTTTAGCTGGGGTAACTGTGTTCCAAGACTAGAAAATATATTGGGTGCACAAGGCAGAGATGAGCTTGGACTTTTCACTGACAAGAACAGCCAATAGAAGCTATTGCAAATCTATTGCAAAGTGGCCAACAGTCACCACTTTTATTCCATGAACTTCATTCTTGTATGAAAAAAGCACTTTAAAGATAAAACACAAGACCAAGCATGACATTACCCAGAAACTCACATTAAGTGACTAGTTAACACCGGCTTCCGAGAGGTTTAATTGAATAGCAATTTCAAGACAGTTCTGTCAAAGAGAACACACAATACTAAAAAAGCTATCTACAGCAAGCAGTAACTACAGTCTCTACAGCAAGCAGTTCAGCATAGCACAGGGAAGCCCAGACTGGTGGAGGCTGTGTCACTTCTGAAATGAGCCATCTCTGTGAACTAGCCATAGAAGTACAATATTACAGCTCAGTCTTGCCTCTTAGCTAGGTTTATTGTGTTGGGTATGGTGTTGCATGAGTCTGAATTTTAGAATGAAATTTAGTACCTCCATTCAGCCTTTTGCTGTAATATGTATAGACATAGTTTGGGTTGACATGTACTTATGTATCACTACACTACACTGTTGACCAGTGTAAAGATTCCATAAGAATGATGTTTAATAGAAATATGGATCCAATAGTTTTCCAAGAGAGATGCATCTCCAAGGTTCCAGAGATAGACTGAATCACAGTACAGCGTGCCTAACCACATTATGAAAGGAAAGCTTTTATACATAAGGTATTTTAATTCAATCAGAAGCTCATACAGCTAATCTCTTCGCAGAAACTGCCCACCATGTGTATGTTGACAAATGCTATTAAAATCCTGTAAAGGTTGTTTCAAAAGGCTGGATTTCAGACAAAGTTTTAGCCTGAAGGACAGCTAAGAAATGAAGGTATGTTTTAGTGGAGAAGCCGTGAAGCTTAGAAAATAAGAAAGTGAACAAACTGGTATAAAACTTGGGTGGACTCTGGGGTGTGGCTCAGATTTTTGTCCAATAATATTCTTTATTTATGATTTAATATCCATTAGTCTAAGGATTTCTACATGCAGAAAACCTGCTAAAAGAACAACTGACATGCATTCAGAAGTTGGAATGCTATCAGACACTGACATTAATTTACTTTTTTTCTTCTGGAGGGAACTTCAGAACGTAATTAATTCTTTATTGATCTCTTAGAGACAAAGACTTTTTTGTCATGGTTTTCCAATTGTACAAAATGTGCTAGAAAAGATTTACAAATACCAACAATGTGCAATACCTTAAACCAGAATAAAACATTTGGTAATCCTTGGTACATTTGCTGTATCACTTATACAAATTCTAGATTAAGACCCAGAGAAAATCAGGAGACCAAGAGGAGATAAAAGGTTTGTTGTTTATTTTGCTCCTCCTTCTCATAGCTTGTTTTAATACCAACAGGATGTAACCAACTACAATAAGGTCAAAGAACTAACTGTTTGCCCTAAAGATTTTATTTATCAATAGTGGACTATGAGAGATGAATAAGTATCTGGAATGGGAAAGTATCTGTGAAGGTTGTGATTTTATGTCTTCTCTTTGGCGCTAAATAAATTAAGGACAAAATTCCAAAGCCAAGGTGAATTCACTAGGAACTGATCAGGTACACAGATGTCTACATACAAGCTGGCCACCCCAGACCTATTTTGTATCTAATGGTGAGAAGCCAACACTTCTAATATGCAATTGACCTTATTACACAGGGGACATCAACAACAGGCAAAATGAATCTCTTTAGATATATTACAGATGTCCAAGAATAGATGAGATTTAACATACTCTTTGTATTTCTGTAATTAATAAGTCATATAATAGAATCAATAGAAAGTTACTTCCAAGCATTAGCTTTCCCAAAGCTTAAGAGTCAGCAGAATCATTATGTAATGATTTTGTAGACACACATGACACTTCTGACTGACAAAAACATTTGCCTGTAATATTTAATTAAATTTAAAGTTACTGTGTAGCAACTGTAAGAGGTTGACAGCTGCCAAGAGCTGTGAGGTTGCTGAATAGAATGGTATTTCTGGAGCCTTGCCCAGAGTTGAGACAAAATTTGACTCATCTTCATGCATACATTTGCAATATACCTCCAAACTAAATTAAGGATTTCACTCCATCACAAGGTCCTAGTGATATCATGTTAGAGCTAAGAATTGACTATAATATCAATAGAATCTTCTAAGAGACTCTAAAGTGAAAGATGATCTTTCCATACCTATGTTTGTGACCTTGTGTTGTGTTCTCCCAGAATGCACATGCCACAAACACCAATTCAGTTATTGGTAACAGGAAAATTACAATTTGACCTCCATTGTTTCTTTATACTACTTCAGAGTATATTAACAAATACTGCAGTGAGTAGGAAATACTGCAGCTGCAAAAGCTATGCCTGCAAAAATTTAGAAACTGTAGGATAGTAATTGAGCTAGATCAGGACTGATGAATTCATCATATCTATTTTTGCTTTCATTTTCAGCTAACAATCTGTTGACAAAAAACAGATACAAAAGATTAAAAGAGAGAGAGGAACAAAGAAAATATGAAAATTGCTTTACATTACATGACATCATTCCATTCAATCTCCTTATGTGTTACAGCATTTTATTCAATCTTTTCTGTCCTAGCTGTTCAAACTGTAATCTTCTTGGCATATATCCTGTCACTTACTGAATGCTCGTGCACTTTTGAGTACAATGGGAGTCCCAGTCTCAATAAAGATTTTTAGGCATCACCACAGTACAAAGAGGAATAAAAAAATACCTTCAAACAGCTAAGTAACTAACATTCCACCTCTTTGATCTTTTGATCTGCATACCAAAGAGATCAGTAAATAATAATATGGGAATGGAGATAAGAAATATTGTTTTTAATTACTGAAGTACCACTTTTACCAAGTATCACATCATCCATCAGAAGATGGAAGCACTAAACTCTATGAGTTCAAAGGAATCCCATGAGCTCTGGACTCCCTGTTTCTTGTATATATGTAATTTGATTCCAGTACCTCTACTGGATAGCCAAGTGGGTTTCAAAAATGCCTTTAACTTTTACTGAGAAAAGTTGCTCTGCAATTTTTCAGGTGGATAACCTATTTAACTGCTGCTCTATATTTTTAAAAAGAATTGGTGAACAATAATACAGTGAGAAAGTTATCAGCATGCACTGTTCAGAATATATTATCGCTCCAGCTTTAGTCACAAAGCTCATACTGGTCAACTGGATTGCAACATTTTGACATATGGTAATTACCACTGCAGAGAAGAAAAGGCTCAGAATATCAGAAAGGAATTCTAACCTACAGTGTTAAAACAGCATTAACAATAGACAGCGTAGCAAAATACTGTCTTTTGTTATCACTACACAGTAATACAACAGTTTAATTTATTGTTATTATATTGTCTAATTACTATATAAAATTTAAAAAGCAACATTTACCACTGAGAAGCCAGTGTGGAAAAGATATCAGTGGTTTCAGGTTCTTGGAACAGTTTCAAAAGTTCTGGTTCAGATGATAAGTCAGCAAGGATCCTTAACTCAATATGGGAAAAATCTAGAAAACAGTGTTAAAATAAATCTATTGCTCTAAAATAAACACACACACCTGCATTTTAACTAAACTATCACAAATTAAAATGCAAGCCCAGACTGTTCAGTCATTTCCTCGTGCTCAAAAAAACCAGATGCCTGTAAAAAAGCTTATACTGAAGGAATTACATTCCAGCCACAGATCACAAGGTGTCTGATTCCTTCATTATCTTCAAGTGTCAACTTAATCTTATTAGCTCTTTGTTTCTACCGACAAGGCTTACATATCACCCATTTCCAAAGCACACTAAGGAGTATACATAATATAACAATATGAATTGATACTACAGGATTTGACAGCCTTGTAAAATACGTCATCCAAAGGAGAAGGGAAAAAGAGAGGACAGAACTGTGAACATTAATATGTATGAGAACCATAATACATACTATCTTACCTGCTGCTAGTAATGTATATCCCTTTTTCGAAACAAACCATGTTCTTGGGGAAATAGTTACTATTTCCTCTTCTTTCCCTAGAAAGGAGACAGACATTTACGTCCCAAACCCCAATCCAAAAAATATTGGGTTAAAAACCATAGGAGGTTGTAAATGACATACCTAACACACAACTAAAACCACACAAATCTTAATGTAAGCAACCTAGTAGAGCAACTACCAGAACCACAATTATTTTTCTTTATCAGTGATGTACAGCATTTTTATCTCTGCCATCCTTGCAGTACCATTTCTCCTCCTCTTTCAAACCCAAACTCTTCCCAAAGCACTAGCTAACAAATATCTTCAATAACTAACACTATTCACAGATCATTTAATAAAGAAGGCATTCAGATAAGAGAGGGTCTATAGAGACAAACTAAAAAAATATTTTTTCTTATCTTTGAACGTACCACAGCATTGTGGTAATAACCAAATTCTGACTTACAGGTGGTAGGGGAATACAATATTGAGGACATACAGTTGATACAGGCATCCAAATTCTAATGACAGAAATCCCCTGTAATATCACAAAGCAATAATGTACATTGACATGGTATTAGAAACTCAGTGCATCCTGGGAACGCCACTTGTCTAGGAATAGAAAGATATGGTTGCTTGAAATACAATAGAATTAATCTGATCAGCATAAAAGTGGGGAAAAAAACATGTGTCTTGATACAGGAATTAAAAACGTAGAAATATATTTTTGAGAAGCACATATTATAAGATCATGGATAAAACTGATTGGACTGCTCCCATGAAGACCTATGTGCCACAGTTGCAAATTGCAGCTCAGGTCTACTCAGCCACTGCTCATGCATTTTATTTAAAACTTTAAAAAAAACACTTATAAAATATCAGGTAGATAAAACTGCTGTTGAAGTTTTACATTGTCTTCCACAGACTCCTGTTTTATGATCTGTATTATTTCAAATGCAGGGAGTGAATAGCTGTGAAAAGGCAAGCCTGCCCTTATCTGAGAAGCAAGTGCAACAGATGAGCAGCATTTCCCAACTACAGCTGTAGGTGTTCAAGAAGGAGAGCTTATGTGGGCAAATGTCTCCCTTGTATTTGAGTCTACTGTTGTGGGTTTCACTTTTCATCACTTGGGTCACACTTTTCTACGGTTTACCTTGGTTCTCTCTAAATCATCCGCCTTAAAGCCACTTCTGTTACCAAAACAACACATCTGACCAAGTATTGGTGTTCAGTTGTGAGTTTGATTAAAATGACCCAGCTTTAACATCTATCTCAGGCAAATCCTTACAAGCAGAATGCACTCAAATTTGTCCCTAGGATATTTAATGGAGTTAAGATGTGTAATTTCATCTGGAAAAAGGAACAGTGAAATAGTAGAGGGAAAGAAAAAAATCTGAGTTTTTGACTATTTAGATCAGTGCTGAAAGAGCAAATTTTTTTGCAGGAATGCCCAGCAAAAAGCAATTGGTTTAAATGAGAATGTAAAACTAATTATCAATAATCTATTCTATTCTTTAATGCTGGAGCTATTGGTCTGCTTTAAAATACAACTCAGTAAAATAATTAGATAAAATTGCCTTTTCCTGTTAGTAAAAACACACTTTACCTTTTATGTACTGTTTCCTTGTAATTCTAACTGGATGTTTAGAGATACCTTGAATGTTCTACAAATAAGAAAAAAAATGCTTAGTAATTTAAAGTTTATGAAAACACATTTATGAAGCAGCATAAGAAAATTAGTGATACTAATGCCAATAAGTTTTCCCCATATAATAAATAAGATTAACCACTTTGCCTTTCAAAAGAATCTTCATACTTCTGTATCTATAGGTACTTTTGAATATTTGCTCTTCCTTGAAAACTGGAAGCTTGTAAGAACAATTTCTCACTGGCAACCTTTCCAAATCCTAATCTCTAGATGCACAATAGAACATAATTAATAACCCAATAAAAATAATTTTATTCTTATTTTTTAGATATGGTGCATTACTTTCAAAAAAAGAACGCATGTGAACCCTGCCTTCAGCTAAGGCAACAAATTCTTCTTCAGCCTCTAGAAATTTTTCAAATATCTATTCCCACTTTCTTTAAACACATGCCAAAATAAAGAAGGAGCTCTTTCTTAACTACAGCACATCAGTCAAAATTAAAAGTGAGAACTAAGTTTATCAACAAACATGCAGGACTAGGAATAAAAGATTTTTCTTTAAAGATCTGAGTTCATACACCTCCAGTAAAGAATGAGAAATGACATGTGATAGCTTCCTTCTGTTATTTTACGTCTCTTCATCTAGAGAGATAACACATGACAAGACAATTCTTGTCATGTGTATCAAGCTCAATTTTCGTAATTCCACACAATTACTTTGCAAGTGGTTAAGGAATTAGATGAACATACTACTATTATATAATGCTGTGACTTCAGGAGATGGAAATAGTGCTATATAATTTCCAAATCAGAATGATCATTTTCTATGTAATTTTAAACTCAAAATTGTTATATTAAACTTAAGAGGGATGTAATCATACTGCAAAAGCTATTTAAATTTAAAGCAAAAGAACAAGACCTCCAAAACAGAACAGTATAGTTTCTAGTCTTAGTATTACACTTAAAGATCTACAATTAAATGTATTAAAGGTGAATGCCCACCACAGCACCACACACAAAGAGATAGGAAACTACCACATAAAATACATATTATTTTCACACCGTGGGTAAACTAGGAACACTTCTCTCAATGTATCAATGCAAAGTCTGACCCAGAAGAAGCACTTGCCATCTTTAATATTTTATTCTTCAGTTTCTAGAAACATTTAAAAATACAGTTGTGGCAATGCTTATTGTAATGCTATTAACCATATTTTGAAATAAGTGGTTATTTAACCTGTGCACAAAACTAAAATTTCTATTGATAATTATCAATTTCTAGCGATAACAAGTTGAGGAGGATCACTGCTTGTTCATATGAATAATAAGCGGTTTAAGTGGCCAGGAAGCTAGCAGATCCTCAGAAGTTCAGAGAACTAAGTCCTTTATTATGTACCTGGACATGAATGTGCCTGATCTTACACATTTAAAAACAAAATCACAGTATTTTAATTCTGACTTGAATAATTTTAATGGTAGAGATCATCCTATGGACTTCTTGGGCTCTATATTGGTATTGAGATGTACTTAGGATACCCTCCAGCACAGGTTAAAGAGTTGTTTGTAGATACTCTCACTGATTATTGTTCCTTAACTCATTTGCTTCAAAATCCTGAAACAAAGTGAAATAATTTTTTTTTTCAAAATCTATCCAGAATGGTAAAAATAAATCATTATATTGCTGTCTTGATTTCACTGACAGCATATGCAGAAAGTCTGCTTTTAATGCAATTTTAGAAGTGTTACTAATAATTCTGAAAAACACTAGTAAGTAATTACAAGTGCAAAATGTACTTTCACTTGTAAATTAGTTAACAACTCATAATTTGAATAAATCATCAGCAAAGTAACTCAAGAAACATGCAAGTGGTAATGCTCGTCTTTAAGCTATTGGAATAGCTTAATAGATTCCACTCATCTAAAATTAGATGTCTTCAGGCTAGCCGTTGGTGTAAACTAGCTTTCTAGAATCCCTCCATAGTCAGTAGACAAAGACAGATTTAACTACCTGCTGGAGATTCCTATCTGTATATGACACATACTTAGAATGAGTTGAATGGGTTGACCTAAGATTCCCCTGGAGATGTTCTCTAAGATTTAGATTATCAAATTTTATGAGATAAATTTACTTTATATATTTCAAAGGATGGAGAAATAAGGAGACAATCTCAGAAAAGTCTTCCAAATGGAAAGCTTTCATGTGCTTGAGTTACAAATTAGGTGACAATTTTATGTATCGAAAGTGGAAGACTGATGTAACTTTGGTCAATGATTATTACTACCTTGGACTACACGATACAGCCTGTGGTTTTGCTTTTCTGTATTTATTTCAAGTATTTTTCTGCAAAACCTTCACAGATCCAATCTGAGATGTGACTGTTATCCTTTACCACTAGAAAAGGGCATCCACATCTTATTAGAAGTTGTAAAGAAACAAATGCTCTCTCTGAACAATTATGCTCAAACAGACAAGAAGGAATATACTTGAAAGAACATGATGAAAAAGCTGGATGTGAAAGTTAACTATTAATACTTCTCTTCATTGTTTCTGAGTAAGGCAGGGGGAAAAAAAAAGTCAGGCTATTCTAGTAGATGATTAACAGGAAAACACTAGCATTGGTTAAAAAAACAACACCATAATCCAAAATTCATTTCCAGAGGCTCCAATGGACAAAAGGACAGATGAAGTCAACATCCCAGTTTCAATTATGTTTGAAAGGCTGTGATGACCAGGGCAGGTTCCTGAGTGCTGGAAGAAAGCAAGTGTCACTCCTTTCTTCCAGGAAGAGGATACAGAAAACTACAGGCCAATCAGCTTCTCCTCAATTCCTGGGAAGGTGATGGAGCAAATAATCCTGGAAAACATTTGCAAACACATTAAAGTCAAAAGATGATCTGGGGTAGTCAGCATGGATTTACAAAGGGGAAATCACGCTTAACCAACAATAGCCTTTCGCAATGAAGCAACTAGCTCAGTGGATGAAGGGAGAGCAGCAGATGTTGTTTACCTTGACTTCAGCAAGGCTTTCAAAACAATCTCTCTTAAAAGCCTCATAGACAAGCTGATGAAGTACAAGCTAGATAAGTGGACAGTGAGGTGGACTGAAAACTGGCTGAACTGCCAGGTTCAAAGGGTTTTGACGAAAGGCACAAAGACCAGCTGGAGGGCAGGCACTCACCGAGTACCCCAGTGGCCAATACTGCTCAACACTTCCATTAATGACCTAGATAACAGGACTGAGCACAACCTCAGCAAGATGGCATACAATCCAAAACTGAGAGGAGTTGTTGATACATCAGAGGGCTGCTCTGCGATTCAGAGAAACCTCAGCTCTGGAGAAATGGCCTATCAGGTTCTCACAGAGTTTACAGTCTGGAAAGCAGCTTTGCAGAAAACGACCTGTGAATTCTGGTGGAAAGAAAAAAAAAAAAAAAAAAAAAAGTTGAACATGAACCAGCAGTGAGCCTTTGTACTTAGGAAGGCCAACAGCATCCTGGGCTGTGTCAGGAAAAGTGTCACCAGTGTCAGGCATCATGAGCAGAGTGCAAGCATCACCTCTCTTGACCTGCTGGTCCCCAAAAAAAACGCTCTAGTGGACCCTGCTTTGAGCAGGGAGGGGTTGGGCTAGATAGTCTCCAGTGGTCCTGTCCAACCTCACCTGTCTTATGATTCTATGATTCTGGTTTTATAACATTACTGTAATTGATTAATTTATATATCCCAGTGTCAATCCATCTCACTCTCTCTACTCCACATGGTTTCTGGCTGAGACAGAATTGAAGCCTTCAATGGTATGAGGCAGTGGAAAGACAAAGACAGATTCTGGTTTCATTCCAAAGCAATCTAATAAAAATACATATTTTTAAAAAATATTTAACAGATATATATGTAGCTACACTTGTAGCATAACACAAAAATTCAAAGATTAAAGACAGAAACAAATACTTTGCAGAAACTGTAGTCAGTTAGTGCATCATGTCTTATGCAGACCCTCAGAAAAAAGATTGTATTATCTTGATTATGGAAAATGCATGCAAAAATGTACACCTAAGATGCATAAATAATTTTGGCAAACCTGCAACACAATTAATGAGAACTAGTTGATTGTATAAATGGAAATTTCTATTTTTAAAAATGTTTTCCATAGAATCATAGAATTATTTAGGTTGGAAAATACCTTTAGGATCGTTGAGTCCAACTGCTAATCCAGGACTGCCAAGTCCACCACTAAACCATGTCTCTAAGGGTGACATTTACACATCTTTTGAACACCTCCAGGGATGGTGACTCCACCACTTCCCTGGGCAGCCTTTTTCAATGCTCGATAATCCTTTCAGTGAATAAATTTTTCCTAATATCTAACCTAAACCTTCCCTGGCACAACTTGAGGCAGTTTTCTCTCGTGCTGTCACTTGTTATCTGGGAGAAGACACCGACCCCTACATGCCTACAACCTCCTTGTCCCACCACCACCACCGCCCAAGCATTAAATCATTAAATATTAAATTCTGAAATACAGTTATCAAACTTAAAAGAAAAAGAAAGCACTGAATCTTATCTGCACTGAAGTCACTTTGGGTGTGATAAATTCAGACTGACTGTCTTTTTCCTGGGTGTCCAAAGCTGACACCTTTCTTTGGCACTGGACCTGCCACACAGGGATGTAGCACTCCATCAATTCATCATCTATTTTAGAATTTCAGGTACTTGACACATTTCCCCAGCATCTGGATGGTTGTTGGATCACTGGTTTTTTAGCTAAACTCTTCAGAAAACATTGTGCTGGAAAAGTAGGGAGCATAGGCATGGCAGGAAAAAAACAATCTCAGTAGGAACACTAGATTAAAACAATACATGTTGAAAAAAGAGACTGCTGATTTCTTTCCTCCTACCTCCATAATTTGATTTTTTTGCCACTATAATCCATCCTGACTGGTGATCCTGATGCATCCCTTAGTCCAGTGTTTTAGCAAAGGTTAGAAATCTGTTTTCTTGGTTCTGAAAATACTTCTATTAAAAGTTGTTCTACTTTTAGTCTGTTGTTTCAGGTGGAGACAGTGTAGATTCTTGCCTGCACCATTAGCTCCTGTATACAGAGCCATTGAGAAACAATGACAGACTTCACTTTGGCAAGGAGACTCAGAATTGATGGGCTCAATGTCTCTGTTACAGCCTCACAAACACAGCTTTCTCATGAAGCATTCAAGCTTTGCAAAAAGGATGCTCTAATCCATAGGGAAAGTCATTGTATCAAAGAGGAGCAGAATTATCAATGAAAACAAAACCTAATCAAAATCCAACAAAAATATGTAATTCCCAGCTTGATGAGTTTATTTTAGTCAGATGTATTTTCTGTTGAGCTTTCCATTCTACATCTACATTCGCAATTGATTTTTTATTCCTTCCTCGGTTAAAAAACAGCATGTTATTTTGGTCCTCTCAAAGGATTACAGCATTCAGATATATATTGGCTAAATTACTTTTGAAGTCAGTATAGTTGGACCACCTAATCACAGAGGCTGGTGGTGCATTTTAATTATTTCTTACTCTATGTCAAGTCAAATCATTGATCATATTTTTCCTGTTAAATTCCCCTTTCAGTTATTTATATCGATTCAGTTAACTCATACCTCTCTTCCTCTCTACATACATTTTCAGTAGCATAAGTTGCTATTTTCTGAGCAAATAACCTCAGTCAACCCTGATAACTCCCTAGAAATAGATGTTTATATAGGTATACAAACACATCTATAGCCATACGTAGATTCTTTTTTTTCTAGAAAATGGCTCATTAACCTACGAACTGCTCAGATCTGCATTTCTAAATACCTACAATATATGGCTGTCTTAAGACCTACAAACTGCAGGGAGGGGAATAGGGAAAAAACAACAGTTAAGTTCCTGAAATAAATGAGAATGCATGGAGGTAGCTTCAGACTCCTCTATAGCCAATTGATTCTGATTAATTCCTGGACTGATCTAATGACTGACTTAAAAATAACAGAGACAAAACTTACTACTAACATAAGAGTATCCACTTATAAATATATACAGTATAGATGTGTCACAAGGGAAGAGCAAAAACAGCCAAGGAGTTAGACTGAGCAGATATAAGGAAGCAGTTAGACCAGGTAAAGTTGCAATGTATGTATCTTTTGATGTGGCAGCTAATCCACCTGCTGTTACAGTGAGGCACAGTGCCAAACACAAGAGCAAAATAAAGACAATTGAGGAATTAAACATTGTTTTACTGTGGCTACCAATGCCAGAAAAAAGCAAAAAATAGCTGCATTTCTTGTAAGCAAGACTATTTCCTGGAAATTAATAATTTCCCAATACTGGATAAAAACACAAATATTTCTCTTCTGTTTGAAAAAAGTTCAGAGCAGTGAAATTCTAGTTTATTTCATGAAATGTAGCACTCCAGGAAAAACTGAAGCATTACAAATCCAAAAGTGTCTGGTGTTTCTTTTGGTATCTTCTCCTGAAAGTTTATGAAAAAAAATTAGGCCAGACTGTTCTTTCTGAACAAGAGCTCAGCTCTACACAACGAAACACAACATAAGCTTTTAAGTTCATGACATCTGTCTGATGGCTAGCATTTTATTACTTTTGGAGCAGAAGTAATACTTTGGTCTTACAGACTAGACTTCATTGCAAAAAAAAAGTGGAGTTATATTATATAACTCCACTTATTTTTTCCTTTTTATTCTTGTAGTGGATTTCTTTCTATTTACTTCAAAATTTTCTCACTCCTTTTCCTTCTTTATCAGTTGTCTTCTCTTGCTTTACATGGGCTGACACCTACTGATAAATTGTGCTCTCATAGCTCAGTTAATCAATTTAAGAAGAAATATAAGCACAGGTTCAGTGAGCTACTTCCTTAACCATCAGCACTCTGCTTGCTCCTCTGTTAAAGGCCAAAAGTGCTGGAGAAATGGCAAGGAAAACTGCACACTGCCCAAAACAGTCTTCTTGCAACGCAGAACAAGATTTCAGAGTCCTGAGGGCATGCACAATAACAAATTTACTCAATTTGTCTGGCACCTCCAAAGTTAGTGGCAACTCACTTAGAGCAAATTACACAGCAGAAAAAAAAATTAAAAAACCCCAACCCTTCATGATTTCTCTTTTGGAAAATTGCCATATTTAATTATTGTCAATAGCAGCATTTATTTTTTGTTGTAAAGGAATAAACAGTTATTTTCTGTGACTTCTACAAAACAGAATTTCAAGACATTCTGAAGATCTAATTTTTAAAATTTAGCAAGTAGCTTAATAAACAGCGAAAATAAAAATGAACAAGGTCACCATAGCAATACCAGCCTGGTATGTATGTGTACAGGCATTTCTAAGAAAATCTTGACTTGTCTGCAATTGCCACCTAGTGGCTAGTTAAAAATGAGAGATCTGTTTTCTGTGTTCAAACACACAGAAACATACAAACTTCTGGTGAAGGATTTCTTCATTTTTGCACTAGTTACTGTTTTTCAGCAGCAAACAACCATTCAAAGGTAATGCACTCCCCTTTTCCCTTATCCAGCAGCACAAAATTATCAAGGATTTAGAGGTCAGTCAAGTGGGAGACTTAGCGGTATTCATCATGTTCCCACAAGCTTAAGCAGCTTTCAAAGTGAATACAAGCAAAGAAGAAAAGGGCAACCAAAAACATTGACTTCTTACTTTAGAGAGTTGGCCATAAGAATAGTGCATTTGATTTCCTATGATTAATCCTCTTTCTGCTATATTCTTTGAAATTTAGACCTAGCAATGACCTCCGGTAATAAATAATATTTTAGAAGCACATGACAAAGGAATCAATGAGTGATTTTGAAAATAATAAAAATACTGTCTTTTACTAACTTACCGATTTTGACATTTTCTGTGATATATTATTTTGTCCAACTGTGGGTTCAGCCCAGATGCTTGATTAAATACTGACAGATTACTAACCTTCACACAGCAAGGAAGTTTGTATATACACAGCTCTACACATCTTTCAAAGAGACAAAGACTTCTTTTGTTTCCCTATATAATTGACTAAATTTAAATTACTTATTTCATTTTCCTTAAAGAAAATTATACTCAAAACATAAGCTTTGTTAAACTAATGCTCATTAATATGGGAGGCTATTAAACTCTGGGATGAACTCCAAGAAGATACGATTTGGTTTTGGTGAAAAAACCTTAAGGCATAGAGATGACAACGCTCTGAGTGGCAGTTGGAGCTAGTAAATATTGTACTAGTTGTATATTAGCTGTATATTATAGCTTTAAAGTAAACACTGTCAAGGGAATACTGCCCAAAAAGTACAGATACTAGACCTTTAAACACAGGAAAAATTACAAGATTTCCAGGCTGGAGGAATTTACTTTCTAAAGAAAAGATATAACAATTGTTTTAAGAAAGGGTAAAATTTAGCATCTCAAACAAGATAGTTTCACATACTGAGGAATTTACTGAGCATATGTTATCAGGGAATTCCTCTTAAAAGGCTACAAAAAGTGTGAACAGGAGGCTAATTAAGGGAGTTAAAGGAAAACTAAATAACCAGTGTCTCTTTCATAATCACAGTGAGGAAAGGACAATTCTTGATTTGACAGAAGTGGTCCTTAACTACAAGATCCTAAGAGGCACAGCCAGCAGATGATCATGTCAGTATGGGAGAACTAAGGACAACAAGGCCATGTGGGAGTCAGCAAGATGACCTCTGTCCTATTCTATCTTCAGTGACCATTATACAAACCAATGTTATTTGTTGTTGCTCCAAATCTGACAGAGTGCATCCATCTTCAAAACTCTGGCTAAAGTTTCCTGAGGTTTTCTGAAAGGATGCTGAGAAAATAAAGAAATGGCAAATCTTTCATTCATTGACACAGAAAAAAAGAACTGTCACCGGAGAAAGCTGAATGTAATAGGGATATAGAGCTACAGACATAATTTCCCTGAAATTCTTTGGGATGCCAATGACAAAGCTTTTGAAAATCAGTATTGTCTGAAAACTGGACCACCCAAGATAAGAAGTCTCTTTTGCTGTACTAACTTTTGATCTTCACCTATTCTTATTCAATCTTTTTTTATCATTCTTCATTTCTGTCTCCTCCATTTTTTGTCTTGTCAGATTTTTTTGAAGTAATTTTTGCTGACTGAGATACAGAATGGGAGAACAAAGTATAGTAGAACACTATAGCAAAATAAACTATAGAAATACTTGTATTATGTTAAAACATAACAAAACCTATGCTGAGAACAGAATTCAACTATATTTTGCCCTTGCAAAAAGGAATTCAGCCATTAGAGGAATATGCTAACACCTCTCACTTCTGAGAGCTTGCAAGACAAGACATAATCTGTGTGTTCTCTCAGAACATATGTCTCCAAGCTTTGAGTATTTCCTAAAAGCGTACATCTAAAAATCGGATTAACAGAATACTTCATATGAAGAATAAAAAATTCAAGCAGAATTTCTAGAATATTAATCAACTCACAAGAGGTATCAACAGACACCTTCATAATAAATAGGCGTATATATATTTAATATAAAGATCATAGATGCATTTCTGCACATTGCTCAAGATTCAAGCTGAGCAACCATCTTATGGATGAGGACAGTGAAAATGAACTCTGTAGGACATGGGCTCTATTAAATTCTTCAGTACAGAGGCACAATAACTGTGACCACACAGAGACATCAGGGGATGCTAATATATGCCGATCTTAACCATAAGGAAAAAGTGCTCAGCCAGGAGTTGAAATTTGTGAGGATAAACAGTGGAAGAATAAAGACTGTGAAAGACAAGTGAATAGCATCACTTGCTTCTTGTAACCAAAATACCATGCTAAAATTGCTCTTAAACTATTCTAAAATTCTGTGGACTTCGTAAAAAGACACAACACAGTGTATAGATTAATTTCTTTAACAGAATACTTTAATAATAGATATTACTATAGTTACTTCACTTTAAAACACCTTTTAATTTGTAAGATAGTGAAACCTACCCAGCTAAAAAAACAACAACTTGTTTTGAGCAAAAATGACGCTAATTTCATTTCTTGTTAGCTGTGTGCTTCAGTCACATTCATATTAGACAAAAAACAAACTGGCAGTAGCATTAGCTGTGTTCCAGGCATGGATTTCCAAAGCATGATAAGTATATAGTTTTGGCTTCTACCTGCAGTATTTCCCAAACATTGCTGGCAAAGGCCATTCAAAGGATAAAATATAACCAACTACCTTATAGCCCACTTGACAGCATTCAAGTACTGACAATTTAACTTATAGTGTATTGAAACATAGTATCTTTGAATTTTAATGAAACAACTGGAAGTATGCAGTGCTATCTTCTAACACAGGAAAATTTTACAGGAACTTTTTTTCCTCCCATTTCTACAAGTCTAAGCTCCTCTGAGGAGCTTTTTGCCAGAAGCTGAAGGAGAGTGAAGGAGGAATTCAGCCTCCGCAGTCAATATTTCATAATGTGCTAAAAATACTTTAGCTGTTACTATTCTAAGTTGTATAGAATCTTTCATTTTTGAGCTGTTAATTTTAATTAATCTATATATTCCTGTGCTTATGTTTAGTTTGCAGAAGAAATAATAACAGACTCCCTATCTTACCCTACATATAAATAAAATGCAAGTATTTTTATGTTGATTACTGCATAGAAGCAGATTTATACTAGCTACACATTATCTTTCTTTAAATAACACATAGAACAATTATACATACAAAGATAATCCCAAATAGAAGAGAAGCGTATAGTTATATACATGATTGAACTGCTCTTGTTAGTACAGAATTATAGCCCAGGTGATCCTCCAAGCTTTATTGAGCTAAATGGAAAATATTATGCTATAAAATATAGTCCTTGTATAGGATACACCACACATACCATGAGATTCATGAATTTATACAAATCAGGAGCATTAGTACAGAGAATACCAAAGACATGCATATATCATAGAAAAGGACACTATGTGTACTCAAGATGCTAAGAGAACAAAGGTCTCTGATGCAGAAACCTTATTTCTGCATTTGGGTATTACATGAACAAGATGTTGTTCTGGAGGATCAGACACGGGTGTTATGATACAGCTAACAGTGACTTACACTGTACTTGTCACACCAATAACTAAGAGCATCACATTGTAATGTTAAAGTTGTGTAAATTTTCATCATGAATGAAATTGAACTAAAGTCTTGTCAACATGCTCATTCACTCATTTAAGTAAATTTTCCCTATCATAAAACAAAAACAGTGATGAGTAAGGAAGAAAGAGAGGAAATAGAGAAATTCTGTCTCCAATGTTGTAAACAGTTTCTTTAAATGCTAAAGCCTTCAGTAAAATATTTCTAAAAAAAATAAAGCAAAACCAAAAGAGATTCTAAAAACATCAAAACTCTATAAATACTCATAAAAATGAGATACTTCAGTGCTATTAGTACAGTCAAAATTGGCACATGACTCAAGAGTATTGGAATAAATATACTGAAAAGAAACATGGCACAAAAATGCATTCTGAATGCAAGAGATACTCAGAGAACACAGACCAACCATAACAAACAGCATGCACACTCTGACTTTCTCTAGGAGCATATCGACTCATCTTAGTTATAGGTGGTTTTACTGACTAGAAAATATGACACTAACGGCTTTGATGCAAAGGTCTGAGAAAATGCATAAACATTGTAATCTCTGTTAAGACAACCCACCATTATTTTAGTGAAGCCAACATCACAGCATAATTAGCTAAAAATGATTTTGTTAGCCTGGATGACATTAAAAATTCTTGTCGAAAGTCTCCTATATATGAACCTGTCTGACTTGTCTCTATCCCCAGTGCTTTCCAATTAACATACTTTAAAAAAAAAAACATAGAAAGCACACATGTAAAATCAATGCAAACGTTAAGACCCGTACCATCTATTTTAAGTCAATATTCATTTCAGCAGACAGTGTACGAAAACAAGCTTACGAAAATTACATTGCTAACAGTGCAGTTTCAAAAGCAGCCAAGGCATTGGTTCATTTCTGCAAAAAAAAATAGGAAGATGCAATCACATCTTTGCTCCCAGACTCGGTGTCTGGCTCCTTACGTTGCATCAGCTCTGCCAAAGCCTTCTAAAAGCTGTGAAGGAAAGGGACAGGGAAAAAACAGGACACTTCAAATATGCACAGCAGCTCATCACTATTGAAATACCTTGTAGAACACCCTGTTTGTACTGGAATCCAATTGTGACTATAGACTACAAACTTTCAGAAAGAGTACTGGCAGTATCACAGATCACCCTATAGCCTTAATGATGCCTGGGACAAAATGCCTGAAATTATAGAGCTATCACAACAGTTTTGATAGCATGATTATGACAGTCCACCTTGTTTGGTGTGCACATGTGGGGATGCTAAAGATGTAAACCCCATTGGGATAGTGTTATGAAAAGGGAGACAAACAGGCAGCATCTCACCCACACTGTCCATAGACAATCCCAAAACTATTCCAAAACCACATTTGAGTTTTATCTCATAGGTAAGTAGTCCATTCACTCCAGAAGACAGCTCAGAAGAGAAGTAATAGAGATACAGTGTGGATAATCAGAAAAACTGGTTTGCTAAGTTAATTAACAGACTGATTTTTGATGGCAATTGCTTGGAGGGGTCTCTACTTCAAGAGATTCTCTCCCCCATTAGAATGAATACCAGATGGGTAATTCATTATTCATATTTCAAACACTATTAGGAACACCCATTTTCTAATAAATAAGCATGCAATTCTCTTATCATGCATTCACTATCAGAAAACATTACTTATATTTGTTAGAGAGACTGAGGTATGTTAAATAGTTCGGGTTCTTTACGGTCCTTCTTTGAACACATTAACATTGAACATGCCCCAATTAGTTTCCCTTTTAAATTGCATTCCTGCTTTCCAAATTAAAGGTTAACGTACTGCTTTGATTGACAGGTTAAATTATTTTATTTCTTTGCCTTTTTGGGTAAGCTAGTAAAAGCATTTCTCCTGGGGAGAAATAGGAATGGGTTTTTTTTTTATTTATTTTTCAGTTGGTCTGGGAAGGTACAAAGTTTATTTATCTTCAGCATAACCTGTTCTAACTAAAAGGAAGGAAATGCCCCCTGAAGCCCACTACTTTATGCTTTTTAGTTTAATGATAAAAACATCTTCTGAAGTACAGAAGTGTAAACTCATTAGTAGCATTTCAGTTCTTTCTGCTGCAGAAGCCTGGAGGAAAGAAACCTTAATACAGAATATCTGATTCTAGCACTGATTATAACAAATTATAACATCCAATTATATGCAATCTTTATATCTTGAGTTAGGACTTCTCTCTTTTCATTCTCAAAGAGGCTTGACCTTAAGTTGCTTTATGCTTTCCACCTCACTCATGACTTACTGTGGGTATATTACAAAATAATTTGACTGAAGAATTTTAGCATTTATATTACTTTTAGGACTCAGATATAAGCGGTTCTCATGGAGTAGAAAATAGTTAAAATGCTATAGCAGGAGACTACAATATAAATAACACTGTTGAACGTGAAAAATGCATTAACTATGCAGCACACATTATAGAAGAAGAAACTAAATGAGACTGAGTGCACAGTTAAACTAAAATAGATGAATACATGGAGAGCCACTGAAGTAAAGTTGTATCAAGAAGCCCCCTCTAAGCTGCTGCAATGCATAACGTCATAAAATTCATGTGAATAAGCTATCTACAGAAGAAACCCACATAAAGCCAAAAATACACATCATCCATACATCAATGTGAATTTGTCTGAAAGATCACAGGAGAGTTTATCTGAAAAAGAAATCCCTGCTCTGTACCTAATGTCCGTCATTCTCCTTAACCTATGAGTAAATCCCTCCTGGACTCCATTTAAGGCCTTAAAGGAAAAAGGACAGACAGATCCATTACCTTGACAGATCCATTACCTTCACAAAAAAAAAAGAAAGATAAAGAAACCTTTGTTTGGAACTCCATCTCCCACAACCACTGCAGCAAAGGGGATGGGGTTTTTTTTCTATTTGAATTCTCACTTTATCTGATTTACACTTGTCTTTTGCTTTAATCACCCCTTTAAGGCATTTTAAAACATGGTTAAAAATAAACTACCTCAGCAAATATTCAGCTGAAATTTGACATAACATCATAGTAACTGCAAAAATATCTACAATATTTATGATTTCTGGCAAGGATCTTCACAATCCTTTAACACTTACTAGAGTGACTGGGTACTGCAATGTATCTTCTATATCAATAAATGTTTCAGAAACAGATGGTATAAGTTCCATAAACATTTCACACAAAAAAAAGCTATGCCAATGTTTTTCCTTATAAGGAAAACGCAGCCTTAGGCAACCCTGCATGCTAACCTTAGCAGCATTATTTTGGAGAAAAACACCCTTAAGAAAAGTAGATTTTGTGTCATTATTAGCATGATGGGCCAAAGGTCACCTTGTATTGTATGCAGTTGTTCATGACAGCTGCCTGTTCTTGTAAACTTGTAAACGCCTTTGCATCACATCAGAACATTTAGCAAACTGACCTTCATGATCATCTTTTCTGTTCTCTCCCATCACTTTCCCCCCATCTGGATGCATGAGAAGCAAAAGCAGCATAACACTCCTCCTTTCCACTGTTAATTCAGAATCCTAGACACTGGATTTTACTCAGGAAAATGTACAAGCACTTCCTATAAATTGTTTGATGACAATCTGTATAGAAATATGTACCATGAAGGTAGGAAGATAGAAATGAAACCTGAACTGTGAACACAAGCAAAAGAAGAGCTAAGGAAGTCACTAGTATTGTGAGGATGAGAACCTCTCAGGACAAGTTTCTGCCAGGACTCCAAAAGTCACCATACCAGTCAGGACCTGCAAGGAGCCACATGAGCCCACCCATGCAAAGTAGTCAAACATAAATGTTACATCTAACATCTCTACTCCTAGGTAAGAGCTGTAGAAGACCATGGTCTTTCTCCCAAGACTGCCCAAAGATTCTAATACCACTTGTACCCACAAAGCTTAAGGCTAGTACCTGCCTAGACAGTTAAGCGGTACTCAAAGCTGCACAGATAAGAACTGACAATACTTTTGGGCACAAGTTAAAAGGACAGTGGCCTTGTGGATTCCCTCTAGCCTTCATGAGCCAAGTCCCACTTCTGCATCTATTCCCCCTCTCCCAGAGGGCCAGAGGTCAGGTCTTTGTTGAGAAAGGCCATGATTAAACCAAACAGAACATTTCTGCAGGTAGGTAGTCACTACTTGTCTACTGTTATTCCCCTGCTTATGACTTGATTAGAGCCCTTGAAGCAGTCTGCAGCTGTCTCCTCCCACACCAGGTTCTGCACGCCCATCCACACAGCTATGGGCTGTGACAGAACTGGAACACAAAAGGCCTCACCAGTCCCTACAGCCAAGTCAGTATGCTTCCTAAGCTCCAAATAAAATAAAATATATTCAAATATGCCCTTAAAAAGACCACTTTAGCAAAAAAAAAAAAAAAAAAAAGAGAGAAAGAAAAAATCCCAAGCATCTAGCGGTCCAGAAAGTCAAATAAATCACATTCCAGCCACAAGCATGTACATCAAGATCATCATAGCCAAAGACAAGCAAGGAAGCAGAAAGAACCCAAGTGTCACAGCTATATAAGCATCTGGCAAGACTTCCAAAGTAACAGCATAGCCAGCTTAGCCCTTCACTACTATGAGGCCTGAAGCCAAATTTCAGAAGAGCTGCTTTTTTTTTTTTTCCCCCATAATCCCCAGGGTGCCTTCTAGGGTTTACCAATCCCTTAACAAGGAATAGTTCACAAACACCAGGAATTTATTACAAAGAAGTATTCAGTTAAAGTCTAGAGAGACCATGTGGCTCAAGATTCTACAGGTTTACTCCAGGTAATTTTAAATTTCAGATAATATTAAATTCTGATCCACAATAACAAAGTATTAATAAAAAAAATGTTTGAGAGTGAAACACACATTTAATAAGCTTTTTCTATCCACCATTTACAAACAATATGGCAACTGCTAGACTTAAGTAAAAATGAACATTTCATGTGTTAAAAATATTACATATTTTATATAAATAATACTATTTTTTAATTCTAACTAAAACGTAAATCTTCTAATAGCCTCACTTACTGGATTTTTGGCTGAAAGCCTGCCAGTCACAGTTCCTGTCTGATTCCATGTAGAGGAAATAAATCCCTGTAGTCAAAGTAAAGTAAAAATTCCCAAAAAGAAAAGGATGAAACACACAGTTAAGTTTTATTTAAAGTAAACATCAAGAAAAATAACTTACTGTAATCAGGACTACAAAATAAAAAAATATTTTATCCTTTTACATATACCAAAATTCTTAATCTGTAAACACTGCAATCATTTCACACTTTTGATTTACTTGAAATACAGTACCTTACAGTATACTTTTTATACTTCTACCTTTCTCATGCATGTTTGTAGTCCATCCACATAAGTTGATTTCATCTTATGAACCTAAATTATATTAAAGTTTAGATAAATGCTTATTTATAAAAACCAAGATATTTTTCAAATTAAAGATCTTAATTTCCAAATGCATGTTAACTTGTACACTTCTTTTAAAAGACAGTTTTATCTCAGTAAATAACGGATGTATACTCACTAATAGCTTGACCTAACAGCATAAATTAGGTAGAGTGCTCAGTTATACCCTAAAGCCAGGTCTTTGCAGATGCTAGTAAATGAACTATGGGAATTTATTCTTCTACATCTTATATCCGCAGGTCAATAAACTACACAAAAAAGCCACACATGCACAGAAAAAGAACCTACCCAACCACCCTAACACTTCTTTTTTTTTTCCTAAATCTTGGAAATTCATCCACTGACAACCCAAACATTAAGTGTGAGAGCAAACTAACTAGGTTGCTTTGGATTTTCAAGAGGCTCGTCACCTAAAAAAAACCTGTAAGTCATCTCCTTCACTTCAGAACTCAAAAAAATAAATGTTTTGTCCTAATAGTGTGCTTTATAGCACTAGGCAAATTTAACAGTGAAGTTTTCCAATTGTTTTTGCAAGAGTTGTTTGTTAGAAATAATTTAACACAGTGCAAAGCAGAAGTAAACATTAAATTTAAAAATTCTTAAGAATACCTACAACTTCAAAATTTAACTGAATATTTGAATGAACTTACATTAAAGCCAACTTTCTTATTTATTTAGCTGTGAATATGTTATCTTTCTTGCTAATTTTGTGTCAGTACAACTACACTATGCGAAAAGCATCAGCTCACCTGACGGTATTCTAAAACTATCTTTGGCAAAGGATGAAGCTCTTGCAACTTATTCAGCTGAAAAATAAAGAATGTGAATCACTAGTATACTTTTCTGTTAATATTATTAAATAATAAAACTTAACAGAATAAGTTTTGGAGGAAGACATTTTCTTGCCAAGCGGAATGGACAGAATACAGACTAATGAATAATGTCCTTCAAGCAATCTCACCCTAAGCCAAAGGAAACCTTCATTCTTTCTTGTCTTCATCAGGAGGACTGGAGATTACCCCTTCCCATTTAATTTCCCTTCCTGTCCCAGACAGGGACAA
Source organism: Falco rusticolus (assembly GCF_015220075.1). Lineage (NCBI taxonomy): Eukaryota > Metazoa > Chordata > Aves > Falconiformes > Falconidae > Falco > Falco rusticolus. Next base: position 79,805,674 of record NC_051187.1, on the reverse strand, counting down.
AAAGACATGCAGACATAAAAACTTTTCCACGACAACTTCAAAAACACTGGGGACATGGGTGTGGGGCATTACTTATGGACCTTTGTTTATTTTTTGTGCTAGACAGCATCAGTGCAAGAGAGAACATGATAAAAGTATACAAAACAATACATATATACACATATACATATTTATACATAAACACACAAAATCCAACAAGATAATTTATCCTATTGATCCCCTAATACAAGTTCCAGGAGACCTTGAAAAAAACCTTGAAATTGTCAAATCCAAAAGCAGTAAGATAAAGCATATTTCTGATTACCTTGATTGCAAATTGCCATAAAATTTTTAAGAAAGAGAATGAAATTACTAGAGAGCGGATATGTATAAATGCTACAAAAATATTTGGAACTTCAACAGTTCAGGGTAAAAAAAAAAAAAAAAAAAAAAAAGATGCAACTGTACCAAAATGGAAATTTAAAAGCATATGTTTTTTTCTTGCTACCAGGGAAAAACATCATATTACAACTAATTATCTAGTATTTATCTATTGGAAGATTTCACCTTACCTTTAACCACATCTCAGCAGTTGTTAAAGAGGGTACTGGACTAGATAAAAGCATCGCTTTGATTACAGCAACAAGTCTTATGTTCCCACAAAATGATGACATGCATTCTATTTCATGGATCCCTCACATCTCCCAAGGCACTCTGTCCCTCTCCGAGATTACATACTTGATCTACGAAACCTCCTTCTCCTTGAGTAGTGTGTGGGTTTTATAGTTATCTGTTGGCATTGCCTCAGAAATCGCGTATGGTAGTTCAGACACTTGGCCCAAAAGCTGAATGTCCTCTTTTAACACATGAGAAACAAGTATTACCTTTCTGCCTGCCACAGGGCGTTAATTCTCACCAATGAGTTGTGTTCTTTAACTTCAATGTAAACTAGAACAATGCAGTTTCAGCACCAAGTCAGAAACAGGTGCAGCTGCACAGAGGCTTCTCTTCTAAGAAGGAATTCCATTCCTATTGTCTTAACAAAATGATCTATTAGTGATCTGGACAAGGGGATCGAGTGCACTCTCAGTAAGTCTGCAGATGACACCAAGTTGGGCGGGACTGTTGATCTGCTTGAGGGCAGGAGGCTCTGCAGAAGGGTCCAGACAGGTTGGACTGATGGGCCAAGGTCAATTGTATGAAGTTCAACAAGGCTCAGTTCTGGGTTCTGCCCTTGGGTCACAACAACTCCTTGCAGCGCTGCAGGCTTGGGGAAGAGTGGCTGGGAAGCTGCCTGAAGGAGAAGGACCTGGGAGTGCTGGTCAACAGCCAGCTGAACATGAGCCAACAATGTGCCCAGGTGGCCAGGAAGGCCAACAGCATCCTGGCTGGTATCAGAAATAGCGTGGCCACCAGGACCAGGGCAGTGACCGTCCCCCTGCGCTGGGCACTGGTGAGGCCACACCTCAAAGCCTGTGTTCAGATTTGGGCCCTTCACTACGAGAAAGACATTGAGGTGCTGGACCTTGTCCAAAGGACAATGAAGCTGGTGAATGGTCTAGAGAACAATGATGAGGAGTGACTGAGGGAGGTGAAGTTATTTAGCCTGGAGAGGAGGAGACTCGAGGGGGGACCTTATTGCTCTCTACAGGTGCCTGACAGGAGGCTGTAGGCAGGTGGGGTTGGTCTCTTCTCCCAGATAACAAGTGACAGGACATAAGAAAATGGCCTCAAGTTGTGCCAGGGGAGGCTTAGAAGGACAATAGGAACAATTTCTTCTCTGAAAGGGGGGGTCAAGCATTGGAACAGGCTGCCCAGGGAGTGATAGAATCACCATCCATCCTGGAGGTGTTAAAAGACATGTAGAGGTAGCACTTAGGGACATGGTTTAGCGGTAGACTTGGCAGTGCTTGTTTAACACTTAAACTTGATATTAAAGGTCTTTTCCAATCTAAATTTCTATGAAAAGGAAGGGGCAACCACATTTGCCTCAAGTTACCAAGAAGTCCGCAGTCTGGTCTTGACTTCATTTTTAGACAAATGTTTTTGGCAGGTTTCTCCACTTGCGTGGGATCACACATGAACGGCTTTATTTGCTCCTACACTAACAGAAGGAAAGAACTGGAGAAGCCTCATAGTGCAATATTTATTGCACTACATCTGAAGATACATTTGATCTCTTGTACAGGCATACCAAAATATCTAAACTGTTTGGTCATTACTGCTCTAGGGGAACAAGACTCTGTCAAGGTCTTGCAAATATGACTCCAAATGCAACTGCTCTTACTGAGGACAAGCACTTCCACAGAGGGAGGGGAAAAAAAAAAAAAAAAAAAATTTAAAAAGCCAGAAGAAAATTCATGCCCACAACAAGTAAACAAGACCACGCAAAGAAAGTGACAACTCCCAATCCAAACCACAGGTATCAAATAATTGCCTGCAGACCTCTTTACTTAACATGAATGAATGAATGAATGAGTTAAGGGTCCATAAAAAGATGACAACATGGTTTTAGCCCAAATCTCCTGACAGCAAAGAGAAAGTCTGGGTTGTTATTTCCTTCAGTAGCAGATTTTTACATTAAAGTTCTTTTTCACCAGTGGTCTCTTTCACTCAATCAGTCATACTGAGCTAGCAAAACCTGACCAGTAAAGAAAGTCTCTCTCCTGTGAGGAGGATGGTCATACATGCATGCTGGTTACTCAAGTTTTTAACCCTTGTTTATAGCTAAAGTTTGGTTTTCCCCATCATGGAGTGCAACTTTCATTTCTGGCTTAAGTAAAAGAAGTGTGATTAGTACAATACAAAAATAAATCAAGATGGTTAGAAAAACTTTAGACAAATGATAATTTCATTGGAACATAACTTGGGAGTTTTGCTAAATCATTCAGACTCTTAAAACCCCTCCCCATCTCACCACAACTTCTGAAGTGGACACAAGTTGTTGTACTTCAGTTCTGTGAACTTTCTCACACAGTGCATGCAGTTTTAACTTTTCAAATAGTACCTACAGTAAGACAAACATAAGAGAAATGTTCCAGTGTTTCAAGTGCTGAAACAAAAAGGAAAATTATTTGGTGACTGAACTTAAGTCTAGAAAACAGACTTCAAGGAAAATAGAACATACTGTAGTAAAGAGGACTAACACAGAAATGAAAAGATCAAATCTTTATTTTTGAGCTATTGAAAAAAGTGTATTTGCTAAAATCAAATGCATAATTCATGTAAACACGTTCAAATACAGATTATCAAACTTTGCTAGATTTAAGAAAAATGGATGTGTCCACTAAAATCAGAAAATAACATAATATCAAAAGGATTCTGAAGTTGTAAAGACAATTTTATAAGCTTTATAATTCTTCTGCATCAATAACAATTTACAGAACTTACAACTTGCATAATAATAGTATAAATATTACCTGTCTGAGTTGATAACTGCTGGTCAAAAGGAATTGTTCTCCAGCAACTTGATGGGCTTCCTGTTCAAGCTCTTTGAGTCGCAACTATAAATTAGTAATCAGAATTATTCTGTTTACATTATTATTTTCTTCAACATCTGCTACTTCCTAGGTTAAAGAGTATATTGAACTTCTACTTAAAAACAGGGTACTTGATAATGTCTAATCATTGATGGCTATGAACATTTTGTTTAGTAGACTGCTTATATATATATATATATATATATTCTTTAGTCTACATTTCTTCATGATCTGGGAAAGGAATTTACTGTAGAAGAAAGTACCAGAATTGTGGGAAAATAATTTAGATTACTGATTTACCAGAATAATTTGCATAGTTGTGTTTCTTACACATCTCTATAGTCTTCAGTAATCTGTCAGACCGCTATGATTATCTTACTTAGATTTTATGCTACAAAATAGGATTCTCCTGTAGCTATTTTTATCCATGGGGAAATGGCAAACTTGGAACTCTCAGAACATGTAAGTTGTAAAGACTGTTTTATTGACAAAGAGATAGAAATATCTATCTCTTCTCAGGAAGATGGTTACTGGTAACTGTAGGTTCAAAAGAGTCATTACAATTTTTACGCTCCAACACGTAACACAAAAGGACTTGTGCATTTTGCAAAGCAATCTCAGTTCTGGGACTTGAAGCAAATGCCTCCTTTTTGCTTGCCTGAATAAACATGGAAGTACCCTAAAAATGTAAATATTAGTTATAACAATAAAAATACTAGAAGCCCCAAACTGTCATGTAGAACATGACGAAACAAAAATATTCCTCTTCTTTTTAATCAGTTACCCTCCGTAAAAGCAGAAAGATGATGCTATACAATCTCCAAAAGAAAAAATAAAGACATTTACCGCCAGAATCTCTGATGTTTTTTTCAGTTCTTGTTTGTTCACGTGTATTTTGTGTGTTTCCATTACTGTAAATACAATTATATACTGAGAACACTTAAAATTGATAATTTTGATCTTACATGCTTCTTAATCTGTAAGATGGAAACAAACTCAGCGCTGCTGTTATGAAGCTAAAATCACACAACATTCTACTTGAGCATAGGCAGCAGCTGTGTGAAAAAAGTAAAGATTTGTATTTTGAACTGAACTTTCATACCTGCCAGAATTTTGATAAGTGGAAGTTCTAATGTGCAAAATAATTTCCACAAACCTTGAACCTGTAAAGCAAGATAAAAATAAATTCTTCAGTATCAGCCAATTTTAATCTTAAAACATACAGTGGTGTCATTATGTGGATCTGTTTTCCAGTAAGCAGTATTTCACTTTCTGTATAACCCCTTTTTATATGACAACACTGCTCATGGAAAGAAATACTATTTAGTGTGAATTGTAGTATCTAAATACTGTAGGCCATTATCACTTCATTTTGTGGGGAATCATAATGCATTTTCTAATAGTAATCATTTTGTACAGGTATAGTAATAAAGAAATATACATACCCCGTTTTTCTAAAAGGTTCATTTTTTGGAACAAGCTCCATTATAACAGAACATAGTTATCCCTTCTTCTTTACTCACCTGAACAATTAAACAGCCATTCAGAATTCATAACTTTGTTTTCATCAGGAAAAGACTAAAAGATGATAGGGTTATGCACCCAATTTACTTACAAAGAACAGGAAGCCTTTTTTCTCTAACCACTGAAGCAATCAGACAGCAACACTTGCCTAAACACTTCCTGTAGGCTGGCTCTCATTTTCTGTGCCTTTGATGCTTCCTATTGCCTTCCTTCACAGACTGTTTCATCATACTGCTGGGCCACTTAGATATCCAGATTAACATGGCTCCATCAACTGATGGTTTAAGTCCTACACTTACTACCATCAATCTCAAGGAAACCGCCTAGAATTCGGTGATGTACCTTTCACCAGAACCTGAGTGTATCCCTAAATTCTGACACTTTATCAGGTATATGACTACAGGGAGAAAACAAACACATGCAAAAAACCAGTAAAAGACTTCTTGAGATTCATTCTGAACTGCAATAAGGGCTAAAATAGAATGAAATAGTTCAGTTGGAAGGGACCTACAACAATCATCTAGTCCAACTGCCTGACCACTCCAGGGCTGACCAAAAGTTACAAGCATATTATCAATGACATTGCCCAAATGCCTCAAACGCTGAGAGGCTTGGGGCATCAACTACATCTCTAGGATGCCTGTCACAGTTTTTGACCAGCATGCAGCTAATACAATCTAGAGCAAAAGATATGCTGAGAGCTTTTGTACCAAAGGAACGTATAAAAAAAACCCCAGCTACGGTCTGTTTTAACTCTATTAACACTTTTTAGACTGTTTCATATAGGTTTAAAATACAAAAAGAAAAGTCACAATATTCTAAACAAAGCCTGTTCTTAGTTAACAGTTAACTGTTGCAAAGGAAAGTTTCTTCTAAAGATTAACTTTGAGACTAACCATTTTGTCCAGGAAAAAATGGCAAATTTGATGGGCAACTTTATTTTAAATGTTGACCAGCACTGTAAACCAGTATGGACTGAAGCCTTCTATTTAACTCAAGAAAAGATTCCGATTTGAATGAGCCGCACATCATTAACTCTCTTTAATTAATGGTAATACCTCTGAAGTTGTATCTGAGTAACTACTACTTGTATTTTACCTGCAAGTCATGAGCAAGATCCATCATTACATTATAAAGCTTCTCCAAGTTCACACCTAAGTTTTGATACTGCTATAAAAAAAAATTAAAAAATAATTTTAGTGCTAACATGAAAATATTTAGAATACTATTTATTTTAAAAGGGATAAAACCATTTTTCTGTATGTCTCCTGTTATATTTAACATTTTAGTAATGTTCTTAAATCTCTGACAAACACAATTAAAGAACAGTACAGATCATGAATATTCAAGGTTTACCTGTTCTTTTATTTATCTTTTGCACAGATCAAGTATGGGGAAATAGTATCACTACGCTGCCTTTTACATTGACGTCAGAATTCTATTGCTATTTGTAAAGTAAGGAAAAATTGCTTGCAATTTTCTTTCTCTTATCAGTACTACCACTCTTCTGTGCCTGAACTATTCACTTCCTTCCCTTCTGTTCCATAGGTGTTCTGTACAGAGCCATGCCACCTCCTTCAGTTGGCTAGAAGACCATTTTGAAGTGTATACAGACACTAAGAATATGATTGTTAGCTCCGAGAACATGATCACTAAAAATAAACTTAATGTTAGCCAATGAAATTTATCAGGCTGATACAGAAAATGTAAACAAAGTGCTGCTTTTCTTTACTAAATTCCTGTGAGGAAAGATGGGAATGTGAAAAATGCTGCAGACAGATTTTCTTTCCTGTAGCCTATATCATCAACAATGACCGTAGAATCAAAATTATGGAATAAATTTACATCCAAGCCATTAAGTGCAAAAATACTAGCATTGTCCCGCAAAATTCCTGGGTCACAAACCATAGAACCTAGGACAGCATTCTAGAGGACTTGCACTTGCCTGTTTGTATAATCCTCCCCAAGAATCACACCCTGGTCTGTGCTGGAGGTAGTAAAATAGGTTACATGGAATTAAGCATCATGTTATCATAGTTCCTCATTTTCTGTGTAAAACAGTGAACTTTAACTAATGGTTCTTTGTGTAAAGAGGCATTTACTCTGTGTTGATAAATACTTCTGAGGATATAGCTGAAATATTGGGGTATCTTGGCCACAATACTTTAAGACAGACATTAAGAAATGCCAGATAAGCTAAAGAAGAGAACAAAAAGTAATAGTAAATTTAGAAAACATGACCTACAAAGAAATAAATTAAGCTTATTTAGTTTAGACTACTAAGTTGGAGGAGGGGATCATAACAGTTTTTATAAAGAGAACATATATATATTGTTTTCATGTACGCTAGGTATAGAACAATTGGCTTAATGGAACCTGCTTAATCTGCAGACTACATTTTTTCATGAAGTTAGACTAGCATCTCTAAGAGACAGTCCACATTTTGATTGCTTCAAAAATGTATTTAATATTTTTTGTTTATCTCTAGATTGCAGACTTCATTGCTCATCGTGTCTTTAACCCCATCTCCTCCTAGTTTCTTCAACTTGTAGTTACAGCTGCAGGATTTGCCAAGTAGTACCACTGCATTCACTTTATCCACTGTCTTCATCATAATTTAGGAAACTGCTAGCATAGTACCCCTCAGTCTTTCCATCTCCATTTCAAATAACCACAATTTTTATCACATCTTCTTAATAAAGGATGTTCCATCCTCTGACCTTTTAGAAGCCCACTGTGCCTTTCTTGAAATGCAGAGACCAGAACTGCGCAGTCTTCAAGACATGGGTACACCAAGGTTTTCATTGGTAAAAAAAAATCATGTTCCTTTTCTTCATCTCAATACCTTTCCTTATGGTGCCTACATTTTGTTAGCTTTTTGGCTGCTGCTGCATACTGAACCAACATAAAGCTGGCAACAATGACTCAAAGATCTCTTTGTAAATTGAAACTACTCTGCACACATAACTTTCAATTTATGCTCAATTAGCACTCAATTTAGTGAGATCCTTTGTAGAGTTCCATACCCTGAGCTCAGCATCTGACTAGCCAAAAAAGGTAGATGTAAGATTCACTATACATAAGGCATTATTTTAATAAGGGTAGTTAAGAATTCCAAGAAAGATTATTATATAAAACAAGAGCTGTACTAGAAAGGAAGGAAACTGGAAGAAAACCAAATCCCTGAAAGGAAAGACTGAGAAAAGGAGTCTGACAGGGAAAACCCGTAAGACTACAGAATCTTGAGCAAGTACAGAAACCCAGAATGCAAGACAATTCTCCCAGACACAGTGCAGTGCTGACTGCAGATTCCTGTCCATGACAGTTTAGAAAACAAAAAAATATTAAAAAAAAAAGATCAGCACGTAGAACTTTTTAGTAGAAGCTTACTATTTTATGTTTGACAACATGAGTGTAACGTACACCACATGGAGGACTCATCATCAGAGCATAAATCAATTTTGAGGCCAACAGAACTCTAACCAGTTTAGAAGATAATCTGGTAACACTGTTTCTTCCTCAATAGTCACATTGCTAAAGACTGACCTCGATTTGGCTCAATACTTGGTGAAAAGGGTATTCCAAGATCATTTCTGCTAAATTAATGCACATAGGCAGGGGTGAAAATAAATTTAAAATCTGCTTCCCAAATGAATTATCTCTTTCTGTCTAGAAGAATTTAAAAAGTTTTTAGAAAAAAAAGAAGAATATATTGACAGGAAACCAAAGGGCCATGAAATCACTTGGAAAGCTTCTCAATTGGAGAAGCACTGAGAGGGTTCCTTGGGCATCTTTTAAGCCATCAGTCTTCATGTTTGTCATTTACCCTATGCGTATATTAAAGGTATCCTAACTATTCTATGTTCAGTTTATTATTTGCATTCGTATCTTGGGGCTGATGGAACACTAAGAAAAACTCTCATACTATGAGCTGCAGAAGTTCTTGTTATACAGATTGCAACTATTCTACAGGTTTCTTACCTTACTGCTCTCATGAAATACCTACAGTTGGGCAAAAAAAATCTGCTCCAAAAGAAATATATTCTGCTTTCTCCAATCAAACTGAGCTAGAAAGTGTTTTCCTTACCAGAGCAACATCTCAGAAATTATGCTACCAGACTTGACTTTGCTACTTATTTCACAGTTTCATGGGTTTTATTTGATATATTCAGAATCTTTCCTTTGGTCTTTTTGTGACGAGAAGGAAAAAAAAGAGACTTATCTACTTGTTATCAGATTTACACTCCTCTAAGATTGCATAAAAAATTAAGACAATGCTTCCATTTGAATGAACCATCCAGTATTTTGTAAAGAACAAGATTAAGATTTTATCATCTCAAAGAATATATGCAATGTAACTAGATGTGCTATCACTCCACTATACTGGATGAATGATGGACTAAAACAGAAAGATTGCCACTGAGATTGTTTCCAAGAGTATTTTCTTAAGAACAGGCCTGGTGTCATAATACTATGGGCCTCCAGGGCTTTTAATCTGTCCAGCTAGAAGAATAGTTCTTTTGAAGCAAAAGCAGGTAAGAATAATGAAAGTATTTGGAAGATCTTCAAAAACCTTCCTAAAGGAGGGTCTATATAGTCTAAATAGATCTCAGAATTAAGGACTTATCTAAAAGAAAAAAAAACTAAATTCATATAAAAATTAATGGATACGAAAGCATCTTCCTCCCTTCAGGGAAGTAAGTTCCCTTCAGAGTCTGTGAGAAGGTATCTCTGGACACCTTTTTCTATCTGAACAGGGTCTTTTGCAATAATTGCTCCCTGAACTAGATGCCATTATCTCCTCCTTGTCTTCAGGATGATTCTTAAAATCTCCTGGTTACGTTTCTAGGGAATGAGGATATGCACAGACTGAGACACCAGTACATCTAAACACTTGATCCTGTGGCCTCACAGTGCAAGAGTCAGCTGTAAATCAACAGGTAAACATAATCCATCCCGCAATGTACAAAAATAAGTTTTGCACACAAAAGTCACAATTTTGGCCTACTGTTTGCAAAACAGTCCCATTAATCGATGAAAAACAAGTCTGGAACCAAAGCATTACAGCAGATGCAGACTGACAAGAGCAATGTTTCATCCATTATTTGATCCAAACAGAATGCAGAAGGAATTCAAATTAGTTGTGGCTGCACAAACACAACAGAACCAGAACTGACTGAAAATTAGTGTGTATTAAGATAAACTATAACACAGCATTGCTACAGAGGCATGCATTCTGGTACACAGCTGAGGAAGAACCTTCACAGGAACTTTATCAAATTGATGCAACTAATTTTTAAGAGAAGTGCTGAGCATAACAGAAGTGTGGGAGACACCTATTAGTTACAAGAAGTTCTGTTTCATGCTAAAAACAGATTTACCTGAGTTTTGGGGTAATCTTTGCTACAGACACATTTTCCTACAACATACCACAAAACATAGGGGCACTAGCTACTTAAAGCTTGGACCATAGTTGTTTTTATCTTGAAATGACCATATGACTCAAGATAACAGCAGATAAAACTGTACAGATTCTATATAAGCTGATGTCTGTTAGTGGGAAGTATATCCCAGCAGCAGAAGAGTTAAAATGGGGTAATGAATTCCACTGACAGCCCACATGGGTTCTCCATCTGCTCAAGGGCTATTAGCCTATACAGCTTCAGCACTACTTGTGTGGTGAGTAGACAATACGGACACCTACTGTACAGGCTTCCCCTGGGCCTACAGCAGACTTGAACACTGCAAGACTGAGGAAACAGTAGGCTACTTGAAGGCAGGATGCAGAGGGCTCTCTTCAAAGCTGAAACACCCAGATCCACCGGCGGTGATCCTTGTTTTGTAACAGTCTAGTTCTATCAGTGAGGACTTCTCTATACCAGACAGATTAATTGAAGCAGGCCAGTGAAAAATCATCAACCTGTCTCCAGGAAACACTGTCCATGCCCACTGGTTCTGGAACCAACAAGCTGTCTGTTAAATACTATGCTTCCAGCAACAGAGAGCTTACTTGACCCTATTCTGGAGGTGGAAGTAAGCCCAATGACAGGCTTCAATTGACCGCAAGATTCCTTATCAGCAAATGAAGCCATTGCAAGAGCAGTGGGATGTTTAGAACCTGTTTCAGGAAAGGTTTCAAGGTATATGGACTATGACTCCTTTTACTGAGCCTTTTGGCACAGCATCAAATATACGGACAAGCAGCAAGTAGCACATATTTTGTGCTAGAGAGGTGTGTGGGTGAACAGCAGGCTACAGAATAAAACAGCAGTCGTTTTAAGTACTATGCCAGGTATACAAGACCAGCACAATACAACAGAGAGCTTAAATAGAGTAGTGGGGCACAAGTGGATCTCTCTGGGAGTGAAGACAACTTCTACCAGCAAAGTCAGAGCAAGAAGGCTGAAGAGACAAACCTGGCAAAGAGCTAGGATTCACAGGAAGAACTGGGAGCCACTGAGCAAACAAAGAAGCTGAAAAGAAAGTGGGAGAGTCCAGGGAATAACGTAATTGCATAAGGAATCAGGGGTGGGAGTGTGGAATAATCACAGGATGTTAGAGGGACACATTAACTGGGACTTGGGTGAACAAGTCAGCATAAAGACTAGGAGATGTTTGGGGCAAGGAAACAAACTAGACCTGAAGTAGGGCAGGAAGGAAATAAAACTCTGGTATTTAACTCAGAGCTGGGAATCACGATGACAAAGTTGAGAAATGTTAACTAAGAATAGATGTGACAGAAAGAACAAAAGACTGAGTCAAGCTAAGGAAAGAGACAAGATTAAGGATGCTGACTCACAGGAGGGGATATCACAGATAAAAATAACCAAGTTTATTGCTTCTGCCTCTTTGCCTGTCCTCTGCCTGCACTAGTAGCTTAACCCACAAAGGCTATAGCATCTGAACAACTGCAGTTTATGGCTAGTGTTCTGAAGTAAACTGGCTCTGCTCTAAGACCACTTGACATCTGTGGATTTGTATCCTAGAAGCCCTACGTTACAATACTTGTGCCTGAACAAGCAAGGTCTCTGAAAAGTAGGTGGTTTCTTAAATAATAAAAAACCAAACCACAAATCACCAAACCACCGTTTAGTTTGCTACACATCTATTTTTATCATTTAAACAACCCCTGAAGGCTAATGTGCCCAGAGTAGATCACCATGGCCCAAAATACAAATATCAACATTTCATAACATTCAGTAAATAAGTTTCAACAAACAGTAAGACATTTCTATGGGGCTTGGAATAACTTCTCGATAAGTTCATCATGCATTCTCTTATTGAGAATAACAATTTACAGATTTTTCAAACACATGCTTGAAGGTTCACATTTGACTCCCTAGGAACACCTCAGCCTATGATGTGTGCCTTTACCAGCTGTGAAATTCAGCAAAATTGTTAATAACAACTAACTAAATAAAGGCTACAAGTTCACAGGAGTTAAGAGAATAAGACATTAAACGTTTTGGAAAGGAAAACTGAAAAGCAGAGAAGTGGAAAAAAAATAATCAGATTATACATTAATACTGTTGCTGACCACTTTTAAAGGAGAATTTTACAGCTGTTCCTGGAGAATATGACCCCATCTTGGAAGAATGCAGTGAACCTTCCCCTTCTCCCCTTTCTTTAAAATTAGATTTCCAACAAGTAATATTAATGTAGTAACTTTCTTCCTTCAGAAAAGCATTTTCTGTCTTTTTTTTTCTTGCAGTATTTTGTAAGTAAAAGCAATTCTTTCATCATTTCCTCCCCCTTTTAACCCAAGCGCAAACAATTTAAAACAAACTACTTACTGATGCATTTCTCAAAGTGCCCATATCTGTATTTACTGTTTCCATAGAAAAAGGCTTTTCAAAATACTTCTGTAGTAAACATTCAAAAGAGGGAACTGTGTCGCTGGGGTTTATCAGCCATGCTGCAATCCTTGGATCTAACACGACACTACCAGCAACTACAAAAATAAGTTATTTCTGAATAAAAACATTGAAATTACCTCCCATACTGAAAAATACCTATAAAGTGTTGCCTTTCCTTACATACACATCAAACAGACAAGCATTTAAACTACAAAAGTGTTAAAATATTGAATTTGGAGCTGTAACAAATAGTATCATGACTACATAGGAGTAAGTTCAATACTGAAAATTTTTGAAGAGGGGTTTTTTGTGGGTTTGGTTTTTTTCAAGTTTTAAAATGCAAGTAAACCTTTGGTTCTTAAGACTGACTGTAAAAGCCTCTCTTACTGCTGAAAAATTACAAACTGAAAGTTTTTCTTAAGAGTGTCTCCCTCTGGTACCATTTTGTTGTTGCTGTTAACTTGATTGATAGTCACAAAATTGCTGTTTGGGGTCAGAGGAGAGAAGATTTACTTCCTAGCAATCAGACTTCTAAGTTCTTTAATGTATACATGAATTCACATATCAATGCACAATGCATTGTTTCCAAAAATCTGAGCCTTTTGTCCTATAGGATCGTATGTGTTTATACTGCACTTTCTCTCATGTTCACATACATTGGATAGAGCAAGCCTAGTGCAGTTTCATTTCCCTTTTAACTACAATCTCAACATGCGTACTGTAGTATTACAAAGAAGAAAAGAGAAACACTAGTAACTAGAATGCTTTGTAATCTATTCAAAGATGGTCTAAGCAGCCTCTTCAGTATCCCCCAAGTTCAAATGACAGCTGACAGGTACATTTACAGAGAACTCCATGCTACACAACCTTACAGACTCAGTTACCTGGAAGCAAACTTTAACATCCATAATGCAAGTTACAGCTGCAGGACTATTCTAAAGACAACCAGGCTTGTTGACCTCCACTGACATAACTGTTGCTGAAAAGAACTTCATATGGCTGCTCAGCAAGTGTTAGGGAAGGAGACATCCTGCCCCTGAATCAACCTGAGCTCTGCTGGAGTGGCCAGATAACCAAAGGATACTTCATCTGCATAGTCTCATACCAAGATTTCATGTAGCTCGCTATCCTGACATACTCTGAATACAAACAGCTGTTCACCTCAAAAGCTAACAGATGCTAAGGAACAGCCTTGGAAATTGTCTCAAGGATACCCTCCCGACAGTAGCACTAAGTCCTTCTGTGATCAGAAGGACAGTCTCAGCCCTGGAATCATGCAGCTTCGTAAAGTATGTCAAACTCTGCATTCACTCACAAAACTTTGGATGTGTCCATGGGATTTCCACTGCTTTTTGAACAGGAAGTAATCCCTACAGGAATTAAATGAAACTCCGACAACTATAACAGACAGATTTGCTGTGAACTCAAATGATGCACAGTAAAGAGGCAAACTAAGCAACTCTGCCTCACTGATGGGCAGCAACACTCCACAGCTGATGGCTGTTGGAAAGTGCCAAGAGGCTGCAGGAAGGTTCTGCCTAGTGAGGTGATGGACATTCATAAGCTTAAGAGAAGACTGCATGAAAAGAGCACCGAATTTTCTACCACCACCACTACCACCACCTTACAAAGGATACGCGGAAGAACAGAATCCTGTTACCAAGTAGTCTCTGAGATACCTCAAAGATCCTTTTCTCATATCTCTATTTACAATGAGCACGAGACAGTCTCTAACTGCAAAAGGATAAAGAATCAAACTCCCCAACCATCCATCCATTCCTTCCTTCCCAAGTACAATTTTCACCAAAGGTGAGGGTAGTCATCACCACCAATTCAGTCTTGGAGAAAGGAAGACATGTGCAAGGTGAGGAGGAGGAAACTCGAGACAGAACAAAGCTGAAAGGAGTGAAGCAAAACCAGGATCAAACTTGGGTAAGTAAGGAGTCTGCGCTGATAAAAACATACTTTCCTCAAGACTGACATGGTACTCAAATCCTGTCCTTCTACTTCGAAAAATTAGTGAATCTCAATGGCAAAGCATACCATACCTAGTCATGGCTAATGTATGTATGCCAATGGTTAGTACACCAGTTTCAGAATAACGGCAATCATTCAACTGTTTGCAGTCAATATTGACATAGAGAGAAATTTCAGTGTTTGCTTGATTTACAACGATGAGATTTTTACCTTTAAAACAGTAGGGGTTTTGTGTTGCTTTTGGGGTGGGTTTTGTTTGCTTTTGGGTTTTTTGGGGTTGTTTTGGGGTTTTATTTCTTTATTTTTTACAATACAGAAATAATAGGTGAAGAAGCATTAACTTCCAAAGCTTAAAAAAAACCCAAACCATACAACTGGGCAAGAATTCTTTTGGACACTACAAACTTCAAATGCAAATCCTATGCATCAGTTAGGATCTAACCTAGTATTTCTTGTGTGTACAGGAAAATAAAACTGTCACTAGTGCCTGTACCATCACATTTCTTCCCCCCCTCCCACTCCCACGACTACGTGTCTTTTGTCTAGATCTTCACACCAGATTCTAAATCATCATCAGTTTACTGTGATTTACTGATGAAACTTTTCAGATGCTGAACACAAGCTGAAGATTCTCCATAGAAGGAGTCCTTCCTGAAAGATCACACTTATTTTGGAGTAGTATGATACACAGAATGAAGAAAAAAACCCAGAAGATGGTATTTACATCTTATATCTTCTGCTTGTAGTTGCTTTTACACCCCTACAAAAGTGTCTTACTTGTTCCCATCAAAAAACCAAGGACTCATTCAAGTAATTCCTAATTCTGACAACTATGAGCACCTCTGGTATTTATTTTAGTCTTTCCTCTTGAGCAGAGAAAGTTTTTCTAGGGAACATGAAACATGCAGCAGTTTGACTTTTTAAGCTATAGTCATGACTACGTTAAGAGCTTTTGTTTCCACTGGAAGCTATCCTTAAATTATTCAATTATTTGATTCCTACTCTGAGAAGAAATACATCATCTTGACATGCCAAGCCTCTGGCCACAGCCTCCCCCACAAACAGTAGTCTTTCCCATGGTGCTAAAATTCTTAATCACCAATCTAGTTACTTGTACACCTAGTGGTTTTAACAGAAACATCAAAAGCCAGATATTATGGGATTGGATCATAGATTAGATTAATTACCTTGTTTCCAGCTAATTTCATTACCATAAACTTGAAGTAGAGTCCTCAGGAAATCTTTTGCATTGAAGCAAATAATTGGAACTTTGCAATGTAGCATTTGAAACAACACTTGCCTGCACAGAAGTAGTTCATTAACACACACTATATTGCTACTAGATATAGTGAATTATTTACATTATACATTTAACTAGCACCTAATACTAAACAGTTAATACAAGACATGTCTTTATTCCTCTAAGAACAGAATACTGTATTTGAATATTAAATTCTCGATTCAGTAACACCTGAAGCTTCATTCTATAATAAATTAAACATCTTAGCAGGTATGCCTTATCATGCATTCATAAAGAAAACAATTTTGATTTGACACTCAAAATTGAATCCAATCTTAATCCGAAACAGCAACTGGCACCCCTTTAATACACCCAAATAAGATCACAGAGGCTTCTGAATTAATTTAGTATTGTAAAACCACGATTTAAAAAATACTAGACAAACTAAATCACCATCATTGCCTAGTGCTAATATGTTATTTATATCTAGAATGTTTCATCTTTACAACATTTTTCCACTCCTTTTGCAAGTGTCTATAGTTCCCACATCCTTGCTATTTTAAAGAGATTTTACCAATTATATATATTTATATATAGATTTACTAATTGTGTCATTTTTAATAAGGTCTATTTTGGGCAATATAGAAAAACTGTTTTCTTATAGAGCTTTCAAGTTTATCTGTAGAAACCACAGTACCAAGTTTTTGGACATACTAGAAACTGTAGCAATCATAAGGTATTATTGTATACAGTGTAGATCCACTATTAAACAACTGCGCCATTCTTACAACAAATAATTACCTATACATTTCATCTAAATGCCACCCCACTTACTCAACTTGTTTATTATCAAATTTTTACTGTTCATACATATATGCTTTATTGATACTAGTATCAATTCAGACCAACTTAAATTCATACTAACAAGTTATTAAACTAGCTGTCATATAACTCCAATATTACAGCTGGAGAAGTACAGGTAAGTGAAGTGATTTGTTTCCAGTCACAGTGGAAGTGGCAGAGATGCACCTAACAACCAAGTTCAACATCTTGAAAATGAATGCTCTTAATAACCCCAATTCAGCAGTTTACAATAAAGCAGTTACTACTGAAAGTCAAAATATTCTAATGAAGCTTTATGTGACTATTATACCCAAGAATCAGATTCAATTCTCATTTTATCAGATACTATTTCAAAGTTAATAGTGAGAAATAAAAAAGGATTTTGGTTATACTAACTGGAAGTTTAAAATTTAGTCCAACTATTAAACAGATACACAAAGCATTTACTTAAAAAAACTATCTTGCAATTTCTTTGTAACATTATTACTGAACATTAGGAAAACTTCATTAAGGATCTCAAAAGCCACTAAAAAAGTCTATTATGCTCAAAAAATTGAAAGTATCTGCTAAGCTCCAAAAGGATGTTTACTGTAACGACATCCATCAAAAATGTACTAGATAAGAAATGCAGTTCAGGAAACAGAAGATAAGATACAAAAAAGATAAATCTGGATGAAACGTAAGGTTTGTTGCTATATATAAGGTGTTCTGTCCATAAAGGATTTCTAGGTGAATGTAAACAGCTCCTACCAGAATCCCAGTCTAGTTCTATAGGGCTGCAGTTAGCAATATGCTGAGCCCAAAGGAATAGTCTATTCTTATTTGGTTTATATTAGCCCAGGCTTGACACACAACTAACACAGCTAATATGAAATTCAACAAACTTGACATGTAAGGTGATTAATCCTGTGCCAAGTAACCAACATCACCATTGCTAAAAGCCTATGTAAAACAAACCAGTATTTTTTCCTATATGCTCTCACCAAGCAAATTTCTTTTGAGCCTGTTGTTCTTGTTCCCAAAGAGATGACCGTTCAATTTGTAAATAAATTAATCTATCATTTTCATTAGCAGCATTCCAAGTATAATCAGTTGAAGAGTAACTGGGAGGGCAAGGGTGAGCAGTCCGATTCTTCACTAAGACAACAATTCCTTTTACTGATGAGGTTAAGACCTGTTAAGTATAATTACAATAGTGTTTCTTGTGACAGATTTTATGCAACCCTATAAAAAAATATAAAATCCAAAAATATTTCCCAAATATTTTACAATATGAAACCTATTATGTATACTAGAGTTATTGCATACATCATTGACACAGTAGAGGAGCATGCAAATGTTTCAGCCTTGAAACAAAATTTCATTGTGACAGACACAGTAAAAAGCAGGAAAAAACTATTCTAATTCAAACAATCTCACTCAAAGTATACAAATGCCTGTTTAGCCCAAGCAGTTTCTTTTTTTAAGTTTTACTTGGTAATGAAAAATAAAATGTAGTCAGAAGTATTAAGGTTTATCTCATTTTACATTTATATTCTGGTAAGCAATAACACACAAAATTTGTCCAGATTCTAGGCTCCTAATGAACATGGTTTATGTTTCAATCACATGCACAGTTCAAATGGTTCTACAAAACTGACTCTAAACAAAAGACATCATTCACTAACCTGCTCTGAGTTAAGCTGTGAAGAACCATCATGAAATATCATAGTAGTTACAAAAGCCACTGCCTGTTCTATAGTTGCAAGCAATTCTCTTTTTTCTTCATATCCCAAATTCCTGATATCACAAGGACAATTTTTAGAAGACTCTGTTTGTCCAGAATTAACGTTGTATCTTCTTTCATGTGAAGAAGTGTAGGTCTTTATAGGTAATCTTCTTGCTTTCTCTGAAGAATATTTAGGCACATCTTGCTTTCTTTTAAGGGGAGTAGCTATTTTCTTTTCACCGTGTTTCAGGTTTTTTGCTTCTCCTGGAAGATTTCTTTCTTGATATCCCCATGTTGTTAAGTCTAAATCCCGGTAATAGCGCACAATTTTGGTATCTTGACAGCAAAGACTTTCACTGGCATGTACTGTCCTGACTACCTGACCAGCAGTACATTTTTCAGGGTTGGCAGATGTTTTTAACAAGAAAATTGTGGAATCATTAATCTCCTGGAAAAAATGGAATTTAAGTGAACCAATTATTCAGCTTATTAGCAGAAAAAAAATAAACATACAAGAGTTAATTTAGATAAGCTTTGAAGGAAGTGATATCCTATAAAAAATGCTGATACTAACAAAACAGTTTAGGGGAACCACACTGCATGAAACAAAATTCAATTATTCATCAGTAGATTATTTTGTTGATTTGTATTGATTATATTATATTTAAAAAGCAGTGATGATTTTGGATATTAGTCCAATATTCAAGACAGCAAATTAACAACTGTAAGACGCATCTAGTCCAGTAGCCTGTCTTCTACTGTGACTAGGTTATTAGTAGCCTTTATGTGAAGAGTGGAATGACAATTCCCTTCCATCTTTAGCTTCAATATTCAGAGCTTTTTCAATGACAGCTTAGTTTATTAAAGAACTTTTGGCAAGGGACCATAATGACTGCTTTGGAAATTCGAGTGCACTGTGTCAACTGGATCTCCACAAATGCCTTCAAACAAATTACAAGACTGTAAGATATAACAGAAAAATAATGGAAGTTGCACTGAAGTAGTATTATCAGGTCTATGAGTATTATATTCTGCTCTGTTTAATCCACTATGCCCAGAACAGCTTTCTTACTCCAGATAGTCCCCAGGATCCCTTTTCAGAGGTATGCCATTAAATAGCATTAAGCAAGAAGTTGCATGGTAACATTAAAATTCTATTCCTTGATCCTTGATTTTCTTCAGGAATTCTCTTGATATGCTATGGACCCTAGTATTTTCTTACTGTTTATTTTGCTAGTTTCTTCTACAAGCTCTTCAGCTGAGAGACATGATTTTGTAAACAAGAACTCTGGAATGGCAACTGGCAACCTTTACAAGATTCCCCAAGGTAAATATATGTTGAGATATTTTCGGATATACAGAGTTTATCTTCCCTCAATATGCCTCTTATGCCTTGATCAACAGGTCTTATAGGAGCTGGCAAGCTTTCGACTCCTGAGGCATTAGAAAAAATGAGGTATTATTAGTGATGCATTTGCAAGCATCACTGTAAGCTTATTTGGACTATACTATTGTATATTTACATTTAACTTACTCAAATGAGGCAACTATAAAAATACAAAATCTGGTAAGTTCAGCTTTTTGCATAATGACATTTTTTAGTAGTCATCTTCATACTGTCACTTAACCACAGATTTTAATATTTGTTTTAAGTCTCCAATATTCTGTTTTGAATAAATCCCTATACTACCTACAAATGCTTCAGTTTTGGAGGGGAAATTCCATGTATTTACTTTTAAAAGCTCCTTCATTTTTACATAATTTCCTTTTTTGAAATGAAGCATTCCTGCAGCGACTTATGTACCTTCTAATGCCTCAGAAAGATTTCAGTCCCTTTCAGAGCATCTTTCAGCAGGAAGATTTTGAACCCGATCCCACACAGAACCAAATAAAAAACAATTTCTCTTCCGAGTTCTCTAACATTTCCACAAAGCAGCTGTCTCCAGATTTTTAGCCTCAGCGTCATGCATAACTGTCGAATTCACCCACTCCACTGAAAAGTAACTGAAGCCTCTCATAGCTCTTGTAGCACAGCCAGTCTCCTTCATTATGTCTGTTGTAACTACCATTCTAAAAACTATGGAGTTCTCACTTCAAAAGAACCCCAAGTTACTGCTGTGCAGGGCTCCCATCCATTCCATAAGACAACAGTTTTCACTGATCAGAGGATATTGGCCATCTCTATTCAATCTGTATTGACAGAGGAAGCCAGAATTGCAAAGCCAGTAATTTACTTGAGATCATACTTCACAGGATCAACTCTACAGCAAAAGTACAATTAACAGGTTCCAAGTAAACAGAAAAAGGGAGTGAATTAAGCTTTTGCTACTACAAAAAAGAGCAGTGATTGTTCCAAACAAAGACAAATTAATTGCAATGAGGCAATGCTAATCAAAAAGTTGACACTATAAAAAGTTACCATAAGTGGAAAATATCACAGAAGGACAAAATGTTTAAGAGCTGTAGAAAGACAACTATATTCACTCAAGCGTATTCTCCAGTCAAACTGCAAATAGCTTTATTGTTTAACACTGCAAAATTTGAATTAGGACATCAGTAATTAGAGAATCAGGAATAAGCAATTCTCTTTTAAAAGTTCAAAAATAAGAACAAAGCAATTTAATTATCAAGTCAGAATAATACAGCTGAAACTACAATTAACCACAGAGAGAAGCAGCACCTTCCAGGAAGAAGTGATCTTCTATTAGAAATAATTACATGGCTGGAAGTAGAGAAAACAACTCCCAGGATGCAGCTTCATAATTTGTGTGGATATAGGAAATTTCACTAGATGCAGTCAAAATTAGCACATCATCACAAAAAGGGGTTCCACTGCTATTCATGTGCACCCACAGCTGCCCATCTATGTATGAGCCAACTGTAGGAAATTATCCCACCCCACAAAAGAAACCAGTTTTCTGCATCTTCAGCAAGCTGAATGGACTGGCCGAAGTGTGCCACATGCACCAGAGTAAGGAAGGCTATGAAATTTGCAGCTGTGATAGGAGTACACTTGCAGTACCTGCAACTCATTGACCAACTCAATGGATGTTACAATCACAGCCCAAGTTGGGGCTGCCGCAGTTATCCATTCCCATTCTTGCACTGGCACTCACTCGCACTCACATTTAAAATCACAACAAAACCAGAAATTCAGAGAGATCGTTAAGCCTAAAACTAAACTTCCAAATACAAAGTAATTTTTCATATGAATGAGCTCACTTTATGATTATGTCCTAGTGACTGTTCAGCGACAGAGGTTTGAGAACATTTTTAAACTTTGCTAACTATCTAAAGGTGGCAACCTCATTTATTTCTGATCGATCTGCCACAAGAGACTAACTTCCCATAAAAAGGATAAGAGAAGTGCGGCCAAGATTCTCAAGGTAAATAGATGCCAAGTGCAAAATAAGACACAGGGAAGTTACCTGAACTATGAGTGTATGCAGTATACTGTAATAAAGCTTGTTATGAAACAGGCAATCTATAACAACTTCAAACCTGCTATAAAAAGACTGCTTTTAGTAGTCTTCAATCTTACAATATGCTTGCCTTTTCATTTTTCAGATGTGCATCCTTATGACCTAGTTTATTTTCCTTGGACTTCTCTATACCTTTAAAAAAAGAACAGGAAACATTTTACACTACAAATTAATCTGAGAGCACTGCATAAAACTTAGGTTATATACAGGGTTACATTAGACACTTTTACCAAACCCAAAATACTTGCAATAAAATTTTCCATGAAAACCATTTTCCTCAAATTAGTATCATTCATGCTTAAAAAGGCCCTGTAGGTTCCTCAATATGCATATGCAAAGCATGCTCTGTCCCCATTGAGGAAAAATTAATTCAAATTCGTGACAAAGCAGACATTTTCCACAGTATTCTGAACGAGCATTACTATAATACCATAAATATGCATATGTCTTTCTTTCAAGAAAACACATCCCATCTTGGCCAAAGTAAAGGTGGGGGCATAGGCAAGGAAAAAAATGAGAAAAAAAGAAAATAAAAAGCAAAAAACACTCTATGCACGTCACATAGTTCAACTGTTTTCTTGGAACTAGGCAGCATTTTTCCACAATAATTTTCTTCAGTAAAACACTATATGCATATACATCTTTAGCACATCACACCCTACAGAGAACTGATCATGCTTCATCGACAGAGGATAATTTTTTCACATTGTTCATCTTGTGATAGAACAGGTATCACAAGATCAGACAAGAACAGAGAGCAAGAAGAATTCAGACTTATTAAATTGACAGACAGGTAACAACTAGCACCCCAAGAAGCAGGATGGCTATCAGTGCTGGGTCTAAGACCGAGCCTTGGGCCACAGCACCACTGTTAGCCTGGGCCCACCACTGAACTACCAGTGATACTCAGCCTACAGCTCTGAAAGCAGACAGATGCTGTAGTTTAAGGAAGGCTTTGTAAATGCACCTCAGCACTTTGCACCACGCTAAATCAAACTGTTAGGACAGACTTTCTCTTTTCTGCCCTCAACACTGCCCAGCAGCCCCAAAAAGAAGAGAAGAAAGTACAGACTGGGATAAAAGCACAAATGGCAACAGGCTAGCAGCAATTACAAACCGAGTATTGACAGGAAGAGGAAACGGGGAAAAAAGAAAACTCCACTGAAGTGCAGGTCTCTCCAGAGTTTGCACTTAGTTAGGATCCCTTTATCTCTAGATTTTTTTCCTGTCCAGGAAAGAGACACCTCATGAGCAAAATATGGTTTTGCCCCCTCCTAACTCCTGGTCCATACCAAGCACAATATTCCACTGATGTATTCAGCTATGAAATTTGCATTGCCAGCAAGACACTTTCTGAATCTAATGTGCTTATACTTACGACTAATGTCAAACAAAGCATGAGGTGATCCATTTCTATTTACTGAAAGTTTAAAAAAAAAAAAATTTGTCGAGGCAAACCAGCATCCTGTAACTTAAAATACTAAAAAAAAACCATTTTCAAAGAGTAACAAGCTTAGCCTTCAGAAGAAACCAAATTTACATGTTACTATATGTGTATAATCAGTTATTTATCTCCAGCTCAGACTTCTAATCTGAGCTGTTAGAATAGTGAATATCGCATAGCGGTATTTTTAGCTTCAAACATTTTAGGTTTGGTTTTCTTGACACTTCCTACAACAAGATTATAAATTTAGGAAAGATAGTAACTGAGCACTTTTACTTCATTATTCAAAAAATTCAGTATTTTTAATTGTGTCACAGCTACTTTTCCTTGACAAATTCACCCTCCAGAGGAAATGATGAGGATTTTACTTCTCTCCTTCAGCATACAATATTCAGTATGACAAGTATCCAAAAAGCTATGCAACCTCGTATCACCAGATGGCAGTAGAAACCCATCCTTGCCTTCAAACTCAAGGGCAGATGGAACCATTACAAGCCCTACTGCCAAGATAACCACACAATTTCACCCACTAGTTCAACATTGCAGATATTTGCCCTATTTGAACCCAATATTTACCTTCTAAAGACACAGTTTTTCCTGTAAGTAAAATTTAATCTTTGAGGAATTATCCACAAAATAGAGTTTAATAGTTTGAAACAGACCAGACATGTCAGGTTTTGGTTTTTTTAAGGGAGGCAAACTTTTCCTTTTCTCCAGATCCACACTGATCAGCTAAAGCTACATACACAGGCAGTTTCCTAAAGGAATTCGAATAAATTTGTTCTTAAGCCTACACTAGAAACAATTGTGATTAATTACTACATGGAAAACAAGTGCAAGAAAAGCTAGTCATGCGATTTGCTGCCACTAAATGCTTATACCATTCTTTGACTCCCCAGTGAATACAGACTTAGCAGCACTACGAAGACAACAGCAAGTTAATTTGGCTAAAGATACCAGACATTTTCATGGGGGGGGGGGGGGGGGGGGGGGGGTGTATTTTTTTTTTTTTAAAACAGACTACGTAATTTTTACATCTTGACAGAGAGTGAATGGATTAAGAGTAGATAACATAATACGATACAGATATCACAGTACATAGAGTTCCCCGGTCTAAGGCAAAAAACATCACACAGGAAAAATTAAGGAAGGGAATGACAAGGTAGCAAGAGAAGCAGCATGGCAATTAAAATTAGGCAGAACAGAAATCTGATTTTCTTTATAATAATCTGGATTTTGGTCCAAATGTGCCATTTTAAAATTAATCCACTGCATATTTCTTCAAATGTTTATCACTGATTTAGACAGCAATTAATTACTACCCTCTTCACTGCTGCACCACCAGGCTCCATGGATCCAATACTTCACTGTTGAAAGAGCCTGAACTGTTATTTACATAAAATTGAGGCTGCAACACCACCTCCACAAGAACAAATGCTAGATTTAAATCCATCAATCAGCTAACGTTCCAGGATCTAGTTCTCAGGAGAGGAAAAAAACCCAACAACAAAAAACAACAACAAAAAAAAAAACCCACCACACCAAAATTCAGCAAACCTAACTTCCTATCTACTTCTTTAGAGAGATACAAGACTGGCAGACTATGAAATGCACAGATTTGAGAATAAAAATTCCATTTGCAAAACCTCCATAGTATCCACAACATTCCAAGTAAGATTTGGCCAAGTCAAAGATTTGCTAAGGCACTTTTAACATTATCTAATTTTCTCTACCAGCAGGAATTTGTTCACTCTTCCCCCTAGAATTTAACAAGGAGTGCGCTGTACCAAACATGTGTTTAAAGGACAGACATGAGTCTGGAAAGTTCACAGGCCTTCTGGCAAGTTCCCAGTACCCCTAATGATCTTTAAGTATCTATTCCAGGGTAAAGTTAATGTATACATTTAATTTACAGTATTAACTAACAGTTTGGCATTCTTATTTACTTTTATACCACATAACAGGAAGAGGGGAAAAAAACCCCAATGAAATTGAGGGTAGTGGCAATACTCTAGATCCTTGCACTCACATAACATTATTTAATCAGAAAACTCCCAGCAAATGTCACAGTTAAAGTTTAATTCCTTTTCTAATCCTGGAAATCTGAACTCTCACATTTTTTCCTTTTAAATAGGGACTACACGTTTGTCATCGTTTTATTTGTTTGGGTTTCAATTTTTCAACTGAAAATAGAAACACTTAAATTAGCTAAGATTTACTCACGCTGGTTATTTTTTCTGCTACTCTGAACTTCTACAGGAACAGAGTGTAAAGCCGCCATAATCCTCTGAGCAGTATCAGATAAAGGCACTTTAGAAATCTCACATCCTATGTATGATGTGCACCGTTCCATTTTTAAGACTAAACCTAAACACAGAACACATGCAAACTATGCATTATATCAGGGCCACAGAACAGTCTGTACTTACACTCTGTTGAAATTAAAGACAAAATATAGTGAACATTCAGCCATGTATTCTCCTCAATTGAAATAACACCTCCTCCCTGACACATCTATCAGTTACATATTGTAAATAAAAATGAGCAAATTGTAATAATTTACAAAACCTTACTTGAAATTGTTCTAATAGTATGATAAAAAATTAAGCAGTTCTACTAAGTACAGCTAAATTCTAATTAAAAAATCTGATAAATTAAACAGTAGTTGTCATTTGTCTGAAATACTGACTAATTTAAAGATGTTGAGGATGGGGGAAGTATCCAGCATATGCATATATTTACTGTTATTAATGCTCAGATTTTATCAAGAAAAACCAAAACTAACTTACATGTAACTGCCAAAATATAGCCAACACAAGATGAAAGTAACAGTATTACTATCATGACATAGAAACATTAGTGACATGTTGTTTCAGAAATCATAACAGACCTACTTTTTAAACTTTGTATAATTGATGTGCTCAATTACTATTAAATATTAGTAACTTTAAAATAGTTACTATTTGTCAATTTAAGAAACTGGTCAACAACATCTAAAGGCTCTACAAGGTTTGATTGCACTTATTACTGTTCTAAATCTTATTATTTTTTGAAAAACAGTTGCTTTTCCAGTTGGCATGTAGCCATATTCCATAACACACACAAATACTTGAGAGGGTCCCTAAATACAACACATATGGGAGAATTAGAAACAACAGTGTCCATACCGATGACTTATCTTTACAGTTAGACAAGAACAATGCATAAAACTTACCACAAACATAAGATAAATATCCAACATTTTCAAAATACTTAAAAGCATTCAAGCTGTACAAGTCAATTGCTCTACTGAAACTGCTGTTCAGCAAAATATTCCTACACAATTTATAACTGGAGTCCTGTTACTCTGGTCTTCTCCCACTAAATCCAGCACAGAAGCAGACTGTCAATTATCAAGCAAACAACATTTCCTCTGCTTACATGGGAATATTTTTCTTAGCTCAAGACCATAGGCAGATTGCAAATCTGAATTCTCACAAGTACAAATATTTGTATCCAGATTCAAGGAGGAACATCCATCAGGTTGCATTAGTACTGCCCGTATCTATCTCACTCAAATTTTATAGTAAGCGTGCAAAAGGGAGAGAGAGGCAGAATGGCTTTCTTTTCCCTGACATTCCAGAAGTCAGAAGTATAATCTTTTCCCCTGCATAACTTCTCCTAATTATATATTTTTATATATGTATATATAATTAACAGCAACACTTCTTTCCTACACAGGGCAAAAATACTCCAACTTCTCAGGATGGGAGGTAGCAGTCTAAAAGCCTCAGGGGCAGTCAAAATGAGAACCTAGTAAATGAGATACAAACAAGGCAGTACACATGAGAATAGGCCTAAAACCCACACACAGATTCACCATAAATACTGACAACATTGAACTGAATTTAGTGTTTGGCATTTAATAATAAACACAATGTACAGAGTTAAACAGCATGAAATCCAGATATAAAGACATCCAAACCAGTAAGTTAGAAAAAATATTTAAAACAATTTAAAGTTATACTCACATAAAAGCTAAGCCTGCCATCAAAATAGTTTTAAGACTAATGTTATTGAAGTTAATTTACTAGCCTTCATCAATATCTACAATGCTTGAAAGCAAAAGCAGCTGATCCCATCAAAATATAAAAGAACGGAAGTTATCATACCATAAAAGCCTATTTAGGTCCATTGGTGTATTAGGAAGCTATATAAAGATTTGATAAACAAGCTAACAATGCACATGAAAGAGTAAGCACAAAAGCCTCAGGACTCTGAATTGCAATGCCTATCATAAATTATAGAACAAACTCAGAAGTCCAAAAGGTAAATCCAAAATTATGGATGGACATTTTATGTATGGACTGGTTTAAATGGAGAAGATCTGAATGGTCTACAAACAGATGGTCTTGGTACTTGAAACAGATTCTGGTACATATTGCAACATATTTCTAACAAAACCAGATCTTCGAAGAACTGTAAGGGAAGCAGTCACAGAGTATCTGCCTTGGAGAACTCTCCTCTTCAGAAAGAGCACACTACATTCACATTCAAACATCTTCTCCACATCTATTTTTCAGCTCCCATATCAAAGGTTCTCAGCATGCAAGAAAACTTATATCAAGGATATGAAATGTTCCTTTCTGTGCTATGCTGTGTGCAGTGGAAATCAACATACAGGCTAAAAGAAGAGCAGCCTGAATGTAACTCACTCAAATAGCCTATGTATTACTTCAGAGCAAAGAACTTAAGACAGTTCTGAGATTTGAACTTGGTGGGCAGATGCCAAAAGCCATAAAAGCAACACACAATCCAAACCTGGTAACTGTGGCAGTTAAACATACATTGCAATGATAGATAAATGTTACCCTTGATAAGCTAATACTTATTCCATAAACTTGTAGGGAGTTTACATAAATATGTTTTCCTTTAAGAGTACATTGAAGTTTAAACATTAAGAACTCCACTGGTGGTGAAACTCATCGTCGAGACCACTGGCTTTAGCCTTAGACTGCTGCTCAAGCTTCTCCACCAGTTCCTTCAAGTAGTCTTCATCTTTGAAAAAATACATATACAAGTCTCTCTCCATCTGATGCAGCTTATTGGACTCCAAAAAGTTTCTCTTTGACTTCACATTGGCCGTCAGATCCACAAGGAGTTGACTTAGTTTATTTAAATCAACTTCCAGTTGATTAAACTGCTCAGTAAGTTCCTAACAAAAAATACAAGACAAAACATTATTACTTTTATATTGTTAATATACTAGTGGAACTAGAAATAAAAAAACTTTTTTGCTTTTGGAAGCCATTTTCACTTTAAGTGAAAAGTAATCACAAAAACTAGAAACGCAGGTGATAAGGGATTCCATTCAATTAATGTAATTTTTGAGCTCCACGTAACAGTACTCGCATCAAGTTATGAAAATATGACTTCATTTACTTGTTTACTAGTTTACCAGACAAGTTAAGACCCTAAGAATCTGGCCCTCAACTACATAGGTGGTTGAATGACATTTTCAATCAATTACAGGTCTCCATAGCTAGTCAAATCTTAAAAGGCAACCAAAAAAACCCACAAAAGCCAACTCTATTTTAAAATTAAATCACTGATTACCAGCTACAATTTTCTCAACTGTCATTCTTATCACGGTTCACTGTAAGCAGGCTAGTCATCTATTTGCACATTATCTCCTTACTAAAGCAATTACTTTTATTGAGAATACTGAAGCAATAGAAAGAGAAGTCACTATGTTTTAGGAAATAACTTTCTATTGATTAAAAGTATTTGGACTGATTTAATAATATGTAATCCCTAAATACGTACTGTTCCTATTAAAAGCTTCATTTTTTATTAAAAACTGTTCTATATGTTGCAAATTCAATTGACAGATGGAAGTGTTAAGTATATTTTTATGTATTTAACCAAGGAAATATTATATAGTCTTTTATATATAATATATATTATATATATTTTTTATATACATTATATATAATATATTATATAAAAATATATAATATATATATATAAATATATACATATAAAAGACTTCCCTCAATCTACTTTTGAGCCATCTACAATTATTTAAAAAACAGAACAAGTTGCATTTAACAACCCCTATTCCCATTTAAAACAGGCTCTAAATCCAAGACCTGGGAGGTCTGTAGCAGGACTACCCTACAACTGTCCTTCAAAATTCTGTATTATTTTGTCCAAATGAGCCACACATGGCCAGCCTTTTTAAGGGGCAAAACCATACAATTCAGGTGTTACAGGTAATGGGGGAAAAGCTTGTCTGAAATAAAGACAAAATTAAATGAGTTTTTCAGTGACACCATAACCAGACAATGTATTTCCCACACCATAAACGTACTAGCAATATATGATTGTATACACCTTTGAAAGAGATAAAGTTACACACAACAATTTGCTTGGAAAGAAAAAATTATTAGCTGCCACCATTCACAACATCCAACATTTGTTAAGAACAATGTAAATACTGTGCCCATCGCCATTATGCTAATAAATTTGTGGCTGACATGTGGGAGCTAGTCCGGGTGTCAACAGCTTTCGTACATTTCTCAGTAAAAGAATATAGCACACATTAATGTAATACTTTGAATAACTAGATCTAAAGGGCTTACCCGACTACCGAATTGTATCTGATTTTCTCCATGATACAGAGCACCATGAAGGGTTTCTACATCACTTTTTAGTCTGGACAAAAGAAAAGACTGTTCTTGAGAAGATGCTGCTAGCTGATCTTGTACTGTAGCACAGTCCTGCTTTAACTTCTGAGCCATCTGCTCCAGGCTTTCATACGTCTTAAACAATTGCTGTTTTTTATTTTCTCCTTCCAGAAGCTGATACAGCCTGTAACAAAAGACGTTAGACACAGAAGCATTTTTAAGTTTCCTAAGCACTCCTGTCACATTAGGCAAGAGAAGATTTCATGTTGAGAAGTCTGAGCAGTACTGCCTTTACTAGTCTTCTGAGTACTTTTACGGCTGTATCTCACACTGATTTCCTGATGCTATCTATATATAGCTAATACAAGATTAATAGGATTCCAAAATATTTCAATATTAAATTAACAGCAATTAAATACCAAAGTAACAGTAAGTACACAATGAATGCAAATAGAAGCTGACAGTGTGTTTTTGCCAACTATTTTCCAACACTTCAATAACTGCAAAGATACAATTTTTTTTAAGTGCTGAAAAACAGCAAGACTTCAGTGGCCAACAAGAAGAGCAATCTTTATCACATTTGCAAGCTTACTGGAGTATTTCCCATTTCTTATCTTTGAAGAGACTGCTAAGAAATTCTCCAATAGTTACAAGTCATGCAAAATAGCAATACTTGCTATATCAAACTGTACCCTTACACTGCATCAGGAATAGTTCAAATATGATTACAGATAACCTTGCTCAATTGCTGCTACCACTTTTGCATATTAAAATCTTCAAGAGTTGAGCCCCAATATTGAATCAGATTGGCTTTAATAAGAGCAGAAGCTCTATTCCAAAAGTAACCAAGTTTCTTTCAAGTGTCTTCTGCTTACAGACCCTTTAGGATTTATAATTCTTTCAACTTCCCTCCCCTTTTTAAGAAAAAAAGTGAAAAACTAGCCAGCCAACAGTGATTTGGAGACTTAATAATAAACATGTTATGTTGTCAATGCAAACACACAATGGGAGCAAAAATTAATGCTGCCTAAATCTTGCAGTTACTCACTGCGCAAGGCCATATCACTTAGTAATATTAAAATGGTGCTTAAGTGTTTTTTAAAGGAGGAAAAGTCTGACATTAAACTTTTTGATGAGGTATATTGTATTAAGTGTGTTAAAGTCTTGAAGTGACAGCAACACAGCACACATTCCTACTGTATCACCTGAGCTACAGTGAGCCTTAATTAGAAGGTGACAGAAGCCTAATAGAAGGTGAAAAACCAGAGTCCTACAAGGGTGACAGGACACTTAAGCCACATGGCAAATCAAGCAGTAAAAATGAGCTAGACAAATTTCATGTATTGAAGGAGTCATTCCGCTCTTCTACCACACGGGGGTTTCGCAAGCTAAGCTGATGAGGCCATGCACATCATCTGGGAAATCACTGTTGTCAACAGATCTCTACATCTATACTTCCACAATTACTGTCAAGAGGTCCTAGATCAGGGCACCACGTCAGACAGGCACTGCTTTAAATATACCTTACATTCTGGACATTGCTCAGTAATGCTTCAGCAATATTGACAAGACTGGTAATTGAACTGAGTTTTTACTCAGGCAAACCTGAAAAGAATTTCAACGAGCAAGCAAGAGGCAAGTCTCATATCTTGACCTCAGTTCTTGAGAATTCAAACTACTAACTAGTTACAGGAAGTAAGTAAGAACCCAGCAACAGAAAAGGCTTAGCTTGCCTAAGCCTTTAGCCCCCCCCATATTATGTCAATTTAAGTCAAAGTTCAATAGTGACTATAACACTTACCTGCAAGAGAAACCATCCTTTGAACTAATAGTGTTTCTTGGCTTTGCGTGTTGAGTTGGCTCAGTTATCAGATGTAGTCTCTGCTGCAACTCATTACTGCTCTGTTTCAGAGATTCTACCAAACTCTCAACTTGACAGCAAATCTCTTTATGTTTCTTCAACTCCATTTCATAGGCTAGCTCAATAAGTTCAAATGATGCTTTCTGTCTTACCAAATGCCTGCATATTTCATCTTGTCTTGATGCATAACAGCCCTGCTGAGCAATCTGATGATCCAAGTATCCTTTCACCACTGGTGTGATCAGAAGTTGTGCATTCTCTTTCACAAGGGGAACCAGCTCTTCATTGCTTATCCGAGTTATATCTTGTTTAATTCTTGAAATTTCATCATTGAAACTAGATATTCTGGCTGCAAAGTTTTCTTGCTTTCCAACATCCTGCATAAAACAAAACGTTTGTCAAATTTCTTCATGGCTCCCTCCAAACAACTTCCCTACACATTTTTTTCAGTTCACACAAGATTCATGTACTTACATTACATTAAAATCACTACATCTTTTCTATCTACAAAACTAAATGAAAACTTCACAAGCAGTTTTCCAGAACTTTACAACATAAGGCAAACAGATTTACAAAGTAGATACCAAATAAATGTATTTCAGTAAACAGTAATTCCATTCTATTGCAGGGACAGGAAACAATTTATTGTGTTAAAAACAGAAGAGCTGTATTTTACTCAGCACCCAGGTTTCAAGCATGCCTAACTGAAATCTCACACACAAATATAATTTCTTATATTCAGTTGGATGTCTATCAACACTGCTATCAGAATCAATCTTCTTTAAATGACTAATCAATCAAGTCCTATACGGTAGGCATTCATAAATGAGAATATACAAACTGACATAATGCCTCAAGTTAGTCCACGATTGGTCTAAGCTAATACTTTCCTTTCTGTTAAAATTCTGTCACATTCTTAAATGACAGTAGCTATATCTGCCCATCACTCACTTGTTGAGAGATTTCTGGGGTTTCAAATACCAGATTCATTTATTTGGTACAAATACTTGAGCTTCTAGAGAATCAGTGAACTGAAACTTTTCAGTTTATGCCACAGAATATAAACAGGAATACATTTATCATATTAGCTCCTCAATACCACAAAATTTCAACCAAAGTTATGCTTTTGTTCGTTGTACAAACAACTGAGAGTCAGTTATAATTTGAAGTTTCAAAGTTAAACTAGAAAGGTACTAACAAATTCTAGGGTTATAAAGGCAGCAATTCTGGAAAGCAGAATTAAAAGTACTCTACCATACTTGAGAATTTCTAACTATAGAAACTGGAGCTATTACACAAGAGTTTTGTGGGCAAGACTAAAACTTCATAAGAAGTGCCATTTCCCTATGTAAAAACAGTTGAAGTTAACAGTAACTCAGCAATTCCTTTTACTAGATCTAGTTGAACACGCCTGCCTGATTAAAACTTCACTACCTTCTACCACCTTTTGCAGCTTACCTTGTTTAAGGACTGCAGCATGTTCTCTGCACATTTTATAGCTGAACTCACACTCTCCTCTTCAGACTGCATCCGAATTAGCTGATGTTGAGCACAAATATATGCTGTCTGTAGCCTGGCAATCTCTTGACTCTCTTCACAAACTTCATTACTGTCATCACAAGCCACTTGTTTGCTTGTATCTACAAGCTGAAAGCTGCCTTCATGTGAATTTTCAACCCATTCAGACATACATAAACCACCACTCTTACCAAGGTACGAGGCAAGTGCTGCAGTGCTTTGTTCTTCCCGAGACAAATACTTGTCCAAAGAAAGTTGGGAAAAAAACACTGGATGCAGATCTGACCCTTGTTCTGAATATGAAGCTGTGAAGAAGGAAGCTAGTTTCTTAGCCGCGTCCATAAGAGAGATCAGTTCATTATTAAGCTTACTATTTGCTGCATTAAACGCTTCCAGTCCCTCTTTCAAATCTTTATGTACTTCTTTCTCTTTGCTTGTTAATGTTTCTAACACATGGCTGTTTGCAGAAATCATCATTTGGAGCTTATTATGCCGATGTATTTGAAGGTTTTTTAACTTCTGAAGAGTTTGAAGCTCATCCTCCAATTTCTTCAGTTCCTCCTCCTCTTCCTCTTGACTACTGTCCTTTGAATCTATGGGCTTCAGGGTTCTAAGGGCTTCATCCAGTGCACTTCCTTCCAAAATGGGCTTGCCAGACTCAAGAAGATTATCAAAATCTTGCAGTTCTTTTTCAGATACCACATACTGCTCATTTACATTTCCACAAAACCACTCCAGAAACAACCTGCTTTCCAAAGACTCAAACAGCCAGTCAAAATCATCTCCATTAAGCTCATCAGCTTTTGGATATCCAATTTTCTTAAGAGTTTTCACAAAATCATTTCCACAGCTCATGATTCAAATAGTTTTGTAATCAGAAAAGATCCAAATGCATGAAAAAATTGAGGTATTATTCCAGTTGTAATTTTTTTGTTATTTAAAATGAGTATTCAGTATTTTAATAAAAAGACTGTACAGGAAAAAGGAAGTGTCAGATCACACCAGAAAACAGCATGCTATTCTGGATTAGAGTGGCTATTCAAACTTTTTATTTCAGGGATACCTCGATATATTTTGTTCATCAAATCAGGCTGATCTTTGCAATCTCTTTATGTTTTTGCTTAATTCACATAAATTTACTATTAAAATAGAATACTACCACCAATTTAAAAGCAACAGGTGTAAATACTGAGTAATTCACTAGCCTGAAAAAATGATTTACTTTATATAGTTTTACTCACGTGAAATAAAAAACCCCACTCACAATCATTTTACCTCTTCCAAAACGCGAGGAAATTTCAGCTTGTCCTGAAAAGGAAGCTACAGTGATGTCACACTGCACTTCAAGCTTACAAAGTTAGGGCTTTTTACTTCAACAGCAAGCAGAATCTTGTCTCCTAAACCTTCATTTCAAAGTTTCCTCTGAAAATGGAACAAGAAATCCTCTGACATAAAAACATGTCAACATAATAATGCGGGGTTATGACCAATTATAAAAAATTAAGATCAGTGTAAACACTCTTTGACAACAGTCACAACTTAAAAGTTACAATAAAAAAGGAATTTGTTTGTTTGCTGGGAAACAGCAAACCAACAGTCAGTTTCAGGATCCTAAAGTGAGAGCAACAGACAGCAAATAATAGGATAAATTATCAAGAAAGTCAGGAGACCTTGTCTGCAATACTCTGGTAATATCCAGGGTTTGTTTGGGTTTTTTTCCACCAGTCTGGTATTACTTAATACTTTGTTTCTAGAGCATACATTCCACCAGAAAACCCCGGTTTGCCAGACAGCCTGGAGGGCATGAATGTTTAACAAGTAAATGCATTCTTCTAAAATTCTGTATTTTATATAGCTTAAGAGTTCCAAATTATATAAGAAATAATTTGTTGCTTAAGTTTCACATCACTAGTCAGTCTTCCAACTGCCCTCTGCCTTCCATGCTAAAAAGTGGCTGTCGTTAAAATAAATAAATAAACAGGCGCGCACATAGCGCTGCGTATGCAGACCATTAAGGCCCGCTGACATTGCCGCTCAAGCCGCCAAACGCCACAAAGAGTATCTTCGGACCTCTGAGGAAGCCACCCACGATCCCCGTCCCCAGCATGGGACGCCCCACCGCCACAGCCAGACCAGCCTGCAGGAGTGGGGCCTCCAGAAGCTTTCTCCCCGCGCCGAGGAGCCCAAACGCCCGCCGGCCCGGTCCCAGCTCTGGGGCAGCTGCCGCCCTACAACCCCAAGGAGATCTCGGCTAAGAGCCGTCCCGGAGCAGAACAGGGCAGGGTGAGGAGCCGGAGGGGAGAAGAGGTGCGGCGGCGGCTGTCCCCCTCCCGGTGCGAGCGAGCCCCGACCCCACACCGCCCGCTACTCACCAGAGCGCTCTGCCTCAGCGACTGCACGGAGGGGAGGGGGGAGGGGCGCAGAAAATGGCGGGAAGACTGAGGGAGCGCGCGGGCCGCGCCCCCGCGCCAACCGCTCGAAACGCCCGCCACGCGCTACTCTCGCGCGGCCTCCCTTGCGCACCGGCCGCAGCGCCACGCTCAGCCGCCGCGTGCGCCTGCGCGCGCCTCCCGCGCGGGGATTGGGCGGTGTCGGCCCGCTTACCAGTGACGTCACGTGGGCGGGCAAGCGGCGGCTGGGCAGCTGTGCTCCTCAGGGCGCCGGCCTCAGGCCCCCCCGCCCCGCCCCCCGCCCCGCCCCCCGCCCAGCGCCCCGCGCCCCGCCCCGCCCCCCGCCCAGCGCCCCGCGCCCCGCCCCGCCCCGCGCCCCTCAGCCGCAGCCTGTCCTGGGCCTGGGGCCTGGTGCGCTCGGCATGTGGGAGGGAGGGGATGGAGGAGGCCTCGCTGCGGTTGGACCTTACTCGCCTCTGACTAAAACCGGGCCGCAGACCTGCGTGGCCACCAGCCTGCCCAAAGCTGAGAGACGTGGCTAATGGAGGCCACTGGTACCACCTCTGTGTCCGCGGTTGGGTTGCTGTATTGGTGATCCACCCCTGCGTAGCCTTCTAGTATTTGTTCGCGGACGTAATTGGTCTAACACCTTTCAGAACCTGCAGATACCCCGCAAAACTCCACAACAAATTCCAGAACACCGATACCTGCTGCTTAAAAAAGCACTTCCTTGATTGCCTTTTAACCCTCTCGGTCCCGTCAGATGACTCCTGGCTTTAGCACTGCGGGGTTTGGTGAATGCCACTTGTGCATTTACCTTATCTATGGCCTTCACAGCAATCCGGAAACCACCAGCACATTTCCTTTCAGCTTTGTCCTGTCCAGTTTGGAGAGTTCCAAAACCGGGCCTCTGCAAAACAAGGGCTCCATTCTCTCCATTATTCCATCTGAACTTTTTACAACATCACTGCGCCTTGCTTGAGGTGCAGAGACAACACTGCATGCAGTCCCCAAGGTGTGGGTGCACCAAGGTTTTCTACAAAACCCATGTTTCCAATACTCTTCCTTAACAGTGCTCCCTGTTTTCTTGGATTTTTGGCCGCTGCTGCCCAGGCAGCCATCAGAAAGCTCTCAGTAATGACTGCGGGACCTCCTGTGCATTGTGAGGGCTGCTTCTGAGTCGAGCATCATGTAAATTTTTCACTTAACAGTTTGAGCGTTCTTTACCAGCCACTCTTCGGGTTTAGCCATCTTCATTTCCTGTTTACATTTTGCGTGCCACATTTTTCTGGGCTCCCCTACTTGCCTTGCAATAGCCTCCTTAACTTTCTCATTGAGTCGTGTAGGGGGAGGTTTGGGCCACTGTTTTCTGTTTGTGGCAGACGTTTTACCTGGGCTTCTAGTACAGTATTTTTTTAAGTCTTCTGGGTGTTTGTAGGCTTCTTGCTTTTGAACTGCTCATTTAGGGTTTTCTGGCATTTTCCCCCATTTTTGCATAGGTCATTTTCTTAAAATTGAGTATCCATTTGCTTTATTTGTCTTGCTGTCTTCTTACAGTGTTAAGCTTAATTATATTATGGTTACTACTATGGAGCAGCTCAGCCAGTAATAGCTCTTGAATCAGGTCCTTTGCACTGCTGAAGACTAAGTTCCGAGTGGAGTTTTTTTCTTGTGGTTCCTAAGGCCAGTCATTCCAGAAAGAAATCATTCATTGCATCCAGAAATGTTACCTCTCCATTTCACCCTGATGAGGCATTGACCCAGTCAGTATGTGGGTGGCTGAGCCCTCCCGCTACATGTCCAAAATGTGCAGTTTTCTAATCTCACTTAATGAAATTGTTGAAATTAATCAACACAGGGAAATGAGCAACCTTGCAGCTGAGCAGAGCTAAGACTATCTTGCATGAGGTTTTCTAGATCAAAATCAGCACCTGTATCGCCTGCAAAGTGCAGCATGTTGATTTCTGGTATAATGTGGTCTGTGCAAGACTTTTAAATTAAACCCTGACCTGACAGTCAGTTCTCATGGGTAAAAAGAGCTGTAGTGTTGAATTCCTCCCCATCAGATTACAGCCTGGTATGCAGCTGCAATTTAGGCTAGCTGAAGTTTTCAAATCCTCTTGCAGATAAGAGTGCATTGCATCTTTTCCGATGGGGAAGGAACAAAAGCATTCACTAGCTTATTTCATAAGACTATGCCATTTCAGTTCAGTCAGTTACTTGCACTAAAATCAGCTTGTCCTACAATAGTATTTTGGAGGGTTATGCTTCACAGTAATTTTTTTTTTCCATTACATAAATATCAGTGTTGCTCATTTAAAAAATGACTGAGTAAAAGTGAATCTTAAACACCTAGAAAACTTTCTAAAATTCTGCTGTCCTGAGATCAGTTCAGCTCTGCTACTGAAGTCCACATCCTAGATGAAAGAAGACACGGCTGATAAAAGATTGTCTATCTTTTGTCTATCAAATTGTCTATCTGGACTGCAGCAACTAATGCCTCCAGTTCCCTGTGTGACCAGTTTCTCTCCCTCCTTCTGAACTCACATGCATATGAGATCCCTCCTCCCTCGTGGCCCTTCACAAAACCTACATCTCCATCTGCGTGGCAGGGCAAGCAGGACTATATATGCTCATTCTGTAGCTGGTTTGGAGCTATATACATGCTGGACAGTAGCCACCTCTCGAAAACAGTGAAGAGCTCAATTGGGCCAGCCTTTGGGCACGTTCAGTGCAGAAAATAATTTATTTCTCTTTCAACCGGGACATGGAATTTTCGTGAAAGTTTTCCCCACAGATTATTGTTGCAGCCTCCATCCCATCTCTGCTTTGACAAATTTGGTGAAAATTAGCCGGAAGATTCAAAAGTTATCAAGGAAAGGAGGAGGGGAACAGATGGACAAAAGAGGAGCTGACAGACAGCATGATCTCATAATCCCCGCTGGCATAGGAATTCAGGCTAGAATTGAAATATTTTAGGTCAGAACATTATGCACTTAAAATTCTCATTTTGAAAGAACAAGCCTTTAATGGGAAACAAATTTTCATTTGTTAGAAAATTGATCAGCTTTTAGGGCAGAGATGAAACAACAGCCTTGCCCTACAAACATGCTACAAATACATCTTCAAAATTTCTTACAGCCCCTTTCCCCACCCAACCAGAGCCCCATGTGCTTTAGTGTTTGCTTTTGTAGCCTCTTACGGGTCAAGATTGTTTTTCTCTGATTCATTTTTTTCTTGGTCATGTTTAGTCAAAATATAATTAAAGGCTTACCTTACCCTTTTTTTTTGCATTCTGGGAGCAGTTGTTTTGCATCTGTGTCCGAGAACTGGAGGGGTTGCTTGGATAGCGTATTGCCTTTACAAGCCATTTTATGGTGGATTCCCCCAGATTAAGACATAGACATTTCTGGAAGGATGTCTGCAAGCTCTGCACTATTCCATCAATGCTATGTTGCATTTGTTCCACTGCAAAATATGACATTGTTGTGCCTGATACCTCAGAGAGAAGCTATCGGTTACCCATTAGCCAAGGCTGTAGAACATAGTCAAGCAGTGCAGTTGCCACCATATAGGCATTGCAGCTGGCCAGTATAAACCCTCCCACTGGGATACATCTGTCAGATTAAAAACTTATAAAAATGGTTTGCTTATTACTGCTTTAGGATTTGGTTTTGTTCTGGTTTGTTGTGTGGAAAAAAAAAACAAACCACAGAGGAGACACAGAAGTAAGTTTTTAGCTGGTGAAATGTAAGTGTATAGAAGCTTTGTCATTTTGCATCATACTGCACATCTGCTAGCAGCAGCAGGATGTTAAGGTCCCTGCTGCAGACTGCTAGAGTAGCAACCACTCTTTGGAAACACCTTGTCCTAAACGGTAATTGATTGCTTTAAACAAATTTATCTTCTGAATTAAGCACAGCTTTTGAAGTGCCATGTGAACTTTTATAAAACAAAGTCAGAAGACAGGAATTTGGCACCAGCTTGCTTTCGCTCCCAAGCGCATATATCTTCTCTCTAGAGGAATGGTAGATTTCATTCTGAGACCTTGTATTCCCAGAAAAGCAGGTCAAAGTGATTAGTTTTCTTCAGCTTTGTTGGATTCAATGCCGTAAATACAAAAGAAGCTCATACATGTTTGGGCTAACACCCCTAGTATATTTAGATATATGATGCACAAGGTGCTTTTTTTTTTTTTTCCCTAGAAAATTGTTTACTCTTCTGACCCTATTTTGGATTAAAACTTTGGGTGGGGCAGATCAGCTGGGCTGTCTGCAAATGAGTTTTGTTCATTAGAAACGGAACCTTTGTGTGGGAATGTACACCAGCACTCAGCAGGAGCCTCAGCAGGGACCGCAGAGCACTAGCTTGCTCCCTCCTGCTTCTTTGCTCTGCTCCCTCTCTCGAGTCAGGCTCCAGCCAGCTCCTCCCCAGTGGGGCAGTGTTTCCTTTGCACAGCACTGACACAGGAGAGCAAGCTTTCTGGGGCTTTTACAGAGCTGTGTCCTCAGACTGAGGCGTGTAAAATCACAGCAGGTGAGAGGAAATTGGCCTCGTACCAGCAGCAATCCCTCCTCTTCCAAACCCAGCTCTTCTGGCAGCAGCAGTGCCAGCCCGCCATTCCTCCTCTGTCTGCCACACCATAATCATACCTTTTTTGCCATGACACAGTCCTTAAAAACACCGGGTAATTCACAGTTTCTGCAATACTAATAACTGAGAATTTTGCCGTTGAAACCACTTTAAACTACCTCTTTTAGAGCAAGCTGATAGTTATATCGTCATGAATCTGGTTATAATTTAAGGCTCTTTTCCATTTCAGTAGGCTTTGACAAAACATTTTCATCCTGATAGGCAAGGCAAGCTTCTGAACTTTTAATATTAAATTTGAGACATCTATCAGGAGCAAAATGATGAAACTTACTTTTCTTATAAACAAACCATAAGACATTACAAATGTAAAAGAAGCTGTACAGGTCATAAACTGTGCAGGATTTACAAAAATAGTGCTGCCACATTTGTCATAATTCTGTTACCCCATGCAGTTCTTTCTTGTGCTAAGTGCTGTCCCAAAATATAGCACTGCTAGAAGTTTATTACAGCTTTTTTCCTTTCAGAGATTAATTAATTTATAGTAAGTTAGTAATGTGCTGGACTGTATTTTATACTTATTCTCTGATAGTAGTAATTTCAAAGAAAGCTGTGATAAAAAATAGATTACTATACTTTGTGCGTGAATATTTTTACTGATTCAGCAGCTCAGCATATTTGAATCAAATATAAACATATTGACGAGCTATGATTTCAGTTATTTCTATATTTTTAAGACATCGCTATATTTAAGTGCAATGTGCATGACAAACTGAAACAAAACCCAGTGGATGTCACACACTAGGGTTGAGTATAACAATGCAATTTGCAAAAGCATTTCAGTTCTGTCCCTCCTCTCATCTCTCCCAAACGAAAACGCTCATTTTTGTCTGGCTGTACATCACTTCTGATCTGAATTTTGTATTTGACAAAATACACACACAAAACTTGGAGGCTGCCTTTTAATGATTTTTTTTTTCCTGTCTTGTACAGAGCTGGAATGATTTCAAGTATAATTACTTAGAACAGACACTAATGCATTTCAATTTGCACTTTGTTTTACAGGTTGGTTTGTTTTCAGAAATGTAATAGTGGAAATTTATACAGCACCTATGGTTAGAGACAATTGGGGTTGCATTGGGCCAACATATGTAAAAGAACTTAGGTTTAAATAGCACTCCAGCCTTCATACCAGACTATTAATTTGAATTGCTAAACCTCAATGACCTCCTTATGAAATAGTCATTAAGCCTGTACGTAAAGACCTGCAAAAAAGAAATGCTGTACACAAAAACCAAATGATGAAAAATTAAAAAAAAATGTAAACCACAACAAAATGGTATAAAAATCTGTATTTATATTATGATGAGATAATGATACAACACAATACCCTGTGTGCTACAGAATGTAGCAAGCACCATGTACGTGCGTACAAATGAATCTGTACAGTATAACACATCTCACAGACTACAAACCATTCCTTTGGCTCTGGGACCCAGTGGCTCTGGCACAGAACCTGCTCGCAAACACCTTCAGGTAACAATTTGACCGGTAAACAGCAGAAGGCTCTCTGTCAGTGCTTCATGTGCACCAAAATTTCATCACTTAGAAATCCGGATTGCACAGACCCTTTCAATGACATAAATTGTGTGTGACCACATTTTACGCCTCTGGTGCAAAACGGAAGGAAGAAACTCTGCAATTGGAGCGCCTTCACTTGCCCGTGGGTGAGTCTCTGGCTGGATGTGCCTCCCCAGGAATCCTTTGCTGGGGTTGCTTTACAATACTTTCGGTAGAAAGAACAGCCAAGGTGACCAAATGGTTTCTGATCTTTTCTGTTTCATATATCCCCTGCATTTTAATTCTAGGTTACGCAACACACTTGGATGTTTCTTTTGCAGCTACCAATTAACAACACTGCATTTAGTCAGTCACTTAAGCGAACTGGCTCATTTAATTGCTGGTGAAATTGATTTCTGATGTTTGCCCCATTCGTATTTGTAGGGAGTACAGCTTTTCCTTAAAGAGTATCTAAAGGGATTTAATTCTCCTTCCACCAATTCTGGAAAGTGCAAGTTAGTGGATTAGCCATCAGTGCTGTTACTGGCTCTTACCACACACAACCAATGGCCTCTGATTGTTAAAAAAAATTAAAAGATTCCTGAAATAGTAATGTTTTGCAGATGTTCCTTTATCAACACCATCATAAAATGCAGTGTATAAAATTAATATTACTTGATTAAAAGCTGTGATGATGTGCTGCTCTTCAAAAACGTGTTTCTTTGATTGCAAGGATGAAAACTTTCACCGCTCATTACCAGTCTGCTATAAAGTTGGTAAAATGGTGAAAGAATCTCTTGTCACATAGAAGAGACTGCTGTAAATACCTCCAAGAAAAGCATAAGTACATGCCCCAGGGCTCGCAACGGGAGCAGGTCTGCAGGCAGAGCTCACGCACACACAACTTCACCTCTCCATTTTCCAAGTTCTCTTCTTCTGGCATTTAAGTTCACCCACTGAAATGGATTATGCAGAGTGTAGTCGGATGCTCAGAGCCCTGGTATTTATCACAGTAATTTATTGGTAGATCAGCAGAAGTAACTTTCTTTTTAAATTCAAAATGATGTTAGGCTGTGTGGGGTATAGCTGAACCCATAGTCATCCATGTCAAAAAAAATAACACCGTTTTAAGGTCAGAAAAGTCTTAATTCTTCAAGTTAGATGCAAGTTGTATTACATTTTTTTTGTTCCTCCCCAAATCTCACACTAAAAAATTAGGATAGAAACTCGTCTATAAACAACAGATGAAAAACTGTCCTTCTCTTTGATTTTGGGCAGCCTTTTTAGTTCTGCTTTAATCTGGTAAAACTTACTCAGAACTGAGTTTGGTTTTTGTACAAGACAATACAGGATCTGGTCTCTGGTTAGCAATGTGTTGTTTCTGCTGGCCAAACCCTGCTCTTTTCAGAGGAGAAATCAATCAGCTGCAACGGGCTGCGGGCTGTCAGTCGGGCAGAGAAAGGATGGGTGTGAGGGAGGATTCATCCTCCTAATTGCGGTGGAGAATCTGCAGAAAAAGCTAACCATTTTAGGCTGTTTTTTGTGGCTGTTTCCTGTGATGACAGAGTGCACTCATGGAGCTAGAGGAAGAGCTAACCCAGGAGCAATGAAGAGGCGTGTATGCTGCAGACACCTGCATGCTGCAAGGGAAAGCCCTGCCTTTCTTCTCCCCTCAGGAAACAGGCCAAACCTCTGCGTCTCCATAAAAAGAACTTCTTGATGACTTCATCTCTCCAGAGCCTTTTCCACAGAGGAAAAGACCTAGCAGCCCTGTAATCTTGTGCCTACTCCTTCTTTTCCTATGTGGCAATTGCAGAGAAAAATAGATTAACTGT
Source organism: Falco rusticolus (assembly GCF_015220075.1). Classification (NCBI taxonomy): domain Eukaryota; kingdom Metazoa; phylum Chordata; class Aves; order Falconiformes; family Falconidae; genus Falco; species Falco rusticolus. The sequence goes on along the minus strand of NC_051187.1, from coordinate 79,761,720 downwards.
GCAGTGCGATCTCCTCACCTGCTAAAAGCACAGCCACAACACAAAATGGCAGAGCTGCCAAGGCAGTGGTAGCATTTAATCTTGCAGCAAGCAGTATGCTTTTTGTAGTCATGTTGTGATTGCAGAGAAAGAGCTGCACACGCACACACAGATGCATGCATGCATGCACACACACAGAGCACATGCACAAATGCGCAGCTTAAAAAAATTAATAAAAATAGACCACCATTTGCATCCCAAGGTGCTATGGCCACAGGTAGCACTGCAGTGGCTGCTCAGCAGCAGATTAATCACGTCCCTAAAGGAATGTCAGAGCCCCAGCTGTCACTGGGGGCTGCCCAGGGCAGGACTGGACTGCAGCACTGCTCAGGGGACAGGTGGCCACCCGAAGCAGCCGCCAAAGCCACACTTGAAACAGTTGTGCCATGGCCTTCGGCTGGGCTGGGCTGCTTCTGTCCATGCTGCAGAGAAGTGAGCTGTGCCTGGAAACACCACCTGAACCTGGGCTGCACTCGAGGGAGAATGACACAGGCAGCACAGTGTCATTTTTCTTTACTGGCATAACAGCCCCCAGCCGTAATAACTGAAAAAGTAAAAACAAATAAACCCTTTTCATTTCCACTCAAGATTATTCGAGTAATTTTTATTGAAAATATAAGATCTACAAAGCCATGGATACCCAGCGTGGAAGAACTCATTAAGTTAGCACATTCATCTTTAAAAGGAAAATTTCAGGTCGACCTAAGGTACAATAATGTTCAATTTAAAATCTCGTTTTTCCTTCTGTAAGTTTCAAATCTCTTTTCATTAGGAGGTTCTGTGCAAGAGCTGCTTGTCATGAAAGGAAACACTTTACAATTCATGAATGTGTTCATTATATAATAAATGAACAGCAACAATATACTAGCCTTTTTTTTTTTCCTGTTAACAGTCGTGTGTTAAAGTAAACTCTTATTTTTTTTTCCATGATTTGGAAATTAGTTACATATGCACCAAAGGAGCTAGTAATTTCTGCTGCTTGTCAGCTACACACAATGAGTATATTGCTGTGTGCTTTCCCCAACAATGAGGATTTTAGTAATATGCAAGGTGTATAGCATGTAATACCAAAACCTGCATCACAGAAAAGGTTAATTATTTTCTTATTCAGCTGCCAGAGTTTATAACCTTAGGCCCCTCCCCAGAGCCAAAGTAGGAGTGGCCATCCATTAGGTTATGTAAATTAAATGTGTACGTTTTCCTTGTTGGCAAGTTCCAAGCAGTAAGCGAGAGTGCAAACAAGGATCTGTAAGCTGCCACAAAATGTATTCATATTTCTACTCCGTGTTGTAAGAGCCAAAGGGAGGACATGTATGTCAGATGTTGAAAGAACAACTGAATCTTTGTTTTTGATCATTATGGTCAGTCTGTCATGAGGTCTTGTATCTGAATGCTAAAAATGGCACCACACTTGGACATCCCATAGCCTTACACAGTACATTTGTGTTTCCCTAGCCACTGAGCACTGGTCTCACAGAGACCCTGACTTTATAAGCTAACAAAATATAGGTTTGGGTGCTGAAGAATCCAAGGGAGGGCTCATATAAAGACAATTAACCCTCGCACCAAAACCTAATTTTACGATTTTACTTAAAGCCACACTGAATCTGTTGTGAGAGGGTGAAGATATAAATACACCTCTCTGCTTCATCCATAAGAAGGTGGACAACTGACCATTCGAACAGAGGGCCTTGAAACAAAGCTTAGTTGTCCTTTAAACAATGAAAAGGAGAGGCATACATAAATGGTCACCAAGGCACAATATGACAAAGGTGAAGAGTCCCTGAGACTCTGGTCTGGGTCTGTACCATTCCCCTCCCTATACAAGTAAATGAGAACATTTAGGAAAATATAATACAAAATCTCTTACAGGAAATATAGACTACACTTGCTAAAATCACTTCCCTAAAAGTGTTTATAGCTTTTTTCTTTTTTTGAGTTTTTTTTTCCTTTTTTTTTTTTTTTCTTTTTTTTTTTTTTTAAAAGACCTTCTTTAAACAGATAATGCAAAGACTGGTCCATTTTTTTCTTACCCGGCAAGCCAAGCTCTAATGACTTCACTAAGCAGAAGTTGTATTAAAATACATCTTCATAGTATTGCTACAATTTGGGTAAATATGTTCTGAACAGCTTGATGAGTACTAAATAAACTTTGCTGTTTTACAGCATACATTTTAATTTTTTTGCACTTTTTTTAAGAATAGAAAATGCAATTATAGTGTGCAAAAGAAAAAAATTATCTTCTAGCTGAATACTGTAATTTTAAGCCATGCCTTCCATAAAAATGTATTGACATGTGTAAATAGAAGAAAAGAAAAAAAAATACAAGCAAACAGAGATTTCATTTCCTTGCAAGGAAAGATTAACTATCACAAACTGGATCACTTGAGTTCTGTATTCTTCAGACAAAGAAATGAAAAAAAACAACCCAAAAAAACAACTGAAATGCTTCAAATGTCATCCATTCCACGATAACAGGTTAAACTTACAGTGTTGCTTTCTACTACTCCCATTAACATGGATAGAATGATTTGCTGCTGGTTGGATACTGAATACAAAAAAGCAAAAGAAAGTTGAGATCATCCCACATGAAGTCATTATTAGAGCTGGCTTTTCCCCCGTTTTGAAGTACAGTAGTGACTTGTAAATATGACCTTTTCTAAAGATCATCTGAGATTTGAAGATTTATCTGCCTGCTTCACCCAAACAACTGCTGAAAGAATTTACTCTGTAAAGCCCGCTATACAGCGTTCAAGATATTTTGGGTTTGGTTTTTTTCCATGAAAAAGGTACCACAAAAAGTAGTTTCAGGTTTTTGTATCTCTGAATCCCTAATACATTGTAGATTACATTTATACTTCCATGTTTGAAAATGGTTTCTGCAAAATCAAAATAACTGTCAAACTCCCTTACGCCGTGCTTCCAACAGTTTGAATTTAATACTTTTTGAATGGAATGACATAATTTATTTTCTTTAATTTGCAGTATGGCTACATCAAGCTAGCTTTAAGTCACAACTGTACCTAACCACAGTTCTCTGCAGCATACCCATGATTTACAATATCTAATATTGTGGTTACAGTGCAGGGAACCGTGGGTAAGAAACCTCCATGTCAGAGTACTGTGGTTGGGGTTTCCCGGAAGAGTGGCAGTTGACACCTCTGGAATATTCATATATAAGTGCTTCAGTCAGATGGTCCTGAGTTGAACGGGTAACTCAGGCACTATGAGAGCCTGGCATTCAGTCTGCGGGAATGTGTGTAACCTCCATCACTTGAACCGCTTTGCAAACTGTAGTGGTCTTCAGCATCACTGGCACTTCCAATACTGTCCATTTCACCTGGAGTAAACTCCATTCCTTCAATGTCTACTTCTAAAGAAAACATAAGAAGGCACATTTTCAGAAAGAGAGCGATTGTAGCAAGTAATCATGGACCAGTGTCAATCAACGTTCGGGTGAAACCTGAATCTTATTTCATTTGCTGTAATTAAAAAAAACAAAGGAACTAGAACAGTAATTCCTGAGGAAGGGATCACCTTGTCCACCTGAGAATTAAAATCCCTTCTGTCCTCATCCACATAAATATACTACATGACATCAATACCAAATGCTGTCCCAGAACTGTTCCAACCTGTGCATCGACACTGATTTAAAAAAACTAAAACAAAACCGACTCTCAAAGGCCATAGTACTGCAGCACTGTTCATAGTAATTCCAACCTATACAGGTGTCAGCTAGTAGTGACTGTGGTGTGGCCATCTGTGCACCAGTAACTGCACCGTGACCAACAACTCATCTGCCACAGGCCCCGAATAAGTCAGCCTGTGCTAGTGTTCAGGCACAGAAAAACTTCAAATGAGAAAATAAGAAATGGTGACAGGCAGCTTGAAGAGCTCTGTCTTAAATGAGAACCAAATGTAGAGAACACTCGGTGATTGTTACACAGAAAATATTTTAAAATTTCACAATAAATGATGTGGAATTAATTTATTCATACAAATGAATTAAGACCAATAAGATCTCTTTCTTCCAAGAAGAAAATATTATTCCAGCCTTACCAATAATTACACTAAAAATTCAGAACATTAAATGGTAATTGTTTAAAAAACTGGCAAAAACACACGCAGTATAAATAGCTTTAAAAATACGTGCAGTATTAACAGCTTCAAAACAGATTAGAAAAAACATTTTTCAAAGTCTGTAGAAAAGATGTAGTAGGTTTTTATTCTGCAAATCACATAATGGAACAATTTTGTCTGGGTTTTGCTGAAAGCTTGATTTTAGTTTTAAATGATGTCTTCTTGATTCCCTACTTCCCTTTTCCTTCCTGCTCCTGCAACTCCCTTTGGGAAGCCCTTATTCAGTTACCTTGTTCAGAGTCAGTGGATATTGTTGATCCCATACTGTCAGTGCGGATACGCTCCATGCCCTGCACAGATAGCTGCTCCAATCTGCGTTTGAGGTAGCGGTGTTCCCGCTGTAATTGTTCTTTAATATTTAGAGCTTTTCGGTCCTGTTCTTCCAATTTCTTAAAGGGAGAGAAAAATAGTAAGCTGACAATTCTTACTAAATGTTTACTAAAACAGTAAGTAACAAGATCTTCTCATAAACAGTAATTTGAAAGCAATTTATGTAATTAATTTAAAATTAAAATTACATTTTAAATTATGATTTTTTTGTTACCATTTTATAGAGGTCAGTGCAATTTAAGCCAGCTAGGCCATAGCTGAATTTGTTTCACAAGAAGATACATGGATACAGGGGAGGGCGAGGGGGGAAATCCCTCAGAGACTCTCTTGCCACTAGCAGACATTCCTCAGCTAAGATGGAATTATTGTTGCCTTGGTTGTGGGGAATATTTAAATCATTTTGTCAGGCAAAACTGGCACCATTTTTGGTAACTAGCGTGCAGCTCAGGTTGCAGTTAGAACGTAACGCCTCCTTAGGTGGAATAAGAGACATCACCATAAAGGAGCCATTGCGAGCCTCCTGAATGCTCTCCCTTCTACTATAGGCCATGGAAACTTTTAGCATTTAAAAAGCTTCATTAGCAATAAGCAGTATTGATTACATATAGTAGGAGGAATTTACTAACAATTCTCTTTATTCTTGCATTTTTTCCTTCAATTTTCACAGAGCAAATATGATAATTCTGTGATAACCTCCTTCAACATCAGTGGTATTAATCCAAAACTTCGCAGCAAGCTGCCTGTGGAAGATCTACCTAATATCTCCCCTCTGCTTGAATAAAAGAAGGAAAATTTTGGAAATAGAACAAATACTTCACACCTGGTAAAATGTGCTGCACTGTTGGTCCAAATGCAGTAACAGAAATAGTATCTTTAGACATTTCAGCCAAACCCTCTTTGAAATCACTGATAGCCATTTAAAAAAAAATTACTATACAATTAGGGAAGAAAGTGTAATGAGTATGATGGGATCAAAAGCAGGAAGGACACACAAATCAAAACACCTTACAATATTTTAAAAAATTACCTAACTGATGAAGTAAATTACAGGTTGTAGCCGTAAAAGCACTTATAAGACAGACCAAATTTCTCTGTGAACTGTGTTTACACAACCACTGAGATTTGGGAGATGTGCAGGGAGTGAACGCAGCTGCTGGCAATTCCTGCCTTCTGAATGAATCTATGCTTGGTTTCCTGAGGAGAGTGGGGTGGGACAGTGCACAGCAAACCACAAGGCAAACAATTCAGAGATTTTGCTGTTCCAATGCAAGCCTGAAAGCAGAAGTATTTATCTTTGAAAAAATAACTGACACTATTGAACTGGGAATTTTCCTGGCTGAATGAAATCTAACTCTGCAACCTCATGTTAAGCCCCCTCCCAGGCAATATGCTACGTAGATATGCATCATATGTGGATACACAATGTTGTAATAAGAAAAGGGGTTGGTACATCCATGTACACAACAAACCAAATGTGGCCAATTGATCAGATTTCCTTTTCCTGTATTTTCCTGGCTGCAATCCCAAACTCTAACAACTATTTTAGGAGTGAACTCAGTGATTCATATCCAGGAGAGTCGAAACCGTGCAAAATGTTAGGGGCAAGTTTCAATGTATGGGGTGTGGGGTGGAGGTGTGTGGGTGTGGGTGTATGTGTGTGTGTGTGGGATGGTGGTGGTGTGTGTGTGGGGTGTGTGGGGGTGTGAGGGGTGTGTGTGGGGGTGGGTTGGTGTGTCTGTGTGTGTGAAAAGTTCAAAAGTAATGACTGTATTAGAAATCGCAGACAGACATTGACGTGCTCTGCCAGTGCAGTGGGGAGGTAGCTGACCTGACAAAGGAGAGCAATTAAGTGGCAACCCAGTTAGGGTAGGCTCAGCTAAAATCTTACAAAGAAAGTTAAACTTCAGTTCCAGTTGTCAGAAAACAAGTACCTGGTACTGTGCACAACGGACTTGGAAAGAATGTGTTCCTAGCCTTTTTCATCAGGAGTTGAAATGGTAACTACATGGCTAATCTCTCACACTTGCCACTTGTAAAAACAGCTTTTCAATTTGTATGCATAAGCCCATGATAGGGGGGCAGCCCAAGACAAAAAACACATGCAGTGCCTTTCACGCATGTTAGCCTGAATTATAAACAAGAGGCCAAAATCTCAAATGGTAAAAACAGGGGTTGCCCAGCTGGGGTAAATGTGCTTGTAAGAGCTGAGGAAATAGCTCAGTAAACTTGCTCACAAGAATGGTTTTGCTTAAATTAATCTTTAATTCTCTGTATGAATTACACCCTCTTCTGCAACTGCTGTCAATCTTAATGCTGTACAGCAGGCTGTTAGTTACCCAAAATACTACAAGATTGCTGGCAGTGTCCAACCCCTCCTGACTCTTTTCTTGACCTGTTTTCCTATAACACTGCAAGAATGCCAGATGCATCAATTACAGTCCTGGACACAGCAGCTGATTTCAGTACCTGTTTGCCTTATTTCTGCATATAACCCTGTTCCCCTGAAAACGATGACAGTGAAAATGAGAGTGAAGGTGTCTTAGGAGAGAGGAAGCCCGAGGAACAATTTCGTTTGAATTACCTGTGCAAACGTATAACCGGCACTGCTGCTGTATCACAAGCAAGATACTGGGTTGGTTTTTGTTTTAAATTTGTTACACCCATGAAACGTGCAAGGGGAGCAGCAACTAACAGGAAACTGCATTTCTTTTTTGGTTTCTTTTAAACAACTGACAAATGCTCCAGCATCTGGCTATCTAGATGTGGGATGGGGCTTACTAGTAGCTATAATCTCTTTGACTCCATCAGTTTTTTCATTCATTAATGGATCTGGCTTTTTACACTGAAATCAATGCAAGTACAATCCTATTTTCCTCAGTCCTTAAAAAACAAATATATTCACAAAGACCAGCTTTGATACACATTTTTTTAAAAATACAATATAAGCCATTAGTGACTAAGCAAAAATCACAAAATCACCATTGTATGTATCTGAGACTGCAGGGTAAATTGAAAAACATAAAACCTTGCTACTGCAGCTGAAACGCTTGCAGTTAATAAAGGCCAATATATATCCAGAAGATTGTACATATGGATATGGATTTTGTGTGAAAATTAGTTTCCTCTCTATGGATAGACATTCTGGAAGATTCTGCGTTAAAAGAAATAAAAATATGGATAAATGTTCTTACCTTGATATGCATCTTAGCTCTTTTCAACAGACTTAGAGTGGTGTGTCTGGTGCTGTCCGGCCCGAGAGGCACAAGCTGTTTTAGCTGTTCCAAATATAGCCGGAGTTTAGCCCGCCTGAAATTATTAAAAACAAACAGCGTTGTAGTAAAGTTGCACCCCAACAGCATATCCTATATGCAAATACCATCTGTTTGCAGGATCTCTGTGCAGAACTTGATTCAACGGTGGCTTCCTTTCCCTCCCTTTGGCAAAGTTTCAGACCGAAAGGTCACTTGAAATGCAGTCATGTTGCTTGGCACATTCAAATGGTAGTTTCATACCTATATTTCAAAGCAGTTTGCTCAGTCTGGTTAGTCCCATCTTAACGAAGGGGGAGCACGCTCAGAGATCTGAGAAATCCAGGCAAGGCTGCATCTATGGCTGGGTAAGGAAGATAAACTGGGACCTCACTGAAAGCCACTGATTTTTGCAGGCTGAGACAGAGCTTGGGGGGTGGAGCAGGGAGGCTGCACACCCTGATTCCCTGCTCCCCCATTATCCCTGCCTGATGCAGTAGGACGCACTCCTACTACACATGGTGAGGGCATTCATGCAGCTCTGCACAGCTCAGAGCTGCTTCCAGCCGTGGTTTTATCAATATATTGCAACAGGGAGGCTCTGATGGCCCTTCTCCTCCCACCTACTGACCCACAGTGCCCCCCGAGAAGGAGACATTCCTTCCTCCTCTCACTGTACAGCCACCATAACCTCTATTATAAACACACAAGAGAAAATACTTCAGCCATATTGGGTCCTGCTTTCTCTGTTACTCAAGTATCACTACTGCTGCTCTCAGCCATCTCTCCTCTGCCAATGACTAATCAAATCTATCAGTAAAAAGAGGATAAACAGAGTGGTATTTCTACAGATACTTAGTTTCCAAACTTTGTCTTTGAGAAAGGAGCTGGCAGTACTGTCTAGGAAACACTTGCTTCAACTATCAAAAAACAAGGCAGTGGCAAACCAAGGAACAGTGTGTGCGTGTGTTTCTACAGTTAAATCCAAAAGACATTTTTTCCTGGGTTTAATGCACAATTCTTGAACATGAATCCATACAGTTTTGCAATGAGATAGAAATGGATGCAGAAGCACTTACATGAGCAACAGCTCTAATACTGTCCTTCCTGCCAGCCTGTTAAGAGATTGAACAAAGCAATGACCTGGAGCATGCCAACATCCCCCACAAAGGACTAACCATAAGTGAAGCGGATCACAAGTGAGAGATGAATAATCATCTTTTTCAAATCTGCTCGATGCTGCATGAAGGAAACAAACTTTGCAGGAAATTTAACGCTTCAGGTCAAGAATGAACTTACTTTTGAACAACCAGTTCAGATCCAGAGTTCAGCATCAGTGTTTGAAATGCAGCTGAAGAGAATTTAATATGCACCAAATGACAAATTACACATGTGTAATTGGGTTGATTAGTGTAATGTGAAAACAACCTAAGAATTAATGGAGAAAAATTCCAAAGCAAAATAAAATCTAGTTTAAATACAGCACAGTAATGACTACACACTCACACATTTCATTCTGGCTGCCTATAAATGAGCAACATATTAGGTAGGAAATCAAAGAGTATTTCTATAAAACTGCTAATTCTTTCTTCAAGCCACGTAGGGAAAAAGGAATATTGGTGAAAATGTGATTCTCAGGAGAAAACTGATGACAGATTTTTTGTTTAGGCCTGGGGTTTGTTTTCCAGTACAAGGCTCTAAACCATCTAAATGGTTTTATTTAAACAGCAGCAACAAAGACTGAGTAGGTGTTCACAGAAATAGCCCCATCAGATCGCAGAGCACCCCTGTGGCTGGGTAATTGGGTAAATGTGTAAATTAAAAATGTGTAAACTGGGACATTGATCTTTAAAATAGTGAAATGCCAGAATTAGGGACCACTGGTATTTATACAGAAATCCTAATCAGGTAAATTTTTATTTCTGTGTCTGTAATGTCAAACAACTACTTGGCTGGTTTTGTGTCTTAAATAAAAAAAAACTTGCTTCAGGGACTACATTAAAGGGGGTTTTGTTTGTTTTTTAAATGGCCTCTAAACACACATGCAGTCATCTGCGTCACTCAGCACAATTTGGATGCAACTGTATTTAGACAGCTGACAAGAAAGTGGAGACTGAAGATAAAGGAGGATGAGGCAAGGAAGAGGACAAGAATAGTATCCAAGTAGTAAATCGAGAATTAAATACATTGAAATGGAACAATCAATATTCTTGGAGCTATTAAAAGTCTGATAAGGAATATAGATAACCGTTGATCTGAGATCTACTTAATTGTAATCCTGGAAAACATTAATGAAACCAGACTACGTACTCAACTTGTCTGCCTCTTATTACTATTTGAAGAAAGTCTGCTTTCTCCCTGTGGTAAGCAAGGATTTAGTGCATTTCCTTACCATCAACTGGGAAGTTAACAGAAACATTACCAAGATCCAGAGGGCACACCTGCATGCCTTTTAAAAGCACTAATTCTTTTATGTTACCTGCCAGCCACGTAAAGGAGGACTTTACAGAATGCCATGAAGAACATGGGACTAAAGCTAAGAAGACTATTTTAACTGGCCAATGAGAAGAATTGTAAAAAGCTAAATATTACAAAAATATGCTTTAAGGCATTCTCGGCACTATTTATAGCACTAAATGTAATAAAACACTTGCTAAAAGACCTGCTCTAACATTACCTTTTATTTTTGTAAAGGGACTTTTTCTTTCATTTAATTACTCAGCAGCTATGAACCCATTACAGATTTTAAAGCATAAGCTTTATGTAGATCTTTACATAAACGCAGGCATGTTTATGTGGCTAATTCATATATTATAACACAACAATGTAATCAATGGCATAGATTGTGAATGCAAAAAAAGGAAAACCTGCCCACCATAATTCCTGTGGTATTGGAGTAAGTATCTCCACATTTTTCATTTTGCACATCTTAGAAAAAACTGTAAAGAATGTAAGAAAACATTTCAGGCATGTTATGTTAACAGATCACACCAGCAGGAACAAGGGACTCAAACTTCACAGCAGATATGTTGTCGTGTACAGACTCTGCCAGCACTAATTTCTCTCTTTTTCTGCAAGGACCTGACAGCTTTCACTTTTCCTCGGCTGAGTGTGACCACTGGAGGAGGGAAAGGCACTCACAGAGGTAATCACAGCCGGAGCTGCTTTCTGTTTTGCAGCTAACACCTTAAATTCTACCTAAAAAATAAGCTAAAAAAAAAAACCAAACCAAAAAATGAGGCAGCAGCTTCATCTCAGAGCAACGGGGTAATGATCTCTCTGCATAAAATCCGGTTGAAGTTGGGTAATTATGCTCTGCTCCAGCTTCAAAACCCGACGGTTGCACCTCCGCCCACACAAAGCATGGTGTCAGGCCAGGACACCACTGCCTACAGAAGCAGACACCTTTCTCACCTCACGCAGATGCACAGAAATATCACCCTCATCACTGGCACTGAATTTATCAGGGAAAGTAAGGATCTAAAAAAACAGCCATCCAAAAATCTGAATCCTCAAGCCTCTGTTTTGGGTACAGCCCCATGCATGGGGAGAGGTGCATGGGTGACCTGCCTCTGATTTACGTCTTCCTTTGTGTCTGATGATAAAAAGGTTTCAGATGTTCAAGACTTCAGTGTTTCTCCACAAGTGAGCTCACAACAGGGCCCTATAAATCTGCATTATAGCTCTTCTAATGCTTAATAAAAATGAATTACTAACCCACAGACTTGGTCAGTGTTCCGCAGCAGTGGCCATGCCTAGGAGCAGTCAGGTGATTCATCACGTTCACGTAAAGGACAAAGCAACCTGCTGACAACTAATGCAATGGGTACCAGCTGGAATTGCCTTGAACTGGTTTTGAATCCATGTAAGCCATTACCGGCAATATTGGGTATTTCAGAACTGGTAGCAAAATGAACCCTGGAGCCCCAGAACTAGGAGGGACAAAGCAGCACAACAGTGGTGTTAAGAATTTCCCCATACTACAAGGACACCCATCAGAAGTCCATCTGAAGACTACTTACTGCCTTCAGTCCTCAGACTCTAGTTTGCACTAGTGCTTGGCTATGAAAAGGCAGGAGCAATGCTGGCCAGAAGAGCTATGGTTCACCACTTCTCAAAAAAAGGCTGCCATGCAAATGTAAATTAAGATCTTTGACTCTAACCAATTTCAAAATTGTGTTAAATGAGTTCATTAAATAACAATCAATACACTCCCCTGTATGTATGAAGTCCCAAATGCAAATCAATTTTAGCACACCAAGAAATGGATTACTAAGATGCAGAGAAGAAGAAGAAAAAAAAAAAGAAAAAGAAGAAAGAAACAAAAAAGCCTATTGTTCACACTGGATAATCTTCATTCCAAGGAAACTGCAACAATTCCAAGAAATTCCTACAACTACTTGATGGGTGCTTGCAATGGGAACAAAATACTTCTCAGTAGGGCCAGATAATGTAACGAGAGGCAATGGCTGTGCACTGGGAGGGTCAGGGTAGACATTAGGAAACAAATTTTTTGCTAGGGCAGTGGTGCACAACCAGAATAGGTTGCCCAGAAAGGCTGCAGAAGTGCAGTCCTCAGAGGTTTTTCTTACCCAGACAAAGCCATAGACATTCAGAGGCCCCTCCAATCAACATTTCTATGAACATATAAATCAAAGATTGCTTACAAAGCCGTAGCATCCAACTCACTGGACTGCTCCCACTCATCTAACAGGAAAACACCCTCAACCGTGCAACTTACATCTGTACCAGTCTGATTGATAAAGTGCTGGTAGGCTTGTGGAGTGACCTGATCCACTTGCAGTCTTTCCACAGGGCCTCTCCAGGGCTTTTTTAGGTCCAGCACAGCAGACAGAAATGGCCTGCAGCTACTCAGACAGCAGACAGTTGTTCAGGCAGTAGTTGCACAGGTTTTTGACAGCAGCAAAGGTGTGTTTCCTCAATCATTCAAGTATAAATCTAGAGACTTTATTTGGAGGCCACTGATCTGCTCAAAGTCAGCTGGAAAGGCAAAACGCACATCAAAACAAGCTGCTTCGTTCTCAGCATGGCATGCCTCAGCCAGGCCTTGGCAAAATTAAATGGCCACAGACACTCACGGTACAGAGTGACAGCATCGTGTTCATGTGATAAATGTACTTGTCAATCCTGCCATCCTGGCTGGGCAACCGATGCAGACAATGCTGCCTAGAGCCTGTTTATGGTAGGTAGCATGGGGTAGGCATTTCCTTGAAGCTGCACCTGAAAACAGTTCCTGCTGTTGACATGGTGGTGCTGACTGCCAGAGACCCCTTGAGAAAGCATCAAAAGGGCCATGCTCTTGCGTTCCTCATCAATCAAGGGCAAGAGCATAACACTCACTAGTCAAATTCATGACAAGTGTTCACCTTGCACATCCTCAAGGTCTCAGTCCACAGCCTCCCCAAATTAGAATGACAACTCTCCCACGTATACCCGTTCCCTGTTGACCCACAGCTGGCTGTAGAAGGGAAGGAGCAACTCTTACCATCAGTTTGTCATTCTGTGGGAAGTCCCAGAACAGCTCTGTCTGGTCCACACCCACTCCCTCCTACTAGCATATTGCCCAGTTAAGACATGGAGCTGTCCCTGCTAACTGGGGGGCATCTTAGAGCTGCAGCATTTCCAGCTGAGAGGTGGCAACAATCTGGAAGGCTAGGAAATGGACAAAAAGCCACTAAATGTCCATACTCCCATACTGCATGCTCTGAGTTTCCCTTCATCCTGGCTCCAGCATAAGTTGGCTGGGTTAGACAGGGTGGTGTTGCTTCAACACCCACAGCCCAACATACCTGTCACACTATAGTGCATCACTGAAGCACGCAAGGGCATGGAACAGTGCTTGCCTCACAAGAAGGCCCTAACTGTGCTTTCTGCAAGATGCTTTAATGCTCAAAACGCTTGCATGGCTGAACATGTGTCTGTACTTCAGATGTCCCAAATTTAGTTTACTAAACTAGCTCTGTGTACAGGAGGTTGACATACTCTCAAGTCAATTGCTAAATATACTTGCTTGGTGATGTTCTGAAAAGAAAATGACACTATAGATCAAACACTCAAATGACATTGAAAATGCAATCATTACAAGCCATACTAGTGAGAACCACAGATATATTTGAAATAGATGCGAAAATGAAAAATGTGTCATTTCTGTACATTAACCATTCCAGTTCAAAAAGCAAGACAGACTCAGACCCTATCACAAGGCCATTTCAGTACAAATTTAATACAAACAAACCCCCACTTCAAAGAACATAAACCTATTTTAAATGAATCTAGAAGACAAATTATTAAAAACTGCACAGAATTTCCAAAGCATTTCAGATTCCTTCTCTCATGTTTCACATTTTTTTTCCACATTCAAACCTATCCTGGTCCTGGTACTGTGCAACGAAGTTAATATGCAAAGGTTTAAATCCAGAGAAATTACAAAATTTTTCGTTGTTGCACAATGACTGTGTAATCTGGCTTAATAATGTAAATAGGATAGAGTCAGAGAAGAACCTCTGCACCAAAAATGCATTTCCGGAGTCAGTTGTTCTCCTGGCACGTTGTGAACCAAGGCAGTCCAGGCCAAGCCCACAACTCTGGCTCAGAGACCCCTGCAGTGAACTAGTGGTTGTGTTTTCTCCCTAGAGAAAGGTGATTCCACCTCCCTACCAGACATGAAATTCAGTGTAAAATACACTAGTAAGCTAACTGCAATTGTAAGATGTGCATCTCTTTACAGGAAGAGTCTTCACAGTTTTATTTATGAAATGCAAATACCTGTGTACAGGCAGCACTCAAGTTTGAGACAGAGTTAACCAGCAAACACAGAAGCTCTGGATCCCTTGTGCCATGCACAGGTCAGGATGCACACAGACAGCATCATTATTCATAAACGTATCGTTATTTCCAAGTTTTTAAGAAATGCAGGCCAGCAGTAAAAACTTCCCCATTGCAACTTCAGGATTCACCTGCAACCAAGATAAAATCAGAGAGAGGAACACTCCCTGCCTTCTGACTCCAGCATCCACCCTTTCTTAGCAGAGCCTGACACAGCAAGGCAAGATCTCTTAAGGACTTCAGCTCTTGAGTGATGACATAATTTTACTGCAAATGGCTTTAATGGTACTGAAAATTAAATATGTTCATGTTATTTGGTATATTCCTGGATATCATGGCCATACATATAATGCAGGTAAACATGTAATTCTATACCTCACTCTGCTTAGTAGTAATTGGTACTCAAGCATACTCCTTACTCCTCCTAAAGCTAACAGTTTTCTTGAACTGTCAGGAACGATGTATTTACAGCTCTACAATACTTTTTATAAGCTACCGGAGATGATTCTGTACCAATTAAAACACATTTGTTTATAAAAGCATTTAAGGAGATTATATATAAACTTCCATCTTAAGAAACCATAGAAATTCTATCATCTAAAAATGGTTCTGAAAAAGCCTATATATTAGTGGTCTGGACAAAATTCAGCACATCTTCAGCAAAATATTAAATACAATGGAAGCTAACAACACTCCACTGAAGTATAAACTCCTGTCCCTTTCATATTTATTTCAGGCAGAAACACTTTAAATACTTTCTGCTCTACAAAGGATACCTCAAATAGGTTTGGGGTTTTTTTCCCCAAAAGAGGCTCTAGCTCATACTTGAGCTGCACAATCTATTTCAACTACACAACAAATTTGCTTTATTGAAAAGGAAAGAAAACCTCTTAGTATTAAAGCACTGTACCATAGCAAGGCACCCAGTGTGCCAGTCGCTATGAGATGTGTGAAATGCTTGCTCACAGCTGAGTGCCTCAGAGTCAAAATCAGAAAATTCAGTAGCGCCCTTACAGCAAACCTCTTGGCTATTTATTATCCCAGAAAAGATAAGCAAAACACCAGTGTTCTGCAATAGATGCTATTTTTCTTCCATATTGAAAACAAAAGCCTGAAGTTTGTGCTGCAGGTGAAGATTCATCCAAGGGCTGTTCCACATGTCTTCATCGGCAAAGCCTGGGAAGGCAGTGGCAACTAACAGGCAGATAAAGCTATGAGTGCCTAATTGCAGTGATTGTTGTTAGTGAATTAAACGCAACAGCCCTACAATCAGTGCAAACAGCCTGCTTTATTTATTTTAGAATTAACTAGGAGTTTCATCCTCTATATGTATTTTCAGTGTGAATATTTTTGTAGATCTGTTTGGCTAAACTGAAACCAGCCAGAAAGCTTTAGCAGCCAGGGAGCTAGCTGGTAGTCTTGGTGTACCTCTGAAGTATGCAAACACAAGATACCAACTGCCTGCGAAGGCAACGGCTGCAAGTGTATCTTACCATCACTAGCTTTCAAAGAGCCAGTGCTGCTATGAACTTAGTCATCTGCAACTTTTCATGGGAATACTGCTCAGAAATATCCTGGTGCTGGTCCTAATGCTAAAGTAAGACAGAGGAAAACCTCTGCTTCCTGTTACACAGCTTACCATTTCAATGTTCTGTGCATTTTATCACTCTGAAAAATATTTCTCTATTTCACTACATATTAACGCACACTGAAGCCAGCATTCACAATGCATTTTATTTACTTTCACTTAGTACCACTTCAGCCCACTTGCTGAGTCAAGACTTCACACTTTACCTTTTTACTTTCCAAAAGTTGCGTCCTGCTCACATTTTAAAACATATGCATGAAACCAGAACTTATTCCTACATGTTCAGTAAACATAAGTGCCACAAATGTATGCATTTTTGGCCAGCTTTAGCTCTTGGCAGCAGCGTGCAGAAAGCCAGCTGGGATGCAAGCTGCAGACAGGTCTTCACCTGGCTCGTCTGTGAGAGGGAAGCTGCTGACTCTCAGAGAGGATGCCTGGCAGACCTTGCTGCCCACGTTGCCCTCTTTCCCTCTCCCTCATTTCTCCATCACTCCAGTAGCTCCCTGCTGAGTGCGATCACAGCTGTTTGTCCTAAATTACCAGCTCTGGGCTACATCAATGTCTCTTCATCTCTCATAATGACTACAAGCCAACTCTGATGCTCCTCGTACTCCAGTTCCCACTGGAGGGTGAGCTGTGGTGGTCCATTTACTGCTGTAAGCCAGGGGCAGCAAAGACAGGCAAATGACAGCAACTCCTGAGGCTCGCTTTGGGGTAGAACGACCCTGTAAAGCGACTCAGAGAACACCAGCACAGAGAGACCTGACCAGAGCCTCAGCGGCTGGTGGCTGGCCAGACTGCCCACGTGCTGTCCCTTCAGGCATGTATCTGACAGCAGAAGCAGGCAGGCTGATGAGGGTCCTAGAGTAACATTTGACACTGGCCAGCAGAAGAAACAAAATCCCTATGGCACAGTTAGTGGCTGTTGCCTTATTGTTCCTTGACCTTCACCCACTCAGGTTCTCCTCCTGCCACAGAGAGTGAGCACGAGCCGTCAAGAGTGGCACACGAGGTGTGACACAGGTGTCCCCACAGCCACTGCCACCCCACCACATGCTCATCCATGTGCCTTAAGCTGCCTGCAGACCAACCCAGCAAGACGACTAAACCACAATACAGGGCTCTGTTTCCAACCAGTTTTTTCCTTCGTGGGCTCGTGGCAGGCACGCAGAGGAGCGCTCACGCAAGGCAATGCACAGGCAGGACCGTGTCAGCGAGGACTCTGGGGCAGGTGGGACACCACCAGCTCTGACTGGTACCTGTTTTAACTGCTGGGGAACATAGCCTCTGGCTCCACAGTATTAAGAGCTGCAGGACCCATGTGACCACCCTCATCCCCTCTCATTTTTTTCTAGACTTCTCCCTGCAGCCAGGCTTGCCCTCACTGCTTTCCCCAGCCTTCAGCCATCCCACCATCTTAAGCTGCTCTTATTTGAAGAGCAGCCACAAAAGGTTTAACAGTCCTTCATCGTCTCGAGTCTTGCCCATAAGTAACAGCAACACGCAGAAATTTGAGATGTGCTTCACAGGAAACATCAATAGGAATTTACAAGCTGTACAGGGATTCCCAGAAGCATCACAAGCAAACATAATGGCAGCTGGATACCATTTGTCTTTCCTGGATGGTGACCATCTCAAATTTACATGTATAGGATCCTCCATTCTTTGGCCAGAGGCAATAAAATCTCTAACTTTGCAAAAATCTGAGGCAACAGAAACCAAACATTATGGAAACAGCTGCAGTACATTTTTCCCATTGTATGGATTTCTTTTCTCCTGCACAAAAAAAAAAGAAATTCCAACCTATATTTTAGCATTTCAGCCTTTAGGTTCTGCTCATCTATAAAGAACATTTTTCTGTATTTTAAATCTTCAAAGCTAATGTCAGATAAATACGAACAATTCTTACACCTACAGAAAAAGATTTTCTGTTTCAGGTGTCTTCTGTTTTTAGGCCTGTTATCTACTGATTGTCTTTTAACCTCTCAAATACTTTTAAGCAATAGCAAGAGAGGTACCACCTACTATCCCAAGCTCAGCATCACACAGTACCTACCCAACACAGGCACATGAACAACAATGCCTTGTGGGGAAACACACAAATGATGGAAATACCATTGCACACACTTGAAAACAGCATCCGCAAAAAAATAATCAGCCATGCTTTTAATAAACTTATTTAATACTTCTTTCATCCAGCCTTCCACCCATTTGTTTCGCATGTTAAAACGCACATATTGCTACTTAGCAGTCCTCCTAAATTAGACCTTTCAAACCCATCTGTCTTACTGGCATTCAAGTTTCTTAGATTACACTGCAGGGAGACTTAAAATTTTAAGTTTGTCTGTTACCTCCAAATAGTGTCAGACCCAATTAGATAAGAAAAGTGTCATTGCAAGATCATGCTGTTACAGTATCAAGCAGTTTTAATTCCCACTTGAAGTTACATGGATGTACACACTACTTCCACACGCTCCCCACTGAAACCCCAAGAATGAGTGCGGTAACACTTTGGTCCTCGCTGGCGGTGGACCACCGCAAAGCAAATTTACACAACAAATCCAAACCCACAACATCCGTCCGCAATTCTGCAATAGGTGTGTTTTTATTCGCCACCTTTCATGGTGCTCTTTCAAATAATTTGTCGAGGACTGTAGAGTGTAGGTCTAAGAGAACTGCATTTATTTAAACAAGAAAAAGCTGGGTAACAACAGGTTTGCACTGGGTTTACACATAGACAGGAACAGGATGGTGACTATAATTTTCCACAAATCAACTGCTCACCAGAAGGTGGATGAAGAGGATGCGGTCGGTCTCCCCCACAAGCGGCTCCCGGGAGCATACATGTCCCTCTCCCGTGGTGCTTAAGGCACAAGGTGCAGCGCAGCTCTGCACACGCAAGCTACACATTTATCGACTGACAACACCCCAGAGCAAGTCGCTGCTTACAAATCAACTCATGGCTTGAAACCGGCTTTAATTATCAGACTGTTTCCCCACATCAAAATGCTATGCAAGAACATCGTGTCTCAGGACAGCTGCCAACAGGAAGGATCTTTAAAAAAAAAAAAGGAGGGGTGGGGGTGGGTGAGGGGGGGTGAGACTACAATGCTTAGAGAAGGCTAGAGATGTTGAGCTGTAGCAAAGCACTAAGTGAAGGGAGCACAGTACAAGACCTAGTGAGCTTTTTCTGCCTAATTTTAAACCTCCCTATAGACCTAGTTATTTTATACATATGTCAAACAAAGGGAGAAATGTGTTCAAGATTTTATTTGTTTTTTCACCACTGTACAATGCCAAATTAAAGGAGAAGCAAGTCAAGCTGAATTATTCTAGCTAAATTAAAAACATGCATTGCCATCACACACTGAATGTGAGGCCTTGGGACAGCAGACAGCTGGAATTAAGCAGCCTTTTCCTGCAAAAAGTTAAATGAAGAGTGTGAGGCATTAACATCTGCAGTACTGGATACCTGAGACTGGTTTCATTCGCTGTTGTACCTCTATATCCAAATGCCAAGTAAATATGAAGCATCCAATTTAACTAGCCTGACAAATGCTGAGGGACTCCACATTCCCACATGCACGAGACACTAGAACAGCAGCAATTCACACCACAGTTCTACAACCTCATCAGAATTAATGCAACTGTATCTCCAGTTCAGCGCTTCAACAATCACTTTCATATTCTCAGAAGTAGGAAGTTTTAAGCTCTGACTGGGAAATTAAGTATCGGAAGGGGCTGTTCAGTGCTATGTCTTACTTGCAGTTTTGCTTTTGCTAGTACTTCCTCAGCACCTGTACCTACCAAGCTTCGTGGCCATCTTAAGAGGGAGTAGCTAATGGTGGCAGCTTGAGCAAGCACAAAGTTAAGTTAATTGGCTTTTTAGGGGAAGGAGGTGGTGGGTGTTACTGTCTTTTACCACTGTAGATACTTGAGATGTCCTCCAATGACACAGCTGGGGGGTCCTGGGACAACAGCAGTGCCAGTTCCAGCCAACCAAAGGCTGGTTCAGATCCCAAGTGGAACACCAAAGGGAAAGAATAAAAGAAATCACCCTGAAGTAATTAAGGATACACATCCCCAAATGCCTTGCTGTACGTCTCCAACTCCATCACTGAAACCTTGTAATTAGAGGTGGATATAAAAGACAGGATGAGGTGTATATATAAACAAGTTCAGGGGAAGGATTAAATGCACTGACTGTAATTAAAGATGGTCTTTTCCAAGGCTATAATGGGTACTCTTACTTTCATATGAATTAAAAGCTGAACAGCACTTACGTAATATTTCCCCCTCAAACAGTGACAAAATTTGGCATCACGGGACCATGGAGAGTTGCAGCTGTCTGACAGTCCTGCCTCAAAGTTTAGATTTAGCTTGCCACAGCACAGATAGTGCCTTGTTTATAATTTAATTTCCGTCCTATTTCCCTTTCCATTG
This sequence comes from Falco rusticolus, assembly GCF_015220075.1. Lineage (NCBI taxonomy): Eukaryota > Metazoa > Chordata > Aves > Falconiformes > Falconidae > Falco > Falco rusticolus. The sequence goes on along the minus strand of NC_051187.1, from coordinate 79,741,086 downwards.
AAGAGTACAAAGCTGGTTGTCTCTGCGCCAGACAGGGTGCAGTCGAGCAGAACCTGAAAATGATCCATTTTGGGAGGGTAGAGGTATGGAACAGCTTTTCAAAATTCTCCCCTCTTTCCTCCTTCTTTCTTCCCACAAAACTCAGCCCAGATTTCTTAAGTGTAGCATCCTGAGGTTATGTGGCAATAGAAGGAAGAGCCACAAGCTTGGGCCCACTTGCTCTGTGAGTATGTAAAGCCAGGCAGTGGGAACCAAGACACCTGACAGTCTATTTCAAATACCTGTTAGACCCAGTAACTGCTTCTAGCCAAACACACACAACAAGCTCCCAAATTTCCCTAGCAGAAATTATTTGCTCCACCCATGCTGTTCATTTCAGCAGTCAACGTAACAGTGCTTACCAACTGGGATTAAGTCAGCTTTCTTGGGGGAATTACAGGGTTTGCTACCTTTATGTTTTGTAAATACCAGCTAATGTGGTAAGACACATGAATGTCTGTGCAGCCGGTATTTGCGAACACTGATGTTAGTCCTAACTTCAACAGGAGCTGCTGAGTTCTGGCAGCGATTACATGCCAGGCAGGCCACTTACTTAGCACCTTGTACCTTCACTTAGTTACCTGAATTAAAATTTCAATGAAAGAAAAGCAGATCAATTTGTTAGGCATTAATCCCAAGGTGGCAGTTAGGAGAAGATGACTTGCAAGTAGCTCTCCAACCTTTTAGAGATGCTTTACCACGTTCAGATGTAGTCTTTGTTCCTCAAATCTTCTCCTCCTTGCTATAAGGTAGAATCCAACATAGACTTTCTTAATGTAGGGCATGTAGTTATTAGTTTTCAAGTTAGGAGCACTGCAACAGATGACCTCATATACATACATTCAAGCCCACACCTCTTTTGTGTTGGCTATGCCAACCTCCACATACTACACAATTAGTTACGCTAATTTGTATTTTTAAAAAAATTGCGTAACATAAACTAGAATTAAAAATACTAGCCACTTGGTGTCCTCTGACAAGTCCTGTCACTCTGCTCTGTTCTAGCAGGATGGTACATAATGCAGTATACACGTTTCAGTATCCATTCCAAAACACAGCACCCTATGGAAGTCCCAAGTCAACCCTCTCCTTCCAAATATCAGGGCGGTGGGCAGCGGCTATCTTAGCCATTCTTGTGAATTGCACAGTTCTTTAGGACAAGAAAAGTCAGTTTTAACTGGATCACATGCATGGAGTTTTCATTTGCAGTTTATTTATTTGGGGTTTTTTTGTGTTGTTTTTTTTTTTCTTCTCAAAAAAGGCCCAAATTAAACTGCTGTGAAGGAACAGCATTATGGTTTTTCACATTTATGATCCACTAGCTAAAAAAGTTCATGCTCAGTACAGTTTCTGGAACCTTAACTGCATCCTCTGTAGCTGTCCGGATGGGGTGTGGGGTTCAGCTTGCAAGCAGGCATGTGGAACTTGTACTGAAACCCCCTGAGCGGGATGCAGAATTGTGCCCACAGCCTGCCACATGCTAAACCACCATGGGTACCGAGGGGAAAAAACAGATTAAACATTACTTGACCTGCAGAGGAATTCTGTGTAGTAAATCTAAGCACAAGTGTCCGTTGACAGAGACCACGAGGGGAAAGCAGCATGAGCTGTAACAGGAAAGTACACATTGTTCCATCCAGAAAGAGACCTTTTGAATTTGGGATCAGGCCACGGTATATCCAATACTCAAATGGGGTTAGCAGCCCACAGAAAGCAGCGCTGAAAATAGAACTAGAGATGCCAATACAGCATGAAGGCAGGGAGAGGAGGAAGACAGAAAAAGCCATCTCCTCCAGCCTAAGTTGATCCCTTAGTGTCTACTCCAACCAGGGACACTGGGTCATTTTGTGCTCATGACACACGTGGGAGAAAATAATCCTGCCTCCTGCAGATGGTTCTATGATTTGTGGGAATCCTGAGTGCAGAGCCAACCTTGCCTTGAACAGCTGGAGCTGCATTGCTGGCTTTCAGGTGCATTTGCCACCTCTTCAAACCATGGCAGGTACCACTTCTGTATACCCAGTTTCCGTCTGTGGGCTTCCACAGGCTTGACTGGTTGGGATTCAGCCAAGGATTCCCCTTGTGTTACATAAAACTCATTGCATAGGCCAACTTCTTAAAAGCCCATTAGCTGCCTAAATACCTTTAAAAAACCAAAAAAATCAAGTTCCAGCTCACTTGCCTAAATGTAGCTAAGCAAGCTTAAAAGGAAAACATCATTTTTTTTCAATACCTAATTCAACAAATCTTTTCCTCCTCTGATCAAGACAGCTGTCACCATCAGGCATCCCTTCCACTATTTGCAGCAAATTAGCCTCTAGCTGTTGTCTATACAGTCTGAAAATACCTGGAAGCCCATCTATCTGCATTTTGTATAAGACCAGCCCACTCTACCACAGCAGGTAAGAACTGGCCAGGTCAATTAGCAGATGCTGAGAACATAAACCACCTTTCACATAGTCCATTAGAGGCCGACACACAATGAACTTTTGTTTGGAGAGAGGGATGAACAAATTCAAGTGGAAAAAACGCATGCGCTTGGTTTCTCACCCATCTGCTTTCTGCTGCCTGTTTGGCTGGCCAGGAAGCACACGGCTTTCTGGAGCCCAGACCCAGGACTGCACTTAAGACTCCACAGTTCAAAGCCGACTTCAGCAGGAAAAAGGACATTAAAATCTAGTTGAAGACTGTATTTCAGTCCATTTTTCATTGCCAAATAAAAGCTTTGTCCTAAGCACAAGGATGTGTACATCTCTGACACCGGGAAAATAACTTCCCCAGCAGATTAACTTCCAAGCTTCGTCTGCTTAATCTATCCCTCCTTTCCGAACCAGCAGTCTAGGTGGGAAGACACTTCTGTTGGGAGTGCATCGTAAGGTGAGCTGCTGTGTGCACTGCAAAGACAGCAGTTCAGTGCATGGGCATTTATAGCAGCTATTGCAGCATGTAATACAGGACAAGCCACAGGTCTGGTCACTTGCTGACTGCCTAGAGGTGGGGAAAAGGTGAGGAAAGAATAGCATTTCAGCACAAATTTTTAAACCTAATTACTTTAATTCCACGGGTTCATTAGACTCAGAAACATAGGACATATCAACAAAAGCACAGGACTAAATTTTCAGTTCTATGGGTCCAGTTCTTTACAGACTTTGCTAAAGAAGCTCCACAAAAAAACCCAACCTTACTACACCAATTTAAGAAACAAATGCCACCATATACTTTGCTTCTTTGTCAGAAACCTGAGGTTAAATTTCAGGCAAAAGGGGGTTTGTCTTGAGACTCAGCCTTGCACTGGCCAAGGCAACACCGTTTGCCTGACCACTACAGGTGGCACCCTCAAAGAGGCAGTCATAGCTAGCGGGGCGGAGCAGACGCCTAAACCACGGTGCCTGTCGGTTCATAAATGGCAAGTCAGACTCTTAAAGACATCACCTTGCTTAAGCAGTGCAAAGGTGTGTTTATTGCAATTCACTGGAATTGCAATAAACCACATCAATCAGATGGTATAAAAAGTTCCTTACTTGACGGGAAAACCAGAAGAAACAGACATAATATGGCAGTTAAATTCCGCTAGTAAGACGAGGTGGTTCCCATCACTAATGCAGGAGTCACTTTATGTGGACGGTTGATGTATAATCTGGACAAGTCCTGGAAATGACAGCAGTTTTTATAGACCCATTATAACAAGGAGATCTGTACCAAGTCAGTAAGACCCATCCAGCGCAGCACTCTCCAGACAACAGCAGCCAAAACTGGATGCTTAGGAGAAACATTAAACTGCCCAAGAAGTGAACTGTACTGCTCTGTACTGTAAATTAATACCATCACTCAAAGAAGCAATCCCACCCTCTCCCTGTGCTGGCATTAGGGTATGCCTGTGACAGTGAGCTGGGTCAGGAAAATGAACTGGCTGCAGAAGCAAGCCTCTCCCTCCCCGCCCTCCTGCACCTGCAGGAAGCAGGACCCGGCGGCAGCGGCGTGCAACCAGGCTGGGTTAGACTTGTGATGGAAGCGCAGCAGCGAGACACATACTGGGTGATCCTTCCCTGGAAGTCTATTACCTCCAGCACCAGTTGGTGTTTCCTCGGCTACAGGCGGCACCGTAGCCATTTAACGTGATGGATCAATGCAGTGTATCTTTATGCTGCATAGCAGTACTAACCACAATGGTAATTTGCGATTTTGAAAAGGCAGCCCATAATAAAAATAAACATTAAGCATTGTTTTGGTATGCTGTTATTTCAATGACCTTTCAGTTCTGTTTCAAAACTTCCAAGTTTATCAGCAACTGGCAATTACATGCTTTTCATTAACCCTGCAATTTGCTAACATGAAGAGCCACAGAGAGAATTTCAAGACATCCATCTATGCAGTCTCTCACAGCTTATATAAACTTTAAACTGCAAGTAACTCTGGTGGGTGAAATTGATGTACCACTGAATGTAACTGTGCTCCTGGCATCTGCACCACCTTCATGAGAAAACTTGACTATTAGAACTTCACTTCAGAGGCACCTACTCTACTTACCAGCTAATGTTGTAAGTCATAATACTCCCATCAAAACATACCTTTTTTCTCATCAAATCCTACATTTATGTACAGATATCTACTTTATACACATGATGATGTAATGTAGCAATCTTCTTCTGGCAAGATTTTAGGTTTAAGGAGGACTACACAAAGCACTACCCAAACCTCAGGACAGCATTACTTTCTGCATGCACAGCAACACTTTCAGTCCCTCCCTGATCAGTGCTCTAAACAATGCATATGTTAGGCTCATTTGGGAAGAAGGAAAGGTTTGGGTTTTTTCTAAAAGGTTTTGCAAGTCACGGTGTCATGTATTCCCCATCGTGGTCTTGCACTGAAAATTCAGGGCTGTCCCACTCAACTGATCCAGGCCATCCCCACAGCAGTCGGCTTGCTGCAATACCAACTGGTGAGCCCTGAGTAAGCCGCAACTGCTCCCTGTCCCACCCAATACCCAGTGACTGAGCTAAACACTTGGGCACTGCTTCTTGGAGCAACTTCCATAGGAAAGCAGGGAAATGCCCCTAGAGCACACCTCTCCCAACAGCAACACCTGGCTTTTACCTCCACCTGGCTCAGCTCGCCAACTTTTGTCAAACCTACGACTGGGGACTTTGGATGAGATCTGTCAATTCCCCCAAGCAGGAGAACACCTGCAAGTCAGATGCTGCAGTGCTGAGCACTACCATGCTCCATATCACCAGCCCATCCTGCCTGAAGACATTCAAGAGCTTCCTCATTCTAATTATACTCCCACTGCTTGCCAGGAGTTTACTATTCTGTGGAATGCAGGCAGGAGAACTTTTACCACTGCTGATCTGCCCCTTCCCCCCTCTTGATGAAAAAAAACCAGGAAAGCCCCACAAAGAATAATACAAATGGTTTGACAGAGGCAGAAGATAACTGTCCATCTAGATCAAGCTGTAACATGGTCACCCAGCCAAGGCAGCTGGTTCAGCTCACGTGGTGCCAGTTCAGGGACAGCAGCACGTGGCTTGCCGATTTGGAGGGATGCTTTTATTAATTTCCTCGCTAATTCTTAAAAGCTATTCTTTAAATTCAGTAAGTTTCACAAGCTATTTTCAAAGGCTTTGCCACAGAAAGGACAAGATCTTGAACTCCTCCTGCAGCAGAGCTCCACACGACCAGGCAGGAGCGAAATGACTTTGCTACCGAAGGAGCCCTGACAGGTCGGTGCCAGCATCCCTCGTCAAGGCTCCATCTGCTTCCGACAAGGAAGGATGGACCAAGGCAGGGAGGTGCCACTTCCTCCCACAGTCCTGTGCATGCTGGGGGGACAAGTCCACACATGAATAGCAGAGGGCAGATAACTCACTGCCTTCACAGAGTAGTATGAAGATCTCAGTACAATCTTCATGGGGTATATACCTTGTTTTTTACATTGTAATGCAGAACTAGTATAAATTGATGCAAATAAATTAGATTATGCTTTTTAAGAAGCTTGAGTGTCCTTTTAAGAAGCTGGAGTGTCTCATGGATTCTTGGGGTTCTTTACACTATGGAAGTTGAATTCCTCTGTACAGCTGTCAGGTTAGGTTGATTTAAAAAATGCCTTGCAAAAAGTCATGACTACCAATGTACTCGCTATTTACATTGCTCTCTGAAAGCCTACTGATGTTAACGGTCTGGCTGGATATAATAACAAAAAAATATATACGTGAATATGCATGTATATATTTGCCATTATAAACTACTTACATCCGAGCGCCATTCTGACTGACCTGTCTGCAATTAAAATACCTTCTAAAACCTTATCAGCCCTTAGGATAGATTTCCTGCCTTCCTACTTTTTATTTAGGTGGTTTCTTGTTTCATGGTTCTGATATGCAAAGCTTAATTACACAGGACCAAAACAGGACTGCTTGTTAGAGGGATGAGTCCTTACAGAGTTTCACTACAATGAACACACATTGAAGTTCTGAGCAGGGTATTTTAGGGAGACTTAAAGCAAAGGAAAAGGAATTTTATGTCTGAATTGCTGACAAACATTTTACCATAATTGTAGTCTGAATTCTATCATGTAACGAGAGTTTTTGTTGGAATTATGTCTCTGCTTCCATTTGTCCTCCTCTGAGCATCCTCTCAAGAGCATACAGAAAAGAGACCCAGCAGTAGAAAATGCAAATTGAAGTAGTGGTGCCAAACGGCCAAGTCTGCACACACAGTGAGATCAGCCACTGCCATTCTCACTGACGTCAGAACCAGAGATAAAACCTCTTTACGTGCAACACCAATGCAGAACCTGAAAAGCACTGTGTACCAGCACACAGCTACCGTGGCTTTCTGGTTAGTGGCAGCTCTGGCCACTCTCACCCAGCACACAAAGGCCCTGTAAATGAGGAAGCCATTTCCCTGCCCTTCAGCGCTCAGTCCAGCCCACAGACACCACGTGAGGGACCGGGCAAGAAGAACGATATGAGCAGCCATCTCCTCTCTTCCTCCTCGACAGGCTCCTGTGAGATAACCAAGTTGTGTCTCAGCCAGAAGCATCATGGCAGTGGTGAGTCAAAGGCGTGGTCCTGGAAAGGATACACCTCCAAAATCAACATCCAGTGCTTCACAGCCGGCAGGGCAGGCCTTCGCCAGGGTAAGAGGACAGGCTCTGCTGCAAGTACCAGATGCTACAGAGACACACTACGGCTGTGAATCTTCCATTAAACTCTGCAAGAGGCTCGATGGGATTTTAATGCAATCTTAGGAAAACAGAGTGAAACAGTATGATTGGTATTATCAGCTCATACACCCACAAAGCTGGAGGAGGAGGCTGTTAAAAAAAAATTACAATTACAAAAGTCCTTTGCACCAATACATTAGGTAGCTAGAATTGTACACACCTCATCAGCTTTTGTGAACACCCATTTGCACATACAAGGATCTTGCACTAATTCACAGGTTCCCACCAGGAATAACAGAAATGTGGCTTCAAGTATAGTCTAAGTGTAGGAGGTACAACAAGCAGCAGCAGTTAGAAATATTAGCTGTATAATCACAAGACATACCTTGCAGTTCACCTATTTTGACTTTGAGATGGCAGAGAAAGAAAAAGTAGCAAGGCAAATGCTATATGGTCCAGCTACTACAAAGATACAACACAGAACTGAAAGTAAGAACAGACTGAACAACTAATAGATCCTTCTTCTGCCCCTGCATCTGCTGTGAATGCTGCTGTACCTCATTTACTGTGGTGCTTGAACCTTTTAAGGCAGAGCAGAGGGAAGAAGAGGCAACTCCATGCTCATGTTACAAAAACAACTGGAAGAAAAAAAAATGGGGAATATGCAGTTTGGATGACAAGTCAGTAATGATGGAGCAATGGAACAGAGTATCTAGAAAGAGGATGGAAAAAAATGAGAGTGAGAAAGAACACAGTTGGGGCTAAAGACGTTTTTTTTTTTACTTTTAAAGAAGTGTGACCAAAGGACAGAATTTTGCATGAAGTTATTTTCCTGAAGACTCTGTCAGCAGAACTTCTGCCAGCTGATTTCAGTGCCTTAGCCAACGTACTGCATTCTGCAGGCCAGGCCTGTGTTTGTGAGCTTGAGCCTTCCCCAGTTCCTCTCATCTCTAGGATGACCACGTGGCTATTAGGCAGAGCAATAGTTTACTCATATTACAATTAAACTACAGGAAAGCATGTAGGCATGCAAGGGAAGTGATGGTCTAGCTGCTACGTAACTGTGGCCACAGAACAACACAGAACCCCCACCCCCACCCCACCCCACCGTTAGTCCAATCTTGTTGTGCCATCAGTCACGTTTCATGTATTTAGAAGCATGCAAATAGGTTTAGGTTATATTCACACATACACCCCTTGCTTTCTCTGGATGCATGAAACCCAAAAGACCACAAGCTACATGAAAAAGAACAAAAAACTACCCGAAAGAGTTTATCCTGCTGCCTGAACGATAAATGAAAGGCAGCCCTCCCGCAGTGAGGGTGCCACAGCGCTGCTCAGCTGGGGAACCAACAGTCAGTGTGAAGACGGGCACCTTTCGCACTCAGCGGCTCTCTCTGTGCACCTTCAGAGCCATGTGCCCCAGGAGACTTCCTACAGCTAAAAAGCCCACCTGCAAACAAACTCTGAGAAGATACAATAGCTAGTAAACACTGCCTCCAAAACTGTGCAAACATGAGTTCTTTAAAAATCAGATCTTCAGGGTCTAATGAATGTCCTTGGTTACTTTTCACAGCACTGGATACACAGAACCAGAGCTGCAGCTCAGGAGCTGGTCGTTTCTAGCTCACACACAGCTCTCCGGACACGTACCAGCAAGATGCAGACGGAGGGGAAAAAGGTATCTATAGGTACTTAAATGCATGATGACAATGAACTGCACTTTAGGCATGCTTAAAAAATCCCATAGAATAACCCTGTGTGACATATAGCTCCCCAAAATCATCCACCTTAATCACAAAATACTTTAACTGTACTTACAGCATTTAACACGTCTAGCAAACAGTTGCTGCAATCAGATTCTTTATTAGTAACAGTATGGTTAACCAGTTACAGCATTAATGAGTCCAAAGCTAATTATCAGAGGTGTTTCAAAAACAGCATACCAAACAATAGAAAACAAGTCAAATAATATTATACATATTAGAGTTGATAAACGCCCCCACTTAATAAACTATTCAGTGCAGAATCAAAACAATTTCAACAAAATATTCTTCAATAAGCACTATAATTCTGTCAGCCATACATCTTTTGATTTGCTTTTTTCTGAAGACTTACCTATGTTTTTCTAGTTCGTTGTGTGATGACCTATTAAAAAGAGAAAAGAAATATTAGAGAAAAGCATAAATAAACCAACATTTAGAATATTTTAAACCCAACACCTGCATAAGTTGCAAAAGAGCTCTCTGAATCATGTATTTATAAGGATTATAAAACAGCTTTACTGTTGAATTGGTTCACTTCTACATCCCTTAGTTACTTCAAGGTATCAACTTAATTTCCATGAGTAAACCATGAGTTTGGGGGGTGTAATTATAATAAATTTGCATTTATTAGCGTTCAGTAGATTCAGAGACAGAATTGGACATAAAAACTGAGCAGGTTAGTAATAAAAACAGCCCACAAGATTTTTATCTGTGAAGAAAAATTATGAGGGGGCAGAAAGTGTTAGAAGATCTAAAAAGAAGTCTAAAGGTAAGAATAAAAAGCACCCAAAAAGCCAGCTTTCAAGCCCACGAAGAAGCAGAAAGAAAAATCAGCAGCTAACCACTGCGGTTGCTGTTGCATCTTAATGGCAAAAAAGAGGAATCCCCCTAATTCTTCTGAGTCTAAAAACAGAAAAAATAAATATTAAAAAAAAAATCACAGTCCCTGAACTGACCACATCAGTATGCTATTCTCTCCAGTCTACTAGGATTCGAGGTATTTTTCTTCCCCTCAACTGATGCCTCAGGCTTTTTGCCATTAGAAGGCAGCCCTAACTTCTCGGAGGATTATTTTTTTTAATTGATTCAGCTGGAAATATTGATTTTATTTATTTATACAGCTCAGATAAAAAACATTCCTAAAATGAAGTTATTGCTGCCATTTCAAAACCAGCAACTTCCTGGACTTTCAGTTTTGTCCCACTGAAAACACGTCCAGCCCGTAAGGATCAAAAGATACAAAGGCAGTGGCAGGTTTTACGGCTGGCAGATTATGTCAAAGCAGTTCTACAACATGCTGCAACCCCTGCTCACATCCGGGCACGATGTGCTGACCAGGACAGCTTTGTGGAGGTACAGGTGCAGAGTCTGTTGAGTGAGCAGACATCACACGGTGAGAAAGGCTTCCACAAATGCACAACCTGCCTGGTGGCAAGCTGCTCTGCCTCTGCCACACATGCGCATGCAGCTGCACGCTGCTGCAGCATACCTAGGTGTTGATGATGAAAGCATCTCTCCAGCCATAGAGAGGGCAAAAAGAAAGCAAAGCTCCATGCAAAGAAATATCCAATGAACAAACCCGCAAGCAATTTATTACAGGACAATGCAGCTCCAGATCCCACAAGGAATTAAGCAAACTGCCCCTCTGTAGGTAGAGGAAAACTCAGATGCTTACAAGGTTCAGCACTGATGCTAATCCACTTTCACTGGAAAGCATCCCAGCATTGTTACCTAGACATCAACTATGTCCAGCATTACCTGGTATCTTTTTCTGAAGAGCCTATGAATTCTTTATTTTTTAAAAAAAATGTTAAATCTAAGTAAGCCACAATCAGGTAAGGTATGTATTCCTACAGTGCCATGTAAGTGCTCCTGACCAATGCAGCAACACTGGAAGTGTTTTACACATATTCTGTGCTACATAGATAGGTCAGGGTGGGCTGGGTTTGCTGTGATTTACTGCCTTTGCCATTTGACCATAATTAGGAGATACTGTTTTTATTTTCTACTCCTACACACACAGAAAGAGATCAAACTTCTTCTCCATGAACATTTATCCACACCGACGTTCATAAAAAGGGACAAACACTATGCCAAATTCGCCAACATTTACAAAAACACACACAAAAAGTAAGTTCAGGAGGGAAAGATTCTCCGTAAACACGCCCAACAGGCCTGTCAAAGGCAAAGACACTGTTTGCAGGGCACTCCAGGAGAGAAACACAAGCTGGTCTAGATTCATCCCTACGGCATGGCCTCCCTGACGTTTTTAGCAAGTATACCCAAAGATGAACATGATCGCTGCAACTGGCCGGTTCCGAGCTGCCTGCTGCAGCAGAGCTCATGCGTGGTGACCACTGCACCAGCAGAAGTACTGGTCAAGAAATTCAGCCTGCACAGAGTATTTTGCTGGGTTAAGAGAGGATGCAGTGTGTAGAAGGACATCCTTCTGCATGCAGCACACCTAGGAGGCACCTCTGGTTCATGAAGGGTGACCCTGGTGTTGGCCTGGGATATGTCCTGCCAGACCAGCTCTGGAGGGGCACAGATGCCTGCCCCGGTTATGCCAGCTACCAAATGCAGCAGGGGTAAACGTGTGCCTCTTTGCAGAGCTCTTAGGGACACAAAAGCCTCATCGACACCTGCAGTATGCAAACACTGGCACCCGCCACACATTTCAGGAGATGCGGGGACACTGACTAACGTCTCAACTATCAAGCCCTATCCAGGAACCAAAACCGAGAATTTTGACATTTACCTGACAGTTGCTCCATCTACAAAGCAAGTTAAATACCCCACTACAAGCATGATGCTAGGTTAGGTTTTTTGCTGGGTTTGTTTTCAGAAGAGATTAACCTCTCTCCATTGTTTATTCTTTCCTTCACTGTCTACAGCACAGTATATTGCAAGAATATCCATCCCCTTCTGCTCTTCATGCAATCTAAAGTGAGGAAAAAACCCTGTAAGAACTGGCCTACACACAAACCAGTATCCCAAGCACTACTTCTGTTTCAAAATGGACTCTTTTATTACTTCAGTAAGAGAGAAGATGTAGGCCAAGACTAAGAAGATATATGGATGTATATATTTATATAAAAAAGATGTACAACAGTTGTTTTCAGACAAATAGTCTGTGGAGCCCTTCAAAAGCTGCAAGAGAAGGAAGACTTCTGGTGTTTAGCTTAAGTTCACTATATTGGGTTCTGTATCAAGCAAAATGTGGGGGGTTTGGGGGTAGCAGTGATGAAGGAAAGGTGTCAATAAAAAGGTTCAGATAAAAATAAAGGTAAAAAAGGCAACAACAAAAAACCATGAGCAAAATCATAGATTCAGGAAGAGATCAGGAACGCTGCTGCTTAGACCACATTGTTGACCTGAGACAGCCCTAATACCCATTTAGCAAAGGCTGAGAAGTTCACCGGCTATGAAGTAGCAGTTAAATTTTCCTTGTGAATACATTGTCAAAAGAACATTTGAAAGAAGGGGGAGGAGCCAAGCAAATGCAGACGTTGGCTTGCAAACTGTGGCACTTCCAACAGCATATCCCCAGAGCTGTACCGGTCCACCACCCTCACTCCCCTAAACAAGAATTCTAGCTATTGGATTTGAGCATTTGGTTGATGCAACATTCAGCAGACACACCTAAGCAATTAGGACAGGTGCTAATTGAGATAATAAGACTAACACAGAAAAGACAAGCCCCTCAAAGTCCACTTTCTACCAGTTAATGGGTGAGCCAGCAGGAACTGCGCACAGGTGTACGGGGTTGAGATTTCACTGTATGCATGGTGCACGGCCCGTTCCATTATTAAGACACCTTCCCCAACTCCTCCATCTGTTTGCCCCACCAGGCGGTGCATCTCATCAGCAGGAAACCCGCACAGCTCCTGACAAAAGCACGGACATAAGACAACTCAGATGCTGCTGAAATTTCTTCCTCGATGCTAACAGGAGCCAGGTCTGGACCATGAGTCCCCAGTACACTACCAGCTGCCGAGCGCTACAGGGAGCAAAGCAGGCTAGTCAACGAAGTGCTTACAACAGTGGCAAGCACTCTGCCCACGGCAGGGCTTTCTGGTGCAGGCAGGGCCAGCAGGGTACTGTACAACCCATGTGCAGAGGACACAACTCCACCTCAGGTTGTATGTCACTTGGAGGGCCACGTGCGAACTACGCTGCCTGCACTTCAACTTTTGTCCAGGCTGGAAGAGTAAGAACAAACAGAGCAAGAAGTTTTACAAGGTGCTACACGTTAAGTGCCTGCATCCAGTTCCCACTCCCAAGTGTGCTGGTATGTAAGAGCATGCAACTGATACACCTGCAGCCTTGTCTGGATGCGACTGCTATGCAGCTTTTTGCTGGAAGGATCACGATTCACTTCCAGGGAATTCCCTGTCGACATATATAACCTGCCGTGGGATGCACCTGAAAATATTACAGCCTACCACCCAAATCACCAGAGATGAGGGGTCGTGCAACACTAAACCTGAGCATAAGGACACATCCTGCCCAGTATTCCCTGCTCCTGGGCCACTGGGGTATTTTCCATTTGTTTTAAACCAGACGCACCACTTACAGCCTGTCAAAGAAAGAGCCTGTATGGAATTAATCCATTAGAAATTATTTTTGCATTCTCCTCGCAGCAAAATTTAACCGGCCCTGCAGATTCATATGGGATCTGGGAACCAGGCATACTGGCACAGCCTCGATGCAAAGCTCTGGCTCCAGCACCTCATTCAAGTTTGCACTGCCACACGTTTGCAGTAGTGAGGTCCAAACACAATTCTATTACGGTGGCAGTTTGTTTTCCTCAGTTGCACGAGCACTGCAATTCCCAGGCATCGCAGACTTACTGCAGTTCCTCAGGGGTGACAGACCAGTTGGTGAGATCTATTCTATCAGGACTAAAATGCATCAGTTTTAAAAACAAGTGCAGTGATATCAGTTGCTGTCCCTCTGCCATCAGCTTTAGGAAAGCGAACTGAAAGGAATCTTACCAAATTCAGAAAGCCAGGCAAAAAAGCAGAGGAGCCATGTCTGTACAGTCTGGCTTGCAGGGCTTTAATCTCGGCCTCCCACCAAAACCCAACACAACAACAACAACAGAAACCCAAAATAAAAAAGGAAAAACCAAATAAAAATCAAACTCTGATCCCTAAGCTCCTTTGTGTGCGCACAGAATAACATCTGCAGAGAGCAAGGGGCTCACTCTGAGGGTCACAGGTTGACCCTCACCATGAGCCAACATCAATAGAGTAATTCAGACATTAAGTTCTGTTTTCATTTGAAACATCAAATGCAGCTTTCATCTTTTTCTAGATATAACCCTTCACCAGAACACAGTACAAAGTACAAGCCTATTTATATATCACATGAGCAAAAATATTAATTAATAGATACAGAAGATATATTTATAAACTGGAATTTATTTTGCTCCCCCTCCTTCAACAAACCAGCTCTAAATTAACAGCCCAAACACACTGCACCACCGAGGTCCAATTCCTTTCTCTGCAAGTAAATTTAACCGTGACCTCAGTAGACTGGTATCTCACACTGAGATTTTAGTTTTCATTTTACTGTATTTCTGACCCTGTTGTGGCACAGCGGCTGCCTGAGCTCCTCCGTGCACGGGTGGACATGAACCTCACTCCCACACACAGCTCAAGCCACCCCACCTGGGGAGTGTCATCACAGGCAGGGCAGAAGCAAGCCCAGTTATCTGCAGGCTAGCATGGTTTTCTGTCAAAGTGCCTTGCCTTGTGTGCAGACGTCACCAAATTTCAGATCTGCATCGTATTCCTCCCCGGCACATCGCACACACATTACCTATCCATTTCCTTGGATCAAACTTAGGGTAAATTTAGGGGGACTTCTGAATACTTGTTATTAACATCTCCAAGGCACAACTGCACTAAATCCAGCTGTTTGTTTTATGCCTTTTCTTTAATTCCAACTACACAGTAACAAGAATTACTAGACTGCATGGCACTGCTTTAGCAACTACAGCCAGTGCTCTGTGAACAGATGTTTACCACACTGTGGTCAAGTACCTGGAATGTATTTGTGTAACAATATGTGACCTAGGCTTACCTCCCCCCTAATTACAATATTGTGCCTTTCTCCAATCTCCCGTCCTCTTTGCAAAACAAGAATCCAGCTGCATTTGCTGGAGGATTTTGGTCCAAACTACTGGAAGGGAACAAGTCTGAATCTCAGCCGAGGACATGGTACGAATGGCAAACCAGAAAGAGAAAACAAAGCAGTTCGGTTTGTGTGTGGTTTGTTTTGGGAAAAGGCACATCACAGGGAACTGAATGAGAAGAAACCCCATAAAATCAAGTAATTGCAATGTAGAAGTGAAAAAGAAATGGCTCAAAATCATGTCTGATTGCTACCAATAATCCCGAGAAAACTGTTTAGCAACAAACTGCTAATGACCACTTCCAATTTTGATCCAAAGCTATCACTGGACAAAGCAAAAATGTTAAATTCCTGTGGTGGAGAGTAGTCTTACAGATTTTTGTTAATTAAATGCAATTCTGCTGGTCTTTTCCCTGCATGAACCCAAAATTACTTCTCAATCACAGTCGGAAGGACATCAAGCTTTTAGCCCAGACCTGAGCATCCTGTCCAAAGGGCAGGCAGCCTTCCTTCCCCTTCTTCTCCTGCTGGTCTGGGCCTCGCCAGCCCTCAACGAGAGGATGGAGGTCTCAAGATAAAACGTCTTACGTGAACACCACCACCACCCCCTCAGCAGAGGAAGGAGGTGTCCATCAGCGCCCTTGCTGAACAACAGGGCAGTTGTAACCCATCCCTGCCCGGTCCCCCAGGCTGTGGTCAGCACACCTGTACCACACAGGGGATGCTCTTCCTTCCCCTCAGGCAGGCAACATGGGGGAGAAAACGCAGAACAAAGAAGAAGGGTACAGCACACCAGGTTTCCTCACATCTGACAGCTTTTCTCCTCCTCCCCTCTTTTCTGATTTTCCAGGAATGAGGAGGAAGATGTTTTTCATGCTTTTATATATGTATAGCTCACAAAGCATGAAAAAAAAATAAAATACATACATATATCTTTTAATCTGATCAGATGCTGCAAGCAGCAGGATACAAAAATACATAATGAAAACAACAAAGCCCCTGCAGTTTTGAAACGTGCGATTACCTGCTCCTTTCCTACCCTTCCAATCTTAAGTATATATTTTTAGATGTAAAAAACCCCAATGCAATAATGAGGCATAAAATATAGACATGTACGCAACTGTGCCTGCCTGCATCCAATGCTCCAAACCCAGCATGTCTGGAACGTGGTTAAAGTGGAACGATACAAACACTTTGCCCAGTGGTTCGCATCACCCACGACGACTCCAGATCCTCTGAACTTTGGCCAGTCGTCTCCCTCTGTTAATCTTTGAGTTGCTTAGAAGATTTAACTGTATTACCAAAAATTCAGACTCTAGTCTGGTGCTCTGGCCCTATAGCCTCAGCAAGCTCCAAAGAATAATAAACCAGTGATGCCAGTGTACCTCCTGCATTTTAGGCTGAAGTTCAAATCTAAGGATAATTTCTCCCCCCTCAAATCTAAGCTCACTGGCAAACCTGAGCAGCGATTGCCAGACGTGGGTACAGGGGTGCCCACACAACCCTGCTGCCATACCTCCGTCCCTGAAATAACAGGGTGCTGCATTAAAGCAATGCGCCTGTTTGCCACACCAGTGAGCCAGCCCAGTGTCTGTGCTCAACCAGGCAAACCACCGTCCCCGGTGGTGGCCACACTTGAAACCATTTCTTGACAAGCATTATTCAGTCTTGTAACAGAAATGACCCATCCCTCATCTAATCACTGCAGCTAGAAGAATAGAAAGTGTAAGTAAACACACACATTGCATACCGCAGGATGGCATTTTTGAAGGCTGCCACTGTTACAGAGGGAGAATCAGAGTGAAGGACTGAACAGGTAAATATAAATCTATGGTCAAAAAAAAAAGCAGGAAAGTAACTGCAAGTAGACATGTATGCCTCAGCTTTCATAATGCTAGCAAATCTGTAAGCAGAAATCTTTTAATTCTGCTGTATTTGATAGATTACAAATCCTCTCCTAAAAACTCCAGAAAGCAGCTTACGGTTCAGACAAGTAACTATTTTGCAGCGGATGACAAGAGACCTAAGAACAGAAACGATGGAATAATAGCTCTGTAAGTAACACAGATTTCTTGAATGCAAGAAGACAGAAAAGAAAAAATCTGCACAATTCAAGGAGCAGTTTACAGCTGGAAATCCTAGGAGACCTGCTTCGGTTAACTGTGTATTTTCTTTAAAGGCAGCGAGCATACTTTGTAAGAATATAATTAAAAATCTTCAGGAGCAAAGTGTCTCAGGAAACAAGACACGCCTCCCGTTCCTGATGACTTTCTTTTTTAAAATGAACTGACGTCTCCTCTATGCTCCAACATGAGACAAAGAATTCATCTACAAGAAATGTAGTACTGCAATTAATACCCCCAAAAATGGTTGCCTTGCTTGGAGCAGGGGCATAGGGGAACAATTCGCTCCCCCTCAGTTAATCTTCCAAGACACACTGCTCGGCCACGGTAGGCGCGAGCAGGGCACTCACCAGTTTGTGTTTTTCTCAAGGAGGCAGCTCGTCAGCTTTTGATTTCAGTTTGCACCTCCGGTGCCCCACGAGCAGCTGCTGGCTGCCTGCCCCACAGCTCCCCAGAGCCAGCAGACCCAGCTGCCTGCTGCCATGCGGGATGCCCGCTGGAGGAGTGGAAGCGGAGCGGGCCTGCTGAGACTCCCTGCTCGTTTGGAAAACAAGTCACGTGCGAACCGAGTTCATTTTAGGCTATTCTACAGGAGCCACCATCCAGCACAACTGTGCAAAGCGGAGCCTGTGCTGGGGAGAGCATTGCCACCCCAGGGCAAAGCAGGCCCAGCTGGGCACGGTCCTCGGTCCCCTCCGGAGCAGCCCTGGAAGAGCAAAGCAGAGCAGGCACAGCACCAGACTGGAGGAGCTCCCAGGCAGGGGCCGGCACTGTCCCTGTAAGACAGCCTCCTGCACGTACACAGCCGCTGCCCGAGCAGCAAACAAAGCTGCAGAGAGCCTGCGCACAGCAGCCCTCCGCTCATGCCATCGCAGCACAGGTAGCGGCTGTGGGGAAAACAACAAAACCACCACTACTGTGACAAACAGGCAGACGATAATCGCGATAAATAACAACCGAGTCATGCACTTTGACGGATCCGCATGCGGCAGGCGGGTGGGCAGGCTGGAGACCCGGCGGTGCAGCAGAAGCCCTGGCGAGGTCAAGTTCACTCCAGCACCTTCTCACTCAATACCTACATAAGTTCTAGTGCGCGGGTGGCTCTCCCCCCACCACCCTGCACACACTCCCCTTCCGAGAGCCCGGCACCACGCTGCAACCGGAGGCTGCATCTGCTCCGGCTGCGATGGGGGAGGCGGTCGGTTCGCTGCCTGTGGTTTATAAATAAATGCCAGGGGGGGAAATTAGTGCCATGCAAAGAGAAGTCTGGGTGGCGATTATGGTGTTAAGATCTGCACTAGAAGCCGCTGCCGGTGAGCGTGGAGCAGAAGGAGCGATGAGGGCGGATGGTTTAGAAGTGCAGTGAGTACTAAGGAGATGGTGTACGCGTGGCAGTGTTTATATGAGAGATCAAAACAGAGCCAAGCCCATCCAGGGAAAAAATGGCGACTACCGGGATGGGGGAAACTAAGACACTGGATTAGTTATTATTTTTAATAAATGTATGCACTGCACATAAGCTAGACACATCGGAAAAGCTGCCGATTCATTCTGAAAAAGCGGTGCGTCTATTACCTGTTATTCTGGGATTTTCTGGCCATGGTGCCTGCCTTTGTTTTCTTTCTGGAATAGTCACTATCGAAGGGTAACACTGATGCATAGCCATGTTCTGCTTCTAGGGACAAAGTCAGCATTAGTGGCAATATATTTTTTCCATGCATTTTTTTCCTCCTTTGCAGGAACACTAGGGTAAAGAACAGAATTTTTTCCGGTTGATTTGTTTGGATTTTATTCTGGCATCTCTTAAAGAAGCGAGACAAAAAAAAGTAAATAATAGAACAACTCGGTAAACCAAAAAAAGAAAAAAAATGCCGAAATTAGGAGGATTATCGGAGTGCACATTAAAAACGAGGCGGATCATGCAAACCCTTGTCACGCTGCGCGGGGGGGAGGGGAGCACTGCCATACAATTAACGACTGCCACACACAGAAAAGTGTGAGGGATCCTGAGCGCTGCCGCACACGCACCAGCCCCATCCAGAGCTTCACCAAAAAAAATAACCCTTTTTTTTTTAAAAAAAAAAAAAACCAAGAAAAATTAAAAGCCAAGAGAAGAGCACTGTTCCTCCCCCAGCGCGGTGCCTCTGGCGAAGCCCGGGCCAGTCCCGCGGCGCCCGGGCAGGTGAGGGCCCGGGGCTGGTCCCCCGGCCCGGGGCTGGTTCCCCCGGCCCGGGCCGCCCGCCGCTGACACACAACAAAGGCCAAGAGCGGCTGGGAGCGCCTGCGGGTGAGTGACTGACTGCCCGCCTGCGCCCAGTACCTCGGTCTCTTCTCTCCAAGTACTCGGCCGCTTCCAGGAGAATTAACAGAGAGTTCAATTCCATGGCTGCCTGTGCTGTGCCGTGCCGTGCCGCGCCGTGCCCAGAGCCCCCCGTTGCCCCGCGTCGCGCACCGCGCCGAGTTCACGCGCGGGGGACTTCCAAGCCCCCGGTTATAAGGCACTTCGCTCAACCTACATTTGACACACAGGCGACGGGCAGCCCTCGCCACCAATAGGAAATGTCGATTAGGCGCGGGGGCAGGACGAAGGGAAGCAGCCGGGCCAACCGGCAGCCAGACCGCCCCCCCTTTTCCTCTGGCTGGGGCAGGGAATGTTGACAGATCCCCATCTCGACCTCCGATTGGCTGGCCACTATAGTAACAATTTAGAAGCCGAAGCTTAGCAACAGCACGTGGTGGCCCGGCCCCCGCGCTCGCTGAGTGGCCGGCTCCTTGCATCTTAAGCAGGTAGAGGCCATCGATTGGTGCGCGGAATGCCATGCAAATGAGGACCGGGAAGGAGCCAATGGGGTCGGACGCGCGTGCCGTGAGGCGGGAGGCGAGGAGGCAGGGAGGGGGAGCCAATGGGCGGGCGCAGGCACGGCGTTGCCGTGAGGAAGAGGCAGGCGAGGGGCGGGGCCTCGGGCTGCCCCGCCCCCGCGGCCCCGCCCCTGCGCTCACACGCCGCCGTGCGCCGAACGCGGGCAGGGCTGGGGGGCACGGCGGCCGGTGCCGGGGGTGTCGCTGACGTTAGCGGCGAACCTGCCGCCAGCGGCGCCGCTCGCGGGACAGGGAGAAACGCCCGAAAAAAAAAAAAAAAGGGGGGGGGGGGAAGAGGCGGGGGCGGGGGGCCTTTGTGTCAAATGTAGGTTGAGCGAAGTGCCTTATGACCGGGGGCTTGGAAGTCCCTCAGGCGGCAGGGCCGGAGCCGGGCCCGGGCAGCGCCGAGCTCTGAAGGGACCCGGTGCCGCCGTAGCCGCGCCCCCTCGGCGCGGCAGGAGCCGCCCGCCCAGGGCCCCGCCGAGCCGCTGCCCGGCCTGGCGTGCCCCCGGCCGCAGGGCGCTGCCGTTGCCCTTCGGTACCGGCCCGGGTCAGACCCGCAGCCTCTCCGCGCCGGGCAGGGCCGCTGGCAGTGCCTCCCTCCCTCCCAGGGTCCCTCCCGCGGCCGGGGCTGAAGGCGGGCGGAGCCCCGCTCCTACCGGCCCGGCTGCGCATGTGCGCGGGGGCGGTGGGGCCGGCCGGGGGGGCGCGGGCCTGCTTCACCGAACAGCGGCGGGCCGAGGGGGTGCCGGCCGGGCTCCGCCGCCGTCGCCGCCGCCCCCTCGCTGGTGAGGAAGCGGCCTTGAGCCGTGCCAGCCGCTGGCCCGCGCCGCAGCGCCCACTGTCCCCTCAGCGTCGGGCGGGTCTCGCACAGTTAGTGCTTGGGCTGTAAACAGGGACGCGCTGCTCGCTCCGGGCCGCGGGGAGCCCTGGTAGCCCCAGGTCCCGCTGCAAGGCAGGCGAGTAAGCGGGGCAGCGGGTGCTGAGGAGATGCCTCCGTGGCGCTGGCCAGGGGGGCTGGCAGGTGTTGGGGGCAAAACATGCCACCTGCGCCCCAGGTGTCACCAAATGAAGGGCCCTTGGGCGTCGCCATGCACCGCCCATGCGTGAGGAGTTTCCTGCAGCGAGCTCACGTTCCGAGCGGATTTCAGTTGCGTTTCTCCTTGCCATCAGGGCTGTAAGGCAGAGGAATGCTGGCATATGGCTGCAACTGAAGGGAAAGACGACTGCTATCATAGTGGAAAGTATGGCAAGACATGAATCAGAATGAAAAAGGCAATAGAAATGGGATGCCAGTGATGCTGTAAAAATGTGGCTGGCACATACATCCGTGACCCCTTCGAGTGTGCAGGCAGGAGAGGAAGACGGCAGTACTGTAAAAACATGCAGAGATTTAAAAGAATTGCTAAACTCTAAACAATAGTCAAACCTGCTGAAAAAAGAAACGGTGGAAAGCTGTCAGAAGTGCAGTCAGAGTTACTGCCAGCTTCCCAACCCTTGCCAGCATATTCAGCTGCCTTTCGTCATCTGGATACACAGAAGCCATCTACCAGAATAGCCTCCTCCTGGCATACAGGCTGAACAGGAAGAAGCTCAGCACCTTTCCTGTCCACACCATCCTATTTGTGCTGCTAACTTCTCATCCTTATCTCAGATAGCTGCTGCACAGCTGTTGCCTAAAACTGGTTGGTTTTAACATGAGCAAGTACTTTTATAATAGGCACATTTTAAGCTGTGCTGTGATCACACATTGGTAGGTACATCTTCAGGCCAAAAATGCTGAAGCCTGTAATCAGTCCTGCAGAATAGCACTTAAGCACACGAGTGGTTCCATTGATTTTAATTGAACTATTTGTGTAAGAGCTGTTCAGTGTTTAGGAGGGCTGCAGAATATTGTCCTGTGTGTTTGTTCCTTGGCAAAAGATGTCGGCTACAGTTTCCTTTAAAGAGAATAATGGCAGTTCAGATTGAAATAAGGATTATGCTTTACTCTTCTTAGAGGATTGCGGTAAAACTACGTATACGTCACACCTGATAATTTATTAGCCTGTATTCTGTTGCCTCAGATACGCAAGTGTAATCTGGCTCTTGAACATTGCTGAAACACAGATCACATTTTACTGCCATTTGGTCCAGGCATCAGGGATAAGACAAAATACAAGGCTATGAAGGAAGGAGCATTGTGATTGTAACTTAAGAGAATTTTATATTGGTTTGGAAAAAGTCTGACTCCATGAATTGCAAGGCAGAAGAGAATTTGGTGCATAGATTGCAACAGTGAAAAGATTACTGTAACATTTTCCACTTGCTGCTTGAACTGTTGAAATTCTGCTGCATGTGGGTGAGACAACAGAGCTTTCACTGTAAACCCATTGAAATCTATGACAGTTTTGCTGTTGACTTAACTGGAAGTAGGTTTAGACACTTTGACATCACTTTCTGTTATGAAATAGCATCCAACCATATATGCATAGGTCTGTGTTGTCCACACAGGAAAGAAGGTTCCCTTTGCCTGACCACATGCATAGGGCACATAGTAAAAAAAATGCAGAGATGTGCAGATAAGTCACCGTTGCTCTCTACTGTAGCCACAGCAATCTAGCAGTACCTCAGCTTTTCAGAGCACCTACATTTCTTTGTATATATGTTTAAATGTATCTTAAATCATTTTGTATATGCGCTGTGGAATCAGTCATGTGTCCAGAAAGGAAGATGGAGTGCTAGGTGTATAAATGAACCTGGGTGAAAATGGGATATGCTTGTATGAAAGGCCAGGCTTCAGGTATGGATTTACTGAGGCTCTGAAGGCCTGAAGGTTTTTCCACTCCTCCCCACCACAGCATGAACACACACTGTTTGCCTCTAGAAACACATGATTCCAAACAAGCAGAGCGCTGTGCAGGGGCAGTGCTTTGTCAGGGTGCGTAGCCCGTGCTGCGCACCCCACCAAGTGCTGCCTTCACCAGACACTCCTAGGCTCTGGGTCCAATCTGACTGCTGGGCTGAAGCTGCCCTCACCCGCCCCTGCACTCCTTGGGACCCAAACCCAGCACCTCTAACCACTCCTGGGGTAAAAGCCATCAGACTCAATGTGATTCCTCTTTCTGCTTTTAAATGTGGACAGAAGTATTTTGAAGACAGTTGTTTTAAGGTGATCAAGCACATTTTCACATTGATATTGTCACTTTCCAGGGCCCTGTGCTTCCACGCTTCCTTGCATGGAAGGGATGCTTTGGGAAGACAAGGGCCGCTGAAGCCAGCTGGACTGTGTGCGTGAGTAGGTTTCATGCAGCGCTGTTAAGGTCTGCAAAACAGGGACCAGTGCAATCAAAAAAGCCATCTGATTCTGTTCATGGTGGCTTTCAGCCTCAGAAGTCATAAACTAATAATTTTCTTGAACTATAAGCATGTGTGTAAACACATGCACCTCCCCACACACCACACACCCCCAACCCCACAGAGCCCCTGCAGATGAAATCTGGAGTAAATCCACATGCATTTAGGTAGGTATATGGGTTGGCTCACACCAAACAAGTGCTGACACACATTTACCTGCAGTGGCATCAAAGGAGCTTTCTGTACAGTGTGCAATGATGTGTTAGAGAGTGCCAAGTAGTTTTACCAAGATTATTTCTCCTAGAGTGAATTCAACTGAATCCTTCTCAGGAGGCACAATAAAAACTTTAAAAGACCTAGAATGAATCATTCTGGATCTGTGTTTATTGATGGTAGTGAACCAGGAGGACTAGCTTTGGTGGTGTCAGCGTGTGTGCAGAGGTATAAAATGGGTGTGAAAGAAGATCAACCGAATTACTTTGAGAACTGAAGGACAGGCTTTAAGATATACATGTGCTCAAAGGCTTTGCAGATTTGTGTCTCTAAATAGCTATTTTCTATTTCTATGAGCAAGCAGCAGGAGCAGCTGAGTGCTAAAGAAACAGCTGGCCTTCAATGATAAGGGGTAGCTGTCACTTTATCGCAAAATTTGAAAAACTTTATATTTAGAAGCAGAAGGGAGAACCATCAGCAGCCACACCCCAAAACCTGAAATGTTTGCAGTTTCTTCACTGCCTGCACTTTGTGATTGGTAGTGTTTACGTTTTTAAATGTTAAAACGCCTTTCTTTTCAAAAATCTGTCCTGTGGCATGACATGGCATGTGAGATCAGTGAGACCAGAACTGCTGACTGCCCTGAGCTGTGGTGAGGGCAGAGCTCTAAAGTTGAGGATCCATAATTCAAGGAACTTCATTCACTATTCCCCACATACAGCCTTAAAGAAATAATTAGGCCTTCCATGCTTTTCATGCTTTTCAGATTTGGCTCATTGCAGCTACTACATGTTTCTTTCTTCCATCTTTTAAAATTCCTTACTGTGTCTTATCACTATGTCCAGAAATAACCTTCTTCACTGTTCCTTGGAGTCCACCCCCCTGTTTCCTTGGTTGTTGCAAGGCTTGGGGTAATTAGCAAAGAGTTAGTTGTCTTCCCACATAGGAGGGGATCTGCACTCAGAGCTGGCACTGACGAGTTTCAGCTCTGTCTCAACATCTCAAATCCCATTTAATTTCTCATCTCACCTGTGATTCAGATAATTAACTCTGTTTCCTAGATGTAGAAACCAAAACACCTGAAAGTTGAACAGAAAGAAGTTTCAGAAGTAACAATTTTGTCAGTGCCCAAGCCCAGTTTCAGACACTCTGATTCTATCTGCCCTGCCAAATAAAGTAGGACCAAAACCCATTCTCCATCCCTGATCTCAGATGGCAGATATCACTGCAGCTGCTTGGCCCTGTGTCTCCTTTGGCCTGCTACTGGTGTACATGTGGCTTTTTGTCATCGCTTTATTTTATGTGTAGCTTGCTCTTAGCTGGGGTGGGCTTTTTAAGTTCCAAGGGCCTGAAGACGTGTGGCAGCCTGTCAGAGAGCTGCTTTCAGAGCTTGAGGCTGAGATTATGTGACAGGAAGGTATATGGAGTATTGGGGTTAAGTAGTTGCTGCTACAATGTTGAGGGACTCTAGTGTGGAGGAGTCAGGTCTATGTAGCCTCATCCAGTGTGCCTTCTGGATTGGTCCTCAACCTGTCATGCCCCTCAGTGTAGGCTCAGAGGGCAGTTTGTCCAAGGACCATGACAACAAAGAAACGGTATAGATACTGTGGGGTCCTATGGACCTGAGTGACACCCACACATTTGGGCTGGTGGGCTTTCGATGTGATACTAGCACACCAGTTGTTTACTGCACTGTTTCAATCACTGGCTTTCCCCAAACAATTGAATTTCTCCTGGTTTTGTTTGGGATTTAGTGAGGGTTTATGGAATGCTATGGAACAGACTTGCTTGAAAGTCAAATCTGAAAAAAAAATAGTACTCCAAACCGAATGCCAGTCCCTTGTAACGTTCATTTCTTGTTAATTGCTGTATTATGAAAGACGACATTTGTATCTTAACGTCCTTGAGAGTTTGGCTGCAGAGATCTTGAATGTCCCTCTCCGCCAGCGCTGCCCGATCAGCAAGACGTGCAGTACCCTGCCGCCAGGCCCTGCAGCCATTTCTGTGATCAGGCATGAAATTATTCTTAACTGGTTCAAGTGAGGCATGGATTGAAAAGCTTGGGAGACGCTGATTTTCTCCATCATCCTGCTCTGCCTCAACTCTATTTCACCTATCGTATGCCTGGCAATTTTGGATAGCATCGTCCAAAAAATCTTTTCTGATGCTGCCATGCTCAAAGCACTTTACAAAAGGCAATGGTATCACTGCTTTCATTTTTAGAAGACAAAAAAGAAACGAGACTTAGGGGAAACAACTGACCAGTGTCACTTAGCAAAGGCAGGAGAAGAGCTGGGAGAATAAGTAGGTGTCCCAGTCCCCAGTCTGGCATGTTTGTCATTATGATACACTGCAGAGGAAGGATTTATTATAAGATTTTTCATCTGAATCTGAGACATGTCATGGCCTCATTACATTCCCTCGGTGTAGGAAAGGGACCTTGTGTACATTTGTATTGCATTAAGCTTCCACAAAATACATAGAGTAGTGCAGTGCAAAGAGGCTTTGAAGAAACCATGACTCAGACCCACTTTGTGTTAGCATGCTTTCGTGGGGCATAGGCATCTGCCTGAGGTCACTGCTTGAATGAGCTGATAAATTAAACATTTCTCCTTTGTCCAATAAAATTTGCAGTCAGGTCTTCCTGTTGGGTAACTTTGCTATAAGCACATCATATAGCATTAAAAGCATATTCTATCTTGCTGTGATCATCTTCTAAGCTGCTTTGATGCTTAGCACCACCATTGCAGTCCAGGACAGAGAGAGAAACAAAGCAGGGCTGTGCACACGTGCTAGCAAACGGAATTGAAACCAGTCTGCCTTTGGCAAATAGAATGTCCACTTTAAGAGGACAGGGAGGCAGCTGGGGGCTTTATGAATAAAATCAGTCAGTGGTAACACAGTCTCAATGGCATCTGTCCTCTGAACATAAAAAATTAACGTTTTCTTACCCAGCTTACCTTCTTCTGTATCTGTGAATCGTGTCTGCTGAGTTTATAGGAAGAAGCTCCAAGGAATTTGTATTGCTCCTTGGTCTGAAAATCCATCTAGATGTGGAAGAATGAGTTCATGCGTCCAATGGTAGAGGCCAATGGAGTAGTTAGCAGCCATTAATTTATACAATATTTATTACAGATGAGGAACCAAGAAAGAGAAAGTTATATTTACAAATTTAAGCATGGAAGATTGCTCACCTGGGTGCTTAGACATCCAAATCAACTGACTTGCAAGCTGATTTTGTAAATCAGATTTTGAGATGAGATGGAAATTAGAGGTGGACTCCTGATGTCTTTTCATACAGCCATTCTCTAGAAGCCAAGCTATGTGCGTACATATAAGGGAGAATAGACTTTGGTTTATCAAAATGGGTATCTATAACACATTTATAGGCCTACAGTAAGTATGTAAGAAAATTGTTGAGTTCTGTTTTCAGTAGGGAAAAATTAATGCCTAATGTGTCTGAGGCAAATCTACTACCAGCCGTAGGATTCTACTTGTGTTAGCTGTGATGGATCCAAGTGAATCTGTGACGGGAAGATCATATGTGCATCCCATATTGTACAGCAATGATAATACTCTGTATTTCTGTAGCATGACCAACTCACGCATTTTAGACTGCTTAGTCCAGATTTGCCAGTTCAGGCCACTAATAGATATTAGTAATCAGGTAAATAAAATGCTGTTCAGTTGAATGAGGAAGGAATCAGTATTGATCCTGAACCTCATACTGCTAGTATAGTTGGGCCAGTATTATCATGGCAGAGATAAGAGAGCTCGTACATCAATACACATGTTTGAGAGAAGATCAAAACAGCCCAGGAGGTAAATAACCTGGACAGTTGCCTGCAGGACCTAAAATTAGAGATCAGCGCAACGGCTTGGCAGGTGAATAGCCAGCAGATGCTGTCTTATCTCTCTATTTGCTTCAGAAGATTGGGTCTGACCCAAAACATGTTGAAATCAATTTGTATCTTCTTTATTTTGATGGGTTATGCACCAGGCTCTAATCAGTTGTGGGCCTAATTAAATGATTTTCCTTATTGCAAGCTAATTACTCCTATGGAGAAATGAAACTGAATGTTAAATGAGCACTCTAGAGGAACTGTATATGTAACGTATGGTTTAGAATAAAAAATTATGGGCTTGATTTCACACTGTCTTACACAGTCTGTTATTCCACATAAAGCAAGTACAATTTCCACTCCCTTTTACTGGTATAAGTATGGAAACCGAGTGAAGAATCAGGCAGAATGACTGTAACAAGCTCTCTTCCTTATGCAAAAAAAAGCTAGTGCAAGCAGGAAATTGTTGGCTTTCAGCATCCAAGAGAGGAAGAAGCAACACATTTTAATTGCAGCAGGGAGGACAGATATCAGCAAAATGTTAGAATCGTAGAACCATAGAATCATTTCGGTTGGAAAAGACCTTTGAGATCATCAGGTCCAACTGTTAATGCAGGACTGCCGAGCCCACCGCTATACCATGTCCCTAAGCACCACATCTATGTGTTTTTTAAACACCTCCAGGGATGGTGACTCCACCACCTCCCTGGGCAGCCTGTTCCAATGCTTGATCACCCTTTCAGCAAAGAAATGTGTCCCAATATCCAATCTAAACCTCCCCTGGCGCAATTTGAGGCCATTTGCTCTTGTCCTATTGCTTGTTATCTCAAAGAAGAGACCGACCCCCACCTGCCTACAGCCTTCTGCCAGGTAGCTGTAGAGAGCAATAAGGTCCTCCTTAAGTCTCCTCCTCTCCGGACTAACACCCTCCCCCGCCCAGTTCCCCCAGCCACCCCCCATCAGCCTGGTTCCCCAGCCCCTGCCCCAGCCCTGCTGTCCATCTCTGGACACGCTCCGGCACCTCAATGTCCCTCTTGCAGTGAGGGGCCCAAAACTGAACCCAGGATTCCAGGTGTGGCCTCACCAGTGCCAGGTGCAGGGGGACAATCACCTCGTCTGATATTCTGACAGTGAGGACTGGGCTGTGTTACCTGGGGAGCCTTTGGCACCTCCAGCACGAGAAACCTGCAAGAGGGTTGGCTTCAGCCTTGGGCAGGGGATGGAGTACCCAGAGACCTCCTGGACCTCCCTTGCTAGTGCCTATTGGAGTTTTGCACCAATGTGGGGGAAAATGCAAGGTACAGGACAAAGACAAATTCAGTGCCGTCACCTTGTGGTGACAGGCCATTTGCTGCTCTTGAACAAATGGCAAAGGAGGTAAAGTAAAAATGTGAAATCTACAGTAATTAATTAGATAATGGGAAATCAATCATGCTAATGAGTATGTAAGTGTTGGCAGACTCTAGCTATCGCTGTGTGGATGATATTGATTTAGCGAATACTTTTTTCATGGATCATGTGTGGGAGGCTGCGTAGGTCTAGCCGACAATGATCGTGTGTGGTGCTTCCCATTAATACTTCCCAGCTAAATCTTCAAGCTGAGTGTTGATTTTGGTGCTTTGCTTGAGGCATTGAATTCCAGCAAAGGGTAGATCTTTGTTCAAGAACCCCAAAACACTTCTGTGATGGTCTGGAGGGGAAAAGGAATGGTGTCAAAAGGCACAGCTTGCTGAAAGCAGCCTTGCATACAAAAAAAAAAAAAAAAAATCACTCAGGTTGCTCTGTCTGGAGACCAGAATCTAAGATGCTGTAGCACATAGTGGTTAGGACCCAGCCTTGTGGGACGTACGCAGCACCGTGTTTGCTAAATGTGTTGTCTGCCAAGTGTGGTGTCTGCAAAATGCAGAAATTACAAAGGGCAATCTTCATCCTCAGGCAGATGTTTACCATGCAAGTGTCATGTGGGGTGCCACGTCCTTCATGTTGATGCACCAATTTTAGCACTGGGAGAAAATTTCAGTAACAAGGTACAAGTGAGGTGGAAGAAGCTGGGGGGCGGGACGGAGAATTTGACTTGGTTTATTTGTTTTCCTTCCAGCTTTCCACAGGTCTGGTTTTTTGCCTTGTACTTGGCTCTGTGTCTCTGATCCTGTCTGTCCTGTTTTTGTTCGCCTTCCTTTGTTGCTGATGGTTTCATGCTGTTTCTATTCCTCTCCTTTCGTGTGACACAGATTCTCTGCCTGAGCCACGTCCAAGGTGTGGGACTCCCTGCAGTTACGGCACAGAGACTCAGTGCTGAGGACACAAACTTCCTGCTTTGCTGACAATGTCTGCATTGTGTAAGTGAGTGTATGTTTTACCAGCCCACAGAAAAGAAGTTTCAGGGCATTACTTAATGAATTCCCCTTTTTCTAACTTGTCAGGACACTGGCAGCTCTTCATCTCTTCTTCATTGTTGCTGGGCTCTTGGTATCTATAGGAGACCCCACTAGTCTAGATGATCTACACACAGGGAGAGAGCTTTTTTTTTTTTTTTAATGCGAAGACCTTACAGTCAACATGAAAAAAGCAGACAAAGGTATGGAAAATTGTTATGACTAAATCTTCCCTATCCAGAGGGAAGTAGAGACATAGAGAAATCCCAGATCTCACTACCAGCAGTAATGAGATACCTATAGTAACTCGAGTCTATTTCAGGGCTTTCACCACAAAATGGTTCTCCTTCTCCCCACAGGGAGCAATGTAACACAAGCATGATTTTCACTTTTGCTTCCCATTCAGATGTGTTAAGGATGGTGGAAGGTAGACCCATATCAGGTGACTGCCATGACAGCACTAGGACAGGGCATTTCACCACTCACTCGTGCACGTGGGAATGTCTAAGTCATACCAAGTCACCCTGTCACCTTTCCGTTTTTGAATTAAATGATGAGGGTTGTTTAAAAGCGTTATGTATATTGGCAGTTATCCCGGAGGGTGACATTAGTGGAAGTATAATCCTGTACATAAAAAAGACAGCTGTAATGTTCAGAGGTGCACTGATGAGACTTAAAGCGTTAACTTCTAATGAACATCCATCTGTAGTTTGAAGGCACCTCTGATCTACAGCTGGAAGGGATTGTAATTAACATCCGGACTCCCATGAACTCAGAAAGTCCCTGAAGACAGGTAAACTCTGAATGCTGAGCAACACTATTGCTTACTTCCGAAATGCTATCAGAAACGACTCTATAAATAGGAAAGAATGAAGGCTGACACAACCCATACCAAAGGTGGCTTTTGTCGAGACTCGGGTAGCTGGGACCGGTGCCCAAAGAAGGCTGGGGCAGGACCTTGCGCAAAGCAGCAGATCTTGCACCCAAGGGGAAAGTGTTGGCACTGGGGTGCTTTGGCCCTACCGTGTGGGTCAGCGGTGGGGGAATCGGTTGTGTCTGGTGGGGGAGAAAATTCCCGGGAGATGGCAGGTTCTTGGTCCACCCCAACTCATTCCACTGTGACTGGCTGAAGACAAAACTGTAAGTCTATCTTGACATCAGGTAGAACCCCCCTATTTTATGACTCATTCTTCTGTTCACAGGCTTGCCTTCGCTTCCCAAATTAAGATAGATGCTTTACACTTGACAGGCAGTATGATGGCTTAATGAAGAGGTCAAAGGTAATACCTCTGCATGACCTCTGCTTTCATTGTCTGTACCTTTGACATCTAGTCAAACACATTAAATTATGCAAAATGCACATATCTGGGCTCTTTGTAGAGTATGTTTATTTTTTAAAAGCTTTGCTTACCTGTGGAGTCTACTATTTATTGTATGATGCTTTTTGCCACTTAGGCACTATGCTTAATCAGATTTGTAAATTAATTCTCTCCTGGGGTTTCTCTTTGTGTTTTCAGAAAGCATAAAAAGTGTTCATGACACACTTCAATACACGCACTGCTTACATTAGTCATCCTCTCAGCATAATAGTTTTATGGAGAACACTTTAGGTTAAAAAAACCACAAAACACATTTCCTTTAATCTAATTTCTTTCCCCCACTTTTGATCCCTAGAGTTATGTTACATGTTAGTAAACAGCTACGTGACACGCAAAGGCTGTAATTGTGATTTTTGTTTTTATTTTCTGGAGGAAAAGAGCTACTGTTTACATCTTGAAATATCTATTATTACTTTTGTGATATATTCAACTGAAAACATTTTCATACAGGAACTTTGCCGCCTTCTGACAGCTGGAACGAGGGTTGCAAAAATGAGCGCTGCTGAATTACAGCATGCCTTCCACCTGCTTGCCATTTCCCCAGCTCAGCAGTTCCAGCCCAGGTAGGACCGAAGCTGAATGGGAACGACCAGCCTTGATGGGGAGCACCAAACTCACCACTGTCACTCACACCTACCATGCGTCTTCCTTGTCACAGATGTTCAAAACACCTCCTAGTCAACAAAACACTTCTGTGGCAAACATTGCAATGCAGGAAGGGATTTGAAAATGTTGCTGACATTGGTGAGGAAGAGAAAGTGGTCAGCAAGCACTGCAGTGCCCTTTAGAGAGAGGAGGGCTTTCCAGCAAGAGCCAGGGGATTTCTAGACATGTTTTTGCCCAGACCACTTCTTCTCTTTCAGCCTTCCTTTTTCCATGGATCTGTGCCTGCCTCAGAGCTGTGGGATAACCAGACCTCCAAAGACTTCACCCAGTCTGCACCAGTGCAGGCACTTGCAACTGCAATAAATGTGTGTAACTGACCCTCAGCAAGAAGCTGGAGGGCAGCTATGCCCGTGCTGTTGCTGCCCTGCTTCTGAGTGCAGCAGTCACTGCCCATCCCACTGCTTTCGCCATGGCTGGCAGGGCGCGTTTGTGTTCCTGGGACACCTGGAGGGGCTGAGCTCATCCCACCAGAGCAGCTGCTCTTTCCTCTTCCTCCTGGTTTCACATGTTTGCTTGCAAATATTCTCCTCCTTGCCAGTTGGTTCACAGCACGTGAGATAATCCCTTCCACATTTTGGGGAATGGAAAAGGCATCCAAAGAAACACACCTGCAGGGTGGGGTGGGCTGGTGGCGAGTGGAGCCTGTCACAGGGTCCCTCTCCCCACCGCTGCTAGCAGGCAATGCTGCAGCTCATGGTAACAGTGCTTATGGAGCCTCTTTTTTCCCCAATTCCCATAACACAAAAGCCTGTACATGTCTTTAGTTTCTCTTTTGCTCTTTAATTGCTCAAACGTCTGTATTTTTACCTTTCCCATGTGTGTGACATGGAGGAAGGAGGATTCCCCAATTCTGGCGAGTTCTGGGAAAAAGTGCCACAATTTTCGGCCAGATGCCAAGAAACCCTTGTCATTCACAGGCACAGCCCGCATTCGTTTCCTTAGCAGCTCCTTTGTTTGCGAGCACATCGTCAAGGTCACAGGGAAAGGAGAGGTTCATCAGGCACTGTTGGCCAGGCTTGCAAGCAGCTTTGAATTTGGGGACAAAATCATAAACCATGGAAGACTGATTCTGGCAGCGGAGCATGGGCAGGACTTTCTCTCTGCTGCCTGTGCTGCTGCCATTACATCAGACTGCTCGTGTCCTGTAGGTTAGTACGGTTTCCATTTCATATGTGGGGGAAAAAAGTGCTAAAATAGCAGTTTGAAAGGCAGGACCATGGTGAGGACCTGAATACCTTCCTCCTGAGAAGTACCCTTGGCCTGGCAGAGCCGTTCTGCCTGTGGGGTGGCTGCACCAGTTTGTCCTGAATGAGGACCTGCTGCCTGCCCAGTCCCAGCTCGGCCCCAGCCTCCCTCTCCATCCCACGCAGGGAGCAGAACGTGCGGGTGGTGTCTCTGTGGCTTTCCAGTCCCTGCTTGATCCAAGAGGATGTTTGTTTCCTGCAAAGGAAAACACAGTTGGATGTCATGCTAGAGGGAAAAAAACCAGATATACACGGGGCCAAGCTGGGATCTTTTACGAGTGTATGCAGGGGTTTCATCAGGGCTTAACCTGGCTCATCAAACCAAATGCTAATTTTGTCCATCACTAGTGAACAAGCTCAGGGATCAAACACAGGGGCAAGAAGCTGCTCAGTTTGCTCACGACGTGGTGTGTCACGACGTGGTGTGTCACGATGTGGTGTGTCACGTGAGGCAGTCCCAGCTGGATTGAGTGTCAGTTACCCTGTGATGAAAATGGAGTGCTGACACTGACCATGTAGAGCTCAGGGAATGGAAAAATGTGATATTAATTCTAGGGATACTACACAGTCCTAGTGATCTGCCACTGAGTGGTGCCACATGGCTTCACTGCGTGATGCTCGTCCGGCACATTTGTCGCTCCAATGAAACTTTGCTCCTCCAAAATACCACATACACTGAAGTGGTACAGCTCGTCCTATATGGCTGTGAGAACTGGAAATTCATGGTAGCATGAGGTTGATCACAGAGATGTGGTTTTTAGGTGGGGAGGGACTTACCATCCCCTCCTGATGGTGGCCTTGGGAGTGACATAGAGAATTGTGCACCAGAGCATCTCGACTCCACTGGGCTCATGAATCCTCCTGTTGTCACTTGCTGTACCTGTATCTATTGCAGAGTGGCTAATAGTGCCCATTTCGGCCTGAGATCGTTCCATTGCCTTTTGCTTTCCCCTTACAATATTACAAATAGCAAACATTTTTGGCCGTGTACTTTTTTTTTTAATTGAAATATTTCTCATTAAAAAAGCTTTCTAAGTCTGGTTACTGTTTTCCCTTACTGGGAATATTCATTCAGCAATTACCTTTGCCAAAGATGATGTAGTGCAAGCAGGTGTTACAGCCTTACTTTCAGCGGTATGGAAAATACATTTCATTTCTGACAGCGATCCTGCTGCTTCAGTGGAAGGCTACCCCATGCAGAGATAGGCTGGTTAGATCAAACTGTACTAATTGCAGAGTGATTTGGAAATCTGTTCCACTTGCAAACAGAATGAATCCAACACTTTGTAACATTGAATCAACAAAGGTCACATTTCATAAATATTACAGAGCAATTTTCATAGATAATGCAGCAGGCTAGTTAATGATTAGAGCAGTAATCTCCTGACGTAAAGCCACGATGAATAAAGGACGTATTTTTACTGCTTCTGTTATTATTTCCTCAGGGATCTTAACCAAAGGCAGAAGAAATTATTAGGGTCTTTGAAATCTACCCCATCAAACTATAGCTGTTCTTCCCAATGGCTTTTGGGTTAGAAACTAGAAAATTTAAGAGATTTTAGAATATCTGTCAGATTCTTGATGGGAAAGTAAGTGTGTTGGTTTCAATCCAGTTCTACTGGATTCTGTGATTAAAAGAACAGCCTCGATAACTGGTGGGAATTGGCAGAGCTCAGGCTAAGCAGGGATGCAATTCCCCCTCTTGTTCCAGCTGCTGGACCTGCTGGATCAGGGCAGAAAATTTTGGTAAAGATCTAGTTCTGCTCCTAGGACTGACCCCCGAGACAGGCACCTCGCCTGAGACGGGGTCTGGCACCATTTCTGAGATGGAAAGGTATTTGAGCTACCTGAGCAGTGATTTTGTAGTCTGTGGGATTAGCCCTGCAGGGAGGCAGTATTGTACATACTATATCTAAGAGAAGGTGTTGGAATGAATCCTGACATTACTCAGAGGCGTAAAACCAGAAATCTTGGGCCCATGTACAGACAGAGGACTTAAAACCAGAGGATGCAATTTCCCAGGATTTAATTAGGCATGTTTTATATCCAATAACTGCGCACACATAGACAATCCATATTTCTCAGTAGGGTTTTATCTGCTGTGAGCCATTTGTGTCTGGATTTGATGGGCTAGACAATCCTGATATAAAACTGTGGGACAACTGTGATCCAACAGTGCTTATGGGTGGAGGGCTTGGGAATCAGCAAAATTCCAGCAGGCATTTTATATACCCTTTCTCCAGAAGAAACCCCCAGGGGATGGAAAGTGACCAGTGTCACTCTGTAATGCATTATTGAGAGAAACAAAATGTAAAGCCCATTATGGAACATGCAACAATTTCCAGGCACTTGAATCAAGGGGTGGAATCAGTTACATCTCCATTTGGGAAAACTGATGAGATGAAACGTGAATTGTCCACACATGACACCTTTTGGACATTTCAGGGTTTAATTTTCAATTTTTAGATGCTCATGCTTTGAGACTGTTCAGAACCTAGATCTCAAAATGTAATTCCTTGAAAATCTAATGCAATTCAGGTGAAAAAAAAAAACCGAAACCAGCAAAATCCAAACATTCATGCAAGCAGCAGCCCAACTAAACATAGCACAACCCGAATTGCGAAAACCAGCCCAAAGCGGCATCAACACCAGAATCAGCAGAAACTTGGAAGGCTTTTCCCACAGCCTGACACGGGGGACCCCGACAGGCAGAGGTTCGCAGGGTCACTGCTCCCTGCTGGGCTCACCCTGCCTGCAGCCAGTGCTTTCTCCAGCCCTGCCTCCATCCCAGCTGGAATGGGCTGGAGAAAAATAACTGGAAGTTTCTTGTCAGAGCAGATGCGTGGCACAGCCAGTTGACAAACGAGTGAAAGAAAACAAAATATCACACTGTCGTTTAAAAATAGCTTCCGTAAAAATACCACGGGCAGTGCTTTTACCAGGCAGAGATTGGCGACTGATTCAGGAGGGTTATCAGCATACCTGGCGCTGGATAAAACCCGATCTCTTTGCGAGGCATTCTTCCTTGGTCAGACAGATTGTGGGACTGCGGTGAATGCCTGAGAAACTCTAGAAGTTTTCTGATAATGCAGCAGTCTGAAACAAGGGGTTTCTGCTCCTCACCTGCAATGCAACTTTAGAAAAGCTCCATGTGGTCTGACACTGCAAAGTGGCATTCTTGGAGTTTGGTGAGAGCGGGCAGTTAGCAGGCAGCAGAGCAGGGTGTAGATGTTATTCCTCTCCCGTACCCATTCCCTGTTCGTGTCAAATGCAAGCTGGCTTGGTCCTCGGACAAAGTGGGGTAAGCAACCCTGTGCAAGGGTGATCCTATCCTGTAAATTAGAAGTAAAAGCACTTGTAAAGGCTAGGCACCATTAAAGAGGTTTGGAGACTTCCGTAAGTGATGTCTGTGCCTTGTAGTCACTCCCTGAAGTGATATATTTTGATCACAGACTTTACCATGCAATTTTGGGAAGTTGATCCATTGAGTGTTCTTGCGGGGTCGTCAGTGTCATTTTTAAAGCACAGCATACGTGTGCAACGGTTTTCCAATAGCAAAGTTCAAATTGCATGACCCAAGATTTAGAATCATTGTGACTTTTAACATTCCTTCTGGTCTTCAGCCTCTTAATTCTGCTTATACAATGAATTCAGGTGTTAAAATGAATGTATTCATTTTATTTTGCTCTGTTTATTATAAAGTGCTTAAAGCATCATTTAGTTTGCAGCTGTTATTTGGATCTATTTGCATTATTCCAATTATTTCACCCAATAGGGGAATTAATATTCACTAGCTGAACAAAATTGAGCAATGAACCAAAAAACACCAATTTGATTAAGGGACTCTTGAACATATTTCAAGAGAAAAGGAGAAATGGATGGAAAGAGAGAAAGAGCACATCCCAAGCTCTTCTGTGATGGCATCATTTGTTGGTTCACTGCAGTCCCCTAAGACCTACTTTGACCCATCAGTCACCTAAAACTTCATAGCTGGAGACACTGCTGAAATCCAGAGGCTTGAAGCTCTGTCAGTACTGAAAAAAAGTATGTTAGAAGTAAAGCGACTGGACAAGTAGCTTTGCTAGAGCAAGTGCCATTCTCATGACCCTAAGATTAAAGATCTTTCCTGTTTTTATGTAGTATATCCTGCCTGTTTTTTACACGTGACTGCATTAGCAAAGCACATAGTGATGAAAATACGTGCAAAAACATAAAAAGAGACAAATCAGGCAACACAGTGACCTATCCCAAAGCAGGGAAACCCCAAGTTGGGGCTGCCCTCGCAGCCGACACCTACCCACAACTGTGTGTGTCCTCTGATGGTCGGTTCACATCATGTACAGCGCACTCTGAAGGACAGAGTCCCTGCCTCCCCAGTCAGGATTCAGGACACAGGATCTGCT
Organism: Falco rusticolus; assembly: GCF_015220075.1. Lineage (NCBI taxonomy): Eukaryota > Metazoa > Chordata > Aves > Falconiformes > Falconidae > Falco > Falco rusticolus. The sequence continues at coordinate 79,703,535 of NC_051187.1, read as the reverse complement.
GGCTTGCCAAAGCTTCACAAAGTGGCCGCTTGGCTGGGAACACCCTGAGAGCACGGCAGCGCCCTGCTCCTGGGGTACAGCTGCTTACAGTCGTGTTGTGCAGCAAGTAGGGGGAGGCAGGAGCCCCGTTTTGGGTCTCCTTTGTAGGAGCACACGTCTGCACGAGGCCATCTTGCACCTTTCCCTTTCACTCCCTGTGCCCCATCCCCAGCATCCCACCCATGCAGCATTCCCACTGCTCCTGCTCTTCTAGGCTTTCTTCAAAACGCTTCCTTGGGCGATTCTCTAACCTCCAGGGAGAGCTGCATGTCAGAGATTTCCCTTCCTGCACAATGTCCATTCCCTGGTGGGATCCACATGGGTCACTTCTGGGGACAGTGACAGATCCATCACACCACTGGGTTTCCTGCTGTCCCATCTCGAGGCCAATTTAATCATAAGGGGCTATTTGGGATTGTGTTTTTACTGAAGGAATGAGTTACTGTTCTTCAAGCTGAGGGGACAGCAAGTGACACTCAAGACCTTTCACTCCCAGATCTGTTGTTGCTGCTCCTGGTACGGCCTGGAAGGGAAACCAGCTGCCCCCAGCTCACCCAGTAACCATGAACAGCAAAGGTGGGAAACTAAAACTTCCGCAGCACAGCCTGTTGCCACATCTACTCAGCCTGGACCAGTGACTGACCATTTGCCACCAGCATCCCCCACAGGAAGGATAATAATGCATGTTGTCAAAAGGCCTTTTAGCAATATCAGGATACGCTGTCCCAAGGGGAGGAGGCTACGTACCAAGCCTTAAGCTGTTCCAGGCTTCAGAGAACAGCAGTCAGCAAAATAAATGTGGCTGCACTGGGACGCGTTGTTTTCAAAGCCCTGTGTGACAGCACCAAGTGGCATCAATCAGAATAACCTGTCACAGACCGTGTGCCTCCATGGCCATTTCTCCATCCCAGCTCAGACTCTCTGAGGCAGTGGTTGCACTAGAAAGAAGGCAAAGAAGTAGTAACGCAGGAGATGGGGAGATGGCAAAAAAGCACTGATGCTGGAAAACACCATTGAAATGCATCCCACTAGAAAGCTGTGCCGAGGCTGTGTTACGGCAGGAACACGAGGGGCTGTCCTGCTTCCTGAGACCCCAGAACAGGCTCCGAGAGCTGCTTTCTTTAGCATCAATTTCAGAGCCAACATTTTGGCTTTTCTGTATGAAGAAGTGGAGAACTTTGCCCTGATGTGCACCTCCTGCAGTCCCAGGGTGTCCAAACTTCCTCTAAAATAGTCTGCAGGATTTAGAGCAGCTTTTAGTTAAAGCTCAGCCCGTCCCCAGGGAACCCGTGGAGCGAGGCCAGTGGCACATCCTCCTGGAAGCAGGACACTCCCTGCTGCTAAATACTTCACATTCCTGCCAGACACCAATCAAGACTCAAAGACGAACTGGAAACCTGACCAGGAGGTTACTCAGTTACATTTGCCTTGGGGAACGTTTCTGACTAGCAGCAAGTAAAGTCAAAACCTCAGTCCAGACCTCACCTCCAGATCCAAGCTGTATCCTGACCAGCCTCAACAGCCTAAATGTGGGGTGTCACAACCTGGGATCTCTGCCCGCTTTGGACACTTACCCTTTTGCTTGATATCCCAGGTGTTGAGCTATTGCCACCTGTGGTATTTGAAGACACTTTCACTAATTTATCATCTCCAGGCTTCTGTCGTGGTGCTGTCATTCTCTCAGAAGGTTTCTGCCTGTCTTTGTTTAAGGAACTCATTGCAAGACACGTCTCATCAGGGTTGTCTTAAAAGATAGGCAGGTGTTGATGTCTTTTCACCTTCCAGTTTGGGTGAAGTCAACATGCTCATTCTCCCTCAGTGTGTGAGCGGGTGAGGAGAGAAAAACAGCTTGGCTTGGGCTTACCACCACTGAATGGCTTCTAGGCACTGTGCTATGATAACTAAACAACCCTGCCCACATCCTATGGGGCTAATAAGTATTTTCCATATATGAAATCAAGATACTAAGAGTAGATTTTGTAGAGTGAAGTGCCAACATGTCCTACTGAGAACAAAAGAGTTTGCTGAAAAATCAAGCCAAAAGTAATGTGCCCATGAAAATGAGGTTCAGTACGGGCTGGGATTGGGGTGCCAGAGCTTGTAGCTGCTACCCCAGTCCCGCTGCTCTAGCACTTGGGGGTCAGCGGCTGAGATTAACTTTATTTTTGGAAGGAAGAACTCCTGTTCTTAGCTGTACTCGAGCATCAGGAAAACTGCTTCATAAATTTATTTTGTTTTCCCCGTCTCGCTCCTCATTGACTTGTTCCCACACTTTTTGGCAGCCTCTAGCACCAGACCAATGTGCTGCTTCTGTGCAGAGATAACCTTGTGTGAGAGAAGCTTAGGCAGAAGGAATAACAAAAATCCAAGATCCATATTTTAAGAATTATTGAAATAGTTTCTGGTATCACTTATTTCTTAGGACAAGAAATTTTTGTATATATCAAAACCAAAAGAAAACCCTGAGGTGTTGAATTTCCCCTTTCTATCATCATAGTTATTAAAAAGGAGGTACCACTTGCCATCTGCTTGTGATGACACTACACCCAGGTGGTCTTTCCACCTGTCCCTGAGTTTGTCCTGGGGTGCTGCTGTGCTTTGCTCATTACTGCTAATGTTGCCCTTCTGCCAGGTTAGGGGAAGATGCAGCAACCCAAAGTTTTTCAAATCCAGGTTTCAGGAAGAAATGAGAGACATGTATCTGTCCAGTCTGTTGGGGGAAAGAATGAAGAATAAATTGTTCTAGTGACATGCAGTTGCTGGCTATTAATTCCTTTGAGGATTTTGTATTGCTTCCGAAGCAAATATAAGATTAACTGTTGGAGTAACGGAGTAGTATAGGATACAGATCTAGGGGTTCTTGTAATGGAGATGTTATTCACTTAACCAATGCAAAGCAAAACTACTTACAGCTGTAATTTTGTGTTTGCGTGCTCACCATGATGTCTAGCTGCCCAGTAGCCCCCCAGTACAACCTGAGAAGGCAGGGATGCTGCTTTTGTGGGCCAAGCCCCCAGCCCCCCCCCCCCCCCATACCCCCCCCTACTTGAGCAGGTGCCTTGTGAGAGTATCAGCCCTTTTGGTGCAATCACTTGTCAACATGCAGAGGTGAGCAGAGCAAAAAGCAGCCCGGCTGTGAGAAGGCAAGTGGAAAATAGGTCTCAAGTCACCTGAAACCTTCCTGGTGATTCACCCAGCTGCAGGGGCTGCCCAGCCCAGCTGCACCAGTCAGCGGTGGTGCTTGGAAGAAATGCTGCTGCCGTAAGAATGCCACTATTTTGTAAAAGCATTTTCGGGACCTTCCAGTGCCAGATATCCAGACGTGCTAATGCAAAATGCATTAACCCAAGCAGCAGGAGCTCCGGGGCTGCTGGCGCCACTGAGTTCCACTCATTTCATCTTTATTATAAATACTGCATTGTTGTCTCATTCTTTTCTCTCATCCTCTCTTTAGAAAAGAATTATAAGGCTCTAGTCGACTGGTCCCTTTGACTTAATACAGTTGTTAAACCACAGGCAGTAAATACCTCTTTCAATTGTTTAAGGCGGATGTATTTATTTCATTGGAACAACTGAATTAAATCTCTATGAGCTAAAGAATCCCCCCTTGCACGGCAGCTCTGCTTGTCTACCTCTGAGCTGAATGCAAAAGCAACTCCTCAACCTGCCGTATGAAATCAGCCCACCTTCAGGCTTGGTCCCCACCTCAGCTTAGCTTTTGTGGTTCAAGAAATATTCCAGCCCCAAAAATATAAACAGTGTTCTTTCACCAGGCGTATCTCAGCTGACAAATGCTAATTGTTATGCAAACTATCCCGAAGATGAGCTCTTCTCCCAGGACTGAAGGGCAGCCCCCTCCCAAATGGAAGGGCAGCTGTTCAAACAGTGCGGGATGCTCTGCCCGGCTGCCGGAGCAGGGGGAATGCCGAGCAGTGGGCGCTGAGCTGGAGCTGTGCCATACCACCACGGTTAACACCCCCACTTTTGTGGAAAAAAACCTCTGCGACAGCTGGAGAACTTTCACCGACCTCATGCCATCAGGAAAACAATTCTGTTTCAGCAGAAACCAGATATAAAAATTGTTTCTTCGGGCTCATGCAGTCGGACGCTTCCCCCCTGCAACTGGGGGAAATTAATTCCGGTCGTTGGGGAAGGATTGGGGTGGGAGAGCGATGCTCTGCCAGCCCAGAGGATTTGGCAGGCACCAGGGATGGTGAAAATGCCGTGCGAGCCTTGTTCTTACCTGGAGGCGGGTCAGTGCTCAGGGCGGGTGATGCTGCTGGGCCGTGGCTCCCACTGGAGTCCCATGGGGAGCTGGCACCCAGCTCCCCTTGCTTGGGAAAGGCACGTTTGTGCTCGATTGATGCTGCTTATAGCTCAACTGTAGGCAGCAGCTCAAGGGAAATTTGAACATGCCATCAGCGCATTTTTCCTTCCAGTCCTGTTTAGTTGCTGCTCTTTCCCTGCTCAGCAGCTCTCGGTGCAGGGCTGGGCTCCCAGCGCAGGGTCCTTGGCATCGCTCTGAAGCATGGGAGTCACCCCAGAGGGGCAGAGCAACTCACCATGGTGGCTTTTAAAAACCATCCTGATGGGGCCAGTGGGAATCTGCGTAAGTCTTGTTCTTTGCCTGCACTTACTCAGCCCTCAGAGAGCACAGCCTTGGCGAGAAGGAGGTGGCTTAGTGGTGCAGGACAGCTCCAGGAGAGCAGCTCCCACTTTCTGATCTTATACTGAGTCTGTCAGACCACGCTGGCTGCAGACAAAATTTACATTTCAAGCCCTGTATGAGACATGCATAGAGACCACTGGTGGGTGTTGCTGAATTCTATCTGTATCAGCCACATCATTGATCTTCCGGGGTGAAAACCACCTTTCTTGCCATCAGAAAACATGGAAAAATGTGTCTTTCCTGGAGGTGACCTAGGATGATTTAAAGGGGTGGCTGTGCTTCTTGATGAACACACAGAGAGCTACTTCTGTATGTGGTCGTGCTGAATTTCTGAGCACTGGGTTTAACCAGGGCTTCATGCCATCCTTTTAATCCTTGAAACTGGTTTTGGAGGTCTTTATGTTTGGGTTTGGGTTGCTTTTTTCATTTTTAAGACAGCCTTGTGTTACTGCAGCAGGGAACTTTGGGGTGTTTTGATTTTGTTTTGTTTTTTTAAATAAAGTGCTTTATCCCACCTATACCTGCGTAGTGTTCACCTGTATAAGAAGGACATCATCAGTCTTAGTGCATTTTGAGATGAAAATACATAGAAAGGGAGAATGGAGGAAGGACTACAATTTGAAGATTCAGGCAATGAGGAAAAGTTTTCAATGATTCTTATATTCTTGACATTTAATAGCAACATTTTCATTGATTTCAGTAGCAGCAGGCCTACAGTATACTTAAAAAGGAAAAAAAAAAATGGCATTTGACCCAACAAATGTGTTCCAACCTCACATCTCCTTCCCTGCTTTTGCATCAGTTCCCAGTATCTGACTGAGCAAACCAGCCATGTGCTATCTCCCCGCTCCACTTTCCCCTTCAACAGCTCTGTCTGGCAACTTATTTTACACAATATGGTAAAACTGCCTCCCCAAAGGGCCACAGAGGCATGGATTCGGTTGCCAGGGAAGGCCACTGATTCCTCTCAGCAAGGGCACTTGGCTCAGCTCACGGTGTCCCTGGTTGTTTTCGTCTGAGACTGAGCTGATAAGGGGATTTCCTTTCAAGTGGAAAAGCATAAACTGTATTTATATGCAGATAATTTCTTATTTGTTGGGTTTAGCATAACAGGGTGAATTTCTGGCCTGTCTCTCCAGCACTTTCTGACCACATGAAACATATTCACAATTGTCTGGGTGGGAGATGTTTTGCCAGAAGCTGGAGAGATGCCACAGTACAGCTGGCTGTGGAAGTCAGAGGTAGAAAGACATGACCCGTCACCTTCACTCTGATTCTTCTATAAGGAGGTAACGTAGACCACAACACCTGCCTAGCATTTGCTAACATGTTTGTTACAGGTCCTTATGCCACTGCCCCATCATTTTATCTGGGTAAACTATATATATTTTAATCAAAAGTTTTGAAAAAGAAACCCTTGAAGCATAGCTAATGCCTTCTGAGCCACCTGCAGGACTTAGTCATTTTGCAGGCAAGTAGGACCAGGTTCAGCTGAGGAGCAGGAGAGACTGAATTACATATGTAGCAGAGGAAGGATTTGCTGGAAAAGCTGGTAGAAGATTATCAAACTATGCACACCCAGGAGGAGGGAAATATCAAACCAGCAGTAATTCATGTACATCTGGGAAACCTACCCCATTCCTCACTGCAGGGGTTTCAAGGTTCACAGCAAACTGATAATTATTAGTCTTTTCTGTACCACTTTACAGTTGCAAAGCACCTCAGGATCCCTCCCTGCAGGAATTCTTCATTTTTATTATTTTATCTGGGGGTTTTATATTGCAATCACTTTAGTGACTCCCATGGGAGTATGCTTTTGAGGTTTAAAGATTAAGCTTTTTAAAAATGCATATTCTTCTAATGTTATACATCTGGTTTTCTTTAAAAGTAATGTTACTCATTTTAGAAATCTTTATTTACAGGGTCCTTTATAACAGGTCCATCTAACTCTTAGGCTGTGGATGTTACGAGCAGCTCCACCTGAGCCACAGTGCTTTCAAACCTCTGGACTCTTCCAGTTTCACCCTCCTAGGAACTCTTGTGTGACGGATCAACGTACATGAAGGTTTTGCAGAGGAACTTCTTAAAGTCACCTTTGCTTTATGCTCATAAAGTCCAACAAATAATAAAAACATTTCTGAAAACCAATAAATACCTGAATGCCTTTCCCTTTCCGGGAGTACTTGCTGCTTCTTGAGTCCTTGGGGGTTTGGACCGGTGTCTTTCAAGAAACGGCATGTAGCTGTGGCTCACCTGCCTCCACGCAGTCTTCTGGTTGTAGACAAAGTTTTTTCATTTTGGGGGTGCTGTTTGCCCCCCTCTGCAGTAGGATCTGATACCTTTATTTCTCTCAGCTTTGAGATTTTCGGTTCTTTTTTTCCAAGCAGAACAGACACATGAAAAGCCAAGTGCTCAGAGGACAGTGCTGAGGGTCCTGGATGCCTTGAGCTGGAGCTGAGATCATTCTTCTGGTGTGAAACATCCATTAATCAGCATTGAAAGTTAAAATTAATGTAAGCAGAGTTGAGATTTCAAATTGAATTTCTGCAGACATAGGCAGGTCCCCCAGGCCATGTGTGTGTGTACATGTAACAAACACATGCATATGTACTTGTCTATGTCTGCATGTATACATACACACAAGCGTGAATGAAAAAAAAAATATATATGCTGCATTCCAGGAAGAAAGGTAAGCATCAATCAATATAGAAAGCAATATCAGAAAAAATTCAGTTACCATCACAGAAGATACCATTTTCCTAGTCCTGCCCACTAGAACTGCGTCACCCTAACCGCACTACGCTCACATCACCTAAGAATTTAAATGGTGCAAAATAGCAGCATTTTTTAAGCTTTTGGTTTTCAGGGAACCTTTCTGCTTTAGAGTTTCTCAGCTTGAGAAGGTGCTAAGCTGCACAGTGGATTCCTGTACCTTGTGCAACCATGCAAATTACAGTCCAGCTCAAAATACAGCTTCCATCTTTTACTTAACCATATCCTGATGTGAGATGATACAATATTGAGAAACACTTCAAACTACAGTAGTAGTAACACAAATCTTTTGTGTTTTCATTGAGTGGAATGAATCCCTGAGGACTCAAGAGAACTCAACAGAAGTCTGCGTATGCAAAAAGAGAGGCTGGTTATGGTAGGCAAGGTTGGAGGTATGTGTATAGTCGACATGCCCATTAGCACAATGAGTAGACAAACACCACCAGCATGATGGGGATTTTGGTGAGGGACCCTTCCCTCCTGTCTGTACCAGAGACAGAAGGATAACAACCATCACCATTTGTGAGATCTCAGTTGGAGGGATGTAAAGACATCAATGCTCCATCTATTCGAGGCTGCATACAGACCCTAACTGAGCTGCAGCAGATACTCAAGTCTTTCACCTGTAACATGTAAGATCACCAACTGAAAGTCAAATGTTTTGTGCCAGGTAAATGTTTCTTGTCCCTTTCTGCTGGCAGTGAAAAGTTCCTTTGCAGAGAGGAGCAGGCATGTCCTAATGGTGAGAGCTGCCTTGTGCGAATGCCATAAGCAGCTGCAGACAAGCTTGGATACAGAGATCTGCACAGGGACAGCAGCAAAGGGAGGCGGCATTCCACAGAGCTCTTTGAAACAGGCAGTGGAAATCCCAGTCACAGGACCAAGGTGGCCACTTTCAGGCAATCAGACCAAGTACAGAAGCAGAAACAGCTCCAGCCACAGCCTTTGACACCTTCCTTTTAGAGGACGGCAGGCTGGACTTTTCTGCGCTGCCATCTGCAGTAAACGTGTTTCTTTCCAAATATCTCCAGTCCAAGAAACCAGTCTACGAGATGCCAGCGCTCATCTTCCCTGGGAGGCAGATCAGTCAGGGTGTCAATTAAAAGCACTTGCTGAAGGTGAGCTGTGTATAAATTAATCTAATAGGAAAGCTCCGTAGGTCAGCAGCTTCCTGCCAGGGATGGGGGAATGTCACAGCACATTGCTTGTTGCTATTGCACACGCTGGTAATGCTGTCTGTCGTCACCTGGAGGCCATGTCCCTGGATATGTTAATGACACCTTTGCCTGCAGCCTGCACGGTGCTGTGGTTTGTCAAGTTAGAGATGAAGGTTTGTTTCTGTAGTGACCAAAGATCTTGTGCTACTGAAATGCCCATGTGGGCACATCTTACTAGCATCCTGGATGGCTGTCTCCATGCTTGGGAAGCATCTGCTCATACACCAGAAAAGCAATTGTCACGCGCCCAAGAGGTTGTCTTGCATGCAACCAATTGTCACGCAACCAATGGGTTGCTCTATAGACAGTACTATATGGAACCAAGATGACAAGCGGAGAAGGTGCAGTCTAAAAAGGGGCATCACCAAGATGCAAACCACTGGAGATCCTCACAGACATCAGCAGGATTTGCCAGTAGATGTTGCTAAACCTCCAGGGGTGAGTGGGTCCTGCATGCTCTGCAATCTGCTCCGGGTCCAAAAGCGCCAGCCATGGAGTTGGAGTTGCTTCAAGGACCACACAGGCTGAAGAGGTGGACTCAGACCATTCACAGTGAAGTTCTGCCCTCTGACACAGAGGTGGCCCAAGATGATCAGTTCATTAGCCAGATATCCAAATCAGGAGGAAAAAAGATTGCCTGTTGTCTCTGACAAGCTGCAAAGGTAGAAAAATCTCTGGTCAGAAGCGACAGAGGGTAGGCACTCTTGCATGCAGAGTGACACTTGAAGGTAGAACCCATTTTGTCAGCCGTGCCCAAGAACAGAAGATGACCCACACCAAACATAGCTCAGTTTGGGGCAATATTCAGCCTGTGCCCACCAAGTTCACAGGATATAACTTGAAATTACAGGAAACACAAAAAAGGCATGATTGCACACATGATGTGGAAGAAGCAAATCTTCCCACAATATGCCTCAGAACTTCAGGAGAAGGGATGAAAAAATCCCAATGCTCAGCCATACACTGCTGGCCACTTCCCTCAGATGATTTTTTTTTTTTGCCTAACCTAATATTTTAAAGGTTATATTATTGGCTGATGCTCCTCAGCCAATCAGTTCCCATCTATTTTATTTCAAAACTTGCTTCATATTTATCCTCCCAGAGACTTCTAAGCAGAAGTAGATGTTTCCAGAGATGCCAACAGAATACTGGATTAGTTCGGGGTTTTTTTGAGATGAAGAGGAATTTGAGAACAGAAGCAGTTTATATTTACTCACCAAGCCCTTTATTTTGTAATAGGAAAACCAGACATGAATATGGGAAAATAATGTAGGTTTCTCTTGTGAGCAGAAAGGTGGCTTTTTTCCATAAAATGTCTCAAAACAATCACAATCCAAATAATGAGAAAAAAATCTAATGGGGAGACGACTGGTTGGTCACAATTCAGACAAATATTTGTTATGCGAAAGCAATTCTTATTTTAAAAAGGCAATGCAGGACATTTGGGAATGTTCTGAAGAGCTTTATTCCCATCTCCGCAGCAATGTAAAATGGCGTGATTCAACCATTTGCATTGCAGCAGCGGGTCAGCTGCTCTGAAGGCATGATGGTTGGGCACGGGGGCTGCTTCTGCCAGAAATCGTAGACATTTTACGTCATGCACATTCTGCTTCTCAGTTTCCCGTTACTGTTTTCTTTCAGTTTAGGGATAATCCGAGATGGTATGTTTCTTGCCATTTCAAACCAAGAGAAAAACCGCAACAGTATTTTCCATGTAAGCCAAAACCTTTCACGTGCCAACTGTCCAAGCAGACAAAAGAGCTTTGATCATAGTCAGACACCATAGCTAGCTACTTGTTTTAATTACAGAAAGTTTTAGCTATTATTACACGACAAGCTGGCACATTCAGCGCATGACATAATTTTATGAAAGCTTTTCATTTCTGTCAGCACAGCTCCAGCCCTAGGCTATTCCACTCACAGCAGAAGCATCAGTTTGAACGAAGCCAGGGAGATACCTCAGACCAAGACCTACAAGAACCCGACCATGCACCAACCCTGCTCCCAGCCTGGGCAGGAGACCGTCACCCTCCATGCCCCAGCCAGGGGAGAACTGTGAACTGCCCACAGATCACGGGTTTTCTTTTGTTCTTTTGATTTTTTCAGGTCAAAACAATCTAAAACCCTGCGTTTTGGACATATTGCATATTGCTTTTACTTGACATTTTTCCTTCTATTTATAGTACACTAGCTGTTTTGAGTGACTGATGAGCTAACACCCAAAATATTGGTTTTTTCCTGCCTGGATCACTGTCAGACCATCAGAAGAAAACAGCTGTGGTGCAGGTCAGTCCAAACGTTTTCCCAGGTATTCCTGGGCTGCTCCATGTTTTCACCTCTCTTGGCAATATTTTCATTTTGGCAAAGGTTTCTGTGAAACACTCAGAAAAGCACTGATGAATAGCAAATCAAAGGGGGTATGACAGTCGTCAAAAAGTCTCCGTGATTTCTGTTTGAACAAATGATTATGAGGACTCATTTTCTCATAGCCACAGAGCCCTAATCCTCATCTGTTCAGCACATTAGAGGAAAATGCCAAATTACATCCCCTATCGCTGCATCTAAGTTCAAATGAAATCAAATAAGCGTAGTAAAGAGAATAAACACAAATAATTAGTGACAAAGATAACATAGGAATTGGGCTGAAAGAATATCTTTCCCTGGGAAAACACTGGAAAGCATTGTCAGGGTTTAATTTCAGAGATTTCGGTTTACTGTCAGAGATTAATTTAACAGCCATTAAAACATCTTATTAACTCAAGTGCTAATTGAGTGCTTGGCAGGAATAACAGTGCAACGCCAACCATACACATACATAAAAATTGCTAGAATTCGAAGAAATTCTGTGGCTTAATGTTTTAGTACTTTTATAACTTGCTTTTGGCTGGCTTAGGTGGCCTTACCTATCTACCTTGTACCCATTTTGAAGACGCCGTGCTCTGATGGCACACAGTGTCAGCCGTCCTTAGAGATAGTTAAGTCCATTTGCAGTATTTTTGGCCGAGATCTTCCAAATCTGGCTGAAACATGGCTCACAGCAGTGCCTGAGTTTTCAGGCTGAACTGTGCAAACTGCTGAGCTTTGAGAAGTCTCAGTGCCATGATGCTGATGTGATGGGTGCTGAAGAAGGTGAGGTGGGCACCGACGGAATGAACTGCTCCAGCTGTTTCAGTAAAGAACCCAAGACCACGCTGACCACCACCTTCCCAGGACTCGTGTTTGGTTTCCAGAGTACCAGAGAATTTTTCTTTCTTCTACATGGACATCTATGGTTTTTAGGGAGAAGTTAGACTGATACCACTCCTTCTTCTACATTTGACTTCCAGCTGCATTGTTTTGTGGTTGCCACGGGCTGCTTCCTGGGTCCTTTCTTCCCTTGCACCCATAGCCTGTGAAGGCACGCTACCATGGCTCCTAGATTGAGAGAGGACAGCCACATATTGCTGTACTTTCACAGAAGCACAGAGGTCGCCTCCACTATCACTCCCTGTAGGAGGAAAGCAACTAATTTTTCCGGTCCAAGCAAAGCCAAGACATCGTATTGCCTGAATTTTGTTTGGGGCCTCAAGGGGAGTATATCCCACTGCTGCAGATGTTGCAGGGACACTCAGCTCCAGACCTCTCCCCTTGATGACTACAAATGGAAGCAGGTGGTAAGGACCTCAGCCCTTTAGGGCAAGCCCAAACTTCAAGTGACATAGTCTAAATTAGTTGGGCACAGGCAGGAGATATTTTGAGCTCAGCACATCCTAAACATGCTACAGATACTTTGAGGTGAAGTTATGGGGTCATGAAGTTTGTCGTGCATAAAACTACCGTAAGTTCTGTTTTCTAGCCCTCAGCCGAGATGTACCCCAAGCGATTTGTCTTTGGATAGACAGAAAGCAACGGATGAAGCCAGAATTTACAGCCAGGCTGTAGGTGCCCTCACTGACCCCAGCTCCTGACCTTCGTGTGCTCCCATACGCTGGGTCTCTCCGTTACTGCAGTACCTGCAGCGAGCGGGGCTTCCTCGCTCAGCAGCCGCACGGTCAACAGTCCTACACAGAGCCACCTGGAGGCTCTAGTTAGGAGCTCCTGGAAGATTAACTCCAGTTTAAAAGCTGCTAAACTGTCCCTGATGGTTTGTTTGCAGCTCCAGTGAAGCAGGGGCCAGCAAGCAGGAATGAGTGGGACGGGGCTGGGAGCTGTACCTGGGACAATGTCCAGGCTGCCAGGCGTGCACAGGTACTCACAGAGGTTATAAAGTGCTTCAAGTGGTCCAATTTATGGGGAACCTCGTCCAGAGGGAGGGAGGTTGTGTGGCATATATCCTCTTCCCCAGCCACCTAGAATGACCAGCCACCAAACAGCTACCACTTATTAATAAACTTGCTTAAAGAAATTGGCTGGAGTCTTACTTTTCATTGTGCTGAATGAATGGGGCTAAATATAATCCAGACCTCGTTTTGCTGGATAACAATGTGGGAGAAACTTCCTGTTCTAGCAGAAATCCCTGAGTTTAGGAGTTTCTCTAGGCTGGGTGAAATTCTTCAAATCTCAAGAAACACTAAGGTCACTCTCTAAATTCCTCTCTCCTCCCAAATAAAGATATTATTTGAATACTGTGTGTGAAGGGTAATGCAATGTCTTTATTAGAACCCAGCTGAAAGCACAAGATGTTTCAATCAATGAGCACTCAGAAACAAAGGTACTTCTTGGCTTTAGACCCAAATTCAATAGTTATTTTTTCAGCTGAACTGGAATAAAGACATTATTTAAACATGTATCTGTCATCTGACACTGCCTGCGGCTTGCCGTTGGATATCTATTTCTCAGGAGCACTGTGGCAGCTCCTTATGTAAAGGGGAAAAAAATATAACCATTTCCTTGCGTCACTTCATGTGGGATTAAATCTCCTTATGCCTCCTGTGGAGCACCATGTCAGGGAAGGGTTTCAGGTGCTGATGAAGCCCGTGGTGGGTGTGCAAGTGCACACTGGTCTTTGCAAAGAGGCGTGTTGGTGTTGCAGACTTGCAAAATAAAGGGCCTCAGTGTTGGATTTTTCGCTTGGTGCTAAATAAGCCACAGGACGGCTAGGCTGTGGGAGCGAGGGCATCACTGGAGAACCAGGAGCTCAGCAGTGGCACTGCTGCCAGGGCTGGGACTCAGGGGATTCAGCCATGTAAGAATGCTTTAATCCTGCCACGCTCCTCTTTTTCATTTTGCCTTTGGTTACACTGCCAACCCATCAACCTTGCTGATGAGTTCTCCAGGAACAGCTTCCATCCCCCAGCGCTGCCAATGTGAGCATTGTCCTTGCAAAGACCTTTGCTCGAGGAGAAAACCACGGTGCTAAGCTGTGAGTCCCGTTTAGCTCTGCAGTTGCAAGATCTGGTCCTTTCCCTTTGTGACAGTGCCACACATAAGGGACCTGAACCCAGCCTTGCCAATAAATCCTGGCCGTTCTTCAGCTCAGGAGGCTCCCACGTCCCAGACATCCAGCTGCAGGATGGTGTTGGGCGCCGTTCAAGCCCCACTGGACTGTGGTGATTCCTGCCAGAAGAGGTGTTCAGGAAGCCAGGCGAACCATGGTGGTTGTGGGTGGGGTGGACGCTCCATGCCTAATGGGTGGTGGAAGTTCTAGGAGGCTGCTAAAGCCAAGAAGGCTTTGGCAGAGTGTGGTGAGGCCCCTGGGCAGAGCTGGCTTGGTCCTGTTGGGCTCTGCACATCTGGGGGACAGGTGCTGGGTCAAGGTGTGCAAGCAAGGAGGAGGCAGAAGCTGGTGGGGTGTAAAAGGAAGTTTGCGTTGGAAGTGAAGGGGAGAGAGGATGGGAGGCCATAACCTTGGGGTAGGAGTGAGAGGAGGTAGAAAACAAGACACATCGGGTACCTGGTGGGTCCTGCTGGTGATCTCTCCCGTGTCTGCTGTGCAGGAGCGCTCTGGGAGGCCATGGGCTTGCCGTGCTCCTGTGCCACGCTTGCAGGGCTTGCGTAGACATCCTTGGGTCTGCAAGATTTTACCATGAGTGCAGCAAACTGCTGATCCTTTGCTTCTGAAGGGCTGCAGGTGTACACAGATGACAGACAGTTCACCTTACCCTCCACCAGCAAGATCTGGGGCATTGCTGGTCTTTTTAAGGCAGGGCAATAGCCACACTGAGATGGAGCACACCACTTAGGGGAGCAAATACCATGGTGGCTTTCAACGCAAAGCAGCAGCACTCAGGTGCAAACTACTGTCTTGAGTATGATTCCACATGACCTGGACCTGCAAGAGAAACTCAACATTACCAGTTGCTCCTGCAGCTCCAGAGAGCTGCATAGTTAGGAGCAGTTTTGAAAAACTGCATGTGTGCTCTCTACATCACCTGCCCACCAAGTGATGTTTGGTCTCTCAACCTGGAGCATCACCATGTGGCACTTTCCCTCACTGTCCCATGGCTGTGGTTCTCCATAGGGGACCCTCCACGCAATGTGGCCTGATGAGCTCCTGGCATAGGGTGTAGAATGTTTTTCAGGGGCGGGTTGGGGTGTGTGCAGCATTCTGTGGGGCTACCTTTGACCACTAGATGATGAACACATGGGCTGGAGCTTGGGTTGTCCTCTTGGACAGAGGCTGAGATGCTCTGACACAGCTACGGTCCCTGAGTGTGGAGACGGAACTCAAGAAAGACAGGGCACGCTTCTGCCCGTGAGTAACTGAGAGAACTTTTTGTGCCTCAGACAGGCCTTGCAGAAACCACCGAGCTGCAAGGAGCGGCTGGAGGACACAGGAGCAGATTTCATGCTCTCACCCTGCACTTTGATGCTCTTGGCTAATGAGTTAATCAGCTGCTTGTTGTCATGCCTGACGGGAAAATAACAACAAACACTACCAGAGGATGACCTGAAGAAAGCAAAACATTTTCTGGCATGTGCTTCTTTGACTGCAACATCAAAGATCACATTAAGATTTTTGTAGAAGATTATTTCTCCAGGTTTCTTTAGCTGTGAAATTATCAGGAGCGTCAAACCCCATTTGCAGGAAGACCTTCTGGGGAGGAGGACGCTGCTGAAAGGGCAGAGATGTTTAATATTTCACGAAGGGCATGCACAGACTAACATGCAGTTCTCAAAACATCCTCATTAAAATGCTTTAATTAACATTGGTTCAAGTACTAGCAGACATGGAGCTTTGTCTGTCTCAGATGCGTCGGGAGTGCTGGGCACTACTCAGGTCCCCACAGGAGCATCCTTTCCCTCTCCCAGGGGGAGGACAACTCTTGAACCTCCTCACAACCTCCTTTCAACATTGGATGTCTTTCCTCATCTCGAAGGGCCAAGGGACCTTTTTTTTACTCAACCACATGCCAGCCAAGTAACCATTTATGCAAAACAAACAAAGTCAACAGTGGAAAGGGAGCAGCAGAGCTGATCTTTTGCCTTTTCAAAGGAAATAGTTTCAGTTCCCCAATGCCATAATCTCATTAACCATCTACCTGGCATCCAGACTAGGCACTAGCCTGCTCCTGCACAGGCACAGGGAGCGCTCCTCTGTCCTTGGTCATCTTGTCTGGTTTTTGGAGCAGGAACAAGAAGCGCACTTCAGACCAAGCCATACCACCGAGAAGCAGGGGCACAACGCCATTTCCACAAGGCCATTTTTAAAATGGAAAAAAGGTGCTTCTTTTCTCACCCAGAAAAGACAGAGTGCTTTACGTTTTCTGAAGCTGTGGGCTGATGCGCTAAAAAGAGATGTAAGAAAAGGTGGGTGGAAAAATATCCCCTGTGTTCATTATTCCTTTGGGCCAGGAAGGGTTTTGGGGCTGTCTAAGGCAGTGCCTTGCTCCAGGGGTGTGTGGTTAGGCAAGGGCTGAACATCCGCGGTGGCTGAGGGACACCCAGTGCTACCTGCCCTATCCCTGTCGAGGGCACTTGCTCCCACCCAGGAGCTCCAGCCTGCCCCAACCTCTGCATCCACACAGACCACAGGAAAGGTAAGGACTAAATGTGCCACAAAGACTGACCGAATTTGCTGACAGCGGCAGCCCATGAGAAAGCGCCATTTGCCATCAGCTGGTTTATCTGCGCAGAGGTAAAAAAAAAGATCTGCTCTCCAGGCAGCGATCTGCTGCCCGTCCCAACCACCAATGCCACCCTGGAGCGAAGTGACAGAGGAGCCGGGCAGCAGCTCATTTTGCACAGCCTTTTGCAGTGATGATTAACCTGGATCAGAGTTACATTCCCAGCAGCTTCCTTCAGTCACCAGTGTGGCAGCAAGATACGGTGAGTCAGATCTGCTGGAGCACACATGCCGAGCGAGCAGCTGGAGGACAGCATCCCAGCACGCAGACAAGCTTGCACTTCAACCTGCAATAGATACGAATCTCCATTCCAGGGGAGGAAAAAAAAAAAAAAAAAAAAAAAAGAGCAGCATTTTAATTATGCAAAGTCTATGCGCATTTTTAAAATATAAGGAAAGAAAAACAGGACCCTGTCTTATCTTTTTGTGAAATCATTATTGGGTTTGAAATACATGGATAATTAACAACATTATCATGCAAATTTAAGTGAATGGAGCTGGCTGAATTAAAGTCATTTCACCTACCTAACCATAAAAATTGCAACATGGAGCTGTCGCAACGAAGCTCTGAGCACTATTTTTAGTGCAGCACTGTAAGAGAGGGCCTGTGGGAGGGCATCTTCCAAAGGAATGCAGGCAGTATCTTTTAGGAGGAACTAATCCTTGGGAAACCATTACTAGCTCTCACGAATAACTGAGAGATATTTTTCTGACTGGGCTGGAGTTTATACACAAAGCGCCACATGCACCAAAAGAAAATCATGACTCACTGAATTTAAGGAACAACTTACTGAAGCCAGATTTTCAAGTGCTTCTCCCTCTGCTCCTTCTCCCTTGGGGCACACGAGCCCTTTATCAGTGGTAAAGACAAAATAAAAAATTCTTATTTATTGCCTTTGAATGGGAGCGGTCAAGCTTTTTCAGGATTGCAGTTCTGCAAAGCTCCCATGTCGTACTTTTAGTTGCATGGAAAATATCCACCTACTGAGATCAACTTATTGCCGCTTCCTGTGATTTGACAGCACTGCATCTTTGATGGGCAGATTTCGGACATCAGCGCTTGAAGAGGATGTGCACGAACATCTCCTGCTGTCAAAAAAGGACCACATTAAGGCTCCTTGAAAAACAACTCTCCAATACAGGCCCTGAACACTCTGGTGATTTTTCCAAAGACATGGAGGGTTTGGGTTTTTTCCACCTGTCCACACATTAGCTTTGATTTCTGTAAGAATTACAGATCATGCTGAGGAAATACCTCAGCTCTTGTTCAGTTGCGGCTCAACATGCGGTAACCCCTCCTAGTCATCCCTCCTGGACACTGACGTGGATTTCTGGCACACCGACGCATCAGAATGGTGCTGACCGCAGGGGCATCGTGGCTGATTACAGAAGCTGTGTTAGTGAACATTGTCCTTAGAGATTCACATACTGCTAAAAGCAGCTATTTTTTTCCCCCAAAAATACCTATAAACACACAAACTGGGCAGAGGCCTATATAGGCTGAAATGTTTTGTTAGAATATCTAAAGTGTCAAAATCATTTTCACATAAACTCTCATTTTACTGGTCTATAAAGAGCTTAGCAGCATCACCTTTGAAAAAAGTCATAAATGCCATATAAATTGAAAATTTTAGATAAAGTTTTGGGATTTTTTTAGATGCATCACCCTCATTCTCTCCACCCATACATATCTTAATTTTAAAAGTTTGTCCCCAGCTGCAGTATTCAGAAATCTTTATGTAAAGGAGGAAACACTGTGATGCTTCTTACAGCAGCAAAGGGATCCAGGAGTTCCCATCGCCCTGAAAGTCTCTGGGACTTTGGTCACACAAGCGATTTCAGAAAACCGGACTTCAAAGCCTTTCAAAATTGTACTGCTGAGAAAAGTAAATAAATAAAGGCTATAACTAGCCTAAATTTTTAAAACATTTAATGACTTTTTATGGAGCCCATTTCCATTTATCGACCTTATCCAACGCTTCAAAGAGCGAGCAGCAGTGGTCAGTTTGGCTGCCCATCCCTTGCACCAACCCTTCCTTCTAATTTTGCCTCCCTCTTGTTGAATCTTGCTGTCGATTGCATATCCATAGGGAAAGACTGACATTTTCCTACACGTCTGCACAATGCCTGCCACAATGCCTGAGCTCTCTAGATGCTACTGTACTAATAATAACAATAATAATGATGATGAGCATGATCCCCAGTGCATGCGGGATGCAGCGAGGTGGCTGAGAGTCCTTCCACGAGCACCTTTGTAGTCTGACATCTAATTACTGGTGAAGAAGAGGGTGGAGGAAGACCAGCTATAGCAGGGGAAGACGGAAAAGCTCTTGGGAGAAAACGTGAGTGTTGTACAAGGTAGACTTGCTCTCCTCACCTGTGCTTAATGAGGATGCTGTGCCTGAATGCCTTTAAGTTATCGCCCCAGGGAAACTTCTTTTTTTCTGTTGGGAAAGTTTGTCTGGCTGGACTTTAAGGACCTTTTCTGCTGCCAAGGGGTTTTCACAGGCTGGTGCAGACCTTGAAACACTCCAAAGTGCCAGCAGAAATCATGGGGCAGCAAAGGTACAGGGACTGCTGTGCCACTGGGAAAGGGCAGGAGATGGGAACAGGCTCAGGAAATCTGCTGGGTCCTGGACCCCTCTGAATTACCGCCCCAGTGAAACGCATCTGCCCAGCACGTGGCTGGTCAACCTGGCATGTCTAAGAAATCCCACATGTAAATCCAGCAGCCTGAGATGTAGGGCAAAAAGGATGAACCTGGTCATAAATGTAGCTCTGTGTTCCTGCAGGGAACAGAGCTACATATTTTGTTCTGAATGGGGAGCTGGAAGGGAGACAGGTGTAAGGTTTTTTTTGTTTTATGGGAAAAATCTGCTGGTTTGGAATTTGTTTTCCACTCAAAAGCAGGTAATGAATTTGCCATGGAATGCAATTCCAAAATTGTTTAACTTCAGGTACATCAAAGTGTTTGGTGCCTATGAAATCTGATATAGGCCTTTAAAATCATATGCTATCTTTTTCTATAAGACTGAAAGACATTGAATCAAACCATTCCAAAATAGAAACTGAAATTGCTTGTTACCAGTTTTTCCTATTTAAGTGTAATTTTGTCCAATTCAAACCATTTCTACAAGAGAATTAATTTCTCAACACATCGGCATTTCCAAGCAGAAAAATAGCGGTCCCAAATTTTCCGATCCCTGGTGCTGTTACTGCGCTGCCGCCAGAAAAGCTCCAAAGCATCCCAGGCTGGAGAAGCTAGGGATCTGCAGCTGCTCGTGCTGGTGGCAGCTTTCAGGAACGGTCAGCCCCCGTATGCTGACGTGGGCTTCGGTTGGGACACACTGGGATCGCCTGGGATACCCAGAGCAGACACCTAAGCATTCACCCAGAGCCCTGTCAGCAGGCACACGCAGCCGGCTGGTTTCTGTCATCGCAGGCAGAGCCGTAGGGCGCTGCACACGCGGCTGCCTCTGCACAGAACGGTATCCTGCCAGGCATTTTCTTGTCTTAACAAATTACCCTCAAGTGCCCCTAAAATATTCAGTTTGGTGGAAGGAACTGGAGAAAAGTGAAGATGTAGGATGCTTTTTGGGGAGCTGACCAGAAAATTGTTTCTGCAAAAAGTCATGGCAAGATACAGCACGGCAGCAAAAGGTGAGAGGAAGACAAAGGCAAGACAAAGCAAATGTTTTACAGCGACATCTTGTCCCGGAGTGTAAATTAGGAGCTGGAAGGGCTCAGCAACAGTCCAGCACGTGCTGACAGCAGGGTCTGCGTGTGCATTGAGAGCTGGAGGCGACAGCCCAGCCTGCAGGACCAGCTGCTGAAGCGATGCTAAAAGGTAGTCTAAAAATAAAGCGCTTATCACAGCGAGAAGGGCCAAGTATTTCATCACACTGCCTCAATCAATGACTAACAAAGCACAGGCTAGGAGGATTTCTGTTTTGTTAGGAGCTGTACTCTGATTCACAGTTTGCTGAGCTTGGGCAAAAACCTTCTTGCAGAAACATGGATGTGACCACTTGGCTGCACCATCGCCCACCCGCCAGCATCTCTGCTCCTTATAATGCAGGACAGCAAAACACAACATTTTATAGAGAAAGCACACGAAGAACCACTGACTTGTGGTTGGCTCAAAACCTGTCAGAAGCAGCAGGCTTGGGCGTTTGGTGCTCAGGTCCCCCTTGCCCACCTGCCCCGCAGGGAAAGGCAAGCAAAATTATCCCCTATGAGGGGGGAAAAAAAAAAAAGCTTCACTTTGTCTGAGAGACTGGACTGACTCTGTCCCAGGCAGATATGTTATTTAAGGGGCATTTTCTCTAGCACAGGGGTAGGTTTGATTCTCAGGACCTTGCATCCCCGGGAGATAGGCAGGGAAAGGGCAAGGAGAGGAGCCCGGCAGGGGCAGAGCACCAGCAGGGCAGAGCACCAGCAGGGCAGTGCTGGTGGCGGCACCCACTGCTGGAGCCAACCAGCCCCTCTCCGCAGGCAGGGCAGACTGGGGGCATGCTCCCAGCCGCACGGGCACCTTCACACCTGTGTCTGCACCACACCGGGACAACCTGTATACACCTTACGGCATCAAGCAACAGCAACGCCTGCAGCTTGGATCCTCAGGCTGCTGTTGCAAAAGCTAAGGCAAAGACGACCTCTCCAGCCCACTGGTGCTGGGGTGCGCACAGACCCCAGGGCGCAGGGGAGGAATCGGTGACACGCTCACCGCTGCCACCGTGCCGGCGGCCCTCACCGTGGGAAAGCCTTTGATCTAACCAGATCTCCCGGGGCCGCCTGCCGGACTCCGCTTCCACGGCGGTACCTGATCTTACAAACATCGGCGCCGGCGCAGCTGCCGCGCACGCAGAAGCCACATCCTGTCAACCCCTTCGCAATCTGCAGGGCCATCTCCCCGGCCACAACGCAGAGCGGTTGCAACACCCGGGGAGTGACACATCTCTGTGGGGCAATGCAGGGCTGGTTCCCGTCCGGGTGCAGCACTGGCTCTTTGCACCCGCACGCACCCAGGGTTTTATTTTTCAAGGGACTGAGGCAGGCTACGTGCATCAGTAGATGGTTTCTGCAAGTAATTCTCCTCTCCGCAGGAACATATATCTGACTTTATAATTCATGCATGCCTGGGAAGTTCAATCCAGTCCCACTGGAGTAGCAAGCTCAGTGGGAGTTTATTTATTTAAAAGAGTGGATGCAGCAGCATGAAAAAAAAAAAAAAAAAAAGAATCTATCAGAAACCATAAGTCTTAATCCTAAAGCAGCATTGCTTTCCTTAAAATATGGTCTAGGGAAACTGCTTTTAAAATGTGGCTTCCACGGAGCCTTGGCTTCAGCATTGCAATCCCTACAGAACAGTATCATAGTATAATAATTAAAACATTTACAAAATGAAGATAATCTATGGCTGATCCAAGTTTCTATGGAAATCTGGAGGCTTTGGTGTATGCAGCTGTTCCCATCTAATGCAAAGGCTGGCCGCAGCTCTGCTTCTGAGCCCATTTGTAACTTAGAGGATAATTTATCTGTTCTATTTACACATTTCTCAGCTTGCACAGCCCTAGCGTGTAACTTTTCTATGGTTCCCAAGCAAAAGGGTGTCTTACCATCCGCACTCAGCCTAAGCAATTAGTGTTCACGAGCTTAATTAGACACCCTCTGCTGAAAGGTGTGGATACTTGCTCCAGTGCCGCAGACATTGCGCTGCATAAGATAGATCTGAACATCAGACACACCAGCAGAGAAATGGAAACACTTGCTCATGCTGGCCTGTGGTACCAACAGATGCAGCCCCATGAAGATTTGCTCTGATTGCTCTGCTTCACATCTGCAAGGCGTTTACCTCCATTTTGTTCCCCTTCAAGTTCCCGCATCCCTTGCACAACGGGGCTGGCGGTGCCAGCCCTGTAAGGCTTGGCCAGTGGTGGAAGGACCTGCGAGCCAGCACAGCTGGCACCAGAGGTTCTGCCAGATGATCAGCCGTAGGTATGTGTCCACTCCCATGCCCTTGTTCCTGAGATGATGGCTCCTGCTAACAGGTTTTGGTGAGCCCACACAGAGTAAATACAGACAAGAGAAAGCGGAAAAGAAGGTGATTCCCCCCTAGAATGAGGCTAGCATCTTAAGGGCAGTTAAATATTTTTAAAGCTGTGGGCATCTTCGTATGAGCTGCCATATTAACACTTTTACAGTTACTTTACATACAGACACTTTTACAAATCAGGAGAGGGTGTTGGGTGACAAAAAGAGTAGACACACCTGAGAAAGGATCTTAAATGTTATGATGAAAGACTTTTTGGGCTGATACCGCTACCTGGTACTTTACAAACCAGGCTGACGAACAGCTGGACCACCTGCAACTGCTTGGGGGTGGAGCAGAGAGCAGACATTTGCTACCTGCTCATTGTCATGACTGATGATGCTTTACATTCACAAACTTATCTCCAATGTCCATCACTGATGTATGCGGTTTTCATTTTGCAATGTTAAAATGCTAATGAAGAAAGTATTAATAACCTGTAAGCGAAGAAAGTTTGCCAGTAGAGCAGAGCTCCAGTAGCTACACAATGGCCCCAGGCATGCAAAACCTTCAAGTCTTGTTGAAACAACAGCATGAAAATATGCTTTTTACAAAAGGAGAGGACAACTCTGTCAGTCAAGACTGCACAGAAGAAAATCTTTCAGTTGAAGCAGTGCTGGAGGTTCCCATCCTGAACAAATATTTAGTAGCATTCACTGAATGATTCCCTTGGCATTAGTTTGAACTCAAAGATAGAAAGACATAAAATCTCAGTGCTTCACAGTGAGAATTTAAAAAAAAAACCCACAACCCAAAAGAAGCCAAAACACACAACCCCCCCCAAAACCCAGTATTTTAATTCCTGGTTACATTTAACTGCTACAGGACAGCTGAGTTACAGTTGGGATGGAGGCGTTGATGGCTCAGAAGTGTCATTGATTTTAGAGAACAGCTGTATCCAGAGGCCCTCAGTCATTTCTCAGTGAAAATTATTTGCAAATAAAGATACACATCCCAAGACATTTAAAAGCCAGCCAAAACACAAGGGAACTCAGCGGCTGAGGTAAGTCTCACTTTATATGGTAGGCCTTCACTTAGGAAAAAATCATTTTGCTCCATTGTTGAAGGAGTCTGTGTCTCAGACAGCTCCTGCAGCCCTGCTGGCAGCTGATGGCCAGAAAGGGAAGGGCATGTGGAGACCCTGAAAACACAGAAGCAAGATCCCAAATCAACTCTTTCAGAGAAAAAAAAAATAAATTAAAAAAGGCATAGCATGCCTGCAATTGCCAACCCCAGCCTTCAGCCAAGCCACAGATGAAGGAGATCAGGAAAAGCTGTTCCTTGTGCTCAGGGCTCGGTGGGGTCGGTCGCACCACCGGAGCCTGGCTGCTCGCGGAAATACTTGGAGAAAAAAGCACTTCCTGCCATCCCAAGAATACTAATTTGGCTCATGTATGATATCACAAAAGGGTCGTGCCAACGGAGAGAAACTTGGCTGATAAATTTGTGTTCAGGGCTTGCAGCAGGAGCGCTTATCTGTATTGCTGCAGGGGAACGGTTGTGGCATGATTCATGGTAAGCATGGGGTAGTTGTTTACGCTGTTCTTGAGTGCTTATAAAAGACAACCCGAGCAGAGGAGGGGTGTTGTATTATTTTGTAGACATCCGAGCACGGAAAATTTGAATACATGTATTTGGTAGTGCAAAAAGATGTAAGCCAGGCTGAGACCGATCCGAGCTCCTCCGCTTCCCCGAAGGGCAGGATCACAGCTCAGCTTAGCCCCAGCAGACACAGACCCCTGGGGATGCTTTGGTGGAGAGCAATGCCCCATTCATCCTCTGGCCTCCACTGACTTGTGGCATCAGGAATAAGGAAGGGTTTTTGACGTGACACAAGACTGACTTCCTAGAAGATGACAAGATTTGCAGAGCTGCCCCTGCTGAGGGGTTGTTTGCAGGAGTGCAGGTCTCTCTGTGCCCATGCCAGGGTTTGCAGCAATAAATGACTGGTTTGCTTGGATGCGTTCCTTATTCCCCATGGGAGCCCTGTTGCTAAGTCACACAATTATGTCACCGTGGAGCGCCTACGTTTTTTTGTAGTTTCTTGGGCTTTTTTGTTCCCCAGCAGACCTTCTGGGCATACAGTTTCCTTAAGCCAAAACCTTACATCTCCAGTTGGATGTTATCTGGACAATTTTGGTCATTGTCTTACCTGCAGCCTGGGCAGGCTATGAAAAGGTGCCTGCCTACGGTTCTGCTGTGGGGTTATAACATCAGTCACCTCCATTGGAGGTGCTCCCTCTCGGTTTTGGGACAGGAGGGAGGACCGGGATTTCCGCAGGTCTGCCACCCCTCCTGCATCTCCCAACTCTTCATAGGTCTGAAGGCAGGAGAGCAAAGCCTCATACATAAGGGACAGCTGTGGAGAGGTGTGCACAGAGCTCCGGGCAGTGTGAGCGGGCTACAAAGGAGTAAGAGACTTTACTGTCCTGCCTGTGCATTTAGTGCTCGGCTTGTGCCAAAATACTGTGCTGAATCAGAGATTTACCCTGACGCCGGTTCCTGCAAGAAGAGAGCCAGGTCCTAATTGCAGCTCAGCAGTCAACGCACTGATCCTGCGCTTAGGCAAATCAAAGCTAAAACGTCATGGGGTTTACTAGCACTTTATCCATTTCCAGCAATCCTACATCAGCTCCTGATCATCATCATCATAAGCTGTAGCAAACCAGGAATTAAACTCAGATTTAGGTTAGATTAACCAACAAGTCTCCTTCAACACCTTAAGAAATCCATTAAAAAGAAATTTGCACAGACTGCTTGCTTTCTGGGTCGCAGGACACCACCTTTCTTGCCCTTATGGCCAATTTTGTTGTTTCTGTGCTTATGCTGTTTTAAACCCAGTGCCTAAAAACCTCCGCACCTGTTAAAGTCTCTCCCTATATGTGTAAAGGCTTGGGATAATTTTTTTTTTTTAATTATTTAAATTCTGGTAGAATATTTTCTTTGCAAGTACTACTGCTACACACATTAAAAGAGCTCTGAAGTTAAACAGCAATTAGAGAAAATGTTAAGATCACCAGCCACTCAGGTCTGTTAAAGCAGAAAACTAGTTTTGAGGCAATCCAAGAAACACAGCCCACCCGGCCAACGACAACACACCTTCCTCGTAAAGGCACAGGTTTCTGTGCAGTTAACGAGCAGCTGCCTCTGACTGCTGAGCTCAGAAGAGCCCAAGCGCCAGCTAATAACAGCTGCAACGTAGATGTATTCTGAAAGCAAACTGCACTTCGGTTTGCTTTCCCAAAGAAGGGGAGGGGTGTGTGTGTGCGCAGCATCCAACTGCACTGTGAGCATGTGCACCCACCCAGAGAGACGCAGGGGAAAGCTGCTTACGGAGAGCAAACTGGAGCCAGACCTGAAAGTGTGACAAGATGGGTGTGAGCCACGATCCTGGAGTACATGGACTTCTCTTGCAGAACCAGTTGTCCTCGTCCCACGTAGCTTTGGCTGGGATTTGCACTGAAGGGGAAGATCCTTTTTCTATCGTATATAGAAGACAGAGCAGAGCACATCCTTCCCTGGGCTGCAGCATAGCAGTGCAGAATGCATTCCAGGTTAGAAAAAGCCACAAATTTCTAATTAATTTACAGCTAAAAATGAGTTTAAAGAGATCTTTAAGAAGTCTTTTTTTTTTTTTTTTTTTTTCCTTCCCCTTTGGTTCCCTGGATATTTAATAAAAGAAAAACCCAGTTTAAACTTCCAGGGTGTTTTAATTCACTTTAATCCTCAAATACATCCCAGACTTCTAAGAATGAGGGACATTGCCTAATGTTCATCCCAATTGAAAAGGCATCTTTCGGGCCATACTGCAAACTGCAAGGGTTCATTAAGGAGAAGCCCACATGAATGGCCCTTCTCCCAGGCAGCCGCTCTCGCCCTGTGCTCCCAAGCACAGCCGTGGTGTTCCTGGGACTTGGCCTCAGCAGCCCCAGAGCAAAGGGGTGGGGGGGCAGGACCTACCTGGTGTGAGCTCCAATGGCATGGGGGGAGCCTGTGGCCATGGTGAAAGAAAGGAGAGTTTCTGGCATGAAAACTGGCCTTTATGAACACTACTGGTATCATAAATACATCTGCAGACCTTCACAAGAAGCCTGTTGGGAAGGAGGAAGGAGCAGGACGTGTGCATGCATCCAGGACATGCCAGGAGGGGTAGGGGCTGAGGTTAACGTAGACACAACATTCCTGACCATATAGATTTAGCCATTATCTCTGCATTTTCTGAGCTTTTAAGCACATGCCCTTAAATAATTCAAAAAACATTCTTTCAACCCTACCTCTATTTTAACATTTTTAAAATTAAGGAATACAAATGCAATGCAGTGCAATGTTGTAACCTATTTATTTCTTTACCCTGGGTTTGGCTCCTCCTGCCTTGGGCAGGCCCCCACGGTGTTGCCTGGCACCCACACACCAGCTCCTCAGGGTTTAGTCCTGCAGTCTGGATCCTTCTTTCCCTCTCCTGTTTAATCAACTATTTCTTAAAATGCTGATTCTGCAGTCATTTTGCCATTTTTCTCAGAAATGAAGCTGTCACATGGAAAGAAAGACTCATCGGTTGTACCAATAGGTGACATAAAAGGAATAGAGATCGCAGAATGGCAAAATAATAAAAAGCAAAGACACCAAAACATCCTTAAAATAGGAAGGAGCACTACTGAGCGGGGGAGAGATAAGTACTTTGTTCTATATACTGCCCAAGTGCCTTTTCCACTGGGGAGGAAAAAAACCAACAACCAAAAAAGAGATCTGGATCTTGATACTCTCACAGGGGTGTTAGTAGATCATTATACTCATAGACTTTCTGTCTTCCCCAGTCCATTAGCATCCCATCTCCACACCTCATGCAAGATTTCCCTGGAGACATCACCTTCTTTCATCACATCTGATATCTAATAAAGACATAAGAGAATTTAATAACAGACTGCAGACAGGAGACTTCTGTTCAAACAGCCAAGGTTGCTGCTGATGTGTTGTTACCAGAGATGCTGAAGAAGAGTAAGAGTGACCAGGAAACCATGGGTTTCAGTTTGGGAGGTGGTGCCAGTGAAGCCACTGATATCACCCCAACCAGCCCAGACTTTGTATGAAACAAGGCACAAAAAGCTTTTCCAGCCCTTCCAGTTTCTTCTGATGGAGTCCAGTTACCCGTCACTTGGCTGTACGTGTTTACACAACTTTTTGGAGGGGGGATATCTGCTCTGAAGGATCCTGGGACAACACAGAAAGTGAAGGCGACAAAATTTTCAGGCATGACCATTGGTTTTGGGTGCTCAAATTGAAACATCTTGAGAAGCCAATTTCTTTTCTTATCTGGAGGTGAGCAAATATTTTTATAGCAGTGGTCTCATATAAAACCATCACAAATGAGAAACTGAAAAATAAAAGTTGCAAAAATACCGTGTCACTTCTAAATACTGTGGCAAGCTAAAAGAAGGCACACTGACCTGATGGCTGGGCCTTGAGGTTCTTGTGTGGCTTGTTCATGCAGCACCTCTCGGGTCCCTTGTCATTCAATTCTAGTCCGTCTTTTACAAATCTGTGTTCACATATTCATTTTGCAGGGATGTACTGGAACATTTTCTATCAATGCTTTTATTGCTGGTGACAGATGATTGGCTTCACTGCAAATTGTTCATGAGTCTTCTCAGGTACATGTTTAAATAGAGAGGGGAACAAGCCAAGTATAGACAGATGCTTAGTTACAATTATATATATAATATGAAGTAAATATAGATGAGAAATGGAAAATGTCTGTTGCTGAGAGCTAAGCCAGAGGTACCTGAGGGCGGTGTCAACTGTGCCCTTCAGAGTTTAGCGCCCAGTTTTGGCACTAGTTTGCGGAGGGTGACATACATTCAAGATATTGCTGGTAGCTGCATTAAGGTTATTGTTAAGTAAAGAACTCAGGACCCTTTCACTCCCCCTTTCTCACTAAATCTCTGAATTCAGTTTTTACCACGCTAAAAACATTTCAACTTTTTCTTTTCAACTGTTCAGCATAAATTCTAGTTTTCTTACATGTTTCAGGAGATTCCCTTCAAAATGGAGTAGGGTTGGGATTCATGTCCGAGCTGTTTTCTTCCAGTAACGTCACTGTATTTTTCTGGTTCCTGCACAGGCTTGTTGTTTCCCTCCTTCTGGGCTCCCCACGCTTGGTGCCCTTATTCTGCCTCTGCAGACCTGTCCTCGTGGACCTGCTGCATCACCTGCCTCTGCGGCACCCACTTGTACAGCTCCAGAGTCCTCACCGCTCTTCTGCTGGAGCACCGAGCCACAGGGAAGAAGAGGTTTGCAAAGTCCAGAAATATCTCAGGGAGAAGAAAGGAAATGCTGAGTGTTGGCTACTTGGCAAAGGCTGCTGTTCGCTGCCGCTTAGGAAAATGCCTGGGAGGCACCATTAACTCATTGCTCATTGCTATGGGCTGGCATGTGTCCACACCGCTAAGGACCAGCACTCTCTGAAGGGCAATGGTTACCTTCATACTGTGTAGCACTTGGCCTGGGTCTCCTCTGAGCTCCCTACAGAGCCCCATGGACCCTTGGTCAATAATTATTTTATCAAGGACCTTTTTTTTTCCCCCCCCCCCCCCTTTTTTTTTTTTAAGTTAGAAATTCTCCAAACAATGAAAGGATTGGGTGGCAGCCTGCCAGCATCATGTTTTTGCAGCAGGATTTGAAGGTGTTTTGGGTTCTGCAGCAGAGCATGGAGGTTGGTGGGCATGAGGTCTCCTGGGATGGTTGGAGGACTGTCCAGAGTAAAGTCTGGTCCAGCTCATCACAGCTTCTTCTGTCTGGGCAGCCCTGGAAAAAAGCACCGTCAGTTATGTCAAGGTTTCTTCTTGGGATAAACCAGTTGGTTTGCTCCAGAGCGGAGACAGGAGGGAGCTCATATGCATGCCGCAGAGACAGCTGGTGAGCAGAGCCCAGGGGGGAATGGAGGCAGCCAAATTGGCTGTGCAGACAAAAGGTGCTTTCATACCCGCATCGTGGTCTCACCAAGTGAGATGCTAAACACAGAACAAGCAATGCAATTTTTCCTCACCATCACCTGCAGGATCGGCAGGGCTGGTCCCTCGCTGCTTGCTCGCCGCTGTCACAGCCATCTGTCTGGAGGTGTCTCCAGCACGTGGTTTTTCAGCCGCCACAAACTCCTAGAGCTTTGCCAGCTGAAGACAAGCTCTTTGCCTTGGCTTTGCAATTTTTAAAAGTTAACGTGACTAAACAGCAGTTGTTCTTTGTCTCTTTCAATTGTCCTAGCCTTTGATTTTGGGCCTGCATAGGGGTTTAAGCTCAGTTTTATCCTTAACACGTAAGATACATAAAACACTCGCATGAAACCAAATTAAACAGCACACAACTGACTGAATTCAGTCGCTCCCCCATCTCATTTACAGCCCGTGTTTTCAGTAAGGCAGCTCTGGCTGAAAAGCAGCATGAGAGAACATTATTCTTTATCATACACAGTCTATTTACGGCAATACATGAAAATGTTTACTTTAAAATATAAATGTAATTATAAAGGTATAATTACAGATAAGACTGTGCCTCTCTGAGCTACCTCAAATTATAGGTTCATGTTATAACAATAAAACAGGATCAAATTAAACGACCTTGATTAATTTCATTACGGAGCGGAGCGAACGCCCCTCGGCGCGGGGTAAGCTTACACTGCCTGACCTCATTTCATCCACCCCCTTCCCCTGTAACGGCAGAGCTGCCGATAGCGCATCAGGTGAGCTGGGCCTCCCAAAGAGGTTGCTAAGCCATCAGCTACAGGCTTATAGATGTTGAGAGCTTAATAAACGGTACATGGGAGTAGAGATTAACTTTGGTTTTTTTCTTTCCAGGTATTAAGGGAACTAGGATGGCTCAACTGAACTGCACTGAAGTAGTTTGGAACCAGAAACTAACCCAGATATAAAGCAGTCATCAGTATTTGTGTACAGCCTGAACTGATTTATTGTGTGTGCTATGTGCTGAGTTGCAAAACCTTGCTATATTAGTGATTTAACAGGAGGAACAATTTGATTTGTCATTACTAATAGGGATGTAACTAAATTAGTCTCCCACATACTTTATGCTGATGAGGTCATGCTTAGATTTCCCTTTGTAGATTTACATTCTCAGTAGCTTTAATCGCAGTTAAGAAATATATCATATGAGTAAAACTTATGAAATCTAGTTTCTTTAAAATATTATATAATTACATAACATAAAATATGAAAATACTCTGAAGTATTTTCAGAGGGTTTTAGAAACCCAAGAAAATCATTAAAGTAAAAATCAAAGATAAGCTTTAATATTCGGCCCTATGTTGTACATTTGATTAAATATTAATTCACAACAATGTGTTGGGTACTTACAACCAAGCTCTTTTGACCCATTTGAAATGCATGGTCACGTATATAAACTTGGCATTTGAAAAAGGACAGGCCAATGCTGTAGATCCCACTTAATTCTTTCCTAGAGTTCTTGCTTAATTACTGGCCTAAGCCTACCTTTATAAGTTGTTGATTTGATCTCAGTTGTGGAGTTAGGAAAATATTGGCGTAAGATAGATATGCAGGCTTTGAAAAAAATGCAGAGTCTCTATCTGGAACACTTTTTTTTTTTTTTTTTTAGCAAAGCAACAAGGGATGAAAGGATGGCAATCAAATTCAGCTTATTTAAAGAATTTGACTTTTACTATCAACAGCAGAACCGCCAAACGGAAGGGAACATTGCCAGATGGGTGGCTTTCTAGTTAAAAAGAGGGAAAAAACTCCACCAACGACCACTGGGTAGAGCAGCTTCCTGAACTGTTTAGTGGGATACAATGTGGGAAAATAAGCAGGAGGCTTGTAGTACAAGCTGGGAAGCTGGAACATCCAAACTACAGCAACACATTTCAGCATTTGTCTTCATCAGGGAATCTGGGAGAAGACAGCACAGCATGCTGCCTCTGCTCCTGCCGTGCAACTTCTCCGATGATACATTACAGACTTGACCATGGCCAATACATCCACAACTGGTGAATGATTTGTTCCCGTCAGCCTTTGCTTTGACCATCAAATAAAGCCAGCACTGGGATGGAGCCACCTTTTCCCCATCCACAGCCATTGCTCAGTTCCAATGTCTTGCACTGAAATTTCTGGAAGATTTTTGTTTGTGCAAAACTGTTAATAGCATTTCATCTGGTATCAGTGCTTTGATCTCCCCACTCAAACACCATATTAATTCAGAGCTCCCCTGGGTGGATGAGTTCACAGCGTTAGTTAACCTCTTCTGCTAGAAGCCTCAAATACAATTTAGAAATAATTCTGTGCATTGTGACAGAAAGAAAACCTCATCCTTAAATAAAAGCATGAATAAAAGGGACTTCTATCATTAGACTAACCAGAATTCAGACACCAGCTCTTTGTGTTGCTTTTTCACTGCATTAAAGCAAAACTTCAAATCTGCATGATCAACCTACAAGTCTTCTTTCTGGTCAGAAAACAGGGCATTTTCCTGAATACCATAAAGCACCTGTGAGCAATGACCTAGATAGATCCTTAAAACATTTGGATTTTGATCCTTTTTTGGGGAATAGAAACTGAGCTGTAAATATTGGGAACACCCAAATTTCATTACTGCTGTCAACTTATTGCTATTTTAAACTCCTTTAAGAAGTCCTTCAAGGTGTTATTGATTGGATCAAGGGGATCAAGCTCAGGTTTTGCAAAGAGCCTCTCAGCTGCCACCTGTAGATATCTGACTTCTCACCAAGAACCTGCTTGTGGTGCCCAACCACCTAAATCCTGGTGGCGCAGAGATGGCTGAAGCCTGAGCTTTCCACCTCTCTCCCCAATAGCTGCTAGGTATGCCCCAAGCACAGAAGACTTTGACCTTACCAGCCAGTTCCAGAAGGCTGTTTGCCAGTGGCAGCGATCGCTTCTATAGACCACCACAGTTTTTACTTCTCAATGGTTTGTTGTTGGTTTTTTTAGTTAAATATATTTTTACATTATATTTCCAGGTTCCTGTCTGTAACCAGTCAATTAAATGTTGCAATCACTAAAGCCTGTGCTTGGTTTCATGCTCGTTCTTCCGCCCCCATGATTCTTGCCAGCAGGTCCCGGGCAGGACCAAGGCTGCCACAGAGGCTGGGGGGTCAGTCTGCCCACCCTGTCCGTGGGCTGGCAGACCCCACATCTTCTGGTTTGGTACAAGTCCTACAGGTGCTGGACCATTGTATGAAAGCAGGGAGCATCACTACTAGCACATACAGCATCATCACACCAACATGCTGCTAAGGTGGACTAAATCCCAAGCTAATTCCACTACCGATGTCTCCTTGTCATCTCAAGGGAAAACCAAACCCCTCTTTTTGAGTGGACAGGGCTGCCACCTGGAGGCACCCCAGTTTCCCTACACAGCGGAGGGAAGGAAGCGCCTGTGAGATGAGATGGACTGCAGACTCCAGAGATGTCTGACCGGTCATGTAGGACATTTATGCAGCCATGTCACGCAGTCAGGAGATGGCAATTCTGGCAGCCCAGTTAAGCAGAAGCCCTGTGCCAGAAGCCTCTCTGGGTTTAAGGCTTTAGTCAGGGAGCACGTTGGTTACTTGCTGCCCAAACTCAGCCAAAGTATTCTCAGGACTTTTCTTTCCAAGGCCCAGGTCCAGGTGGGACCCTAACCCCCCTCTCCCCACTAATGTGACACTGTTAAATGAACAAGGACCTAGAGCACTTCCACCTTCCCCATCCAGTGACCACAGGCACCTCACAAAACCCCTCATCCTTAACCGACTTTTCTCTGGTCGGTACCAGAATCTGGTTTCTTTTTTCAGCGTGAGCCTTGCAGAAGTCTTGGCATCAGCCTCCGGTGCCAGGGGTTGCGAGAGGGCTGCCGGGGTGCGTCAGAGCCCACGCTGGCCGACGTCAGGCGGGGCGCGCCGCAGGAAGCAGCCTCACAAACACCGAACTGCTCAGATTTCCTGAGAACTCAGAGAAGAGGCAGAAACGAAAGACACGACCAAGAAATTTGCCCCATCAGCACAGAGGTAGCGCTCTCTGCCCAGCCTGGGGGAGGATTAGTTTTACCATACACAGAGCAGCTCTGGTTTGTTGCATGATGTTCAGGGTAGCAAAGTAGCAGAGCAAGAAGGCGGAAGGGAGTTGTCGTGGGGCTTACTACTCCTGCCACCTCACCTGGTGTAGTGGCTGGGGTGTTTTCTCCACCTCTGCGACCACAGCCGTGTCCTGGTCCTTCTGTGACACCTGGAAGCACAGTTCAGCAGCAGTAAGGAGGGGCAAGGAAAGGAGGAGCCTCCCAGGAGAACACAGGTCTGTGACAGGAATGAGAAGCCCTTCAAACGTTCACATGCCAACAGTCACCACCAGCCTCTCGTGTTCAGAGGGCATCACTGGGAGATGCCCCCTGTGCAGCTGCCTCTATCAAAGGGCTGCTCCCACAGAAATGGCTCCGAGGATTTATTTTTCTTTCCTAACTAACTGATGTGGGGAAAAGGCAAGCGTGACTGTGGGATCTCCATGGTCCCTGGAAACACCACCATTTTGGCATCCACTTCTGTTTCACGCGCAACATAGGGAAGATGGACCCCGATACAGTCACACCTTACGGGCTGTGCCTTACTCCACAAGTGACATTTCAGCCACTGTCTGTAAGGAGATGCCCCAAATGAGCAGAGCCATTGCAAGCCATCGCCTGGCAAACAAAGGAGCAGCCACTTCTTTCTCTCTTTGCCCAAAGAACAGATTTATTCCACACTCTCAAAACATTGGATGAGTAAAAGGTTTCCCTCAAACCTCACAGCTGGCATGACTCGACAAGGACCTATTCCCAAAGGAGAGGCTTTTTTAATCCACCTCCTCATAGCCTGGCACAGCAGGAAGGTAAGAGGCCCTCCCAGCAGGAGGCCTGGGATAGACCTCCGTGATAAACAGAGAGGAAAAAAAAAAAAAAAAAAAGAGCTTTTTCCAGATCTGCCTCATTTTCATTTTCAAATTAAAATTAGGAAGGACATGAGTTTTTAGGCAGCCATCAAGTAAATTCACTAAACTGGTTATGGGACTCAAATCTGACTATTTTACTGGCCTTACCTAGAGGCAATCTTACCTTTCATCTCCCTTGCCCCTTGCCTTGCTCCTAGTTTCTGTTGACTCTGGTTTCACCAACCATGGGAAATTTTCCTTCTCTCCTGGATGGGTTTCCTCAGTTTGCCAAGGATTCTGCTGCTTGTGGTCTGTGCTTTTGTGATAAAAAATTCACGTGGAGATAAGGAGCTGAACTCAAACCGACCAACCTCATGGGGTGGTTTAGGACTGCAAACCTAAATCTTTATCTGATCATTCACCACCGCAACTCTTCCCGCAGAAGCAAAGACCTTCTCAGCCACAATTGCTTCTTGACATCCCCACTTTGCACCTCATCTCTGGATGGTCAGAGCAGTGGCCAGTCTGACCCACACATTAGACAGGGGAACTTCAGCTGAAGCAGAGGACGTCAAGTCACAAAGTCAAACCAGGTAACAGACTACCCCCATCTCAGTCCCGACTCAAGGTGACAGCATTCCTCCATCCCCTGGAAATGAAAGGTAGAACCATATTGCACCACAGAGCATGAAAGGGTGCACTTTGCCCCCCAGAACATCTTTTCCAGCTGGTACTTCGCTCCCCCCTCAATATACATTCCTACGTGCACAGTTCTGCTGAGCAATAAACTTATATAGAGCCTTTAAGGCACAGTCCTTCCTGTCTGTCCCAGGGTTTCTGCAGCATTTCCACTGCTCATGTTAATGGTACAGCTCTTGTTCAAACACACACCTCTTCCCCGCTTGCCTCAGCGCCGCTGCAGTCCCTCTCACACCAAGCAGCTGCGTCTCTACACCTGACAGCAGATTAAACCACTGCCGGCAGGATTTTACCACCTTATGTTCACAGACTGTTAATGTGCAAACACTTTCTCCAGTTTGTTTTAAAATATTTAGTACCTTTTTTTTATTATTATTTCATGTGATTTGTGGCTCACCCCTCACAGCTCAGCTTCAGAATCTCACTGGGACTGGTTCCTCCTCCTTCACGGGCAAGCGGTGCCTTTGCAGTCAGGGTCTCGGTGCTAACACTGAAGGAGACGCAGCTTTAAATTCCCTTTCCACCTGTCCTGAAGATGGGAGATTATGGCTGTACAGCAACATAAAGGACGTGTAATACAGTCAGCATGCAGGGATTTGAACAGCAACTATCGAAAGAAACCTCATTCTGACACATATTTGCTTAGTCCTTTTCAAAGAAGTGAAGATTTCCAATGCCATAAGAGCTTTCTTTTGGTGCAGACTGACAGCAGTTCTCCAAGGGGAAATCAGAAGCTAAATGGCAAAACAAATATTTCTCCACTCAAAATAGGCCAAAGATAAGAAAGTTATCCTTTATTGCATCCATGTGGTAAAAGGTGGGTGCCCAGCCAGTACAGACCCATATGTTCAAGGGACAGTTGAACCATATAACTTGGCTGATTTGGAGGTTTAGTCATTCCTCATCAAAAGTCTCTTCCATAAAATAAATGAAAACAAAACAGTAAAAGAAAAGGTGTCATTTTGTTCCTGCCTCAGGTTGAGAGATGGGAGATATAACATTGTCAAAATGGCCCCATTCAGTTTTGTCAAGAGACAATTTCTTCATCCTTTCCATAGGCTGTGGGGGTCCCTGAGGCAGTACGGCCACATCAGGACAGCACTGGGAGAGGAAAACCCTACTGTTATGCACACTGTCTGGAGCTGGGGGTTTAACAGGCAGTTTCCCACCATTTGTGGCTTAGCCATATCCACAGGTGTTAGGAAAAGCAGCGTGAAACTGTCCTCCATAGGATGCTGCTGGCTTAGGCCACCTCCACCTTCGTTCTTCTGGCTGCAGAGGTGTCCCCCTCATGTTGTCCTTGCAGAGGGTGGGCTCGCTGCTCGGTTTCAGTGGGCGGGAGGAAGAGGGGATGCTCTCCCAGATGTGAGCTGGAGATTTGCCTGTGGAAGGGCAGCTGCACTGGCCTTCAAAGACTTTTTTTTTTTTTTTTTTTTTTTAAATAGCACATCAAGATTATCTCTTTTTTCAACTCTGCACCCATTTTAAAGAGACGTCCCAGTGTAATTTCCATGCTAATCAGATGAAAGCTTGAAAAATACATTCCCTTCAAGATATAAGGGCATGTATTAAGTTAACTCTGGGTGACCTGTGACTCTGTCAGTGACACACACCATTTAAATCCATGCAAATGAAAACCTTGCCCATGCTGCAAGCAAATTCTTTGCTTTTCCCATGCTGCTCACATGGATCTGGAAACATTCGATGAGTGAAGTCTTAGTGATGCATTTCAGCAATAATTCATATGCTATACATAATTTAGGACCTCGCTGCAGTCTCCCCCGTAACACACGTTGTACAGCATGTACACACAGGGGCAGACAACAGCTTTAAGGAGGCTCCAGGCATAATCCACAGTAAGAAGAAGTTTGATCCATCTCCAATTTGCACCTGCCAGATCATGAAGGGAGCTAATTGGATTAAAATACTGTAATTATCATTTCATTTATGTGTGGTAAAACCTTAGGGAAACATTCTAAATGGCAGAAAATTTGAGGATGCAGTGTCTGAAGTCTGCTTCTTAAAAGCCTAATGCTCTCTCCATCCTCCGTTGCCTGAGACTGGAGTTTTATTCCTAGGAAAAAGTGAGCTTGATGAGCAATGTGTTTGTAGCCGGTGTAGTGCACAGACCACAAAACACTGCTTGGTTTGATCACGGTTATATTTATCGAGGCTACTTAGATGCCTTTGGTATCATCAGTCCACAGTGACTGTGCCAAACTCTCCCTGCTGTCCCTACCCAGGAAAAATTAGTCTTAAAACACCCAAAAAGGACTTGACCCTGGAATCCAATGGACAGCTGGTTACAGGGTGACTGTGAGTCCAGAGGAGTGGAAAGACCCTTTTCTTGGGTTACAGTAGCAGGCCCTGTTTCTTCTCCACAGGGAGACAGTCCCATGTTTTAGGGCCAAGAAGCTGCTCCTGGATGCCCCAAGGAGGGTTAAACGAGGAGCAGCACCCAGCCCCACTGACCCACCTCACAAGCAGGACACACATCCCCAGATGGGGCTGGAAAACCACCTGCCTCCCAGCGCATCTCCTAGGACAGCATCCACCAGGTCCAAGGCAGCCCAGCACTGCCATGCCCTGTGAAACGGCAGAGAACAGGGATGGCGTGATGCCTCTGTGCTGATGGCTGCCACCAAAGAGCAGGGAAACTACACGCACACTGTGGCATACAATCAGTTTCAGAGAATAACGAAGCAGAATATAAGAAAGGCCAAAAATAATGCAAAGCCACGTCTCCTCACACCCAATGTGTGCTCCTTAGGGGAGATCACCATGTAGGGCAGCAGATTTGCTTAGCAGATTTACAAGCCAGACCTGGGCTTTCCCCAATCCTACACCAGTTGAATACCTCATCTTGGATCAGGTATGATGCCACTCCTGTCAACCAGGTGAGTGCTCAACAGCGCATTCTGCATCGGAAGACATCTAATTAACTTCTGTATTTCTTCTGTGACACTAGTTCAGGAGTAAACAGTCACAGCCACCATGAGAAATAACATATAATGTTGCAATGCTCTTGTTTTCACAATAGCCTTAGGGTCTGCTCCAGCCTCCTGTGGAGCTGACAGGGAGCTACTGATCAAGAACAACTTCAAGCCTCATTGAGCGGCCAGGCCTAAGCATGAGGCAATTTTACGTGTTCTTCAAGAGCAGAAAGGTGGCAACAGGAGAACAAATATTACCCTTGGCGGGGGGTGGGAGGAAACAAACTCCATTTTAAAGAGTATATTAACCCTTTACATCAGAACATGAGGCTTTAAAAAATCTAGTTTGTAATTCAGGCCCTACTTACGTCAACAGTGAAGCATGGGAGCACGCGAGGGCAGCTTTAGTAGCTGCCTCAGCACCTTCCTGTTGGCAGCCTGAAGCCTACTACTGACACACTTACCTGATCTCAAGGTTACAGTTTCTTTTTTGGGGCAGCCAACTCAATACACAATACATGGATCTGATTTTCAAAGGGCAAGCACCCCACCCAGTCTGGAAACTGGAGACTTTGTAAGACACATCCCATCAGACAGGCAAAAATCAATGCCTGCTCAGTCATTAGTCATTCTGGAAACCTCCGCCTTGGTGAGTCAGTTGAGGCGCCTGGCACACTTGGCAAGCTGGAAGGGAATCCGGTTTGGGGATTATTTTTTTTCCCACCACCCCAAAGTTTCCAACCTAAGCTGCACAGACAGCAGTCAGCCTCCCTGGGAAACTGCCTGGTAGGGAATGCAAGATGAAACCCATTTCTGGTCTCACCATGTCACATCCAACACGTCTAAAGAATATTTGGCTACTAAGTTCACTTACTCCATAAAAAGCAAACAAGCAAATCTCACCAAAGCCAGTTATGTGATGATCTTCTGTTAAATGCACAAGCCCAAGGGAAAGGAAAAAAACATCTAAAAAGTAGAATTTGCTGTTACCTGTTTTTCGCTGGGGTATCTCCAAAAAGAGCAGCACCAAGGATAGCTGTGCAGAAACACATCAAACACAGCTGGTTCAGCTGGATCAGAAACAGCATTACCATTCACACAGTTCCTCCAACCTCAAAGTCAGCCATGACAGATCTAGCCTACATTTCTATTCTCCGCCTGGCCAACCCGGAAAATCATCAGATCTGCCCATTTCCAACAGGCATAGCTTGCTATGGACTGCAATGGAAAGCTAAGCAAGATAGCTCTTGTTACTACAACAACCCTAACTGCTGTGGATGGATGCAACATGTAAAGGTGTTTTACAACCATAAGTACTTACCGTTGAATTTCCTTGCCTTAGCTGGACACCATGCAAGAACTTCAGCCTTCCCAGGTTTAGGCCACCAACACACCTCTGTATGCAGTCAGTGCATCCTCCCCAGGGGGAGGATCCACACATCAGCAACCATTTTACATCCCCACTCAACAAGCTTTTGCCAATTCTGTGTCTCACTCGTGCTATGAAAGTATGTTTGGTCTTTCAGGTCTCTGCACTTGAACAGTGTTGATCCCAACCTGACTTTACTACAAAAAACAAAACAGGTCAATGGAAATAAAACTTTCAACATTTAGCTGTTGAATGCACGCTAATCGTGATTTGTAACCATTGCATTTCCGTGAACCAAGGGGT
The DNA here is from genome assembly GCF_015220075.1 of Falco rusticolus. Taxonomy (NCBI): domain Eukaryota; kingdom Metazoa; phylum Chordata; class Aves; order Falconiformes; family Falconidae; genus Falco; species Falco rusticolus. Next base: position 79,663,481 of record NC_051187.1, on the reverse strand, counting down.
ATGACCTAGGTGCTTTGGAGAGGAAAGCAGCCCATCAGAACAACTGTTGCCTTAATTTCTTTGAGACACAATAGCAAGTCACCATTTCCACAGTACAGGAGCTTCTGATTGTCCAACAGAGCTGCCTAGGTGAGCACCAAAGCATACAAGCAAGCTGACAAAACCCTGAAAGGCAGGGGATCTCGAGACCTGATGGCTCCTCAGCTCAGCATCACTACATTGAACCATTCAGTGGCAGAGCTGCTTGGGAACCATGATGCAGCTGACTCTCCCCAACCATGGATGGCTGCGGAGCCAAAGGGTGTAAAACTTTAATGCTCTGTTATTCTAGAGATCCCAGCACCAGTGGCAGTGGTCTCCTGAGCTTTGCACTCACAAGTACACACTCACCATAAGGCAGCATCTGAGTTTTATAACACAGTTTTCCACCACCACTGGCTACAGTGAGCTCCATAGTCCTACCACAGTCCCTACCAGGATCAAGGGATCATTTATTCATAGATGTGATGGTACCCTGCAGGTCAGAGCTTCTTAGCTTGTGTTGTTTTGCCTCACCAGTGACACTGGCTTGCTGGCTGCTGAGGGACACTTGAACAACTCGTTAAACATCATTAAGCCTTTAACACTGCCCATAAGCAGCCCTACTCTTTTCTTTGTGCTGTAGTGTAGTGTTTGTTTTTCCCTTTGGTTTTTAATGATCCATAGCATTTACTTGGCATTGCAACCTTACTCCCTCATCTCCTTGGAGGTTATCGGGGAGATCCCCAGGAGATTGCCTCCCCAGAGAGATACGTTTCTATGATCACCCATGAAAGGTGCCTGCCTCTTGTGATAGAACAAGAAAGGAGGCAACATGCAACTGGGACATACGAGAGCTAGAGCAAGACTCCTAGGGGTATGCTCCAAGCTCCAGCTCCAAGCTGCACCAGACTTTGGCTATTTCACAGGAAGAGACCAGCAGAAAGACAAACCAGTCTGGCCAAAGTGACATAGCTGGCCAACCCTGGTCCTCTGCGCTTCGGAAAGGACACAGACGTGATGAAAGAGGTGCTGTCTGCCACCCCACAGAGGAATTTCACTTGTGGTGTGAACTGTCTGCCTGAGCGCCACAGAACAGATCGCTCAAGGTTAAATTGGATTAAACTATTACAACTCTACTTTCCCACGTGTGGTTTAAATTTAAACGCTATAAATTTCACGGTGAGTTATTAAAACCTTCTTGGCAAGGAGAACTCATCTCTGCAAGAAAACAATATTTCTCCAAGTTTGCAAACCGGCAGGGAAGTCTTAAGCCAAGTTAACGGTGCGCTTTGCAAGCGGAGGAGAAGGAAGAGCTGCGGTATTTACGTGGTGGCCGGTGGGAGCGGCAGCCCTGCAGCCTGGCCCTGCTTCGCCGCCTCTGCCACGCACCAGGGCTTTGCTGCCAGCGCCGCAGCCCCACGGGCGCTGTGGGGACAGGAGCCCAGGGCCACATGGCACACCATGGTGCCCCGGGCTGGGGACCTGGGTGTTTTGGTAAATACTCATTGGCGTAAATGAACAAACGAGGAAGCCTTAAAACACCGTTATCTTCTGAGGAGTCCCAGCCTTTCAGCTCCTGGTGCCACGGGCATGCGGGGCTCTGTGCATGGGCAGGGGTCGGCGCCATGCCGAAGGCCTTCCCCTGCTGCTCATGGGCCGCTCCCCAAAGGGCCAAGGCAGGCAGCCGGCAAGCGCAGACAGAGAACGGTGAAGGGAAAAGGCCGAGACCAAGTGTTCGTGGCCGGGCGAGCGAGGCGCAGGCCCTTCTGCCCCGGGAGAGGCCACGGAAGGCCGGCCCGCGGGAGGAGAGCGGAGCGGCCTCAGGCCCGTCCCGCCGCCCCGCGCTGCCGCCTGGAGCGACGAGCCGCCAAGCCAGCCGCCAGCGGGGGGGGGCGCCGGCACAGCCCGGGGGGCTGAACACGCCTGGCAGCAAAAATCGATTTTTTTTTTAATTTTTTTTTTTTAAATAAGACCGGAGGTTAACGGGACTGTAAAAGCCTGGAAGCTGTAGTATTGCAGGAACGGCACCCTGCCCCCCGCGCCCCGGGGGCAGAAGCACGGCCCTCCCGCAGCCGGCTGCCCGCGCCCCGGCACTGCGCCCGGCGGCCGCACGGTGTCACACCGAGCCTGCGCCTGCCCGCCCCTGCCCGCCGCCGATCTGTCTCTGCCAGCCCGTGTCTGCCTGACCCTGCCCGCTTCCCGTCCCCCTGCCAGACCCGGGCTGCTGCCGGCTCCTGCTGCCTCCCACCCACTGCCTGCCTGCCTGCCCACAGCACCAGAAGCAGCTCTTTACAGGGCCAAACCTGCCACCTCCATATCCCCGGGGCTGACAGACAGAGCCCCGGGCCAGAGCGATGTGGTGGCGAGGGCAGTGTCAGCTGCATTTTGGCCCGCAGAAGCTAGAAGTAAAAACCTGAATTGCTGCTTTCATCCCACCCGTGGAAGTGGCTCCCTCCATGGAAGGCTCAGCAGCTTCACGCTGCAGCTGGTGGTCCCCGCTGGGCTCACAGAGCACTGAAAAAGGGCTTGAACTTCACACTCGAGCAGTGAGCAGGGCCCCGCGGGGCTGCAGCTTCCCCGGCAGCTGGAAGCATGTGCACCTGGCCCAGCACCAGCTTTACCGCACAGCAGTTAAGCAGAGAAGGGAAGGACCCGGCACTCACGCACTCACCCCCTGCAAATTAGCTCCTACACAGCTCCAGCCCTTGACCTAGAAGTATGATTGACCCGGCCCAGCCGAAGCCCAGCAGGTAAAGCAGGCTTGTAGGTGAGAGCACTGTCTCCTCCCCACCCCAAGCTACTGGGCCATTAGAGGAGAAATTATGATTTGGCAGGAAGACTTGGAAAAAATAGCTCTGCTGCATTTTGAATATGCAACAGGGTTTTTTTTGTGGGAAGATGACTTTAGGACACCAGGCCAAACCTTAAAAAAAGTTCAAAGGCCCCAGTGGAGAAACTACCCTGCATCAACCCCTCCCCCCCCCCCCCCCAAAAAAAAAAAACAAACCCCAACCAAAAAACCAAAACAAACCCCAGCCTTGTAGCTGTGTGATTCAATGCCAGAGCAGCAGATCACACCCCAGCAGAACAGGGGGACAAGGACTTATCGGTGGGGTTGGAAAGGAAGGGAAATGTTCTAGCACATGGCAGACTGCATCACAAGGCAGAGGCTCCGCACACCCAAAACACTGGAGGAGAGCGAGAAGCTGCAGCAGGAAGCATACGCAGCAGCAATAACACGCCGATTTGGCAGCACAACCACCAGCTCCTGCGGGTCCGGGGCCACCCCAGTGGTGCTGTGCCAGCAGCTCCAGTGCCTGGGCATCCTCAGGAGGAGCTTGTGCTGGCACAGGCACCTCTTATGCTGCGAATCAGTGCAAGCAACATTTAGCACTGAGGGCTGGCGAAACGTGGAGATAAAATGTGTGTTTGGAATGAACAAAACAAGCCAACAAGGCATCCAGGAAATCCAGGCAGCCTGGGAAGCGGGAGATAGCCTGGATGTGCTTACACAGCCCAGGATCTGTGCAGCAAGCCTGTAAGATGCTTTGAGCAGCCAGGCAGAGCCAGCTATTACTAAGTGCAATTAACTGCTTCATTACCATCTCAGCAAAACAAATTAATCTCTGCAAATTTACCCAGAGAAGAAACTGATCTCCAGACACAAATATTGTCGTCAAGGCGGCAGCTGTGACCCACACCCTCCAGCCCAGCATGGTGGCTCAGCTCCCCAGCCAGTCCCTGGGAGCAGATTTTAGGTGTCCTCTGCTCTTTTGGGCATTCTGACACCTCACCAGTGAGCCAGTGCTCAGCACCCTCATGAGCTGAGCCACCCCACGATGTCAGTAAATACCTGCTGAGTTGGAGCTGTAGACCCAGATGGGAGCGATGGAGACTAGTGTCACAGCACCGTCAAAACTAGCCAGCTACAACAAGGTTTTTACCATCCCATACCAGGTTAACTTCCATAAGGAGTTCCCACGCCTTGCCACAGCACAGCCACCAATCCCTCACAAGGTTTCAAAAGTTTATCTACCGTCCGTGCGGTTTCTTCAGCCTCTTCAGGTCAGTCCACCCTGCTCCTTCTCTCTGCTGCATCAGTATTCTCTCTTCTCCAGGCTCCTCTTCCAGCCAGCCTCTCCTCATCTGGGCTCCCTTCTACTCCCTGCTTCTCCCGGGCCTCTCCTCATCTCTCCTACATCCAGGGCACTCTCTCTCTCCTCCCTCTGCTTCTTCTGGGTCTCTCTTCATCCAGAGCTCCTCTTTCATACCCCTTAGAGCTATTTAACTACTTAGGAGGAACCAGTCACAGCTGCGCATAGCCCATGTCAATCACCCCACTGCCTTCGAGGCAAGGCCACAGCTGCATGTTATCAATGTTAATCACCCCACTGCCTTCATTCCTCTACAGACAACAGCAAAATTTAGCCTTCAGAGGTCCACCTTGACCGCTGGTGCCTATGCTTGATGCGTCCTGGAGATCTGGGAAGTTTTATCAAGCCAAATGAAAGCCAGAGATCACTTGTAAAATAAAAGCAGCCTGCCAAAGGCAAAGGGAACTTACACAGACTGATCACTGTCAGAGAACCAGGAGGAGCTGTGATTTTCGAGCTAGAGCTCAGAGCCACCACACGCCTCAATTTACATGGCATAACACCCTTCTTGTACAGACAAGGATAGACATTTCCCACAAGCTTTTCCCTTCCCACCAGACACATCTCTAGAAAGTGAATAAATCCCTTTAGAGTAGGACGCTTACTTACATCTTCTGTTGTACCTCACCGCAATCAATGTCTGTGCAGGGCTGGCCACCGTGTTCCATGCCCAGCTCCTCAAGGCAAACAAGCTTCTTGCCCTGTGGCACAGGAACCAAGGCACAGAAAGGATTTTGAAGTCTGATGCAGCACTCCTAGAAGGGGCTGCAAAGACTGTACCTGTACCCCAAAATGACCAACCTAAAGTTCACGAGGAGCAGGAACACAACTCACCAGCTCCTCAAATCCCAGCTTGCTGCCTCCATCACCCAAGGCCCAGCTACAAGGGCTGGCTCAGCTGAGCAGCAGAGTCGCACTCAGCAGTTTTAAAGAAAAATGAAGTGGAAGGATTATTTCTTCTTTAACTGTAGTCTGGGTCTGGGAGAGCAGCGATTTTATACACCCAACCCTACTTGGTTCCCACGCATGGCATGCTGACGGCACCCACAGCCCAGCTTGGTCTTCTGCAGGGGTGATGCTTTCAGCATCACAGCAGCATTGATGAGCACTGCAGGAAATCACAGCCAGCTCACAAGGGCAGAACTGCTGCTGGCAAACTGAGGATTTCAGTTGTTTAGCTGATTATGAATTGCACATAGGGAGATTTTTGTGGTTGAGGATTTTCCTTCCTCTCGTTTTGATGCTGGGCTCCCAAATGGCAATGTATTTCCCCCTGCTTCCTTCTTCCTTGTGTTTGACCCGTTACCTTTCTTTCCCTACTGCTTATAACGGTCCCATGCCGGTATGACTCCAGCCCCAACACAGTATTAACTCCAGAGTGAAATGGGGAGATGGGGAGTGCCAAGTGGCTTTGCCTGGGCTGCTGCATCTCTCCCTCATGTCAGCCCATGAAAAATCCCTCTTCTTGGTAATTCCTGAATTGATTTAGAAACCTGAGACCACCATGACCAGCACCGCCCCTGACCTCTGGCACAGGGCAGCCCCACTGAGCATTCATTTCTGCCTTAGTACCAACACAGGTGGCCACACTGCTGTGCCTGTAGGAAGGCCCTGATGTAATGTTAAAAATTATCATAAGTAACCACAACTATTAGTTCTCTCTTTCAACAGCTCATTACCCACATGAGAATTGGCATCGTCTTTCTGAGGTGGATTTGTTCAAGTTGGCTCAGTTTTTGGCCGCTGGTTCCCATTAGACACCCGCCAGCTGGGCAGAGGAGCCCTGCTTATCAGATTTGTGCACCCAGTGTAGGCATTTACAGGGTAGTCAACTGTGTGTGCAATTAGTCTTCTCTTTGATACATTCAATAGATTACAACGCTGAAGATTCCCGGTCCCTTAGTCCCTTGCACAGCTTTTCCCTCAGAGCAAAATACACAGAAACGCTGGGTTTAGCAGTATGCTAGCTCAACACCTTCCCTCATTCAGCTACATCTTCCTTTTTGCCAGGTGCTTAAACCATTTTATAAAGATCACAAATAAAAGCAACCCTGCAGAGGCTCAGAGCGCCATCAGTGCTGAACCCCAGCAGCACACAGAGCAGCAATGAAGATATGATTTGGCAAGATGCAATTTCCTCTGGCAGCTAACGCCGTGACAACATCTGAAGCTTGGGAGGGCACTGGAAAGCCTCCAGGAGTGGCACGCCAGGCAGAGAGGGTTTTATCAGACCGCGCTGGTATTCTCAATGGCTTCTGAGCTGTTGGTACTCAGAGGAAGCGCTTTTGTAATGCCTTGATTTAGGGTTAATGATTCTTCTGTTTAAAACCAAACTAATATTATTTAATGATGGGGCATTTATTCGCACTATGCAATTAGACCATATTATGAAAATTATTTGTTGTATGAATGGGAATTTGAGATTTTAAAAAGTGAACACTTTTTCTTACTACAGCAAGCACGCAGAAAATAGATTAAAAAGACAATCAATAGCAAAAAGACAACAGCCTCTTGCTGTCTCCCTCCACCTGCCAAGAACTAGTACTTCTGTTAACACTGGGTGGCAACATAGAAGTTAACACACCCAATGTGCTTGACTGGATTTTTCTCCAAGCTGCTTGAAAATACCCTCAATATAGAAGGTAAAGACAACACCTCATGTTCCTCTTGGCATTTGATTTTAGCAAAACAGTGGGAAAAAAAAATAAAATAAATATCCCCTTCGGGCTGTATCCCTTGGGCTGGCTCCTCCTCAGCTTCTCCCTTCAGCCTGGCCAGGGCTCAGCTGCTCCTGCTGAGCCAGATCCTGGGTCCCCACCACAGAGCTGCACCTGTGGGATCCTCCTTTCAGTGACTGAGGCTAGCTCTCTTTTATTTTTAGTAAGCACTCCCAAAAAGTTGCTTCCCAAGAACCCCTTAAACCTTCAACACTTTACACCAGCCTGATTTTTGTTTTCTTTACTGCAGAAACTACTTTGTTCTTGTTCCAGTGTAAGACAAAAGTTACAAGGAGGCAGCATTTGAATGCAAGACTGCATCTAAAACCTTCACTTTTTGTAACATGAGTTTGAGATGGACAGACACAGAAAACCAGCCACGTTTCAAATGCTGCCTACAGGAAAGAAACATGGAAGTATTTTCCCTGACACTTTAGTCTTAACTCCAAATTTATTCCTTTAAAGAGAAAAAAAGTGAGAGAAAAAGTAGAAAGCAGAATGTGAGGAGCTAATGTGATGGAGAAAACCTCCTCTCAAGAGTACAGCTGGGCAAGGTTTTCCTACTTTGCTCTCCAAGCAAGGCTGATGTCCTGTCTTGAAACAAACTCTCAAAAATGCAGTAATTAGAGGCTATAAAATTGGTCACCATAGGAGTTTGTGGCAGCTTTATATTCTGTTCTAATACACTTGGCCCACATTGGTTGGATCTTATTTGAACAGAGCTTCTTTACGTAGGGAGAAATTTCCTTAAATTATTGTTTAAAATTAGGCGAGAGTTATTTCTAGACAAACATGAGTTACAAGCACTGGCTCAAGCCTTTTGTTTTTGTTCCCCACTAGAGACATTTTCCCCGGAGACCATCCATCCATACTACTCTTTCCACTAGCTAAAAGAAGTCCTCCTAGACAAAACCAGATGGTTCAGAGACCAGCATCCAGGACTTTTGAACTATTTGGGGTTCTGTTTGACAGTCAAGGGATCACAGGGTAGTTCCCTTTTAAATGTATTTATGAACTTGCAAAAGTGATTATTTTTCTGTTTATATCTTCAATTAATAATTTCCAGCTTTCTGCAGATAAGCCAAACTGAAATTAATTTTTTTTTAAAAAAAGAACAAACCAGAACAAACCATCCCCAACCCAGCAGGCTTTACTGCTACACAATAAACAGAAAAGCTGTTAACAAAGCAACAATCACAAATGGTCTTGGCCAGAAAAAAATAATTATCTATCAGGTGCCTCAGAACGTGATCTCAGAGGCTCCTCAAACACAAAGGAAGATGGCACGGTGCAAGTCATTTGTTAATATTAAGCCAGGGCAGTCTCACTGCTCTGAATGTTCCTGACAGTGACTTCTCACGATCATGCCCAAGGCGGAGTCATCATCCCAGGCCCTGAAGGATGAGGGATGACTTTCTCCAACTGCCTGTTTTCAGACATTTCTTTTAAGAAAGATGGATATTTTCAGCATGTTTTACAGGACAGCATAAGTTACCAGCAGAAACACTATTCAGGACTATTTCTTCTCAGCATCTTACCCTGTACTGAAAAGCCCATTGGTTCTGCAGCCCAATTCCAGCTAAAAACCTGAAGTATGGTCACTGCTGAAATATTACCTAGAAATCGGTCACCTCAAACACCTCCCCGCTGCTGTTTTATCTCTTTTTTTTATTATTAACTCAGCAAATAAAGTCATGGCAGTAACAACGTTTTATGGCCCTGTGAAGAACTGCAAAAATATGTAAATAAGACTTTCTAGAGCAAGACATGAGTTTAGTGCTTGCTTAAGTGGCAGGAGCAGCTGGCATGGGGTTATTTTCAGAAAATAAAATCTCTGTAATGTCTGAGGTAGTTGCAGGTAAATGCTGGCTGGCTCTGCTGCTCCCAGACACAGCGGTCGCTCGCATCCCGGGCTGTGTCAGCCACCTCATGCTCATGAGAAAGAGCAGACGGCAGCATCACTCAGCAGCTGGGCACGGGCAACAGCCCCATTTGCAGGTGCCTAGTGCCCAGGGGCACACACAGCCCCCCCTCAGTGAGGCTCTGGAGCCTGGGCAGCAGCATGCAGGAGGCCCGGAGGCCCCACAGCTGGCTGCATCACTCCAGGGGCACAAGTTTCTCTTTTGCAGACAAGCTCAGTCAGAGCCCTAACAGGCTGGTGGTTCTTTGCAGAGAGAAAAATGAGAAGCAAATCGACTTCATACCTTTGAGTGAAACATGAGGGAAAATCATGCGTTACACTTCAGAGCCTTCATGTTTAGTGAAAACAAGAAATGAAATGAGTTCATGAAAGACTAATTGCCCAGTTTGTTTTATGCATGAGCCCCAGCATTCCTAGCACATGCGATTACAGCTTGTTTTCAAAGAGACCAATTATTTCATTAGAACATCATCTTCACACTTCCCCGTTTGCTATAACAGGTCTTCTCTTCATCCTTCTGGGCTGAATATTCTGCCATTTTTTTGGTTTAAGAGCAATGAGAAGAGCTGAATGAAAAAAATAGTCTTTGCAGTGTCTATAATTTACTAACAGCTATTAAGACCTGGGATTTATTATCTGCCTTTTCTCCTCCACAAAGTAAAGAAATACTGGCAAGACTTTAAACACCTCAGTGCTAGTCCCACGGCAGCACAGGCAGCCAGGAGGGAGCTGTGTGGCAGGATGCTCTTGCAGGTACAAGGACACCAAATGAGGGTTAGAAATGAGCCTGTGCCTGGGAACATGAAGGGCAAGATCAGGAAGCAATAGGGACGAAAGCTCCTTGAATTGTCTATATTGCATCTAATATTTCGTTATCTGTAAAATATGCAAGGAGGCTACGTAAGACATCTAGTTTATACACAGCACAAATGGAAAGCTGGGTGATGGGGTGGGGTAAAAGGTGAAAGAAGGGAAAGGAAAACAGCTAAGGAGCCCTCAAAAGCAATCAGAAGGATGCCCACAGAGATTTCTGCCAGACAAGCAACAGAAATAAAGCATAATTCAGTAAAATATTATCATCAGAATACAGAGTTCACAGTAAGCATCTGACTCTGCAGCATAAATCCTCATTACAAATAAAGATGTTTGAGCAACCACAATCCCTCCTATGAACCAGAAAGCGGAAGCCTCTGTGCCTGCCTGTGCAGGAACAGAGTGCTGCAGTCTTGGCACTTGGTGGAGAGATGCTATCAGGGGTTGCCACGGCAACAGGAGGATGCAGACCCAGCAGCCTTGACTTTGCATAAACTGACAGTGAGTTCAGCTGGAGACAAGACACTGAGCACTGGTGGTTTCCTCCAGCTCCCAGGCAGAATTGTGATGGGGCTGCACTAGAAGCAGGAGACTTGACTGTACAACTTCCACCACCCACCTTTCGTGTCCCCTCACCCGTGTACAGGCACAACCACACGTGCATGCACCCCGATTTCCTCCTCCTTCCCAGATTAGGCAACAGACACAAAGGTTATTTTCCTCTCCCATCTCTTCCATCCAGGTTCTTCCTCACTGAGCTGCTCCGTCTGACAGCTCTTAAGTATTTTTAACTTTTCTGGACAGGGGTGTTCTCTGGAGCACCTCTTTTTTATTGAGGTTCCTTTCATTGCAGGGGGAGCTGTGATATCCCACCTCCTTTTACAAGCAAGAAACGCTGTACGATTTGTACAGATCTAGAACGGGTAACTTCAAAGTTTATTGTAATAATTTTTTTTCTGATAACAGCCTTGACTCAGAGAGAACGTGTCATACAGAAGAGCCCGACACCAGCTGAATTCCTGCCGCCTATGGCAATGCTGCTCTTACCTTATTATCCTGTATCGCTCTTTTTGGGGTATCCCCAACAGGAAAACCGCTGTGGAACACATCATTGTGTTTTAGAGAAAAGACATCCCCCTTTTCCCTCAAAACCCTGAGAAGATTTAAGTTTAATTTAAGAAGCCCCTTTACGACAAATTCCTACTGTTCATTTATTTATGCACACCTTAAGGCAGCATTATTTGCCCATAAATATTACATACGTTAATTCAAATGCCGTCTTAAACTTGTGTGCAGGCCTCCCATAAAATTTTCCTGTTGTTGCACCACTGAAGCCCAGATCCTAGTGTCATACAGATGCAACATGTTTTTTCCTCAAGTGAAATGGCATCCCAGAGCCATGCATTAAGTCCTCTGGAAAATAAAGTTAATTTTCATAAAACCTCCAACAGTTATATCTCATACATGGAGTAGCACAAATCAGTACTGGGCATTTATGCTTCTTAAGAACAACTGTGCAGGTAAATCCAAGGAGCACTGTTTTCATTGCAGACTTGCATCCCCCCCCCCCCCCCCGACAAGATTATTCAAAAAGATGTGACAGGGGCAGATCAAATATGCCTGATGTGTGAAGTGGCCATTGACACAAGATATTCTGGGAAGGGAGATTTTCAGCTGGTGGCAAGAGAGAGCACAAGGCAATATTAAGTGACAGGCTAGTATACCAGTCTTGATTTACAACCCCTTCTCTGTACAGGAAACTTCCATTTTCAAATTTAAACTCATTTCTTTCATGTTATTTGCAAAGCGAGAAAGACTTAAGGCCAGTTTGCCACGGTGGCAGCTGTCACTCCATGTAAACAGACCCCAAAATGAAAGAGCAAACCAGCACATGGAAGTAGAAAGTCCTGACACTTTAATTATCTGAAGAGATTACAAGATGAAAGTCTTCCTTGAGGCAAATGTATATTAGTATTGATATAGTCATTGTGCTTTTCAGTAAGAGAAATAGGAGTCTGTATTTACATAAGAAACTATAGTGTCTGAGATCTTTAAATATCATATTTATGGAAATGATTCTGAATTACAGCATTTACAAAATAAAAACAAGCTTGAATAAATATTCAGTCCTTTAAATAAGATATTTTTTTTCACAGAAGCAACTTTTGTGCATATTTATTTCACAATTGAAGTTTGTTGTATTTTTTTATCCTATAAAAGATGCATTTAATTTGATTTTTTTTTTCTTCTAAAAATAAAACTGCAATAATCATTGCAATGTGAAGCCTGAGATTTAAGCCTGAATAAGTATCATCACTTGTACCACACTACCCACCTCCCACCAATCACCCAGCCCCATGCCTCTTTCCAAACTCTGGTGAATGCTGACACTCCAGCTCAAGAATTCCATGGGAAGGATTTCAGGGAAATAATAATTAAAAAAAAAATAAATAAGGTGAAGACTACACATCATAGCTGACATCGTCTACACACAGCATCATAAGGCTTGTCATATCAACTAAGTGAAGGAGTTTCATCTGATTCAAAACGACAGTAGTGCCAAACTGTTGTACCCTTAATATGGCTCATTAACGCTGAACATTAAACCGCTTAAAGGGAATGTCCCTGTTCGCTCCCCCCCACCAATAATATTAAAAAAACAAAAACAAAAACCACTGGCCAGTTTTGCTTTATCATTTTGAATGACAAGCTTTCTTGAGCATGATACCGCAAACAACTTCCTCATCCTTTTTTGTATTTATCACTTTGAAACACAGCGTGTAACACTGCGAGTCAGGAAAGGGGCTACAGCGAAGAGCTCTTGATCTCGTTTCCTCTGTAACCACAGCACACACTGCCTTGCTTTTCATGTGGCTAACTCAAAGCATGCCCAAACGCCTTTGAAACCTCAGTGCTCAGGGAGCTCTTACTGCAAATAGTTTGTGCAAGATCATAGCATGAATCCATGTGAGTCTTATTTCTTTCCGCTCCAAGTGGAGATAAAAATTAATCCCTGGTGTTTCAAATAAATACAAATGTCTTCCGAGTTGTTAGCATGAGTGAAGTAACAGTATGCAATATTTTACAGTTACTCTGCCAAATGTGGACAGCAAGTACCCTTCCCTGGTTGACCATTCTCTAGGACCTTTTGAATATATCATTATATATTTGCCTTTTAAAAACGATCTAAAAAAACCCTCGGCATTGGCAAAACAGTTTGTCACATCTACTGAATTTTGCTGCTAAACTTTCAAAAATATGTATTTTCAATATTAATTAATTTGGTAACCATTCCCTCTGAAGTTTGTTAAGTTTTAAATGCTGATATGGAAACCAAGGTTGTGTGTCAGACTTTTATTAACAGGATTTAGCATAAGTGATGCAGGTTATAAATACTTCCAGAACTCCAAAATATGGAACTGGAAGTTGTAAAACTTAATTTCTAGAAGACAACTTGGAGTTATTGCTCTGCTTGGTAAATGAAAGGCAACAGAAATATACTGCTTCAGGACCTTCAGTGCATCCTATGTGATTCACAGAAAATTTTGCTTTTGTAAATATCAAATATGGATTGGAAATAATTTTGCTTTAATTAATCCTAGCATAGGTAGCAAAAAACTAGTAATGGGAAAGTTAAACTGCAGCAGGAGGGAGAGCGCTGATATCCACAGCCATGCTGGTATTCTAGTGAGCACAGAAGTGTCCGAGCTTTGGGACTGATTTGCTGGGATGGACTAGTTAACTGGCTACTCTGTTCCTAGCATGTAAGATAAGCAGCGGTGCTTGTTCATTCTCGGAGCCCTATTTCCTTCCACACAGTGCATTTGTTCTGTATATGGCATTGTAACATTAATGTTATAAATTTATGGAAGACAGTACTGTAGCCTTAGAACTACAGACTCTTCATACTTCCCTTTAGCAGCTTAGTAAAATGCAATAAAAACTGTCTCTACAAAATTTGTAATAATGGATGTCAAAGCCTACATGCCCTCACGGGGTCCCTCTTTCAAGTTAATTCTTGGCTTGGTCAAATATTATCAGTCCATGTAAGACTCCAGAAGACACACCAGTAGTTTAATATGTCAGATACCAGCTTTGTCACTATAGAAAGGAGTGACATGGAACATATAACAGTGAGTGCAAACACGGACAGGCTTCATCTGACCATAACGAGGTAATGGAGCAGAGTGGGAGGAACAGCGGGAACAGAAGATCTGGAAAACAAGAGGGAGATTTCACTTAAGCTCCTTTGAAATAACTCGATGGGACAAAATTAATGTCAAGAGAGGAGAGAGAAAATTTTACACGCTGGGCTTTTGTGTATTGGCAATACCACCCTCAGCACAGCAAATGAAAGCCTGTCGCAGGCAACTCATAGCCCGAGTGACCAATGAACGTGACTGTGCCTTGTCTCTTTGGTGCGGGTGCCCAAGCACTGACATCAGCCAAGGCAGGCCCGTCTAGCTCTGCAGGTCACAGGGAAGGCAGGCAGCTCCACCAGAGATGAAAAGAAGCATCTCTCTCCCCTTTTTAAAGACAGACTAGGGGAATATTTGTGACTATCTCCAAAGTTCCTACTCTGCCAAGTACGCTACAAAGTTAGCAAAAATAGCTTCTGTCCCCTCTTCCTTTTTAACTTGTACACCAGCAAGCAACCAAGCGCAGTGGGATTGCAGATTTCTGGCTTCCTGAGGCACATGACTGCATTCTTCTCCCTCGCTCCCTCTTCCTCCCCCACAAACTTTCAAAGCAGCAGCCCTACGCACCGCAGTCATCCTTTTAGAATTGCTTTCAGAAAGAAAGCAAAGGGACACACCATCCCTGCAGCCGAGCTGTGCATCACCCCTCACAGTGCAGGCTGCTGCTGCAGCTTGTTAAAGCTTACAGCAGTCGTCTGGAGCAACTCGGGATTTGGGGTACTGGTTCCAGGATCTCAACAGTGAGTTCTGCTTTAGCAGACAAATGTTTATTGCTGTAGAGTAGTCATGACTCTCCCTTCCACTTTCTAAACGTAAGCTGAGCAGTTGACAGCCAAGACATACAAAACCACTTGTGATTTGAAAACCCTGGGCAAGTGCACACATTGTGTTGTGCAGCTGAGTTTGTGTACACGTGAATTTTTTGTTCTCTCTGGCGGCTTGTTTCTCACATGTTTGACTGAGTCATTACCTTGCCACAGCTCCGACAGTGGTGTTTCCTGCGAATGACTGTGAAAGGAGCCTTGCACGCAGTGCAGTAACTGCAGACTTCATCTGGAACCCAGTCAGGAGGATCTGTCAGAAACACAGCAACAAAAGGGAACATAAATCAAAAGGGAATAAAAACAAACATGCAATTACCAGATCCTCAAGGGAGTAGGGAGAGTAAAATATAACAGCAGCTGCTTTCATCCGAGTTCCTCAAGGTGCTTTGCGAACAGGCAACTAGGTGAGTTCAGGATGCCTGGGAGGGCTCAACACCCCCTTCTTTGCCCGGCCCTCCCTTCGGGCAGAGCACAGCAAGCACTGAAACAGCACACAGCAGCTTGGGACTCAACATGAAATATATCTGGTTCAAATGAAAGTGGCAGAGAAAAGGAGATAAGCAACATGAAATATGAAGACAAGAGACTACTAAAGTCGAGCTGGATCACAGGTGGTTTTGGTCAACGCAACCAGTCATCAATACAAGCTTTGAGCCAAGACCATTCCCAGCCTCTTCAGCCCTCCCTCAGAAAGGCTGACTGCTTTTCTGCAATTAGGCAGCAAGCAACTCTACACATAATAAACTCAAAGCCTGATTACTGTCTGCTAAACTATTACGACTCAATGGAATTCACCAGCAACTACAGTAAAACCACAAAATCAGGTGTACAAGACTTAGCAGAGAGAAAAGTCTACTGTTATCCCAAATAGCATGTTTCAGTTGCTTATTTCTCCAGTGAGCTCTCTAGCCTCTCATAAAAGCCAAGCAGGGAAATGATTCTGTTTTGGCAAAGCAAAAAGTATTAGGCTCACTTTTGTTGAGCTGCTTCTGCTAGTGAAGGGCTGACATGACCTCAGAGAATCTAAAATTACCAGTGTAGAAATGCTGTAGCCGATTGCTTAAATAAGTTGTTAAAAATCTAATGAAGGGCAAAGCAGTTCTATCCGGAAGGAATCCATGGACACAGTAAACATGAACTGCTGGACATATTTACCCAGGTTCCCTGCATGCAGCTTTTCTTCAAGTATTATTTACAGTATACAACCCATGCAATTGCTGATTTATAAGCCTGGCAAGCAAGATGCTTGCCTCAAGGAGCATATTATCCAACAGCAGAATATATGGTGCAGTTAATGCAGAGGTCAAGAGGGCTACAGCTACAGGCAGAAAGAAGATAATTAAATGAAAAATCCACTACATTGTTCAAACATAACCATGACCAGTTTTCACGTGTTTGTCACATTGCAACATTTATCAAATTGAAAGTAAAAAGGATACAGCATTCAATGCAGGAAATGTTCAAAAAGCAGATTAATAAAGAGAACTTTAAATCTTGACTCAGCTTTTACAGGCTCCTCTATTTTGGAAGTTAAACTAGTTTAAGGAAGCAATTGTTCACTTAATGAACGAACTGGTCTAATAAAGGCCACAGCTACAGGGACAGCAACCAAAAAGTCTGTGTGCAGAGAAATGACCGATGTGGTGAAAACAAGGAGACTGCATATAGCAGCCTTCACCCCATCCTTGGGAACAGTTCACCAGAAAATGTTCTGTGGGGACACAAGGCTACAAATTCCTACCTCAAAGGCAGGCTTTCCTTCAGCAGCAGGGAGAGGCAGGACTGCCAGCTTAAGGCAAAGCATTAATAGCAATGAAATCAAGAGATTTTCCTTTCCAATTATTCTCCTTCTCTGCAACCTCCCTAGCTATTACATGTAACTTGCCCAATGAAACTTACTCCTAATACCAGTTTATAATGTCAGTTTTGAAGGCTTCCTATCACTTTCACAGGAATTTCTGATCTGAAACCATGGCAAGTCTGATGATGTTGGAGCAGCATGCCCACGTTCCCCATCCAGGAGGTCCCCTGGGTTACTCACATATATTCCAAACAAAATAATTAAGCCAATAATGACATTTCTGTTTAAAACTTGCCATTAGATGACATAGCCTTGATTATGTTTTCAGGGATTGAACTATCCCATTGATTCTCACTAATTTTAGAAACAGGAAAATTTACAATGTTATTCAAGCTCTGTGCCACCAGGTCTCCTCCCAAATGAACATGGAGCTGGTAGAAGCAGGTTTGGCAAGATGCCCACTTGCCTGCCAATGCTTTATCAACTGTGTTATAATGTGGGCTACCACGTTCAGCTAGTTACTAATTTTAACACTCCCAGAAAAGCCACAAAACACAGGCCCCCTTTGTACAAACAGCAGCATGTCAATATGAACTGCAACCTCTGCAGCAGCTAGTACCTCCTTCCCTTAGATCACGATTAGTCCAGGCATGTTGTAAGTCAACACAACCGCATCACAAAAACTGTGGAGCTCTTCAACAGAAAAAAGCTTTCTTAACAGGTGTTTACCATTTGAGTTTCGTTTTATATATTTTTGTCTGTTGTTATCCTTGAAGTGCAATGTTAAAAAAGTTTTTTAATTGCACTTGTATGGATTTGCCTCCAGTGCGAAAATAAACATGGCAAAAAAAAAAAGTCCCCAACCATAACAGCAAGTTTATTTTGACAAATAATGTCCTTATAAACTCGTAATAATCAGATGATCTATAGTTCATGGTTACAGAATTATTTGACTGCCAGATGAATTCATCTGCAAACTTTGCTTTTATAATTGCATAAGAAAATAAATCACAACTTAGTGAGACTCAATGTAGAGGAAGAGTATAACCCTCTCTACAGAATGTTCTCCCACACTGGAGAGACTCTTTCTACCTCCACACTGGTGTCACATCAGCTGATTGACTACATAAACACATCAGTAGAGTGAGCTAAAGGGCACGTTTTCCCCGGACGGTGGCTCAACAGCAGTAAGGCTCTCTGACAGGGCCACGTGGCCAGCCCCATGCCCCATGCCTTCTGGGTTTCAGTGCCCCTCTAACATGCCAACTGCTTGCACCAAGCTCTGCTGCACTGCAGCACACCCCCAAATAGTAACATTTTGTTATGTAATGGCTTTTAACATTCAAAATGCTGTACAAACATTAATTGCTTTAATCCTCATCACCCAGCTACAGCCTGTAAGCGTGTGAGGAAAAACCAGGAGAGAAATGTCTTGCCCAAAATTACACAGTGGTACAGCCTTAAAATAACATCAAAATAAGAAACCTGGGGCCATTAGCCCTATGCCTTTGCTTCCAGTTGTGACCGAAAAAGTCCTTATACTGAAACACAAACACAGAGGCTTTGTCTTGAGAGTATGCACTTTGAGATTAAATGCAGGCTTGGATTGGAGCCCAATTGCTCACACTGGCAGGAAGGATGAAGCCCTCAATGACTGTCTCTCTGAGCCCATGCAAGCCCCAGTGGCAACAGGATCACACCCCTAGGTCCCCTTCACAAGCCTCATCTCGCTCAACCTTGGGAGCAGCCTTTCTGACTTACATATATTAACGATTGAGTCATCAGGCTTTTTATAGAACAAGTTTTTGAAATATTCTCTGAAGAACAGTCTCAAGAGGGGATAAAGCTTCAAGATGAGGAGCAGAGTGAGTTATACAAATTAACCCCCTAGCATGAGCCTGAAGATGTGCTGGAAGCCAGGCAGCAGCACCGCACCCACAGGCTTTTTATGTTACAATCCTTCTCTGGACTACGCTGCTCCATTAGCTCTGCATGCAGCAGCAAATGGAAACATCCTGTCTCCAAAGCACTATCTGCCTGTGCTTCGGGGATTAGTACAGGGAATGGAGGGGAAAACCTTGTTCCTGGGCTAATTGGCCCACTGCTTTATCATGCAATGAGAGTCAAGAGAAGTCTGTTGGGAAACAGATGAAGACCACAGCACAAACATCAAAGAGGAGGAGGAAGGGAGGGAAGGGATTAACGAGAAAGACTACAGGAATGAATTTTAGAGGAAAACATTAAAAGCACGTACAGAAAAAAAGGCAGAGAAAGGAAGAAAAACCAGTATTTAAATTAATAAGAAACAAGTTTAGAGAAAGGAAAAGGCACAAGATAAAAGTAAATGGCATGAAGACTGAAAAAGACATTTAAAGAGGAGAAGCAGTATTCTCAGCTCTTAACTATTAAAGAATCTTGTATTACAATCTCTCAAATAATGAAATTCTGTGGTGGTCTTTTTTTTTATGCTGTAGCTTTCAGAATTCACCGTTACATGTCTATGCATCCTCCTTAGTTAAAAAAGTTTTCTGCTCTTAAAAAAGTTTTAAATCCCACATAAACCCAAAACGCTAGAGCTTTAAGAAAACCATAATAATGATCAACTCATAGACACCGTAAACTGTCGAAAACCACATGTGAACTAATTCTGCTTAAGTATGTGCAATAGACCTCCTGCAGTCTCATCTCATCTGAGAACATTTCTGTGTCCCAGAATATTAGAGGAAGAGAGCCTGGACCTAGAGTCACCAACAGTGCTGACCAAAACAACATTAGATCAGAAAGTTTAAGTGATGCTGAGACACAAGAGACTGTGGCAGGAAGAGAAACAATCCCAGAAGTTGTCTGAGGTTGCAGAAGGCCTAATCTAGCAAATCTATACTCTGGTAGAAAACATGCACACCAAGACTCCCTGTTGAAGAGCAGCTGCTAAACCCTAAGCTTGTCATGACTTTTGCATTATGGCCAGACAATTCAGAGAAAAGACCTTTTCTGCATCTTTTTATATACTATGTATTTCTAATGCAGAACTCAAACTGAAAGCTCCTCCTGCATCAACATGTATTAGATTTTAGAGCACATCATATATAACCTTGATTATACTTTTACCTAACCTTAAGAGGGCTGCTCCTACAGCAGTCTGCGGAACTTAAACCACTGCAGATGTCAAAGCGCATTACCCTCACAGCTGTGAAAATGGTCAGATGAGCTCGCTGTAGCTCTTCTGATGAAAGCAGGAATTGTAAATTCCCACAGTTTTAAGTACAGAAAGTAGAAAGCTAAAGTCACATGACTTTACCGCTTACTTCAACTGCCACAGTAAGGTGAACTTTTTTGTCCCTTATCACATGTGATTTTCTGCATGTCATTCTGGGCAATCTGACTTTCATATAAGATTCCTAGGACACAACTGTATCAGTAATCTTGACCCTTGCTCAGTAGATTCAGTGTTGACTACAGCTGGCTTAAAGTTTTTCAATAAAAGTGAATTTTCTGCTTCAACATTATTTGATGAAAACGTCAGGGATGAAAGAAAAGAGGTACAGACTTACTAGCTTCAAGTACAGCTCTTGTCAAACAGCTCTCTTAGGATGGAGTTTCTGTGCAAATCTAGAAAGCTTTCACCAAAGCACAGAGCTTTGCAGACTTGGGCTAAAGCCTTTGCTCTGCCCAATTTAACATAACCCTGAACAATGACATCCTGTGTCCATTCTGTACGGCTACATGATCAGCATTCTTTGGGGAAAATAATTATTTATGTAAAATGGGACAACTCTGGCAGAAAACGCTGACCTCCATAGCAATAGGGTTCAAATCTTTACTTTAAATCAGAGACTGGATCTTCCACATCACCATTACTAAGAGTCTTTCTCTGTAAGAACTACCAATCATTATGGCCCAGAAGTGAGTCAGTAATGCAGATCTACATACAAGATGAATACTCAATACGTGTATCTTTAGGACAAGAGATTTTGAACTTAAATCAAAATCCCAGTTACGTCATTGTACAGCTGAATAAGCCCATGCTTTACAGTACCTATTGGGATGTTTTCTCCTCCTGCAATGGTCTCAACAGGCTCCCCACAGAGCTGACAAAGAGGAATGGTCTCTGTAAAAGGCTCTGAACAAGTTCTCAAAATGTCAGTCAAATTATAGCAATTCAACCTAAAAACTGTGCAAAGTCCTGTAATTTTACACACATGATTAAATATGTGCAGTTGATTATAAAACATTGCCTCAATATGGAAAACTTGATGCTAGATTCTTCTCTCACACAGTGTAAGCAGAGCTGCTGAGTAAGGAAAAAGTAAAAAGTTTATGTGGACAGAGTATGTGTGGCCACTGAACTGTGCAACAATTCAACTTCTTTCATTTAGAAAATGTTGCTGGTCATAATTATAAATAATAAAGTAGCCATAAGCGTGTGGAGGACAAAAGAAAAATTGAAGCATTCAGCTAGGGGTGACAGCTAAATCTAGATCCACAGTGATTAGATTCTGCACACATAGCAGCATAGGTAGGTTTTCTTGACCTTGTGACTTCTTATTGCACAAGCACAAGACCATAAATTACTAAATTGTGCTTGTGCTGCTGGTTGGAGGGCTGTGAGGACTTCTGACTAGACAAAAGTGGGTGGGCTGGAATATTATGAAATGGAAAGGGATCAAGGAGAAATAGCGTGCTGCTGTGCAGCAAACAGATGCTAATACGGTTTGGCACAAACAGGTATTTGTACTGGCAGCCACAGCAAATCCATTATGACTGGAGTTATAACTAGGTGGTAGCAAGCAAGGCAGCTCTGCATGGATGTCAGAGGGATAAGGAGTGAAAATTAATGTATGGTTGCAGAAAGAGCTCAAACGCTACAGCAAATATTTTCATGGAGCACCAACAGATTCATAATGATTTCTGGTTTTCCTTGAGGAAAATCATCCGATTTCTAGATGTCTCATGCTTATCCTCAGACGAGAAGTATAACTCATCTTCTTAGCCAGCCTATAACTCATGACATTGACAACTAAATATATTAACCTTTCCTCAGTCACAACAGATGACTTCTACTGAGTAATACATTACCCCAAAACACATACATGGTCAAAACTCAGGTTTGCCAAAGTTCACTATTAAAATCATCAGCCTCACAAGAATAAACTTAACTGTCCCAAATATGGTTAGCAGGGCCTTTAGGCTTGATCACAGTTACAGGCTGATAAAGAAATGAATACATAAAAATCAAGACAAAAAATAAAGTTACCCTGGGTGCACGTATATTTATGCATAAGTATGTTGGCAAATAGAAAACAACTTATTTGTTGGGGCTAGAAATACAATCCCAGACACATAAATGGCAGAAAGATATCAAACTTCTACTTCCCTGATGTGTGTTTTTTTTAAAGCTATAACACACATTAAGAATGATGCAGCTCTGTCCTGGCAGGGACACATTTATACTAGGTTAGCTAAGAGTAATTTCCTTACATCTTCAAATGTGGAGGTTTCCTTTAATTTGTGTGCGATTCATGCTGCCCGCTCTCAGCACTGTGCAAACTTCTTGGTCAGGTTATTATCCAACAGTGGTTTGTCCCAAGCAGGAGGTCAGAAACTTCCTGATAACCTTCTGCCCATGCTGGCCCATAGCTCACCAGGACATGGAGAAAGGCAGTACCAACGGGTCCTGGGACACAAGCCCCTTCTGCCATTACTGCAATTCAGAGCAAGCACCACTGGTAGCAAAGAGCCCAACCTACTTTTTTCTGAGCAGCTTTCACTACAATTTGCTTTGAGTTTATATACAGAGCTTTGTCCCCACTGGCCATCTTCTCCATCATATAACCAGAGCATAGAATTTTACTATATTTAAATATAATATTGCATAAATTAGTCTTACAGTCTAGGAAAATATAAATGTATTTATTTTCTCTCCCTATAAAAACACAGTGCTTTTTATAATGTATGAAGTACAAATACATATGCTTCCTCAAAAAAGGAGTCCTAGAGCTTTAGGAAAGCAAGCATGAACATATACACTATAGGTTCATCTGCACTTTCAAAAACCCTTTTGTTTTGGAGTGCCAATTAATCTCTAGTTTATTGTATTTCAACCTTCAGAAGGTCACAGGATTTAACTCTTATACCCTTGCCAATGTCAGCTAGCTCATAAAAAAAACATTCATATTTGTTTTACGACCCAGACCAGCTGGTGGATTTTGTATACAGTAAGAATGAGAAATCTGACAACAACAAGTGATTCATCTTCATAATCTGAGTAGAGGCTGGAAGCTTCAGTAGAATCTTCCAAACTATTCATTTATTTGTTCAGGTTGCTGGGCTTTTTTTTTTTTTTTTTTTAAATTACCATTGACTGGATGCAATCTTAAACATTCTGTACTTTCGGTAAGAGGGATTTACTTGATCATTGGAAAAAGCTTTCCTGGCAGGTAGCTTGCTGGACTTTCTCAATTTAATACATGTTCATGTTCCGCCACGATGGCAGAAGGGAGGAGGAGCTAATGATGTGCTCATTTGCTCTAAATTGTTTTCACTTCCAGTCAAAATCATTGAGTGACCTGAAGTGTGGAAATGATGTACAAAGAAGGATATAATTAATTTTGGTGCAATGGCATCAACAGATTGGTGCAATGTGCTCAGACTTTGTGTTGAATCCATTTGCCGTGATAACTGTGGTGTGCTCCTGTAGGAGGCCTGGGGACCAGATTTGGCCTGGAGCACAAACTCATCAGGTTTGCTGCAAGAATAAACAGGGCACAGCGTTCGTGCAAAGGTTGCCTTGCCTTAACCACCAGAGATCTTCCACCTGCACCCAAACATCACCCAAATCCAGGGGCTATTGCTTCCACAGTGGCCAGCAAAAATGAGGTAGGTGGTGAGGAGTTATAAAGGGAAAAAGGCACATGGCTGCTGAAGTTTAAATACTGCTTTAAGTTCATGCCTCATGCTGGATGTCTTAGGCACAGCAAAACCATGTATCCCATTAGCTATCACTGCATACCTCAGTGAAAAAATGTCTGTATGGCATTGCCAGCAATGACAATTTGTGATCTGAAGGGACAGGGATCTGTGATGTCTTGGAGGTGAGGGGACAGAACAGGTGTTTCTGCAGTTCCCACAAATTCAACAAATTGACCCACTTCACATGCCTCCTTTTGCAGATGTTTTGTGGTGTGTTCTGGTTTGGAAGGCAGAGCATGTTCCAATGGCTCCATGTTTCCTAGTAGCCTCTGTCTCTTTGTGATACAGAAAATTCCCACCCATCAGCAAATTTGAAGGCTAAGTAACAGCAGACTACAGTAGTTATCTACTTGTACAAATCAGTACAGCTCTGACTGCAAAAACTATTTACAGCATAACTGCTTACACACAAGCCAAGTAAGACTCCTAGACAGTCTGTATGGCGATTGACTTTGACACACCCAAGCCTTCCCAGTGAGCAAGCAAGGTATCAAAAGCAGAGACCTGCGGGAGCACTGGCCAACTGGCTCTGTTTAGACGATGTGTTAGCAGGGGAAAGCATTGTGCCAAGGTAGCCAAGCTCATTCTGGCATCCAAGTCTACTTATTCAAAAGGGACTTGGTTATCCCACAAGGCTCTGCTTTCTATCACACAGGCATATGTGAAGTACCTGCTAATTTTGGACAAAGGTGCCAGCAAGCCTGGTTTTGCTGTAGTTATCTGTGTGTGCTATTAATACTACAGGTTGGGTTTTACCATTCACTTAGGGCAGGGACATAATTGATTCATAATGCCTGGGTGCTGCAGAGACCCTTGTAACTCCAAAGGTTCCCCTTTACCATACTCCTATATGGCCACAACATCACCTAAGCATCCAGACTATTGTCCTCTATTTCAGTAAACAACATCCCAAGCCATAGGCTGTACTCCTCAAAAGACAAAACCTTCCCCGTGCCAATAGAAAATGCCAGGGAAAGCTGAAGAACCTTAAAATCTGAGTAACAGGCCAGGGAAGTGAAGTGACTTCGCTTCAACAAAATACATAGATCACTGAGGCTGTTCAGCATCCTGCAGTTCAGAGTAACCTGCATTTAAGTTCTGTAAGTCAGATTCACCAACCGCATCAGGCATTGATTCAAAACCAAAGAATATGAACTGAAATAGTAGAGAATGAATAATCTCTTGCATTCTTTTCCAATACAGCCTATACATGGTAAGGATTTTGCTTAAAGATCTGTTCTTTACTGCATCTTTTGTGACATTCTGAATTATGGCACAATAGAAAAATCAATTAAAATTACTACTGAACGCTTCTTTATCTGCACCAAATAATTTTCCTCCAGAGGAGATAGTATTTCTACAGCACGTAATACATAAATTAGCCCTGCTGTTCTAAATAAATAAGATTAGAGATGATTTAGCCTGCAGCTTCAGAAGAAAGGTTACCAAGCAAACCATGGGTTTTATAGAAGCACAAAAGAACTTACAAATACATCGCATTACTCTAAAATCTAACCTTTTAAGAGTCATGTTGTGTTGTCATCTCTTCCCCCCCAATTTCTGATCTTTATTACAAATTACATGAACCAACATTTATTTCCTGTTGGTCACCCACCTCTGCATATAAGCAGAGACATACACTGCTTACCACTCAGTTCTCAGTCATCCTGCTTTCAAAACCTCTCGCTGGAAGAACAGTAGTATATGTGGGCAAACAGACAACGATACATCAAAGTTTTAAAGCACAGGGAAATTACTGCACACTTGAATTTCTGGGAAGCTCAGACACAGTTTCACAGTTGACAGCTGTCTTGCATTTCTCACTTGACCACAGAGATACCACCACTCCAATAATTGAGCTCCTGGTGTGCTGAAACCACCACTTAGCCTTGAAGATCAAAGCTGATTGCTTTCTTGTTTGCTCCATCTCATGCATCTACTTTCTCTTTTCTTATTCTTTGACTGCAAGTGCTCTAATATCTTTCAATCCATTTTTTTATATGTTTACCATGCTAGGGCTATTGCATAACTAACTCCTAAGCACTCCCACAGCAGCTCAGATGAAAACACAAAGCAACAAGTTTTGAGGGCTCAGAATGCTTGAATCCCAGCGAAAACAGACTTACATATGCACTTTTTTTCACATAACCTCAGCAGACTTACCTAAAACTAACTTTTTCTTTGAAGTAATATGGTGAAGAATATGAAATTAATAAGCAAAATAGTTTGATCAAAGACAGAAGTGAGTATGAAAGATACTTGCACCACGGGAAAAAAGGAGCACCCCCACATACAGCAAACAATATGTAAGATGCCTTTAGATGTGGCTGAGAAGACCTTGCTTAGGGCTTTGTGTAGCCCTCTGAAAATTGTCAGATGTAATATATGCAATATTAAAACCTTTACTATACTTTCTCCACTGATACAAAGAAACTCATACTGGATATGACAATTGGTAGATCAGAGTTGCATGAGGCCATCAGACAAAAATCTGAAAGAAATATGCTTAGTTTTATCACCTGTCTCTAAACCATACTATGACAACATCTTACACTCTCTTTCCAGAGCCAAACTTTAAATGTTTTCTCTTTTCATTTTAATGGTTGTTTTTTTAACTACAGAATCACAGAATCACAGGATGGTCAGGTTGGAAGGCACCTCTGGAGATCATCTAACCCAACCCTCTGCTAAAGCAGGTTTTCCTACAGCGGGTTGCACAGAGTCATGTCCAGGAGGATTTTGAATGTCCCCAGAGAAAGAGATTCCACAGCCTCCCTGGGCAGCCTGTTCCAGTGCTGTCACCCTCAAAGGAAAGACATTTTTCCTCATACTCAGATGAAACTTCCTGTGCTGCACTTTGTGCTCGTTGCCCCTTGTCCTGTCGCTGGGCTCCACTGAAAAGAGCCTGGCCCCAGCCTCTTGACACTCGCCCTTAAGGTATTTGTAGACATCGGTAAGATCCTCTCTCGGTCTCCCCCAGGCTAAACAGCCCCAGCTCCCTCAGCCCTTCCTCATCAGGGAGACGCTCCAGTCCCCTCACCATCTTTGTAGCCTCTGCTGGACCCTCTCCAGTAGTTCCCTGTCCCTTCTGAACTGGGGAGCCCAGCACTGGACAGCACTGCAGATGCGGCCTCACCAGGGCAGAGCAGAGGGGGAGGATCACCTCCCTCCACCTGCTGACCAAGCTCCTCCTAATGCCCCCCAGGATCCCATTGGCCTTGCTGGCCATGAGGGCACACTGCTGGGCCGTGGGCAACTTGCTGCCCACGAGGACTCCCAGGTCCTTCTCCGCAGAGCTGCCTTCCAGCAGGTCAGCCCCAGCCTGTACTGGTGTGTGGGATCATCCTTCACCAGGCACAGGACCTGACACTGGCCTTTGCTGAACTCCATGAGGTTCCTCTCTGCCCAACTCTCCAGCCTGTCCAAGCCTCGCTGAATGGCAGCGCAGCCTCCAGGGAATCAGCTGCTCCTCCCAGCTCTGTGTCACCAGCCAACTTGCTGAGGGTGCCTCTGCCACTTCATCCAGGTCACTGATGAACAAGTTGAACAGGACTGGAGCCAGTACTGACCCTGGGAACACCGCTCGCTACAGCCTCCAGCCAGACTCTGCACTGTTGACACATAACTATTATACATCAGTGTTGTCTCATTTTAGTTCTCAGAAAAAAGAAAGTACCTTCAAAGTCCCCATCTCTGGCTTTTGCTGCAAGTTCTGAGGATGATATACTTTCTTGACATAAAGCACAGTCTTCCAATGCTGCATTCCTTAAGCTCTGATTAACTGTAAAACAAACCAAAAAGTACTCAAATTCATATTTTTTCATTCGCACTTAAAATATTCATGCTAGGACTTCTGGGATTTAATAAAGTAGCATCTATATGTACCTTCTTAGACTTCTTGCTTTTTCTTCACCCTGACACAAATAGTGATTTAAAAGTCTCCTCTATTCTTCTTTGGAGTAACAGAAATGAAAGATGCCGTTATCACAGGACATACAGTCCTCTTCTAGCAGTTTAGCTGCATCCTATATTTTATTTCCCAATTCTTAACTTGGATCCTTTACAACGATGTAGATTATGAGAACAACCAGAGATTCCCTAGGTGAATCACATGGATCAAATCGCATATACCAATGAGAAACTTAATTCCAAAATTCTCTGGCTTTTACTTGCTCATTTTGTTTATTCTTACTTTTGTCTGCACCTTTTTTCTTTTAATGTAATAATTAATCCATTAGAAATTATTCCAGCTAAGTACTGTTGACTAACAGATTTCCTAGTGCTAGTTCTTTACAGCTCCAGCTTCTTTATTGCTTTTATTTGAATATTCAGGAGCTCTTTGAACCTCTTTAGCAATATTGTCTAATGCCTTCTTTTTTTCCCCAATAAAAAAACAGTCTCTTTTCACATCATGACATCCTGCCACCATAGGAGTGGAGTGGAACTTTCCACCATAAGTGATAAGACAGCTGTAATGCATGTTGTGAATTATCCCACTGCAGAGTTGGATTGGACGACTTCTGCTAACTTTTAACAAACTTTTAACTTAAGCTTTACATACAAAATCCTCAAAGCCTTTAAATAAAACTGAGAAAAAGGGAAAGCAAAAGTTTCCAATCATTAGGAAAGGGACAAAAAAAAGCGCGCTCTGATCACCTTCAGATGCTGACAGTTCTAATCATAACAAAGGACAAAGGTAACTGCAGTCTTGCTGGGATGATATAGTTATTTTTAAATAAGTTGGCAGACTTTCCTCTTTGAAAAAAATATTAATCAAAATGGTGACAGAGGAAAAAATTTCTTGCATTGGCTCATGATTTAGTTCTGGTTCCGTTATCTTAATTATCCCGAATTCAAAAGTAGGTATTTTTCCATTTTGAAGTCAAATTCAGCATTCTGCAATTGCTTCAAGACAGGCCAGATTTCAGCATCTTACTGAGCATTCTCATCTTATCGTCTGCTCTTTTCACAGAGCTATTTAAACTTCAAGATCAAAGATATGCATCGTGGTGAATTAAAGCATATCTGGTGTGAAACAGTGTCAGGGGGGAAAAAAACCCCACATTTATGAAGTCCAAACCCTGCATACATTATGTTATGACTATATGGGCTACAACCACTGTTTTGTTATATATAGGAACACAGAAATACGCAGATGCACTCTGAAGGCTTTAACTCTTTCAACATTTGTCTCAAGACATACTCCTGTGTACCTATACTTCCAGTGACTTAAACCTGTTTACACTTCTCCATGCTTTCTTTTAAATTTAGGTCAAATCACTGTACAGCGACTCCTGTCAAGAAGTTAACAAAATGTTAAGGAAATTGTAAAATAGTTCGTGTATCCCCATTGGGCTACTAGCAGAGATTCACTATAGAAAACAAATGTTTAGAACTCTTTACCTTTCTTTTGCTTTTCCTTATCTTCTGTTTCGGGTTTGGTTGCCATAACTTCAAACAAGGTCTTTAAGATACTTCTCAGATCACTAGCATAATTTGTCTGCAGCTGGTCAGCAACACCTTAGGAATTTGAGAAAACAGGTGAAGCATTTCTATTACACCACCCTTTAAAAGAAGTATTTGCCTGTTGCTACCAGTAATGGCCTCATATTTATTTTTGAGGGGATCACTTGCTTGTGTTTGGAATGAAAACTGAACATCAAATTAAACTGATTTTCCATAATGGCCAAACTACATTCTGGCCTTTACACTACCTGTAATTTGATACATGTCTCCCTTGCCATTTGCAGGAAACGTGGAAAGATGCCTTTTGCAACAAAATCTAACTGCAGCAACAAATTTCTTCCTTTGAACACACAGGGCATCATCAAGGAAAAAGAAGTGCTTCAAAGTCAAACCTGTTGGATGCCCAAACTCCTCATCACTACAGGTCTAAGAAGTCTGCATCTGTGTTTCTGTAAGTTCCCACCCAGGTAACAGGTCTTTCTAGACCAGTGTGCAACTTAGGCCCCAAAACATTGTCTTCCCACCACTTCATCTCCAGTCCTCTACATAGCTCTGCCATAACTTTATGTGCACCAATAAACCCCAAGGATGAATAGTTTTTACATTCAGCACAAAAGGCTACTCTTATACCTGAGATACAGACAAAAAGACGGTGAATAAGGTCATTACTGCCATGAAATCTGGATCTGATCTTTTCTCGTGTGGCAATTTTAGCAGCCTGCAAAGCGAGCTGGATTTCTTCCTGATCGATGTCATCAGAAGAGCAAGAACTTGTCATTAAACTGCTGTTTGAGAAAAAAAAAAAAAACAAAAACAACAACATGTAAAGAAAAGTAATGTAAATCTTCACTCAGTTGTTCAGGATGTCCAGCAAATCCTAAAGGATTTATGACTCGGGCAAGAGTCTAGCAAACTGGAACTAATTGCTGTAAATTCTTGTTAAAGTTAATCAAAATGCAACCTATCACCACCACACATTTGATTTTCACTCTGTGGCATAGCTGGAAAAAACTTTCAAGCAGAAAATTATTTGTCTGTATTTTATTGCATTTTCCTTAGCTATTACAAAGTACTGTGCCATTTTTCACATTGACGACTTCTAAAAGCTCAGGACTGCAACCACAACTTCACCAAAAATCTGAAAGGGGAATATTAACCTAGAAATGAGAAGGTCAGTTCTGAAGTCAGCTTTGAAATTTATTAATGTGGAATTAATTTGAAAAAAAAAATTTCAAATTATGTAACCTTAAAATAGTGAGAACAGTCTAAATATAACCTTAGATAAAAAAATAGAATGAATGATAAAATACAATTTACACAGTAGAGAGGTAGATTAGTCCCCTTACACACCTAACTGTAGAAATTGAGGAAATGTCAAACTATTGGCTTGTCAACTCCAAAGAGATTAAAATTTGTTACTAAATGCCTACTATAAATTTACATTTCCTTTTAAAAGCCAGATGCACAGTTGCCAGCCATTTCTACCTCCCATCCCTTTACGGAGTGGAAGAGTGAAACAATCCGAGACCCAGGGAAGCTTTGGTGGGAATTCAGCCTCTTCAAATATCAGGAATTACCTGAACTATTTGTACATCAAGATTTTTTTTTTTTTTTTTGAAAAACGAAGTACACTTAAGGAAAATATATATGGAGATGATATAATTACATTGAAGTCCTAAGGATTCACTGTGTTGACTGAACATAACACGCCCTCTTACTCCACTGCATTCAGAGACAGACAGAACACTAAACCATTTTTCCCCACATACTGGAAAAAAATTAATCTCGGTGATTATTACAAATATAGAGTATATTACTTATAATCATGCTTTGTTTGTCCAAAACTCCAGCACTCTGTGCTCTGCAGAAAACTACTACGTCAAGGAAGTTACTTACTGCATAAATGGCACCCATAATGAAGGAAGTCATTTCTACCACATTCTAAGTTCAATATGCTTTTATTAGGTGCTGAAACTTTTACCACCTTGCAGATCCCCACCCCTATAGCAGTATGCATGAACAGTTATTGCAGGATAAGACACATAAGTAACATTTATAATTACACATAAGAAAATTTTATGGGATAGTTTTGAAATTCTACCTGTAGGCTATACAGGTAAACCTTTAAAGTTTAAAAATGAATTTACTAAGCCATACAATCTTACAAGACCTAGTAAAAACTGAAGTGAAAATAAATAAATACTGATATTTCTATCAATAACTAATCTCCAATGGAAAGTATGTAGCATGAGTACTTTAAGTGGCTTCCCATTCTTTTAGACAGAGTTAAGAGCAAGCTCGCAAGAGACTTACTTAGTTCATGCTATCTATTGCTATTAACAAATACAAATTATTGTAAAAAGGCATTAGATCTATGTTTACAGTTCCCTCAGCACCGTGACTGATAAGGTTTATTAAAGATACTAAGAAGCAAGTAAAAATTCTCAATCTCAATGTTTCCTTCGCTTTTCCATAGAGATTTTTTTTTTTAATGCATATATATATACATAAAATAATAGCAAGCCTGTCAGTGTGGAAAGGTCTGTGTTCAAGCCAATGAAAAGGTCACGTAAGAATGTGGCTTACAAAGGAGTAAACTGAAAAGCAGTAAGAGCCAGGAAGAGATTCCCGATTCACAATGGTATGCAGTTCAACAATCACCTATTTGCACAGAGCTCACATACACAAATAAAGGAGTTTGCCTGCTTTGTAA
The DNA here is from genome assembly GCF_015220075.1 of Falco rusticolus. Classification (NCBI taxonomy): domain Eukaryota; kingdom Metazoa; phylum Chordata; class Aves; order Falconiformes; family Falconidae; genus Falco; species Falco rusticolus. The sequence continues at coordinate 79,631,883 of NC_051187.1, read as the reverse complement.
CATGGCCAAATAAGGTCTACTTGTTTTGCCCTCATTTTAAAAAGAGTCAATCATACAGCGGTATATACATTCACACTACAAATTGTTCTCCAAGGCAAGCATGGACCTCATGACAGAGACAACTGCAGTCTGTGTGTGCAATTATATAACCCCAATACAATAGCCTCTTTGAAACTCCCAATTAGCAAAAACTTTAGCACAGGGAAAGTCAGGGTGCTGATTCAAGGACGACTCTTCCCTCCAAATCACAGTTGAAGAAATCTTTCGAAGTATGGTGTTAGGTGGGCACAGAACTGTGAAGAGTGCTTCTCAAGAATATAAGCTACTTAGTCCTTTTCAGTTTTGCAGAAAGGAAGAAAGGCTCACTCCACAATTTTGATCAAGCTCTGACCAATTTTAATAATGTTTGCCTTTCTGAGTCTCCTCCAACTGGGAGGAATGCAGTTTTACCTACTTCTTAATTCCTCCAAGGAATGGGGTTCCACCTATGTCTGTTGCAGTTCTGTGTTAGATCTTGTGGTGTGTCACTAAGAAGGGTCATATCACACCACAAGACTGGCTGGAACTTTTTTTGTCCTAAAAATCCCTAACATAGAGCACATATAACTTGCTCCAGCACTGTGGGGTAGAAGGTCAGCATCTACGCGCACTCACATTTATAACAATTTAATATGCAATCACATGTAAAGTACAATATCCATACACGAGATGTTCAGAAGAGGATTATTTTGTATTTGGGATTGCCTGCGACCCTGCAAAGAGAAAAAGGGAATGCTCCAGAATGATTTAAAACTGGACCTAGGAATCTCTACAGAGTTAGAAACAATTACTCTGCCTTTACCAACAGGACCAAGTGAGATTTAGACAAAAGCGATTCTCAAGGAATGACTATCTGTTCTTTAAATTATATTTTACTCTTTAAGAAGGTAGCCAAAAAATTAATATTGTAAAGGCAGTCAGAAATACTGTAAAAACTGAAAAGTTGCAATTGTTTCAGGTAAACAGCAGGAGAGAGAGCTTTTCTTATAACAGGGTATCCCAAACAGCAGTGATGGCATCTAAGCAAATATTGAATATTCTCATGATTTTTTAAATTGATGTTATAAAAAATAAACCTGAATTTTGACCCGAGTTAATCTTACCTTTTCTCCAAATTATTCTTTCACACAAGTTATTTTTTTAGTTCTATAAGAAATATCTTTCCTACTCAACTTATCTAACATGCCTCATTTGGCTCAAAACTCTCAGCTGACACCAGATGTGTAGAAGACATTTAATTAACATCAGACTACACTCAGATCTGGAATGCTTCATTCCAAATATATGCAGAATTAAGTATCACTGCAGAATACAAATAGCCACACTGCGTAGCTAGAGAAAAGTCCTCATTTTCTCAACTTTTTTGTTGAAGGGAACCCTGCATTACTCAAGGAATTAGGTTAAGAGAAAAAAAAAATAGGCATGGAAGTCCCCTTGTGAAGTGTTTATCATATATATAACGTTTATCATGCAATTATTTTTCATGCTGTAAAAACATAGCAAAGTTAACACATCTGAAGGTGATTATCAAAGGTTGATTCCAACAGTAAAACTTGCTTATACATTACGAAGGTACAGATACCCTTGGACAGATACAATGAATTAGCTTTTTACCTAATGGTAGCATTTATCTAGCAATTTTAAAATTACTCTCCATTTGTCATGTTAGAAGAGTAGCAAGACTCTTTCAACACTTCAAAGATATACCTCTAGAATGGTTGCCTCACCTCAAGGCTTGACTGTGAAATTTAGCCAAATATGTACAAACAAAAGTCAATAAGGTAACTGTACACAACATCGTCTTTCACCTGTGAAACCTATCTGCTTTACAGCTTTTACGTTCCAGAGGATACTTAGCCAGGTTAGCAGCAGTGTCCATGCATAACCGAAAACAGGACTGTGGAACAGGAAGGTCGTGACTGACATTTTCAGAAGTGGCCAGCCGTTTTATGTAACCATCTGATACCATAGGCTTTCCACTGTATTTGTTGGTCACTGACACTATCCAAAAACAGTAAAGCAACAAAGTCTAAGATGGAGCAACCAAAGTAAATTGATTCAAAGCTGGTCCAAAATTAAATATTTTACATTTGTGCTCAAAAAATATTCAATACCAGCAGAAATCTGTGAGTACTCATAGATGTTTCTTTCCAAATTTGTCTAGAAGTGTTTGGTTGATTAGACCTCAAATCTGCTCTAAACTGAATGCAGAATGCACAAGATTATCAAAGAATTTCTCATTACTCACAAAACCCCCGTCTCAGAGTATCTTAAGTATGCATTAAATATACAGCAGTGGCAGATAAAAAGAATTTAAAAGGTCATTGTATCAAATATAAGAAATACAAATCAACTGAATTATGTTTTAAAAAGAATCATAAAAAAAACCTTTAAGTGGTTTGGCTTTGTTTCTTTGCCTTTAGAAATCCTATACCAAAAGCACTAGCTGGTCACTGCTTGCAAAGGAGAAAACCCAACACACCTATTCTACTATGTATGATGCAATTATGTCACCAAATTTAAGAGGAAAGTAAGACCACCCTCTAAGGCTCTGATTTCAGGCAAGGTCTTTGCAACTGATTTTCATGTATGGATTTCAGAAGATTGTCAGTGGTGCCTTTAAACCAAGAGGGCTCAAGTTCCAGCAAGACAAACTCATCCCAACTAAGACTAAGAGCAAAAAACTTGAAGTTCTATGAACACCACTACAAACATGTACTAGGAAAGTGTTAAACGGCATAAGGATAGTCTCTGAATTATGCATTATGTTCTACAAATACCTGTAACATTAGTGATTCCTATTCACTTGACATCTCCAGCAAACAAAAGCACATGCAGAAGTAGGACACAACTATTTGCAACAAAACAGGTAACACCTTCCTGGTGCAGCGTGAGTTCAAAGCTTGGGAATCCATTTCTATAGTGAATTCAAAAGTCCATGTACTAAATGGTACTATTCTGATGCAGACGTTTACCCACTTCCAGAGGGATGCATTCACAGACAAAATTGCTCTTTAGGAAGATTTCATACAAGCTATATAGTAGCATGTGAGACCCCTTCTACAGCAGGGAAAAATGTGAAAAATTTGCAGAAAGTTTTCTAAGATTTCACACATTCCTATTTACATAGAAAGACACTGCAATGATAAACCACGCTGAAAGTTTTTACAAAGGGACAGCAGTCCAATTCTTAAATATCAATTATAGTTCATTAAAAATCTGATGAGACACTGGCCTCAAATTATAACACAGTGCAGTTAGTTCCTTGGATATAAATGACATGAATTCATTTGCACTAATTGGCCTTAATGAATCTCTCACGTCCATTACTTAAAATGTCACACATTTTGACTAAGATAAACATATATACATGTATAGCTACACCATATTCCTGGATGTCCCTACACATATATATGTATGTATGTTTTGAGTAGTCTAGTTCTTAATATATTTCTCAAAAAACATTATCATGAGTTTCCTGGCTTTTTTTTTGTTCCCACAGAATTTAGCAAAATGGCCACCTTATGCTCTGTGTACAGTATCAATAACATATGCTTTTATCTGACCTGTGATATTTAAAGTTTTCTCTCCTATTTGATTTTTTTTCATACTTCAAGTAAATAAAAAAATCTAAAAAACTTACCCCAAAACTTCTGCATGCAAATCTATGTTATGGTCTGCACACAATTTCTGTAACTACTTCAGTAGCTGGTACAGTTGTCCCACTGATATTTGTGTAGGCTTTAACTGGAAATCTTACCACTAACCTGTCAACTTGTCTTTCCCAAGCTATTACTTTTATACGTCTCAAGGCTACAGTCAACTCGGGGTTCCAATATGTAAAAAAAACAAAACCAAAAGAACAAAAAACTACTCCAAAGGCCATGTAAAGGATCAGACACAATGGCTGGGGAAAGACAACTACATGCGAAATGACAACAGGAAAATGAGGGGTTTGAGCAATAGAACTGTACCTCCATGTCAGTAAAGAAAAATAAAAATATATGCTTCCTCTCCTGCTTTTTGCAGTACCTCTGGTGTTCCTTTTTGGATACTCTCACAAGGAACACTATAAACTGCAGGTTACACCCCCTTCTAACATGTACTAGTTTTGATACAGTGGGGAGGAAAACTACAAGATTAATGGTGTCTTACAATTATTGTAAATTAAGGGGATGGTGACACAATTTTAGAGTATTTTAAACCAAATCAAGTTCTTATTATTAGGGTAATAGGATATAGTTATTTAGCTAAGGACTATATTTTAAGGAACGACCCCAGAAGCTACATTTAAAGCAAACTAAAAAAAGGTTTAATTCAGAACTACATTTCTTGACTTTTTAACCCTAATATTTTGTTAAGTCAAGAGGGTTTTAAAATGTAATCCCTTAGGTATTTTCTCTCTATTTTAAAAGAAAAGGTTAAAGAGGGGGAAAAAAACCACAAAAACCCGACCAACCCACCCTTAAAGTGTTCTCAAAGCTTCAGAACTTTGTCTTGAAAAACACAAGAAAATAATACAACTGCGTGCAAATCCATCTATCAGGAATAATCTAGCTAGGCACCACCAGAAGCAGCAGACTTGAGTAGACTACGATATTGTATTTGTAGTATTACCAAATTATTATTATCAAAGCCCAGCTCCATACATAGTACAACATGGGCTAGAAGCCCCATCTGCTGTCAACCTTTTGAATTCCTCAGTAGGGGGATTTACTTTTCATACACTGCAAGACTTGCAGAAGCCCCTTCTTAGCTTCTTTTGCCCCACTAGAGATGTGCAATCTGACATTGCCTGCTTAAAACAAGAAATTTGGCTAGTGGGATTAGCCATGTATTCTAAGTGATATCTTCAGTCAGAAAAAAACCCTGAGCACGAGACTACTGAATATGAAATCAACAGCAATAACTTCTGCTCCACACCCTGGCAGCTTCTGCAGCTGCCCACTCTGCTGGAAGAACATCTTGAATCCTTCCTCAACTCTACAAACCTCAAACTGAAGAACATTCTTGTGGTACTTACCACGCTGGACTTCTCAAAAAAATACAGCTGTTAAAATAGCATCTTGCTGAACAGATCCTCCATAACAAACTCTACCAAGACAACTGGCTTACTCAAACTCATTAGCACTCTGCCCTGGGTTTTCAGAATGCAAAGATACTGTATTCCAAATCGGAATTAAAGTAAACAACATTGCCAGTGCAGGATTTAGCAGCTTTAACAGTGCTCTGTCCCAGACAGCTTTTTTGTTCTTTATAGATAATATTTCTGTAAGAGTGCATACAAACAAACAACTTAAGAACATTAATAATCAACAGGGCTGCCTTCTAAACATCAAAATTTATGTCAGATACTTACAAGTACAAGGTACTACATTTACTGTTTTTCTTAAAATTTAAACCAAAAAGGGATAAAACCTGCAAGATAAATATATGGTAGAAGTCAAGAAACAACAGAACTGAAAATACGAGTTAGAATATCGCTTAGGTTCTACTAAGATTTTCTCAATTCCACCACGACTTCTTTTTCCTGACACTTCCTTGTAATCAAACATGGATTATAAGCTTTCAAATGGTCACTCACACTGCAAAAGGACAAATATGAGATTAGAGCACAGAAATGTTTAAACTTCAAAAAATATCCAGTGGTAGAAAAACTGAAAGTGAAAACCAGAAATAGTATAGCACATATGAAAAAATGGTATGTAATATCAGCTCTGGTATCTTATACAGGGATAGCAACACATCAGTCCCAGCTTTTATGCCTTATCCAGAACTTGATGCAGGATAGACAGAACCTGAATACCTGATGCCAGATACAAACACTTTCCAAGGGTAAAGAGTCCTTTCATATCTCTTCATCAACATCCTCTGCAATATGCAAGCAACTGTTCTGTATGGCATAGCAAAAAGTGAATTAATTTAGCATCCAATTCCAGCAGACACTCTCTTGAGGTGCAAATCCTGTGCGTGGCAGAAATGGAGATGGACAAGCAGCACTGAGAAACATTTTCCAGCAAGAGGAACTCTGAGAGATGGGAAACTTATTAGCACAATGTTTTCATATTGCCTCCATCAGTTTCCTCAAAAAATACAAAACCAGCTGAAGCATTAAAGCATCCTAGGGTCTAGGAGAATCCCATTGGAATACGGTATCCAGCTGTGGGAGTCAAAGCTAAAATAAACTAATTAAAGTATTAGGTGGAACCTTAATATTTTAATTAGAGAAGAAAGCTTTCTCTTAATTTTTCACCTTCGATGCCACTGTAAGTATGAGGAATTCCTCTTTCTTCCTCCAATAAAATTGTGCTTTTACAATGTATTTTGGTTTTAGGTATTGCCAAAAATTCTGCAAAAACTGCAGTTACTGTAGTGATTTGAGTTAATCACACACAAATGCAAAACTCCCAAACATGCTATTCTAATGATTTTTTTTTTTTGGTTTAAAAAAACCAATCTGTAAAATAAAATCTTATTTCTGAAAGCTAGTAATTTTAGTTCTGTTAGTACCACAGGGAACACCAAGTGACAGTCAACAACTGATTTTTACATATCAAATTAACACAATTATAAATGTCGCCACATCACCGAACCCAAAAATTAAAAGTGAGCTATGCAGAAACAAGAACAAACCATTATTATCACTTCATGTATTATTATCACTTCATGTCAGTCTCCAGCCACAAGATATGCTTGATATGCCAGCTGGAATACAGTCCCCAAATGGCAAATTTTGGGGTGTCTACCAATTTTGCTAAAACAGACTTATTGTTTCTGCCACCAATGCTAGTCAGCGTAAAAATATTGCCCTATTTCACTTGTTTAACACAGAGAACAAAGTATTTCATACTTAATTTACTTCAACCATATCACACATTTTAACACCTCTAAATACGAAGTTTATAATTTTAATTGGAAAAGGCCAAAGAACTTAGAACAACTGAATTTTCACTCTCCCACTGTAACAAGCACTTGTTAACAATTAGTTCACACAAGGTACCTAGGTTATTCCTTAAGAAAATAAAATCTGCATCAATTATATATTACTGAAGACGAAGATACACATATAATATACCCAAAAATACTTTGTGGAATTTCCTAAAAAGAAACTATAGCTTTGAATGCTGCACCATTTGGAGAATTGATTTTTTTGTGTGTGTGTCTTGCAGGGCAAAGACCACAATAGGCATGAAACACAGCAAAAAGATTTCTGGCAGTGAAAAACTAGAGACATCTGCTTCAGTCACGTATGCCTTGCTGACTAAAATCATAAGCAAAAGCTGACCGACCTCATCAGTGCTACTTTTTTGTTTTGTTGGTACTGCTCAGCTGGCTGTTGGGGCAAGGGATTTAGCAGCAAAGCAAGAAGACTGTACACAGCAGCCTGTTTATGACTGTATTAATATGCATATTAGTTGCCCTTACACTACTTGAGTACAAAACAGCAAAGACTCTGTTTTGTAGAGTCTGTACAAAACAGCACAGACTCACAGTGCCTAAAACATACAGGCTGCAGTTCAAAATGATTAGCCAGGAGAAGTGTCTATACTGGAAGTAATTCTGATTTGCTCAAGGTATAAAATCCCTTCTCTTCCCACAACTTTTGTCACTGAGCTCTTTATTTCCACGATTCCAATAAGGTTCACATAAAGCCATTACCACCAGCCCTTTTCTGGTTATGAGAAGTCTTTCCATGAAAAAGAGGTCTACAGAAAAAAAAAGGGAAATAAAATCTACAGTAACTTATTGATCAAAACAAAGATGACTGTACCAAACATTAATGCAGAATTAATTCATCATTTTGCACAGCTTAAATATAACCCGATCAAGTTAACAATGGTAAAACTGCAAGACAGGAGATCTCGAGACATGGCTGACCAGGTAGACTGTGAAACATCAGTTAAAATACATTGTTAACTTATTTGTTGTCCTCCACACTATAATCTACAAGATCCCTAAAGTGGTTGTGATCTCTTTGTTAAAACCCATGGGCATGTAATTTTTGCTGTAGCTTTGATAGCACAGCTCTGGACCACGAGTTGAAAGAACTGCACTATCCTAGTATAATACACAGTCCTAGGAAAAGATCAAGTTATTTTTCCTTCCTGCACCCTCTTGGAGGTACTGATTCCTACTGATGAAAAAGCCTAGCATAAAACCTAGTTTAGTACGTAACTGTCCACCCATAAGAACTTCACTTAAGTCTGTGAGAAGGGCAGGAAGCAGGCTCACAGGCTGCCCTCAGAGTTTCACATCTATGGGTTTTACTCACACTGGAAGCCTCTCACAAGTGGGGGACCCCCAGGGATCAACTGGGCCTCACACTCTCCAATGTCTCCCTAAATGACCTGGGTGACGGGATTGAGAGCACCATCACCAAGTCTGCTGACACCACACGGGGTGGTGAGGTGGATGCATCAGAGGGAAAGCCGTCTTACCGAGAGCCCTGGACAGGCCGGAGCAGCGGGCCAGCGAGAACAGGACAGAGTTTAGCAGAGACGAGCGCAAGGTCCCACACAGGGGACGACACAACCAAAGGGCCCGGTACGGGCTGGGATCTGCATGGGTGGGGAGCGGCCTTGCCGAGAGGGACCTGCGGGTCCCGGTGGGCAGCGAGCTGAACAGGAGTCAGCAGTGCGCCGCTGCAGCGGCAAAGGCAAATGGGCTGCAGGGACATTGCTAGCGGAGATAAGAGTTGCGATCGTCCCGATCTACCAAGCGCGTGTCGGGCCACACCTGAAGTACTCCTGTGTCCAGTTCAGGCCTCCACAACCCACGAGAAGACACAGACAGAGTGGACAGGCTCCAAAGGAGGGACACAAAGATCACCAGAGGCTGTAGGATGTGCTCTATGAGGAAAGGCTCAAGGAGTTTGGTCCTTCCTCCTCGGAGGACAGAAGGCTCGGGGGAACCCCATCACAGTTTTCCAGTACTTAAAAGGTGGCTACAAAAAGAATGGAGGCTCTTTCTTCACAAGGAGGCCCACGGAGAGGACAAGGGGCAACCGATACAAGTTGCACCAGGAGAAGTTTCACCTTGATATAAGACAGAATTTTTTTTACGCTGAGAATCAATCACTGGAACGACCTCCCCAGGAACTTGGTAGAGTCCCCATCAGCTGGAGTTCTTCAAGAAGCAGCGGCACAGGGTGTTAGATAATCCCATCTAGGCTCCCCTTCCCCCAACAGGTTGGGCCAGATGATCTTTTCAGGTCTTTTCCAACCTGGACTATTCTGATTCCATGAACTGACTGACAAGGTAGCTTCAAACAAATTCCTGTGAAACAACCTCTATTTTTGAAGCAGGTAATCAAAATTTCATCTCATCTATACACTAAGGTAACATTCCCTGCCTTGTTTCACACGCGTTTACACTAACAGGGACATAATCAAAATAAGAAATAAGGTAAGCAATATCCTTCAGATATATCCAACCAGTACACGACCCTGGGCTCTGTCCACATGTACATGAACACAGATATTCTAACAAAAATAACTAGATAAATACCCCATCCTAATTGCTGGCAGAGTCTTGCTGTTTTGGCATAGACTAGAGTCACAAAACATTGCAGATAACTCCTTTCACAGACTGTAAATAACAGGCTAAAACTTCACCACCAATTTTTGTAAACGGCTAAAATAGCAGAAAAATACTCCACAAAACACCAATATTTAAGGCACAATGACATGTCTAGTGACCAAGGAAGGCATCTATTGTATCATTAAGACTAGTTTAAGAATTTACTGTTTATATTTAAAGCTGTCATTTATCGGCTCATTGTAACCTTAAAATGAAGGAGTAGGCTTTACCACATACCCTAGGCAAGCAAACGCTTGAATACAGATTCAGCAGTTATTTCTTCCTCCCTTGCACTGTCTTACACCAAAAACTCCAAAGAGGCTTGAAATCAACTAATTATAACTACATTGTTCTTTGGTTGTGTCACTTACTTTCCCCTTGTCATTCCCAGAACAACTTCTCTTGCCATATTCCAGATCCAGTCTTTCAAAGAACTTAGGCTTGTTCTTGGCTTTAAGCATATCAAGTCATCTCATTCTGTTAGCATATGAATAGCCCTCATTTAGGTTTCTACTCAAATTAATGGCTTTATCAGGATCTTGACCAATAGTTCATATGCATGTTGAAAGCTGAAAAATTCCTGCAATTTATTTTTTAAAACTACTGATTTTACTGCTTCCAACATTGAAATGGCTAAGATTCCAGCGGTGTATTTTATTAGCTGCCTATTTACAGTTCACTAAGTTATAGGTATATTAAAAATGGTTCTAAAAACTGAATTCATGAAAAGAAACCATTAAAGTAATACTGCATGGATTGTTTCCTGGAGCCAATATAAACAATGGACTAATTGCCACTTCCCTGCTGTAACTACAAACATCTAATTTTCACTCAGGCCAGCAGTATTATTCCACAATCACACCAATGTAAAAAACCCCTTCTTTATACTCTTCTGAGTCTGCACAAAACCACAGTTTCTCTGAAACTTTCAAAAATACATGGAATACATTTATTCCTTACCAAGAAAGCTGACTACTGACATGGGCATCTCAAGTCTGGATACTGCTTAACAAACGTCTTGCAAAAAAACACTTTCCAAACTGAGCTGAACATCTAACTTCTTGACCATCAGGCCTCTGCGACTAGAAAGAGGAACTTTCTACACAGATCAGGTACCAGTGAAATAGTTAACCCTTCCTTGGCAAAACCATTTGAGAAGCCCCCTTTACCTTTTATTTTTTCTCCAATTTTGCTCAAGGTTTCTAGAGCACAAGTTTGAAAATGTTTTTCTAATTACTCTGTGAGCACAGTTAGTAATAAAAGTATGTAACCATAGTCCCCATTTAAGATTGAAAAATCTTTGGCCCATATGCATTTCAACAAATGACACGCTTAACCAAGGTTTCCACTTTTCTCCATTGATTCAACAGGGAACCCTTCAGCAACAAACCTCTTCATGTAAGTATATCAGTTTGGTGCCTAAAACTAGGTGCAATTAATACAGCTCAAAAAATTACACAGCACTGGTTGATGATGGAAAATGTCTAAGGCAGTAAATCACAGGCTGATTTGAAGCAGCTGCCTTTAACAGGTCCCAAATGGTTCCTACAATCCTAACAGCCTTTTCCTCCCGATAAAAACCAAAAAGGCAAACAACGACCCATGAGCTGAACAGGGCTCCAGAATCTGAGTGGAAATTTGCTCCCTGATTCTCTATTTGGAAAACAATAAATGTATACATATATAGAGCTCCATATACACAATACTTCATTGTTTCAAATCCATTCTATACTCTAGTATACACTAGTAGTTCACTCAACACACTGTGCTACTCTGGCTAAGCTGGTTTTGCTACCAGAACCAAGTTGTTTCAAGGCACTTGGGTATTTCCACAACATGCTGCACTCTAACAACATGACTGTCAGCCTCAGCACTGATTATTTAACAGCACAAACAAGTTGTTTATAATCCACAGGAGGCTGTAAGGCCAAATAAATGCATTTCAAGAATTCTATGGTTAGCTCATTTTTTCAGATAAAATAACAAATGCTACACTTAAATTTCTAATTGCTGTTAAGTGAAAACAGCAAGAAAATAAGTTAATAAAAATGACATATTTCAGAGGAAAAACAATCATAAAAGAATTTAGGTATTTTGGATATGCATATGACATCAGGGACAACTTAGTTATTTCTGAAAATAATATTTCGGAGAGTTTGTCTTTTCAAGGAATACACTTGCTGTAGTATTTGTATGTTGTATGATACAGCTCTAGATAACTTTTCAATAGCCAAATAAAACTCTTCAGATAATAAAGATAAAATCTTTAAAATAAAAGATAAAAGATCAGGGGAGTCCTTTAAAAATAACTTATTCTAAAATGTTATACAAATAGATGTACTAAATATTACATTTTTATGCACACAGATCTAGGAACATATTAATATGAAGCAGCTGGACTTCTGAGCTTTTTTTTCCCCCTTCTTTTATTTTATTAAGCTGTTGAAAGGAGTTCATAGACTTCTTTTAAACTAAGTATTTCAAAAGGGGAGATGTATTGGCCAAGCAGGCACTTATCTATTTATTGGAGCATAGACTACAACAGCTAGATCTCTAGTAATACCAATCAGATACAGAAAAATAGGCAACTTGGACTTCTCGCATGACACACAAGGATGATACAAAGCTGTAGTTCAGTGCACAAGAGCAAAAATGTGCGTGTACGAATACTGCCTTATAAATCAAACAATGTAAAACAAAATTTGAAAAAAGGGAAAAGACAGATCTAATTTAGCTAAGCATCAATACAGTGGCAACTACGACACCAATATACAACAGCAGTACCGTAAGGCCTTGAGAAGAGGTGGTGTACCTAATGAAGACTTACTTACTCTTATTGCTCCAGCTGTTCCTGAAGATAAACTGAGGTTTTCTACCGTCCATTCAGACAGCCCTGTGTGAAACAGTCTTTGATGTATGCAGCATTTAGAAGACTGCAACTGTTGCATGCAGGTATATTAAGTTTTGTTTCAAGAACCATCAAGAGGAAATATATTTAAAAATTAAAACAATGAAAAACAGTTTTAGTTTTATCTTTCTGTCCTTCTTATAAAAATATGAAACAAAAAACCTGAGCCCAAAGATTGGCACATCCTAAAAATATACATATATGTACTATTTCCTCTAACACTATTGGAAAAAATATTTTACCCTCTCTTTCTATCCCCAAACCTAGACAAATTTTGGAATTCCTGAAGTGCTGGGAAGAGATAAACAGATGAAAAAAGGAGAACAAGCGGCAGTGGAAGATCTACTTTGACTGATATAGTGGTCTTTCAGTCTGCCTGTACCACAGTAAAAATGTTATTGCATACAACGTATGCAGTATATCACATACATGCATGTTATGCAAATACTGAAAAAAGCAAGTAACTCATACTTCTGTTTTAGTTACATTTTTCTGCCCTAAACTTTATTGCTCTATTATTCTCCTTAAGTGCTCTGAACAAAAGTAAACTTAAAACTCTCGCGCAGTTTCAGAAGATGAGAATATAAACTAGTGTGCTTACCCGTTTTGGCCAACACCACTGTGGAAGTTAAATTACTGTTAACTGGAACGTTCCCCTTATTTTACTATGAGAAACAAAATGGAAAATCCATGTTTTCTAGAAAAAATCAAAACCTACTTAAGGCAAACATTTGGTACTTTCCAACCTAAAACCTGAAGTGTCTCTTAAGACATGCTGTATAGAGAAATAAAAGGGAGATCATGGACATATATGAATCCATTGCTTTATGCATTCAAACTTTTCTGTAAGTAGTTGTCTCAGTTGCCACAGCACTGAAGAAAACTGCTAGGAAAAAAAAGCACCTGCTGTTCAAAGGAAGAATACTTAGAAGTGTTGCTGTCACTTGATTGTTAATTCAATGAAAATTTTTAACCAAACATAACCCAATACCATCTGTCAAATCTGACTGAAGTGATGTTATTACCTCAGAGCGTATATGCTGGAGAGACTACATGTAGTGACAGAAACACTCTCATAGTCACTGCTGGAGATGGAGCTGAGGGGGGAATCACGTAAGCCATCCTGAGAACTGAAAAAACATACGGAAACAAAATGAACTGCTGAAGCGAACAAAGGTAAAAAACAGCACTGTGTAACTCATGGCTTGTTATGGATTATACAGAAATAAAGAGTAAATTGGCAGTTGTATTTTTGATCTTCAGAAAATGATACAAACCTATCCTGTTTTCTTCTGAAAAGCACAGACAATTTGGCAAAGTCAGTGGGCACAGATCTTACAAAAATCTTCGGTTTAGTTCATGCCATACAGTTAAAACATTCAGGAAAGAACCAAGGACCCTACATTTTCATAGGGTATAGAGGGAATAGTGTACTCATGCTGCTAAATATGGTTTAACATTATAAGACAGACATAAAACTGAAATTTCATAAAGTCACTGGTGTTTAAGGCCAAGACACCCGAAACAATAAGCTTCAAGAACTTCTGAAATATTGTGTAAAGTTTGACCTATGTTTCCTTCCAATGGGAATGAAATAGTCTCAGAAAGCAAAAAGCTGACTTTTCAGTGAAGGAAATAAAGATAATACACCTAACCCTATCCTTAAATTTACTCGGTCCCTACATGTGTACCTCAAATTTTGTGATTTAAACCAACAGATAAGCAGGAAGGAGCAGTCCCATGGCAAACTACTGACACTTCGTTAGAATAAATCCTCTAGCCGCTAAGTAAAAATATATGAATGGTTTAAATAAATGGCACACAACTTCTCTGGTATCCCTGAGCTAATGAAAAGCCTTTAAATAACACGTCATTTTAGATCTTACATCACATCAACATAAACTTGGATTAGAAGATTAAAAGTGGTTTCATAAGCCCTACAGAACTACCTTGGAAAAAACAATTTTTTGTTTCAGTAAAAATTTACTGCTAAGCTACTGGAAATTCCACAAGCTGAAAAAAAATTATACTAGGTAAGAAAATGCATGATCTTGAGCGGAGATATCTAAGTTGTATTGCTTCTAGGCAGTGCAGAAGAATCATTTGAGCCTGCTGAACTGAAATGTTCAGTCAACAGAAATCTTTAGACAATACACAGAGAAACCGAAGAAGTAACTTTAGTTAAAAAAGGTGTAGTTATATAGGTCAGGATTATTTAACCTTCATTCTGCACAATAACTATCAGATTGTTTAATGCTCTTTTGATTCGTAGACATACGCAGGGTCCATCTCCAAACCAGCTACATTCCAAATTATTTTCTTCTACCAACTAGAAGTCTCGAAGAATGCTTAAGGGGAATACTTCAAAGCAGTATACAGAAGGTATGTGCTCTAATCCCACTAAAAATAATAGGATTTGCTTGCATACCTCCCACTAATCACTTGGAAAATGTACCCCTTCATGTTCCTCATTTCTGAATGCCAATTCGAAAATAAATCCCAAGTGTACTACGCTTTAGTTGAAAGGAGAGCCATAACAACTGGAAAATAATTTTATCAGACTTGAACAAAAATCTATTTAACTTTCATTCATTTTATGTAATTTCCCTTGCTAATTCTGCTCATTATGAGAAGATATATGCATTTAAACAAAGGCTTACTCTTTTATAGCTCATCATCTTTACCCATCCAATCTTACAATATGGTCATGCTTCTAGTATGTACTTCTATCTGTTTTATAGCAGCTAAATGATATTTAAAAACATTAGCATGTGATTTCATAGCATGATTGAACAGGTGTGGTGGTGTGATCCCCCCACCCCTTTTAGGCTTAAGCAATAGCCACCAGTGGCAGTCGCAGTGGCTGCACCCAGCTCAAACAATAGCTAAGGGCCATAAGTCTTGCTCAACAGCTGAGGGCTAGCTGAGCATGCGCCAACTGAAATACAGCTGGTACGCAAACATGGCTGTTAAGTCAATCACCTTATTTCATAAACAGAGGACAGCCTGGAGCCCATTGAGCTCTCCTGCACAGCAGTGGCTCCATGCCAGGATCTTCCCTTGACTAGGGATGCCTCTCAAGGTTACTCCTCAAGGCTGAGTCTGATACTCTGTGAGCTGGGAATAAGCGTGCTGAAACTTTGAGATCTTAGCTAAGTGATAAAAAGGGTTGATTGAACATACATAATCCTTTAGACATCAACTGTTGATCAAGCCTGGAACTAAGTCTGGATCCAGCCACACCTAGACTGCTCTCTAGGAAGCAGATAAGAACCTTAGGGGTCCTCTCAACCTCATGACTCAATGGGAGGGTCTCCCCAACAGTTTTGTCTGACCCAGTCCTCTGTGCAGTAAATACTCAAGTGTACCTTGCCATACAATCTTGTTAAACCACTGTCGCATTTACTGTTGAAGTTCAACTCACTGGCTTCTATCAATAAAACATACTGTTGCTTCTCTCTTGCAAGTGCATCACTTTATGTAACAGCAGGACAAGCTGTCTTACCAAGGTGAAATGTATTGTTCAGAATAAAGTAATCTTTGTACAGCAGGACCAGGAAACAAGAAAAACTAGCAAACTCAGCACCTTCTTTTACCCTTCTCTCACCTCCCCACCCATTTCCAGGTTTTTCCAGTGTAACAATCCTGTCAGCTGATTTAGGTAGTAAAAGTTTTTCTGAAAGATGTCAGGTTTGCTGTCTTTCAGTGCTTTCTGCAGAGCTCTGCCTGATATATTTGAAATCCAGTCAAAATATGTGTTACCAACAGCACATGAAACAAAATTATGAAACTACTTAAAAACTTAAATTCAACTTTCTTAGGTTCTGGTTTTCTAGATTGTTTGTTTTGTTTTAAATAATTTGAGGTTTTCAGCTCTTATACACAACACAAAGGGCTATCACTTTTGATAAGAACTCAAAGATCTCATACATTTTTTGAGAGTTAAATGCTCTAGGCTAAAACATAAACCAACAAACCATAACCCTAAGTACCATCTCTCTATTAAGAGCAGTTATTATTTATTGTCAAACATTGTCCTAGAGTCACGAAACCACTTTCTATCCTGAGCTAACTTTGTGGAGTGGACAGTCCAAGCCAGAAGGCAAAATAACAACGGTGGCACAGAGTGCTGGACCCTTGATAGTAAACCTGATGAGTAACTTCTGAACACAATGGTACACAACCAGCTTACATTATCAATGATCTCAGTGGTACTTCTATTTTCATCTTCACAGATGGCCTCTGACCAGCTTACAAGCCTCATCTCAAACCTCTTCCCCATGCTACTTTTCCCCTCATTTGAATCCTCTCTCACCTCTAACCAGTCACTATCTGCATAACTTCCTCTCATCAGCTCCACCATCTCATCTCATTTTAAGCCTTGTCTTAACACGGTGTGCCATTCTAAACTGCATCATAAATGCCTTCATTTTCCACGACTCCATCTTTTACTTGGTGCCCAAACCTGGCCATGCTGAGCTGTCTGCTGATTTCAGGATTAGATAACCATCTGGTCAGTCATCATTTGGCAATGTAAACTGCTTGGACACACTAGACACAAACCATGCTCACAAAAGTTAGTTTATTGTAATAAACGATGTGTAGATTAGACAATCACAATGTGTAAACATTTTTCTCACTCCTGTGTACCAATACATATCATATTTTTGAACCAGAAATAACATATATTATTTACAATGTTTATTTCTGGTTAATATTCAAGCTGTAACTCTTCAGATAAGAAATTCTGTGTTTATTTAGTACCAAGAAATAGGAATGCAATAATGATAACTGTTATATACCTTCTCAGTGATGTACTAAATAGCTTCTTAAAAAAACATAACAAAAAAAGACTCCTGACATACTCATGGCATTCCTTCTCAGTACACGCAGACTACTAAACTCTTTGTAGAATTTCTTCTCATTAGTGTCTGCCCGAAGATTCTTCTCTGCTTTTCTAAGATGCTGGTACTTCCTGAGCTGAATTGCCCTGCTTTCCCCAACTCTCGATTCCTGTTATCAGCTGATGGCTTAGCATGCATGTTCATTAGCACAATTATAAGAAGAGAAGGCACAAGCATATAGACACATTCTATAGCTGATAGTAGCTAAACCTTTCTTCCCACACCAGCCCACAGGCAATCTGAACTTCACCACATCTCATGCTCATTTGAAATTAATGCAGTGTTGTATTGGGGTTCATAGGACTGTTTAAGCTGTCTAAGGTGGCAAAAGTTTGTTTCATTTGTGAGGTCTTAAATGCCTACAGTGATATTTTAAAAATTACATTCTAGCATGGGATAAAATCATTATCCATGCTCACCAAAATAGAATTCTTCAGCACTTCTGATAAAAGCAGAGGACAAAAATTTGAGGCAACACAAGCAAAGTGACACAGGGTGATGTGGCTGCCACTCTTCATGGAATACTGGCAGACTGAACTAACGACCATTTAATTAAAGCTGTTGGCCATTTTTGTGTAACTATTGAAATGAAAACAAACTGAAAGCCACCTTTATCCTGGCTTGTGAGCTCTTTTCCACTGGAAATGTGTTTCTAGCCCCTCACATGTAATTAAACCTCCGGCTGTTTCAGGGGATGGTTTCTTTATGAATGTTACTACTTGCGTTACACTTTCATTCCATGTTACATTAATTAATATGGCACAGACTTTCTCTGTCTCACTGAAGGAGAGCAAACTCTAAAGCCTCATGCGTTAGCTACACTGAATCCACTCAAGTAAGTGGCTTTTAAAACTGTTTTACCTACTATATTAATTTCAGGAATCTCTATATTAAGAGTTAATGCAGTTCATTGCTGCTGCAGTGGATGTATGGACCTAGTAAAAGGGAAGCTGATATACAACAGACACCTTTTATTTGCATGGGCTTTGTAACAGCACTTAGGTGATCAGATACCGCACAAAATCAGCATTCTACAGACAAGGTCAAACACTGCCACTATAAATTTGAGACTTGTATTGTTAAGAAGAAGGGAAAGTGGGACTGAAAAAAATATTTTATACTGAATCTGAATTTGGCCAGTTACACAACAAAAAGAAACAGAATACTAGAAGGGGAACAGAGAAATTTTAATCAACAGCTAGCTAAAGGATTGCTTAAGGGAAGTTTTGCAGTTGAAAGGCTGATATTTTGTTCCCAATCAACTCTTTCCTACTTGCTGATGAGAAGTTTTCTTAGTCCTGAATAGCTAGTTAAAAGAGTAATCAGTACAAGACACTAAGCAGACATGTTTTTGTTTATGTGAACATGCACAGCTGTCCATTAATTTCTATGGAAAAGGCAACTTTGCAATGTAAAAAGCACACACACTTTAAGTTTTACTGTGATGAGAATATTATAGGGAAAGCATGAACTCAAGACATTTAATGAAGTTAATTTGCATTGCAATATCAATTAATCTAGTTCAGATAAAGGAGCACTTGTAGAATCAAATGCTATAAACTAAAAGACAAGCTAGAAAGGTAATGTGCGTGTGTGTGTTTTATAAATGTAAATGCTAGCCACCCCAGAAATACAAATGTTTTTCCATGCCTTTATAAAGGTGGAATGACTTATGTTAAAGTTGCTGTACTGAGAATGTGCACATACATTACACGTTGCTAAGGAGTGAATAAAATACAGCCAGAAGAGGCAAAATTAGAAACCAAATGTATAAAACAGGTATTCATCTTTTTACAAAGTCATTCTAATATGCTGAGGAAATATAAATTTAAGTATTTCACAGTATATACTATCGTAACATATAACTAAACAATATATACAATTTTAGACTACAGAATTGCAACGCTAAGAAATGGGACAACTTGAATACCAAGCTGGAGAAGAAAAAAAATATTTATCTTGTTCTAGAATTGCAACACAGATCAGCAAACAGCAAAACACGCTTTTCAAGCATGCCTTATTCCTCCTCCTCAAAAAACAAAAGCATATGGTGAAATCTTCTATTTTTTAAGCCCCCACAAATAAATGTGAACAGCACCAGCACCTAACAGACAACGGACACAGGTAGAGCTTGCAGAAAGTAAGAAGGTAAGAAGTTCTCTTTGCTACCAGTTTCAGCTCCTTTTACCAGTTCTCAGGTGCATTGTAAAAGGCTTCATCAAGAATACATTCAACAAACAGATAAAGAGCAAAAAAAAAAGTATAGTTTAAGCTAGACATAATAGATCTGCAGTGGAAAGGAGAGAAACTATATTTAAACCCCCTTTTTCTTTATCAGAACTGCTTTAAGGTCAATATGAAGATAAACAAACATACAAAAGAACCAGTTATTTAAGACTACAATGTGAAAACAATAGCATTGCATGACAATATGAAACAAAGTGCCAAACTTCATAAAACATGTAGAAGAATCAGCAGTTTTACAAGGACTCTTCAACTCTGGAAAGAACAAAAAGCCAAGTATTTCCAAAACACCAAAAGACCACGATCTTCATTCTTCATAACGTTCTTACCCCTTGGAAAAACCAGGCAGAATACTACGACAGAATGAGCATTTAAAAAAATTTGTATAGTTCGCTTCCAGTTGAAAAGAAGGAATACTAGATACAGATCTAAAACTTGGTTTTGGTGCTACTTATCTTTTTTTACCCCCGGTCTTGCTGTTAACTTACGTTCTTTTTTACCCCCAAAACACCAAATGCTGCTTTGACATAGTTTTCTCATCTTCTGTGCTATACTTAGATTGTCTCCCCCCTTGAACAGTTTTGTTTTGCTGCATGAGAGCCTTTACTAATCACATTGTCCCTTCAGCAGATCAGATAAAGACTACATCTTTGCTAACGCTTTTCTCATATATGCATCTCATTAATACTACTGTACAAGACTGTGCCCTTAATTGTTTTATGTCTTTCAGATACTTACAGGCAAATAATGGAGAAAGACATACTAGCTATGACTTAAAAACCAACGTAGTAAAGACATGTCAATACCTACATCTTAAGCAGAAGAGTATATAAGCTCTATTTTAAACTCCACTGAATATCGAGGCTAACTAGAGAAGTCTGAAATACTAGGTATTTCAGATTTAAGGATTAATTACAGTACACCTGACTGGATCGTTGAAATTATACCTATGTCATATTGCATAATACAGGAACTGATTTACTAGAAGAAACAGTTTGTGCCATGACAGACACATTTGACAGCTGCTTGACTCTGACAAGGGAAAGAAAATTTTCTCCTCTAGTTGGTGACTTACAGTAACCAGAAAGTAAATACATTTTTCAGTTTGATGAATGAGCATATCCTGCAGCTATTCCACGTATATTAGATTGCTTATTGTTCTAGCTAATGGGTCCATCATTCTGAAAATAATCTACTGTCTCCAACATTTCCCCTATGGTTAAGTTGGCATTCACAAGCATGTTAATAGGGAGCAGTCGACGAAGCCTAATGTGATCTTCCAATTTAAAAATACCATTGAAAAGCAGTGATTAGTCACTGCCCAAGCAGCATGAGTAAGAAAAGGTCCACAAAGTTCTGTTTTGTAACTGAATTATCTCTTTTAACGATAACATGACTAGTGATTCAGAGGTAAGAAACAAATCTATATATAGATATATGAGAAAACTAGGGATCTACACATACAGAATTTTTTAATGTAGTCCTCAGTAGATCCCCAGCATCTCTCTTTCACA
Source organism: Falco rusticolus (assembly GCF_015220075.1). Lineage (NCBI taxonomy): Eukaryota > Metazoa > Chordata > Aves > Falconiformes > Falconidae > Falco > Falco rusticolus. Next base: position 79,610,695 of record NC_051187.1, on the reverse strand, counting down.
GAATATACGGAAGGACTATATGAGAATGCTTCCAAATAAAGGAGCAACAACGTAGTAACAAAATGCCTCCATCCCCATTTCTCCACTTCTGCAAAGATTGAATATTTGCCAATTAATAACAAAGGTACCGTACTCCTAATAATGAAAAGAGAAAATTAGATGTAATCGACAAAGTAACTGTGGAAGAGGCTATGGTGAAAACAGGCGAGACCTACTACCTTGTTAACAAAATATTCAAAAATATTCACCTAAAAGCTTTAGGAGAGCTGAAGAATGGATCAGATTAATTAACCTCTCATTTAAAACCTCCTTGATGCCTGGAGTTTAAAAGGTGGCAATCTCTAAAAACAGAAAGGACTCCAAGGGGATTCAAACAACTCCAGCTCTGTGAGCCTGATGATCGTACCAAGCAACTGAACAGAATATATCAGAAGCTAAAACAGGTAGCCAATAACGAGAAGGTCTGCCTGAGAAGTAGTAACATGGCTGCTGCAGAGGGAGCCTCTTGGAAGTTCTCTGAAGGGGTCAAGAAGCTTGTGAAGAATGGTAATTTGGCTAGCATCCTCTGTATTTCCAAACAGGTTCTGTCAAAACACCTCACTGAAGACTTTCAAGAAAACTAAGGTGCTATAGCATAAGAGCAGAGTCCCAAAACAGATAAATAATTCTTAACCATATATAGGGAGGAACTGTTAAAGAACCACTTCTCAGAACAGCAGGGTGCCACTGCTGAAATTCTTTAGGACCCTGGGGGTTTTGTTTTCACATACGATCTGCAAAAACAGGGCGAGAAATGAAGTCTGAAAGGTCGCTACTGGTGCAAAATTTTTTAGGGTAGTAACAATAACAGCAGACTGAAGAACTGCAGAGGATCTTAAAGTCTGAATGACAGGTAATAAAATGGCAACATAAGATTCAACTGGTAAACACAGGGAGAACAATTTTAGCATCAGATATAGAATGACAACATCTGAGCTCACAAACAGGATCTTAGGGTTTTGGCAGGCAACTCAAACTCTAAGATCACCACAAGGTAAAAACTCCAAAGTGAAATAATGGGAGCCATTGGAAAACGAAGAGAAAACTATTATGCCACTGTGCAAATCCATGGTTTGCTCCTATCTTAAGTGTAGTTCTGATTCACTTATCTCCAGAAGGAAACAGTGTAACTGAAAAAAGTTTAGAGCAAGACAAAAGGAATGATCAAAGCTACAGATAACTCCTGATCAAGTAGGCTGTGACTTCTCCAACCTGAAAAAGTAACCACACAGACAAGTGTGACTGAGGTCTACATCACAACCAGCATGGAGAGGGCAGGCAGGAACTAGGAGTCATTCAATGAAACTATTAAGAACCAGGTCCAGAGCAAACGAAAGGATACAGAGGTACACAGACATACAGAACTGTGTAAAAGGACAATTCTCATACAGAGTTTTTACACAGTATTAACAGAGGCTGGACAAACATGTGGAGAAGAAGTTATTACACCCACAAACCATGGAAGCTGAAAAAACAGCTTATATATATAATTTTATTACCTTTTGCAAACTTGTTCTCACAAGTTTCGCTTAATATCCTACCCAGGGCAAAAATTATTAGACAAATCGCCCGAGTTTTGTAAACAATGTATAATTTATCAGGAGTCTAATCAAACATACAATAATTACTTATAAGCAATATTCCACTAAGTGTTGCCAAAGCATGAAACAAAGGGATTTGTGAATTACTTCTTAAAATGAAGTCCATTCAGAAACCCTGCTGTAAGGCCTTGAATATGATACTTGAAGCCTAAGACTGCAAATACTCAGAATAATGAGATAAATAAAACTACCTACTCAAAAGTTGAGTTTTGTGCACACGAAGTTGTGATGTACACAAGAGGAATTAACTCCACTGTAAAAAAACTCTTGATTCTTTTTCTACTACCAGTAAAATATTTCATAATTCAATAGGTCTTATTAAAAGAGTGTTTATTTCTGTAGCCTTCATACTGTGACAATGCTTCATGGTTCATGCTATCCCCCACTGTGTTATCCTGAACTCTATACACATATAACGAAGAGAGATACTGCATCACACACATGATCTCCACAGTACTGACACAGTGAGGCACAACAGAAGGTAACTGTCACGGAAATACAGAAAAACAACAACAACTTCCTTTTAAATTCTTTCCCCTGCTTTATGATATTAATACTTCAGGGAAACTGAGGACTTTACTCACTAGGAAACAGGTTATCTTCTGAACAGTAAAACAAAATGACGTCTTGTTTCCTACTGATGCGTATATGATCCCTAACGTCTAATCAAAGTTGAGCTGAAGCATGGCACTTTAATACAACTATTATTATGGTCTCTCCCTATCATCTAGTTCCTCATTTCCATTAAATATATAGCTGCTTCTGCACTCTATTAGGCTCCTTCAGCACAGAGGCATTCACAAATACATTTGTGCCCCCAGGCTACATTATCAGATCAATCCCATTCCCTCAAATGAAGCTAGGTAAGATGTGTTCAGATCCCAATTTAATCCTGTGCAGTGACGCACAAGTTCACTTTTCATTATCTGCCAGCCACTTTTCCTGCAAAACAGCAGAGTACCACAGAGATAATGACCTGGGTAACATTTAGCAGCAATGCACTCTGTTACATTAAACTGGTAATGTAACATTGATTTCAATGATGTAGACGCCATATGATTAGAATCCAGGTGTTCTCCACATGTTTTCCGAAAGAGATTTAATTAAGTCAAATAAAAAGCTACTTGCATTAAAAAAAAGAATATTGATAAATTCCTTAATCCTGCACCACATATTTTCTTTAAAATCAACATTATACACCAATCACTGAAGTACAGGAATATAGGAACTTCTTTACAAGCAAATTTCTACTGAGACATTAAGCGGCTCTTACCTTGAACTAGATCTTGACTTTACATCTTCCTTTGCTGTCCTCTCACTATTAGCATCTTCATTGGTGTCCAGTTTTTTCTCACTTAGTTGTTTTCTCTTCTCCCACTTCTGCTGCTGATTTGAGATGCTTTCTGCTTCTCCCTGTGAGTCATTTTCTGCTCCTACCTGCGAACCTGAGGAATGTGCCAGGCACTTAGAGGAGACTGGCAGGTTTTGCTCTTCCCTGCCCAAGTCTCCTTCTGCTAACAAAGCAGAACTTTCGGGTTTTAATGTTTCCTTTGCAGGGACTGAATTGTCCAAGTTATCTACATGGTCCATTTCCTTAGACTTTACTAATGTGTATGAAGCATTCACTACACCTCCTGCAGAATGTTTAGTCTTTAAACCTTCAACACTGTCCTCCCTGCTGTCTTCACAGCTGCCACAACACACACAGGAATTAATTAGACAGTTTGTGGCAGCTATACTGAGTTTATGGGATTCATCCTCCTCCTCATTTGCTAATGGATTAGCAGATCCAGGAACACAACTAATAGCTGCTTCTGGAGTTGTTACTGGGGATTCTGAGCTAGAGGGAGATTTAGGATTGAATATTACAGTAGCAGATATTTTCATTCCTCCTGTCCTGTGAGCTATCACTTCCGCCATTTCTGCGTCATCAGCGTATGCATCCCAGCCATTGAGGTACAATTGCGAGTCCGGACCTTCTAGACAGCTGCATGAATTCTGAACTGAAACACCAGATATCTGTTTGCTATCTTCAATATTGTTATTATTGCTTAAGTCACTTTCAGCATCTTTTAAAAGCACAGTTTCCTCTGTCTGGTGGCCATTCTCGTATAGCAAAGCATCTCTATATTGCAGGTTCTGTTTTGAATCATGGCAAGGGTTATTCACCCAAGCAAAAGTATCACTTACTGAATCCAACCCAGCAAGAGCTTCTCCTGCTCCATCTAGGTCATCCATAAAAAATACTCTGTCGTCTTCATCAGCTAAATTGTCAAGATGGTGTCTTGTTGGTGAAGCCTCTGTGCTAGAACTATTTCTTAGGCTAGGCCTGTGAGCTGGAGATTGACAGATGCTTGGAGGGGAAAGCAGAGAAGACATTTCATCTCCAACTCTGTGTACCATCCTGTTCAGCTGTTCCAGCTCCTGTTCATCATACTGCATAGAACAAGCCAGCTCAGCCTCTGTATTTTCAGCTTTTGCTGAAAGCTCCTTAGCAGGCAAAGTCGCAGCTATGCCTGGTGTAATGACAGAGGGTGCTTCAGGATCTGCTCTGACTGGAAAATCCAAATCTTGAGAGATGCAGAGGTTACGTTCTAGTGTGTGCAGTTCATCCTCAGTTAATGTCTGAAGTAGATCCCTGAAAATAGAGAAATACACACATCACTGTGCATTTACAATCATAGGAGGAACTGACCTTACAGATCTTAAAAAAGCTTTTTACTGTTAGTACAGAAAGCCAGAACCTGAGGGCACAGAGTACTCTCAGCTGTGTAACTCAAGGTGCACTTGACATTCATATTCACAACATGTGATTGCTGATGCCTGATTTTGACATCATTCATGCAAATACAGAGTACCAAATTACTTAATTCCTGCAATGAAGACCCAAAATGAATCAAAACATGCCCCAAAATGGATCTTTCCCCATTTACATATAGTGTTACCCACAGTTAGATATAGTGTCATTTTAATTTAATTCACAAATTTGACTCTGATTAGCAAACCGATTTGCTATCCTTTATAGTAGATTCTGAAAACTGTTCTGTAAAAAGTACTGCCTAAGTTTTACACCATTAAATAGTCAGATAAAAAGAATATTATAAAATACTAATATCACTTCTACAACACTGATGTCTTGGAAGCCTGTTCACTGAAACCAGGATTGGAAGTTGGTTCACTCCTGCGTCAAATATGTAACTATGCTGGTTTTGGCTGGGAGAGAGTTAATTTTCTTCATAGTACTTAGTATGGGGCCATGTTTCGGATCTGTGCTAAAACCAGTATCCATAAGACAGGGATGTTTTCATAAACGCTGAGCAGTGCTCACACAGAGCCAAGGCCTTTTCTGCCTCTCACCCTACCAAGTGGGTGAGGGGGTGGGGCACAAGAAGCTGGAAAGTAACCCAGCTGGGACAGCCCTGCCCCACCTGACCCAAGGGATATTCTATATTATGGGACACCCTGCTCAGCATATAAAGTTGGGGGAAGAAGGAGGAAGGGGGGGAACATTCGGAGTGATGACATTGGTCTTCCCAACTAACCAGTACAGGCAACAGAGCCTTGCTTTCATAAAATCATTTAGGTTGGAAGAAACCTTTAAGACCATCAAGTCCAACAGTTAGCCCAGGTCTGCCAAGTCCATCACTAGACCACATCTCTAAGCACCACATCTACACTTTTTTAAACACTTTCAGAGACTGTGATTCCACCACCTCCCTGGGCAGCCTGTTCCAATGCTTGACCACCCTTGCAGTGAAGAAATGTTTCCCGATTTTTCATGGAGGTGGCTAAACACCTGCCTGCCAAAAGGATTCCTTGGTTTGCTTTGCTTGTGCGCATGGCTTTTGCTTTACTTATTAAACTTTATCTCAACCCACAAGTTTTCTCACTGTTACTCTTCCAATTCTCGCCCCTATCCTGAGGAGAAGTGAGCAGGCAACTGTGTACTGCTTACTTGCCAGCTGGGGTTAAACTACACCACTCAGTCATCAGGGAGTTAAGCTTCTGCTTGATGTTAAGAATCAGGCAGGCCTAAAAAATTTACATGTTTACTAAACCACTTTTTCTAGAGACATGCAGCATTCTCCAGCTTTATCAAGTGTCCCCAGTGTTGCAGTTTCAGACTACGAGCACCTAAAACCAAAACATAAGAGCCTCAAATAACAGTTAAGTGATTTATAACTTTAAAACAAAACCACAGACCTAGCAGCACTTAATTTTAGGTCTGAGTTTTATTTACACTATGCTTCTCAATTAGAAACCACATATAAAAATATCCTGTCAAGAACTGCTGTCAATATTTTTGAAGACCACCAAGTATATTTTAACATAAATGAAGGGATAGGAAAAGGAAGACCTTCAGCTTAAAGAGAGGCTAGAAGTCCAGCACTCCACATGTCTTTAGAGATCACTGGCTAGCAGGTGACATACAGCTGGCATAACATCAACATCATATTAAAAGAATTCCCTTAAAGGAGTAACTTCAGTCTGAACAAAAGTACCAAAGAAAACCCCCAAAGAAACATTCAACACACATCACATGTTGATTTCCAGTCAATGACTTGCATTCTTAACTTGTTAACTCAAAGACCACATTTTTCCAAGTACTATCACTAAAAGACCACAATGCCCCCCAAAATACATCACTAGTATCTGACTCATATATCAGCCACCCTGCAATTTTAAAAAGGTAACAGTTTAGATAAGCATGTTTAAGCCAGAAAAAGTAGAGAACATACAGTTTTGTAGTTATGTACATTCCATACAATTAACGTTTAATTTTTCTTTGAAAAAATCATGCTTTTATATGAGTTATATGACCCTGAAAAAAATTCTAAGCCGACAGAAGTACCTTATAAGAATAAATGCAACCTTTTCACTTGTTTCCATGTTCTCTAATAGAGAAGTCAATAGTTCTTTAAATCATTCCATATGCGCCTTTGAGTCCAAAGTTTGAAAATGTTTTCCGTTATGAGTAAGAAAGGGAAACAGGCAATTCTTTGTTAGACCCACTTACCTAGCAATACTGATTTATAACTTTACTATCTGGCATACTAGAATATTTTAAAATACATTCCTTTTAGTCTACAAAGTATATAATGATATCACATCATTACTCAGACATTTATTCAAATAGTAATGAGTGTTCTGTAAGAAATTAAGCATTTTAACATCACCATAAAACCTGACAAAAAATAGTTTAACACCAACATATAATATCTGTATTATTATTATTTTTGAAATAATTACACCAATACAATCAATAAAAACATAGAATAACATGATTTTTTGCCATGAGGCTTTGTACTTAAAAACACTTGGTCAGTTTTTACAGAAGTGCTGTGATGTAGCAGTTTATAAGCAGAAACAAAGTAATGCGGAATTTTAAAAACGGGTGGAGTTTTAGTTTCAAACACCACAACTGAGTAAGCACACAAATGCAACAGTGAAGGTTTTAAGCTTGCCTCTCACTTAAGGTATTAAAAACGTAATATATTTTCATATCCATCAAGCAGAAAAGCCTGTCTCTGATAAAAGATTCTAAGAGCGAGCATAAGAACAGGACAACACAATGATCTCTGCTGAGTGCATCCTACTGGCTTGCAGCAGCCTGTAGCTCACAATTTCTGAACTAAGGCGGCATCCTCATGTTCAACAATCCTCAGTGATCTTTTCTTGCAGGGATGAAAATGTGCACACCAGTAAATGACCAACAGTTAACTGCTTAAACATCAACTATTCCTCTCCATACACCAGTCATACCCTCTTCTCAAAACATGTAAGATAAGAATTGGCAACTTTTACAAACACAGACTATGCTAGCAAGATTCATAGGAATTTGCTTTCCACCCAAGCACATCAGCATATCTGGGAATGAAACGGGCCTAGTAAAAATATAAGATAGAATATTCCGACTTTCTGCATCTAGTCTGGGATTTTTATTCAGGCTTCAGAACATCGCATGGCAGGACCCAGGATTCCTGGATGTCTGAGTGGCCAGAGCTGCTCTGCTTCCTTTCTGAAGACACAGAGAACCTAACTGCACAGACCTATCTGATACCAGTTTCACATGTTTACTGTAAAGGAACTGCTGGAAATATGTATTTACTTTACACTGACCAGCCTCATTGAAATAAGTAATGAACTCTTTGTTTCTGCCCATAACACCACCTCAAAATTTAAGAGCAAGTGTGTGCAGTTTTGAGAATTAATAAATAAAGCTTGATTAAAAAAAATAAATCAACAAAATCAGCTGACAGTCCTTATCTCTTTTAAGGTCAGTCAGGTCCATGGTGCCTTGCAAGAGTTGCTATACATAATCTGTTGGATGACACATGGTAGTCCACCAGCCCTGTTATTTCAGTAGAGAAACAATCCTGCTTTAAATTTCAAGGAGATAAGCTTATTTTCTCAATTCAAACACCAGAAATTTTGTTATTAACAAATACAGCTTGTTCTAAAATAGGATCAGACAATTATCTTCCCCTCTCTGCATAAAAAACCCTAGACTCACCAGGCTGTTTTAAATACAAGCTTCCTTGCAAAGTGACAAATGTTCGGTCAACAGTTATCTTTATGATATGTTGTGTACTAGATTATACAAGATTCACTGCCAACATTAGTAACAATTTTTGTTACTAATTAGTAACAATTAGTGTTGTAAAATGCCTATGTAGATATTAAGAATTAAATTAGTGTGAACCAGTATATGGAGAGAAACATCAAATCTCACTACTGAAAGTTTAAAACTAAGTATCAGGCATCATTATTAAACCATCAGTTTCAATTAAGCCATAGTTAATTCCACCCTTCATTTCCTTTCTGCTGAAGCATCTCTAACTCATCACTGGATCCAAACAAGTGCTGCACACATATGGAAAAAAATTTCTCCCTCTGTTTTCATTATTCAGAAGCCACAGGTAAAGACAGCTTCTGCAATACACCCCAACAGCAGCAGTGCACTTCCTTCTCACAGAGACTTTAGAAAACACTGAATTTAAAAAAGGCACATGTTGAGGTTTCACTTGTTTTTACTCTTTTTGCAATAGTATGACAGGAAGGCAATCTAGCCTTGAAAATATCAGGGACATATTTCTTCCAGTGGCAACAGCTACTGGAAGAAAAACAAGGCATGCTCTTAAGATGTACTCCGCTTGTAATGAGCAGTAGTAGAAATTTACTCTGCCTATTGCAAAACCAATAAACATTTTACTCTCCTGCCAGTATCTAGGGTGAAGAAATTCTTCAAAGATCCAAGGCTAGATGTCCATTTGAAGACAAAATTTGGCTAAAGAGTGGACAGGGCCACAAAAACACAAGTGAACTGGTCTTGCACATTCTCCAAGCCTCTTTTATTAACCCTGCTCCTATTCTGACTGGAATTCTAAATTTTCTGTTTTCAGAGAACAGCACCCCTGTTATTGCCAGCCCGTGCTTCAGTTCATGCTCCGAATACAGCATAAACAGCTGCCTTTATGGAACTGCCACCAGAAGAACATGATGCAGGTACAGGAATGCAATTTGCATCCTCCTGCTTTTGCAGTGCTGCGCCAAGTCCCGCACCCTCTGATTCTGCACCACTTGATTTGCAATCTGCCTGATTTTGCACCACTAAAATCTATAGGGACCCTGTCATCTATTCTAATAGTCCAGAAACAGACACCAAACAGGCAAGCAGAGGGCTCTGAAAAAAGGGCAGAATTAAGGAGTACTGTGAAAACCCATGTTTGCTCACCTCAAAAACCTCTGTAAAGTAGCCTCAAATGTATATACAGTATAGGTAATATTTTATCACAAGGACGTTCAGGTGACAGGCATGTGAATTAAATATCTATGCATATACCCGATTATATGTTTTGTATGCTTACCAGGCAGACTACAGTAGTTTGTTCTTTTAAACTAAGACGTTTGAACCATTTTTGCCAGAGAAAATACTACTATGTAATTATGCATTGGTAGATGTACAATATACCAATGCTGATGTTTTACATCTAAAATAAAAATCAACACAAGCACCTGGCATAGGTATTAACTAAAACATTCAAAGTCTTCAATTGCTGCTCAACCACACCAAAATCTAAACAAGAACACTTACGGCTTTTGCTCTGAGAGTCTCTAGTCTCAATTGTTTTGAAAGTTGCCAGCCACCAGTAGGGCACCAAAAAATTTCCCAGCCAATAGCTATTCTTCTCTGCTAGTTCTGGATTTAGTTAGGTGGATCTATATAAATACAGTACTTATCATTGCCTTTAACAGGAGGGAAGTTTTATGATAGTACACCTTAAAAGTTGCCTGTAATCCTACAAAATAATCAGCTGTATATTTGGTGTTACTCCATGAGTTAAAATGTTTTAGTTGGCTAAAAAGTTATAGAGCTTTGCAAAGAAATTTACCGGGATGTGATAATATTCTGCAGTAAGATGTTGTTCTATGTTGTTACAACAGAAACAAAACTGCAATACAAGAATGTAACTATTTTAACAGGAGACTACTTGAATCTTTTTTCATGCCTTAACTAGTGGTGATGGAGACTGGAGAAAAGACTCCTGGAAAAAATGCTCCCTTTTTGTTAGGGAGCAGAAATATCAAGTACCTCATTCCATCTTCCCATACAGGTTTCTGTGAATGTTCTCACTGAGTAGGAACTGCAGCCTGATGAGTTAAAGAATCTGTGCTAACAAAAAATGTTACAATGTAGACAGCTTAGGTACTTTTAAAAGGAATTTAATTATTCTATATGAACTGGACACATTGGTATCTCATGGGTATTTTCATTCAATGTGTTCTTCTTTAAGGAGTATTACTAAAGAATCTTTTTGAGCCCTGTTTCTTCAAATATTTGAGTTCTTTGACATTCCTTTAATTCAAAAACTGCCAGAAATACAAATTCAAATTACATCTTAGTGTTGCTCAAAATTTTGCTCTGATAGATGCTATCTCACTTAGAACACTTAGGAAACTTTGCTAGAAAACTGAAATCACAATTTTTAATGCTCACTTGGCAGAATAAATGATATAGTTCAAGTGTATCAGAATCTTTTCCAAAAAAACCCAAACCACCAAGTCTTTTAATTTTTTGTGTTGAAAACTGTAGTTATTGAAAAAACAAGCATTCTACTGATGTGTTTTCAACCCAAGCATTAAGTTCAGAGTTATTGAAAATTAAATGGATGAAGCAATAAACGGATTTCATTGATTTTCATTTTCTGTGTTGTGAAATGCAAGGAGTAAGCAGAAAGTACAGATTATGACAAGTACATTAGCTTTTAAATATTATTTCGGCTTTAGTGAGCCATTGGAACGCTGGTAAAAATTTCTGTGTTAGCCACATATTGGGAAGAAAAAGGTATTTTTATGTAAATTCCATGGAGTTTTTTAAGCTTCAGTACCATTAAAGGGCTGGGGTTTTTCCCCTCTAACTTCAGTTTTGCTCCTCAATTCAGGTTCTTCTTTACTCAGTGTTTTATGAAACCATAATCACTCAAGAAAAAACGCCCCAACCATGTTGATTTATCAGTTTTAATTCTGAGATTTCATTCTGAGATGAATATTATTAATGTACCTAAAACTAAATCCATATCACTTCTAAACAGAAATAGGAAATCTTCAAGGGATACAAAAGAATGTGGTCCGGATATTCATAAGAAGTTTACTTCAGACATCAGCTCCTCTCTGAACCATCCCTGACAAAGCTTGCATTCTCCCTCAGGAGATGCCTCACCTCTAATACGTGAGAGAAGATTAACATCGATGTGGAAACTATTCTTGCATCGAACTGTCGTTATGACATTGAGGGAAGGTGATAAACAGCTGAGAATTAGACACCAAAGATAAAAACTTTTGCCAAATTATCTCTAGAGTTTTCTAAGACTAAAATTTGCAATTGGTATATAAAACTGAGTTCTAAGAAAATAATAGAGCTTAAATATTTAGAAAACAGTTAGGTTTTTTTAAACATCCAGATAAAATACATTAAGGGTGAACATAAAAAGCCCTGAATAAAGATCCTTTAAAGATACAGCTTGTATCTTTAAAAATACAACTTCTCCAAAGTAACAATTAGTCTTCCAAAGACCTCAAACTAAGAAAAAAATTTTAGTGCTCTTGATACTTGAACCAAAGCCCACATCTCCAATGGTTACCAAGACTGAAGCACTGTAAGAAGAAGTATATATAAAATGATCCATCCTATAAAAACAGATCCACAATATGAAAAATTGATAGTCATTTCTATTAGATTAAGAATGATCTGAGTATTGCATCATAATGCAATGAGAAAAAGTAATAAACCTAGCTAAACAGAAACAAAGATGCTAATTAGAAACAGGATCTCCCCAAAATAAACAGCAACTTTAGTATTTCAGGCATCACCCAACCATAAGGAAAATCAGAGATGTAATAAAATTGTATTCAGAATAAAAACTATCACAGAGAGATGAAGAGTTCAGAAAACTCCCATGAAATGAAAAACGGCATTTAGTTATTTCCTGGCTATGTGTCGGGTAGATAAGAGGATAACACAGTTTATGGTTAACATCGCAAACACTTTTCTAGGCATTTATGAGTTCTTTAGGCCTTTGATTTTCATTTCAGAAGAGAGGCAGTTACAACCATCTTTTTTATTACTTGCCTTATTTTTCTTAGCAAAGTGTGAAAAGGTCTGAAGAGTTCAGACATATCTTCTGGTTTATGGTCCAAATTTAATGGTCCCTCGGAGTAGACAACAAGGCCACTGTAAATCAAACACATGGACGAACACACACAAAAATGAAAATCTCACTACACAGAGTTACTACTGAGTATGGAGCCAGAAAAGCAACTATACATAAACATTAGACCTACATTCAAGTTAATATTGTTATCTTATTTTTGTCTTATTCACCCAGTTAGAATTAAATACTATTTAAAGCAACAGGAAAAAGATCCCCTTCCCCTCTGTCCACCTCCCCTTAAACACGGGAGAAAGCAATGGAAGCATAAAGGGAAGAACATGCATTTGTTTTGTTGCTGTAGATAACCCATAAAAAAACACAAACAAGAAACTGATTGTCAAGTAAGTTGGGGAAAGCCTACTGACTTAAAAGGTTGCAAATGGCTTTTTCTTCCCAGTCTAAATCATTTCTATGTAAGATAGTTGACTCTTGAGCTCCTATTTTTCTAATATAAATATAAACCAGTATTAACATGGTAAAAAAAGAATACACATTTGCTAAATTAGATAAAACACATTTAGATAATAACGTGTTTCTAAATCAACTCAGCACTTGTAGGAACTTCCCTGGAAAGATGTTTGTTGATGATCCTGAAAGCCTCCATGAACTCCACTGTAGATATCTCAATAGTTCCTCCTGACCAAACTTGTTTGTGTGTCAGAGATTAAATAAAATTCACCTTCACCGTATCTTCTGCATCATACCACACTGTCTGAGAGAGTGGATTCCACCCACACCAGGCACCATTCTGCTAAATCGTTTAATCCTCTGCCTACTGCAAAAACAATGTATGTTTCTCAAAAGGCAAATGGATCACATGTTCTCACACCCAAAATAACAGAGGTTTTATTTTTCCCAGGCCATTTATTTTTTCCCTTCCTGTCCTTACAGTCAGCCCTCAATTACCCAAGGTATTTCAAAAGGTACGTTCCTTTTCTTACATTCAATTTACATGCTGCTTCAGAAAGCTTTCTAGCTACTCTGCATCCAAACCATCCAGAGTAATGGGGAGCCTCAGCTAAGGCAACTGTTGATGTCTTTTGCTCACCAGCTGTTTACTAGCAAGCTCCCTGAATGACCACCAAAAGCTCTCTGAGACACAGCAGCAAAGCTAGTGTCACAAGTTAGACAAATCCCACTGAAGTGTTAAAAAAACTAATAAAGTAAGACCATTTACACTCTGGTTACCATCTAGGAAACACTGCTCTTCTGTTTTTAAACCCAGAGTCTGGCTTATGCCCTAGTACCAGGATAGTACTGTGGTTTCCCATCAGGCTGGAAGATGACCATCAGAAAGTTCAGAATTGTCAAGGTAACAAAGGGTCCAAGAAATCTGACTACTAAGCTTGATCAACATTGCTTTGGGGACCAGGGCAGCAGTAGGGAAAGGGGAGAAGAAAAAAAATAATTACTCCTTTTGCAAGTCACCTTTTTTTTCTTTTGGTGGCTTAAAAGAAATTATCCTGTTACCAAGATCATACACTTTTTTTTTTTTTTTAAGCTTTCTGGGCTTCAACAAGCAGGCTGCCACAAAGCACAGTAGTTACTGCTGACTCACATCCTGCGTTCTGCCTAAAGAAATGTTAGTTTGCTGAGGGGAAGTTTGAGGGTGCTCTCACTGAACCTCTAACTGATGCAATATCATCATACCTTTGGCTTTCAGGTATAGTTTGCTCTCCATAGAGCTTAACTCTCAGAATTAGTAAAAATAATAAAAATAACAACCACAAAACCAAACTGGGCTAGAACACTACAGAAGAAATTATGATATGGTCTCTGTATACATATGACCTTTGAGAGATTTCTGAATCAAAGCTTCAACACAGCTGTAACATGGAAAGAACTAAAAAAAAAGGAAAAAATGTGTCTTAGTGTTTCCTATTGGTTCAAAATGCACTGACACCTGCTAACTATCTAGGCAACATACACCGTATTAGAATCCTTAGACAAAAATGACCCTGAGAAGTATTCCCTAAAGCTTTGCTATTAGAAGACCAAGGGGATCCAGGGCTTCTCCTTGCCCCAGATCCCTCCTTCTCATTAAGACACAGAGCAAAAGCACAACAACTTTGTGTTGCATTTGTCTTGTGTTTAAAGTTTTCTCCTTTCACAGTCCAAACAGAAGACTTCTATTTCCTCCAGACAACACTACTATCTGGATGGTGTAATTTTTCTGTGGAACTTCACATGGCAGTGATTTATTTTCAAATCACTGAATACTTACAAGCAGTTACAACTTTTTTCTCTTCTCCCTCTCTGTTCTTCTTTGTAATTTGGGATTGACATGGTATATTTTCTAGAGAGCCCTTGGCTTTCCAGATAGTCACTATATATTATTCCTCACTGTGCCTTCCAGCAGACTCAGAGTTCCCGCATTCCTGTTGTTTATTGATAATCTGATTATTACTGTTATTATTTTTAGAAAGACAGTTACAGACAATATCCTATTTAACAGGAACAATAGGCCACAGGGATTTTCTGAGGAGAAGCACATTACACTCAGGATTTGAGGTTTCTTATTTCCCTCAATTATACTACTTATATTAGCTAACCTTTAAACATTCATAATGGTAAAATACTGCAAATATGCTGGCTTTACTCCAGAACAACTGCTCTCTCAAATCATGAAGACTTATTAGCAAAAATACATCCAATTTTTCAATATTGCAAAAACTGCATGAAATAAACCCACTGTGTTAATTTAGTTGTCTTGAATGGTCAATACAGGACACAAATCTACACATAAATTATGTTAATACTTTCCTTGAAAAAGATTTAAGCCTAATTCAGTGGTCACAATAGTTTGTCATAACAACTCCTTTTGAACCCAGAGTCATTAAGAAAATTACACAACTTGTATTGAAAATTTTTGCTTTTCAAGACTTATATGCTTAGGTCATACTATTTTTGAATGACACTAAACACGTGCTTTCAAAGAAATATATTTCTGACAATGTGTCATTCCACAGATTTATTTTATTAAATTTTTAATTTCTTTCTGTAGGACGACTGTTCCAGGTTCCTATCTTCTATATTTAGTTCTACATTTCCCCCCCCCCTTCTTGATATTCCACAGGAAAACACAATGATTTAAAACAAAATATAATTCTCTGATATTTTTGAATAAAGTACAAGCAAACTCAGGTGAAAAAATACACCAAAAGTCCGGAAAAAAATTAAAATCTTCAGTGAATCTTTAAATGAAGCAGAAGGGAGAGTAGTTAAAGATTACTTACCATACAATGGCTAATCTTGGAATTGTAAACATTAAAGCTGGTTCATAGTCATCTATCATATCTTGAGTGAGGTATCCAAGCCTTAAGGCTCTAAGCAGAAGACAAATATTATTCACTAAGAGACAAAATGCTCCAAGAACATTTCAATAGGAAAAAAATTGAGAAGACTATTAAAAGCCTAACAAAATTGATAGTATTTAACTTATGAATTATTTTTGTACAATCTAAATCACTATATAAAATAACTGACTACTGCACTCTCTAGTTTAAAAAATATTAATAGAAGAAAAAGAACTTTAAACACTTTAAAAAACTTTAGACACTTTTAAAAGCTTTTCTAGCCATCCAAAACCAAAATAATTTTAATGCCATTTTTCCTTTTCAGTTACTATTTCACACCAAGATTCAGTTTGTTACTAAAAGCCACTGGTGCTTAGAGTTTTTAAACTAAAAGGAGTATTTTCCAAGTAACAGGGGAAAGTATTTGGTTTCATTTTCAAATAAAACTTCCTATGATCACCTAGGTCAACTCCTTATCTAACAAACCAAACTAAAAAAAAAACCCACCTAGTTCTATACAGCAACTATTATTGAAGTCTAAGGATTTAATGTTTGGGGGCCACTTCACTGTCCTCTAATAACTTTAGAAATATCTTAAATCCCTTTTAGGATAAAACCCAATTTGTTTCGGCTTTTCACTTGGCTATGTTTTCCAGGTTTCTTCGCAATTTCTTAGATTTCCTAACACTCTCAAATTTCTTCTCCAATGTGTCCATATCAGTGAGTAAGATAACACTCAGAACTGCACAGTAGTCCTGCTGAGGAGTGGTCCCAGAAAGAATGGAAATAACTTTTTCTTATTCCTCATCAGTACTCATCTTGCAAATACTGCTAGTGGTGGACAGCAAAACGACCAGAAAGCAAGTTCTACTTTGTACTAACAGATGGATGCAGAGCAAGGCCCACCCTTACTCCCTGTTCCTTCCTACTGTCCACTGCCACATTATCCAGAGCTGCTAATGAGAAACATCTTTTTCCTCACACTGGCCAAATATGAGTGCATGTAGTAGCCCTCTGACTGATGGAAAGTAATTCCTCCTCCTTGCTATGATTACTTTGAGCTATAATCTTGTTTTTTAAAAAGCCTGAAACACCTGGTTGGGGGACAGTGTTGATGTGCCAGGGGCAGGGGGCTCTGCGGGGGGCTCCGGGCAGGCCAGGCCGAGGGGCCGGGGCCGGTGGTGTGGGGGTCCCCAGGGCTGAGCGCCAGGCCCTGCCCCTAGGTCACACCAGCCCCCGGCAGCTGCGGGCTGGGGGCAGGGGGCTGGGAACTGCCCGGCGGGACAGGGCCCGGGGGGGCTGGGCGGCAGCGGCTGGGCATGAGCCCCCAGCGTGCCCAGGTGGCCCAGGAGGCCAGCAGCGTCCCGGCCGGTGTCCGAAACGGTGTGGCCGGCAGGGCCGGGGCAGCGCCCGTCCCCCTGCCCTGGGCACTGGTGGGGCCGCCCCGCGGGGCCTGGGCTCAGCGTTGGGCCCCTCACAGCCAGACAGACACTGAGGGGCTGGAGCGTGTCCAGAGCCGGGCAGGGGCTGGGGCAGGGGCGTCAGCCTGGAGAGAAGGGGGCTGGGGGGGGACAATACTGCTCTCTACAACTACATGAAGAGGTTGTAGGCAGGTGGGGGTCAGTTTCTTCTCCCAGATAACAAGCAATAGGACAAGAAGATATAGCCTCAAGTGGCACCAGGGGAGGGTTAGATTGGATATTGGGAAACGTTTCTTCACCGCAAGGGTGGCCAAGCATTGAACAGGCTGCCCAGGGAGGTGGTGGAATCGCCATCCCTGGAGGTGTTTAAGAAAACCGCATAAATACGGTGCTTAGGGAGATGGTGTAGTGGCGGACTTGGCAGTCCTGGGTTAATGGTTGGACTTGATGATCTTCAGAGTCTTTTCCAACCCAAATGATACTATGATTCTATTCTCTGGCATTGGTGTCATCTACAGATTGTGGCAGTGTGCTGTGTAATCCTTCATTCCTTCCCAGAGTCCTACTTCACAACTTCTCCTAATATGACACTAAACCGAACACTTACTGCAAGTGCTTCTTACAGTCAATTGGTCTCCAATAATTCCACTCAGACTCCAGTTCACTATTTTCCTTTTGAGAACTGCTTTACACTGCACAAAACCTCACTACAGCTGGTTATTTCACATGCTGTTCCCCTCCACTGCCCCCCACTAGGCTGACTAGTCTGTGATGGGGTGGGGGGGAAAAGTTGTTCAACAGTGCATTCCAAACTCACATTTTTGCTTATCACTTTATACTTCTCAGAGAACTAGTGAACTACTGTTTTGGTTGTTTGCCTTCTTTTAACATCATATCTTCATACATACAGAGTCAAGCTCCAGCCCTCTAAGATTTTAAAGAGCCTTTACAAGTTCTTCATGATAATCACCTAAAGGTTCACAAACTATTTGAATCATCTCATGTATTCCTGCATGAAATATCACTAAGTCTTAATGCCTTAAACAGATGGAGCTTATCTAAATGTTTAGCCTTCATTTACATATCTATAACTAGGCATACAGACAATATTGTTGGATTATTAACTTTTGTGTTTGTTTTCTAGAAAAAAAAAAACAACCCACAACCAAAAAAGTACAGGCTTGTGCCTGGCAAGCACGCTTAATGCTTTTTAGCTTTCTACTTGGATATTACTAGAAAAGCAAAATGCCTGGTATTTTATGATGCTTCCTAAAGACTACAGTCAAAGTACTTCTAGAAAAGCTCAGACTGAAAGTAAACACAGAAATTAAAAACCTAGTACTGAACTAAAATGCTTACCTCTCCACAGTTTCACAGAAGAGTACGATTACCTCTTGCTGCACATAATACTCTTTTGGAGACTTCACAGGTACCATGGCCGACACATAACTACAAAGATTATAGAAAAACATAATACTATTTTACACACTTTAACAAATCATAACATAGACAAAAACAAGGCTATGATAAATCATCATAGAAACCTAACCTTTCATGTACCATTTTGTATTTATTTTGACAGCACTCCTACAAAAATTACAGCACAAGAATCTATAAGAAATGCATCCAATTTACTTATTGCAGATAGAGGCAGTGGAACTCAGTTTAGAAATGTCATTACACACATTTAGCAACCAGAACACCATACTGTGTGGCACAGGGAGGTTGGTTCTAGAAGGATCTTTATTGCCACATCCTGGAGACAGAGTAGTTCACTCTGCACTTAAGAAAAAAACCTGACTGAAAGACAAATTTTAATTAAAAAGGTTTTACCCGAGATAATATTAGGGAAATTTCAGCCACCCAAGAGAAACAATTTAGGAGACTTAAAAGCTGGCCTCATTTCTATGTGGAATTACATGCAGAAGTACTAACTCACAAGGTGAGAAATTTTGGTAAAGTGGTTTTCTGTCACCATATTACTTAATCAGTCATTTGTAGACTACAGGTAACACACAAAGGGGAAAAGTTGTTTGCAGAACAATGGCAAATTAAAATGCTCTATGTAGAGAGTTGGTATGGACAGGCCCAAAACTGCACAGGTACTGTCAAGAACCAGTTACTGATTGTCATTGGTGTCTGCACTCAAAACCACACTTAAAAACATTTTTAGCTAATGTTTTCAATTAAAATGTTTTTCAGTGTAACAGTATAATGATAGGGTTTTTTAATAGAAAAACCTGCTTACATGAGTAAAATAATACAAGATAATATGAATACTGAGGAAAGGCTAAGAGTAATGGGAGTCAAGACAGTCTATGGGTTATTCCCAGAAAAAATTTAAAACACTACCCAATTCTAAGAAACCTGTCTTGCAGAGGGTAGTAATGGCTGTATTATATTACATCCACAGATAATCTTGTCCAGTTATCCTGTCTTTAACTATGCCCAGCACTACAACCATCTAACAAGTATGCAGGAAGCTGGCTTAATTCCGAAGCACAATGCAAGACCTGGTCAATGTGACCCTTGATGCAATAAGCAGTTGCTTTTCTCATCCCAAAAGCAGTTATTTTTGCTTTTGCTATAAGCCTCCAAGCCATTTTGCAATCACAAGTTTTTAAATCACTGAGTTCCTGTGGTTAATTATGGCTTGTGTAAAAGCACTTCCTTCATCAGTTTTCAATTTGCCTTAAATTCACTAGGTGCATCCTGCTTGTATCTCTAAACACAAGAGAACAAGACCTCATAATATCTAGACTATTTGTTATCTTTTTTTTTTTTAAAATGTATCTTATTTGTCGCCTTTCCTCCAACAAAAAAACATTAAGTGAAGAGATTTATGGCTTCCTTTTTTGTCTTGGAAAACATCCCTCAAATGCCATATGCCAGCATGCAAATGGAAAATTACAGTTTAGCTGAATAGAGCAAATATTAATTGCTAAAAAGCTATTTAATTTTCTCTTCGTTATTACTACATTAGACGGAAAAAATCTAACAATACAACAAATTACTGAAGAACTCAAATACCATGATAAAAAAAATGACATGCTTTTTCCATTAAAAGAAAACACAACAAAACAGCAAGCTTCCAAAAACCAACAAGGCACACCACAGTTGTAGTACCCAAGCCAATGCTCACAATGCATTTACATCGGATCTTTTACCTTAATTCAAATTCAGCAAAAAGGACATCAAAATGCTTGAGTGAATCTTTCATTTTTTCTGTGTAGAGGTTCAAATCCCTTAAGGCCTGGTCACGAATGATATTTCTAACTTCCTCCAGGCTTCGAGTCAGATCCTTCGCCAATGGCCTCATAGCCATACTCTCAATTTCACGATTCATAATAATTGAACCAGCAGCCAAACACTATGAAATACATTAAGAGAGAAAATATTAATTTTTACAAAGTTAATTTTATGTTTAAAAGAGAACAAGATGTGATAGTTAATACTTTGAACAAAGGCAGTACTTAGCCCCAATTTGTTGCAAATTATTAAACAAGTGAAAGATTTAAAACTGATATGCTGAGAGTCGTAAGCCTTCACATAAAAGGTTAGGGAGCAGCTCAGTCCAGGAGACATGGGAACAGAGGAAGGTTCAAGTGCAAGAACCACATAACTGATAGAATAACTTTTAAAAAGTGCTTCTCCCACTAGGTAGGCATGTATTGATAAAATATATACTCTATGTACACGAAGATTGATTGCGTAAGAGGGATGTGGATCCAGCTGAAGTACAATCAATGGACTCTCTTGATCCAGGCTAGACTGCTTGATTTTGTAAATCTACTCCTCATGAAAAGGACAGAAATTCTGCAACCGTGATGCCACTTGCAGCAAAAATACTCACATTGGCTGTCAGACCAGGGAGTGAGCTAGACCAATAGCCTGCCTCCTACAGAAGCCATGCATATATTTTATAGGAAAAAACATAAAACCAGGTCAGAGTGATTCTTCCCTTTCAGTTTCTGGGAAGCAGCTATTTAAGAGACTCCTTGGCCCAAGAGTTACACAAGGGCTCCCAAAGACATTAAAAGTAGATTTTTACTGTAAGACATTAATAAAACTTTTTAAAATATTGCTGTTAAAACCAGGCTATTTAATAATCTCTGCTGCTGGCTTTATTCCTTTATGGATACATTTGGAAGACAACAAGCACTGATGTAAATCATACTTACTGGATTAATGGAAATATTTTTATTAACTGAAAATATACACGGTTCTTCTAGTCTCAAAGTTATCTTTTTTTTGTTTTAAATCTTCATTCGCAGCTCTGTTCCACTTCCTCTCTGCCCCTGCACTCCCCTGGATGGGAGGCATTACTGCAGCTCTCTGTGAGGGACCTGCCATCCCAACCCTTGCTCAGCAGGCTAATGCATTGATTTATGTTTTAAGGCTACCAGGAGAAGATGATGTTCTTACCTCTTATCAGTCAAAGCAGTATTTGTGGGAATGTATGGATAAGGCAAGTCTTAACTGCTGACAGGTACTTAGTCCATCAGAGCGATTGCACTGACAAGGGCACATAAGTGTATATTTTTAACAGTCCATACAGTTTTCCTTACTACATGAATTTACAGAATGACAGTGTCTACAGTAATAGGAATTAACATTACTTCATCACTGCATACGTTACTTTCTCTGAAACCAACAGGTCTCTCCAAGCCTGTTGATTTGATTTAGGAGACAATGAAAGTTGGATTTGGAAAAAGTAAAAGCATTAACTTATGTAACAAGCAGTGAATAAAGGGAGACTATTTTTTTCATCCCCGAAGATACTAGCTGTCTCTGTGATCCCCTCAAGCATATTCCACAACGCAAGGAGAATTTACTGCATGGGCTGGCATTTTTCCTGTTCATTCATTGCTGTAATCCTGGTTTGTTAGTGCCTTCAAGTAAGAAAGGATAATGGGATTCACAGGGATTCATTATGGACAGCTGCAGACAGAATGACCCCATGTTCTCCTACCTAATGACCAAAGAAGCACCATTAAGCAGATACATCAGACACTCAGCATTTTAAAAACAGAGCATGGTGTCACCTGTATGATGGCAGTGAAGGTCACACACTAATTAGAAAAAAAGTTGCTGCTGTTTTTGCTGAAGATAGGGTTAGAAAGCATTGAAAAATCGAATTAATTTTGTAAATTCTACCCGGGACTTGCCTGACTCAGAAGAACCTACAACTAACAACTGTCAAAGTTTCAGAAACAGAACATATGGACGCATATTGGACTAAACAAGATAGGAGAGCATGCACTTTAAAAAGAAAGGAGGAACTGGTAGAGAACAGAATGGATAATAACAGGAGCCAACGAATTGCTTCAAATACAAGAGAGGCAAAGTTGAAAGCAACACCACAACATGCTGTTGTGTGGTAGGATGTCTAGGCTACTCTCCTCAACTCTTAAATCCATGGTGCTTAAAGTCACCCTCAGGCCAGCAGACCTGAAGACACTAAGTTTATCATTAAAGACTCCACAATGAGTTTTTATTCCTTTTTCTTAGCCAACAGATACCAGTAGTAACAAATAAGTATCTTACATATCATGTCCTTTATTCTGACACTTCAAGCTTCCCTTGGTTAAAATAATTAAAGCTTATTCACCACAAAAAATCCCTTGTTCCTACAGGTTGCTGTCGAAGCAGGTCTTTGAGAAAAGCCACATAAGATAAGTAGACTTCAGTGCTTTGCACAGAAACCATTATATTTTAAGCCTAAACATGTGAAACAAATGAGTTATGCGCAAAAAATACCAGCTCAAAGTTATAATATAGCCTTAAAATAAAGTAAGAGCATACATTTACATTTGTTCGAAAAACTTTTATCCTGCTATAATTCCCTTATATATCTTTATTTGTTTCTAAGATTTTTAAAGCATGAGGTGGCCCATCAGGACAAAAAATAAATTTGAAAATCAAGAATATTAATCAGATGCTAGGTCACAAAAGAACAATTTTTAAGACGTGGTCATAATGGCAGTAGACAATTATGGAAATAAACTGGTATGCTGTTAGCCCAAGCAATACCAAAACCACAGTTAAAGTATCCCCTTCCAATGAGCATCCAGAGCAAGTTCTCAAAGATGTTTACTCTTTAATTATACGTACCATTTGCAGAAAAGTCTCTAGATGTACTTTAAACTTCTGATTTTATACCACACAAAAACGGTCCATTAACCCCAAGTAACAAAACATGAGAGACTTACTTCTGCTCCAAACCAAAGCTGTCCTGCAAGGTTGTCATGGCGTATTTCCTCCGGAAACTTAACACAAAAGTCTCGGTTGGCCCGTTCATGTGGAATGCATTCATCCATGATTTGATTTATGATGTTCAAAACATTATCCTGAAGCAAAATATAGGATAACATATATACTGTTCCCACATAAATCCCAGATATTTTTTTCTAAGTTTTAACAGAATTTTAGCGAGGCAACAACAAATTAAGAAAGAAAATGCAGTATTTAACTCTTAATGGTCATCACACACACAGAGAAAACACAGGAGGATATTGCATCGAAAGGAAGAGTGGCGAACTTCACTTTTTTTAGTTTTCATAGAGACAGTTTTTCAGATTCACTGCACTTAACTGACTACTTTAGTGGGACTTCTGATGAGGAGGCATGATTTAAAGAGCTCATTAACTGTAAAGTATCAGTAAATAAACTATAAGCACAAATAAACTGACTTCTCATTTCCTCTCACCAGCCCAAATGATATTCACTTCATTCTTCCCCAAAAAAAGCACCTGACAGAGTACCCCGGAGACCTTAGAAATTGAGTTACATTGGGATCATTGGAGTTGAAGAATTAAACTTGTCCTGGGAATCTAAAGCAGGTGCTTACTACACTTGAGTCCCCAGCAGGCAAGGGTTGGCACACCTGCCTGCTGTTTCTCCCCCTGGCCATCCAGGAGGATAAGGGAACACCACACAAGTTAGAGAGTCTTAGTAACTGCTCTGATCTATGTCTGCATCAGGACAAAGATCAAAGACCCCTAACCAGTCTCTTGATATGCAGTAAATAATCCATATTCATTTATTTGAAAAGGTAATCTTTATGTATCCCTGCTGGGAACCACATGAAATTTGATTAACATAATAAAGGTAGGTTCAGAGTGTGAAAAACCCTGAGTGCTTTCATTAAAGATGTTTTGTCTCATCCTTCTTCCATTATTTACAGAATTCACATTGTTTTGAAAGTATTTTTTCAAGCAAATAAAAACAAATCTGTCTGCATAGAACTGTTTAATAGAGAATTGCTTTACGCCTAAGCTTTACTGGTGTCTTTTCCTCTGCATTTACAAAAATAAAAGAAGAATAGAAATTTTGAAGAAACCTGCCCCTTTAGTTTGTTCCCCACTGAGAAAGGCAAAACCTACTTTAGGTACAAAAAAAATAATTCAAATTTTCAGTAATTTCAGCGCAGACTGCTGTTGCCACAAAATAATCTTAGCATTAATGCCATAATCCCAGTTGTCTAATCCAAAATAAATAAACCATTGGCAATATTTATTACATATTGGTATAAGGTACTTTATGTGCTAACAATTAAAACATTTTTACATAAATTATTTTTGCAAGTCTGTCATGAGGTAACACATTTCATTTTGATAAAGTTGTAACAAACAAACAACACCCCATACATTTAAAACAACACTGGCATGCATAGTAGTCAACCATTTTCTCTAAAAAAAAAAAATATCTGAAAACAGGGCTCTGTAGCATCACAAAACAACACAGACTGTGGCCAGCAGGTATGAGAAGAGACAAAAAAACCAAAGCTAGATTCACCAACGTATAAAATAATTTTAAAGATGCACCCCTCACTCTGCAAGTGCAATATACTGCCAGGATTAATGGGGCACTTGGATCCCTAGGAATCCAAAGAGATGCCCATTGTAGAAATTGAGGGAAAAGTCAATGTCACAGTTTTCCCTAGTGTAACCGCAAGGTGAACTTCAGTTCAAGTTCTGGAAGACAGATCAGAGCAAAGATGCTCACACCCTGTTTCAGCAGTACCATCCAGAATCACTGCCTGAAGAAAAAAGCCAGGCTGCCACCATCTCCCCTCTCCAGGATAAAATGCAGACACAGCCAAGGGATCACATATAAATTAGTATGATGCCTTAGGGCAAGAAAAAGCAGGCTAATAGCAAGTTTCCTATTTTCCTTCCTTCCACTTCTTAATTCCTGGTATAGAGTATGCTTCTTTCATCATTATTTAGCTAGATCTTGCTGGGAAGTCAAAATATTTTGAAAGTAGGTCCCATAAGAAAATAAACTCCTAAACCACTTAGTTCCTACCCTTACAGAGCAAGGAACGAAACTGAGGATTAAAGCATTTAAATTGTAGAAGGGCATGAGTCACTCATGATGCACTTAAAATCAGTTATTGCTGATCTATTTTGAGACCAGGTGCTGTGTCTCTAGCTCCCACTTCATCACCAGAACAATACAGGTTAGCACATTAGGATGAAAAAGCAAGATTCCTGTTTTCAGGGAACTAAAAGTTTGAAAGGAACTTTTCACATTTGAGAGATACAGTGCTAAAAAGTCATCCTACCAGTTAAATTTTACAAAAGCTGCAGGATATTCAAAGAAATATTAAGGCATGGAACTCTGAAAAGAATTACGTTTGAATTCAATTATGTCAGATTTCAAATAAACCAATTTATTTTATTTTAGGACATGATACTCCTATTTATTTTTTTTGCCACCACACTCAAATATGGGAAAACATTATTTTCAGCATCCTGCTTTTTTTTTTTTCTAAAAAGCTACACAGAATAGGATGAGACCCATATTGAAAAGCTTCGCTCAACTTTTTTTCTACTTTTAATACCTTATTATTTAAATGCAAGCTTATTTTGCAGTGGCTACAAAACAAATTTCCCTTTTATAATCACCCACATACGTACTCAAAATTCCTGATATATCAAAGAAAGTTCTATGCAGAGTAAAGCAACAGGTCTCATATCTGGCCAAGCAACTGTCCCATATCTTTGTTCTGTTTTTCGAATCATTGTACTTGTAAAAAAGTACTAAGATTCTATCTAAATCATGTTGGGAGATATAATTATGCTAAGCATCATGAAATTTTGTACCTTAATGCACTGAAATGAAATACTGCAACTGAAGGCAACCAGATATAATAAAGACAATGAAAGTTTTTCCAAAGCAAGTATAATACTAATTTTTCAGTATACCGTTTGTTTACCACCTAAATGACATTTAGTATTCTTCATTTCTTCAATATTTTTGTACTCTCTAGATATTTATACTCCAAAGCACCAAAGATCTACTAACACATCTCCAAGTACGCCAAACCGAGTCATTTTAAAAAAACCCCGGAAGTTATTTGCAACTTATGCAGTACTAGTAAGTTAAATCGTAAATAATTAGAATTTTAATATACACTTGCCAATGGAGATAAATCACAAAAGCTCCATCTCTGGATTAGTAGCAGTTTTTTTACAAAGAGTTACCTGGCTTCACATAGACAACTGATCACTGTCAAAAAGCGAAGTGAAAAAAACAATTCAAGAAATGAACATGTTGTCCTGCATGCTGTAATGGTAATAGGGGAAGATTAAGGAAAGACTACTTAAAAGAACTTTGCCATTTAGTGTATAAATGTGAACAGATTTCTACAAGGCTAATTGTTTCAAGATGTGCAATTGCCCAAATTTTCTTTTTTTCTACAGGTTTTTTTTTATCCTACTATAGAAAAAACCCAAAACAACAAAATCTCCAACATTTTCCTCCCCTCTTCCATTCCCTCTTGTTATGACGCCCAGAGCAGAGTAACCTAAAGAGGAGAACTGGAATACTTGCTCCCATAATGATTTCAAATCTCAGCTGCTTTGAAACTGGAAGGATGCCAGCCAATTTAGACAGGCTATCCAATGCATTATAAGCAAGTCAGTCTTTTCTTCAAAAGAGCTTCAAGAAACATTCAATTTAGTTAATTACAGTATTCTGCTTTGTAAGCTAAGAACGAATGGGTTCAGATACGTGGTAGCACTGAGGTTTTGCTCTAACTTAAGTAACAGAAATCAATTTGTTGGAATTGAAGTAGTAAATCTTTCACTTGATCCATCTTTCTACATAAAAGCCTCTGGATTTAATGTACCCTTTGGTAGCTTTATCTGTTATCTTTTGGTTCATTTGCATACCAGGATGAGCACAGTTTTGTTTCAAAGCTGCACTGTTTAGGCTTTCCAGCAGCACAACAGGCAGCTGCTGCAGAAATTCTGCTTTGGGATTTACTCCAAGTTCCTAATTTCCTGGAAAAGAGCTCAATGTTTTGCATAATGGAAAGCACCTATATTTTATTTTGATAGGTAAGGGAATGAGTGGTAGTGAGACAACGTATGTAGCTCGCCACAGTAAAGAACAAAAAGTTAGTTTATTCTTGACCCAGCAGTAATTGGCCATATACTCAATAATCTGTACATAAAGCTAACAGCAACTGCTGCATTAGCTTTCAGAACAGGTACAAAATGAACAAGCAGTAACTTAGTTTTACTTACGCTCTTAAACATGTTTAGATCAACATGTAACCCTTTTGTACATGTCCTTCATAAAATCTGTGGTGCTCTTCCACACCATTAAATTTAACATGACCTTCCTGAGATCTTCTGCAAGATTTCTTCAGACGAAGATAATTTCTCATATTGTTCAGTACTTCTTCAATATAATTTTTTTGTATTATCAGTAAAATTAGCCAAGGTAATACAGTCTGTGATAGTATAAGCATGAGCTTAATAGCTTCACATTTTTTGTTTCTTTTTCTGGCTTGATGTCAAATAGCAGACCTCCATCAACATCACATTTATGACAGCAGAACACAAATTAAGGCCAAACAAAGGAAGATTTTGTTGTCATTAGCTAGTATTCAGGGTTCTTATGGGTGACTTTCATTAACAGAAAAAACTAATAAGGTGACATACTCCTCGATTTAAGTGATAGGAATTCAAGCGACACCCAAAAGTCCTGGCTTCAGAATCCAGCAGGGTCTTTACAGAAGCTGTTTCATCCATCAGAGATTGAAAGTCTCTCTCCAGACAGCAACAAGTTCCATTGCTTTCCCTCCAGCCCGTCTTGCACGGATCCCAAAGGCCATGCTTTCAGACTCCCTTTTTTTGCCTCATCAGCTATTTGACTGTTTCCTACTGCCAACACAGAATCACTGAAGAAACACCTTTAAGATCATCAAGTCCAACCATTAACCCAGCACTGCCAAGCCCACCACTAAACCATGTCCCTAAGTACCACGTCTACATGGCTTTTAAATACCTCCAGGGTTGGTGATTCCATCACTTCCCTGGGCAGCCTGTTCCAACGCTTGACCACCCTTGCAGTGAAGAAATGTTTCCCAATATCCAATCTAAACCTCCCTTCATGCAACTTGAGGCCACTTCCCCTTGTCCTGTCACTTGTTACCTGGGAGAAGACACTGACCCCCACCTGCCTACAGCCTCCTGTCACATAGTTGTAGAGAACTATAAGGCCCCCCCGAGCCTCCTTTTCTACAGCTGAACCACCCCAGTTCCCTCAGCTGTTCCTCATAAGATACATTCTCTAGACCCTTCACCATCTTTGTTGCTCTTCTCTGGACGCACTCCAGCACCTATATGCCTGAGGGGCCCAAAGCTGAACACAGGATTTCAGGTGCGGCCTCACCAGTGCTGAGGTCCTGCTGGTCACACTGTTTCTGATGGAAGCCAGGATGCTGTTAGCCGCCTTGCCCACCTGGGCACATTACTAGCTCACGTCCAGCCGGACATCAGCCAGCACCCCCGGGCCCTTTTCCTCCAGGCAGGTTTCCAGCTGCTCTGCCCCCAGCCCTCAGCGCTGCGTGAGGCTGTTGTCACCCAAGTGCAGTACCCAGCACTCAGCCCTGGGGGACACTCATGCCACTGTTCCTGGCCCCTTGGTCCAGTCTGCCCAGCCCCCCCCACCCCCGTCACCCGCAAAGTCTCCTGCCCAGCCCCCCCTGCAGAGTCTCCTGCCCTCCAGCAGATCAACGCTCTACCACAAATTGGCATCATCTGCAAACTGACTGGAGGTGCACTTCTAGATGGCCCACCTCCTACAAGTAACTTAGAATTTGTTTGTATGAACTTTGGGCAGTAGCTCCCAGTCTAACCTAGCCCACTACAGGGCAGTACCAAAATTTACCATGAATTGAAGGCAACTTGTATCTCTAGCAATTTAAAAGCTGTAGCACCCCAGCCCAACAACAATTGTTGCAGTTTGTGTTGAACGGCAGCATCAAAGCCTCTCTTGCTAAACTGTCTTGCTAGTATACCATCACGACAGGACTTCATTCTCCAAATATCACAAGTTTATTAATGGAAATTTTGATCTTAACCTTCATATATATTCAAAATTTATTTTGCATACACTGACTAATCTTCCCAAGTGGAGCCACTGACATACGAAGAGGTGAACACCGGCACATTAATTTTCAAACAAAAGAGCTTACAGATATTTAAGCATGGCTTCCAATAAAAATGGTTCTTTAGCCACGATGTAGTATTTATTTATTGGCTAAAATGACATTTCCCAATAAGCCAGTGTGTACTCTTTTGACAAATTACCTTTAAACTTAACGTACATCTGTTCTAAGCATCTCTACCACGAAGATAAAATCACGGAATTAATGCCCCTCTTTTCTAACCAGCCACCCAAATATAAATAAAATATAATTTTCCTCAGTAAATAAAAGAGGAAACCCTATTTACAGAAGGGCTGTTAATAACGAAGATCAACTTGAGAGACTACATGAAGTACAGCATTGTTACAGGGCATCATCCTCTCTGCAGAGAAGAAAACTTTCAGATTTCAAAAATGGTGCCACCATAAGAAAAAAAATAATCTGCTCTATTCCTTCACACCAAGAAGCCATTAACTGATGTTAGACGAGGCAGCATTTACTGAAACGAAGTGTAGCCAAACCTACACTGAAAGACTGCTCTCAGTACAAAGCATCTCAGTCAAGCCTCCCTTTATCAGTAACAGATAAGAACTTTGTCCACAGTGAATCAGAATATCATGGCTACAGACATGCTCTTTCAGCAGTATCTACATACTTAAGCTTTTTCTTATAAAGGCTCTAAAATGTTTGTCCTATATTAGAAAACACTTGAAAATAATCCATTAAGTAACCTGGTATAGTAACATCCCCTTCTACATAGTTTCATAGCAACAGAAGAATAAGAGACATTCACTTTGAACATGGGTATCTGCCACACCAAACATAAAACAAGCTTTCTCCTCCAACCAGTACCAGGCAACTACTTTCCTACCATGGTACAGGGATCCAAAAGGTGCCCTAATAAGTACTTCAGTATTTTCCAAGCATGAAAGAATTTAAGCCTGGCACAGAGCTGGCACAGTCTTCTTCATATTGGTCCAAAGCTGCTCCACAGCTGAGGCCACGAGCAGAATGCAGGCAATGCAATCATGACTTACTGCCACCTTTGCTTTGCTTGCCTTCCTGTACTGCAGAGTGAAAGAATCCTGCATCCCAATACAGTGCTGAACTGGGGGGGGGAGCCAGCTTTCCTCCCTATGAGGTTCTCTGCTGCAAATTAATTCCCTGACCTACAATGTACAATATTCTCAAACCCACTCTGCCTACAGTTTTAGATAACAAGTAGTTTCTCTGAATGACCTATTTGATCCATACAAACAACTGGAAACACATTAAAAAGTTTGTAAATATGTAAGACTACAGTATTACACACTATTACAATGCTTTTTTTCAAAGAAAAAATATCTTACAATATTAATCAGTCCCTACATCATACCAACTATGAATCTAGAACACAAAAATGAAATAAAATTATTGTTAGTTGTAAAGAGTTGTACTGATGGCTCAACTTACAGTCAAGCATTTTATATTTTCTAGCCATCATGCTCATCATTCTATAGTGAAAACAGAAGTGACCAAAAGTTTCCCCAAAACAATGAAGAAAAGCTGTTTAAACAGACAAGGTTTTAAAGCACACAATTATTTTATTTACTAATTAGAAATGTTTATTGCTGCATATTTTTTTCCTACCCAGCTGTATCATTCCACTGATCACTTAACATTTCTGGAGGGTGGGAGGAAGTAAATTTAAAATCTGCATTCGTAGCCTAACGGAAGAAAAATCAACTCTTGTGATACTTACAGGTTATTTACAGTATTTAATTATACAAAATAATTTTCTTCATTCACAGTGATTTCAAGTACAGTAAAAACATATGAAAGGGTTGACAAGCCTGCATGTTTTCAAAGGAAATGTTACAAGCTTTCACTCACTTGCATAACTAAATAGCAAACAGGTACCTGACAAACTGTTTGAAGATGTCAGGTAGCACAGAGAAGACATCTGTTGGAGCAATGCAACTCATACAAGTAATCATTACTAGCAATAATGAAATGACAATCAATTATAAAACAACTGAAATAGAGATAAAACTATAGGGAAAAACCTTACAAGACCTACTATCACAGAAACAATACAGCAGACTTGCATTGTCTGGAATTTAAGGTTAATCTTGACATCATCACTTAAATAAGAAATACTTTTCTTCTCAGTTTCACTTCCTTTTCTAAACTGGCACTGTCTCCACTTAAATTAAATTGGAAGAGATTGTAAAAAAGAGAGAATAATTTTCTTTGAACAAGACTTGGCTCTCCCACCAGTTCCAGTCCTCCTTTCCTACATCTGCATCACGTCTTATAAATCTAGACCTCATGAGAACTTCTCTAGAGCCCTCCAGCTCTGTTATGTTTCAGAAAAAGCCTCAAAATCAGGTACAATTCGGAAAACTAGCATGATTATCTCCTCACCATAGATCAATGCCCCAGCATTCTGATGTAACTGAATGGGCTGGAGAAGGTCTGCTTTTGGTTCCTTCTTCTTCGCTCTACCTACTCTAGAAAAAAAGCCAGACACCCCTCCTCATCTATTCTCAGTTACTAAACTTTAGAAACATGAAGGTTTCTTTCAGTCAGCTTCTTCCCTCAATCTCAATAATTACTCTTCTGTCTCCTTCATTGACCTCCACTAACATAACTAATATAATGTCTCAAGGGTTGCAAATTAAGCAGGCTAGAGAGACTTCGCCATTACTTCAGCTAAAAGTACTCCTGGCTCAACTCACACTGTTTAACCTTTCTATCATTTAATAAAATAACATCAGGAATAGATTCTTGCCAACTTTTAACCAATCATTATGTTACAGAATCCAGCTGGGAGTTTTACAGCTTTAGTCTAACTTGTCTCATTTAAAGAGATCTATTTCTGCCTAATTCTACAAGAAAATGTTCTGCGACGGACAGATGTAATCAAACATGAAAACATTGCACCTCTGAACTGCCTCATTGTTTCCAGCGATTATGGTACATACTCCCAGCTTGCTCTTGTCAAGAATGTTAATGAACACAATTAGTATTTCTTAGATAACTCGCTGCCAATCTACTATGACACAGGCATTGTCCTATGAGTGATTTAACAGCTCTTTACAGATACCTTCTTCATTAAGGGATGCTCATTAATGCTGACTTTTCTTAAAAATTGCTTCTCTTCAGCAGGGATACAATTCAGATAAAGCACAGAATAGAAGGGATTTTTTTGGAATTTTTTTTTTTTTTTTAGAGATTGCTTATTCTCATACCACTTAAACTTATCAGAAAAAAGGAAACACCTTCAGATCAGGTTTTTTACACCTGAAATAGAAAGGCACTTTTCATCTAAGACAAGCAGCAAATAGCATAAGGCCATTTTGCAGTCTAATCGTTAGGCAGCAAGGCCAACTGACAAGCCAGCCCCTTTTCTCACCTATTTTACAGCTTTTGTTCCTATCTACAGGCTGTCACTGGCCTTCTCAACAGCACTCTCGGCTTACTGGTACAAGGGGCATAATGAATGGTTTCAGAGCACTGACCCACGGTAATCCAGGTCATTTCACTGTTCAAGGTCACAGAACGACTCTGCAAATACATGCATTAGCACAGTTGAAGATGTGGTTTCCTAGAGGTATCAAGCTGACCACAGCTTATTTAAACTGGCTATGGATAAGGATCTATAAACCCACTACACGCTCCCCACTTCTGTCTGCAGACACTCCTCTAGCTGTATGTCAGCACTTGGACGCCATTGTGCATCCGTACACTCAGGGCAATCAATATCCCACCAAAGCCTCCCCCACAACCAAGCTTCCAGGTCATCCCACCTGCTCCATGACCATTCACTCACTGCTGGAGCCAGGTACCTGCAGCACACTGGTTAGTGCTGGAAGAAAGGACAGACAAGGCTACCGCTTTTGATGGCTGCACAGTCTCAAATCAGTTTAAGCTAATAGGAAGCTGTGCTTTGAGGGGATGCCGTGCTGAAGTATGGGGATAAGAACAAGAATAGTGCAAATGTGGAATGGAAAAGCTTTACACTGACACTACCAATGAACCATGCAATGATGCCTAAGGAACTACATGCAATAACACAGAAATACACGTTTCGGCAGATTTTTTATGAAATCAAAGTTTATTTATCTTGTCTGCCCATGCTCAACCACATATCCAAGCAATAAAGCTAAGAGATTTACTGAAACTAAAACGTTTATAACATTTCTAACCAAGTGCCCAAGGGCTTGTTTGAATCAAAGACTAGGCAATCCACATGCACAGCTGCTGAAGTTTTCATAGGACTCTGACCAAAACCACTCAAATTTACATAAATATTTCCATCTGAAATCACTCTATGCATTTCCATTAATACCATTATAAAGCCTAGCGGTGTTAATCCACAACACTGGCAGATTTAGAAACCTTAACCAGCTAGGAGAAAAAGAACATATTTGGCATTAAACAACATTCTGACTTTAGTGAATAAAAAATTGAGAGAGTTATGTTGAAGTACTGCAGCTGTAGACAAAAGACAAAGGCCAATGTGGTATTATACCACATAAGGAGTTATAACCAACAACAGTTTGCCTCAAAACTACAGATCCCAGATCCTTAATGACCTCCACTCAACATAACAGTGTTCAGGTCCAGGATCATTTCTACTGTCTGTATACTGTAATTAAGTGATTTAAGGATCTCCTAAAAAATTACATAAAGATAATGCTGCCTTCCCTGTTGAGGGATACCTTCAAAATTTTATTTCATCAATTAGGAAATAGGATGTATTTTCAGACTCTTAATTGCATTGCAGAATAAGCCAGACAGCCAGAAATACATTCATTAGATCTACTGAGAGAACTCCTCACATTCCAGCTACAGGGTTAAAATATTTTCGAGTCAAATATGCAAAATCCCTATGGAGGACAATAATACAAATAATAAACAGGGCTGACACAGAGGCCAGAGGTGCACAGGAATGTGTAAAAATGGAAAATATTTTAAAATCCCAGTTATCATGCCAGTCAAAAATAGACATCACTCTGCAAGGCAGCTAGGATTCATCCTTGTTTATTTAAAAGACTACATCAGACCTTACGAGGCGGGGGGGGGGGGTGGGGTGGGGGGGGGGCGGGGGGGGCAAGGAAATTAAACAGAAAATCCCCTCCAAGTATCAGAACAATTCTAAAGCAAAAATTACAAGAGCTTACATCAGTAACACAGTTTAACTTAGCGTCTCAGTTGCACAAATCAATTCAACAAGCTTTGCAGCCTAAAGATGATCACTTACGCTTCTACATGAACTCCTGCACTGTTTTATTATGAGCACTATTAAAGTGGAAAAACAACTTTAGCAGTACTTACAGATACCCTGGGGCAACTGAGATATCAAAGCAAGAAAGAGAAATTTGTATTCTATTTGCTTAAATAATCTTCATCTACAGAAACCTTAAGAACTGAAAAGGTATTCTCCGGGCAAACCCAAAAATTTATACAGAGTACATCACACAGTGGTATCAAGAACACTGTATTTTTAAATCAAATTCTAGCTTTTTCCTGAACTATGAAACAAGATGTGGTATTGGCATATAAAAAGTTAGCTTTATTTGCTTTGCAGCAGGAAGAATAGTGTATTTGGGGTAATACTGCTGTTTATCTCAAGACTACTTTTTAAAGTGTTGAAAAAATAGCACTACTTTGAACTGGAAATCCAGCAGGAGTAGATGGCATAAGCAAAAAGGTAAGCATTCTTGCCGAACACAGCACACTTTCTGCATAATTCATTTCACACCAGTATTTACTTCCCACAGCCTTTAAAATGGAAAGTTTTGTGCTCAAGTAGTGCAAAAGCATGTAGTAGCAAAGCCTACCACCTGACAACAAATTTTTCCTTATCACAAGCTGTTTCCACATCAACCGTTTAAAAATCCTGTGAAGCAATACTAACTTGCTAATACATGCAAATCTTTCAAAAATGTCTAAATTTTTAAAATTACTCTCTTAAAGCCTGCATTTTTTTCGAGAACATTGTGCTGCAATGAGCTAACAGAAATACATTCCAAAGCATAAGTTTGATGCAGAAGACAACCACTCTATCTTTACATCAGAGAACAGCAAAAAAAGGGCAGTCTGAAATTCATCTGTTCTCTCAAACTGCAAAATATTTTGTCCTCCCTCCTTCTAATATGTAGAAATTCTTGTTGGGCCCAATGCATAGTATGTAAACATCTAAAGGCTTTCTTTTGTTTAATGAAAACTTACTTATGACACATGAGAAAACAAGGTTACACAATATTCCACAATTATTCATCATAATCTATTATTTGTATTTGAAATATAAATTTACACAGTGTTATAGTATTGATGTTTTATCCCTTGAAAATGGATGAAGTAGTTAATTTATTAATTATTTCACATAGAAAATGCCAGACTAACCTTCAAGGATGTTAAGGTCACAATGAAAACTAAATTCCACTGCTAAAAACTGTCTTTAAAAAAAAATTTTGCCTTTTTTATCATATTTCCTGAGCATTAAAGTAAAATTATATTAAGGAAAGGGGGAGGTTTCTTTTCTTACATCATTAAGCAAAAAAGCTTCTAACGGAGGAAAACAAGACTTAATCCCCAAGTATGGAAATGTCACCAAATAAATAATTTGCACGTATCACTAATTGTGCTAACATGGTGCTACCACACACACAGAGGAAAGGCAACAAATAGCAGCTTATTTAAGTCATAAGACTACATAACAATTCAGTGGCTGATTTTATCCTTATTTGCAAGAGTAAAAGAAAAAGATTAAAAAGGAGGAATGCAGCAGAGCTGACAGCAATCCTCTGATGGTACTGTTGAAGAATGTGTAAGAACTATAAAGGCCCTGATAGTCAGCCATGTCACATTACATTAATTCCTACAGAATTGGATCTCGTATAGTCTCTTAATTCAGAAACGCTGAGAAAAGTCAGTTTTAAAGTGACCTGGCTCTGCTGTCCTCATTTAGCCTTCAAATGCTCCGGGAATTATACCAGTACATCTTGGGTCCGCTATGTCAATATTCAAAGTATCAATGTGTCAATTTTTCTTAATAGAAAGAGTATTATCTAGGGCAGATAATCATGCATTAAGAAATGAAACATCTTATCTTTTTAAACAGAAGATTTCAAAACCTCAAAAATTAAGAGCCTTCTACAGATGGGCTCTCCTTCACAAAGAAGAAAATACCATTATTTTTTAATTTGAACAAAACTTTGACATCTGGACAAAAAACTCCCTGTTCTAACTGAGGTACAGATAAAATATTAATCTTGCTCTCCTGTTATGGCCTCATGTTTTAAATGGATGACTACCTCATCTTCCACCTAAGACAGTATTTTTCCATAGGAGTTTGCATGCAATGAATGTGGTCATTGCAAGCAGATGGTGCAGTATAAACTCACAACACAGTCCCTTCAATAACAACCTATGGCTTCCTCAGCATGAACTATTTAATATAATATAATTACATCCCTTTTTTACTGATAAAAAATTAATTGTATTTTGTATACAAAGATAAGTTCCCTTTTCATTATTTATCAACTTGTCAATCTAGCTTCAGTTTCACCCTTATGCATTATTGATCACCACCTGTGCTGTCATTCCATTCTACACAAACTTTAATTTATTTTTAAATATGTATATAAAAAAAATCAGAAGTCACACTCTGAAGACCCTTTCCATTTCCTCACTACAAAGGAATCCATGCAAGTTCAATAACACAGTTCATTACAGCTCAGTCATGGCCCTCTTCCACTCAGGGAATTTTAGTAGGCATCTTGCAAATCCTGCAGCAACTTCAGCATTGTGTGTGGTGGTGGTGGTTTTTTATTTTGGGGGTGGGGGGGGTGGTGGTGTTTCTAAATCAAAGAAAAAAGCAATATAGAAATATGCCCATGTACATGGTACAAGCTGAGGTGAAAGGTTACTGGACTGGTTTCCCTGTATCAAGCTGAAATTGGTAACGACACGCTAAGTAACCCATTATCAAACAATCTTCACTGCTTCCATGAGACACTAAAGAGTATCACATACAGAGCTACCCTACTTTTAGACTGCCTTATCCATCCATCTCCAGCTTAAGAAAGCAAATAATGTTTTTATGCTTTTAAGATACACAAAAAGCATATTTCAAAGATGAAGAATATAATTTTTTTTTAATTAAAAATTTGATTTTGATTCAACAAGGCCAAATGCAAGGTCCTGCATCTGGGACAGGAAAATCCTCAGTATCAATACAGACTGGAGGTTGAGCAGATTGAGAGCAGCCCTGAGGAGGACTTGAGGGCATTTATAGATGAAAAACAAAATGAGCTGGTAACATGCTCTAGCAGCCCAGAAAGGCAGCCATATCCTGGGCTACATCAAAAGATGCATGGCCAGCAGGTTGAAGGAGGTGATTTTCCCCCCTCTACTCTGCTCTCATGAGACCCCACCTGCAGTACTGCATCCAGCTCTGGGGCCCCCAGCATAAGGACACAGACATGCTGGAGCAAATCCAGAGAAGGGCCATAAAAACGATCAGAGGGCTGCAGCTCCTCTCCTATGAGGAAAGGCTGAGACAGTTGGAGCTGTTCAGCCTGGAGAAGAGAAGGCTCCAGGAAGACCTTAAGCAGCCTTCTAGCCCTAAAAGGGGGCTACAGGAAAGCTGGAGAGGGACTTTTGACAAGGGCATGTAGTGATAGGACAAGGGGTAACGGCTTTCAACTGAAAGAGGGTAGGTTTAGCTTAGATATAAGGAAGAAATTATTAACTGTGAGGGTGCTGAGGCACTGGAATAAGTTGCTCAGAGAAACTGTGGATGCCCCATCCTTGGAAATGTTCAAGGCCAGGCTGGATGGGGCTTGGAGAAACCTGATCTAGTGGAAGGTGTCCCTGCCCGTGGCAGGGGGGTTGGAAGTAGATGATCCTTACCATCCCTACCAACGCAAACCATTCTATGATTCCATGACTTTAGCATGCTCCTTTGTGACAAAGGAGATTACCCAGATGGGCTCCTGGCAGCATTTTACTCTTTACTCATTGTTTCCCACAGCCCATTTTTAGCCTCTTCCCACACTCTATGGTAAAGCTCCTTCTGCCTGTATGGTGTAAGTGTTACATAGCAATTATAACTTTACAACAGGACAAAGCTTTGTTGTTATTGACACTTGATTCTCAACTCATGTCTCTCACCTGTTAAATTGAGCTGGAAGAAATACAGAGTAAGCCTGGCTGAAACAGCATTTTTGATAGCACTATCATAGAGTCATTTAGGTTGGAAAAGACTCTGAAGATCATCAAGTCCAACCATTAACCCAGGACTGCCAAGTCCGCCACTACACCATCTCCCTAAGCACCGTATTTATGCAGTTTTCTTAAACACCTCCAGGGATGGCGATTCCACCACCTCCCTGGGCAGCCTGTTCAATGCTTGGCCACCCTTGCGGTGAAGAAATGTTTCCCAATATCCAATCTAACCCTCCCCTGGTGCCACTTGAGGCCATTTCCTCTTGTGCTGTTGCTTGTTATCTGGGAGAAGAAACTGACCCCCACCTGCCTACAACCTCTTCAGGCAGTTGTACAGAGCAGTAATGTCCCCCCCAGCCCCCTTCTCTCCAGGCTACACCCTTTTCCTCATCTTTTGTGGCAATACTCCTTGCTGCACCCAATAAAGGATGGAGATTCCCCTTGGCCCTCCTCCTGTTTTTTGTTAA
The DNA here is from genome assembly GCF_015220075.1 of Falco rusticolus. Classification (NCBI taxonomy): domain Eukaryota; kingdom Metazoa; phylum Chordata; class Aves; order Falconiformes; family Falconidae; genus Falco; species Falco rusticolus. Next base: position 79,571,492 of record NC_051187.1, on the reverse strand, counting down.
AAAATACTTTGTTATCTTTCACAGCAGTGGCCATCCTGAGCTCTGGCTGGGGGCTTTTACCTCTCTAATCTTTGCCCTGCATAACCTCACGACAGGCTTGAAGTCCTCAAGAGTTGCCTGCTCTTTCTTCCAATGGTGTTAAACTCTCCTTTTTTCCCCGAGTTCCAGACAAAGCTCTCTGTTCAACCAGGCTGGTGATCTTCCCCGCCAGCTTGCCCTTTGACACATAGTGACAGAATGCTCCTTTAAGGCTTCCTTTTTGAAGAATTCAAGAACATTCACCACCTATTTTATATTTCTACAGAAGTTGAGACAGACAAGCCGTAACAACACTGAAATATGCTTCAGTTTTCTCTAAGGGCTCCGATTCTTCAGCAACATTAACTTACACTGTGATAAGTAATGAGGTTCAGATTCATAGGTGTCTGCTGCTCACCCACTGTATGAAGGAGTGACCTACGCATGAAGGAGCCCACTAAAGCCTACATTCTGAAGCCTAATGTTACAGCATACTGAAGCTGCTGATAGCTGACTTGAAAATGCTGGACTGCCAGTCACAGTTATCCAGAACGTGATTCCCAAGCAAACAGCAGAAAAAGAATGAAAAGCCAGTAAAATATGCTACCAGTCAATGCAACATCCATCACTCATAGCAGTTAGCCACAAACAGTCATGTTTTACGGATATTACAAATTTTGCATTTTATTATTCTGTGGTACAGTGGGAGGGGTCACACAACCAGGCAAGTCCACAGTTTGCTTCACCCAGTGCCCTGATGGGGCAAATACCTTCTCAGTGTACTTTTAACAGATCGAATTACACATTGCTGAAACACCATCTGCAGTTCAAGGAATAATTTTGATAAAATCATGCTAGGAACTGACTCATATGCTATTCTGAGGCCTTGCTACTGTATGCAGAGAAGTAATTCTCAGTATACTGAAACAGCAAGTACTATGATCCTGAAAACATCTCCACAATGTCAAGTACTTATGCACCTATGAAGTCCTAACAAAACCTCTGAGTTAGAAACAAAGGGGTTTTTTATGCTTTGCTCTTAAACTGGTTTAAAATAATTTTTCAGCTATTTAAATAGAATTAGGTTTACTGTTACATATTACAGAACTTAATTGGTTTTTTTATCAACTCCAGTAACAAGATATTAATCTATGGAAAATAGCAATGATTGAGGCCAATTAATTTGAAGAATGATAAATTAAAAAGTGTAGCAAAGTACCATTACTTATAAAATTCAATACCATGTGATGTTGCGAGCAGCCTAGAAAAGGACACCTTATTATACCACTAAAACAAAAATAGTTCAATGAATTATTTGTGTTGCAGGGAAAAAACCCTCAGATGAACCAGCACTGCATATTACTGAAGATTCACTGATGCAAGCATGTTTTCCTTAAGAAAAAGTACTTTCCCTCTATTACCATCATAAAATGAACAAAAAAATTTCAAAAACCTGAAATATGACACCCTACCTAACCTCTTCTTTCATTTAAGAAAAACGTGCATAGCTTTCATCATGCACATCTTCATGCTGAAGTAAATGTCACTTTAACAGAACAGATAGAGAAGAAATGTTTTATTCTGTTGGATAGGTATTAACCACACAATAAATGCAAGGTACTGTATTAATAGGTATGTTCTTACAATATTCTACCAGACATGCAAACACCAAAGCAAAATGAGGCATGTCATTTTGATAACAGGCTACCGTAACTAGGAAAAACTGTTATATCACCTTAACGTAAAAATAAGACGCGAAGCTTTGAAAACCATTACCTTGATTCTTACTCAGATACATGCCACTCGGAATCATGCTATAGTCAGCTCACAGTATTTGAAATTCAAGTTGCAAGACCTTCAGAAGTTTTGAAAAGTTAATTTACTGTAAAAAATATTTTTTATAATCAAATGGCTTAGTGCTAAGGCAAAACAGTGTAAGACGAGATTTAGAGTTACAGTTCTTTACTAAAGAAGTATCAGTCTTGAAGACTGATATTCTCTGCATATCCACAGGAATAACAGAATGCACCATACCTTCAACTTGCCTTCACTAATACTGCTGGTTTTAAGATAAAAAATATGATGTCCACTATAAAGCATTACATCCTTTAGGCAGAGTCCTTCTGTTTTTGTCTGAATCTGTTCACACACTATAGTAACCTTACAGCTCTTTAGCAATAGTACCAAAAGCTAAAAACACAATTATCTAAATCTTGGATCTTAACAGTATCTGAAGAGCTAACAGAATATAACCTCTCTCTAAAAAGAATCGACTTCTAAGACTTGTTGGTGTTTCAGAAATATCACACTAATTAAAAGGTATTTTTCTTCTCTAGTTAATAAAATGAAATCCAATTTCAAAACATATGTTAATCAAGCAGACACTCAAATCTGAAAATAAGCAATCCAGGAACAATGAAATAACTCCAAAACCAGATGAAAAGACAAAAGGACAATATATTTTTGAAAACTTTGTCCCTAGAACACACTGAAACCTGATAGAAAGATTATGCCTCTGTAAACTTCATGGAGGTAAAAACATGGGAATAACCTGGAAACCTTAATAACATGTGGAAAAACAAAAAAAAAGGGAAAAATTATGCAAAGACTGTGAGTTTGGTTAACTGTTCTGTGGTTTCAAGTTCCTTTTCAAAACCATTGCCTGAAGACTCAAAGAGCCCATTTCTCAAAAACCAGGTCTCAGAATTGTGTAATTGCCATTGCAGGTATCACAGAAGTATTGCACATTGTAGCTGCTATCACTACATTCACATACACAACCTTCCATTACAACCATTTTGACCGCAGAGTTGGCTGCTGGTTCTCCACCTTCCCACCGTACCTTAGGCTAAAAGTACTTTTTCCTCTTATCATGCCATGTTTTATTAGCAAATACTTACATTCTGAATCCTTACTAAAATATTGACCCTTCCCTTGCTTGGCATTTACATGACATTCTTAAACAGAAAAAGCAGAAAACTTTGATTTTACACAAAGGAATACAAAATAATCATAAAAGTCCTAATTAGCAAAGCCATTTTTGACAGGACATTTGACAATGCATCTGACCTAGTCTACAGAACTTTGAAAGTTCAAAATTACAAGAATAGCTACATGAAAAAATAAAACCATCTTCATCTTTTCTTTCACCTCTAGCAACAGATTGTTTTAGTAACATCAATCTGTGTGACAAATTAAGAAATTACCAGGCATTAGAAGGTACCAAGAGTCACAAGGTGGTGAGTCACTATATAACCAGCCAAGCAAACTGACCAAGGAGCTATTAGATTCTGCATTTCTTGCATTTCTGTAAGTGAAACATTCAGAGAAGCTACTTTTTGAACACCTCCTCAGGTCTGCCTGTAGTACAAGAAAAAAATCAGAAAGCCTGAGAACCTGCAGACAAACAGGGAATAAATTGTTATCTCCAGGGATAAAACAACCAACAGGGAGATGATCTTGCACGATGATATTGTTCATCCACCCTTCTTACCAGAAGACCTTTCCTAAAAAAAAACAGTCTGGAAAGAATTTGCCTAAAGTTTGTGGAAGGTCCATTACTGGAGGTTTATAAGAACAAGTCAGATAGAAGTGTGATTTAGTTACAGCTGATCCATCACACAGCAGACTAAAGTCAATGAGCTTTCAAGATAAATCTCTTCACTGTTTTTTTCCCCTCCAAGTCACTGAATTTTGATTGTTACTAAACTTACAATTTCCAGTTTGGTCAACCCTTCAACTCCACATTTTTCTCTAGGGACAGTACAGTAGAAAACTGAAGATATTCAGGTTAGAAGTATTAATATTGTTTCTGACATAATAATACGCTGTCAACTCTCTCTGTAGGTGCTCTTAAAAACAAACAAAACCCACACACTTAAAATTTAATTTTCCTGCAATCAAGCACATAATACTTGACTTTTTTTCACTTCAACACTCAGCTAAATTAATGTGAACATTTGCTATGATAATCAGGACACTATCCTTAAATTCATCTCAACTTGATTAGTGATTAAATTCTTTGATACAATGAAGTTTGGTATGTTTTATGAGTAGTAACAGTAAGAAATTCTAGCAATGGGTGAAGGAAAACATACTTTACACTTAACTGCCATTTTTCATTTGGCTGAGATGTAAACAGTTCTTTATTACTATTGTCTTTCCACTTAAAATTCTCCTGACTTGACAGGAAGCCTTTACTTGTGATACAGAAATCCTCCTACCACCTGAGCATGGTGTATTGTGGACTTGAACCTACTTCAGTTTGAATTGTTTTTCTTGGGTGTGACTGGGAGAGGAAGTATCAAAGCATTTGTGCAACTATGAAGTGTACCACAAAAATAGTTTTACCTCTAAAAAATTGAATTTTACTACTGAAAAACTTGGTGTAGAATGGCATACAGTATGAGAGGGACAGTTATATTTTCTTAATTTGTTCTTCAATTTCTGATTTTTTTCTTAATAAATTGTCATGGTTTAACCTGGTAGGCAGCTAAACACAACTCAGCTGTTCACTTGCTCCCCACCACAGTTGGATGGAGAAGAGAATCAGATAAAAAAAAAAGTAGTGAAATTCATGGATTGAGACAAAGACAGTTTAATACGACAGGAAAAAAAGGGAAATAAATAATAATAATTAGAATATTCAAAACAAGTGATGCAAAATGCAATTGTTCACCACCTGTTGACCAATGCCCAGTCAGTTCCTGAGCAGTGGTCCCCTGCCAGCTTTTCCCCTAGTTTATTATACTAAGCATGACATCATATGGTATGCAATATTTTTTGGCCAGTCTGCATCAGATGTCCTGGCTGTATCTCCTCCCAGCTTCATGTGTCCCCAAAGCAAGTGCTGGCAAGGCAGCACGAAAAGCTGAAGAGTCCCTGACCACTGCTTAGCAGCAACCAAAACCTTCAGCATATTATCAACATTACTCTCATCCTAAACCCAAAACACAGCACAATACCATCTACTAGAAAGAAATTTAACTATCCCAGCCAAAACCAGGACATAATTCAAATCAGAAAACCATCCAAGTTAGAAAGCTAGACTTAGCTTAATTGGTCTTAGCAAGTCTCTGGTTGTTCTCCCTTCAAGCCTCAGTCAAACTATAGCTGCAGTTTCAGCAAATGCTCTCAGGAGTCTCGTATTAGGTGAACTAAATTATACCACAGCAACTCAGACACAGATTCATACTTTTGACAAAATTTACAGATAAAACCCCTCTTCTCCTTGGTTCCTCAGTAGCTCCTCTCATCCTCAAGACTATTTACATGAAGCAGATAATATCCCTTAAAAAAAAAATCATCAACACTAACAGCTGTCTTTATGTAGTTCATTTACTAACAAAAAGTTAGCAGAAAGCTGAGCAGCCACAAAAGACATGGCTACTTTATCCTGCCTGAAATTTTGAATTATTTCTTATGTTCTATTAAGGTCTGTATGCTTATTTTAAGTAAAAGAAACAAAGTCTTTAATATATGCTCTTATTGAAGGGAAAGCATCAACACTCTTAAGTGAGATGTAGTAGATTTGATTTATGGATCGTGTTTTCAAAAAATTTACCTTTTAAACTAAGGTAAGGCATAGATCTGCCAAAGGTTCATTATAAAAGGATTTGACAATAAGAATTAATACAATAAATAATATGTAATACGTTTAATGTACACAAAAATGTCAATAAAATCAGTAAAGTGCCATTATGATTACCTGACAAGAACGAAACTGGTTGACTAGCAGCGTACATCTCTGTGGGTCTTTTCTTCCATCCAAACTGTCCAGTTCAGCTGCTACTTGATTTAGTTCCTCATCAGCATAGTAGAACTGAGCAAGGAGCTGTGGGTCTGTTCTCTGTAGTGGAAACAGAGACATATACAAAATGACATGATTTTTGCAAATAAAAACCCACTTCAGCTAATTTATTGCATTTTTTTTTTTTTTACATTTAAGCCAGATAAATAAGAGTGCTTTTGAGATATTTATGCACACTTAGAAATTTTTTCTACCTTGAAAAAAAACCCAAAACCTCTCACCTAATGAACTTGAGGCATTACTCAGCTACTGTTATCTCCAAAACCATCCTGGCATTCTTACTACTTGTGCCATAATTATCTGGTGAAGTAAACAACTGAATCACCAGTTTTGTTTATTAAACACTTCAGTTCTAGGCAAAACAAGACAAAGTTGCGTTCCAAATTAAAAAAAAACAAACCACCCCCCCTGAAATCTATCAAGCAATGTGATATTCTACCAAGCACTGTGGTAACCCCTGCAACACAATGGACACTGCTACCTGGTCAGAATCTTCACTTTGAGTATCACAAGAATCAAGCCACAGAAGGTAAAAGGTACTGAATCTACCAGATACATTACCATAGACAAACAGATGTAAAGACTTCACAAAGCAAATAATGTGACTAAACAAGGCATTACAGCATGACAACTATGCCACAAGTCTTCCAAGTGGCTAAGGACAGAGTTATCACAAAGGATTTTTTGCCACATAAAAACAAAACAGCAATTTTAACAGCAATAACAGAAAAATGAAACAATACAACACCAAAAAGAGACATATTAATAAAATTTTATCCCTTTCATTAGTAGTAAATAATAGTAAAAAAAAATAAATAGTAGTAAAAGAGCTACTCCCTCCCTCTTCCTACCTGCAGGCGCCAGCAACTTGGTTAAACATTTATGGGCTTAGATAAGACAACCTCATGTTATTCTGAAGTAGTCATCAGTAAAACTTACACAGATTTGTCAGAGATGTATATAAAATCAAGATAATTGTTTTTAATCACAGCATCAGAAACATTAATAAACTAACTGTAGACTGGGTATTACAGTTAGTTGTCACTAGATGAAAGAAAAAACCCACGTGATACTACTGAAAAATAGCTGCAAAGTGTCTGAAATTGATTCTTAATGCACTGAAAAATGAAGCAATACAAAAATACTTTTAGAAGGACCTATTTATGTGTAGAACCAGTAAAAATAGAGACAAAGTTGTATGGAAGCATTTCCCAGAGACTCAAACATTGGGATAAAACGACAACATAGGAGAGAACTTCCAGGTACAGAAATCCATTGGGTTAAAAGAAAACATTGCTTTTATAAACTAAAGTTAATAGCAACAGCATAGAAATTACCCAGTAACACATTTTCCATGACAACTAAGTAAGATGTACAAGATGAGTACAGCAGAGCAAAACATGTACCAACAGAAACAAATGTAATACAGTGAAGAAATTAGTCAACAACTAAACTGAAGATAACATCACTGTAAAAGTCAACATCACCAAATGCAACAAATGGCAAATGACAAAACCACTGAGGGTATAATGAGAGGTATCTTGTAAACCGTAGCATTTTCTCTCTGAAACATTTTCAGTATTGTAAAAGGACAAAACACCAAAAGTTCTTAAGGGATTGGCATACGGATGCAGTGGTATCAGAAATGCTGCTCTAAGCAAACCACAGGTTTAAAGCACTAATAGAGGTGATAAAGGCATATTGGAAAGCTGAATCTCATGCTTCACATAAACCCAGTTCTGCAGCGCTAGTCCAGAAGACAGGAACTGTCTTCGATCACACAGAAAGATTAATGGCAACCCTCTGCCAACAGCAAAACAGGTTCAGAAGCAGTGAGAGCACTATTAAATGGTGTCAGGAGTCCCTGAAAAAACGCACTTATTTTTGCTTCTTACTTCCAAAAAAAATTTCAACATAAGATACCACACCATATTGTTAAAATCCCTATTTTAGCCTCCACAAAATACATATCCTGCAAAAGAATCCTTTCAGGCCTTCATAGTGCAAAAGCATTAAAACCTGCACAGCTGTTCAGTCCCTGAAAAGGAGTAACAGAGTATTAACAGCTTTTGAAGAAAACAGTATACATCCTCCATACTTGACAGGATCAAGGAGTCAGGTGATGCTAAATACGCCCTCAGTGTTACATGCTGAATTGGTTCCCAGTCAGCAACTTAATGAGACAACAGCAATCCACCCTGAAAACAGAGGCATCAACTCCTGTTCCTACATGCCTTACTTGTGCATGAATACAGTGATTTTAAGGCAACCTTTAATATTGCTGTGAACAGTCACACTGCCCAGCAGCTTCCTACACCACTACTTCACACCACCCAAATTCTGAAGCAAGTCAGAAATGAAAAGTATTTTCAGGCAGTTGAAATGTTGTAACCAAAGTGTTAGTTTCTTTTCTTCTTTAAGCAGCCACTATTTACAAAACACAGAGCCTTTCTAATCATATTCTTCCTCTTAATAATAGATGACATTGAAAGTATTAAGTAGTTTCAATACCCAAGTATAAACTCTCAAAAATTTACAGTCTTGCATAATGTCTTCACTACAGCCTGCCCAGGGAGAAAAGTAAAGCTTGCAATATATGGTCAGGGAAGGAAACAAAATTCAAAATGGACGATAATAAGAGGGAAAGCCTATAATTAAACTACCAAACTTAATTTTGTCTAGCTCTAAGTTTCTGCATTTATAAAGTAAGGCTTAGTAAAGCATTTCTTTCAGCATTTCCACTACCCAACTATATTATTTCAGATTTTTACTTTTTTCATCAGCATTTATCCACATTAGTTAAAACTTTCTAGACAAAGTTGTTAACTAAAGATGCAGGAGAAGTGTAGAATTGCGGCAAAGCATGACTGCTGATTTATAAACATCTAAATTCTACTGGGGAAGCAAAATAAGGCAGTTTATTAAGACTGGTCTCAAGCAAAACAAGTAAGGCTGGCTGAGATACTTGCTCCCATGTGGCTGATCTTTTAAATTGAAGGAACAATAGTTTTAATTGAGTTCTCTCTACTGTGTTATGTTTGGTGTGGATTAGTTGCATGATCTTTGATTAACTGTGTCAATCATATGTGGTCCCTGGCAAGCCTAAGCTGCATGACACTAAATCTCTTCACAGGGGGCCATTTAAAGCAAATAACCACAACTTTCTAAACTCAATTTGTTCCAATTGGTAGCAGAAAATAAGAGATAGTGCCATGCTCAAAGCCAATGTTTACTTTCAGTTTATGCAACATATGGTTTAGTTATTTCCCTCCAAATTACTTATTATTCCTTGGCAGAATAAGAATTAGTAATTCCCATTCTCAGAGGCTCAAATTAATAGAAAGACTTCATGTGAAAGCACCTAATCCAGAACCTACCACTCATCCTGGTAGTTTGTTTCAGGAATTAATCACATTTACCACCAAATTATGCAACTAAATTCTTGTTTTGATTTGCTGGACTTCAACTTCTAGATACTACTCATTTTACCTTTTTCCACTAAAGCACCAAGTACTTATTTGACTTTCTCCATATCCACAGACTGCAGAAGCCCCTTTAACCATGCTGCTGCTGTAGGTTGCACATACAGTTTTGATTTTTGGAGGGAATTTTTGCTGGGCTCTGTGTAAGTTTGTGTGTGGTGGTATTGTTGTGGTTTTCAGTCTGTTACCATCCCAACACTGTCCTGAGTATGAGCTATCCAAGTAGCAACCTCATTCTACAGGTATACCCTGTGCCTTCTGTCTTAGTACTTGTTTATATTCAACAACCAACATTCAAAAGGATTCAGCCCAGCAAATGGTCCAAGTTATCCTGCGTACCTATATGGCCAGGACATAATTTACCATACCACTGGAGTACATTCACAGATTTGAAATCAGCACTTAGGTGAGTCGTAACTTACTATCCTGATTTTATGATATACATCAATTATCACTCCACTCAGTACAAAGACCAGAATCAGCACGCCATCAGTTACTTTTTTTTAAACACTTAGCCATGTCATGTAATACTGCATTATTTGTCTTTTTTGTGAAAGATCACTCGCTGAATATTTGTTTTAATGACTTTTACTATTTATTAGGTACCACTCCCATTAGGTCAGAGATCAAAATCACAAGACTGCCTGCCATCCGCAAGGTCAGTATAAAACTGTTCACACGAAAAAGTTGCATTAACTCTTGCACCAGTTACACTCGAGTTTTGCCCATGAAGTCCCACCAGTAAAGAGCAACTAGGATGAGGTTGCACAATGAATTTTGATTTGATTTTTCAAACAGGATGTATACTGACTATACTTTCCTTTTAAAAGGAAAACAAATTAAGAGACCTGTTACAGGTTATTAAACCAGTAACAGGTCTATAAGATTACTTAATTGCATGTTACCAGCTGAAGAGATGGTATTCTCACATCTTGTAAACAAGTTGGTCTACCAAAACCAGAGGCTGTTATATAAATAAAAGTGTCAACTAACTGGGAAAGGAAGAAATTCTAGCACAGATTTCCCAATCAGGACAGAAGCAAACAGCTGGATGGAAAACTGATACTACAATGAGAAGCCAGGGTGCCAACATATCCATCTCAAACGATACAGTAATTCTAGAAACTCCTTGAAAAGAATCTCCTTGAAATAATACATTTCCAGAAATAAGAGGTGTTCTTGGGGAAGATTTTCTCCTTTTGAAACAAGCTTGCAAGTGTCTTTGATGTGATTTTTAACAACAGCCTTCAAGTATCAATACTGCTTCTCTTCAAGTAACACATAAAATATGCATCACCTTAAACATAACTGACAGCAGCCCATAACTGGAACATGAAAGGGAATGTATCCCTCCCATTTCCACGATCCTTTGTAGAAAAGTAAAGGTATTGTTGAGGCTTTTTCTTTTACTGGCACTACAACACGAACAGAGCCCCCACCACCACAAAAAGAGACAGAAGACATAATCCCAAATGAGCCAAAGGAAAAACAGAAGCAAGGTAACCATGCAAATGAGCCAGATCCCAGCTAATGATACGACTATCTTCTGATGCCTGTCAGTTATCGTCTGGAAAATAATATTCATAATTCTGAACTGCTGATCTAAAGGCTTCAGGACAACAGCTAAACCCCAACCATGCCTAAAATAAAATCCACAGACCCAAGATGAAAGGCTCCAGATCTCACTTGTTCAGTGGCATTTTTCCAACACTAAGAATTTATGTCTTTCCCATATGCTCAGAAACCCTGACTTGATCCCTATGGAAAGAAACTATATGAAAGTATTCATTAAATGCATTTTGCTGATGGCAAATCCAGATTGCTTTTCAATAAGGAAACAAAGTAAACCTACATCCATCAGGGTAACTTTTCAAGGTAGTACTTGGTAAAAAGTGCCTTTACCAAATACATGTATTTTGTTACACATTGCAGAAACTGCATTCACAATCACAGGGCAATATTGGGCAACAGGCCATGCGCAGTACTTTTTAATTGCTGTAGGTGCCACACAATGCTACCCTTCCTTAGCCAGGAAGGTTAATAAACATCAACTACCTGCTCAACAATTTCTGTTCTGCCACAACTCTTTAACAGCTCAGGTAAAACACTTTACAGAAAGGCCATGGCATTCACATCAGTGGAACTGTGTTTCATCTATGTAGGTTCCTTTATTCCCCCTTTAGGAAGGGAAAGGATGGTATAAATGTTTCTATTACTGCGGGCCCAGTTCTCAGTCTAAATCTGTTGCCTACTCCATTTTCAGGGAACTGAAAGAAATGCGTTGTCACATACCCAGATATAAAGGGTCAACCTCAAACTTTCCATTCCCCGAAATAAATGCTGGCATTATCAGACACTGCCAAATACAAACCATTACTGCATAGCACAGAAATCAGAAAAAGGACTTCAGAATTGAAAGCACATAAAGTTTGAGATGAGAATTTGGAAATGGTGTAAATTAAGAACATGATCCTACACTGCAACGTACAGAAAACGTCACCCTAACAATTTGGAAAAGAACTCAATTGTATGAGCTGTAATGTTCTGTGCACAAGGCACAAGAATTAGGTCCTAAGCAGTTTAAATACAGCCAGTGATGAGGCAACACAGTATTTTTAAAGCTTACAGTTGATGTTGCATGTAGCTACTTTTAAGCTAATTAAATTTAACTAAGACTTATGAGAAGGAAAAAGTGTTTTGTCCCAAAGCAATAGGATTTAGGCACAACATCCCAAGTTTATTTATTGTGAACATTAAGAGACTTCCAGTGAGAGAAAATTACCCAATTGAAAACTGACTATGCCAGTCACATTTGTACTAGTAGGCTTAACTGGCAGATGACAAATTCCACAGATACAAGGTATTCCTTCAGAAAAGAATACCAGCAAGTTCTTTACATCAGTTGATTTTTCACTTCATATGTAAGCAAATGTACTTACATCATTCCTCTGGACAGGTCCTTTGAATCTTGCATTGATTTCCAAGTGCTAACAAATAACCATAAGAAACAATCATACTCTAACAGGAAAGCGACCCAAAATTTCAGGTAACTAAATTCAAGTTTCAATTTTTAGTAGCAATTTTTTTTTCTTCCTATTAAAGAAGAACCCTGCTACTCCAAGTAAGCAGTTGTTTTGGGGCCTTCGTTGTTTGGATTTCAGTTTTTGTTGTGTTTTTTCTTTTTCCTTTTAATCTACCAACTAATTGAAGTACTAGCCATCAAGGAAAAAATTCCCCTCAACATGCATATTTTGTAAAATAGGATGAAGTCTTAAAAGTGGTGTGGCACATGCATAAAAAGAAAAAGGAATCTAAAATGAATATGACAATTTGGAATTGGTTGTGAGGATACATAAACAACAAGCACTATGAGAAAAGCTACAGCCTGCTTAAAGCTTTGCCAGCTGCTCTGTGCTTATCTACAGAATATCATTACACAAGCAAGACAGACAGGTGAACAGCTTGTTAACAAAATAAAACAGTAGCAGCACCTTAAGCAAACACCCTCCCCCCAGAAAAATCAGTGAGATAATGATTTATAGGAAAACAAAAATCAGGTGGATGTTTTTGCAATACAAGCACAGTCTCCCCACACACATTTAAGTGCTTCTTTTCCCCTACAGAATGGTTTAATACCAGCCCTCAAAGGAAAATCTGATAGCTGTTACACTGAACTGGAGCAGCAAATATTTGAGACTGCCACACAGTCCATTTTCACTCATGGTGAATTAAGTCACTGCACAGTTTCTATTTTTGAGTGTTCATAATACTAATCTAGAAAAGCATGAGCTCAAATCCATATTTTCTGGGGAAAATACATAAGCATATGCTGAAAATGTATTACTTAAGCTTTCGGACATGTGTTCTGCTGAATAGGAGCACCCAGCAGCTGAACCATAGCTTACATTTCTAGTAAAGATAGACAGACTTCAGGAATAGAAAGGGGGTTTGCTGTGGAGAAGTCAACATGCTAAGCAGGTGTAAGAAGTGATGGAGCAGCCCCTTCTTCCATGTGAAGAGTGGGTAACTTGCAATACTGCCTCCACACCCAGCCTATAGAAGGTTATTTTTAACTAGCAAGAACTCTTCCCCAAATTGAGTCTGTTTTGCCCACAGCAGTAACTGGTGAGTGATCTCCCTGTCTTTATTGCGACCCACAAGCTTTTTCATCCTATTTTCTCCCTCTGGTCTGTTGAGAAGCAGGGTGAAAGCACAGCTGGGTGGCCATCTGGCAGCCAGCCAAGGTCACCCCACCCCACTGAACTTGTAAAACACTTAGCAAAAGCCACCTCCTGCAGCTAATATATCAAGAGTTTGACCTTAAGATAATCACATTTCACTCTCAGCTGCTGCAAAACCATAAAGGTTAAAGAACAAATATTTACTTAGAAGCAGCAAATTCAGCTTGTCAGGATACATATCAAAACAGGCAAATCACTCTTTAAATGCTCTTAGGCAGTTTGCCTCAAATTTGTCTAGATTGTTTTATTTAAACTCAAACATTACATTAAGTATCTCTTCAAACAAAATAGGTAACAAATCACTAAGAACATTGCAGAATCTATCAACATGACAGCCAATTTAGCACCTTGTTGATTTATTACATTCAATTTGAGATCTACAGCCCCCCCATTTTACAGAAGAATGGCATAGCATTTGGAAGTGGCACCAAACTATTTTTCTTCAAGTAATGCAAACCCCTCCATCTTGCTACACTGCATGTATTTGCAACTTCCAGCATTAGGGGACTTAACCCACCACAGGTTATGTTACAACATGTTTTATGGATGTATCTAAATATTTAACAGTTTCTAAACACTGAGGCAAATTATGCCCTCTTTGACATGTCCTCAATGTTAATGTCTTTCTAATGATTAGTTTGCTATACCCTTTTTTCCTTTCAGAATCAGGCTTCACTCAAAAAAAAACAAACACAAAAATCCAAAACCCAACAAAGAACAACTGAAAACCTCAAAACCCCCACTACGTGCAGCAGAAGGATTGCTTTGCAACCTCTTTTCAGCTCCACCTTGTTTTAGCATGTACATATCCTAATAAGATGATTTTTTTTCCCCTCCCAGGTCTGTAGTTCCAGTATTTTGCTCACGCATAGCAGACCTGGTAGAATGCCAATTTTGCCTTGCTCTTCAGTACCAACCTGTTTTGAAGAATCTGCCACATACAGCATTTCACTTCTGGATCATGAAATAAATGTCTCCGTCCATGCCCTGATTAACTAACTGTAATAAGAGGGAAACCTAACCCAGCAACGAGTTCAAGCCTGCTGACTATAAAACAGTTACACTATAGTCTCTCAGGTATTAACAGGCATAGCACATTCCTTAGGTTTCCTCATATTCAAAGTGCATCTTTATATTTCTTTGCCCCAGCAAACTTGCTTATGATGAGTCTGAGGTGTTCTATATTATTTTAATAAAAGCACAGTCATCTGTGTAAAGTTGTTCATACATAACCTCATTTGCCTTGTGGGAGGCTTTCAGTAAGCTCAGGTCGAACACCTTGCCAGATGTTCAGGATTTAACTACCTTGGCATCATATCACTAGCACAATCAATCATTGCAACAAAAAGGATTTCATCAGAACTTTGTTCCGAAACGCATCTGTTCAAGCCCACAGTGATGAAAGAAACTGCTTTTACGGCCCTGACCACACAAACTTTTCACAGCTTCTGCCTTCTAACAATAGCTTCAAATGAATGTCTGCATACGTAAATCTTTTTATCTTACTTCCAGTATTTCAGCTACAGCACATAAAAAAGTAGCTTTCTGAGTGTCATAAGTCAAACTTGATTTCCTATTCCGTCTTCCAGATAACAAGAAGCTTCAACTGATGTTTGTCTTGTGCTCACCACAGCACCCATCTGTGAAGATTCATCCATGTCTAATAACAAACGCACTCAAGGCACAGTCTTTCAGGCAGAGTACTTAACATTATCTCTCTTAGCAGAAAGTCCTCATCTACTTTCAGGCAGGGACCTACCTAAAGTTGTAAGAAACTTTAAGGACCTTCATGACTTTTAAGGACTTGATACAGAGATCAGTATTCTTTTTCCAAGCATGCCTGAAGGTGAATAGTGGCTTTGAAAATTACCAGAAAATGCAAAAGAACAGAGTGAGGAGAAAGGCACCAGACAGACCAACAATGGGATCACAGAGGACTTTAGAACATGCTTTTAAAAACTTTTTAAACAGTATGGACTGTTTAAAATAATGGACTATAAAAAATAATAATATTCAAGTACACAAAAATCATGTATTTGCTGCAAGACAGTAAACTAGCTGGATGACAACGCATGGCAGAAGGCTCCCCTGCGCTCCTGCTACCACCCCTGCTGAACTGAATCTTTTTGCTCAATTAGGCATTCCTGGGTCTATTCAGACAGTAACTTCAAGGTTCGTCCTTGGTCTCCTGGTCACGCAGAAAATCTCTCCTGGGAAACAAATGGGTTTGTACAGCTATTCCCATTTTCTGTGCTAGCTCAGTTTTAGTTTGACCGTTTCTCCACATTAGCATGCAAGTTGGCTAAGCTGTATCAATCTTTAGCTATTCCCCCCCTGCCCAAACAGGTTCCTTTTAAATCAACACACAGAATGCACAAAAACTAAGCAGAACTTAAATACCAACATGAATGCTTTTCTGATATATCTATTTTCCCAAGGTGGACAGTTCTATATTCATTTGTTTAGGGGAAATTAAACTAAAAAACCCCAAATACCCCAAACCCTCTGTCAATACCTTTCGGCAATTCATACAAGGATTTAAAAATCACACACTGCCTCTTCCAGCAAGATCAAGTTTCTCAGACCTGCTGCCTGTTTAGGTAAATATAAAAATTACCAACACAATTCTGGTGCTACCTATTTAACAAAGAGACCCTTTTCCCACATTCCCAAAAACACCTTTCAGGCAAACTATAATGTGTACAGCCTATTGCCTATTATTCTTTATTGATCAGCAATACCACTTTCACATTACAACTACACATGTTCAGGTTCTCCCCACATGCATTCTGCAAATTTCTGGTTACCAAGTATTTTCTCTAGTATGCTAAAGGACAGAGGAGGCAAAGGTATTAATTGCATAACTGCTGCTAAAAAGAAACGCATAACCAGTAATGCTTATTGTAATATTTACAATGCTTTGGCAAGGATACAATTCAAACTAGTTCTCCTTTGTTATATTCCATAACAATATCAAAAACAACGCTCCACTTGAAATACCCAAAAAAAGAAAGTCTTATCTGTGAAAAACAAAGCATGTCTAAGCAACACAGAAATATTAATTTATACATGTACAATTCACTTCAATTTCAATGTAAACACTTACTGCAGGTATTGTCAGCAGACAACAGTAACCTTAGTCTTCCACCACAGCTGAATGTCCTTCCCTACCATCACTGCTCAGCACTGGCTCTGCAACTCAGACTTCAGAAATTAACACTAACTAGAGACCACACCAAAACGAGAGACAGACTCATGACTTTTCTCACATATAATGGGGCAAATAACTGTAGTGTTTCCAAAGCATTAGGGAACAACACCTGCTGTAGTAGTCATAGCTCACATTTCAATGACCCAAGTTAAAAAGTTCAATTGGTTTTGCTGTGAATATTACATTTGACAGAAGGTTCAGAGTACATGCAGTCTTGGATCAAAGCTAAGCATTGATTTTCAATTGAGAAACGGAATATTCTTCTCTGAAGAAAAATACTCAACATAAGATCAAAGTGTCAAGAAAGTTGCTTAATAACTCTGAAATCAAAGTTACTAATTATTCCCAGTAATTTCAAGACTCCTCTGAACATACATGGTAATAGCTGCATCCAGCCTGACTTACACAACTGTCCAACCTAGAGTCACATGATCACTTTACTTGCTTAAAAACACAGGAAATTGCTCCAAAACTAACAAGACAAAAATAACAACTGTCATCTCCCATCCCTCAGGTTTTTCCTGCACAAGCCTTTCTGTTTTGTGTAACAAAAGCCAAGTAGAGGTCGGAACTTGGAAGTATTTTCCAGCTGTGGTCTTTGCTTGAACCAGACAAGTCTCCCTCCAGCCCAATCAATACTTCATTGTTCCATTCAAAGGTTCAAAGACAAAAGCTACAGAAAGACCCCTCTAGATTTGCCACAAGCACAGCAGTACAATTTCCTTCTGAAGGTGAGACGCATCTGTTCAAACCTACTGAACTAAAAAAAAAAAAATCTTTTTTGCCCTCACTTGCTACCTTAGAGACCACGCTGCCTTCCATCCAAATTTATCTCCAGTACCTGTAAGCCTTTTCAGTTTTGCTACCTCCAGCAGCGGTTACTGTTGCACCAGACCTGAGCCCAGCTCTACTTTAATCTTCAAAACACAGTATGACATGGGCAAGCCTGCAGACTGCAAACGCCTGCAGAACTTGAGAGGACTACCAATGATGATCTAAAAAAATCTCAAATCATTTTTAAACACTAAAACCCCTCTTTCAATATATATGACCCAAACAACTGCTGAGAAATACCTAAAGGAGAGTTATATTTTGCACTTTTGTGGTGATTTGCAAACACACAATTAATAGCGAGTCTTACAATAACACTTTAGGTTATTCCTCCAAGTTAGCTTATCTAGTCAGGCAATCGTTTCTTTATGTAATAAATAATTTATAACTTCTAAAGAAACATTGTTTTCCTTATCAAAATATATGTGGACTATAGTATTCCCTTTCGAAGAAAGTATTGTGGAGACTGATAATTTTTTTTAAAAAAATTGCAAATATATATGTCAATATAATGTAACTCAGGTTTTTTTGTACCTACTATTTGTTTGCTTTGATATACTTGTTATGTTATTTGTAATCATCAATGATATACATTAAAAAATCATTACAAGTTAGGATAAAACAGAACATAACCAATTAAAGGCTCTGTTCAAGACAACACATTAACTTCAGAGGATGATGTTATCACATCCTCAAATTGCGCTGTGAACAGACACCATTCAAAATTATGAATAACTTCCATGATTACAGTATGTGTTGAGAAACATTTTTTATTCATTTACTTTTTGAATTGAGACAAAAATAAAGTCTAGAATTTATCAACTAGAGATGACAGGCAGAAGAATATAGCCTGGAACACATTAAGTTTGAGGATATGCATCTATTTTTGAGGAATATTGAAGTTTATTTATACTCAACAAAATATAATTATGTTTTTAAAATGGACTGAAAAAATAGCAATGTAATTCAAGCTGTCATTATGCTTTTCTCCAAGCAGTACTGCTTGATTGTTTATGTTACTACCTACAACATTCTACCAACTAGTCAGTTCCCAATACCACCTAAGACAAAGGAAAGGGCATTAACTATGGGAGAGGGTGTGTGTAATTACAGGAAGATGGTGAAAGTACCAACTGATTATAATAGGATGACTTATTTCAGGAATATGCACTTATATATTTCTTCCTTATAGAGCAAAATAATATGGCAAAAAATGATGGCAAAAGTTAAATTTCAAGAGGTATATGAATACAGATTGCTTCACAAAAAACAGTTTGAGACAGGCAGTGGCTGCATGTAAATTACACAAAATCCACATGTGGAATATAGTAGTCATTGTTTAACATGTCACTAAACACTGAAATAAGGCAGGCAATAAAAATCTGAAGTACAGAATACAAAAACCCCAAAAAATACTCAGCTAAAGACAGAAGCTAAACCATCTATCAGTGTTGAGAACAGGACAAATATAGGAAAGGTATCACTAAAAAGATGGATTTATAAGTTCAACACAAACCTCACCTCCGAAAAGCATCTCCACATTCCCAAGTAAACCCACTCTTGCTAGATCACTGGAAAAGCCATTACAAACATCTTTATTTCCCAGGAAATAATTTCATTAGAAAAAACATGAAAAACCACAAGACTCCTAGATTTCATAATAATTATATATGTTTCTAATCAGAAAGCCATTAGCACTTGTGAAGAGCAGATGTGTACATAAAAGAGCTTGTCTTATATACACCAAATTTCTACAAATGACCCTAAGAAGGCTGTGGTCTGCCACCCCACCTTTATCAGGGTGCCATTCGTTCCTCTCATGTAGTACATGTGGCTCCATGTTACTGCCGCAGCTGGAATACTGGGCTGAGTGCAGGTCCAGGTGGCTCAACAGAGTCTTGTTACTGAGCAGATAGAAGAAGTTTCTCTTATACACTTGATTTCTCTCTGGACATCTTGTTAGATAGAACTTGTAAAGTACTTAGAGCAAAATAGACTGCAGGAAAAAGATTGAAAACTTTTTTCTTCAGTTCCTCTTTAACTCATTCTGTCCAGGCCAATACTGATTCAACATCCATCCCTGTGTATGATCCTCTGCAATACATGGGAACACTCTCCAGCACACCACCATTACACACTTCAGAAATTAACTATAGAAGACAACGTGACTCTCATACTTTTCATTTCACATACTAACTTGCAATAGATGATGCTAAAGTCTTGCCTTAGTGCACCTCACTACAAGCATCACTCAATACAGGAGGCTGTAATCTGGGTAAACCAAACCCACTCTATGGTGTCAACTTCCAAAAAACAGGCTGAAGCCACAATATTGTTACCAAAAGCTTACTGCTTAACAGCTACACCATAGAAAAACAGCTGAAACTATACAAAAAAGCAAGGTTTTCACTCATTCCCTGGGACACCCCAAAGTCTCAGGCTGCTAGAAGCCAGATACAACTACACTACGTGCAGCCACAGCAAACATGAATTTGTTTTGGCAGAGTAGGCTTCCTCACTCACTGAACCATCTTTCCCCATGTATGAAGCACATGTGACTGCATTGTACCTCCAAGTCCTACAGCACTCTTCAATTTTCCAGCTTCCTTCACCCTGCTAGTACAAAGCACATTGCTCCTTACCAAGGAACCAAGGCTTTTGTTTAAAAGGACATAAAGTAATAGAGGGAGGGCTACTCCGGCAACTATTTTTAGCTGGAGATAAGTTCTTTAAAGTCACTTCCTGAAAAACAGTACCTGTGTTCAAACAACAGATGATGAAAAGCAATGTGCTAACTAAGGACATGACCCAGAAAGTCGTATTTCTTCCAGAGGGAATAACACCTGAATTCATTTCAAACATGGGTTTTCTCTGTGCCTATTTTTAAAACCAGGCCTAAACCTAGAGTTGTACTCAAAGCTACTGTTCGGTATTCACAGTAGTCTAGCCATGTTTAGGATATTCACCCCAAAACCTGCTACTATCCCCAAGGCTGTTTTGTTGCTAGCATGTCTAGCCTTGAGAGAAATAAGTTATATTTATCTGAAGAAAAAGTTAAGGAATTAAACCATAATAAAACATGGTATGTATTCACTATATCTGATTATGAGAATTGTTTTCATGCATAAGGGACTTACATAATAGGAATAACCCCTTCCTTTTCAGCCCACAGCTGAGGGCTGGAAAACCTACAACACACACAAAAATCGAATCTCTTATCATAACAGGAGCCTCTTCAGTAAAGACACGAGTCTGGTGTCATGGTAAGACCTCAGCTACAGGAGGTTGTCCAAGACCCTACCAGCATTTTAGCTGGATGAAACATGATAATTTGCAATTTAAAAAAGCCCAAACAAACCAAAAGCCAGTAAAGTATCCTTCTCTTCATTTTCCATCACATGTCACTAAACATATGGTTTTATCAAGCTGTGTACTATTCTTTTGTGTTACCTCAAAATTTCTAGAAAGGCTCAAAACAAACAAGGAAAAAATACGAACTGACTCTTGAGAGACACACAACCTTAACCAGAGAGAGCAGCTTGCACAAACCCATAACGTAAAATACTATCAGAAATTTACATACCCAAAAAAGCAGCCTTCCACTAAATACATGTCTTGTACAGGTAATGATAATTATGATGTTTGTTGGGAGAGAGAGATCCTAAACATCAGACCATCACTCACATCCAGAGAATAGCAAGCAGTGTACTGTTAAAATTCATTATCTATACTTCGGCTGTTTATAAAGAACACAGCATGCCCCTTTCCCTTAAGGGAAAGAAAAGTCTGGATTCAGTGCTCTACACAGCTCAGAGTTCTCAAATCACAGATGATCACAAATTTACCATCCCAGTCACTACTATTGTTTTACATACTTAGAAAAGATATGAATAGACATGCTTGGTACTGAAACACTAATCTGTCCTCGTCTCCTGACTAAGCTAGTAGTGCATTGCTTCACATTCCCACCTGACTTAGACACAGAGCTTTCTAGACCCTTATCCAGCCTAGCCAAAAATACCACCTAGACAGGGATAACTCACTCTGAGGACTTCCTCCCCATTCATAAAAACCAGTGCAGCTGCTAGCTGGCAAGAGAGTCATAAAGTACCCATTTTTTCAGAATATTTCTTAGCTTTGTCTGTCCAGTGGGACCAACAAAAATCTCACTCAGGACAAAAAGCCACAGCACCCTAGGAAGAAGGAGGGGAAGGTGTAACACTGAGCCACATAAAGGTGGGGGTGGGGTACAGACCAGGTTGGTACAGTCAAATTACACCACATTCCCCCGAGAACTGAGCATTAAGCATCTGGTCTAGTTTATAGTGTCATATCCTAAGACAATACACCTCTGCAACAGAATGACTGCTCAGCCCCACAACACACCATGAATGCACAGTAAAGAATAAAAACTAACCAAACAATTCTGCTCATTCCCAAGCACAATACGGCCAGGAACTAACATATGCAGACATTCCCTTCAAAACTTTATAGTTCTGTGCAGCAGATGGCTTAGCTGTGCTAAAATACTTCTGCAGTACAAGATGTGTTCATTCATGGAAGCTCTTGCTACTCAATTTCCCCATTTGTCCTCTAGGACCAGGCTACTGAGGCAGCCCTCTGCTGACATGCCATTTCTCCTCAGAAAAAAAAAAAAGTTAAGACTGAAGTGGAAAAGTTGACATCATACCTGATGGCTCCAAACTGCACACACTTTATCCACCTGGGCTTATCCCCAAAAAAATCTTCCACAGAAAATCAGGTAAGGTGTAAAGAACCAAGGTTAATTTCAAGAAAAATCAGTAGTCACTTCCCAGGGAAGACAGATGTGATGCTTTAGCCGCCCAATGCCATAAACTTGTTCTGACAGCTTTGCATCAAACAGAAGTAAGATGCCTATGAATTGAGATCAAACCGACCAAGACTGAAACACTGGCAGAACAGTAATACTGAGAGAAAATGGCAAAACAAGAGAGAAAGAAGGATTTCCCTGGAAACTGCATCTACTACTGGGCTAAGGCAAGAATTATCTTTCAATATTTTTTCCTATGACTGATGGAAAAAATGTTGGATTAAAACTCCATTCTGCCTGTAATAAGCTCCACTGAATATACTAAATGCATTCCAAAAAAGCTAATCTTTACCCATATGCTGGCAATACTTCATTGAAGGCAAGATCAATGTTCTTGCATCAAGCAAAACCAAAAACCCCAATAGGTCACGATTATTACCATGGATTCATTGAGAAACCAGCAATTACAACATATATTACTTTGATTATCAGAAAGTCAGAAAAGAAAAGTAAAAACAACACTTGCCCTCCAGGAGAGAAAAATGATCTAGTTAGTGGACTTTAATTGCCTGTACTAAGTAGTTTTAGTAGTAACATACTGCAGAATGCATTGAGTGTATACACCGATAGATTTATTTTTTGTAATGCCTTGAAATCACCAAGTCTCCTGGACATGATGGCAAAAGTTAAGGTGTAGCAGATTCAGAGG
Source organism: Falco rusticolus (assembly GCF_015220075.1). Taxonomy (NCBI): domain Eukaryota; kingdom Metazoa; phylum Chordata; class Aves; order Falconiformes; family Falconidae; genus Falco; species Falco rusticolus. The sequence goes on along the minus strand of NC_051187.1, from coordinate 79,548,399 downwards.
ACTGCAAAGGAAGGAGAAGTATGCAAACTGTTTAACATGGAAGAACGTTTTCACATACGCTTAGGTTTATTCTTTTGGTAGTCCAAAACTTTTTTCCTTAAAACCAAAATCCTAGTAGGTTTTTATTAGAGTGTACATGGGCATAAAAAACAGAAATATTTTAACATATACATTTCTAATACGATAGTTGCGAAATAATTTAGAGAATCAGATGACCCTCTAATCCTACACAGTTCACATTTGCACCAGCAGAAGTTCAAATACTAGTATCAGGACATCTAGACATTTCTGAGAATCTTGGCATCTGGTTCCTATACAAAAAGCTGTTACAGTTATTTTGGCTCAGTTTAAAAACAAGCTACTGAGCCACTGTAGCACACTGGGGAAAAAAATACATTTAAACTTGGGTTTACACATAAGGATCCCCAGCGGCCATTTGCTTTACTCAGGAAAGGTTAAACTCCTCAGAAAAATTGTTTTTGAAGATGCTAGAAAATGAACCACATCCCATTTTTTTTTTTTTGTTAGCCATTACCCATTCAGGCACCATTCTTCCCTACTAAGATAAACATGAACTTGTTAGCATATACCCAGGTGAAATTTTGTACTGAGAAATAATAAACTACAAAGAAATTTCAAAAAAATGCTAGTTAGCTTCCACATCCAGCTTTCCAGAGCACAGTAAAATACTTTTGTCTAAGAAAGAGCTGCATTCCCATTCTTTCAGTATTCTGCAGCATATGGATGAACAGCCAGGATGAAGGCAGACTTTGACAGATTTAGAGATTTATATGGGGAGGGGGGGGGTGGGAGGGGCAGGGAATCTTTGCTGGTTGCCATTGGAAAAGTTCACATAAAGCACCAAACTGACAGATTGAAGTGGTTGCTGATAATGAACTGATAAAATAGAAAGCCGCTTCTTAAAGCTGAAATAAATATTTTTCTTAACTCTTTGCTTATCCTACTTCATTCACACAAAACAATTCTTCTAGAACACAGACTTTTTCAGTGACATCCTGAGAAAATGACGAGTCACTAGCAGTAAAACAATTATCTCCCCACATTTAAGGTGGACATGCCTACAAATTCTTAATAACAAAAAAATGGGCATTCATGGATTTTACGCCACTCATACTTCCTATCTTCCATCTTTCATTTATTAGCAAAAACATTAATTTCATTCTAGCTTGGTAATAACCTAAATAATTACAGTTTTCAAAAACTTTGTGTCCCCTTCTACAGTTTAATAACCAACCTTAATATAATATTTATATTACCATAATTTTAGGAGGGCTTCATCACAACCTGATTATGTTCCAGTGTTCCCAACTCATCCTGCGAAACAATCTCTAGCCTCAAGACTTCTGGTTTTCTCTTTAAAGCTTGCTGTGAAGTCGAAGGAAGAACCCCAACAAACAGAAAGCGAGAAACAGGCTGGCTGTGTAAACCTGTACAAGGCATTAGCTTCACACTGCTTTTCCTCCCTTGCCTTTCTGTAATAACTGGTTGAAGTTCCTGTCTGCTTGCTCAGTTACTCAGCTTTGCTCTCACCTCCTTTTCAGAAATACCTTTTTTTTCTGTATGACACATAAATGTAACGTTTAAGAGCATATTTTGAGACCTAATAAGAGGCTCTGTTTTCAGATGCTGGCTTCAGCTTGTACATGTAGTCTTCACAATTTGTTGTACAAGTAATTATTTGGATTTGACTTTTATGTCAAGCGGCTACAGGTATGTTACTCCTTCAACATTCAACAGCAAACCAGAAAAAGCCAAAAAGACAGCCTGGAGTTAATCACCTTGGTTTTTACTCAGACCTCTCCAGAAAACAAACCAAACTTCAAAAAACGAACAAACAAACCAACAAAAAAACCCAAAACAAACAAAACCCTTGTATTCCTGTTTTATTCCTGTTCCCATGCATTTAGCACACGTTTAATGTCAGGTTCATAGGTTCAATGATAATAAGCAAATTACAGAATTCAAGATGACAGCATAAGTTACTCCCTGTTTTCTTTTAATCATAAAGCGTCTAGAATTTTGTATATTTAAGAAGTAGTGCTATCGCTGTAACACTACTATAACACCTTTACAGAAGTGTTAATAGCAAAATAGAAGGTTACTCTAAATCTGAAGAAACTGGTATTTAGATATAACTGTGCCAGCAATTCAGCCACACTTTTCCAGAGGCACTCTACACACAGCATCCAAACATGCCCATTAACCACATAATTCAGCTCACACAGCAACAGGAGAAAACATTCACTGCTACAGGCTCTCTACACTATTGCAACCTACCCATGACAAGTAGCATAAATCGCAACTAGGAGCTGAGAACTATTACAGTAAGAACTTTGCAAACAAACTCAGCATCTGCTTACAGGTTCACTCAAACCTGTAAGTTGACAAATTTTTTTTAAGCATTGTAAATGAGAACCCAACTGTGTTCTCATTCCAAGTATGATGAAGAAGCCTTGATCCCATACAGAACAGTGACACAAGGGCAGAAAAACTGTCTGGCTAGCCCAGGGTCCCACTTTCAGCTGTGGATCACAGATTCCGAAAGACTACATGGATAGTGGAATCTGGCAAGCATTACCTGCAGCTAACCAACTTTCTGAACTGTAGTGAGGTCTACAACTTCACTTATTCCATTTGCTTCCTGAAAATACTGTAAACACTGGGCATCTGCAGCATCCAAGGGCAGCCTGCTCTACAGGTCACTCACATGATGAAAAAAGTGAACCTTTTTGTGTTCTGGCCCCGATTCATACAATGCCTCTTACATTTTCTACTACAAGAAGAATAGCAAATCTCTTGCCTGCTCACCACAATACCCTCACGTAAGTATCTATCATGTCACGCCTTGCTGAGTTTTGTCTCAAATCTAGAGCTAGTAATGACCTAGACAGATTAGCCTCATGTAGATATTCACATTCAGTTTGATTTTTAACATACAGGATCTACAAGAAGGGACGCTTCAAACCAAAACAGAGACAACAAGCACCAGAAGGCATAGAAAAGCAGTACTTGCTGAGCAAGATGCACCTTACAGTAAATAATGATAGCTGAGTAAGCTCCCTGACATGCCCAGGACATCAAAGAGCATCCTTGAGCCTCAAGGTTTCCTCCAGAAGTTTGTCAGAAATACTCTGTAAACAGGTACCTACTGAAATACTGAAATGCAGGGGGAGAACAGCCTGCATGAACCAGCAGAAAGCACCATGTGAACCTAACATCTTGGTTATTTTATCCCTGGAGATGAGTAGCACTTACACAGTCTATTAGTAATCATACTGAGTGTTTTGCAGTAGCATGTTGTACATTTCAAAGCGCAAACAAAACCATGACTCAGGAAAATGAGGTAAGAAGTGGACTTTGACAGTTAATGTGTGGTAATTTAATACACAATCTTAGTTCATGATCACATATTTGAATTGAAAGGAACCTTTAAGACAACTTACATTTTAAGAAATTTGCATTTTAAACACAGAAAACAATGGAACTGACAATTGCCACCACACTGCAGAATTGGAAAATCCAATTTTCCTCACTGTAGGTGAAAACAGAAAAACACTAAGACTCATTCTGAGAAATGTGACTATAAAGAAGAAATAAAGCTAAAGAAAATACTTCAGGCAAAAAGGGTAAGAAGTCTGCATACACATTTAGAAAATAAGGTTTCAAGGCAGAAGAGAAGCCAAATCTCAGACCGGGAAAACTGAAATTACAATCCAAACTGGGTTTTGTTATTTTTTTTCTTAAGTTGCTTTTTGTCATGTTATAAAACTTATTTTCAGACTCATCTATAGGTGTCAGTATCCAGCCAAAGTGGAAGTGTGGAACCAATCAAATTCACAATCTCTACAATGTTACACAGAAGTTCCCTCAATTATTTACTCATAGAAGAAAAAAAATAATAAAACGGTACACCAACTATATAGGTAATCTGGATAAATTCAGGTTTCACAAGTAACTTTTTCCTCTTTGTTAAGCGAAAACAATCCAGACTACCTAAGACCACATGGAACCTCCATCAGATCATCAGAAAAATATTTCTGATGTTTTGCAGCACTGACATGCTTTTCTCCTTTAAGTTCTTCACTAGTTAGCCTCACAAATCCACACAAAAAATCAACTGTTGATTGATGCAGCATGAAGACTAGAGAAAACACCACCAACACAAAAAAGAAGATACCCAAACAAGAAGCTTCATATTTGTATTGGTTTTTCCTATTTGTATGCAAGTGCATATAATAAATACGAATATTTGATGGGAAGTTTTCTTATTCTTTACCTCTTTCATGAAAAGCTTGCTTATAAATTAGCGGATTTCACAGTTTTCAGCTTTACTACACATGACCTCCCCTTTGCTGGAACACTGTCTTCAAGTATTTTACTCTAATGTTTTCTTACCTAAATAAAATTGGTTTTCCACCAAAGCTTGCCCAGTTGTGGAAAAATAAACCCACATCAAAACATAGTAAACTTTTCCATATAAAGTTCTCTGCTTTTTACAAATCTATTATTAAATGGCTATGTTGGATAAGTATGAGCAAACACAAGTAACTCCAGCTATAGTTTTAGGCTGCTGATGTGCTACAGATTGTAACCTGAAGCATTGCTAAGCTGGTGACATTTTGGTAAGGAACCATGATATGAAGAAGCACTAAACTGAAAACTATATTGATTAAATAAGGGGGGTAGGGGGTGGTGGGGTGTGTGGGGAGAGAAGGGGAATAAAAAGAGAAACAAGGAGGCCCCTAAGGAAACAGTAAAATGTGCATCCTCTTAACTCCTGCAGCTGAGATCTGTAGCCTCATTCAATTCATGTGTTTTCTCTTAGTGTGTTTCTTTCAGTTCTCTAATTCCTATCCAAATTATTAAACACTGTAGCTCTTAAAGCCATTTCACAAACTTTTTTCTTGCTCAGAAGCTGTGCAAAATAATATTTTAGAAAACCAAAATAACATGAAAAAGTGAAATGAACCAATAAACATTAAATAAGGAATGGACCTCCCCAATCTTAATTCTATATTAACTTTCATGTCTTGAGAGGCCTGGCAATGCTGCTGACTGCTGTATCAATATGTGTTAGCAACATTAGCACTGAATCCCTCTATGACCATGGACAGTTCTAGACCTTTAACAATATGGTCAGAGTCTTCCATTTTAGTCGGCAACTGTATGATTAAGTTTAATAAAACCATGGTTTACCTTGTGACTCACACGAGAAGTCATCAGGAACATTCATTGCACTAGACCCATAACATGTTCATCCCACATGTGGAAAATTAAGGTAACATTTCACTCACAGCGCTCCCTTATTGCAAAGCATTACAATACGGAAGAACATTGTGAGAATGATCTGTGCTTGGAGATTCTTGGATAGAAGATATAATTAAAAATTAACTAACTCTAAACTAGTCAGAGACATCTTGCATCCTTCCCCAACAGAACTCATAGCCCTACGCAGTGCTACCACTACAACACTACCCACTTTCATGGACCTTGCAAGGACAGAAACAAAGTTAATTCCAAAGTTCAGCCCTGCCTGAAGTTACAAACCAGAAGCTACCACAGGTGAGGAAATGGAGCTTTTTTATTTAACTAAGGCTGAGACACACTAAACCTGAAACTTTCAGCCTCACTTAGATTAGGAATCAATACAATAAACCTTCAGTGAGCTTATATAGTATTGCTACCATAACTTTTTAGAATTTTAAACTATCAATACTTGCAGAAAAAATATCATGACTAAGCAGTAAGAAAGGTTACAGAGACATTCAAATGAAAAACTGTGAACACTCGTTTGCAAGATTTTTATTATCTTGCTTTTTTGTTACTTGTAAGCCAAGTTAAAAAAGACCAGGAATCTTCACTGAAATAATTTTTCAGGTATTAAACAATCATTTCATATAACAGAAGAGCTATATTTCACCTTTTAAAGCCCACTACCTCGGAAACTCTACAAACACATTGTAACGTGTAATTTCCATACTGAAAGAAAAATTGCTATAAGGCAGCAGCGACATCAAGAATTTATTGTGCAACTCTCCATATGTATATTATCTTTTGTCCTAAAAAGACTACAACTGTTTGAAATGAGACACTTGGTATTATTGAATATGGGGAGGACAGCAATAACCATAAAAATAAGTTACACATTATCAGCCGTTGTATAATTCTGTAGAATCAAAAGTTACCCCTAACGTGCCTTTATCACCAAAGAAGAGGTGCCTGAAAAACAGCAGTTTCAGCGAAGGTAAGTTCAGTGAAGACATTACAGGCAACTGTGGAAATGAATGGGGAAGTCTGTTGATCTTCAACACTTCCACTAGAAGCTTGAAGCTAGAGTAACATATTGGCAAAATTAAATTACGATACCGAGGATGTATTGCTTACATACGCCACACCAGATTTAGTTACCTGCACTGGATACCTTGTTATGAAGCATCCTTCAACAGCGGCTGAATGGTTCAAGTCTTAAGTGCTCTGAAGTGTGTGTTCGACATGGGCAAGCTAGATACTGAAAAGCAGAAAATCCAGCCAAGACAGAAGACACTGATTCACATCAGTCAGCTGTTAAGACTTGACCACACAAAACGGCAGCAATTCTAACCAGCCTTACACTGTTAGTTTTTTCCCCCCACCCCACTCAACTGAACATGCAAGGCTTGCAGGACATCCTTCAGCTTTTACACAGCAAAGTTCTGGGCTGCCAGTTCTCCCTCCCAGCTTTTTTGGTTACCCAAATTGTAAGAATTGCCAGTCTCTATAATCTCTATTGACAAGACAAACCTACCCTGACAAAAGCTAAAGCAGCCCTTCCCAGCATTCTAAATGTTGCATACAACAGGCAAAGTAAGTTGGCATGTTGAATACCCAACTAAAAAAGAACAAAAAAACCCAAGCCAGCCAACCAAATCGCAACAATATAAGTCTATTACAATTACATAACATTACATTCAGAGTCTGGAAAAAAAACTTGAGGTAAAACCTGGCAGATATTACAAATAATATCTTCTTTCTCTTGTCTTCTAAATATAGTAAAGGCAAATAGCAAAGGTATTTCGATTGTTTAGGAACAGGTAAAGGCTTGAACATATTAACATTCCACAGAATCACAGAACAAAGTGGGTTGGAAGAGACCTTTAAAGGACAGCTTGTGCAACCCCCCTGACATGGGCAAGGGCATCTTTTACTAAATCAGGTTGCTTAATAGATTTCTCTATTTAAAGCATTAAGTTCTGTCCTAGCTTTGCTTGGGCCTCTCGTGCTTTTTCAGAGCATATGATTGCTGCCAGTGGTTGCGTAAGAGAATTACTGAGATTTTCAGAAATGCCACCAAAATTAAAAACCATAACCCTAGGAACAAAATGGAAATCCCATTACCTACAACTTTTCCTAGATACATTGCTTTCACAAGCAATAACCTGGATTTATGTTTAATTTTAATATGCTCCCTCTAAATCAAAAATCCATTTAAAAAAAATATTATGCATTTGTACAATTTTAATTAGCTGTAAATACACAACTGACTTTCTACAATGTCTGGCAGATAAAAACCAGAGAAGTAATACACGGGGTCTGTTGCATTTGGAAAGTTTCTTCCTTCTTCAGCTAAAATAATTAAAGAAAAGATCTGTTAAGACTCCAAATACAGAGTTCTGCTGTGAGTCTAACACAGGCCCTCTAGCAGCAAGATTATGTGATTATTTCTGGATGCCGCAGTCATGTGGTTGCACAGCAAAGCTTTTGTCAGAAACATGACACAATCCCATTGCACTCAAACTGCTGGCAGCAACTTGCAGTTTTGCATTTTCCTAACACAATCCCCCAGTGACAGTAAAGAAATACCAGCTTTTCAGTGCTACGGTCTCAACTAGTCAGAGATTTACTCCAACAAGGAATATAAACTAAGGGCTCATTTCTCTTTTTTACTGTGTATCTCTTTGGGTGCACGTTCACTGGGCCCACTAAATCACACAGCATTAACATTCACCTACCTCAAACTACCCCTGACTAAAGACTGCAGAGCAAGGAATTTAAAAAGTTTTGGTTGGTATTTACTCATACCCTTATCTTTCCCTCAAGTACAAACAGAATTTACAATAGCAAACTACATAATACTACAGCAAAGGATGCAGAGTACCCCGTAAGGCATCTATTTGGATATTGTATATATTCCATGTTACACATTTTTCAAACATAGCAATACAGTTTTTCATTGTGCTTTTTAGAAGAACACCAAACTTGCTAAAGTATTTCACTTTATTACATCTTAAAGGCCAACTCACTTGCTCAGCTTTAACTACTTGTGCCTCTCAGACTGCCTTAAACTCAGAATATTTACATATTCAAGGGCTACATGTACTTAGAAACAAGGAAATAGTTAAAGCCTATACAGAATACTAACCACTAGGTATATAATTGACAACTTTATGAAAACTGATGACAAAAGTATGTTGGATGCTAAACAAAACAGAACAGAACAAGCTATGAAAACGCAGATTTGGCTCCCATCACATGGCTTGTTTTCTTTTACCTATAAATATATATTCACTGCTGAGCACACTGAATACTAGAAAATGCTTGATCTAATCACCCAATTTCAGGATAATCGGCATTTGGCCATAACAATCAAATCTTGTAATTTGGTACTCGCATGGTATATTTTTGTAGCACTTCGCTTTTCCCTCTGAAAGCTCAGCAAATAAAACCAACTCCCATCTAACAGTTTTGCAAAACGCTATTAAATATAACTAAATACAAAACCTCATATTAAAAGTTGCAGATAATTACAGCCACTGTGGGATTACTCAAATATACCTGGGAAAAGATTCTGCAACGAAGGAACACCTACTCCCAGATTCCAATCAACTCACTTAACTTTAAGAGTGGGCTTTCCTGTATCTATACACACTACTCATTTGCTGGGAGACTTAAAGCAATCAAAGAGCATAGTTCAATCACTAGTCATTGCAGCCCTCCTAGAAGAAAGCTCCTCAATTGTGGCTGTAACTAACACCCACCAGTAGGGCTCTCGGCTGGAAACAGATCAGAAGCAATTCACAAACAGTAAACCTAACACAGAGTTTATACTCCAGCCTTTGCTAATTCCTGTAATAAAAGTCTGAGTTACATTGGACAAAAATGTTCTTTGACCTCCTTCTGTTGGCCAGACTGAAAGGCCGTATGCTGTACCAGCACAACTGCTCCTCTGAAACCCTCCCCGAAACTCTTCACAAGTTTTGGGTTTTTTCTGTTGTTTGTTTTAACAGCAGCGTGTGTGATTTCATCCCATCACAGCCAGCATCCACAGGACATCAAGGCTTTGCTGGTATACCTGGCTGAACTCTGGCCACGTCTGCATGCAGAAGCTCAGAATAGCATACAGGGGGGTGAGGCAGAGTTTAATGCAGACTTTGTACAGCTGAATGCATGAGTAGCAATTTGCTTTTTTTCCTTGGGAATACACTAAATGAGCCAAGCTGTAATGAGCTCTGTTGTAATTGGTTAATGATTTTAAAGTTCTAAAAAAACAATTCTGAAAATCAAGCGCATCTGCATAATGAAAGCTTGAAAAGTATTATTTTGCCCTTTTGGTGTGTCTACAGATCTCAGTTTAAAGAAAAAATGGAGCTATCAGATTCAGACAAATAACAGCACACAACCATTAAGCATCTTGCTCGTGGTCAAGGAATGCTGAGAGTTCAAGTTATCTGCAGCTTCAGGGAGCTGTGTTAAACATGGGTGTATACATGATAAATTGCAGCTGGAAGTCTCAAACTAGACAGCCAAGACCAGTGCCTTCTTGATATCTTTTGTTTCTTTGTACAGCATCCATAAAACCATTCTATAATTAGAAATTTGAAACCATTATATAATTATAAAGTCAGCCATATGGCACAGACACACCACATTCTAAAACCTCTGAAGTTAAATAAGCCACAAAAAGCATCGTACTTGACCTGTTTACAATAAACCACAACAACTAATTGAAATATTTTTTAAGACGAAGCCATGAAGTTTAAAGATATACTGTTTTCCCAATAAGCTAAAATAATATTTCTGAAGAGGAAGAAGAAAAGAAACAGGTAGGAGAGAAAGCAAAGACTGCTGCACTTGGAGAAAAGTGACCATGTGTATCAATGCATCATTAAATGTAAAAGTTCCATTATCATTTTTAGGATGGATTATTTTCTTAGGCCTAAAAAGTTTCAGACACTTTGCAACTGATTCCCACATTACATTAATTCTTAACACCTTCTAAGATTTTTCTCCCACTATAATTCTATGAGCAAACTAAAGCCACTTTCTATCAGTTCCTGACTGTTACGTTAGCACCTTCAGAACCCATCGAAGACAGTTCAGGTATTTACTGCACATTTCAAAGGCTTTCAACTCAGGGTACCAAACCTGTTGATGTAACATTTCTCACAACTAGTTCTGAACTGAAATGTAAATCCGAAGATAGAGTCTCTCAAGCAGGTCACCACACAGTCTCAAACAGAAACCTTTGAGAAAAAGAGAATTAATGCTGACTGATGATATAAATACCTTTTTGAAGGAGAGAGACCAAGAGCAAGCGGGACAATCTTCCTAATTCACAGTAAACATTTAAGGCATGTGCTATGAGGATGGGCAAAGCACTCCAAGCCTAAATAAGAGTGTCACAAGGCTCATTTGGGACTATGCTAAATTACCTGTGACTATAGAATCTATAGGAAGCCATGAAAAAAATGAAATTAACTGTCACTAAAAAATTCCAGCTCATCATTCATGTACATAAAACAAACCTAGCATTTTGAACAGTGCACTTGATAGAGGCTATTTTATCAGGGCTGGCTATTAACTTCCTACCCAGCATCCTAAGGTGCTGTGGGAAAACTGCTTGGAGGGGGGAATTACACACCTAAAAAAAGTAGTATTAGAACAGCCTTTTTAAGTAAATATACAAATGCCACTTGTGAATGGTTGGCACGCACGGAATCTATTCCATCATGGTTCCTGAGGCAACACAACCTGCTATCCTAGAGAAGTAGTAGAGGGTAGACTAAAGTGGAGACACCGCGGCCAGGCTCTGCTGTACTCCCTGCAGAATTGGGAGCCTGATGGTACCATACAGCTAATAAACTGCATGGCAGCTGTCAAATGGAAAATATACGGAAAGATGTCCATTGCTGGGCCAACAACTGTGGCAAAGACCAAGCATGACCCTCATTATCTGCACGACAACGTGGGGAATTCTGCCTCCTGAGCACTTCAAGAAAGGACAGTTAGTACAGATGTAGATGAGGTCAACAAGAATGGAAATAGCATGTCCTCATCAGAAGGCTCCTTAACTGCTAAGGAAAACAAAGTGCTGAAGAGATAAGACTCAAAGATGCTAGAGTGAAGTAATTGTGGTAGTAGGAAACAGCGACCTCCTAACTCAAATGGCCCTCGAAATAGAGTGAATCCCCCCGCTCGGGAAGCGTGGTAGTAAATTTAAAATGAACTGTATCTTTACATGGAAGCGAGAGAACTTTACACCAATCATAATAAAGGAATGTATGATCAGAGTCACTCAAACTCCACCTGAGAGTCAAGGAAAGTATAAAAAGGTGAATGAATGAGGGGAGAAGTGGTGGAAGACACCACTGAGAACAATTTAAGGGGAACTCCATCTCAGACTGTCTCTGACTCTTGGGATCAGCCAACGGGATGACCTTCCCCCCCCCCCCCCCACTTGAGACACCTTTGGTGAGATTTCAACTAAGTGCTTCTTTAGGAAATTTAGAAATATCTCTAGACAGTTTTTCTTAAACATTTATAGCCAGCCTGCACTGTTTCTAACTTTTCCTTTCGGAGTGTTTTGTCCTTAAAAACATTTTATCCGCACATGCTTTTTTGCACAGTCACTATCACTAGCAATCAAAAACCCTCTGTATCTGTTGCACAAATAAAACTGCACTATTAAGTACCTAGTCATCGCAGTTTCTTATTGAATGCTACCAAAACCCTAAAGTGCGGCCGTGCTAGTTGATGAACACGACTGGACTGGCAATGCAGACTGCTATTAGTGTATCCAGACCCATGGTAGTTTAATGTACATATTAAACACGACTGGACTGATAGTGGTAAATTGACATCATCCAGAATTTAAACCTAGCTGCACCTAATATCCCACCTCGGTGAGGAGAGTTAGAACACAAGAGGGTTTATCTTCTGCCAAATTACTCCACCCCCTTTAACGCATGAAGTGCTCTCATTACACATACCTTTAAAAAAATTATTATAGCATTAATAAACCTGCCAGAGATTACAGATTAAAGTGACTTTTTTCCATCAATATGTAAAGAAGTATTGACAGTAAACACCAGAAACAGAAGAAAAATGTTTATGGTATTGTTTAGCTATTACGGACTCATTTGATGAGCACATTTATTCACTACAACTCTCAGCCCTTCCCATGGCTAATCAGGGCCTCTTTAACTGCCCTGCTCGCCAATCAGTAATAGACTGCATATAACTAAAGCAATAAAGAAAATTTACCTCAGACTTCCTTTTCTCACTTCAAATAAGTTGTCTTGACTCTGCTTCTGCCAGATTAATTCAGCTATTTAATTCCTGAACTTCATGACTGTATAACTACATTTACATCTAGTAAATATACAATTTTAACCTCACTGAGTGTACATCTCCAATTATGCTGATATGTAGTCATGTGGCACCACAACTCCCTCAAGTAAAAACTGATAAAGCTGCATCTGTTCATTTTAAAGGGAACTTGAACAGGGCATCGAGTATCCTATTTATCTCAGGACATGTTAAGATACTGAGTGATAAAGATGACCCATGTTCCATATTAAACATTTACCTGATGATATGGTGATTTTATTTAATGTTGAACCTGCTCACCAACTTTTAACTTTGGTTTTCCCATACAAAAGTTGAAGCCCTGATACATCTCTCTTCATATTTAATGCATCTGCTTACCCATGCAGCTTAACAGTTATATAGTTAGATTATATTAATTTGCTTGCAAGAGATAGTATGTAATTAGTAACATCCCTCCACTGACAAATTAATAGAAAATTCTTCCATTCTGTAACCCTCATTCTGTAAATACAGGATACACAGACACAACACTCCAAATAAACTTCCAAATCTTCAAACATAGTTTCTCTGGCAGTTTATCCATTCAGCTGAGCACAAGAACAGTCTGATAGTCAGTCACAGAGTAGCATTAGCTCATTACACAAACCCTTTCTAAAGAGCAACAGTAGTTTCCACTAGCATCAAGCAGCCCATCTTCATAGCTGCTCTTAGAAAAACCACACAGCCTCACTTCGCTGTTGTTGGGGTTTTTTTAACCAGAGAAGTCCTAAACTTAGTTTAAAAGTCTGTCTTGCACATTCCACACCACCAGCCTGTTCAGGACTAGGGCTGGAGAGAAGACAACAAGCTATCACACATAGTGGTTTCTATCACATGCATCCTAACCAGCTACACCAACCCTTAAAGATGCTTAAGCATCCTTTACCTTGCAACTTTCTTGGTAAATCCCTCCTCTGAGCAGCAGACTAGGTTTTCTTACTTCATAAAACAGGTCTGGCCTCACATTCATCTTCCACCTGGAACAGCTTTTTGAGCCTATCCAGTATCAGCTGTCCGGTGAAAAGAGTTTGGAGTGGGTTGACCACAGCCAGCTGCCAAACATGCACCCTGCCTTTCACTCACTCCCCTCCCCCAAGGGAAGGAATGAAAAACAGAAGATAGACCAAAAGAATACTGGATCAAGGTAATGACAGTTTAATGAGAAAAGCAAAGATGAATTCATTCGTTGCTCATCTTGAGCAGGCAGATGTCCAGCTGCCTCCTGGGAAGTGGGTCCTCAGCATGGGCAATGCTTGCTAGTGAAAATAAATACCATAATCACAAACAGCCCCCACCTCGCTCCCCCTTTCCCTGAGATTTCACTGCTGAGCACAGTGTCAAACAGTAAGGAAAATCCATTGAATCAGCTGGGGTCAGTTGTCCTGGCCGTACACCCTCCCAACCTCTGGCCAAACCCCAGCCTACTCCTTTTTGCTGTGCTACCAGTATTCTTTTAGGCACCAATGCAAAGCCCAGCACCATATAGGCTGCTATACAGAAAGTTAACTTCACAACTCCATCACAGCCAGAACCAGCACAGAATTCCTGCAAGACGTCTCAGATTCCAAGAACCAGTGTAAGACCTGTTTTTTCAGTCCCAGGATCCTGACTAAAATATGACTTTCCATCACTAGCCTGAAAAACGGGATGGTGTGGTGGTGGTGGTGAGGACCTTTAAAAGGATCTGCCCATATTTAAACAGGCATTTTCAGAAATTCGTTAATGTATCAGTTGGGCACAACTTCCTTAGCTAAAAGTCAGTGACAGTTCCTTGAAGTTACTTCACATCCTGCCTCCCACAGACCAGAGGACCACAAGTGGCAGAGGAAGGCTGGAGAAGAGCAGACTCGCAGGGAGTGACATGCCTTGCAATGCATGCACTTTGTTTTGTTGAAGTCATTTGGTTAAAAAAACCAAACCCCAAAAATCTATAAAGCAAATTCATCACAAGATTCATCACAAGATACTTGGGCATTACTACGCAGAAAGCAAAAGAAGAATACAAGATACTCCTTAGTAAAGTTTTCTTTATTTATTCCTTCCAGTCCTACCACTTTTGTGCAAGTCAGTTAAGACAACTGTGGGGTTATATTTTGAGTTTGATATCATTGTCGCCTTACTTTCTGAAGCTATGAAGCTGCAGATACTTCCTCTCTGCCCCCCTCTTATTTTTTAGTGTTACTGCTCTTTCTCTGCAGAGCAAGCGTACCCCAGGTATGTGTTAATCTGGTTGCCAATTTAAGTGCATATTGGTTTGCACTAAAAATGCTGAAAAAAGTTTGTACAGGTATTCCTTGGCTGAAGGAGGTATATATTCAACAGTCTGATGTACATATTCAGTCTTACTTGGTTAAACACAAGTTGCTTTCAAAACATTTTGTTGCTCAGATCCTCATACCCTGCATGCAGTTACTGTCTTTGAAAACTTCCTCAGTAGAAGATACTCCAAACTAGTATTCAATAATAAAGCCATGCAGTAATGCTTGCTTCATGACAGGAGGAATGCAGCAACTGGACTATCCATAGCATTCAGATTCAGAGTTCCACACATATTTTAAAGTTACCTTATTGTGACTATTTTTTAAGTTAATACAAAAAAATTTATTTTTTTAAGACTTGATGCACCATCTGAGATCAGAAATAATGAACATTTTACTACAAAACTGGGACAGATTCAAATTTAATGTTAACCAGTGTTTATTGCCAGCATTCAAGTTAAACCACAACAGTTACATTAACAAATTTGCAATCACTTGGCATATAGTTAACTCCCAAGATTTTTAGTTAAAGTGGACTTGGAAAATAATTCTTTAATCAAAACAATCAATTATCTGCTACACAAAGTAACCAACTTCAGGCAGGTTTCATTATAACAGACATAAAAAAATTAAGTACAGGAAGGGGTTTTTACCTTTTTAAAATATATCTTTGTACCTTTTGTTTTCTTCCACAGAACTGTGAAACCCTAAAGATGATAAACTATATGATGGGACATCTTTTCAAAACTTTGTTGAGATGCTTTTTCATTGTTCCATTCTGCTTAGCTTATGATAACCTGTTCTCCACAATTTCTTCCTTGAGCCATGACCATAATGAAACTTGGTGACATTTAGAGCCAAGGAAACCCATCTGCTGGTACATGGACAGCTAGAATCTTTGACAGCTGAATTTTCATCAAGGACAGGAGAAGAAATGATCTCTTGCTAGCACCACATATATCACAAATGGGATCAGCCTGTGCTTTTCATTATTCTACATGGATTACAGTTGGAAAGGAAAACATACTGCTGCATTAATACATCTCATTGCGCATCCACAAAATCTGTAATTGTAGAAGTTTGAAGGCAGAAAGAAGTACATAAGGGAAAGAGATTTCTTAGGGGATATCAGGAAATGAGTGGAGGATGACTCAAACTGATGAACTTTCCAATGTATAAGTTAAGAGACGATGCAAATTTAATTCATGTGTTAGAAAATTTGGAAGAGATTAAAATATACATTTTTGTCTGTAAGTGGGCAGTGCTAGAATGGGAACCTGTTGTTATAAACTCCAGAAGTATTATGAAGGTTATATGTTGCATAGGAGAGATAAATCTTCGCATAACCAACAACACAGCCCCAGATGACAAATTTTATATTGAAAATAAAAGCTCTGTGAAGCCCATAAAGTACCCTAAAGAAAACAAAGAAACGTATTATTGAGTCAAACAAGGTAGATTTATTGAACATTCTGTCGCACCATCATAATAGGAGGCTGACTCTCCCCAACCTGTTTTAGCCAGCTCTCGGGCGGGAACAGCACCAAACTCCCCTACACACACCCTGCATATCCTGTGACTCTCACAAGCGTATCACATGCATTTAAATTTTTATTATTTATTTTTTAATTTCATGTCTCCCTCAGCTCCATGTATAGATCCATAGACACAGACATATCTACAAGGAACATGTTAACTGAATACACTTACTCTATGTTATCACAGAAATTAGAAAATAATAGTTATGAGATAGGAAGCAGGATTTTCTTCCACCTCATACATCAATAGCATTGTTACCAGATTTCAATTGCAGAAGTATCTGCATCTCATTTCTAAGCCATCAAGTATTTGGTATTTGAGAATACTGGCATAAGTCTTAGGTATAATGAAACAAACACAAATGAAATAGCCATGGCCATATAGAAAGAGGCTAATTCAGTGTAAATACGTGATTAATAGTTTATTTTGTCTGCAGGCTACTGTACTCTCATGGTCTCTGCTTAAGTTGTTACTGAACCTCAGGATCACTCCTTAGTAAACAAAGCTTAACCTTGCAATTCAATGTACTGTGCCAGAACTTGTTACGAGACATGCAAAAATATCGTGCTTCTTCATAAATCAATTCTTCATGGGCAACAGTGGCTATGTTAGCAGCCACTAACAGAACTGCTGTGAGGATAAATGCATTTTGAAGAGCCCAAACACATTTAAATCCCCCTAAGAGACCACAGACAAAACAAATTCACAGAATCATTTAGGTGCAAAAGACCTGTAAGGTAATTGAGTCCAACCATTAACCTACCACTGCCAAGTCCCACTAAACCATAACGATACCTGTAGCGTAACTGCATGGCAAAAGCCAAAGACCAAGAAAAAGCCTATACTTAGTGAAGCTGAGCAATTCACATTACTCATTTCAGTTCAACTTGAGGATCATTCTTCATGTCTATTCACAACAAGAAGCTAAATAAAATCTGGTTGGGATCATCTTTTCCTACAACTTGTAGTGGACACTAAAGAACACACAGCACATTTACACAAAATCTCCATATCTCCCATCATGGGGAAAGAAAAAAAAACCAAAACCAGAATGGGACAGCTACAGAAAATAAGATGTATTCAAGTAGCATACTGAGGGAAGAAAACCAAAAACTAGTCATAATTTCTAATAAAGGTATTTTCTTTTCTCTTGAAGACTCTGCACTTACATTACCTTAAACTGCCAGGTCCTTTCAATCTACAGATTGACAAGAGCCTTGCTTTAATGGCTGACATTCAGCCACAAACCACCCCCAGAAGAAAACAACTATATCAGGATAGTAAATGCCATTAAAGTATAATAGAAGGATGAGAAAGATGGAATAAGAAAATGTTTTTAAACAATTTAGTACCAAAGTAGGGTAAGTGAAATCTTCCATTCCTTAAGCCAACTGTTTTTAATTCCTCCTTGTACATCTTACCCCTTCTCCCACACAGCAGTTTCTCTAGAAAGACAGAATACAAAAAGTTAAGAAAAAATTGAATATCAAGCACATTTATGTTCAACTTTTTATGTCTTGAGAATGTTTTTGATATGAAGTTATATATATGTATATTGGGTCCTATTTGGAATTTCTTTTAAGCCAGTAATGACCAAATTTCTTACTAGTGGTTTGAAGTTATCCTCGTGCCAGTATGGTGTAGAACAGTAGACGTGAGCCACTTTTAAAAAAATATGCTCTAGGCTTCCTTTTCCTAAGTTATAATTAATGAAACACTAACAGCTTTAATACTGACATGGTAGAATTGATTTAGAATCCAAATTTTTTCTAGCAGTTATGGACACGCAACTCATTTTACTTTTTCAGTTATAAACATGAACCTGGAATAACATGAACTAGGTATAGTGAATCTATGACAATCACTTGCAAATTCAAAACGTGAATGTTGAAAGTTGTATCACAAACTGCAAAGCAGAGCAACATGCTCCTCTCACCGAGTAACATAGGATTATGAAACAGAAATATATCATCAGTTTATTAGAATTTGTATTTAAGTATGTTTTTCAACTAGCGAAGGCCGACAGGTTTGGGGTTTTTTTTCTGTGCTCTCACCGAATAGCATGTCAAATATTACATTTGGGATTTTAAATTTTTAGCCTTACAGTTAAAATCATTAGCCTTCAAAAGCCTGCATGTGGATTTATAAGTGCTGTCTGAAGAATTCACTCGAGCAGCTTTAAAATACTCAGAAGGAGACAGCACAACATCTGTCCATGACAAGCTGCTGAAAACCAGGCAGCAAGCCAAGTACTCCCCAAAGTTCCAGCCCAGCAAAATCAGACAATCTTGAACAGCTGTAAACAGTAAAGCAAGAGCTGCTTTTAGCATTAAATCAAAGAAATAAAAGCTTGCAATAAGCACATAGCAATTGTTCCTCTAAGTTTACAAAAGAAGTGAGGCTCAGCTTATCCAGTCCACAACAACATATTACAGCTTGTTACTATTTTACTGATGAAGATATATTTGTGCTTTTTAAAATTACCCTAGATATGAAATACAGGGAGGGCTTCATCACTTTGCAAAACTAAACTGATTATCCTCTGAGGAATTCAGTATGCAAATTCATTGGAAAAAAACTAGACAGAGCAATACAGTAGAAGAAAAAAGACAACACAAGCTATACTTCGGGATGCTTTTGTCCATAAGGTTCTTATCCTGAGCCTTTCCAGAGTTTCAGCTGTCTTTTGAGGGGTTGCATTGCTCTGAAGGAAACAAAAATTATACTGCAATAATGAAAGCTACAGAATAGAGTGAAAAAGGCTTAAAAAGTCAGAGATAAGCAGAGGTACAGGGATGTAAAAGAAAGGTACAGGAAATTCTAGAAGTAGTATTCTAACAGGAAGTTCTAAAATATGTTTAACTCCTGGTGAAAGAAAAAAACCAAAAGCCTGATTTTATTACTTAAAAGAAAGCCAGAGTGTTATGAGAATGAAAGTATCACTTCTTTCAATACCCCAAAAAACCACCTCAAAAGGCTTTTTTTACCAATAACAAATAGAAGTAAAATGTTTTTGAACATGCTGCATTAAAAAATAGTCTCAAACCAGGAATTCTTAAGCTTACAAAATCCATCTTGAGCAAAATTTTACTAAAACATGCACAGTCCCATGTTTTTACTACCTTAAAATGGTGTTCATCTAGCAGACTTTTCACGTAAGAGATTTAACTACATTTTTCTTTTTCTGCTTTCTCCCAGAATGCTGCCAAATCACGTAAGACCAAAGTAAAGGGGAAAAAAATACCACACAATATTCCATCGCCTTCTCTTTTTATGTATGATATCATATGTTAGGCTGCACAACAGCCAAGGGACAATACATGGGATAGATTCAGAGTAAGCCTTCAGGCTACCTGAGGGGGGGAGTGGGGTTGGGGGAGGATGGTGGTGTGCAGCGCAATGCACAAGCCATCTGGGTAAACCTGATACTCTAACAACACAGGAAGGCTGTGAGATATACAAACCCAACTCTCTGGAAAAAGCTCAGTGCCATGAGATCTGGGAAGAGCTGACCATGGAACTGAAAGAGACCCCTGCAAGGCTGGGCTGTTGACAAGTGCAGCTGAACTGCTCTGGCAATATTAACTGTAAGAACCATGTAATAAGGCACTATTCAGATACACATCTTGACTGCCTGTTTATTTCCTGGTGCTTTCAAAGCACTGACAGAGCCCTGTACCATTACTGCATAAGGCTGCTGCTGCTCTTGCGCCACGCAGTAGTAGAAGGGTGAAGTGAGGTGTTTAAACAAGAGCTTCCAAAATACAAATGCCTAGTGACAGGCAACATGCTCAGCAGGAACCTGCACGCAGTGATTACCTTCCCTGTCAATCTAAAACAAGCCAAGCATAATCTTTCAAAAATTGTACAAGCCCACCGACTTCTGTATTTGTTCTTCTTGTTACTGTTACCTTTGGTTTTTTCTAATGGGGTACTATTTAGGAGGCTGCTCCACTGTTGTTCTGAATATCCTTCCTTGGTTTTGTTATCTTCATGAAAGGGACAGTTTATTATTGAAAACTTCATACTTTTGACTTGGTATTTGAGTAAATACTGTAAGTAAAATTTAAGTAGTTTTCATTTAAAACATAAAAGGAAGGCTTATCTGAGCTGACTGACAGCTTGGAGTAAAGCGGAACTGCTAGTTTATCAGAGGGACACAGGAAAGATGGGAGCAAAGTAAAATGGTGATTCCACGTTAAAAATAAGGATCATCTACTTTAACTTGCAGCTGTGATGCAATAAAGTACTGGAGAATACTCTTCTGAACATCATTCACCTTCAAGACAAATTATTTTAGTTCAAGTGCCATAGGAAACAATACAGCCTTGAAGCGCCCCAGTAAAAAAAAAAAAGCATTCATAGCTTTCCCCCTAATATAGAAGATATTGATAAACTAATTTTTTCCATTTATCTTCACAGGTTTGCACTGAATCTATTCTTTATCTTCTATCGACCAAAGAACTAGGCCTATACTGATGCTGAAAAACATAATTTAAGTCACAATGAGTTCTGTTTCCTCTAAGCAGGACTGAACACAAGTTATCATCATCCTAAAAACTTAATGAAAAGAAACCACAATTCAAGCTTTTTTGGCAAGATAATACTTAAATGGCATATTTCCCCCTAATGGCAGCTACATGCAATGTGATACTTTGTGTCTGTAACATAGACGTTATGGTTTTCTTTTACATCTAACTAACAATAAATGAAATATCTTGTATAAGTTGCTTCAAAGGGTTAAAATTAATTCATTCAGACACCATTCCAAAGCAAGATGAAATAATCTCCACAAAACCAGTCATCATCACAACCACCCCTCCAAGATTAGAATAGTGGACTCGTTTCCTACAAACCGTCATACTGCTGGTTTTGGAAATAATGTATTAGGTTACAGGGACTGGTGTCAGGGGTGGCTGAGAGAGGGAGCAGAAACCACCAAAAATTTGGAAGACATATTTCTCAATTAAAAACATACGTGTGTGCCACAGAGTAACCAGGGATAAGGATACTCCGAATAAACAGCTTGCAATGTACACAAAGAGCTAATACTTGCTTTGCTACCTTTCCATATGTTTGGTCATTATGAGCGAAATGCTAATGGGAACTTAAGACTTGTATAGTTATCCATTGCAAGACCTAAATTCTTGTCTTTACATGAAACATGATGATATCACCATCTATTATCATCTCCCAGCCTCCAAAACGTGGTACAATATATACTAGTGATACTACAAAGCAGTTCAATGATTTGAAATGGCATTAAATAAATTTACTTTAACAATGTGTATGGCTTCTAAGAACTACCATAATGGTAGTATCTTATTACCAGTACTATTAGTAAGACACCAAATGGTACAGAATCTTACTGTTTCATAAATATTTGCAGCTAGATGGAGCAGGGCTGGGGGTGGAGATGAGAAGAACTAAGATTAAGTTCGTAATCAGTCAGATGCCGAAGTTAAATAAACAGAAAACCCTTGTGAAAGGAAAAGGAAATACACAAAACAAGCAAGATCTCTAACTCAAAGATAGCCAGCAACTGCAGCATCCCCTTTGCCCTGGATATCACTCAGATGATACTTCATAACTCAGGTTATAAAAACAGTGAATAAATTCCCTCTCCCTGCTAACAGTACTTGTCTCATCTCAGTGCTTGTGCTCATCTCCCCGCTCTCCATGACATCCTTTTCTCTCCCAACCTACTGTCCACATCAGGGCTCTTGTATATTGCTCTAAACTTCCTGAGTATTTGGAGAGAGTGAGAAGAGCTTTAGAATTTTCACTCAAATACAGGAACAAGATATACCTAGCATACTAATTAATCCCATAAGCAGGTTAGCTACAGCCATATTTTTTATGATTACATAGCACGAGAAAAAAAAAAACCAAACTTGAGTTCCCGTCAGGGAGCAGCAGGGAGGAAAGCTAACACCACAAGCTGGGTATTACTGTCCAACTCCAGAGAGCTGACCTTTCAATATTAAGCAAAACCTCCTACATATGCTGGAGATACATGGAGTACGTGGCTCAGACAGGAAAACACCAAAATATAAACGAAATAGCTTATGTCTGCTACAATAGGGAAGAGGGAGGTAGTTGAGAACAGTGCTAAATAAGCATACAAGGTAACAGTAACCAGTTCAGGTATTACTTTGAGTGACCATACAAGTCTAAATGCAAAGGGAAAAAAAAAGTTATTTGGTACTGTCAATGAAAGTACTGAATTAGAGAAAAATGTGACAGCAGTCTGCTCAGAGTGGTTTATGTTTGTGGACGTACAGGAAGGCTGTATCATACTGATGCCATGCCAAAAGTTAAAAATACCAGACAGACACAGATTAGAGACAAAGTCTACTCAGTCTGAAATGGCACAGCAGGGAGAATTGAGGAAAAAAATCAGGATAGTAGGACTACCCAAAGAAAGATCAAGACACATGAAAAGCAAGAGCTAAGCCAGAGAAGCACTGCAAGGTACCTGACACATGTTGAACTTTAACTGAAATGCTCCAAAAACTTTTTCCTGTATAGTGAGCTTGATTACTCATCCTCTTCCCAGGCCAAAAAAGCTACAGGCAATAGACAACTAGAGTAAGGATGCTCTTCCTTTCCAGCTCTACCTCCAGCGTTCACACTCAGCACAGTATCACCTTGTTGCAGCTACACAACACTTGTAGATTTACCTCCTAAATCAGAAGCCTAGACCTCTTCCAAAGTGGCACAGCTGCCTATGTCACCTGCAAAAAAGAAAAATCTACCAGCAGAGCAGGTGTGTATCTCCCACCAACCTCCCCGAGCTGACCAAGCCCTGGATGGGAAGAGGCCAGCTGCCTCCTATGCCCCCTCTCCCAGCAGCTCAGAGCTTGGAGCAGGCAGGCCAGCACCATGTCCTCCTGCAGAACAGGCTCTCCCCAGCATTTTGCCTACAATCAAGTATCAAGCAATTTAACTGCATCTTTTTAGTTATCTCAGCTGTTAAATGTAAGAATAAAATAAAAGCTGAAAGAGGGTGGTTTTTTTAATACAGTGAAATTTCCTTATAGGTGGGTGTAGCATGCCAAGATTATTTTTAAAATGCCTTCAGGGCTAAACCTCAGGAAATTGAGCTTTGCAGCTTTACTTCCTTTAGAGGTGCATATGAGAAGCTATCTAGTATCGGGAGCCACAAACAAAAATCACATTAGATAAGATTTTATATTGGTAGAGAAATTGGACTGTTCAAAAAGACTAACACTACCTACCACACTATCTGCTGGCATTAAGGGAATTTCAAGCTATTTCCATTATAATTCTGATGTTTTCAATTTATCACAACTCAGAGCTAGCTTGCAAATCAGTATTTTACAGACAGCATCTCTCCCAGTACACAATCTTCCCCACCCTCCAAAAATAAAAGGTTTAAACAGAACCAGTTCAGTTAATGCAAGGACGAAAAAACCCCAATCTTTTCTCACGAAGAACAATAATTATTTTCATGTACAACAATCACAAGCAGTTCTAGCAGTAATAATTCTGAACTCAGATGAAGTCTGGCACATCAACATCTGCCTCTGGGAAAGCCAAGAGACAAGTAAATTGCTCCACAAACATCTTAAGTTTATTGCTAGCTATGATGATTTTATGACAACTTATTGTAACTGTATGCATTTAAAAAAAAATACAGAAGCTTCTGCTTTGTGAAGCTGAGCCCTATTTTACAGTAACTTTTACAGTAGTCTGCCATGTTCATAGTCACATTGTACCTGCAAGGGAAAAACTGCCTGGAATTTGGACTTTACCAAACCACTACATTTCAAGGCTCACTTTTTGGATATTGTCCGTGTTAAAAATTCCAGTTTCCTTGCAGATATATTTCTGTGAAATTCAAACCCCTTTCAACAATAACTTGCATAGGTTATTTCACCACAATACAAAAATCAACATATACCAAAATGAGCATGAGCTCCTAAATACTTTAGGGAACTACCTTTAATTGATGAAGAAAAAAAGGAAAGTGCAAGCCTTAACACATCGAGCAAGGGTTTTCAGGAGACATGATTTGGGAAACATCTATTTTTGTATGGTTAACTTTTGACACCTTTAAAAGAACTTTATTTCAAATCAAACACATCTAGAGAATAGGATCTTTAAAAGCAAGTCAGGCATGTAATATACTAATATTTCCAAATTTTCATGATCCTTTGTAATCGCCTTGCCTATTCACTGGATCAGACATTTCCTTTCCAGACCCACTCACAGCTAGTTATAAACAAAAGCTGACATAGAAGTAAGCATTCAGAAATCTTCTCATTTCCTGAAAACAGTGGTCACTGCCCATTTTCAGAAAGACAGAGACAAGGGAGAAAAGACTGTCAAGGCATTCGGTATACTGTCTCAGAATCATTCTAAATAATATCATTACTTACTTGCAACCAAACCATAATACTGAGATTATTTTTTTAAGTTCATAGTAACGTTCCTAAAATGAAGGTCAATTTTTTGTACTTATGCAGTGTTTTAAATATTAAGACATATGTTAATAAGGTAATGATAAAACCTGTCTCAGGAGTAATGAAAAATATCATATGGTGTAACATTATTGTAGAGACTTAATATTGTCCATAGAATTCATCATGGGATATGAACAAGAAGTTCAAAGGAAAGGAGAACTTCCTATTGAAGAGCATTTTCTTGTCAAGCAACACACAAGATTTTAGCCTGAGAGTTCTTCCATCAGTCAACCCAGAGGTTAGATTGCTAGTGAATTCAGAAGAGTAACTGAGCAAGACTGCTTTAAGAGAAGCAGGTTACAGTTTTGACTCAGCTTTTACCAAGTCCCTTAACCTCCATTTCAATTTTCCACTGGAGATTAGGTTTATCTTTTCCTGTAGATATGAAAGCTCAAGGAAAGACATACTGCATAGGTTTTAATCAATAAAACACAAGTTAAAATTTAATTCCTCCAAAGTGCATTAAGAAAGCACAAGAAAGGGGATTCAGTTCTTCAGATCTAATTGCATGCATTTGTACTCCAAACTGAAGTCTCAATACAAAAAATAGAATCTTTTAAAAAGATTGCTGACTTCTCTCCCTACAAGCAACGTCTCCTCAATCAGAGCACTAGCTAAGGAAATAGAAGAAGAATAATCAACTACTTGATTCTTCTTTGAAGCATACACAAAAAGTGAGTCAACAGGCTAAACATCAATCCTGAAAAAGACCACTGAACTTCACGTATTTTGTGTGCCTCCTTAATTTCTACTGCAGATGTGTTTTTATAAGTGAGAGGCGTTACTTATTTGCTTCTCCTGAAAAAAATTTACTTTTTAAAAAAAAAAAGATTATGAGTATTACATCAATAATAAGGATCCAGAGGATTAAAAGAATTGTTAACACAAGGACAGCTCAAGGCTTCAGTAGTGGAATGGAAGCCAACAGCAGAACAAGATGCACAGGAAGGTGTAACTGGCACTGAACCACACCTGACTTTCCCGAGACCTAAAATGCTAAGGAAAGCACAAGAAAATACCTCGCATGATCTTCTCCCAAGCATCAGAGCTTAAATGCTCATAAGAGTAATGGTGGAAAGTCAGAAAAACACTCAAACCAACCATGGGAAGTACTCAAAATGTGATTTCTGATCAATCAGAGCAAAGTTTAAATACTGTAACCATTATAATGCAATCCATTTTTATTTTAGAAGTTATTCCTGGGATTCCTTATTAACAATTACATTAACTACAGATGAATGAAAGACAGAAAAAACACAGGTATAACTGTTACACCACAGCATGTGGATTCCCTTTCAGACCATACTACACCTGCACTACCCTCCTACATCTGCTTGAGACTAGAGAAGAGCTTCTTTATGAACTTCCTGAACATATCCAACAGACACCTTCAGGATTTTAAAAGTGTTATTTCTATTACATCTATTAGGTTGTACCATTTTTGCAGCATTGAACTATTAGCCAACTTAGCAAAATTTTCTAGGGTGGTGGTAGCTTTTGGTTTTGTTTGGGTTTGGGGTTTTTTGTGGTCACAGCTATCTTGTTTCTTAGCATTAAGAAAACCTCAAAGTATGAAGAGCTGAAGTGAGAATGAGAGACAAAACCCTGCTAATGATGCAATATACTGATACTATCCAAATCTATAGTAAACTAAGGGCTATGTCGGGAGGCAACTTCACAATTAAAAACACTAATCTACTGTGTCTCAGTCTTACAGAGCACATTTTTCCCAAAACAGCTCCAGCTGATGAAGCTTTATGCTATTCATGCTATACAGAAAGCTAAGGAAAAGGTGGCCACTTACAGTCATAATAAATCCAATACAGAATCTGACATAATAATCTCAGACCATCGTTTTTGTACTTAAGCCATTCCAAGGTTGTATTAATCATGAAAGTACAAATTGCTTATAATAGTCAAAACTGGAATAAATATACGAAATCCCCATTCCTCTTGCTGCAAAGCTGTTTATTGCAGTTACTTGCAATGTGCATCATTCAAACTTCCAACTTGGTGTTTCTTCAAACATCACATTCACTGTTGCTAAATGCAGTCTGCTTGTCTGAAATTTTTAACCAACATACAAAAAAAAAAATCCATGTTATATAAAGCACTCTTTCCTGATACTGATGATGCATAATATGAGTCACCATTTCAAAGCCTCCAACACGCCACATAAGCCACATATTTTTAAGTCACGAATAAACCCTGAAGTGGTTTCTCCTGTCTTACTTCTAACGAAGCATCCTCAGTTCCCAACAACAAATTGTAACTTTGTCAGACAGGAGAAAATAAGCTCTACAAGCAGAAATGAAAGCTTCTAAACAATACATATATCTCCTTTATTTCAAAATGCAAATACTCCCTACACCTATTATTTTTCAAGCTTTTAACAAAAAAGGCTAGAGTCAAACCAAGTAATCAATGAAATGTTAATACTACATATTTGTTAATTTATTTTTCAGGATTTTAATACTGAATTTGCGGTGTGGTTCCACTATCTGTAACAGAAAAGGGGAGAGAAAAAAAAAAAAAAAAAGCAAGATGGTCAGAGCATCTGAAATTTAGGAACACAAGTTACTGCCTGTCATGTGGCTTATGGCGACTGCTGTGTGTGCTCTTCACCAGGGGCAAATGCCAGGCACTCAGACATAAGGATCCACTCAACACAAGATGGTTAAGCCAAATAAGGTAACTTCACTCTTGCCAGAAGTACTAGACATATGATGTACAATAACCTGTTGGTATTACTTGGCCCTGAAAAATCAGAAAAAGGGAAACCCTCTTATCTGAACAAGGAAAATAACAGAAAGTTATTCTTGCTCTGGAAACAATCATTCCTTCCTGGCTGGTGACAACTTCATCAATGAGAAATGCTCTCTCACTGAGTTTGAAGCACTTACACACCCTATCTACACATACACACAGCTGCACATAATGTTTACCCATGTCCACTGAGACATCTCCTTTGGCCCACTCAACAAATGCTGTAGATGTGGTCCATGAAGAACCCAGCACCAAGAGACCACTGTTGCAATAGTCCAGGTAGGTGCAATAGTCCACCCAGATTTACATGATTTCTTGACTTCTTCACAATGACAAGAACTCCCTCCTTTAAAAAAAAAATAGTTTCTGGAAGTTATACTGCCCACCTTTCAAGAAAATCACCACTTAACAGCTAATACACCAAGGCTTTTCCTTTTCTTAACTTACCTGCTTAAGCCTCCCCAAAAACACGGGCTCTGAAAAAATGTACTGGGAAGCGCACAAGTACTGTAGCATGATAATGTCTGATGGTAGGGCAACTGCTTTAGTTCAGGAGAAATCAGTTCAACTACATTACATGTAAAACTTTAAATTAAATACCTTATTAGCTAACAGTAGGTAAGGTTTGGAAAATCTCCAAGCAGATAGTCTACCTCAAGTGTAGTCTACCTCAAGTGTATGTCACAATTTAAGTACTACTTGGTTACTACCAAACTGTAACAACACAGTCAATACATGGGTATACATAAATGTGTACACCTATACAAACAGACATATAAGTCTATTAAAAACACCCAAAAAAGTCACAAGAGCAAGGCAATGCTTCGGATGGTATTTCCAAGCAACAAGTAAAAGGATGCCCAGACCAACTGAAACAGCCCTGCCAGTGGCAAAGCAGTCAGATGTTATGGATCATCCCAAACACACAGAACTGAGTGATACAGCACAAACAGGAGATGATGCTCCACTGGAAGAAGTAAATATTAAAAGGAAACAATAGAATTTCCTTTCCTAGGGAACTATTGCAATCAGCTTTTGCCATGAGAGGGATCAGTGTGCACAAAGCACATATCCATATGTGAAGCTGCACTAGTGAGGTGCTTAGAACTGCCTGAATTTTTTCTACCCAGGCAATCATTTTAGAAGAAGTAGTAGATACTAACAATACAAACATTCAATCAAAAAGATTTTCTGACACATTTTCATCTCTTTCTTTAACCAGAATAATTCCAATTGCGGCAAGGTCACTATTCCTCATTTGATCTCCAATACCACAATCTATAAATGTCTTCACTTTTACCACCGAAACAAAAGTAAAAGTTATTTATGTATATTGGATCATCTATGATAAACACTGATGGTGCTGTACACTGTAGAACTAGCTTTACTCTTGTTTCTACTCAGTTTATTTTGAAATTTAGCTACCACATCTCTCAGTTGTGTTCACAAGATTGCTGGTGAGGCCATCCTGAAAGCCCTGTGAAGTTCTAGCCTATGAAAAAATACTGGTTTTCAAGGAAGTACTGTTTAGTGATGAAATACAGTGTTCTTAACCAGTGTTAATATACTTGTAAATTACAAATTAATTTAAAATTGAAGGGTAGCTTTATGGCAAAACATAAGTTTTCACATCCAAGCTTGCATTGCAATTGAGCCAAAACCAGTAAACAAACAAGAGCTAGTACATGTCAGAACTCAGCTCTGACAAAAACATTAACACCTTGTAAATAAAGCATGCCATCAGTTATACAAAAATAACCCTACCAAAACCAACAAGCTATATATATAAATTTGCTGAAAATGGCAGTAATGGTAGTACTCAAGCATATCTTCAGTATGTTGACTGCAACAAATCTTGAGGAGATCCCCGTATATCTAGCCATAAAATGGGGGTGAGGGGTGGGGGAAGGGGTTGGTTTTGTTTTTTGTTTTTAAGTAAGACTTAAGCAGATGTTATAATCTTGTATTGTAACCAGAGTACAGGTGGAAAGCTAGCTGAGACGTCTAACATGTCTCTTTGCATTCTGATATAAATTAGTAATTTCAAAATTAGTAACAGATTAAGGGACATTCCTGCTCGCTATTTTCATGGTTGGCTTCTTGAACTGCACTCCCTTCCTTTTGCTCTGCAACTTCAGTTCCAGCCCAGTTCAACTGCAACATCACTAGAGATGCAAGGTGCAGGGAAGACAATAATACAATGAGGTTAAATAGTCATGATTAATATTGAGACCCTGATACTGCCCTAGGAACCAAAATTCTGAACGTGTTTGAAGATACACTAGTATCTGAACAAAAAAACCCAACCCCCAAAACAAAACAGCGTTTTTACCTCTCCAACACTTTTCCACATAGCAGGAAGACCAACTCATTCCCGTATCCTGAACAACCCACATGAGCATTAGAACGTTATGTTGGCTACTTGAACTTGCTGATACAAGACTTGAGCTTCCTTCCACTAGGAAGCAGTGTAAAACCAATGAATAAATGGTTGGGATTAAGTGACCTAGCTCTAGAGTACATTCAGAGAAACAGGTAGTACTCACTTCAGTATAGCAATCCAGCAGAAGTCATGCCACTTCTCCTAGTTTCAAGTGACCAGTGTCATACAAAGCATTGAACTCAAGTTCAGTGGTACGCAAGAGGAAATATAAAAGACAAATAACAGGCCTGTTATTTATATTTGCTAAAGAACGGGAGCCAAGCTCTAGAAAGGGCAGACTTCACTATAGCCTAACAGCATATAGAAATTGGTCCTTCATATCAGACTGGTAAAGCCACATGTAGATTTAAATAAACTATATACAGCTACCATATTATGGATTCAAAACTCCAAATTACAGAACTTACCATTACCACATTGTTTTAAAAGGTTACACCGTATCAGAAAGCCTACTCCAAAACCTACACTGTGCTACTAATTTAACTTATTCTTAGGTAAAAGAAAGAGCAAAATGCTGTCAACTCCTATGAACATTAGCTAAAGGTATCATCTTAGTTCCTGGATGGATTACTTTCTAGAGTGAGTAGTTTAGCATCAGCACTAAATTCAAACAAAATTATTACTGTTCCTAAAACTAGAATAAACTGTGACAAAAACTGACCACACAGAAAGTCAGTACAACCTTGGTTAAGTAAGTAGAAAATTCTGACCACGTTAAAGTGAAAGTGATACTGCATTAATCTCATTCCAGAGAGTATCTGCAACTGGAATTTAAATTTAAATACCCATACAACTTACCTTAAGGTTTTGTTCTTCTCCCAAACAAGTTAATTATTTCCCCACAGTATTTTCTCTTGCCTTCCCTACTAATCCTCTATTTATTCACAATGAGAAAAAGAACATACAACATTTGATTGCAGCATACCATTCAACAGCTGTTTTGAAATATTTAGTAAGCATTCTATTTTGCCTTTTGATAAAGTACAAAAAAGAAGGGGGTTTATTAACACGTTTATCAATAACAACTAACTCCTCTGAAAGCCATCGCATATTTTTTTTTTTTAACAGAACACTGCATGTGTCAATTATAACCTAAAAGACAGTAACACAGCAGTATGACAGCACACCAGAAGTTTTTCTGCTCTCCACTATTGGTACCAAGGGTTGACAGGATCACATTTTTTGAAGTTGCTGTTTCAAACTTTTATCCAGACCACAAAGGACAGCAGCTCTCAAGTTCTCAAACCATGCATATCAACTTTGTTTTGGTATGAGTTGGCTGAACATATTTGCCAACAGAGACAGCAGCAGGTTCATGACAAACTAGAGCTTTTTTTTTTGCCATAGGTCTGTAATGTGTTTAATTTTATGTTTCCTTTTCTCCTTTAAAAATTTAAGAAAACAATGCAAAAACACTGAAGTGCTTTCAGATTACACATCTTACGGGCACAGATGTTCTGCCATTTCTAATCCTACTTAACACAAGAAATCTGCAGAGCAGCATACAGGGTTTGAAGCCAAGGTATCTATATACTTTTCCTAGTGCTATCACGTGCTGAGGAAGCTTCAGCAATCACCTCCATGACTGAATGAAATTACCAGGAAAAAAAGGAAAGATAATGATTAACATCTAAACAGCTAAATTCAAAAGACTTAACAATATTTAGCTAAGCATATCTGCAAATTCTTCCATAGGACACATTGTACTCCAGAATGGACCTCTGGTGAGAGTTAGAGACAACACGTGCTACAGAGTCAGAACACATTAGCAATCAGAGGCCATCAGGAAAAGGAACCTTGCAGTGAAATGCATATCCCAGCCGCAACCAAGAGAGTGGCTCCACGGAAAGAAGTTGCACATCTTGGGCTCCTGGGGTGTTGCAGAGCACAGCTGCCACTTGCAACCACACGGTCACACTCACAAAGAGCTTCCCATATCAAATGACACCCTTGGCTGCAGATTCCTGGTTTGGGGAATATTTTTTCCCACCACAACACTTCTTGCCATGAAGACCAACTTGTACAAATGTAAGAGTAAAAAAAGAAAGATCAGGTATTATAGACCAATATAAGGAACCATTACATCTTTCCCCACACTCCCTTCACACCGAACAAAGCTGGAAGTGAGTAGAATTGTATAGAATTGTGTAGAAACCCACAGGCATAAATGGAAAGATCTAAAAATAGCACAACTTAAATACAAGAAATATCTGATAACCAAGAACATTTTTTCCTAAATTTGGCCTTCAGAAGACATGTCTAATTGATCACCTAAACAGGGAGAGTCAAGACTAAGATGACAAGCCAGCCAAAGGCATTACATCAGCACACATAAATGAAAGCACATGAAAACTCTTGTAAGGACATTCCCTCTAGGAAGATCAACCTGAGAAATCAAACAAAGGCTATCATGTCCTCTGCAAATGGGCATAAAGTGTTTTAACTTACAAGCATTAGTTTCTCATCTTTAGTTAATTCTATCAAGTCTCCTGATTGTGACTGGATAGTCAATCCCTTAGACATACTAAATAGCATAAAAGAAAACAGGGAGTGCTAACACTTAAAAATAAAAAAAAACCAAAACCCTAATAAATGGCAGAAAAATAGAAGATGTAAAAATACAAGATTTGAGAGAGTAGAAGCTTCAGCACTTTTTTCATCCAGTAAGAGCAGCATCAAAATCCTCTGTAAGGGATAACGCAGCATCTTCCTCAAACACCTGCAAGCGGGACACTGCCTGCTGGTAGCTACGTGCAGGCTCTTTCTCCTGTGGCATTTGTTACATATTTTTCAAGAACCATAACTTTCCCTTGCCCTAGAAGCCCCCACCCCAAGCCTCTTTCAGTAGTGCAAAAATGCAGATGAACAACTGATACAAGAGAAGCCCTCAGTGCATTGCGGTGAGTACTTCGAACAAAAAACACATTTAGAAACCATTATAACCGTGGCCTCTTGGAGTATTCACAGGTTAAAGTTCTATAAACACTTACCTGGGCTCATTAATTTCCCTTTGGGCATCAAAATTGTAACATTGTATTCTTATTTAACTAGTACAGAAGGCTTACCATCTCCTAGTCCACTCATTCAGTATCAACACATGAGAACTACAGTTTGCCTAAGGATAACATTTCCTTGGCACACTCAGCCTTAATAAGCCAACACAAATTGGTTTCAAAATCAGTTTATCCCTGACAGTTCTACACTATCTTTACTTAAAGATACTATAAAGTCAGTGAGATGCCATACCATTTCCTTCAATAGATTTGAAATATCACACATTTTTGAAAAGTTAAATTCCAATACAGATGAGTGAAAATTAAATGAAGGCCACACTGAAGTGTCTATTACCCTGACATTTGGAAGTACAGAGCTGAATAAACTAACATGACTTAAAAACTTCAAATAGATTCCATTGCTGCAGGTGGCACTACATTTATTTGGTTCTATGTTTCAGTGTACTCCAGAAATCCTGCAGCATTTTCATGTTATCTCAGCCAGTTCACTATCCACATGGTTTAAGACACAAGAAAAAAGTTTACCAAAGTTAATTTGGTGACGATATTTTTAAGGGTAAAAACCAGAAATATTTTAGTTACCTGGTCTATCTATAAAGAAAAAAATATACCAATCTCATTCTATTCCTTACTCCATGACACAATCACCACACACAACACTCAGAATAGCAGAATACTTTTAGGCTACCCTTGCAAGCTTGTTAAGTATTACCTTCCAACAGGCATGTTAATGGTCTATTTCTGTTTTGCCCATTCCAAGGCTTCTCTTGAAGCTTAAGTCCATGAAATTTGTCAAACACTAAAAGCACAGAACACGCAACAAAAAAATCTGGGAAGTTCAAAACCTTTGCAAGAAAACATTTTACCGTGTCAAGACTAACCTCAGATCTTTAAAATTATTTAAAGCCTTGTGGTGGGTTAGTCCTGGCTGGTTGCCAGGTGCCCAAAGCCAATCTACGACTCCCCCTCCTCAAACTGCACAGGGCAGAGAAAGTGTACTAACAGGCTCATGGATAGAGATAAGGACAGGGAGGAACTGCTCACCAATTACCATCATTGGCAAAACAGACTCAACTGGGGGAAAACTGTTTATTCCCCATCACCTCACAGTAAGATAATGAAAAACAAAATGAAATCTCAAGAACACCTTCCTCCTTCCTGGGCTCAACCTCACTCCTGATTTCTCTGCCTCCTCACCCCAGCAACGCGGGGGACAGGGAATGGGGCTGGGGTCAGTTTATCACACACTGCAGCTGCTGCTCCTTCCTCCTCAGGGGGAGGGTCCTCACATTCCTGCCCTGCTCCATCATGGGGTCCCTCCCACAGGAGACAGTTCTCCATGCATCTGTCCAACATTAGTCCTTCCTACAGGCTGCAGTTCTTCATGAATTGCCCCAGCATGGGTCCCCCTGTGGGCGCAGCCCCTCAGGCACAGCCCCTGCTCCAGTCTGGGTCCCCCTGGGGTCACCAACCCCACCAACAAACCTGCTCCCACCGGGGCTCCTCTCCCCATGGGGCCTCAGGCCCTGCCAGGAGCTGCTCCAGTGCCAGCTGCCCGTGGGGTCACAGCCTCCTTGGGGCACCTCCCTGCTCTGGCGTGGGGCCCTCCATGGGCTGCAGGTGGGGATCTGCTCCCCCGTGGACCTCCATGGGCTGAGGGCACAGCTGGCCTCGCCATGGTCTTCACCACAGGCTGGGGGGGAATCTCTGCTCTGGTGCATGGAGCCCCTCCTGCCTCCGCCTGCACTGACCTTGCTGCCCACATGACTCTCTCTCACATGTTCTCACTCCTCTCCTCTGCAGCAAGTTCTGTGTGCAGCAACTTTTTCCCTTTCTTAAAATGTGTTATCCCAGAGGCGCTAACACAGTTGGTGACTCGGTCAGCCTTGGCCAGCAGCAGTTCCAACTTAGCAGCCAATGCCAGCCGGCTGCATCACACATGAGGGAAAGCTTCTAGCAGCTTCTCACAGAAGTCTACCACTATAGCACCCCACTACCAAAACCCTGACCCACAAACCCAATACAAGCCTTCTAAGCTACTCCTGGACTAAGCAAAAGATTCTCTTCGCAACATAAAGGTGTTTGGTAACAGTTATTGCAAAAGAATGATTACATCCCTCCCACAAGGCTTGGGT
Source organism: Falco rusticolus (assembly GCF_015220075.1). Lineage (NCBI taxonomy): Eukaryota > Metazoa > Chordata > Aves > Falconiformes > Falconidae > Falco > Falco rusticolus. The sequence goes on along the minus strand of NC_051187.1, from coordinate 79,513,110 downwards.
TTAACCTTTCAATTGCGTTATGTGCTGGTTTGCAGTATGTCACTGATGATACCAGGGTCAGAACTAGTGCTGTCCATAGAGAATGCAGGTTCTCTAACAGTTATTTCTTTTGCAAATACCATTCCTATGAAGAACCGTTTGCTGCCCAAGTTTTGTGAACGTACTCACCCTGAGGATGGACAACTCTGAGGGCTGTGCAGAACCAGCACACCCTACCACATGAAAGGCACTTCCATTGCTCACTGAGCTAAGTGTTTAGTTTCCTGACTTACTTTCAGGATACTCTTCTCTAGTAAGAGACAGAAACTCCACACTGAAGCCTTCTTTGCAATTATAAACAGACTTTAAATAGTTACCAACTATATTCTGTCACAGCCGGAAAAACAATAGCTCTAACTCCTCACAGTAGTCACACCGATGGTATTTAAGTCATTGCTACACTATATATACAGAAAACTACGCATGGGCAACAACAACAACAAAGACTAAATGATTTACACAAAAGAAACTATTCCTTAAAATGACAGTTTTCTTATTCCATTTTAAAAGCTTCATCTAAAACAATTTACAAACACACACCTTTGAGCCACAAACCAAGTGCAACAGCAGTCAGGCTTATATCTGAATACCTTTTTTGTACATAACCATGAGAACTATTTCGTTCAATCACTTTAAATCTTATCAGTTCTGAAATACTGCCCAGTTTCTGTCCCTCCATCAACAGCCTTAAAGGCATATTTAGTGTTTAAATTTAAAAAAAAAAAGGCAGACCCTGTTATTTCACACGAGGATTTAGTTTTTCCTGATCAAAGACAGCATTTGTTCTTAATTCATCAGTTACATAGTTAAGTATCACTGCAAGGCAACTGCAATACAATTAAGGTTTTATGAAGTATGCCAGAAGAGTCTAAGATGGGCAAGGAAAGGTAAATAAGAATTTTAATACTGAATTCCTACCTACAGCTTCATACGCTTTATTAAGCAGTGGTATTTCCAACAGTAGGACTAAAAATTATGTTTCTTGTCACTGAAGTATCACACTTTTAACACGTACAAAAAATTACATCCCTTCTGAGAAACTAAATGTGGTTATACAAAGTCAAACCATACAGCATAGATAAACATGCCAATACACCAAAACAGTTGTCATGTAAGACACTATAGTGAAATTACGTTAGAAAGCCTATTTAATGTAACATTGGAAATTGTTCATAGAAGTTTAAGGTCCAAAATAGCCCATGGTTTATTTTGTGAAGCACCTTGCACTCTGGTCCTTTATAACTTTTTACCACCTAGTCAATGATTTAACCACAGTAGTCTCATCACAGTTACTAATGAAAACAGTAAAGAACTTAAGTTGCATAAAAAAATCTCTGGCCTTTTCCCGTAATGAAAAAAATATTCGGTGTTCAAGAAAAGTTACTGTAATGGGAGATATCTATTCAAAATAATCTTCAAACCAGACATATTTACTTTGGGTTTCTTGGCAGCCAAACTACCACAGTAAATCCCTCATGAAGCTCTACTTTGTTCACATATTACACAGATTACAAAATGCAAAATAAAAACAAAAGCAAAAAACCAACAGCAAAAACACACCACCACCTTCAGGAGATAAGAAAGTTGTTCAGAACACTGGAAAGAAGTCCTAAATCTCAGCTACTTGCTTCCACTTCCCAGAGAGCCATCATATTTTGATTCTTGGCTTTATTTCCCTCCTTCCCCTCTCCTCACTGCATTTTGCTTGCGATAATCCCTCCTTTGAAAGTATACAAAAACTTAGTAAGTATAAATAAATTTGTACTTCCACATTACTTATTCCTTTGTCAATATCATTTCTAAATCTATCATCTTATCTTTCCTATGTTAAAATGAAAATCAACTTTCCAGATTAAAAATCAAAATTAAGAAACAAAAATGCACATTTTCAGTAGTAACTTGGTCATTTCCCAAATTCACATCTGGTAAGTCTTAAAAGGTCTGAAACTATTCTAGAAGTTGGTCAATCACACATTAAGTAGTTCTGCTAAGCACCGGCTCAAACAAGAGTTCCATTAGGCACTTTGAAACACCAGCTCCCACAAGCTGTTTTATGTGGCATACACAGCTCCTGTATACCATGCCAAAAATATAGCCCATTACTAAACTGCAACTAACTATAATCTTCCTGTTCTTTGTGGAGCACATTCAGATAACCTGACCCTAATTCCAGAAGAAAATGGAACAGTGAATGAGAACATTGTAACAATTTTCTTTGCTATCACAAGCAAAATAGACAGGCCTTTGAATACGTTGCATGTGGGTTTGATACCCCCAAAACAAATGCCTAAGCTAAAATTCCATCAATTCAAAGAATAATGGCTTTGATCATGCTATGCAAGTTTTCAGTTATTCTAATTTAATATCAAGATTTTTTTGTGCAACACCAACCATCAACAGGTAGAAACTTTAATTTCTAACTAAGCAAGGACAGAGAATACCAAAAAGAACAAAGTCAGAAAGCATCATAAAAAAATTCTCAACAAAACTGGTTTGTTGTGTTTTGGGTTCCTCCCCCCCCGCCCCATTGAAACCTGTTCTATGAAAAGATTCTCTTACCAATTTTACCCAGAGGTAGGATTCCCCCCTATTCTCTAATACCTATTTTGGAAAGGCAGATCTTACTTCTGGGGTTGTGTTGCTCAACAGAGACTTTTAAAACATGTCAAGGAGAAAAGTCCAAACAGCTCACCTCGTTTGGGCTTTCAGTAAACTATCTTCTAGACTATCTTGCGCATCATCCTTACACATGAGATAGTGACTTTGTGACTTGCCTACAAATAGTGAAATCTGTTATGAAACCCAACACTAGTGCTGAAGAGTTTCTGGTTACTAGTCCACATACAAATTCAGTAGCGTTTTAAACCCTGCCACAGCACTAGCTTCAGCTCTTTGCTAGAAGAGCATGAAAGACTATGTTGAAGAACGCACTCTACCTTTAAAAAGAAACTACAAATCCTCTCAATCCTCAAGCCCATTACTTTTAACTTACATGGCAAGTTTAATAGTTAGTTCCACATCATAGAGAAAAGCTATTGATGCCATTCCCTCTTGTGTCATTTTCAGCTAATTTTCAGATGGATTGCTCACCTGTACATACCAACAGAACAAAACCTCATTCAGTACTTAACACAAAACAGTACATTTTTTAACAGTAGATGCTGTCTAAATAACAAAATCAGTGATTTTTTTGCTGGAAAAACACTGTGCATTCAGTAGACAGAACCAAGTAGCAGCTTTGGGGTATTACATGTACCTCACATGAAAGACCTCACTGAACAAGTTGCTTCTACTACATGATAAAATTGATGCATCCACAGTTTATCATCACATTTACTACAAATTACAGTGTTCAAGTGCATGTCCAGGTACACCATGATCCCTTGAACATCAGAAAATAATGTCCAGTTTTAGATATGCAAGATCACAAATTGCTATCTGTAGTGGCAGCAAGCTTTTGGATATGGGGGCCCAGTCAGGTCTACAAAGGAACTTGGTAGAGCTTGGTTGTAAGACTTGGGAGCTATCCACAAACTTCAGATTTACTTCTCAGAAGGAAAACAATGAGGGAGAAGAGAAATTGCAACTGAAGGATTTGGGGCAGTGTAGCATTGAGGGTTTTATTTCTTCCATTTGACTATAAAAAAACATCATGCAGAATGAGAAAATAACTGACAAAAACACATTCCACACGTGGACCTTGTCAACAAGTGGCCTTTAACACTGCATATGTATGAGGTCTTTGACCTTAACCAACTATAAAAATGTGCTGCTTCAACACACAGGAAAAAAAACTAGAGTAAACGACACAATTTTTAAAGTACTCTTTATCTCCATCTGCTGCTCAGCTAAATATTTCAGAGAGAAAGAAGAATTCCAGGAAAGATTAGTAGGAAGCAGTCATCATAAGTTTAGACATTTACAATCCTTAATTCACCCCATTCTTTTGTACACTGTTTAAGCAATGCAGCATACAGATTATCATTTGCTAGGTTATGCTGCTTATTCAGTCCTCACTCATAACCATCTCTACACATGGGAATGAGTAGTATTAAAACATGTACTAAAAAATACACCAAACCTGGTAAAGCCTCAGAGGCAACAGAAGAAATCTATACCTAGTTCCCTGCAGTCTGCTACCTATACCAATTCCATGCAAGCGTAACTTGATATTCACTTATCAAGTTGCTGGTAACAGGTCAAATAAAACTAACACAACAAAAACACACACCCCAAACACATTTGACTGATTTTCTGTGAGGCTACTGTTTTAAAACTCTGTTGATTTATAGTGCCTAGTAACAGACTTTTAAAACACTACTGTGACACCAGTAAGTTTCTACCTGCTGTATTGTACTTGCATTGTAACACATTCCCACAGCCTACTAAGATATGCACTTAAAATGCCAAATCATAAAATTGGAAAAAATGGTTACTTTGAAAAATTTGGTTAAAATTAGAAAGAGTGGAAAAGATTACATTTTCAGCTGTGTTTCCAAAAGTTACCTGGTTCCCTTGCATTAAAATGTATATTTGCATATTTGTATATAATAATTCTAATAAATTAAAATCCATATTAAAATTGACACGTTGCAACCAGAATGCTTATTTGCAGTTTATATATCAAGAAACAGAACATGCAAGTTAAGTGAACTGTTGATAGATGTTCAAATGTTTTAGTTTTACAAATTATGAACATTTCTTTGTAGATAATTTGTTCAAACTGGTGATGGGCAACGGTATTTTTCAGCTAGCAACTACATAATATATGTAGTAAGGAAACAATGAGAATATTTGATCAAAAGTATTGTTACTTGCTGAACTAGTACAAAAGTATTTCATGTCCCATTGTCAACACGAACACAGTCACCTCCACTTAAGATGTGCATTCAGTTCATGTACTAAGTGATTTCATAAATTAATTACTATATTGGAGACTATTTACCTAAGGGAATTTACAGGAACAATTATTAGACAACACTTTTGAAAATAACTGAAGCCATTAAATCTCACTGCCACAGTTAGGACTGTTTCTGCACATCACAGCAACTCCAGCTGATGCTATCAAATTGCTGAACTGCAAAATACTTCAATCAGCTGTGCTAAATCTCCTATAAGCTGCATGAGGGATGCCACACAAGGAACAGAAAAGCTACCAAAAGTTCAGTCACAGGGCAGGTAGATTAGACAATTTTCTAAAAAATTTTTAAGAAAGCAAGGATGAACTAGGCATGCCTATGCCCAAATACAGGAAAAGTTAAGTTACTACTATAACTACATTTCCAGATATTATGTTCCGTTACTGATCTTTTCCTAGTCAAACAATAGAAAGTCTGGTCAGGGGAAGAAAAACAATCTCAAAGTCTTAGCCCAGGTAATACCTTCCAAAAGGTAGGTATGAAGTTTAACCGCCAACAAAGTGAATGACAGAGTTCCCTTTGACTTGAGACGAGGATCAGGATATTCTGGGTAAATATGGGGGTTTTTTTCAATTGTTTAGCACAAAGAGTCCTAATCTAGTGTTAAACTAGGGCAAATCTAGTATTGTTGGAAGAAAGAAATAGGCTTTTCCTAAAGCAATTGAATTTATTAAGAAAGGTTAATCGTTTTAAAGCAGTTCAGAAGAAAATTAAACTTGTGAACCAGGTAGATAAAGACATTCCTAAAGCAAGAAGAGAACTACGTTTTACCCTAAACATATTCAAGGAAAAGCCAAAGTGAAGCAGCATCCATAGGTATTCAAATTTTGGATTAGCACTCTATAATAAGATTAATTCAGATCCAAGAGGCAAACTTCTGCGTTTTTCGTATGACAAATTGACGGCTCTGCCTTACCACATGCCAAGTACTGTAAAATGTTGACATCAAAGCAACTTCAGGTCACTTCGTTTTCAGAAAAAGGCCTACATTGTAGAGTCTTACACTGCCCATGTTTAAAAGTGCCTTTTACGTGACATTCATCTACACAACGATCAAAGTTAAGTGCAATAGATAGGTAGATCCTTGCCTAGCTTTAGCCAGACAGTCACAAGCAATGGAAATGAAGGTACTGAGGACTAAAAACCCCAGAAGCCTGTTAACTAACTCACATCAACTCAACATTCATGCTATAATGTAAACCATACTATAATGATCCCTTTCCTCTGCTGAGAGCCCTGAGAGATAACAACCAAGAGCATGCTGAATGGGGCCTGACAACCCTAACTATCTTACTAAAATACTTATTTTGGCTAGTTCCCAGTATCAAGAAGCATCTGTGACCAACTTTTTAAATTTTATGATGGAGCAGCTAATCCTAGCAACTATTTCCATGCATATGAATACCAAGAAAATCACCATAGTCAGCATGGATTCACCAAGGGCAAGAAATGCTTGACCAACTTGACAAACTCCTACAATGAAGTGACAGGCCTCATTGACAAGGGGAGAGCATAAGATATTATTATCTACCTGGACTTCAGCAAGGCTTTTGGTACTGCCTCCCATAAAAACCCTAATAAACAAGCTGTCAATGTACAGGCCTGGATGATCAGACAGTGCGGTGACTGAAAACTGGCTGAGCAGCCAGGCCCAAAGGGTGATCAGTGGTGCAGTGTAGTTAAGGCCATTAACTGGTGGTATACCCCAGCAGTCAGTGGGTCCAGTCCTTTTAAGATCTTCATTAGCAATCGGAATAATGGGGAAGAGAGTACCCTCATCAAGTTTGCTGATGACATGAAGCTGCAAAAATTGACTGATACTCCAGGGTATTTCTGCCATTCACAGAAGAGGACCTGAGGTCCTTGTGGACAAGTTGAACATAAGCCAGCAATGTGCCCTTGCATGAAAGGCAGTATATGGCAGCCTGAACTGCATGAGGCAAAACATAGCCAGCAGGTCAAGGGAGTTCATACCACCCTTTTACTCTGTACTGGTGAGGCCACACCTGCATTACAGCATCCAGTTCTGGGCTCCCCAGTATGAGACACACATGGACAGAATGCATAAAGTCCAGCAAAGGGCCAGTCAAAGATGAATCGACTGGAGCATCTCTCCTACAAGACAAGTCTGAGAGAGTGGGTACTGTTCAGCCTGAAGAAGAAAACGCGTAGGGGGATATTATTAATGTATATACCTACCTGAAGGAAGGGGGCATAGAGAACAGACCCAGGATCCTTCCAGTTGTGCCCAGCGACGGGACCATAGGCAAAGGGCACAAACTGAAACACAGGAGGGTCCCTCTAAACCATCAGGAAACACCTTTTTCCTCTAAGCGCAACAAAGCACTGGCACAGGTTGCCTAGAGAGGTTGAGGAGTCTGTCCTTGAAGATACTCAAAAGTCACCTGGACATGGACCTCAGCAACTGGCTCTAGACAACTCTAAGCACGGGGTTTGGTCCGGATGACCTCCAGAGGTCTCTCCCTCCCAAGCTCAGCCATTTTGTGTTTCTGTAGTTCAGGTGAGAAACAACAGAGACAGAAAACAAAGATAATCCTTTCTCAAACTTGCCCTTCAGACAGGACAAAACTACCAACAACATCATACCTACTTAAGCCTGCAAAATTAAATGCCAAAATATATTTTGAGTATTACGTTTAAAATGCAACATTCCAATTCTGGGAAGTTATTTGCTTCCAATCATTCAACTAAACCAACAAGTTACCTTAAAATAGATGCAATATTTTCCAGTCCTTAAACAAAAAATAAGCCGTAAGTGTGAATTTTCTGAGACAGTAATTGGATTTTACCTTGAGGCAGCTGCTACCGTTAGCAGCATTCTGGCACCAACAAAAATTGCATTTACAAAAGCTGTATGAAAGCACTCAAACAAACCAAGTTGTGGCAAATCCTACTAAAAAGCTCTTCAACAAATCTTTTCTTTTTACTCTTGGAAGCCATAATACCTTTAAACAAAGATTCAGGGCAACTGATGCTGTTCTCATGAGATAAAAGGACAAAGTCGGAAGCAAAACAGACTAAAATAATATCAGAATTGTGAACATCCTCTAGTGTCTTTCAGACTTATTTGTGCGAGGTTTTTTCCTCCTTACTGAAGAACATGACTTGAGGAAAGGTCAGAAACTGGAGGAATCCTATAGAGCATGTACAAACTCTTAACTGATTGCTATGATTCATTTCCATTCTCCAACATCTCTAAAATTCTAAACTAAAAAACTACGTGCAAAACCCAGAAGTACCTCTTATGGAGAAAACAATATTACTTCAAATGTTGAGAGTAGACTCCTCAGCTCACTTCAGGAATTCCAAGGCAAGTATTCACAGAAGCCAAACTTGCAGCAATGTGACTTGCCCTGCTTAGAAGTCAACAGAGAGAAGAGGAGAGAAGAGCTCTTTTAGGTGGCAAGTCACACAAAAAAACCCAACTACAGATGCTACAGACTGTCTCCCACAGAAGTGTCTTTCACTTCCTTGATGTGAGAAGCAAACTAGCTTCACTAGGCTAAAGTTAGCTTTTGAATAGCTTTGCAATACTTCTTCCTTTAGGAAAAGGAGGCAGTATACCTCCCTCTGCAACTCTCGCAAAGCCTACATAATTGCAAATTCTCTCAGACTCCTTTTGCAAAAGGAAAAGAGAAGTCGTCAACAGTTTTGTTCTGAAGCTTCATGGCTTCAAAAAATAATGCTGTTGAAGGTATGTGTGGCCGCAGCACACAACATCGAACAGGAGACTGGCAGACGCAGCAGCAAGCCTGCCCCAGGCTCTCCTCACATGCAAACATCTCTAAAAGAACTACCTACAAAAAGGCTTGTATTTCTTCATCAACTTCTGCATACCTTCTGGAAACCTCTACTACAGTAATGCATAAGAATACCCCACACCATGCACTTACACAGAAAGCTGGCAACAAGACTTAGAATGAAACAATCAACATTTTTGCAAGGTATATGGTCCAATAATGAAGTATCAGTCACTGAAAACAAGAAGTTCTGTCAAAACCCATCCTTCCTCAATAAAGGACCTGAAAAAACCTAGCCTTTTTTTTTCTGACATTTTTGAAAAGAAAATATATTAATTTTACTGCTCATTCAGTAACTTTGGTTACTTTTTCTCTATTTAGGGTATATCTCAGATGTTTGTTCATCTACCGCTTTTGGCCTGAGGCAATCACATTCAGTATGAAGAAAGCAAGGGGTTTAATTGTACTTTACATTAAGTTCATGAACCCACAGGAGGCTTGGAAACTCTACTTTTGAAACATTTATTCTCCCAATATTCCAACAGAAGAGTACTAATAAGTTACCACTAACAAGAAACTTACAAGTCCTGTAATCCATTTCTGGTACTGAAATACACGCATATCTATCAAAGAAATGGTCAAAACCTAACCTAAATATTAATTCTATCAGTAGCACCAAACAAAATTTGTTAGAATAGTTAGGGAATGAGCCAAAGACCATCTCATCGAAGAGCAGAGAACACTAGAAGGACCAAGAACAGAAGTAAAAACAACATTTTGCTGAGTTGAGGAAGTGAGAAGGATTCAGAGAAGCTTAGAAAGATACGAGGAGGGAGACACACATTAAAAAAAAAAAAATCTGTAAGTTTGGGAAGGACAGTAAGTTAATTAACTACTGACATTTTCTTCCACTAAGGACAAAAGACAGTCCAATTCTCTTCTTCTAACGTAAGTCTGCTCTAGTAAAGACAGACCTCTTGACCTCACTAAAACTCTTCACTGACCCATGTGACATTTTTATCAACAAACTGAAGAAACACAATCTAGATTAAGTTGCCCTGAGATGAAGACTAACTACTCATGTAACTTTAAAGTATATACTATTTGGTGTTAAAATCTGAACATGCTTCAAGTGCTGTCATGGGCACAGTTCTAGACAACTTGAAGGAGCTGTGGACACCAGGTGCCAACCAAAGCCACTTTCCCACTCCCCTCCTCTAACTGGACAGAGGAAAGAAAATATAACAGAAGGCTCCAGGGTCAAGACAAGGGCAGGCAGAGATCACTCATCAATTACCATCACAGGCAGAACAGCTTCCACGAACCTCTCCAACTTGAGTCCTTCCCATGGGCTGCAGTTTTTCCACAAACTGCTCCAGCATGGGTCCCCTGCAGGGTCCCCAGCCCCTGCCTGGGCTCCTCTCCCCACGGGGCCACAGGCCCTGCCAGGAGCTGCTCCAGCACAGGCTGCTGATGGGGTCACAGCCTCCTTGGGGCACCCCCCTGCTCTCGTATGGGGTCTTCCATGGGTAGCAGGTGGGGATCTGCTCCCTTGTGGGCTCCATGGGCTGCAGGGGCACAGCCAGCCTCACCATGGTCTTCACCATGCTCTGCCAGGGGAATCTCTGCTCGAACACCTGGAGCACCTCCTCCCCCTCCTTCACATATTCTCACTCCTCTCTTCTGCAGTAATTTCTGTTGTGCAGCAACTTTTTTCCCCTTCTAAAACGTGTTATCCCAGAGGCACTACCACCGTTGCTATTAGGCTGAGCCTTGGCCAGAGGCAGGTCCATCCTGAAGCTGGCTGGTATTGGCTCCATTTGACCCAGGGGAAGCTTCCAGCAGCTTCTCACAGAAGCCACCCCTGTAGTATGCCCCACTAGCAAAACCTGGCCATGCAAACCCAATACTTACATTAATTTCATCAAGGCACAAAAAATGGTTCGGAAAGCAGGGAAAGAATTTACATTTGAATCAACTGACTCAATTTCACTGATGAACTTTAAGGACTTGCTGTTGCCAAATACGAGTAATCCATTTCTCTGAATCCTCCTCCCCCATTCCTGCATACCTGGCTGGCTACCATTTAGTTCTTGAATGACTAGAACTCATCTGGCTTTTCATTGTCAACTTGATTTTATCAGCAAATCGGGGGGGGGGGGGAAGATTTCCAAGGGGCAGGAAGAAAAGTAGAAAAGGGGTCAGTTCAGTTCTTACAAATCCCCAAACCATTTTCTTCTAGGCTTTGTGAGTCAGCTCAGCAAGGGCTCCAACAAATGCCACAGCCAAAGCTGGGGAAGAAGTGGGAACAAGGCAGAGAGTGAGCAATGGTCGAAGGACAATGTCAGATTGGGTCAACTGCATCATCACATTAAATTCAGTCTTTACAGACACGATCCAAAGAAAAAGAATAGGATGATACTCTACAAAATTACAAAATAATACTTATAAAGGCCAGGTTCTAACAAATGACAAATACAAAGAAGGATCAGCTAGTTCCAAAGTATCAACTGAAAGTAAGTCATTGTCATAACACCAATAAAAACACGATCACATGTAAGCTACCACAGATGTCCATTCTAGTTCATGCCACACTCTTGCCTTCTTAGTTGAAGTCCTGCCTATCTAGAGTCACAGAGATCTACATCTCAAACTAGAGAAGGAGCAGAAAAGAAACAAGAATCAGAAGTTTCAAAAGACCCAACCTATAGAAGTATTTTTAAGAAGAACTCATTTAGGGCAGAGAGGGCAGGGGGGAAAACCCAAAATAAAACACAAACACTGCTGTTCTGGTATGGAATAAGTCTGGAAATAAATTACTTTTCTATGTCTCTTCGAGATAAAGAAAGAAAGAAACTACATTAATTTGCAGAAGGAAGTAATTAGCATTGACAGTTGGAAGGGAGCCAATTACAAAGGAAGAGCAATAGACCATCCAAAGAAACAGTGAAAATTATTTTTGCCCTATCTGAAGAAAAGGTCAGCATCAGCCCTTGCACCAAAGGGGGCCAACAGCATCCTAGGCTGCGGTACGTAGAGCATTGCCAGTAGGTCAAGGGAGGTGATCCGTCCTTACCACTCAGCACTAGTGAGACATATAGAGTGCTGGGTCCAGTTCTGGACTTCTCAGTAAAAGACAAACATGAACATAGCAGAGAGTCTGTCAAAGGGCCACAAAGACAATTCAGGCCTTGCAACATCGGTCATACTTGGACAGACAGAGCTGAAACAGTTCAGCCTGCAGAAGAGAAGGCTCAGAGTGGATCTTATCAATGTGCATAAATATCTGATGGGAGAATGGAAAGACAACTGAGATGGCCATGTCTTCGTGATATCCAGTGAGAGCAGAGGTGGTAGATACAAACCGAAATACAGGAAATTCCACCTGAATATCAGGAAACACTTTTTTACTGGCACTAGCACAGGCTTTCCAGAAAGGTTGTTGAATCTCCATCCTCAGAGACATTCAAAATGTGACTAAACATGGTCTTGAGAAACATAAGGGTGTGGACTAGGTAGTCTCCACAGCTCCCTTCCAACCTCATCCTTAAAGCAATTCTGTTATTTTTGCACAGCTGCAAATCCATCTATAACAGGCAGAAAGCTATGATGTAACATCACCACCCAAGGCCAGGCAATTCTACACAGACACAGCAGAGAAAACTCCCATATCCTTCATTAGTTGTCATCAGTTATCATTACAATATTCTGAACAAATCCTTTAAAGACACTGAAGAAACACAAAGAAGGCTTGACATTACCGGGTATATATACAGTGTCATTGATTTTATAAGACATTACAGAAAAAAATTAAATTGCTGTTGTACATTAAGGACAGCATTCACCTATAAAAATAAGTCACAAGTTGTTCATGGCTCAATTGTACAGCCTTGAATGCCTTAGAATACCCTATTCTGCAACCTAAACTAACGTGGCCCATCAATTAAGGAAGGTCAGCCTGTCCAACAGCAGATTAGAAGAAACACAGATGTTTGCAAAAAGTCCACACATTGGTAATAGACTTGGTCACACCCTTTCCCAACCTGACCTGAACCAATGTCCCAGCGTGACACCAGTGATAAGTCTGCTGCTGAACCAGGTGTCCTCAAATGACTCATAGGTTACCAAATCCTGGAAACTTGTGATCATAAGGCACTTAACTGTCAGTTCAAAAGGGGAATACTTCTTAAGCTTTCCTCCCCAGTTTATTAAATAGCATCATAATGTGCTTATCATACAGAACTAATTGTCACACAATTCCCATTGGATGTGCTGTTCTGTACTTTTTGGCTTGAACTTCAGTGAACCTACAGCAACTGCTGAGAGTTTTCTTTTCACGAGAGGTACAGTAGGATAATAGACACAAAAGGTCTACAACATGCTAATTAATTATTTTCCCCAAGGATCTACCATTGTACTTTGACAGGCCTGCAGAGCAGTATAAAGCACCTGGATACTTAATTTTCCTTTTTGGACATTTCTACCATTAATCTCTCACCAGAAATGTACAAAGCTCATTTAAATATTATTACAAGGCTGCAGAGGGTGCTTCAACACGGCTTATTGACAGTTTCTATTCAATCCCCAAATTCCTCAGCAAATCCCTCATTGATTTTTCAGAAGTAATTAGAATTTGGAAATAATTTTGGAGGCAGGTTAAGAATAGACTTCCCCTAACACCTTGTTTTATGCAGAGAGAAAGGTGATATGAAGTGCAAAAAATTATCTTCCCCACCAACAGAAGGTGGTCTGAGTGGTGATAACATCTAGGAAAGCAACACTTCTCCATAACGTTGCCTTTTTTTAGCACCTAAGATAAAAAATACCTAATTGCTCCACTCTAATGGACTGGGAAGTGGGGAAAGTGGGCATACAGGTATGGAAACACATGGAGTAATGTCATCATCCATGTTGCTTCAGCAAATAGCTTCTCTAGAAGAAACTTCTGCTGCTTTAAGAGCAGCTCCTCAAAAATACCAAAGCTTTTAGCTCTTTTTGCAACCACTCAACACCACTATAAAGCACTCTCAGTGCAGAATGCAGTGACTTGTGCAGAATGATTTACATTGGAGGAGGGAAGGGCAGAAGGAATACACAAAATGCAAGTATGCCAGATCTTACTTTTGTATTTAGCAGTGCAAAAGTTGCTTTCAAGTAAGCAAAGTGCAGATAAGAAAAGCCCTTCTTTCAACTAAAATTCAGGTTAACAGAAATCTGTACTTCTCCCCTTTCTTACAGGTTTTTCTATCTCATTCCCATAAGCACACAGTGAGAAACATTAAGTTATCTGACAATGCTGCCATTTAAACATTAATTCTGAGTCAGTTAATGAAAATTAGAGGAAAGGCTTTTAAAGGCTTTGAGATTATTTTTTTAAAAAGTTGAAATAGTGTAATTAGCTGATCCTTCACTTCACTGGCTTCAAGCCCCAAATTAGCTACTTCTGTGTTTGACAATTCATATATTGAACCTGAAACAGAACAGATATGCCAAACACACAATAGAGCATTAACCAGACATCTTGACAATTCTTTTTTGAAAGAACAACTAGCTCAAAGCATCGAGTAGTTCAAGAATAAAACCCCTGCCCTTCACATAACTCACTATGTTGCTTCACTACTTCTGCAGTTTTGCTTCCAGCAAATACTATCTGTGCCTTTGCCACCATGATTACTTGCATTAACATTTCATACAAGGTTTGCACCTTATTCTCATCTAAAAATAACTTTGGTTAAGTCTGTTTTACAGTAAAGAACTGAATCAGAAGTCCAACTCTTAGTCCCATGTGACCTCACCTGCATTTCCGACTGTTCCCTGCATTACAGGAAATAATGTATTTCATACAAAGAAAGCAACAAAATAGCTGTAATTTGCATTAGGGTTTAACTTTACCAGTATTTATATTATGAATACAACATAAAAGACAAGCACTAAAGACACTGAAGATACCTTGTACCAACTATGGGGTTGCAATATAAAGACCATGCTGCCACCGAAAGAGGCATTTGTGCTGTCCCTCTCCCCTATTAAGCTGACAACTAACTGCAACATTATTTAAACGAAGCAAATTAGTTCCACCTGTGTTGGAAAGCTGATCCAATGCAAGACACAGCCACACTATTTCCAGTACTAGCAGCAAGGGGTTAAGACAGAAGCACACTGCCGTAAGTTGAAGCACCAGCAGGGCACTAGCACTACTTCTGCACTTTTCTCGTAGTCTCTTGGTTGACTTAAAATTCACAAGGGGAGTGCACAAAGATCCTTGATAGGAAACAAATTGTGAAAACATATCCCTTTGCTCTGAAAGGATCACTACTGCACTAATACATCTGACCATACTTTACGGAATATTTAGGTTATTATAACAGAAAAGTAGTCTAATAAGCAGTAAAAGAAGTCATGAACAGCACATAGTAAGAGTCAAGTAACGAGGGTTGTGATATTGAGTAACTATAAAATAGACTCGTATTCTACCAGTAGAGTTTGCAGCAAACAAGTTCAAAGATTAAGTTTAGTCATTACTGATAAAACTTTTACCCAACACTGTAAAAGCTATATACATTACAGATGCCAGCATTTAAGAGACTCTTCTAATTTCTGTTTTACTATGCAGCATTTATAACATCAACTTTATTTCACACAATTCAAAAGGTAGCATCCACAAGCCAAATAACCCACCTCAATGAAATGGATTGTCTGTACTTTGCACTTAGGACCTGCGAACAGTTACTGACTTAGAAGACACACCCCACCCTTCAAATTACAGAAGCATTTCTGTAGGACAAAGCCTTTTTTCCGCCCTCAGTATCTCTGCATGTCAACATACACCAGTGATTTCACCACAAGGGGGAGAGGAGACAGACGATAAAACTGACTGAAGGCATGGTTAGTGAGGCATTGGTTTAAACACGACTAATTAACAGTTGAAAATCACCATTACCTATCTCCCATATGTTCTCATTTGTAAGTAAGAGTTGGACACTGAATCTTCACATATGGCAACAGTAAATATCACTCCAGTCTTCGAATAGCAAAGTACCTAAAATGTGGTCCACTGCTTCAGCTGTATAATCTTACTGCAGGGTAAAACCTAAAAGGAAACTCATCTCATATAAAGTAGCGGACAAGGAGAAGTAGCAACTGAGGAATAAAATAGTTAAAAAACGCCTAAAATTAAGCTTTTCCGGGGAGTCTGGCTACTGACTTACATTTAAGGCCACTGAATAACCTCATCTCACCTTCATGCCTCAGTCCCCCATCTGAAACCTAGGAAGAATGACTATTTGTATTGAAAGATGCACAGATGATACACAAGTTTTGGTACATACACACAACACATTGGAACACATAGATATATAAGGACAGAGAGAGAGAGAATGAGAGAATAAAGAGCTGAAACCAACCTCACAGCATTTCATTGCTTGATGTGACTGATAACAAATTACTCTGGACTAAGCAAAAACTGTGCTTAGCTGTCTTATATTACAATTAATAGGTGACAACCTTTCTCCTGGAAACATTAACTATTCAGAAGCACTCATGAAGTATTGTTTGAGTTTTACACAGTTGCTTTTTTCAAAAACCATGAATTAGTATCTTTCAGAACCAGCCAGGCACCTTCAATTCACTACATCTACTTGCTTACATCAAAAGAGCAGATTATATATATATATATGTACATATAGACCAAGATACACATATTACGTAAGTTAACAGATCATTTCTAATGTAGACTAAAAATTTTTTTTTATATATACTGAAAAGCATGTCATGGTTTTTTAAAGATGCATTCATTTTTTAAAAAGTTTAATGCCAGTTCTTTAAAATTCCGAAGTGTAACATCAACTTAATGGTTTCTTGTTATGAACTATACACAGCACTGTCTACTATGAAAATGCTAAATACTAGCTTTCAAAGTTCAATAAGAAAAGAAGAAATTCACTGAAAAATAGATACAACCTAAGGCTAAGTCTTTCTTAAAGAAACTAACTGTCAAAGGAAATACTTCAGCCAATTAATTTTTCTGTCCGGTTATTTTTAAGGTACTTTTTCTCAACTAACATGTCAAGGGAATATATACTCTGAAATTAAGATAAATGCCCAATAAGAAGCCTTGCTTCCTTCCCTCTTCGAGTGAGAGAAGCAGTGAGAAAAAAGCCTACTGCCTTGCTAGTTCAGTACCTCCCTTACTACTGTCACCACTACTATCAGGTATAAGTCTTGTCAGGTAGCCTGACTGAAATCATGAGGACAAAAAAATTTGTCTGCAATTAATTACACCCCCTCCAAAAAAAAAAATCTAAAGGAAGTAATGCTTTTCTCACATAAGCAGAAACCATTGCAAACACTGAACAAAACTTCTGGATGCAGAGGTATCGTATAGCCTCATCAAAAAAAAAACACAGCTACCCCCAACAACAACAATAAAAACCCCACAAAAAAAACTGGTGTTACTGAAATTGAAGACACTTGCTCTGGATAAATTTTATCTTCTTCAAATATACTCAAATGCTTAGTCAAAACAATTACCTAAAAAAATATCATAATATAGTAAAACTACAAACTTCCATACACTTTACTAAACACCTCCAAAATACCCCCATGTTACCTGAAAACCAGATTCTCCAACTTGAACACATCAGTTCTGACAAAAATGTTCAATAATCACTTCAATATAAATAAAATACTAGCCAAATTAACAACTACAGCAGTGAACAATAGGCACTTTTTAACATAAGGCACAAAATAACCTGCCCTTTTCCAATTGTTTGCTACTGATCATGACGTAACATTATGCTCCATTTAAACAGCAATTTTAAGATAGCTATGAAGTGCACAGGAGGATCATTCCTTGAAAGAACGCAATGCTACCTATAGTCTTCAAAACAGATCCCAGATCTGGCCAAACTCACCACAAGAAGTATACATATCAAAAAGACTTACAGTAAAAGCAGTACAAAACTGTCTCATATCCCTTTAAAACCACCCAATGGAACCTATGCATACGCTTGCAAGAATGCAACACATTTCATCCATAGCACTACACGTCCCTACAGGATTTACACTCATGCAACCACACAACCACCATGTTCAAGGAGGAACATGCACTAGTCCTCACCAAGGGACACAGAAAAATCTAGTTGTCATTTCCACTTCATCTCTTAAACCTCACTGAAGACCTACAAGATTCCTTAAAATACAAAGCAAAATATATCATGGGTTCAAGATTAAATTTGTTTGACAGCAGTTTACATTTTTTCCTACTCCTTACATCATATTAACTCTTCCTTATTCTACAAGGGCTTCCATGCATCATGCACCATAAAATGACATCATTTCAATTGCATCATGATATTTTTGAAAGGCTGTTTACTAGATCAGGTATACTGGTCCAGCTTTATAAAAAAACATGAATTAATGTGTTCGGCAGTGCAGGCACTCCATATAAATGAATCTTGAAAATAAAGTAAAAGCAGATAGTGCTTTGAGAAAATTTGGAGGGTTTTGTAGAAAGCATGCTGATATGTTCTCATTTGCGTGGTAAGAGCACACAAATTCCAGCAACTGAACTAAGACAGCAAGGTGAAATTGCTGCCAGGAAATTGGCGCTTACAGAAGGATAATTAGAGAAAAAGGCACTAAGACAGCCCCATACCATTCCTAATAAAGACTCCCAGACAAACATCCAAAAGCCACTTACAGACAAACATGCAAGACCCCTTTCATGCTCAGCTCCTTTCATGGCAGTAAAGAACAACCTGAATAAACTGGGTTTTTGAACATCTTATGAACCTCAGAATGTCAGGATGTTTCCTACATTAAAAGGTTTACAAAGGAAGGTGAGAATTAGAAGAATGCATTGCTGAAATGCAGAACACCCTGAGCATCCAGTTAGTTTAGCTTCAACCACCTATAATTTTCAGAGATCAAAGTGCCAGTCAATGGCAGGAATTAACACATTCCAGCATAAACATCACCCTGATTTAAATTAACTTGTGTCCCATATGAAAATAAAGAGCAGGCATTTTGAAATACTAGGAGAGTAATCCTCCCTTTTTCCTTCCTCAAACTATTTTTCTTAGATTTTTAGGCCAAGCATTTTTTTCCACCCTATCCTCTTCACCTGTGTCCCCTTTAATGTCCTTTACCCCATTTGCTTTCCTTTCATTCATTCACCCAGCATGGTGTACGTGGAACTGACATGATGCTCACTCTTGCATTATTCATTTTGAACAGCTATCAAGTATGAATAAAGGCCCTGCAAGAGAAAAGAAAAATGAGCTTATGGCCCACAAAGACAGAGCAAAGTAGAGGCTGCCCCTGCATGAAGCTCTCAGAGGTCAACTGTCCTTGCTGTAGATTGTTATACGCTTCCGTAGCCTCACTGCAGAAACCCATTTCCTTTCATAACTCAGTTCCTGTTGATCAGCTTTTTAGGCATCTTATTCCTAAACAGGATCCAAAGCAATAATACTACTGGGAGGAGAGTGGCAAATACAGAGGAACCTAAGTAAGAGCCACCATCAATGTGATCAGAAAGATCAAGAAGAATCACCAGGCTACAGGCCCGAGAAAATAATGCAAAGTCATCACTGATTACTGGGGAGACAAGAAGGAAAATTTGTACACTCCGCAGAGTAGAACAGAAACACACAAACAGGATGTAATCAGTCTGACCCACGTCATCAAAATAAACAAGAGCAAGACTACCTGGTTATAGCAGCAAGGTATGAAGATACAGACTTCCTGTCTCAATAAGTTGTCCAAACATTCTATTGCCCAAAAAAATTCACTCCTTCCTATACCCTAAATCTAGACCTCTATAAAATGCATTACAACTTTTGTCACTCTGTTTTCAAACAGCCAGAAGCTGACACTGCCTCAAAGGAAAAACCATATTCTATTACAGTGAGCTTTCCACCAGGCATAGGTTAAATGCTTTGCTTTAGCTGACTTAGGGATAGCTTGTGTTTACAGGATTCAACAGCTTCAGCGAGCATGGAATGCAGCAGTTTGCCTCCTGAATGCAAGCAGGGATCAAATGGCCATTATACCATCTATCCCCAGCATGTAATTTTAGATGAAGAGTTGGAATATTTCATACTTTTAAGATGAAAACAAAGACTCAGCTGAGAACAGGCAAGACAGACTCCAATTTAGCAGCATCCTCCAGTAAAACAACCAGGCTGAAAAAACTTGCTTTTTCACATGCACTGCAAAGGTTGGTCAGTCTTCAAACATGAACCAAACATACTCAGCCTTCAATGAATTTTTTTTTAACATCATTATTTAAAATAGTTTTACTGAATTAATCTAAATGAATTTGCTAACACAACTACCAGGAAAGTAGATCATCCTAACTATTAAAGCAGTTAAACAAAGCATGTCAAAAGTATCTGCACTGTTTTTCAGTTAGTTCGGTATGAAAGTATTCTTCTCTGGTCCAATGCTAATGGTATTTTTGGCAGGTTTGTTTTTATTTTGTCATTTGTCTACAATAACCTAGGAAGAATACACTGCGATCATTAAAAAGCAATGTTTCCTAGATTCTGTTAAGTGCCACCATGTGGAGGGAGGAAAGGAACAGAAGAATCTAAACATCCAAATTAAGTTTCCAAGAGAGAGCAGAAAAGAAGTCTGCAGGTTAAGAGACACATTAGGTCACACCAATGACTGCTTGAATAAGTTTATAAAGAAAATGCTCACCTCACCAGAATGAAATTCACCTTTAAGCACTGGGAAGCCAATAGTTATTATGGAGACCAGAAGTATAAATTAATTGAAAAATTATTATACATTAAGGAAAAATGTTCATGAGGTACCAAATTATAAGGGTACAATCTGCAGCTCAGCAAACTCTTATGCTGCAGACTATCCTAAGTTTAAAAAAAAAAAAAGCCCAGGGTAAATATCAGTTTCTATTCATCTCATCTTTTTGTCCCCTAGGTATCTGTTAGAGGAAACTGGGATAGAGATAACCACCAGACATCACACCAGTCTAGATGGACCTTTGATCTGATATACTATGGCTATGCTCACAGTATTCCACATCAAAAATAATTCTGCAAGGTGTATGTATTTCTCTTATATCAAAGTAATTAAGAACAGCCAAGCAATTTTCTTAATAGACAATGGCAATAGTTACTTCCCTTTTTCAGATTCAGGTAATATCAAGGCTAAAACAATATAAGTGCAGGTAAATATCTTCCATCAGCCGCAGAGCTAGAACAAAACAGCAAAGAATTACAGTTTCCACACTTGTGTTCAAACCACTAGATGGTGCTTCTAAAATGAAGCAATACAATATGCAAAACTCTAAAACTGAGTTATGTAGGATGATTTACACGTTGCCCTCCTCTGGACTGTTATCAGTAACACTGATTAATGTGGTTCAGTAGCTGCAGCCTCTGATCAGACAGCAGCAACAAGAATAATTAAGCAGTAATTGAGATCTCACAGAGCTGATGAGGAAAACAGTGAAGATTTAAAAAAACCACCACCACAGTAACTGGTGTTTCCCCCAATAATAGGAACTCCTCATTCTGTCTTTGGAAGTCGTTCGACGTTAATATAAATACTACATTAAATAAGTTTTGTTCACAAACTGCTATGCCCAAAAGCTTTGATCACTGTATGGCACCAGTAAAAAAAAAGCTTTATGCTGCAAATAGCATTTACCTCTATGACTCTTCAGTTTAATTTCTTCTAAGACATTTTTCCCCAGACTGAACTCACTGTAGTTCTGTGAAAAGCAAACCCTTCACTTTTAATACTTGGAAAGCAGGGGGGGGAGATGTTTACTGCTTTGTCCCTTTCACTTTTTTAAAGTCATCCTCCCTTTTTTATTCACTTCCCTGACACTAGTCTCAGTAGTTGCTTGGCTACTCCCTTTTCCATTTCCATCCATCCAACACTGCTTAAAGTAATTCTGCCTTTTCGTGTAAGTCATTTTACTGACCAACTTTAAAAATGCTCTTTGCATTACATTAAGCACATAGCTGTGTAATTTTTTTACAATCTTCCATTCTTCTAAAGTTCAAATTTCCATTCATCTTTAAAGACCCCCTTCCTTTTTTCCTATGAACTCATTTCTTCTCCTTAAAAAAAATTAAATAAAGTTTTGACTATTTCAAATTGTATTTCCCATCTTTTACTTCTTTGAATCAGCTCTGCCGCTAAGCAACCCTAACAACACTGCTGAGAAAGATAACCCTATGGGCAGCTTTTGATGTTCAACACTTACCTAGGCCTTTTTTTTTTTTCTTTTTTTTGTAAACACTTCTTCTGCTAAGTAATGCAGAAGCTCCTAGAGGTCTTTTGATATTTTTTTTTTGTCATTGGCACTCACATCGCTACTTTAGGGGCTTGCTCTTGATCCCCTGGGAATGCTCTTCTCTTCCTCTTACTTGCATGAGATAATCATCCAAGATACCATTTACTACCTCCTGGTTTAAGCCTTTTTTTAAATTAGCATACTTTTCTTCAAAGTCCTGTTAACAACTATTATTAGCAACAATAATTACTAGCTATGGCTTACTTTCATGAAATGTAGCTTAGTAAGATGACCCTTAAAAATGTTAGAGAAAGGCACTATGCACAAACACAGAAACAAGCCTCCTCCAAGTACCTCCACTTCCACTTATCACTTAAATGCTATTTCTGATCAGAGAGCACCACTGCAGAAACATGGCAACAGGCAGCAAGAACCTCTTGTCTTGAAGATGCATCTGCTAATCCAGCTGCAGAAAATCACGATCAGATCTTAAAAAGAAATCAATGTAAACTATTACAAAACAAATACCCAGGAAAATAGCAACCACAATTCTCAGCATCTCCAAGCACTCCAGGGCAAGAATATGTGTAGCCTCTACAGCATGTGAAAGAGGTCTGCTGAGTAGCTACTTGTCAGTAAGTCTTCACTCTCAGCTACAAGTGGGTCCATTTCTGCAAACCTGTCCTCAAATCGCCATTGCAGTTATACAGCCTTTTATTTAAAAAAAGACACCAACAGTACAGCCATACCTTCGTCAATCTTAGCAGAGAGGTGTTAAAAAAAAATAAAGATACAAAACCTCCGGGCTTATGCAAGCCCTGTGAGCATCATTTAACTGGGACAAAGCATTCACAAAATCTTTACTACCAATGACTATGAATTTTGGCTAAATTATCAGAACATAAGAAATTCTTTGACTTTTACTACAAAAAGTTCACATTCTTTTACTATGTAAGAGAAACTAGGAGCAAAAAATTAGGTTAGTGGAATGCACAACTGAAACAAATATTGACAAAAGGTAGGTCTCATGAAAAAAACATACTCCTTGCCTTTTATTCCCCAGGTAAAAAAGCATTCAGATTCATAGATATAAAGACAAAATAAAAATATTAAAAATAAGCATACACTGCAGATGTTTGTCTTATACTAAACAGATTAAAAACATCTTGATGTTGTGGTTAGAGGCGGACTTTTTTTTGCCCTGTGAAACACTAAACAGTTCTTTCAGAATACCACTAAGTTTGAGCTCAATTCTAACAGCTACTCCAACAAATTCATTACCCACTCTTTTTCAAGCTGGTCTCTAGATTTTAAGCAGTTACATTCATAAAAATTATTCTGGTTATCAAACACATTTCACAACTCCACAAAGCCAGTCCAGTTCTGTATTTTTGCTGGATGCTCAGATCTGCCTGGGAGCAAGTTCTGACCTGACACCTGTGGAATGCTCCAGCAGCAGAAGGTACGAGATAAGAAATTCCCGGAAGTGACAGAAACATTTCTATTATATCTGTGCATACAGACAAATATTTTGATTTAGAAGGGATCATCCTTTCTCTCAGAACTGTGGCAGTGTCTGGGAAACCTGCAGTGTCCTGAGGAGGTCAAACAGAGTATTATTCCACCTGCGTGCTGCAATTCAAGAACACTATTGTTCTTATCAGTCCTGTGCATTTTCTCCCAGTTCAAAAGCAATCACCAACCCCCCTCCAAAAACTTAACACATTGAATCTGCAGTCTCCCAAAGGAAAACACATCTTACAGATAACATTTAAAAAATTAAGTAACAATCGATGTGGCACAGGAGGCTGGAAACAGTATCTCATCTCTGCTTGTCTCTAACATATCACTTAAGAGTCTGCCTCCTACCAGCTACACAGATCACGTCACAGCTATTTATTTCATTGTCTGGTTACCTTTACCATCGGCATTCAATCTGTTTCATTAAAATCTGGTATATCAGCATATCTGAAGAGTAAGGCTGGACAGGAAGAGCACTGACTGCACAACGATCTAGGAAAGTCATGCTGTTCTCGTGACATGCTCATATTAGTCAAGACTTTCCACTTCCTACACCCACATTTTCTCTCCCATCCTTGTTTTTTTTCAGAGATGCAGCAGTTCCTAAGTAAATATTCCTGCCTAGATGCAGGTCCCTGCATCTTAGTGTGACTTGATGATTATCCTGATAGCTTTGTGATTCCATCTTGTTATGCAATTTGATTCTATTCCATTTAGCTGAATGAATTCACATATTTTGAGGTTGGTGTTGTGTGGGTTTTTTGTTTGTTTGTTATTTTCTTTTTTTGGGGGGGGGGGGAGAATTATGAAATTGATACCCTGGGATTAAGCTAAACCATACATTCAGGTTTCTGAACAGGCTGTACTGTGAATTTGCTGCACTCTGATGTCATCTCCCCTGCCTTCAGGAGTATGTCTGAACGGCAATAAAAGCTGTAGGCCAAATGCCCAGTACCATCAAAATATGCTGCCATGAGAAGTCCTATTATATGATAGTAAGATCTGGAATACTTCAGAAGAAGCATTCCCCATCATTGCTAGTAGCAAAACCTAACTGATAAGATCTACCTGGCAATCGGGTACCTAACAGAGAATTATAACTAAGCAACAGAAGTCACTAGTGGTTATAGCCCCCACTAGAATAAGTATTCAAAACAAGTCATCTTCAAAATAAATTATATGTAAAAGCATTTCAAAATAGTCTGTGGAACCCAATAACCTTATGGGAAGGAATCCTAAGGATTCCTTGACAAAATAGGAAAGCAAGTAGTATAATCGGGAAAGGTACAGTCTCTAAATGTGAGCTCCTCCAACTTATTTTCTACCAAAAAAGAGCTATTCAAACGCTTGCTTATTTAATTATATTATCCATAGCAACTCAATAGGCCCATGAGGAAAAACGCTTGTTTCTGAAAGAATGTATGCTATTACAATTCGTCAATAGCCTGCTCTGAATACAAGTACAAAATTATGTAGAAAGCTACTGAAACAAAAACGATTTGCAAAGAAAGTATTAGATATACAACAAAAAAGGGCACGGTGTTGGTTTTAAACTAACAGCAATAGATGTTACTGATTTATGAGGCCCAGTGTCATGCGACAGGCTTGGAAAGTTCCTTTGCCACAGAAGAGTCCCACAGAAATATGAGCATACACTGTTTAATACAGACCTTAGATGCTGAACATACTTATTAATATACTGCTCTTTTGTTGTGTGCTGCAACTTTTATCCTAAAGACAAAATAAAAATTAAAAACTAATTAGATTTCACATTAATTTTCTATCTAATAAAGAATTTGTGAAGTCTAATTAGTTTTTATTTTAAAAGTGACAAAAACTATATTTACAATTGTTTCTTCTGCATTTAAGATCACCAGAATTTCTTTTTCTTAACTGTTTCTTAGTCGTTCCTTGATAGAAACCATAAACAACTAACAAAGTTCATTGAAAACTAACTGTAATCTGTTACCGTGTTTTCAGTTACTTAATCTCTAAATTACCATTAGCAATAGCAGACAAGTATGTGTTCTTCAACAGTACTCACTCGGGTTATGACTACACAGAAAATCCATAAAACCAGCACAACCTGAACTTATATTATGCAGTATCACCTCGGCTTTTTTTTTTTTTTTTTAAAGTACTCATGTATACTGGCTGTAATTCAAGCAAAAGGACTGTGCGCAGAAGGTGGTTTACAAAACATAGGCTTAACACTGTTAAATTAAAACAGTGGTGGTAGTGACAGAGGGATACAAATGAAGTTCTTCATAAAGCAAACAACTATACTGACTGCTGCAATGCCTGGACAAAAAAAGACTGTTATAGGTGTTCACAACCAGTAATGCCCTTCCTGTACGATCCGAACATCACACGCGAGACGAGATCGCTCTCCAGGCAGTTGTTACTTAACTCGTGCCAGAAGATGATAACTTCATTAAAAAGCAAGCTATGATCCTTGGATCCCTTCCAACGATTCCAAAGCGAGAAGAAAACGGCCGAAAATGAACACACCTACACAGCACCACTCAACAATTTTTTTAACTTAAAAAAAAGTTCTCAGGTGCAGGCAGGTAGCATTAATAGCAGAACCCGCGCAACTGATCCGGCTCTCCGCGGGTCCGGGCGCCGCGCAGACCGCAGCCTCCCGGGTTTGGCCGAAGGAGGCTGCCCGCACCGAGCTCCGGCGGGGCCGCCCCCGCGCACACGGGCAGCTCCGCGGCCCCCGCTGCCGGCGGCCCCCGGGAACGCCACGGGCCCGGGGAGCGCCCCTGCCCCCGCCTCGGGCCGTGCTCTCGCCAGGTCCAAGCAGCACCACGGCACACGCTCTGCTTTGTCATCTCTCCCGCCGCAGCGGGCGAGCGGCTCCGCGCAGGGGCTGCGAGTGCCGGCCCGCTCCGCCGCCCCGCACGGCCCGGCCCCTCCCGCCCACCCCCCCCCCCCGTGGAACCGCCACACGCCGCGTCCGGCGGGACCCGTCCGAAGGCAAACGGACCCAGCGCCGCGGCGGCTCCCGGCTGAGGCACCGGCGCGAAACGGCCCCGCGCCCGCCAGCGCCGCGGCTGCGCGCCGGGATCCGCGGCTCAACTTCCCCGCCGCGGGGTGAGGGTGACCCCGGCGTGAGGCGAGCGGAGGCGCCGCCGGGGCAGCGGCGGCCACCCCCGCCGGCGGCTCCTCACAACTTACCTTGGGTTTGTAGAGCCACTTTCTGAACCTGTTCATCATCACCGCGGCCGCTGCCACGCCGCCGCCGCCTGCCGCTGCCACAGGGGCTGCCGGCTCCCCGCCCGCGCCGCTCCGGGGACCGGGGCGAGCCCTGCCCCTCGTCGGGAGGCTCCGCCGGATCGCCGCCCCCGCCGCCTCCTTCTCCTGTCCCTCAGGGCAGAGGCCGCCGGCCGCCGCGGAGCGCGGGCGCCGCGCGCTCCCCTCAGCGCAGGGACCAGCCGCCGGCACCGCAGGCTGCGCGCCCGGCTGACAGCCCCCAAAACATTGCGCGGCCGGCAGCGGCGCCCCTGGCGCATGCGCAGGGGCCGGGGGTCGGGCCCACGCGCTCCCTCCCGGCTGGCTCCCGCGCCCGCAGCCAATCCGATGGCGGCCAAGGACCGCCCCTCGGCAGGCTGGCCCCGCCCGCCCGGCTGCTCATTTGCGTAACACGCGAAGGGGGCGGAGAGACGACGTGCCCCGGCATGCCACGCCTCGCAGCTGGAGGGGCGGGGCCAGGCGCCGCTGCCCGGTGGGTGCCGGGGCTTGTAGTCTGCTTCGCGGGGCGCGCCCGGCCCAGGACCGCAAGCCCCTGCCCGTGGCAAGCCCCTGCCCGTGACAGCCTGCCCTACCCGGTCGCCTGACAGCCGGCTGATTGTTTCCTCGCCGCCCGTGAGCACAAAACGTCGCGAGGGGAGGGCGGAACGAATTGCTTGGCAACGGCGCCAAACAATCGCCGCCATCTTCTTTTCAGCCCGGGTAGTTCTTTGCTGCTGGGTCGGGCCGTTCCGCGGCGCGGAGGCGGGCGCGAAGGAGAACTACAGCTCCCGGCAGCCCGTGCGCCCCTTGGCAACGGCGTCGGGCCGGGTCGGGCCGAGCCGCCGGGGGCCGCGCCGGGGTCTCTGCGGCCTGGGGGTCCGCGCCGCCGCTCCCGCCACGCTGATCGGGGAGCGCCAAGCTCCGGCGGGCACGCAGAGGGCCGCCCGGACTGGCGGGGCCAGCCAGGTACGGGACCGGGCAGCGCCGTGCTGAGGGGTCGCCCGTGGGGGCAGGGGCCGCTGCGCGCCCGCGCATTTACCTCAGGCGGCGGCGGCGCCCGCCCAGGGGCCCGGGGTGTTGCCCCCATAGGCCTCGCGGGCGTCTGCTGGGCAGCTGTAGCCGTACGTGGCACCTGAGACAACAGAAACGGGTAAAATGCTTGATGTGTGAAGTGCCAGGGCCCCCGGGCAGGCTTACAACTACTTCACTCGTTTATGACGTGTTTATAAATACAAAAGATCAGCGGGGCCCGTGTTACACAGTAGGCAGGATTGCTGGGCTTTGCTCCCAGCACTGTCACTCACTCTTGTGCTTTTGGGCATGTAGCCAGCCTTGGTCTCCTTTGGCTTAGCTATCTCGTGAATATAATACAACTTATTTCCAGAAGGTTTCATACAATGGATATTTAATTGTAAAGTCCCACAAGATGCTAGGTAAAGAAAGAGTGTCAAGTAAAATACTTGTAGTAGGTATGCAAAACACTGAAATATATGCAAATTAGAAATAAACTTCGGGTCCAGGCCATAGCTGCTCAGGGTGAATCTTTTCCATCTGACACTTTGCTGCCTTAAGGGAGGAATCTGCTGAAAACAGGACCTGTGCCCCGAACTGCTCTCTGCTACACTCAGCTGACAGTCAGCGATGCAGAGAAGTCCGAGTAAATGAAAATGGCAGGATGTAACCACTGGGACAATTGTGCCATGTATTCAGTGGCTCTTTTTCTAGCACACAGTCGAGAGAAACACCTATTCCATCTTGAGTAGTAACTACTTGATCTGTATGAATTTTGCAGGGAGGCTTAGTTCAGCCCTCTTTTTAAGGACAGCTTTTGTCGGAGAAAATGCAGTCACAGTCTTTCTAGATTAGGAACACAGGAGCAGATGGAAAACCTGAAGAAATCTTTCAGGCCATTGAAACCAGTCCCTAAAATTGTGGACAGCTTTATCCTTCCTAACTGCTTTCAAAATATTTCCAGGCTCCATTGTAAAATGAGAGTCAGGTTCTTACCTCCTTTCACTGAAATTCTGCATCTGATAATGGAAGAAATTTTCTACCATTTTGTACATAGTATAAATTTATATCCTTTGTATACCTAACAATTAGAATATTCTAAATGGCTGTGTGGAAATAAGGGCGATTGTCATAACACAAAGCATTTTATTTCTGATGTGTATGTTTTAAAACAATGATAATAACAGTGGTTTCTTTAAATACAATCACAAGTGAAGTTCTTTCTATTAAGAACCACTGTATGTCCAGAGTTCTCGAGGTGTTACTATATGTCTTAGTCTTCATATTCCAGATTTTGGGTTTAATGGTTATGTGGAGGGGAAGAGTGAATATCAGCATGTATGGAGCATGAGAGCTCAAACTTATTTCTGCTGTGCCAGAAGAAAAAATATTTGTCACTGGTAGAGCTGTTGGACCCTGAATTATGACTCAGCCTGAATGAATATGGAGGTATTTCTTTCTCCCTTATCCAAAATCCCTTGTGAGTGTAAGAACCTTGACAGGTACAGAGAAACAGATCATGATTCTCAGAGGAGTGGAGAAACAGTGATTCCCCCTGTGACAGAGACACAGTAGCACCTCTTTTTATTTGCCATTCCTTGTCATGATCCAGCCCTGTTTTACTGGATTTTTTTTTTAATTGGACATTTTGTCTTGATTATACCAGGTAACTAAATGCCTGTATTGACCATAATCACAGACAAACTTTTTTTTCAGTGGTTTGAGATTAGTAATTAGAAGTGTTGTTTCAGCAGTTATTATGGTGTATGGTAGTGCTGACAGGCAGAGTACAAAAACACCATGTCTGGAAATGTTGTGATATCCTTTTAAAACAAGAAATGAATTATCTTTACCACAGTGGGAATGAATCATCTTGATCAAGCATTCTTTTCTAACATCAAAATATTATGATATATAAAATACAAGAACGATTTTCAAAAATGTATTTTTATTTTCACCATGGAAAATTACTTCTGTATACATTTTTTCCCTTGGCTAAAACATATTGCTGACTTTCAGCCCTGATCTTTACTATCATTTGTCTTTCATACACAGCAACACGTGCATGTGTATAAACAAATGCTTTATATTTCTTGCCATGTGAACATTAAAATCAACACAGCCAGTTCTACAAACTCTCACACATACGAGTAAGACATCATTTGAGATAGATGTAATCCAATCATTTCACAAAAAAAGCATCAAACCTAAGAAGTACCCAACTGCTGTGCCTTCAGAAACCTAGACTACTGGTGCGTTGCCCACCTTGCTGACCAACACTGTCTCATTGCTGCCTTAGAATTCCTCTGTGTTCCTATTTTTTTTGTTGTTTTGGAAAAATAGGCTGTTAATAGCAACATATGATAAGATTTAAGACTAAAATTTTTCTTTCAGTTGCATGTCACTGGGAAGAGCAATATATTAAATAGGACCTGTACAGCATACATGCAAACATTCATGCTTTTCTCTAGTATCATCTTTGTATTTCATCAGATAACCTGATACAGAAACCATTTTAGGTATCATTCTAAGGATTTTTTGAGACGTTTCCAGAATAAGAAATATGTAATTATGTCTTCTATTTTATTGTTGTTTTTATTGTATTTTCATTTCTCCTGTTAGCTGTTCTGAGTAACTGTGATTTTGAAAGCTTGACCTAGATGTTCTCTTCTACATTACTGCAGTATATCTTCTCTATGAGCCTATCAACATACATTATGCTACAACTGAAGGAGGCATGAAAAATTAATGATTTACTATATTTATAGGATTCTCCATGGTGAAGATGGTCAGCCATGGAAAACATATCGCAATAATAGTCCAACAGCTTAACAAATTTAACCCTGAAAATCAGAGCATGGAGGATTTCTTGAATGAATCAGCCAAGATGCTGCAGGTATATTAAGTTTCAGTTTACCTTACATAGTTTACTTCATTTTAAACTGTTATTTTAAATATAAAGGTAGCTGTTTTCTAATATGTTGTTGTAACTTGCATAGATTTTTCTTACAGTGACATTTTTCATTTGTGAGTAAAGTCCAAATTTCTTATGGTTATCACCACAAAACAAGGAAGTAAAGATCAGAGTGTCTGAAAAACTACCTGGATAGCAACAAAAAATGGGAAAGCAACAACCTTCTAAAATGGATCTGACAGTGATAGGGCAAGCTTCTCTTCCTCTTCTAAGCTGTTTTGTAATTTCCTATCTCCTTTCCTCCTTCCAAATAGAAGTTTCTGTAGCACCACCCATTTCTATGTATGAATGCAGTTCAGATGCTGACTCTCAGCATCACGTATTCTTGCCGTGAGGACGTAAGTGACCATCAGAACAGTGGGATAGAAGCAAGTGACAGTAAATTGACTACCTGATTTTAGTCTAATACTGCCAAGAAACCAGACCAAGATTTCTCAGTATGCAGCTATACCAGCTGAAGCAGTTCCTGTCCTTTCCTGATCATAGTCTGTTACCTCTTCCTATCTCATTGTCCTCGGTGCCACCCTGACTTGTGCTGATGCAGCCACCCGACTGAATCAGCTTTAGAAAATCACTAAGGGAAGACAGTAATATTGTTTAGACTGCTATTGTCTGTGCATGCCATGTATTATCAAACTACATTGTTGGAGCCCTGATTCCACACTGACATGAAGCTCCAGTGCTCATTTCCACTTCTGACAATAAAGTGCGAATCACTGCTATTCCAGTTAGATGGTCCTTTACATTGATTTTGCATAAACACAAATAACTACAAGAATATAAAACTGTGGAGGTGTGATATGAAAATCAGAGGCTGAGTCAGTGGATCCATACACATTTCTTGGGTGCTTGCTTTCTTAAACAGTTTCCACTCAGGCCCCTAATTTCTGCTACTGTCCATCTGCCTTGTAGTACTGGCATAACATTGTGTGTTCATATGCTGAATTACATCAGGGAAATGATCCAGTTTCAAAATAATCATTTTTCACTGGGCAGAGAGCAGGTAAATTCAGCTACCACTGCTGCCAAAATAAATACATGTAAAAATTAATGTTCAGATCATTGTTCTTCCTAGCCCAGGGAAGGTGATACAAAGATAAAAGTAGCAGTAACTCCATTAGAGAAACATGAATCTTAAGTTTCATAATAAACCCTTTCAAAAGGGGAAGAGCTGGGGGGATAGCTGATGCCAAAGGTAGGGCAGAAATCTTTCTCTGGGATAGTTTCAGCTCAGTTACTACATAATATTTTTACTGTGAATTTATCCAAGAAAGTAAAATGTAAGATCTATGTTTATATAAAATTCAGCTTTGTTTTAGTACCAAATGGGTGATTATAATTCATCATGGAAAATACACTTCATTTCTTTCTTTTTGTTTCATAATAGTATATGATAGTAAAAACATTGCAGAATTTTTCTACACATCATTTCCAGGCTTGGCGACTTACCAGTTAGACAATATTAACTGACCCATGCAGAAACTTCCTCCAGTTTGTATCCTGATTAATGCCATCACTTTAAATCACAGACTAAATTTAAGCCTGTAGGTCTTGTGCTAGCAGCATGACAGATAGCAAACCTTGTGCTGTGTACGAATGACCAGACAAAAATCAGGAGGGTCAGATACCAAGAGCACAAATCTAAATAATTGCAGGACACAGCTCTCTTTGTATTTATTTACTTACTTGAGTATGCAGTGTACCAGACTTGACTTTTCTACAAGTTACTATCTCCTATTCTATTAGACTTTTCTAATTGGTTAATTAATTTTCCATCCCCTAAAAGTACAGTCAGATTCCATTAATTATCAACACTGTACGTTTCATTGATATTATATATCTTTATTGTATTTGGATGTTTTACAGTCCTTATGTCCTTCTAATATGATATCTGAGGTGTGTTGTCTAACTCTTTGATAACTTGTTGATGACCTACATAAAATATGCTTGTTAGGCTATTGTCCAGCTGTTTGTGATTGTTCCTGGTGAAACAAACATTTTTGAGCTAGATTATTTATCACAAAATAAAAAGACAGCACACACAGGTCATTCCAGAATATGTTCAAGTTTGTTCAGCACCCCAGTAGTGTCTCTGCTGAGCTACAGGAGCCCCTGTGGATGCCAGTATTGTCAAGTGCCAGATTCTGGAGATAAGTACTTCTGACAGCCACATATTCTCACTTCAACTGCAAGGAACAGATAGCAAAAGACATTTTACAGAGCAAAACTTCTGTCAGAATGAAGTAGGTTTCCAAAAGCAATATAAATGTTTGTAGGAGCTGAACAAAAGTAAATAAAATGACTTGTTTGGAAATCTAAGAAATGAAATGAGGAGAGGGGCATCCTTGGCTGATCAGAAATGGGGGATGACATCAGTGAAGAATAAGAGATAATAGGTAGAATGGAACCAAGTTGTGAAGCGTCTTGATAGCAAAGACAGGTAGCTTTCATTTTATGTGCTAGAATCAACCATGAGATGCTAGGTGGAGTCAAAACTGGTCAAAACAATGGACTAGCAGAACAGTCTTAACAATAGCATTCCAGAGAGTTGATTTGCTAGAGAAGGACTGGATTAGTTAAACCCAGGAAAGAGATGCTTATTACAATAAAATAGAGAATTTTCAGGCACTACCTTAGATTTTTAGCTATGAAGTGATAGAAAAATACTACTTGAAACCTACTGTTAACAAAAGAGTGAAGATGTGCACATAAACTGGTTGGAGAGTAGTCTACATGAAAAAGGACCTCTGAAGTCATGGGCTTGACTGACAGGCAGGGTGACAATAGTACCAATAATTGAGGAAAGAAGTAGCATGAGAGCGCGGAAGTTTTGTTTTAACATCGCTGAAATTAGGCTGACAACAACAGCAAGGAAATGTCACAGAGAGAGGCCAGCATTTTAGACTGCAGTTTAGGGTTCTTATTTGCGTACATGATAAATGTGAATATGTTATGAGAGGAAGTTGGATTTAGTGCTAAGGGAGTAAGTCTGGAGGGCACATTCTGTCTTGATCCAAATATTCCTGTCAGCTGTCTAGCAGGGACATAAGACCATTCTTGTGGGAACCCTTGCAAATTAAAGCAGTAAAAATTGCTGGTGAAGTGAGGCACAGGAAAATAAGTGAAAGCAGGCAAGCAAATAGGTTAAAATTAAAGGCTTTACAATATGAATATATAAAGAAAGAGGCATAAAATCCAAAGCGTCAAAGCCATAGTGTGAAAATATACTTGCTTTGCAAATGATAGCAAGAAGTTACTGGTAGATTTCCATATTAGATCTTTTACTAAGTGTAGAATTGGTCTTTGTTGAATGCTTTGTTCAAAATCCAACACAACATTTCTGTTGGTTTCACTATGCTGCTGCAAAGGTGACACAATCCAGAGATTTGTGTATTAACTCTTCAGATTTTCTTCTTAGTTTCTAGATGCTCTAATTTTACTTACATGTAAGGTTAGAAAAATAATTAACACAAAACCCAGAATATGTTATTGTGCAAAATAATAATAGTATAGTTTGCTCTTTCATAAAGGCTGTGTAGAAGTGTTTATGTTATCAGTCCACAGTGGTTGGGAAATGGCCGTACTGTAGAGCTCTGGAATACTCTTACTCTTGCCCTCAAACTTACTTTCCCAGGTTTAACCTGGCCTAGCTCCATCTCTTCAAGTTGATTCCAGTACTATTGTCACTGTCCAGCAAGTCCAGCTTGCCTCTTGGTTTTGTTCTGCTCACTGCAAAGTTCTTGCACGTTCAGTTCCAGTCTTTACTGTACCTAAATCAAATCAGAAATCTCTCTCTTCAAGCTGAAGCCCACAGGAGGCACATGTCACAGAGAAGATAGGTAAGACAGATTCTTTTCTATCAGTTTGAGCTCCCAGACTCACCCAGCGTGGCTTGTCCCAGTCTCATCCTGTATTGTAGTGAAAGATCTGCTTGCCCTGGGCTGGGCATGGTAAAGGCACACAGAATCTTCAGGGAAGATTACTGCTACAGTATAAACTCACACAAAACATATGCAAATGGATATTTTTCACTTGGCAAAATGTGCATGGATTTTCATAAGAAAACCAAAAGGCCAAATTTGTAAGTCACTGCATGGCCCCTGTGTGCCACTTTGCAAATACATCCCTAGCTGTTTCCTTGAATTTGATTTGCAACTGCTTAGTATTTCCAAATAGCTAGTTAAAAAAATGGAAGTTTTGACAACTTTCTATTAAATATCAGTTTATTTTATCAGACCATGTGAGCTACTCTCATCTTGTTCCTCTTGATTAGTATGGGAGGGTATCCATTAACTTAACAGAAGCAGAAGCAACTTCTTGATTATTATTATTTTTAATTCTTATTGCAGCTTTATCATTTTACTTAAATATCAATGTTTCCATCTCAACATGTTCTCTCATTATAGGAAATCTTGTTGCAAGCTTTGAGATAGAAATCTGTTTGGAAAACATTTGGTGTACAGTCTGTTTCCAAGTATATTCCAGAGTCATTGCCCAAAGTCAGAAGCATTACTCTGTACACATATTGGTGTAGATGAGATAAGTAGTTGGCCATCTTTATTTATAGAGAAACGATGGCGTTAGATACTGTTATCAAGAGTTATGTTTTTCTAGCTGTTTGTGAGATTTAGCTTTACACAGTCCCTTTACAGTAACAGTGGTCACACATCTAATCACTGTGTACTGCTTTGAAAAAGTACCCATCTTTCCCTGCACTTTTGTAATTGAGGCAGATCAAGCAGATAACATATCCAATAACTGTTAGGATACATTTTTCTTTTTCACTTATTGCACTTTGCAGCCACTCAGTATTTCAATATACAAATAGGGAATCAGAAAATTAGTTCTAAAGGAATAGAAAGTGAATTTTAAAAAGCAGATATTAGACCATTACTTTGACAGTTCAGGTCTGTCTGAACCACTGTATATATAAAGATAGAATCATCTTTTGGTGTGATGGAAATGTATAACTAAATTGCTGGAGTGCCAGGTAGTTAATAGTGTTTAGAACCAAGGCATCAAAAGAGAACATAATCTGTGCAAGGCCACTCAGGAAGCAAGAGAGAAAGATAAGCTCCAGTCTTAGTTCCTATCTTCCAATTCCTAGTTCAGGCTTCTGTATAAAAGCGGAGTTAGCAAAATTCACTGGCTATTACCATCCTGGTTTTAGAGAAATACAAATGAAATATGGTAAGGATTTTTAATGCTTGAATAGTGGGAGATAAATAACATGGTTTCCTCTAATTAGAATGTGATCGAAATTAGTATAGAGGTGATTCTTTGTTAAACTCCATACATTTTATTTCTGCAACATGTGAATTTTATATCATAAAAAGAATTTCTATTTGTTGCATGCAGTGAATAATCAGATTTGATTGTCTTCCAGGAAGAAAACTACACTTTGAGTTGTAATTCAGTTATTTACAGTCTTCATGTTTATTGTATTTTAAGTTATGATGTTTATAACATAATATTGGACTTGTTTTTCACTGCAAATATTTTCAGTAAGAATGTAGTTTTATTATTAACATGATGGGTTATTCCTAGTTGCAATAAACAAACCTTCACCTTCAATCATGAAGAATCATATTATGTCCCTCAGACCTCCTAAAAACAAGTAAGTGCAAATAAATACTTTTTCTTCAATGTTGTGAGCTTGTTATTACAACAGAATTCAATTTGAATTATCCTGAATAGCACATTAACTTAAAATAATTCTTTATGTCTATCTCAGTTCTTTAAGGTATTGGTATTCACATTCAAATTTACATCTGTACTTCTGTTCTTCATTTGAATGCCCAAACTACTTCTCCTAAATGCAGTTTAATAGACCTTTCCTCAGACTGCTGCCCTCCAGGTTATATCTTCATTCTTGTGTGCTAACCCCCCCATCTTTTTATTAAGTATTCTTCAATTAAATCTATCAAAAATGATCCATGTCCAGAGTGATCCTTGATGCAGTGTACATTGTACATAAGGATATAATTTCATCAGTCCATTTACAGAAATGGACTGCAGCTGTTCATTTTTGAAAAAAGATTAAGTTTTGTATCTAATTGAAGCATCCCAGGCATCTTTTCTTCCTTGTGACTGTTAGAATCAAGCTTTTGCTATGATAATAAGAGACAGATTTTAACACAGAAGTTACCATGCAATGTTTGTGCCTTTCTCTATGCAAATAATTCACCTTACTTTCAGTGGAATTACTTATTTCAATTGGAGTTTCAGGATCAGAACCATCATACTGACCTTTATACATCCCATCTACTGAAAACCTTATTTCTGCAAAATCAGAACTGCCACCCCAAATTCACTGTTTTACTCCTTTATCCCTCTCATGTTGATAGCAAGATGAACCTGTTTATGAGCTTTCCGTTTTGCAAGAACATGGTGTAATTTGGCATGACTCTTCATAGTTCTCATTTGTGTTGGTTCAGCTGTGTCTCACACATGCCCACTCAACTGTGAGTAAAATCCCCAAATGTCAAAAGTCATAGATGTGGTTTTAAATATGAAAATAATGAAATGGAAGATTATTTTGATGCAAGTGGTGGAAAAAATCCTACTAAACTATACAAGTCTAATTTTTGTATTAGTTACTGACATCAATGTAGCATAGGATCTTTCTAAGGAAAGGGTGGAGTCTGATTTTTCTGCAATGTCCCGCTCATATGATTGAATATTAAGTACAAGGGAAAATAATGATAACTCTTCAAGATGGTCAGCATTATCACTTGAAGATGAAAATACTACCTTGTAACTGCAACATAGACTGTGACTAGTAGAAGCAGGACGATTTTGTACTTATATCCTAAGATCCCAAAATTTTTTCCCCCCTTGAAATTGCTGGAAGCGTTTTCGCTGACTTCAGAGCAAAAGAGGACTGAGTTCTGGAGACCGATTCAAAGTCACTAGGAATATTTTCTTTCATTTCCACAGCATTTTGATTAGACCCTTGGAGAGGACTAGCACTGATATCTGAAACACTATAAATTAATCAGACTTCATCTGCAAAATATGCATATTCTGCCCAGCAGTAGAAAAGTTCAGTACATATTATTACACTGTTCTTTCAGGAGGTGAAAGCTTTTTTATCTTTTCATCAAATATTATCTTCTTTCTAAAATGTCTGTATCACCTTCAACTTAATCCTTATCCTGAGATGTCTCAAACAGGACATGGCTGATGTTCCTTTCCTTCCTTCTCTCTAGAAAGAAAAGCTTTTCTTTCTCTTCTTACCATCCTTTTTCTGACCTCTCTAGCCCTTAAACAGGGGCCATTTTAACTATCCTTATTACCATAGACCCACCGTGGCAAAGCTTGCTTTTTGCAGATACTTCTCTATTTAATTCATGATATTTCTCAAACTAACACATGTTGAAAGTTGTTTGTGTACGAAGTCCTATGCTTAAGCTTTCTTACACAGTTTCTCCTCTCCTTGAAGAAACTTGACTGGTTCCCACCTACAGCTAAGTGTCAGGAAGCAAGGAAAATATGTCCATGGAAGCAGACTAGGGGCATTAGGGATTTCTCAAAAAGGGGAGGTAATGCCAGTCAGCACATATTCTGACAGGAGTCGCATTTTTTCACAGGATCATTCAGGATAATTTCAGACAGGATCAATCTTTTACTATACATACTTGGGAATCAGAAAAAGCTGAAATTAATTCCATAGAGAGAACACTTTGAGATGTTTGTATGAGAATGACATTTTGAACACATATAACTGTATTTTACTTACATCCAGTGCAGCTATTGGTCAACACAGTAATATATAGGCTTCCAAACATTAAAAATATAGGACCCTCCAGTATTCATCTACTGTAAACTTATTAGGCTTTACACAACAAAAAACTAAATAATAAGCTGTAACATTAGAAATAGAGAGGTTGTTTCCTGAGCATAGAATAGGCATATTGATCGAGATCTATTTTGTCTTCTGGTAAATTTGAATAATTGGTGGAACAGAAGATGATAGCTGCATGAGTTACTTTCATCTGTAACTGTATCTGGCTTTCCTCATCCTGAAGGACCCATGCAACACACTTGCAAACATAGCAAACTGGTGGTTGTTTCAGAGAAATACACGAGGTAAATTATACTTGAAAAGGTAAGAAGATGCTCTGAGAACAAAGGCTCACAAATTAGTGTTTATTAATTCTTGTTGCTACCAATGACTTGCTGTG
Organism: Falco rusticolus; assembly: GCF_015220075.1. Lineage (NCBI taxonomy): Eukaryota > Metazoa > Chordata > Aves > Falconiformes > Falconidae > Falco > Falco rusticolus. The sequence continues at coordinate 79,474,189 of NC_051187.1, read as the reverse complement.
TCACCTGGGGCAAATCTCTTATCTTCTCCATATCACAGTTCCTGCATTTACAAAATAATGTTAGCCAAAAGGAATCTCATTAAATTCAATTAATGTTAGCACAGTGTTTTGAGAATCTTGTTCAAAAGGTGTTATAAATGTATAGTCTGTCATCATATTGTACTTTTCAGAATCATTTGATCCACTTTTGAAATACATCCCACTGACATAAAATGCCACATAAAGCCACACAGAAAGAATGCACTTAGGAATTAGTGCTAAAAATTACACCTACCCAACGTATTTCTTTCCCAAAGCAATTATGATTTCAGATATAATGATAAACTGTAAATATCCTTGATGGAATTTGTTGAGGACACAGTGCACTTTCTATACAGAGTATCCTAACTGTTTTAAAGCATTGGCTTGTTTTTTGATTCACTAGATTATCAGGAGGGCTTAACCAACAACTGGCTCACCTTTGAGATTTCTTATCCAAGTACTCATCCTGCCCAGTCTTGTTTAGTTTATTATGGTGAGATCACTTCCTTAGATGACATAGCTGCAGGCTGCTTAACTATTCTCAATTTGTGTGTGTAGAAATGGAACACAGTACTGTTTGTAGATGAAAGCAGATTTAATTGGTAATATTTCATGAGAAGACATTTTGGCTTGTGCTCCACAGAATTACCAATCAGTACTGATGTTCTGGGGCACAGTTTGTCCCCAGGCTGCACCTCCTGTCACCTTGTTGCTTAGCTCGAGGCCATGCAGTAGTTATGTACTGTCTTGCTCAGGGAGTAAGCGAGAGTAAGCACTTATTTCTGTGTTGTCCTAACAACTAACTTGTGACTGACTTGTTAACTTGTTAACTTGTTAACGGAACAGTAAAAGCAGAGCAAATGTAAATATGCAATTGAATTGTAATGCTGTAGTCTTTACTGTATAGGAGATATGATTTGGAAACTGGTGTCATCTAGTTATTACCTGTTTGTCTACTTTTGGTCATCTCTCCAAAGTACATTAGAAAAGCACTGCTTTGTTATAGTACTTTATACATGTATGATGTATCAAAGTACCCAGAAGGTGAATGCAAAAATTCCAATCAAATAAAGATCTTGGAAACAATTTAAATTCTAGCTTTCTAATGCAGATAGTCGTGAGAGTTTTTGCAGGGCTTGTTAGCAATGGGCTTGCCTCCAATGGGCTTGTCCAGTTTTACTATGGACTTTCTGTTTATTACCAGGGCTACTGTTGTCTGCAGATTGATCTGTTCGTTGACAGAGCAGCATTTGTTCAAGGGGACCATGTGTTTTAGATTCAAAATGCCACAGTCCTACTTTTACCGGAACTATGTCATCCTCTCTCACTTTGCCATTCAGATATTTAGATTTGCATTTGCCTTTTGTGGCAAATTCTCAGGTAACTCATACCAAATAAGGTATATATGTTTGAGCATTTAGTGTGGAGTTAGATTTCTGGATTTTCTTTGTCAGTTTTGTGAAAGAATCTCCATGAATCTTCACCCAGAAAAGGTATATTTGGAATGCACTGTGTACCTCACAAGAATCCTCAGTGCTTAGCAAGATGGAGTCCATGCTTCCCATCAAATTAGTTTTTTTGCATATTTTCAGATGTATGGTCTCTTCCCTTTGCCCTTCCATTTGTGTCCATCCTCCATTTAAGCCCTTCTGTACCTCCTGTTTTCCACTACCTTCCTTTTTCACTCCTTTCTCTGTGCTGCTTCTTTGCCACCTCTCTCTAGTTGACTCCATTTTCCCAAATGCATTCCCCTTTATCTTTCTGTCTTCTCAACCACAACCTGTTGGTTCTTCTTTCTCTAGAGCTTTGATTAAGAATGTAGGTGATATGCTCCTTATTTGCACTCAGTCTCTGGTGCTGCCCAGCAAACTGTGAAGCTTCCATGTCTCCATGTAATGATAGTTTGGTTGCACTCTATTTCTTTTTATCCAACATATTGCATCACAGAATATATTCAGAGTCATACCTGATGACTTCAGTTATAGAAATAAAGCTTTTCTATGACTTTAACTATTATTAGCCTTAAGGACCTAAAACGCACAAACTGAGCTTGATTTTGATTCTCTATGTGTATCATTACTAATATTGTCTATTATAGTTCTGCTAGAGAGGTAGTCAGATGTATTAGTGTAATCCCAATGGCAGTAAAGAAATTATGCAGGTGTAATTTTGCCTGCATAGATGTGTATGTCTATACGCATATATAAATATATATTAATATGGAGACAATTATATGGAGGCACTATTTTTTTCTAGTGGTGATGCACAAACTGGAAGGAACAAAACCTGGCTTTTGAGCAGGAGTCGTGAGGAGAGTTATTCTTGCTCTGACTGGCAATGTGAGAAACTACACATGGAGTGATTCTGCATAATTTTTTACATTTGAAAATTAGAACTGTAATTATAAACTTTTGCCTTGTATTTGCTCAGTCTCAAAGTCCTATATAGTGTCATACATCAGAAAACTCACATAGTTCCATCCAGCAGCCTATAATCATACCTTTAAACTAGAAATTAATCACATTAGGGAAATAAAGCAATCAATATGCTAGCAGATAGCCTACTAGGCAAGGTGAACCTCTCATCTGATGTATTATTGCAGCTCAGTTGTTTCCACATCTCAGAGCTGTGGGAAAGATCATATATTAAATGTGGACTACATGTTTTCAGAAGATGCACTTAGCTTCTTGGCTAACCTCCTTAAGTTAAAGAAGCATTGTTTGTCATTTTGTCATAGTGTGTCTGTCCTTTTTCAATTCCTTTAATAACAAACTGTTCTGGGCCTCAGGTTTTATTGCAAAGTTTGTAAGTGGTTTATACTAGTAGTTTATCTCATGCAGTAACAGATATTCTGCAGGTTATTTATTATGACTGAAACTCTGTAAAGTTCAGGAGCATTAAGACTTTTTAAAGAGATTATAAGGTAAGATCCAACTGGTGTGCAGTGAGCATCTGACCCTCCTTTTTCTGTTCTCTTGTGGTATTGCATGAACATTATGACTGAACGAGAGGACAGCTGGATAAGAACCAGTCTGCATTAACATGAATCTTGGCACTCACAGGTTTAGTTAAAATTCATCATGTTCTCCAATATTCGGTTACAGTAGCAGTTAAAGAGTCGTTTCCACAATCTCTGTCCAGGTTCTTCCCTGAATCTGATCTCACCAAGTAGCACAGACTTTACTGACAAAGAACACGTTTCCTACTGGAAACACACACTCTTACTGAAACTTAATCATTGCTCATAGCTCAGAAACTTCCAATTTTCTTTGCATTAACTGTTAATATTCACATATCAAGGCTTTTTAACTAAATGTGTATGTCAGCAAATAAACTGAAAGTTTAACATAGGGGAAGGTTACATTTTACTTAACAAGGGTCATTAATTTGTTAGGGCTGCCCATATTTGGTAGTATTAGAAGTGCATCAGCCCTACCAAAGGCACTGCTATTTGTTATTCATGTTTTCCATTTGCTTCAAAATGATTGTACTTCTATTTGTACACAACTAGCATTTTCTTTCCAGATTACATTAATCATTATTAATTTTCTGTCTCTATAGACTCTTAACATGACAGAAGAAAAATTCGTGTTGGATACACTAGCTGGATGCATAGAATATAAACCCTTATTGGATGTAGTAGTCAATGCCTTTTTTGTTCAGGATGGGAGATACTGCCTGTTTTCTGAGCGTAATCTCTATATAGGTAAGTTTTCTTCAAAACGCCAAATGTGCTTACCACAAAATTTTTAAAAATATTATTTTACTAGTGTAGGTCTTAATATTATATTACATTTGAAGCGCTGTCATTGTGCCCAGTGCAATAACCATATGATGTAAAGCCTAAATCCTGGAATTGTTATTTAGTCTAGACTCTCACAGGTGTTAGCTGGAACCTAAGAAATTTTTTTTATTTTTTTTTTTTACCTAAGAAAATTCAGCAGAATATGCCTACAGATTAGGTAACGTGCAGATGAAAAATAGCTTCAGTGGCTGGAAGAAGTATCTTGAAAGTTTAACCATCACTTAAAAAAATATTCTTCAGTGATTTCCTTTTATTCTCTTCTATGCAACCTAGTATCTGCCATTCAGATATGAAATTGTGTAACAAAGCTCTGTCTGCTGAGGATATGTCTCTATCCATACATGGATTTCTTTGTTACTGATCATCACAGTGATGTAAATAGACTTCTGTCTGTCTCCATGAGTGAGGTCAATTATTTTGCTTTGATTAGTTACTCGGTTAGAATCAGTTACAAAACAACTGTATCTGATAGTATGAGCTAGTTAATCAGAGTTGTTGTTACTCCCAAAGTTATTTCAGGCATTGAGAAGTACATTAAAAAGTAATTTAAAAATTTTTTTATGCTGTGCATTTAATACACTTATACTGAGGCTGATTTATTAACTTGCTAAATAAGCTGGCATCAGAAATCACACTGGTATTGGTTCTGTAAGTCAGGTACATTCTGAAGCTTTGTGGGTACTTTCAAAAGTCCAGTCAATTTAATTCAAAGTCATTGAAAAATACAAAAACACCATATCTAATACAAGTTTATCTGCATCTTGTGGTTTAAAATGTACTGATTTTTTATGCCATTTCTGGTTGCTTCTGTGATAGTCTGGAAAGGTATAGAAATTTAAATCAAATAACAAACAAAAGGGAACCTAAACTGTCAAGGATGAAGTTAAAAGTGTATTGAGTATATTCTAACTGGTAATGCTTCATTGTCTCCATTTCTCCAAAGCCATGTTTTTCACTGTCTGGGGCACATAAATTATACCTTTAAGCTGAGTGTTGCTATAATTGGATTGTCAGGACTGGTCCACTCAAAAGCCTCCATTAATCATAGGCAGAGGGTAGGCCATGGAAAATTTTCCTTTATCAACAAGTTGAGAGTCTAAGGTCATTGGCTTACATTTTTTTAAGCTGCTTGTGATTCCCTTTGCCAAGCTGCATTGACACTTAAATGATCAAAGCTGCTTAAAATGGCTGTTGCTATGTGTGAGCAGATTTGAATTTAATAAAGCTTGTAGGAGATAAATGTATATACTGCTAAGACTGCTTAAATATGTTGCTATGCTAAAGCACAAGACTGAATTGGCGGCAGCATATTGGTCAGAATTTACTGATTTTATCATTACTGTTTGGTGGCAGCTAAAATACTACAGTGCAAGTGAAGCCTGATTGATCGAAGTGGTTATGGTCAAATGAAAGCTGATACAGGAGCTCATGAACTTTACAGATCTGCAAAAATCTCACTGCACTGCCTGTGCCTCACCCTGTATCAAACTGCACAGTTTTGGATTTCCCAGAGAATTTCACAATTTAAAGACTTGGGTTTATTCTAATTTAGAATAAAACCAAAGATTACAACACTCTCTGTAAAATGGTCACTTGCCAAAAAAAAAAAAAAAAAAAAACATACTAGAAATATGACTTTTTAGGGTTTTTTGTTAGTGTGGGGTTTTTTTGTTATGTATGATAAACTATGATTCTGGAACAGAAGAATAAGAGCTATCCTCTCTGAAAACATTAAAAACAGAGTATGTTGAAAAATTCACTATCAAAACTTTCTTTTATTTCTCCTGTTCATGTTAAATTTTCCCAGAATAAACTTGCTTACACTGAAAATTTTGGCTACATTATGAAAAAGCTGTTTCCAACAATGTAATAATGTCAGAAACTTTTCAGTCATGTTTCTCAGGAGCCATCTGACTCCTGTTCTCCCTGCCTGTTGCCAGACTAACAGAATTTCACTGATGGATTATGCAAATATTTGTTGTATAAACTGGTACTACTACCCAAAGAAACAAGGTGCCTGTTTTCTCATCACTGGCCACTCATTCTCACCCCTGTGTCATATCTTCTCTGGGGTTAGAACTTGTGTTTAGCAGACATCCAGTGAACTGATCAAGAAAGTGCTTCAGGGTAAAATTTACAATCTGTTTTAACTTGGTTGTGTGGGTGACTGTACTTGCCCAAGAGAAGAAACACCAGGAAGTGAAAGGATGGGATGAGAACAAGCAATTAGGGGTTGACAGAGCTGCTTATTTTAGTGGTGATGTTGGCATAGTGAAACAACTGTGAAATCATGGCAAGATCTTACTTTCAGCCTTGCAGGATTCCAGACACTACTATGGTAGTTCCCCCAGTTTTGCAAACACATACTTGCAAGCATCAGAAGGACCTCTGTGAATGACTTCAGATAACTACATTTGTTTTACATTTTTAATGTAAGTGGCTAGACCCTCAGCTGTTAGAATTCTATAAAATCATGTAGATTTGCACTAGGCTGGATCTAACTCACAAAGGAGATAATTTATATGAACTATAGCATAGAGTCATGATGCTAATAATGAACACAGAGTTAACATTATAACTTTGTATTACAATTTCTCATTGTCAAGCATTATGTTGCTCAGTTAGATAAACAATACTGAAGATTATTTAAAGTTACAGTAACAGCCTAAATCCCAGAGTACACTGAGTATAGAGTATAGGTTTGTTAGAATTACCTGCTGTATTTTAAATGTATGTATCTTTTGACAGTTATTTGTTACCTGGCTACTTTTCAACTAGAAGAGCTCGGTCTTCAGCACTTCAGCAGAATTGTGAAATCTCAGGACACTGCAAAAATGCAAAAGGTAATGAAACTACAAAATATTTTTTTAAAGAAAACTAATAATCTATTAATTGTGTTTGATTAATCAGATGACTTTTCTCAACTTTCAGGGTAATTTAAATTAAGTAATTAGTGTTACTTTCTGTTTAAATTCAGAATTAGTATTTTGTTATCACAAAAACCTTCCATTTCTATACTTGAACAGTGACTATCTCATATTCAATCAAAGATTAATTGGAAATGTATTTTATATCATCTAAGAAGGTAGAATAATCACATGATTTACAGTTAATGTGATTTCCAGTTGTCCCTCTAATTTGCATACTCACTCTTGGCTCTGCCCACATTCTTTGACTTTAGGCAGGAGAAGTTTTTTCCATATACAATGAACCTATTGGAACTTGTTGTTCCTGCTGATTAGTGTTCTTTTTTCCCTGAACAACCCACTGCCACTTTGATTATCCAGCCTATTGCCCTTCCATCACTTTTTCTCCTTCCTAATACCACAATTGTTCATTTGGAGTTTGCATGTACCAATGAACCCATTAAAACATACATGCAATTGATCAAACCATTGCTGCCAAATAGAAAGCATGACAACAAAGTTCTGCCTGCTTTTTCTTCTCTGGAGCCACAAATTTGGGTTTCACTCCACTACTTGTTTGCTAATTTAAATGAAATTTATACAAATACAGATATCTTCTGCTTCTGTTTCAAAATGGTTGAAAGTGCTGATTATCTTAAAAGCTGTGTTCTAAAGAGGTGCAGAGGGACAAACTGAGCAGCAATTCCTTCTCATAAGCCCTGTTTTCTTAGGAAAATTGGCTAAAAATTAAATACTGGTGACACAGCATATGTGAACTTTGATCATCCAGATGTTTTTAAGTATAGTCCAAACATGGTGTTTCAATAACAAGTATGACACGCAAGAGATAAATAGGCAAATTTTAGTAATTAATACTCAAAAGGCTAAGGTTTAGCCTTATACTGATGACTTTGAATGTTCTTGTGGATGCCAGCATCTCTTTAATGAGTACGGTTGCTTTGTGATATGTAGGGAGAGAGTAGGTTAGGTTGTCTGCATAATGTTTTTAGAAAAGCTCTATTCGCTTTGGTTTGATGGGCTTGATAGGGAATGTTTTTTTATTAATTGCCATTCAGAGACAAAAATGTTACATTTCATTAACTGTTAGAAAGAACAGAGAAGTGGCTGGAAGAATTATCATAATCTGGTAGCCAGACAAATCACTCTGCCTAAAATGCTTTCCCAGACCCTTCTTTGGTAAACATCCTAGACACAAGCCACTGGATTGGATGCATCCTGAGCTCATTCAGCTAGCAACAGAATTTTCCCACTTCATTCCAGTTTTCTGTTGTTGATTCCATTCACCTAGGTTTATATGGCTTAAGCATCAGTGCTCTGATGTTCTCTTTCAGATAGTATCTCCTTCCTTGTCTGGAATAACTCTTTTCTGATAGGGAAGTGCTGCATTATGGGGATGGTCTGCACCTGCTACTTTTTTTCCTCTAGATGTAACTTTGTTTGCTTAAGTATCTTATCAGATCCTCATCACCATGGTACCTAGGTTTTCTTCTCTTGCATTAAAAGAGGATCTTTATCTTCAAAGTGATGTTAGATTATACTAATGCACCTGCAGCAGAGGATTTAGAAGCAGCATTTGGTCCCCCCAGCAACAGAGACAATAACAACAGAAGGCAGATAGATCTGCAGCCTTAGCAACAGAAGTTATCAGAAATTTGGGATTCTCCTTCAGGATGCTGACCTGTAGATTTTGCCTGATGACTATTCTGTCTGAGTTCAGCTGAGATGCAGCAAAATTATTCACACATATTTGCTTATAATAGATCTACTTTAATAAAAAAATACCTTTTTCTGCACATAACAGACAGTGGAATTTTCTTAATCATACAGATAAACCTTATTCAAATGAGTAGTCTTCACCTGAATGAGATTAACTTTTGTGAGTAGACCTCTCTCTTGAATGGAATCCATTCAATTTGAAGTCACAGTATTTCCCTGTGATTGATGCATGTTCAAATATTTTCATTTAGACAGAATATCCAGGCAGAATAATAATGCTATCTCACTAACACATGTTCATCTGCTGGAACAGGAAATCATAGGATCTCATTCTGTAATGTTAAAAATACATGCAAAAATTTTTTATATATATACAATATATAATTGTATAATTACAGAACCATAGGATAGAGCCCAATTTTGTAACTTCGGTGTGATTGTTCTTCCAAGAACTTAGCTATGCATTGCAAGCCCAAGCCTATTTCTCTGTTCCATTATTCATACATATTTTTAATTTATATTTGTTATAAAATTTAAGGGTTTATATCTTAGAGAAAATACATCATTGAAAAAAAAGTTGAAGTAAACAGCTTTATAATTTCATTATTGCCTTGTAAAAAATGCAAAATAACTAGTGCTTGCTTTCTAGCGTTCAGGAACCTGTTTTGCTCTGCTTCATGTTCTGACTGCTTCTAACAGCATTAGAGGTCTTTATAAAGAACTTCTGAGATCTGCAAAGGAAAATCACTACATAAGAACTGGTTGTTGTAATTGGTGTTACAATGAGGTAGGAATAGTAGGACAAGATCAGTAAGAAGCAGGACAAGATCAGCCTCATGGTGGACATGGAGGTAAAAAAAAGTCCAAATTGGGTCATGCGATGGCAGAAGGACCTGACACCATGCTAGGACACTCTTCTCTACACCTTTCCCTCAGGATCCTCAAAATAGATTACAGTTTCTTCATAGGAAAGCCTTAAGAGCTTCTTGCCTTCCTCTTCGTTTCTCTGTTGCAGCCGAAAAGTACAATCCTACAGGTGGTTGAGCTAGCATAGCTGAAGAACTAAACTATAATAAGAGGGAAAGAATCAGACGATGAAGAGTGGACAGAAGCCTCCTTGATTGCATTTGCTACTACAGCAAATAGCTGTAGATATGTACAGACGAAATAATAGCATTCTCAGGTAGTGGCTGATCTGTGTGGAAAAGCAGAACCTGCTGTTTCTTGCAGTTACTTCCTTAAGAGTCAAAAGCTTATGTTGTGAATGTAAGGATTTCAGTTCTGCAAATGACCACATGGATGTAACGATAATACCAGATGAGGAAACTTACCATTTTTTACTTGTTTTTAGAAATCTATACAATCCTACTGTGTAAAAATTAGCAGGGCACATTCAAATTCTCAAAAACAAAATCTCAATTCAGCCCACCTGTAAAAATGCATTACAAAACAGTCTTTAATTATACACACCTGTCTTACTACAGCCAGAGTATATTAAGATAGTAAAAATGGATACAGTTAATTTCTGGTGTAATTCCACTGCTTTTCTAGAAGGGAATTGAATCTTGGTTATCATGATCTGTGAGTAGTGAAACTCTTGGAACGTTCAAGACAGAGGAGTAAGCAGAATAATGCTCTTACCAAAATGACTGTCCAGTGACTTTTCTAAGGAGACAGATGCTGGTAACATCCAAACAGAAATCCGTGAGAACTTCAAGCCACATGTTGCTGCTGTAAAAGCAAGAGCTGCTGATACTGGGATTGCCACCTGTGTCACAGGTGGCCAAAGACAAAACAGAAATATAAGGGATTTTTCCTAGCAATTCAGTTCACAAAACACAAAAGTTTTTGTTGTTAAGAAATGAAATGCGCTATGGCTTAATGGGTATTATTATGCCTACATTTGCCATCTGTGATATGGATTATCAATACCAAGATTGTGGCCTTCAGCTCAGGCAGAATCTGGTCAGAAGTGATGTCTGGTAATCCTGCATTGCCATTTGCAATCTCTGCATTGCCTGGATAACTGTTTCAGAGCTGCATTCAAAGCCTTCTCTAGTGGGGTGCGTACTGGGGCGTATCCTCACTGTTTCTCTGGGGACTGTGACTACAACAGTACTAAAATATACATCACAGTGTTGATATCTGATTACACACTTAACCATTCTCTGTACCTCCTAGGAGTACGTGATAGCATTTATCAATCACATAATTACTCATTTGTCTTAATACAGTGTGAAATATTAATAACCAGTACATAACTGGTGTTGCAGCAGGAGGCCTCCAGGGGTCCATAGCCCTGTTAAATACAACAGCTAGAACTTGGTGACTGTGTGCCTTTATTATAGTTTCGTCTGCCTTGAAGAGGTAGTTGAGTTTCAAGTACCTTGTGAAAGATAGTTACAGCAAATATTTAGAAGTCTAGATGGAGATCAGTCAGGGAGAGCTGAAACAACAGTTCAGAGGCTTAGTTTCATGTGGCAATGTGGCAGAAAACTGACTGAAGCCTCTGAGGATGGACTAGGCTATAAAAGAGGAATCCTGAGGACACAGAGAGGGAGGAGTTTCAGGTCCCTCTGAGATTAAATGAAAGCTAGTGAAAGAAAACTGGAGGATTTACAGATCACACCTACAGTATTTCTGCATCAACTTCTTCTGTGAGCTCTCTCAATACCTAGAAATTTGAAACTAGCTTCACCCCTCAGGTCTGCCTCAGTTTAAGTATATCAGCTCATGTTCAGTCCACTCCTGTATTACTGCTTACATTTGTTTAAAAACACATTTTTTATAAACTTTGTGTATAGTCAGGGCCTTCTGTAAGGTAAGAAGAGTACTTTGGCAGGGGACATGGTCACTAGGTCTATAATCCTATATACAGCTGGGATAACTGGATGTAAAATATTGCTACAATAACTGGTAGAAGTAGCATATGTACCATGCGTCAGTTCTGTTGCAGAGTGAACTCTGTCTAGACTTCTAGCATTTTATTTATACTTGGCATAAGTAGAAGTTGCTATGTTAGATGAAAAATGTAATCCAACATGCCTGCACTGCAGAGGAAGATCCTCCAGAAGGATGAATGAGTTTCTAGACCAACGGGATTAAATGCATCCCTTACCATACACTTAGCAAACTCCAGTGAATCTGGAAGCACCAGAAAACAAACTCCTTCACAATTCAAGGCCTAGTTTATAGTCATACTTTTAGGGATTAAATATCTTCTTTTGGATGGTGTGTTGATGTGCCAGCAGCTGCAGTTTTGGGGAAGAGCAGTAGTTTCTAGACAGGAATGGGAATCCAAGGGGGTAATATTAATTTAGTCCTTCATCAGTCTTTTGACTCTATCAAAAGCACAATAGATGAAAATAAGACTAAAATTACAGGTTAATTCCTTGGAAATGGTCACATCGAGACTACAGATTTCAACTAGTAGGATTTCTGCACCTGTTGAACATCTGCAGCAAACACCTTGAGTCAAATCTGAATTGTTTATAGCCGAATTATTCACAAAGCTCTAAGCCACCTTGGGCCAGGCACCACATGTGAATTAAGAAAGAAGCTCCTTGGTAGTCCTCCAGAACTAAAAACTCAGTACAAAGACCTATATGGCTCTGTGGAAACCAACCCAAGATGGGGCTGATACCAAGTCTGGACTAGTAAGTTCTGCAGTCTCCATTGAAAGCTTCTCAAGTGACTGCACATTGCTTTCCAGTATGTCTCATAATGTCAATATTATGTAGCGTGCTCTTTTCTGTTACGGGGATTATTTCAGCATGATACTTGCTTGTACTTTCATTTCCAAGAATTTTAATGAAAAAGTTCATGTTCAAGTTTGGAATTTATGTTGCTGTAAATGATACAGACTGAATCTGAGTGCCATTTTTCAAGAGTGTTGCATAAGGCCATTTGAACAGTTCAGGTTTTAAAGAAAGGCTCTTGACCTTCTGGTGAACTCCAGTGGGAAACAAAAATTCAAGTGTTAGTTGCTATTTCTCCAGCATGTAGAGCCCAACAATGTGTAAGTGTGCCAAATTTCAGTCTTCTAGTTTAATGGGTATATGCCAATTAATTATATTTCAACAAAAGAAGAAACCATATTGTACAGCAGTTACTTTAGTTCTCAGCAGTTCTCCCTGCCCAGTTCCCAGGGAGCTGATAGCAAATTAAGTAGTTCAGGTACAGTACCAGGCTTGCCGTGTTTCCGGGCACCGTGGATCATCCAGCTATAGATAATCAGGAGCTGATTGTGGGTATATTAGGCTCTGAATCTCTATTGTATAATTATACTAAAATCAGTGTATTGCAATAGTAATTACTTTCATTTTCAATAAAAACTTTTGTTTCACAATATTTGAAGCAAATTAAAGCTGCATTAACACATTCCCATGTTGTAGCTCCTGGATTTTTTTTTGGGCCACTGAAAATATTTTATTATCTATTAGTGTTCTACAAAATAGGGCTGAAAGACATGGGGCTGTCCTAACAGAACTAAGAAAAATCTACAAATACCAAGCACCTATGATTATAATTACAGGGTAAAATACAAGCAAGTTCTTCAGCATTGTTTGTAGTAAGAGCAACTTATCTTTTTTGTAGTCTTATATATACCATGCCTCCAGTATTCAGTATTCATATTTAAAAGAAACTACCTATTATTAGTTTCTTAGATTCTTCTTCAATGCCTTGTATTTGAACACGTGGATAAAAGATGAATGGAGTCGTTTCTACGATTCAGAGTATGTAAAAGAGAACTGGATTGATCTACTGCTAAGGTAAGCAGTACTTAAGTAGCCTGTGGCCACCTCAAAGTTTAAAAGCTGAGGAAAGCTCCCCCCTGAAAGCTCAATTTGCTCTTAAAGTGTCTCTCATATTGAAGTCACTCAGAACACTTCTTGTCTTTGTGAGACCATAGTAATCCCTTTTACTTACCCAGAGGCAAGGTTCTCTCATAGAGGAGTCCTTTCTCAGCTGTCGTATATTTGCTTCTCGGTGCCCCTGAACAGATCAAACATCATACTCTGAAAAAAACATTCTAAAAAGTAGAAGGTTCAGATTATCTCACAGAGTTAGACTTGTGCCTCGTCATAAGTCACTTCAACATCTGTCTAACATTAAGCATTTGAAAAAAGGTGTTTGGCATCCTGAGTATGTCTTTATGCACAGACTTGTTTATGCCAATGGTCAAATGCCGTCTGAGGAAATCAGATAAGCATGTAAACAAGTCTTTTAAAATCATTAGGTCAATTGCAGCATCATTTAACAGTTCAGGTGGTCTGAGGTGCCAGGTGTGTCCCCACATTGGTTAGGTGGCGATACAGTAGCATGAGGACCCTTGCCAGACTGAAACATTTTCATGTGGAGAATCAGTAGCTCTGCAGCCTATTGTGTCACTTTTCCGCTCTCGTTTTTACCCAGGAAAGATAAATTAGAGCTAGCATTGGTACACTGATATTGCTGCAGTCACACATCCTCCTCAGTGCAGTATAGATTAACGCAGGTCATGGCACTGTTAGACAAAAGTATGCTGCAAATAATACCAGCTGAAAAAGAGTTGGCATCTAGCTCTGCCATATCAAAGTCAGTAGAATTAATCCTTTCATACTATGTAGATTATGCCAAATTAACAAACGTGTAGTAGAGATTTGGCTTGCAGTACTCCAGATTCCACTGAGTTCTACAGGAACTGCAGCGATATATTTGAAGTCAGAATTGGACTCAATATATTCCATTGTAGTGATTCTAATTGTAACATATGCTTACAATAGTAAAGATACAGAGATGCATAGATATATACGCACATATCCATGCAGGTTTTGTATGTACATATGCATGCAAGCAGATGCTTAATCTATTCCTTATTTAAACTACACTAAGCTTATTGGACCTGTCCTTCACAGTCAGTTACATTCAATGTAACAAACACATTTTGCCTAGAAGTAGTAAATATAAGTTATACAGAACTGTATATTCTAATACAATACATACTTTGAATCCTGGGTTCAGCTTTGGGCCCCTCACTTCAAGAGGGACATTGAGGTGCTGGAGCGTGTCCAGGGAAGGGCAATGGGGCTGGGGAAGGGTCTGGAACACAAGTCTTATGAGGAGTGGCTGAGGGAACTGGGGTTGTTCAGCCTGGAGAAAAGGAGGCTTGGAGGGGCCTTTTTGCTCTCTACAACTACCCGGCAGGAGGCTGTAGGCAGGTGGTGGTCAGTCTGTTCTCCTAGATAACAAGTGACAAGTCAAGAGGAAAGTGCCTCAAGTTGCACCAGGGGAGGTTTAGATTGGATATTGGGAAACATTTCTTCACTGTGAGGGTGGTAAAGCATTGGAACAGGCTGCCCAGGGAGGTGGTGGAGTCACCATCCCTGGAAGTGTTTAAAAAACGCATTAGATGCGGTGCTTGGGGACGTGGTTTAGTGGTGGACTTGGCAGCCCTGGGTTAATGGTTGGACCTGGTGATCTTGAAGGTCTATTCCAACCTAAATGATTCTGTGATTCCATGATGTAATGTTAAAGACCATATTTGGTTACTGGGTTTGAAACTTCCTTCGGGGGCTGAGAATGCACTGATCAGTTTAATCAGTTTAATAGCTTAAATTCTTTTAAGTATGTCTTTTTAATGTCAATGAGGTTAATATAAAAAGTCCTATTTATTTTAATGGAGTTGCATTAATTGCAGAAGTTACTTGCAAGCTTCATGCCATAATGACAGTGCTAGCTAAAGTAAGTCACATAAGCAAGTTACTGTAAATCTGCATTGTCAGCTGCTTTTTAGGTTCTGGGAAAGCTCCGCTGCATGTGTAATGCCTAAGGATAGAACACATATAGAGGAGGAATAATTGACATGAAGCTGTCATCATAATTAGCCCTGTGATTACCTCTTTGTGTCTTACCTTGAATTCTGCACCTTTCTGTCATTCCTTGGAAGAATGCTGAACCTCCATACAGGCCAAAATCCAAACACAGAGAAATCAAAATCATCTTGGCTGCCCCACAGGGTTCACTGAGGGTTCATTTGCTAATCCACCAAAGTCCTTACATCTTACTATTTTTTTTAATAGAACTGCCTGTGCTTTGAGGTTGATCTATGTGTATGCTGTCAGTTGGTAAAAGAGGCAATACTCAGACCACTGTTTGTTCACAGTCTCTTCGTCTAAGTATGTTAAGTGTGTACTTAGCTTATGACAGCTGCCTTTCTGATTCACAGTCTGGTGCTGCTGCAAAACTAACTGGTGAGGTAGCTGCTTACTCAGTAAAAACTGTGGCTATTTCACCACTAGTAGTCTGAATGGACTAGCATCTATCAAGAGGTGAAATAACACAGTCCAACTAAATCATGAGTACAAATTCATAGGTCAGTTTTATTAAAATTGAATGGCTGAAAGTATTATGGAATTTG
Source organism: Falco rusticolus (assembly GCF_015220075.1). Lineage (NCBI taxonomy): Eukaryota > Metazoa > Chordata > Aves > Falconiformes > Falconidae > Falco > Falco rusticolus. Next base: position 79,458,321 of record NC_051187.1, on the reverse strand, counting down.
CACCAGTGCCAACCTCATATACTGTAAGTTTGTGTGAAAGAAACTAAATAAATCTAAAAAATCTGGGGTTTTTTTAAGGTGGCAGCCAAAAGTACAGCAACTGATTGAACAGCTCACAGATAAATTAAACAACGGTACTACTACTGTCAAGACTTCGATGGTCACTCACCCAAAGGAATTTAATTTGACTGTGCCCAGACGACGTGCCATTCCTATACCTCTGCCAATACCAGTACTGGAAAAAAGGCCACCGGTGAGTTTTTATGCTTTGAGATTTATGTATGCTTGTGCACAAAATCATGGTAGGGGAGTTAATAGTCTCCTTAAAAATAATTATAGACAATCTTCAACCTTTGACAGATCAACAAAGATTTTTGTAATATTGTGGTACTGAAGGTCAGATTTCTAAAAAAGCCCAAACTAATTATTTGCATTTCAGTGAATGTTTTGTAAGCAAACTGTAAGCCAAACAAAGCAAAGGGAAAAGGTTGCTTCCTGCAGTTGTTCTGTGACTTCAGGAGGCAGAACTATACAATGGGTACAGACTGATGACAGCACTAATACAAGTGTTTCTGGTTGTCCTTGGATTTGTAAGATGTTTGCTTTGGATAATGCACTGAAGCAGGTAAGAAATGAACATTCAAATGAAAATTTTTTATAAGCTTAGATTTTTTGTAGATGAACTCTCAGTAAAATAAATGGCAAAGCAATTTCACTGCAGATGAGATGGACTCTTTATGTTTGCAGCTCCTTCCTGAGGGTGGAATTTTATTCCTTTCTATGTGTATTAATGTTGAATCTCTAAAATTAAGGTTTTTCAGTTTAAATTGATTGCTTATGTATAAATGAGACTAAATTTATCTTTGAAATGCTAAGCTATTGTTTTACTCATTGTCTAAGATTGTGCTTTAGTTACATGGGTACAAATTGGAGACACACGATTGGTTTTAAGTTAGCTCACTGGGGTAAGGCAAACAGGATTTGGGATCAAGCTGCTATGACTAACTTAATAAAGAATCCAAAATCATCTATATTTAAATGCAGTGGGAAGTGAGCTTGGAAGTCATAGTTTTGGGCATTACCTGCCACCTTGTATTAGCACTTCAGGTTTTAAATAATACATGTGTTGAATGCTTTTAGAAACCATTTACATCTTAGAATGGCAGAGCAATTTAATGGTGCTGTGTTATACAGTTAATGGGATTTTACATTGAAACAGCTTAATACCAGGCTCTGAAAAACTGCATTTAATAACTACTTAATCAGTATACAAATGAGTCATATTGCTGTCATTTTAGTACGTTTATGCTGTGCAGACCCTCTTAGAATAAATTTGCTTTAAAGCGGATGCATTTACTGAAGTTCATTTGTGTTGTTAGGATTATACTAAATTTGGTTTACATTCTGGCCAAGTCCGCAAATTTAAAAGCTGTATGAATCTAAAACCCATTAGTGTAGTGGTGACATATGTTGTGCTCATTTCTGTACCTATCTCAGCAAATTAAGCTTCACTTTAATTTGCCATATTGTTGCCAGTATTCCCATTTTAGATCCTGAAATGAACAGAGACTGAAAAGACAGTCCAGATGGCAAGAAAGAGTTAGAAAAGTGAGAGCAGGCCATAGTTTTGGCTACTGTACGGTGGAGAGTTGTATGTAATTGAGAGGAATGCACAGGAATAAAGCTCATCTAGATAACTTCCCATAATCTGCTGCAGAAATTTTCTCACCCATTTTCTCACAGAGTTGTTCATTTTATGAGATATCCCGTTTTTTCTCATGGCTCTCATACGTCTGTCAAAGAACTTGTCATGTGGTGTATTAGCAGGGACTATGGTCACAATAACTACAGGCGTAGTTACTGCTCAGCTTTGAAACTGCTCTGTGAAATCGTACAGAGGCATCTAGATTCTGAGCAATGACTACTGATCAGTTATTGCATCCCTATGGTGAAATTAATTCATTCTGATTAATAAGATTATTATTTTAGGTATTTCTTTCTGCTAGTAATCATTATATTCCATAGTAGGGACAAAATGCAAAGTAAGATGAGATGTGTTACATACATTTAGTTCAGGAGCTGGGATAGTACTGCTGTCCTGTACCATGAACATAGGCTTCCTTTACAGGAGAGGACTGGAGATGCGGGTTACTGCAGGAGGCAGGGTTGTTGCCTTATGATCTATACTGAGATGGGACTCTCCACTGACCTTGGAAAGGTCTTTTGGAGTAACATAGGCCTAGAAGGTTAGGATAATCATTCATTATCATAAACATTCATCAGAAATGGGGAACACTAAGTGAAAAGGAAAAATACTTTAATTTTGAAATTTAATAATGAAACATTTCACTCTATTGGTCGAGCAATTATAAATTCTCTCCGCTGTTCTTTGCACACTAATGCATATATGCACACACAAGCATGCAGATATGCATACACACTTCATAAATACAATTCTAGAAACAAAAATGAGTGCTTTAGCTTGAAGTTTGCGAAGGAAACAAATGGAGACAGGTGCTTAAACCTGATAACATGCAAAATTATTTGGACACATTTAACTTCCTTGGATATCTTGACCTTGAGTTACAAATAAAATCCATTCTTTTAATGTCACCACTGTACTAGAATAATAAGATTATGCAACTATTTTAATTTTAGATTTTCTGTAAACCAATAATGTATTTTAAAAAAATAAAAAGGCTGCACTGAGATGTTACTGTAATAACATTCAGTCAGATTTAGCGTATTTTTAAAATCTTTTCCTGATTATTTCAGCTGTGCTTCATGAGTGGGGTTGCTGATTTAAAATAATTAAATGGGTGAATTCATTTGGCCAATACAGAGGATTTTGTTTGCAAATATATAGACCAAGTAATGTATTTATCTTTATGTTCTGGTTATATATAAGAGTAGAAGCTCTTAATACACTAGAATTGCATGAGCTTGCTCTTGTCCATCTTACGACAGTAACTTTAAAAAAATAGAAGAGTGATGACTACTGAAGCTTTAAGTGATTATTCATTTTGTTCTTCCTTAATCTTCTTGTGGTACCTACTCCCTAAATAAACCTCTGGTTAAAGGATATCCAGAAAGCATAGGTGAGCCTGACCACTGACTGGAGAGGAAAAGCAAAGTTGCTGTCTCTTACTCACAGCCCCCTTTTTTCACGTTAGGATTAAGTAGGTACGGTTTGGCCTTTTTCATGTCTCTAATGCTGGAATTTACAATTTACTTATAGTGACTTATTCATTCTCTTCTAGCAACTGGGTAATTGCTGTAGTGTCTGTCTGTCTCTTTGATTGGTACTCATCAATCACCATGGTATCTGAGGACTAAGTTTCAAGGCTAAGTTCATTTTTGAAACAGAGCTGACTGATTCGAAAATCTCCTCCTTAAATTACTTGGAATAAGCATAGCAGTTTCTGAGGAGAGATTTTCATCTTACGCTGGCAGATGAGTCCAGTTCTGCAGGTAAAGCACATGGCTAGGGAGAAGAGTGAAATAAACTGATACTCACTGCCTGTGCAACCCTTTGCAAATTCTCTGGGCTTTAATAGATAAAAAGCACAATAAAATTTCTTAGATACTGCTGGGAAACACTTTCAGTTCTACTTAACTTAAAAAGCTCACAAAAATATTTGAGCAGTCTCACCAGTGCATGTAATTGCTAGCTTCTTCTGTCTGTGCATTTGTTTTACCAGCAAACAATGTCAAATAGCAAAGGCAGTGAAAGTACATCAGATTCATGAGTTTTTCAGAGCGTAGCTCTTTGTATAGTTCAATAAAGCTAGATGGGATCCCCATGTTCTCTAAAGTGACCTCTGGTACAATACAGATTATAGGTTTTTCCCATTCTTGAATTAATTCTGTAACTTCTAATTGAGCTAGAACATTTTTAGCAAGGTAAGTATTTAAGCAGATGTCCAGTAAACTGGCAGACTATCTGACCCACATAGGAAAGAAACATTTTGGAGTTTACTTCTGGGCAAAATGTATGGGTCAAGCAAATACTGAAATCCCCCAGAAGTTTCAGCCCAACTCAAAACCATACAGTCCCTTGTCTCCTATTGATCCATGTGGCAGCCAGACAATGTCTTTCCTCGTCATTTTTTCTGTAGCACTTTCTGACATGTGAATGCTTTCCCAAATTGTTGACTAATGCTAGGAGGACCCTCTCAGTCCTCTACCTCCGAACATTTAATGTACACCTCCAGTAGTGTTCCCTTACACAGACATTAGGACAGCCATAGTAAACCAGAGCAATGGCTCATTCCACACAGTGTATTTTCTCCAGCAGTACTAAGACAGATGTCTAGGAACACTACAGGGACAGGACAAGCATAGCTGCTGCTTTCTGCAGCTGCCTTCTCAGTCTTCCACCATTTCAGCTCAAAGACTTCCTCAGTTACAATGAAGTTCAAGTATTTAATAAACTTCAAGATTTATCTTCTCTAAACTTCTCTGGAGTCTCTATAACTTGTTGCTAGTACCACACACTGTGCCAGAGAGCTCCACAGCTTAACTTTATTCAGCTGTCCTATCTGACTGTGAATCTGAAGTTTATGAGTTACTAAACAGAACTTTTCCCCTTCTGGCAACTTTTTTTGCCTTGATAGGGCCTATAGGATTCATAATTTCTTTAGCATTTCTTGTACTAGTTTCAGGTTTTTCTTTCTTTCTGGTCTTTTGACTAGGGGTTATATTACATTGGACATAACTGAAAAGCCTGGGTAGTCCCAGCTAATTGGAATCTGTCCATGCTTTCTGCACTGGCATTAATAGTAAAGAATCAATATTTTAAAAATAACTGCAGCTGTTCTACAGTAAAAGTGAATGTTTGGGGTTTTTTTCCAGCAAGAATGTGTTGCTTGAAATGTCTTATACCCCATATTTTAGACATTATTTCTTTTTACTATAGGTTCCTCCAAGCACCTACAAACCTCCAAAGGAAAAAAAGCAGCTGGAGGAAATCAAAACAAAAAATCGCCGAAAAGCAGAAGTAAGTGCGTTGTGCTCTTATTCTAGTCTTTCCTTTCTTCTAAACTGTTTCTTCTGTAATATTCCATTTTCATAAGTCTTAGAAATTTATCTGAACCATATTTGCTTTTGTACTAATAGCTCCTGGCTCTTTCTCTAGAGTCATGAAGTTTGTATCCTCTGTTCTGTTCTTTCACCCTTTTTCCTTATTTTATTATTAAATGTCTGAGGCAAGGTCCTCCTTTATTCACTATACATACCATGTGAGAAATTATGCAAGTAGCTATGTAAGGTAGCAGAAGCATGATTATTGTCTTCACAAGCTTGAAATAGTTTGATAGCTCTTTTACTCCCACAGGATATGTGGGTATTTAAGGTACTCACTTAATAAGGGCTCAAATACAAAATATGTTCAATATTTTTGTTTGTTTTCTATAGTAACTGATAAATAACCACAAATCATCACCCACTGTTTTAAAGTATCAGCAGATTATGACTTCTCTTTTGCACAGACTCCATACTCCTTCCTTCCGCAGGCTGAGAGAGTGGGAAGTCATCATGATTTGTAAAGAAGCAGAGTACATGGTCTGTGTGTTAAGAGAGCAGGAGAAGGGAGGGCCTGGAAAAACAAAGACACATCTCTAGTTATTTGATCCAAACTTTGATATGAATCCTGTTCAATGAGTTAGTTCCTATCATAGTTAAAGCAGACTTTTGTTGTCTTCTCCTTGGAAGGGAATTAATTAAATGTCAGTTTCCACTTTATTTCTTCCTCCCCACACTGCAATCACCATATCCAATCGAGTAACAGTATAAGCTTGATAAAAGGTATCCTATTTGACTCCTTTTTATCTGCACTCTCCCACCACCATTTTGAAAATGCCTTACTCTAGCTTTCACTAGCCAGTACAAGTTCATTTGTCACTGTTCTGGGCTCTCCTCATGTCCTTGTGAAAGGGGCATTGGATTCTGTTCCTAAACTATAGTAAATGCTTTAATCTGTGGTGGACTCTAGTGGGATAAACATTGCATTCTTTTTGCTGGCCCATCATATTACCTATGCTTGATATTTCATTATAAAACAATACAACATTTTTTATCCTTTTTTCCATATTGTGGAGAAAGCACACGCCTATTTCTCTGTGTGCTTATTTGTACGTACAAACTTCCTAGAAAAACAGGGCGGGGGGGGGGGGGGGTAGGGGGGGGGGGGAGGCAACATATCACAGTGCCTATATTGTCAAAAATCTATGACAACTATAAAATCACCTAACAACCAGCCCCATTGTTCAGTGGAGAAAATGCATGAATACAAGGAACAAAGGAAAAACACCACAGAAATTATAGCTGCAATAACAGCAGTTTTTGTCGCCTCTGGAATGTTATAAAACGCATCCAAAGCATTCACAAAGGTCAGTTCCCTAGACTGTTTGCTGAACAAGCTGAAATGTTAGGTCCTAAAAGAAATACGCATTAAAAATACCTTTTGTTTCTTAGCATTTTTGCAGAAGCTATAGCTGTCATTGTAAGTACCATGTCTGATCATCTGTAAGGAGGGAGAACACTGGAAGCCATACTCTAGATGAATCCTGTTCAGTGAGTTATGGACAGCTGCTGTCCAGAAAGCCATTAGAAAATCTAATCTGTTTTTCACAGCTTTGATTAGAGATTTGGTTTACAAACAAAAGAAATACCCAAACACTAGAAACGCGGCTGCCTGTACTTCCCCCTTTAAAATGACAGGTGGAATTACTGCTAGGGGTGTGCCTGTTGGAGCAACACTAGGATCTGAGATGCCTGATCATGATCTTCTAATTTAACTCAGAAACAAAAGTCATTGTTTCTTAGCTGTGTGGAAACAGTTACCACCTATGGTACTAATGTGCCATAGATAATAATGAGGCTTTTAAGCTGAATTCCTCAGGAGCAACATGTTTCATATGGGCAGACCTATCAAAGGCCTGATGCCCTATGCAAAGGATATAACCAGGCAGAAATATGTAGAAAATCAAGACTTGCCTACTTCAAGTCTTCAATCAGGAATGAAAATTCCTATCAATTCTAAGTCAAGATTTCATTCATTGGAAACAAATGAATACACTGCTTGGGGCTGCAAGGCTTTTCTAGACAGATAATTCTTATTGGAGAATTTAAATGTACCACACTGTTTAAGCTAATTGCTTTAATTTTAGGATCTGCTCCTGAAAGCAAATGCTGACCAGTTCAGGTGTGCAACCATGAAGCCTGAAAAGAGAGAGGTATGCTACAAAGATTTTTTATTACCTAAAAATCCCCCAGTATGAAGATGAAAAATGACTGGAGTATTTAAAAATATCTCACAGTGTTTGAAAAATTTTGTTTGTTTGGGGTTAGGAGTTAAGTGCTACGATTTATAGCTGTACTGTCATTTCACATCCGTATACTAACATTTGCCTCTTTGGATGCATGATGCACAATCCCCTTTCTTATACCTCTGGTGCTGCTTTATTATTCTCCTAATTTTGAGACGAGCAGCCTTCCTGTGATGCTCCTCCAAATGGACAATTTTTCTCTAAACCCACATATTATTTTTCCATTAACTTTTATGCCACAGAGCAGCCAAGCTGAGGGAATAATGGTCCCATTCGTACAGAATTCTTGCTTTGGTTGATTTGGTTGATTCCCAGTTCATAACTACGTCACCAAACTATGTATGTAATATATTCATTTCAACATCACATCTGCATATTTTATTCACTGTGTTCATCCCCATGATACCAGACACTTTCACATCAGTATCTATAGCTAACACCATGAAATTAATTTAATAACCATCAGTAGAATTCTACCACTATTTAATAATTTCATGAAGTGTGCTTTGACACCATACTTTGTCTTCCCAAGATCTATTTCAGTTAAGAGCTGAATATATTCATATATAGGTAATATTTCATAGTCAAAACATCACTTTTTTAGCATTATTTTAGTCAAGAAATTTTAGTCAATATTTGGATGTACCTTTGTATGGTCATTTGATATGAAATATTCCCACTAAGTTGGGTGTACATAGCAAGTTTTTGTGGATATAACAATTGCAAAATTATGTCCCCTATGATTGTCTGTTACACTAGATGAATATTCAAGAGTGGTTTTTGGTAAATATCTAATAATTTTGCTGATTACTTGAAAGTCTGTCTCTGATACGAAATAATGTATTTTTGGTTTGAACTGCAGAACACACATGACAGTATGAACAGTAAACCGGCATTCCAGGCTCAAAAGATCCAAAGCAAGGTGAGTAACCTTTAAGGTACTGTTGTCAGATGTACTTGAAAACTTCGGAGTGAAAAACACACATGCAAATTTTGTCGTCATGCAAGCTCTACTGTAATCCCTGTTTTTACACTGAGTTCTGTGGCCAGGAGCATAGGTTGGATTGGGTCTATAGCTCATAAATTTTGACCTATGCACCATTAATAATCCACAAAGAAATGATCAGGGAACAAAAGTGTGGCTACTCCAGGAAGGAAGAGAAATGAGGAGCCAAAGGTAATTAAAGCACAGGCAGTGCTCTCACCAACCAGGCTGTTGGTGACAAGGTCATAACAGCAAGGTTATCTGAACGTGACAAGGTCAACGGTAGTGACAGGTTCTGCTGACAGCAAGTCATTCTTAGACAAAGCAAGGAAGCAAGTCAGGTCTGGGGTCCACCCAGGAAGTCCAGTCAGGAGATAAGGCTACAACAGCAACCCAGGTCCATGACAGCAGGAGACAGAACTGGAGAGACAACCAGGAGCAGAATTACCTCCAGCATAACAGGAAAGGACTGAAACCCGTATGTGAGCTGAGGTGGGGCTCCCAGACCAGTGAGCAGAGGGTGTGAGTGGAGGTCCTGGGTGAGGCTGGCCAGGGCAATTAAGACCTCTTGGTTCCCTGAGGACCCAACAGGTAGGTTGTGTGCCATTGCGCTATGTAACCTTGCTGCCTCAAATGTACTTTCAATTATAAAGGGAGAAGTTTCTGTGTAAAATTATAAGGTCTGACAATAGTCCACAGGAAAGAAAAGAATTTTAAAGCCCTGGTGTAAGAACTCAGCACAGGGACAGAAGAATCTTCTGTCTGTAAATCACTGTTTCAAAATGAGATCCTAAAGAATGCTGAGCAATCATTTCATCTAATGACTGTCTGATACACAATATGCAGTCAGTCTGGATGTTTGTCTTGTTTCCTTTAGGCACATACTGAGGTCATAAAATCCACTATACTGATTGCTTCTCTGCTAGGATTTCCAAGGGACAGAGAATTGTAAACATGGAAAATGGGCTATTCAGCCTTAATGGTACAACACATGAAAACTCACACTGCTATTTCTGCAATAACTGTACTGCAGATAATCTTAAGTCTTACATCATTCAATCTGTCATCTTTCGTTTGTTTCAAGTTCATATGCAGAATAATGTAGTGTGGAAGCTGTTCTTGTATGTCACAAGTATCTTGTGAGCAGCTCTACCTACTCTTTAAAAAACCTACTATTTAGGTACAGCTCATACACATTGGAAAGACTGATTCCCTGCTTGGGGAACTGGGCATCTGGCTACTATTTCTAAAGCATATGTAGCCTTTATCACATACTGAAGTTTTCTTTAATAACAGTGTCACCTACTCGGTCTGCTTGTTTACAATCTAGCAGTATTTAAATTACAGGAAAACGGCTAGATCCTAGTTCCTTCTGTACTGGAAAGGGGGGGGGGGGGGGGGGGGGGGGATGACACACTGACACACGACACGACCAGGAAACATTCACATAGTTAACCTAAACTTGCATGACCTGTAATTACGTGGGCTTAGTTCAAGACTTTTCTGATAATGTCAAATACTGAAACCTTAGTGCAGACTAATGAAAGTCAAACCATCTGCCTAAATTGCATAAAGAAAATATGGATCTGGCATCTTACGGCATTGATCAGGGCCATTTCTAACACGTGCTAGTATCTTCTCTAGCCGTATGATCAGTTTTATCTCATCTAAACACATTTGACTTAAAGGTTGGTTATGTGGTATTCAGGATGCTGCTGTAACTTTCAGGCTGAGATAGGTATATCATTATTGACTTTTAAAATACTTTCTGTTCCTGTTGCCTTCCTGCCTGTGCAATTCTGTGAGTAGAAAATCCTGAGGAAGGTTTATCCAAGTTGTATAAATAAGATTATAATCTGTCCTCAAATTAGTGAAATTATATAATACTTTAACCAACTATTTTTCCTTTCCTCCTTTTAGAACACCCACAGTATATTAAATATATATTTTTTCCATTTCAGACACACTTATTATGTGCGGCAGCAATTCTTTCTCATTCCTGTTACAAAATATCTATTCATTTTTTTCACTGGAAAAATGAGATGGTACAAATGCATCAGCACTCTGTCTCAATCTGCCTCGCTCATATCAGGCCTTGCTGAGCCATTGTATGTTCATTAGGTGGCTATAGTGGACACAATTTTTTTCCAGAAGAATTACAGTGTTCTGTGATTTTCCCAATTATTTCCATTTTCTCACCTTGAAAAAAGGGAAGATATCTCACAACAGGAAGACAACGAGTAAAATTCAAAACTTCCTCGATACCACGTGACATAGAAGAATCTATTCAGTTATTTTACTTATACCTGCCTGCATGTATCTTGGGAGTCCTAGTTATTGTGCATATAGGAGCTGTCATATTTCTGTTTAATTTTCATACAGTCATATTCCTGTTTAGTAAATTGGGAAACTGAATTTAAAGGTGTTTCCATAATCATTCTTAGTTCAGTTCTGTATCCAAATTATAGTTAGCCAATACAAAATATGAAATCTGTATACACAAGTAATTGCCAAAAATTTCTACTTGTGTCAGAGAAAATGTCTAAGTAGACATTTTATACATAGTATAGTGTATAAAATACAGACTGTAGAGGGAATGTTCATATAATGCAAAAGACTTTGAGAAGAGTAGACCAAAAGGAAGGAAGAACATCATTAATCATTAAGGACAGTAAGTATAGTGAGTCATACAAAAGGAATAAAATACATTGTTTTGGATTATTTTCCTAAATTCTTCAAGTTATCATCATTTTGTCAAGAAACAGGTAATTAGTTTTTACCCATTAACGTGTCATCTGTGTGGAAAACACAGTAATTCTACTTGGTGAATTTCTACGTGATAGCATGTGTTTGTTATCCTTAACCTACCTAATTAATATCAATTATAAACCATCCTTTTCCTACTTAGCTTATGTATTTCAGGAGACTGCAGTACATATTTGTGCATACAATATTTGCAGTACATAGCTTGAGTGATTCTGTTGCATCTGTTTCTCAGCCGCTCTTTAAGCTGTTAATTTGGAATTTAAATACATGCTTGGATTCTGAACACAAAACTTGTCTGGATTTAGGTCAAATGTGTCATGACTAAGCTTTGTTTTCTGCAGGAATGATCCCAGTTCTTATCCCACCAGCACTACATTGCCTCAGTTCAGATCAGGTCTCTTACACTCTTCAAAGGTGATACATTTTTTCTGAATAGCCTGTTTGGGTAGGGACCATTTTTAACTGCGAAAGAGGTTGATCCTTTCCTCCCTTAGTATTTAGATGTTGTATGGGAGTTGTTCCTAAGGCAACTTTGAAGAATTGTGAAGCAGCCACAGGATCTAGTCCAAGTCACACCGTGAGGCCTGAAAGTCACTGACAACTGTACTTCATTTCTACTATCTAGACAATGAATATAGCAATTGGTGATGCCATTTGTCTTAGAAATATTTTGAAGTTATAATAGTGATTATTTGTAAAACACTTCTGAAACCTTCCTGTGAAAGGTGGTGCTTATGTTTTACTTTAATGGTTTTGGCTAACTTCCTGTCTTTTAGAGAAGCAGTTTATTTTCTTTGTCCAAAGCAGATGGAATCTGTGTACACTACGTACATGAGCACTGAAAAAAATTAAAGGAAGTGAACACATTCTATGGGATTTGACATGGTCCAAGAGTGATTACAAATTTATAATCCACTTGGGAGACTTTGCTGATTTCTTAAGCTGCTTGAGTGGTTTATGAACAGCATGCAATTTCATTGTGAATGTCAGATTAATGTTAGATGAATGCTTTAAGCAAAATTTATGCCTTCTTAGGTCGATTTATTTAACCCATTGAAATGTGTTTATACTCTGTTTTATGGTTTACATTACTAACTATAGTATATACATTCCCTTTCCTGACAGGTTGACAATATACCTATTAAATTAAATGCTGCAGCTATTTTAAGAGAGGGTGCCCTCTATCAGCGGAAAATGGAACAGGAGCTCAAGAGGTACAATCATGCTTCCTTCTCAGATTACTTTTCACGACCCTGGATACAGAATAATTAACCACATAAAAAAATAATTGAGTAAATTCCAGGGAAACTAAAGTAATGGATCTGTTGTAAGACATTAGGAAGCTATTCTGTAAACAGAGTTAACAATTAAAGAGAATAGTGGACTGAAGTGAAACTCTATATTAAAGTCATTGTTTTACTGTAGATGCTATAGAGTGTGACCACGCCAGATTTAGCACTTTGGCTAGTGCCCAGTGGCAAAGTCCAATAAGGATCACTTGTTACATTTATTCTAATTCCCCAGAATAAATAATGACCCAAATACACATCTATTTCTGTGTCCATTATAAAAGACACAAATATATTAAGCAAAATAATTTCATGTATCTCCATTTTCTTCAATGGTTTGTGGTCAACTACATGCCAAATTTGATACTTGCAGTTGTTTATATGTATATAAAAATGCCTGTCCATTTCTGTTACAGTAAGATATGGAGGACTACAAGTGTGCTGCTCCACAAGGCAGGAGCTGTGAGTGACAGCAAGGCGTGTAGGGACAGCGTCCTCACTGACAGCAGCTCAGTTCCGTAGTACCCTGGCAAGGCAGTGGAGCAAATCCAGGGACAGACAGCAGGGTCAGCCAACAGTCCAGTGATTGTTCAGATGAGTCCACAGTGACAAGTCAGGGCCGAGGTCAAGCCAGGAAGCCAAGTCAACAAGGCAGGGTCAACAAGGTACTAGGCTGGGTGCAGGCACACCTACAGCGTAGCTTAGGCAAGGACAAAGGCTGTTAACATCAGCGTAAATGTGGCTCCCAGGAAAAAACTCGACACACACAACAGGGCTTTTCTTAGCTCTTCCTCACACAGTTCTTTTCACTCCAGTCAGATCCAATGTTCTGCGGTTGCACTGCAACAGAGCTGTCTTTGAACACAAGCAACTAAATCCTAGGCAGGGGCGAGGAATGAGAGGTTGCAGGTCCTTTTGGTGTACTTAGGACTCTAAGGAATCCTGACATAAGGATTCGTCTGACATAAGGAATCCTTATTCAGCAGCATAGGTTTTCAGCAGACATTAACTAGGGAGAGGGTGACTCCTGAATGGCCACTGCAGGCTGTATTCTATAGCTAGAATTTCAGAACATTTTCACTAATAATTTTAACAAAGATAAAACCTATATCATGTCATCTTGATTTAGTATTATTTCTAATCCACCTGACTTAACAGGCTAAGTGCTAAATATTGTTAGCGTTTTAAGTGCCAGAATGACTGCCTAAGAATGGATTTGGTCTTTGGACCTAGAAAATTTTGCTATATGGATCAGGATTCTAACAGTAAAATATGCATCACTCAGGTTCTGTTATAAGTTATGTATGTATATTGAGGTTCTTTTGTATTATATATGATACTGTTCACTCTATCGGGCAGAATTTTGTTCCACTCAGCAAAGGAATATTTTCACTATATCTTAACACTATTTTATATTAATGAGTTTTAATCTTCATCTGCATTTAACACACAACAGATACATAATTATCTGCATTGGAGAGCAGCAGTAAGGCACCATTCACTGCATTTTTGTGTCTCTGCCCTAGTTCTTGGCTCATTCACTCCTCTGCTGCAGGACTTTGATGGGCCTGCCCTAGGGCTTTGCTATGCTTTTCTCTCTCATCCAAGCACAAAAAAATAAGAATGTGTCTTTGCTTAATAGCTGAATACTTCTTTGCCTCATTACAACAATATTAATTGACAAAATACAAAACAGAAGTAGAATTAAACAGAATATTTTTTAGTTCTCTATGTTGAAGTGGCCAAGCAGATTGCCAAAGAGAAAAGTTATTCTTTCTACCTCTAAACAAAGTAAAGTTCTAAGAAAATGTACATACTTTCAGCCTGATTCTCCCCACTCCTTATGAGAATCCATAAGTTAGCTAAAGTTTGCCCTCTCTTGGGGCTTTGTTTTACTGAAAACTTTCAGATCCATGCTCTCATGCACATTCTTCCAGCCTAGCTTTCCCAGGCTTTCCACGTATTAGAAACATCTCTTAGACAGGAATTAAAATATATCTGTCAAACTTTGAAATGACCACCTATTTTCTCTGCAGAGATCAAACACCTTATATCACAACAAGCTACTAGAAATGTTTTATGAACCCTGGCAGGGCTGCAGAGCCAGATCCCTAGAATCATATACTCTTTTCTTTCCCTTGCAGAATTGAAAATTTGCTACAAGGGGCTGGAGACCCATCTGAATTCTTGAAATGGCAAAAACAGATGCGTGGAAAAGATTTGGAAGAACAGCTGGCTGAAATAGAGTGTAGGAGGCTTCAAGGGAAACTGAGTCACGAAGAGGCAGTTCTAGCCCATCAGAATGTAATTCAAGAAAATAAGAAGAAAGCTGACCTAATGAGAGAAGAGGTAATACATACAGCATGGCTCAAATTTTGCTTACATTCAATCAGCGCGAAGCATACCACAGATGACACCTACTTTGAGAAGATGTAAAAGTTCTATACAGTGTCTTTACTCCCTGGAGTCTGCAAACAATGGAAAAACAATTATATAACTTTCAGATGGAGCAATGCTTATACATTATAGTACTTTTTTAAAGTGTTTGATTTACTTGATAACACTTGCAAAGTAAATTAAATAAAACAGGAGGTTAGAGCATTCTCCCCTATATTCCTGTCATTGTGCATATGCTTTTTGAACAGATACTGAGATACTAAGCACAATTTGCAGTGAAATCAGCACTATATGACTAATTTCATTATTTTGTTAAAATGAGAGCCACAAATATAAAATAATTTGTTTTCTTAAACTAATATAATTCAATTTACTTTGTATTATCTGACATACCTAGATGTCTCTTAGGGAAAATTGAGGCAGAGTGCCCTCTTTGGATCTGTATATATGGAAAAATGAATATTTATGCCAAGAAGTACTTTCACACAGTTTCCAATATGGCAAATCACAGCAAAACATTGCTAGATCTTTTCATTATTTCCCCAAAGTCACATTACATTTTTCCAGTGCTTTTCCTATAAACAAACAAGTGATCTAGAAATAACTAATACTGTAATTTTAAAATTTTTCATAGCCACTATGACAGATTTTTCTATTAACCCAGTTTGCTGCTATGCCCTGTAGGCCAGTCAGTATTTTTCTCTTGGCCACCTCCCACAGATGTCTCTGCAGCATCTCAGCAACTTAAGATGGTACCACAAATGTACCAGATTTTCATAAAGGCCATGCTGCAAAAGGGAAACCTGATTAATGAGTCCCTTTTCTGTCCTATAGAATCTTTCAGTCTTTGGGGGCATTGAGTCTTTATGTCTGTTTAGACAGGCTGTAGCAAGAACTTAAAGTGAACCCCCTATCTACAACTGACCACAGTGTGATTGCTCACACCCATTCCAAAGTTATTGTAATTATTATATTCACCTCAATTTCAGAGCATATATGTTTTATCTGTTAACAGAAATGTCCCAATAGGTATAAATTTGGGGATGTGCAAATCAGACTTGCTCTAACGTTAGCAATTCCAGGCAGCTCCCTTCACTTCTCAACAGATGCCAGCAGGGCACTTCATCCACATGTAGATCTCCAGAAGTACTGAGCACCAATTCCCCTTTCACCAACATCTGTCATTCTGGCCCTCTTCCATCTTTTAAAACTCTAGTCTTCCATCTGAAACAGAAAGTACAGTAAGGAATCTAGTTTGGGAAAGTCCACTTTCCTGCTTCTCATTCGTTTCCTCTGACAAAGAAAGAAACATAATAGCCAAAAGTGGACTTTTGTATGTTATAGAGATATGACTTAGGACCAATATCCTGCAGACACACAACCAGCTGTTAGCCCTTTTCTTGGTATCTCCAGATCCAGAGATGGCTTTTTTGGTCTGCTTATAGAAACATGTAGGAGGGAATCCTGGGAAATAGCACTGCAAATGTTATGAAGGTCTGTTGTGGGTAAATAAATATAGAGAGGGGAGCTTAAATCTGGGTCTCTATGTTGTCCCCAGCCAATGTCCTTTGCTACTGTTGTGGATGATGTAATACTCTGAATCCAATTGTTCTTGCCCCATTTCAGTTGATTTGAGGCACTCGGATCACCAGTTACAAGGAGTTTTATTCACCTGTTTGTTTTCTTTAATTTAGAAAGCAGAGCTGATGCAGCAATATGCAGAGAAACGTCTACAGGAACAGAAAGAAATGAGAGAGCTGGTGGAGCAAGTCGTGGAAGGACACAAGAATGCAAAGCAAGCGAAAGTAAAACTCCAGAAATACAAACAGCAGATAGGTATTTATATACTGCCAGTAAAATAAGAGATTATGTCAAATGTCCCCGGATTACTTCATGATTCTTTTAGCGGGCCAATTACAATTTTTACAGAAAGGAAAGGGAAGTTGAGGCCATGCATGCCAATGAATGCATGAATACATAATCCAATAATAAGTTGGTCATAGGTAGATCAGAAACTCTAAGCTACTAGTCATGGGAATTACTTTTGTTTAAAAGGAAGAAATACAGCACTGATGTTCTGCAACTAGTTTCCCTTCCATCAAAAATAGCATATGTGAATAACTCTACCTTTTGTCAAATTAAGTTATGAAGCTCAGATTCTTGTGATTCATATCATTATGAGAGGATTTGCCTAGCAACCACTGTGAAAAAATCATGGCTCAAGATTATTGTCTTCTCCAGAGAAGACAGTCCAGAGAAGAAGACCATAGCTAAGGAAAGAAAACACATCTCCTAGAAGGACGGTGTCACAAGGGAGAAGGATGTATCACCTCCAAGACAGACCAGTCATTAGGATGAAGGGAAATAATGTTACTCATCCTCTGCTATTTTTAAAGAAAATTCTTCAGTTAATGCATTAGCTAATGAAGTCCAGGGAGAAGGCTGAGTGGCATGGCTGTACATATTGCAATGCAATGCCATGTTAACATCTACTGTATGAACAGGCTACCTCTAGTTGTGCATATTTTGGTGAGCAGACGTTTCTCCATTTGTGTGTCTCCATACTTGTATCAGTAAGGATTGAGGAAGGCAGAGGGTGGTAGCCACTCTGAAATGGGCTAGCAAAGCCTACTGGCCTTTGCAATTCAGTGGTTTCTAGGATATAAGTAGCTTGAAAAATGATGAATATTTGCCGTTGTATAATATCTTTTTATTAAATAATGAAACAGTATGCATAAATTAGAACAGAAATTACAAAGCAGTAATTCAAAGAGTCTGCTTTATCTATGTGTATAGTATGTTTATGTGCTCAATAGAATGATAGATAGTGGAGGTGGGAAGAACTCATTTGTTTCTCTAATCATTCCTCCCACCAATACCAGACTGTTCCCTCAAGTACCTTTAGATCAGTATTATCATTATTCACAAATGCATATGAATTTTCCTCCAGATGGACTATTTGTTAAAATGTGCAACTAGCTAACAAAGATTAGTTCTTATCTTTCAGTTCAGAAAGTTTGTGAAGAAAATGGAGAACTTCTTCAGCAAGCTTTAGAAGAAGAGGAAGAGAAGCTTAGGAAAAGATATGAATTAATTCAACAAATACGAGCTATTGAGTCTTTACCAAGCATCAGACATAAGTTTGTTGATTTAACAGAGGTAAGTTCAAAAAGAAAACCTACCGTTTTTACATAAATGCATATTGCGTATGTTTCACACCTACAGAGGAATTGTGTACTGCATGAAGAAATACCACTGTCTGGATGCACAGCGTTAAGTGCAGAGTGACCCCATGACACAAAGGGTAGACTTGAACTGGAACTTTCACAAAGTTTATAAAATTAAAATTTTACTAGGAATAATATTCTGATGTAAGTGAAATCTTAGTCCCCTTGAACTTTCTCTGAGTTTTGCCAATTGGATCTGGGTTTTCCTGTGTCTTTCAAAAAGAGACTGTCAAGTGATTACAAGTGATGTTCTGTCCACCTGCACAAACTCATAGATTTGTCTGTCCTGGGTAAGGGCTGAATGAACACAAAGTTTGGACTGATGTACAGTTGTTCATATTGCAGTGGTGATTGCCATGGTAATTAGTGAATTTAATTTCCTTTGCTTTCAAAACTGTCAAACATTCAGGTACATGAAAGAGATTGTCAAGAGAATCCCAAATCTGCTGAATTGTTATGCATGTACTGTGCAAATGATGTGTATGTCTGGTTAGGTTTACAGTAAATGTATCCCAGACTTCTTAGACTTACTGTTGATGCACAGCAACTGATATACCTGAGACTGGGCTTTGCAACACCCACTTTTGCAGAGTTTACAGACTTGGACAGCATCTGGAAATCTGTTATCTTACCACTAAATCAGAAGCAGATTAGCTGAAAATAGTATTCCATTTTTCTTATCCACCCTGAAAGAAGAATAACATGGAATGAGATAAAATGATACTAGCAGTTTAAAATAGAATCTTTTTGGGTTTTACTTCCCTTTCTTTTTCAAATGAAGTTTTCAAATGAAGATCACAAAGTAAAAAATTTCTGCTAGTCTGCAGAAAGCATACGCAAGGAACAGGTCTTCCTTCAATGCGGCTGTTGGAACAGTCGTTATGTTGCTTTGGTTTTATCTCCTGCTTCTATGAACAGAACTGAGCCATTCATTGACTCCAAAGCTACCTACTATCTCTGCAGCCACCATATAGATCCCCCATCTCATTTATCAGATTTTAAAATACATTTAACGTTAAAGAGCAAAATAAGTGAATAAGAATAAAATCGTTTTCCCAGATGTCCCGTCCTCCTTCACACTCTTTGGCTGCCTTGATGGCTGCTGCCATCACTTCTCTTCCAGCCAAAGGCAGAAATCCTCTTTTTTCAAACCCAGGCTCACTCCACCCATTTGTAGAGAAATATTACTGAACCAGAATGGAAGAAGCAGGGGGAAAAGTGAAGAGTACAAAGAACTATTGTACACCACAGATACTGTAAACCGTGTGCATGGAAATGCCAAAAGGTACTGCAATTTATAGGTCTTTTACTGCTTCAGATAGAGTTACACATTGTGTCAACCCTAAACACAGCCCTTAGCATAGTCTCACTGCACATTTGTTACCCTGATGATTCAGTCACAAGATGTAGGCTGCAAAGACACAATGGTATGATGTAGCTGGATGTGGAAATATCATTACTTTTTCAATCACAACAACTGTAAAATGGTGTGCAGGCTCTTATTCAAGAAAATGAAGGTGACTGGAATGTCAGTACTTTCTTATTTTTGAACCTAGTTCACTTATTGTCACTTACAGTGGCTGTCAACTCTCACATAGAGCTACCACTGAAATACTGTTTGTTTCTAGGTACATAACGTGGCTTTAAATATGTTTTCCCACCTAGTTCATCTCAAAAGACAAAACAGAAAAACACAGCAGGTTTCAAGTCATATATGAAAAATTCATTCAAAATCCAAGCTGATCCTATTTGTAAGGCTATTAAAGTATAAGGATGCTGAAAATGGAGTGGCCATACAGGTCATATTGCAAATACAAAAGAATGGACCTGAATGATATGGGTGGACCGTTAGATGGATAAGAAATTGGCTGGATGACCGCATCCAGAGTTGCAGTCAATGGCTCAACGTCCAAGTGGAAACCAGTAATGAGTGGTGTCCCTCAAGGGCCCATACTGGGACCAGTAATATTTAATATCTTCCCTCATAACACATATAGTGGGATTAAGTGCACCCTCAGCAAGTTTACAGATGAAATAAAGTTGGGTGGTGTAGTTGATAGACTTGAGGAAAAGGATCTTGACAGGCTTGAGGAGTGGGCCCATGTGAACCTCATGAAGTTCAGCAAGGCCAAGTGCAAGGTCCTGCACCTGGGTCAGGGCAATCCTCAGTATCAATACAGGCTGGGGGATGAATTAATTGAGAGTGGCCCTGCAGAGAAGGACTTGGGGACATTGGTAGATGAAAAATTTAATAAGAGCTGGCAATGTGTGCTTGCAGCCCAGAAAGCCAGTCATATCCTGGGCTGCATCCAAAGAAGCACGGCCAGCAGGCTGAGGGAGCTGATACTCCCCCTCTACACTGCTCTTGTGAGACCCCCACCTGGGGTACTGCATCCAGTTCTGGGGTCCCCAGCACAAGAAAGACATGGACCTGTTAGAGCAGGTCCAGAGGAGGGCCACAAAAATGATCAGAGGATTGGAAAATAATTCTGTCAAGAAAGGCTGGAGAGAGGATTGTTCAGCCTGGAGAAGAGAAGGCTCCAGGGAGACCCTATTGCAGCCTTTCAGTATATGAAGGAGCTTATAAGAAAGATGGAGAAAAATGTTTTACCAGGACCCGTACTGACAGGACGAAGGGCAACAGTTTGAAGCTGAAAGAGGATAGATTTAGACTGGACATAAGGAAGAAATTTTTTACAATGAGGGTGATGAGCCACTCAAAAAGATTGCTCAGAGAAGCTGTGGCTGCCCCCTCCCTGGCAGTGTTCAAGACCAGGCTGGATGGGGCTTTGAGCAATACGGTCTAGTGGAAGGTGTCCCTGCCCATGGCAGGGGGTTGGAGCTAGATGATCTTTAAAGGTCTCTTCCAACCCCAACCATTCTGTGATTCCCTTATACTCACTATTACAGTAGCACTCTGAGTGAATTAGCCCACTTTTGGTGATAGCTTGCCCTGGTTTTTTCTTTCTACAAAAGTCTTTTTCAGGCTTAGAGAAATTAAGTATGTGTCCATAAAATTCTCATTCATTCTCATAATTTTTGACATACCAGTTCTTCCCTTGATGGCACTTAAGTTTCTTGAACACCAGTATTATCTACTGCACGAGTATAGGACTTTTCATATTTTAGGAACCACTTCACTGTGTTCGCTGAGTATTTTGGAAATTCAGACACTCAAAAAATTCAGCCTCTGCCATTCTATGCTTCTAGGAAATTCTCTTCCCTAGACCTTTTTGGTATCTGCTTGGCATGCTCAAACACTACCAGTGGTATATAAGCCCCGTTGCAAAACATTTTCCTTTCACTTCCTGTCAAGTGAATTTGATGGTCATTGACTAGTTTAAATTAGAGACAAGGTATTATAGCACTTGCTACTTGCAAATTCACTCTAGATTGAAATCTGAGAAGGAGATAAATTAACATCTACTGTTTCAGTAACCTATGATAATACACATTTTTCAAAAGCATGCAAAAATGAAGGCTGCTTAATATTGAACTATTTTATCTATCTTCTGCTGATGCTACTGGTGACCATTGTTTAGGTCACGTTTGATACACATGAGGAGCATGGAAGGAGAAACCACTGAGCCAAAATTGGAGTCAGACTTTAGATAAAAAAACAGTGAGGATCTCTTCTTATTAACTAAAGGAGCTTTAGAAAGAGAAGCTATGGGGACAAAAACTGCAGGAGAACTCTTGCAAATCTTGGAGGAGTTCCCAGGGATGGCTACCCAAGGCATTTTCTTCTTCACTGACAAGCTTCTATCATTAGATTCTCCAGACTAACTCAATAATAATCCCTCTTAAGCATTAACATTGCAGCAGCAGAGAGCCAAGCCTGGTTATTTTGTGGGTTTGTTGCCCCTGCTTACCCCTGCCTTGCCTTACTGTTTTATTCATCTCTCTTGGCTTTCCTTCTGTTTCATGCACCCACCGCTCTGAACAGCCAGAGAATGATCACTGGAGGATGAGTGATTGACTAGGCTGCTTAGAAGGCATCTCAGATCAGAGAAGAGGGACCAGACCCAGGTCAATTCTTGCAGCCAAACTGACAATCTGAGCATCTATCTATGACAAAGCATCCTTCTCTCTTCTTCTTTTTTTTTTTTCCCTTCCCCTTCATGTTCTGTTTTGTGAAAAGCTCAAAAGCAGAAAGGCAACTACTATTCTGACAACAGCCCACTCAGTATTTAATGCAAGGGCTTTTTTTCCCTGCTGAAAAGGATTGCTTGAAGAAATGAAGGCTCTTTAACAGAATAGTTTCTCTCCATTAAAAGGATTGTAATGAGTTTTACTTATATGTGTTTATCATTACCACTTAATTTCAGGCTGGGAGGATGCTTTTGGATTCCACACACTCCCGACACACCCCTTCATCCTTTCCAAACTTTATCATTAGTTTTCTGTCACTAGTTCTATGGAACTAAGTAGACCAAGGTCTGTGTGATTAAATCCTAACCAGTGTTAGGATTAACTCTTAATGTTATACAACTGTATAGCAAGAGTCATGTTAGCATCTTGACTTCCTGCACCCATGCCACGGTACAAGATACACACCAAAGATACGTACCAAAACTATGTTAAGATAGACAAAAGAATATTAGTTGAGGTGAAACAGATTAAATTTTGCAAAGAAAGTTATACAGAAGTTCAGTATTTATGTAGGTTTATGCAAGTTTTCCATATACGCAGATGTGTACATGTGTAGACTTAGAAAAAGGGAGAGTGTATGTAAGAGCAAGGGTCAAAAACTTCAAGTGTTCACAAATCTGTTTAGAAGTTATCTGCCTTCGTATGCAAACTAAGGTGCAGAAGTTTGTCATTGCATCTCAGAATCAGGCTCATTGTCACTCTCATTGTAAAGTGGATATTAAAAAGCCTTCATTAAACATTCAGATTTGAATATTTTAACTTTGGGCATTAAGATCTGAATTTCCTGTGTACAAAGCATTTTTTAGTCCTGATCTTTTCAGCTAAAAATAGTAGATGCCATCATAGATCATATTCATACTTCGAAAATAGATACATACAAAAAAAATGCATGTTTTTTTAGTGTAAAGTTTGTTCTGGTTTGACAAATTTAAAAAAATGCACTTTTAAACACTGTAAAACTTCAAAAGTCTAATTAAAACTAGAAGTCAACTAGAATTTTTTTGGACAACAAATATGTTGTATTTATGATTAGTCTACTGTATATTTCAATGCTTTCATTAAATGTTTTATGAGCCTTGTGTTTTTACAAATAAAAAAGATAAGCTCTGCACCCTAAAAACAGCTTGTAAATAGCAGGTTGGGGCCATCCCTATATTTCTTGAAGTCAAAATATATTCAGCAGGATTTGGAACACGATCAAAGTATTCTGGTTTTACTCATTTACTCTCTCCTTGGTATTTACAGTGTTATTTAAACCTGTATTTCATGTTCTTTAGACTGGGGGCCATGGTTTAATTTGTGAAATGTCAATAGTGGAACTACGTGAACGCCTCGCTCTACTCAGAGAAGCACAGAAGGCAGCAGAGGAAGAGAAGAGAGAGCAGATAATTCATGAAAAACAAGCTAAGGAACAACTTCTTCTAGACAAACTGGACCAGATTTCCCTATTCAGAGCAGAACGTGGACGAGCAGCTGCTTTAAAGTCAGTATAAAACAACATGTGACATTTAAGACATTGCAACTTTGTTAATATTTTGCTAGCCCCTTGAGAAAAACAAGTAGAGGCAAAATACTTCCCTTTTATAAGACAGTATGACTTTTGTCAAGGGTTACACTGGGGCCAGGATTTCCTTTTTATTCTTGAAAATAATTTGCATCATATTTAACAAATCTTTTTCATCATTTATGGCTGGAGACACTCCGTAGGCTAGCGTTAACAGTATTGCCCCAGGATTCAGTGCCAATATTACATATTGAGAAAGAAGTTCTGCTTTTCTTCTGTTCCTTTTCAGCTAATCAGAACTAATTTGATGTTATTAGAATCATTCCAGCTTGCCACTTTAAGTGGTTTCTCATTTTCAACTACATTCAATACATTAGGGCTATAGTTTTCTTCCTTGAATTAGATTTGTTATGTGAAAATGCAAGCCTTATTCTAGAAGTTAAAAATATTTTAGGAGGTTTTCTGATAACTATAATAATTGTTATCAGAAATAACATAAATTGATTTATGAAATAAAATGAATATATTATAGCAGTAGATCAAAGAGAAAGTTCTTTGCTTACAGACTCTCTGATCAAATTCTGTATTCATTAATCATATTTATTATTGTCATATTTCTTATTCATTGTCATAAAGGATCCATAACCATCGTAGATGCTCCACATATGCAGAAGACAGGTCACTTCCACAAAGAGTTTAAAATCTTAAGTTAAAGCTATTTAAAAATAGTAATTTTTACTGCATTTTGACTATTTGTTATTGTTTTCCTGTAAGTTGTCTTTCACCTTTTCCCTTTTGTGGGTTTGAGAAGTTAGTCCTTGTCATGCCATACTTACTTCGCAAACAGATGTTCAGGCTGACATTCTGAAGACATTCTATCTAAAAGCACAGGTCTTCAGACATGTCTCAGGTTCATGTTTGCTGCTGAGATACTGAAGGTGGCTTCTTAGAGTTCAATTCATGTTATTGATTTATCATTCAATTCTGAATCTCAATTACAGAAGGCAGTATTGATGTATTCATTTAACTAGTTTTCACTAGTCCCAGCTGTAATTTGGTTTCTTGCTGATAGTTAATCTCCAAAGACTGGGGTTTGTACCATGTTAGTACTTAAGAAGATTGTTTAATGAGTTTAATGAATCAATAAATGCAGCTGCAGCGGATTGACTGCATAGATCATAGAATCATAGAATCATTTAGGTTGGAAAAAAACTTTGAGATCACCAGGTCCAACTGTTAACCCAAGCACCACATCTACACATTTTTTAAACACCCCAGGGATGGTGATTCCACCACCTCCCTGGGCAGCCTGTTCCAATGCCTGGCCACCCTTTCAATGAAGAAATTTTTCCTAACATCCAATCCAAACCTCCTCTGGCGCAGCTAGAGGCCGTTTCCTTTTGTCCTGTCACTTGCTATCTGGGAGATGAGACCAACCCCCACCTGCCTACAACCTCCTTTCAGGTAGCTGTAGAAAGATCAATGACCTTCTATGTTCTATGGAATATACTGAGAAAAGATTTTAAGACTAAAGAACCTGAAATAGAGTTGGAGCTGGAAATATACTCTCATCGCTAAAGATTCAGTGTTGTGAAAGCCTGTGGGAGCAACTCAAGCCACTGCTTCCCACTAGCGATGCAAACTAGGCATTAAGAGCTTGTATGCATAAAAACTGTTTCACTAGCAACTACTTAAAGAATCATGTTACGCTAGATGTGCAGTCTGAGAATTTTGTGTAGTGCTGGGTTCCTTTAAAATAGACTTTTGGCTTAATTCTGATCTAAAAATATTCTGATCCTGATATAAGCTATGCTTGAATGAGAAGCTAACTTTGATTCACTTTTTGTTCTGACATTTGAAAATTTTTTTAGAACAGACCAGCATGCTAGAGATGGTAGAATCCAAATGAAATTAAACACTTAATTTGCAAGCTTCTATTCAGAGTCATGATAAGTACTACGGTAATTTTAATGGAGCCCTGTTTGCTCTCCAAATAAAGAAAATACAAAGTTTCATTAGAGATGTTGTAAAAGATTTCTTTTCATGGCTCCCAGACAATCTCTGTGTGTAAGCTGGAAGCATCTACTATAAAGAGGCATTACCAAAGCACACCAGAAATGTTGTTCTTTGCAAGTGTATTATTTCATGCATTTTCATCTAGAATCCAAATCTATGGTGTCATTTCTGTTAATATAGGAATATAGCATGCTGGCCTATTTACAAATGCTAGACACTTTGCTGCAGCTTTTATTTACCTCTAAACAAACTATAGGCTTTGTACGTTAAACCTGATTTACAGATCTTGAATCCTGGAATATCTGTCAAGTGAGTGCGAGTGATTAATTGCTTGGGTTTTATTATTGATATGCTGCACAGGAGAGGTAAAAAAGCAAATTTTTGCATTTACAGAATTAATTCATAATTATAGGGATAGATTAGCAAATCGTACCAATGGTCCTCATAAGATAGCCTTATGCATTAATATAAAATTACATGTTATGTCTGAAATTGCATTATGTGGAAGGCTACTGCTAATCAGCTAAGGTATGTCAACTAAGCTTTGCCAAACAAATGTGCTTTAGTTGGTGTCAGCTGGAGTTTAATTGGGTCCCTACCAAGCAGGTTCCTTTCAATATCATTTACAAACAGACACACATCAACACAAGAGCAGCACATTGAGCAAGCATATAATGAGCTATATTAAACAAAATAGGAAACAGAACATGAGAAATTATAGAGACATCAGCTTTTAATAGACTGCAAGCCATAACATCCATCACAGCAGTGGCTATGTGAATGCTTGCGTAACACTTAGGAATCAATTCAGTATATGTTCTGGATGTCCCTTTAATTCTAGAATTTTAGACAGTTTGAAAATGAGCACTGGCATGTGAAGTGGACAAACATTTGAGTTCTCAGCTTTTGAACATGAGCACCAAAAGATTTACGAGTGTTTGAATACATGCTAATGTACTGAAGTTACGTGCCTGTATATTTCAGGTACAATTCCCTTTCATTCCAGTGAGGCTACATCTATTACTGCAAGTAATCTAATGCACTGAGAACCAAGCAACAGATCAAAGCAGTTGGTGCTGAGTCTCCCTCCATCCACGTTATCTGTGTGTTTGGGAGGTTTTACTTTGGGTTGGATTTGTTGTGGTCTTGGGACTGCATGCTCTCACCATTCATATGGTTTAAAGCTGTCCAGAGGACAGTTATCTGATGAAACTTCACATACTCCGTTCCTGGCTGCTCTGTAAGCGCATTAATGAACACTACACGATCCTTTTATTTGTCTTACACAGATGACAGCAGCACATCCATGCCCCCACCAGCCACTGGCACATATGTAAGGTGCACAGAAGCCAGCCTTATTTCCGTTCTTCCTCATTTTCCTGCCTTGTTTGTTTTTCTGCTCAATTTCAAGTGACATGGCCTGCTGCTCAAGCATCCTGCCCTCTCCAAGTCAGGACAACATCCAGATGAAGGTAGCAGTTGCAGTTCCAGGGTGACACTGAACTGACTGTAATCCTCCTTGACTTTCTTGTGCAGGAGGAGGATGCACAGATGCTCACCAGCACAAAAGTTTACCATATCCCTGTCTCATGCTGTGGTAGTGGTGTAGCATGCTGGGGTCTCAGCACTGGATTACAAATGATGGTATGTTTGCCAAAGTGGCAAAGCACCCCTTTCTCTCCCTGCCACTGCCAGTGCTCAAACCCCTCCTTGACAAGAGGCACTGACAACACACCAGCATAACACCTCTCTCTTGGCCTGAACTGAAGAGGGGTAGAAATAGGGTGAAGGCAGCCATGGCAGGAGGACAAGGGGGAAGGATGGTTATGAGGAGGAAGAGAAGAACAAGCAGAAGGGAGGGTTATGGATGAATGAATGACTGCGATGGTCCTTTCCATGTAGAACAAGCTCCCCAAAGCAGGTGTTCCCTGCATTGTCCAGGTCTGACATGAGGGATCAAAGGCCTTCTGGGTGAGGAGGGGAGAATGGAGGCCCATCCTCCAAAACCTGTAAGACACCCTGGCAGCACAACCCTGTGATGCAGCTCACAACTGAGGGAAGGGGCAGATGGCACACGGAGGTGGAAAGATGCAACAGGGGAACATGTGTGGTTGTTGCTTCAGACCTTCAAAAACATAGCCTAGAATAATGAAAAAAGCTGAATAATTAGCAATGTAAGGGACTTTGGTTTGGTACTTCTTAATTATGAGATCATTAATTTCACAAAATTCATAAATACTTAGAGTTCTGTATGTGCAGTAAGGAAGTAAGATTTAGTTTCTCAGTCCCTATGGCTGGTAATGAGTTCTTCACCAGCACTGAAACAGAAGGAGGAAATGTATCAGCAATGATGCATCAGGAATATGAATATGTGAAGAGAGGCTCTAAAGAAGACAGAGCCAGGCTTTTCCTAGTGGTGACCAATGAGAGGACAAGAGGTACAAGAGGAAACATAGGAGGCTCCCTCTGAACATCTGGAAATTTTTTA
Organism: Falco rusticolus; assembly: GCF_015220075.1. Lineage (NCBI taxonomy): Eukaryota > Metazoa > Chordata > Aves > Falconiformes > Falconidae > Falco > Falco rusticolus. Next base: position 79,430,169 of record NC_051187.1, on the reverse strand, counting down.
CTGTGAGGGTGACTGAGCACTGGCACAGGCTGCCCAGGGAGGCTGTGGAGAAGAGGATTCAAAAGCCATCTGGACACAGTCCTGGGCAACCAGCTGTACGTGGCTCTGCTTGAGCAGGTGGGGGTGGACCAGATGACCTCCAGAGGTCCCTTGCAACCTCAGCCGTTCTGTGAGTCTGTGAATGAACTTTGATTATGCAGCTTCATAATCTTTATTTCACATGAGGAAAACACTGTTCTGAATAACAATCACTTCCTCACCTAAAATTAGGTGCTTAATAACTTAATTGTTTTGGAAGGGAGTCAAATTTTGAGTGCTTAAAACCCTCATATTAGTACAAAACAGTAATCAATCTAATAGCGTAATGTTCTTAAATGTCAAAATAATGAGTCCCTTAACAGTGAACTGTTAACAGTTAGATACATTCGTTTTCCTCACTGCAATAACTAAGAATTATATAGTGCAGGACAGAAAAAAGGCAAGGTACTATGAAGTACAGACAGCACTAGTCACTGAGACTGAGAGTATAAGGAAATCAAATAAGAAAAAAAAAAATAATGTATTGCACTATGAGGCAATCTTGCTTTAAAAAAAAATATTAATATATTTGTGTTTATTGCACAAGACTCCATTTTGTAAGGTGAGCTTATAAGTATAGTCGCAGCTGCTTAAGTTGATATTTTGGTGCCTAGAATAGCCATTTTTACTGTATCTTAACTGAATGAGTCGGTTAAGAGCTGTCATACATCTGTCTCCTTATACTGTTGACATAACACCTGGAGTTTGAAAATGTAAATGAAGAGCAAAATGTAGTTTTCAGCAGGAATCCTCTGTGAAAATCTTCAGATTCTCCATTTTTTAAACACAGTTGAGGACCTAATCCAACTGTTCCAAGTGTTCTCATTTCCTGCAGGAAAACCTTTAATGCTGAATTGCTGCTTCTTTGGTTATAGTCTGGATGACCTGCTGGACCTAGAGTCCGTTTGGCCAGATGCTAAAATTGCAGGGCAGATAGTTAAATAATTAAAGGGATGTGCAAGTAAGAAGAATTATAGAATCTTTTAGTTTGGAAAAGACCTTTTAAAGCATCAGTCTAACTGTTAACCTAAGACTACCAAGTCCACTGCTAAACCACATCCCTAAGTGACACATCTAAATGTCTTTTAAATACCTCCAGGGAAGAAGACACTGGACTGCCAAACTCCACAAAAAGTTTGTAAAATGTGAAGTAAAAAATTACATATTTTTAAGAATCAGGTTATTTATTAAGGAAATTATTGCGACAACAAATACAGGATGTCAACTGCAGTTTGAGATGCCTGGAATATTATTTTAAATAGAAAGATACTTGGATTTTACAATCACTGATGTAATTGTTCTGTACTTCATCACAGGCAGCCAAAATCTTTCGGCAGTTGACTGTCCATACAGCTTACATGGAAAGTGAATCGAGAACAAAATCAATCATAGATAAAGAAATGTTCACCATTTGCTTTTATATCCATATTCCAATGAATCTTTTATTAATCCCTTACTTTTCCTCCTCTGAATAGTTTATATGTACACCCCACACTACTACAAACTTCCATAAGCACATTCAGGAATCCCATCTCATTCCTTAACACTAAAGGGTACTTTCTGACTAAGTCACTAAGCAAAAACTATAGACTTTGTTAAACCATTTCAAAGACATACAGATCTCAAAAATATTACAATTTCTTCAAAGTCTTTGGTAGGATGTGGTGGTTTGAATCTGGCTGGATTCCAGGTGCCCACCAAAGCTGCTCTATCACTCCCCTCCTCAGCTGGACAGGGGAGAAAATGGAATGAAAAGCTCATAGGGTTGAGATCAGGACAGGGAGAGATCACTCTGCAATTATTGTCACGGGCAAACCAGACTCGACTTGGAGAAATCAGTTTCATTTATTACACTTCACATCGGACTGCAGTAATGAGAACTAAAATCAAAACTTAACAACACTTTGCCTCACCCTCCCTTCTTCCTGGGCTCTACCTCACTCCTGATTTCTCTGCCTCCTCACCCCAGCAGTGCAGGGGAACAGGGAATGGGGGTTACAGTCAGTCCATCACAGGCTGTCTCTGCCACTCCTTCCTCTGTATGGGGAAGGTCCTCACTCTCTGCCCCTGCTCCCACTGGGGCTCCTCTCCCCACGGGGCCACAGGCCCTGCCAGGAGCTACTCCAGCGCTGGCTGCCCACAGGGTCACAGCCTCCTTGGGCACCCCCTGCCCCGGCCTGGGGCCCTCCCCGGGCGGCCGGTGGGTCCCTGCTCCCCACGGGCTGCATGGGCTGAGGGCACAGCTGGCCTCGCCATGGCCTTCACTGCGGGCTGGGGGGGAACCTCTGCTCCAGCGCCTGGAGCCCCTCCGGCCCTGCCTGCACCCACCGGGTGTCTGCGGGGCTGCTGCTCGCACATATTCTCACTCCCCTCTTCCACTGCAATTTTGTGTTCTGCAGATTTTTTTCCCCTTCTGAAACATGTTATCCCTATGGAGGTGCTACCACCATTGCTGATGGGCTCAGCCTTGGCCAGCAGTGGGATCTGTCTTGGACCCAGCTGGTATTGGCTCCATAGGACATGGGGGAAGCTTCTAGCAGCTTCTCACAGAAGCCATCCCAGTAGCTCCGCACTACCAAAACCTGGCCATGCAAACCCAATACATAGGGAAATATGTTTTTAATTATGGCAGATCACAAAGGGATGGATGATTCTTGTCTGAGAAAATTAACAAATTCTCCTTTGGACCAAAAATTTGACATTATGTTTTAGGAACTGGTATGATTCTTAAAGATTGGTTCTCATTCAAAGTACTCATTGAATACCAGTAGCTGGTAAATAAACTTAAACGTAAAATTAAAATGATTTCTTCATATTTTTTCATCAATCATCACATAATTTCCTATTGAATCTGGAGAGGATTTTTCTGACTATGTACTACCCCAGTCTGACTGGCTGATACCTTACTTCCTCAGGAATTACTTGATATGGGGTGAAAGAGATCATATGAGCTTTTCCTATCTTGAGTCCTGAAAGTTCTCAACTGACCATCACAGAAAAACTGAATTTTAAAATCTCTTTTTTCATTCCTTCCCCTTTTTAAGTTTCTCTTATGATGTGGTGTGGCATCTTAAAATCTATGGGATTGGCAGCTTTTTGGAATCATGTAGATGACTGGCACATGACTTCATCTAGAAGAGGACTGAATATTAATCTGAGGATAAGCAACTGTTTACAATGTTAATTCAGAAGCAGCTGCTGCTGCTTCCTGATGTTAAACCTCATGCTGTATTTCCTGTAATTGTATTTACAAGAATCTGGATTTGCATGTAAGGAAAGGTTTTGTTGCTTATTCCCACTGACAATGTTTAATCATCAAGTATTTACATAAAACCTTATTATATTCTCCTATATCCCCTGAATGCAATGTCTTGTTACAATGCAAATAGAAATAATCCATGTTCTCAATTAGATTAAGTGATAGTACATAATTTTTATATTTACAGAATAGTGTTAAAAATTAATCTCAGTGTAGCAGAGTATATCACAGTATTAAGAAGGATAAGGAAGTGTTATCCTAACCAGACAGCATGACATAAACAGCAGTGAGATTCAGGAAGTGTCTCAGGAAAGCAACTGGAAATGAGAAGCCAGGCTAAACTGTGCCCCTACTTTAGCATTCACAGTCACATTTCAGATCGTAACACAGGTCAAATCTCCCCTTCATCCAGTTCCTTCGGATTTTGGGAATGGCTACTCTGAAGAATAGCTGGTGTTACAGAGTGTTTCCTCTCAGCAAAGGTGAAGCTAGCAAGGCAGACAAAAGCCACCTCTCCCAAGATGAAAGAGGTATTTGCACCCCTGGAATCTTGAGACACTTAAAGCAAATTGGTGGGTTTAGCATCAGGAAGAACTTCCTCTTCCCTCTCCTCCAGATCCTTGAGAAGAATGTGACTTACACTGAAAACACTGTGGTATAAGACTCAAGAGATAAGGGAAGAGTTCTCATGTAAAACGTTTCCAAGGGGCAACCTGTCTGTGAAAGTAGTCCTGCCACTGACAGCACAACACTTAGAGTATCCACTGAACACCCCAGTGCACTCTGCTCTTGGTCCTTTGGAGTCTTAATCTGGTTTCCGGTAAAAGCAATTGTAATGTGGCACACCACTGCAATACGTAAGGACCTTTTATAAAATTATCCTTGCCAGATGAAAGAAGGCATCAGATCTAACCTGGTTATACATCATATAATTATATATATTCTTTGGTAGATCTGACACTTCCTTTAGCTCTGAATTTGCCAGAGAATCACAGCTGCTTATGACATAATATTAATACTACAGCTTGATCATACTGCCATGATCAAGCCAAATTCAAGGGCAATATTGAATAGAAGAGAAAGTTGGACATTAAGTGAAGCACTGGTATGTGCTAATATTAATTAGAATATGGTATGACCTACATGAAGAGACTGTGAGTAAATTTTGCCAGTTGGGTGAAAGTAAGCAAAAACAGATGACATGTAAACTCCAGTGGAAAAAAAAATAGCTACAAAAGAAGGGGGGTGGCAGGGAGGAAGTCAGACTATCCAATAACTTCTCTCTTACGCCTTACTTTTATGCTGCACGTGGTGCTATCAGTTTATGCTCACCTAGGCCAACTAACCTTAATTAATACATCACCATCCCATAGATTCTGAATCTAGGCATTGAGCTTACAGAGAAAAGAATATCTCCATTTGCCAAGGAATACAGCAATTGAGATGAATTCTGATGATCTGATAAGGAAAACTCCATAGTTCTCATAAACAAAAAGCTGCAGTATTACCACAGATTTTGCACATGCTTTTTCTAAAGAAAGTCATGTCAGGCTTGAAATACTTCAGATATTGTCATCATGGCATCCTGTGGGAAGATATTATTCTATACTGTTTAGTAATGCTGTTCTGTAAACAATGAGAAGCAAGTTGTGAATATGACATTCAAGCTTTATGATTTAAACCTCTTTTGAGTCTAACTGGTTCCCAGAAGCAAGAGCAAATTCATTATTATCACGGTAATATATGCTCAGATGGATTTATTCTGTGGGTTGATGTTATTTTACCTTTTCATTGCTTCTTTTCAATTTTACAGGCAGGAAGAAAAGAAAAGAAAGTCCCAGTCTGGTGAAAGGCCTATGAAAGATGAACGCATTTTAAACCTGGAGAAAAGGATTGCAGAAAAAACAATGGAGCGTAAAAAGCAAGCAGGACTATTAAAGATTACGACCCAGAAAACCAGCATCTCATCAAGGAAGGTCCAGGGGTTACATAAGGAGAAAAGCTCTGCAATAGACCTGCTGTTCACAGACCTTTGCTCAACTGTCAGTGCTGGCAAGGGGGGCAGAGGTAGATGGTGCCATACATGACTGGCAATAGCAACGCCTTGCTTCCTTACATAGGCAGTTTCTCCAAACCACAGCCTTGACCTCACCTCTTGTCACACATTCTGCTACCACAGAGTAGGACTCATCCATACGACACCTAGCTTCCCACTTTTATTACCATACACTCATCCCATCAAAACAGCACCTTTCCCCCTGTCTCTAACTCTTGTCTTTCTCAGCTTCCTATCACACACATCCCATTGCACCAAACTGGGATGCTCAGCCCCTCTCTCACCCAAGACAGGTTACAGTTTATCATTGCCAAGGTTTTTACCTTGCCTTTCCCTCAGCCTGGTCCCACAACATGGGATGGCAACACCAGTAGGCCTACAGGCTTTGTGCTGCTTCACACGGATTGTGTTTCCTTGGCAAGTGTCTAAAGACAAGCGGTGAGGAACTGCTGCTCCTGATGCCACCTCTGCCATTGCCTCATACATGCCTAACATTTAGAAGTGGTTCACATACCAGCAGCAGTACATGTGCCACAGCCTATGGAACACTGAACAGTCATGATGGATCACTTTTTAAAAGCTGTACTAGCCCAATGTAGAATTAGAACCAAATCTCCCAATCCATTAAAATAATAATAACTCTTCACCTATTTCGTGAGAAAGTTATATGAAGCTGAATTCAATGAAGAAAACTGTATTTTTTAAGTATGTATAGTTTAAAAACCAAGATAGTGCAATTTTTCAGAGTATCAATGTTTGCTGCCTTCAGAATCCCCATTTCAGGCAAGCAAAACATGTAGGTGCTTATACAGACAAGAGAGTGCAATTTTTCAGAGTATCAATGTTTGCTGCCTTCAGAATCACCATTTCAGGCAAGCAAAACATGTAGGTGCTTATACAGACAACTAGGCTCTATCCTTTTTAGCATAGAAAACAATGAAGACCTATTTGAAGAAAGGATTTCCTAAACTGGGATGGCTTTTGGAACTGAGGTTTTGAATGCATGCTTAAACACTTTGCTGAATGGAGTCCAGAGTAAAGTAGAAGCAATTAATGCAGACTTCAAAGGAAAGCAGCCATATAACTACACGTGAGACATTTTTAAAATATACAAAGATAAATTATATATTCAGAACTGGAACTTTTGACTACCTGATGTGGGTCTGTATGAGTGCTCTGGTGTCATATGAATGAGCAGAAAAGCCAGGGTGTGAAAGTTATTTTGATGTTAGATTTTGTCTTGTTCTTCAGCTTAGCTTTACACAGTAAGTCTCTTAAGATGTCAGTGTTTTTGTTTATGTTCCTCAGAAATGCTAAGACATCTGTAAAAAAAAAAAAAAAAAAGAAAAAACAATAGAAAAAATTAAAGGTTACTAAATTATTTAGCTGTTTTGGTGTATCTTCCATCCATGCTGTTCAGCTCTGCATGACCCTACCGAATGTTACTACAGGGAAGTGGCTCAATTCTGGTCAGATATGGTCAGCAGCATCTTTATTGCAGTTGAACTGCATATTGCTGAAAATGTTGTTAAATGTGACTACAGGAGAAAATTCCTTCCTTAGTTATAATGCAATAGTTATCTGGCATTCAGTTTGTACTGCTACCTTTTAGGTTCCTCAAGAAGTAGAAAAAAAGTGACACTAATCCCTTGTATTAAAGTTCCAGATTGTGGCTTCAGTTACATTTGTGATGGCCCTTTGGGCCCAATGGGTTTGTGCTGATACAAGTCAAGGTAACATTTATTGATAAATCACTGTCATCTTCTTAATAAAACAGAATTTATATTGCAGTTTGGGAAACTAACCATAAGAAAAGCTACCATTAATGAAAAATACTATTTTTCTACCATTTTAAGCAAAAAATCAGCTGAAAAAGTAGCAGTTTTTCTGAGATTTTTTCAGAATGCTTCCTTGTGAACCCAGCTTTTGAATAAGCAAACCGCTAGAGTCTGATAGGATTTGTGCAACTATTAATTTGTGGCTTCAAGAATAAGCTGTTGGCAAAGAAAGAACGTAAGGTTGCAAACCATCCAGATGTAGTTTTACCTTTACTTAACATTTTGTGGAGTGTTACAGCTGTGTTTAATTCATCTAAAACTGGAGAACCCACTCGAGTTCTTTTCTATTCGTCATGTTAGGTTTGATGATGACAAGTTTCCCAATCACATTAGCAAATAAACTGTGTTGACAGCCAGCCAGATTATCAAACAGAAGTTCAGGGTATCCTTTAAAGAGAACCAGTGTATTACCTGCAGTCTGATCACCTGTGTGTCTTTCCTGCAGGATTCTTTGCAATTGAACCATTGGAACGAACTGGAAAAGAGTCGGGAAAGACAGTTCAAGAACCTTCAACGTGGCTTCAGGGCCAGAGAAACAGCCAGAAAATGGCTGCCTATAAGGCAGCAAGAAGTGGAGCCACAGTCTGTATATTGCGCTCCGAAGTAAAATAAAATACATTTGGAACAAATTCAGGCCTGCTGGAAATCTCCCAGGTGTGCCTACTTACTACAAGGTTGAATTTTAATCTTTATTTCACCTTTACGATGTGATTAGAAAAAATTAGGTCATACAGGAACAACAGAATAAAAATGTGTTAAATTTTGTAATAGAATTTTATTTTTACACTATAATGATACATTTTTTTCTGTTAGAATCAAAAGTCTTAAGAAACTAAAACCTTAACATCAGAGCTTCTACAGCAGAATGGCATACATCTGGGTAAGAATGTTGAGATCTGTATTTCTGTTATCGTTGTATACTATGCTGTGGTTTGCTATGCTCATCTTGCAAAAGAATAAAAATGAGGGCAAAACACAAGCAACATTTGCTTACATATGCATCTTTTTCAGAAGGCGTGGTCAGCCCAAGTTCCTAATACGTCTTCTTATATGACAGTAACTGTGTTTAACAGGACCACCAGTTTCAACACCGCTTTTAGAGGATGAGGGAAGAACTGTTTAGAAGGTTTAGATGCGATGTGATAGCCTCCAGGACCAAAGTCTGGATTCAGTTGCCCAGACAGACCACCCCTCTGTTTCCAGATACAGATTTTTTTCAGTCTTTAAAAAGCTGAAGGAGAACATAACAGAATCACAGAATTGTTTAGGTTGGAAGATGGAAAAGGCATTCCTATTCTCAAGGGCTGATCAGACTGTCAAAGTAGGAGAAAGAAAAATTTAACCAATCAACCAAATTTAACCACTCAATTTCAGAAATAACGCAATTCCACCACTACTGCTTGATCTCCCTATTACCAAAATGGCCTTGGCATAAACCTTGTGACAAAGCCAAGCCCAGGATACACAATTATGAGAGAAAGGAAAAATTGTCAAAATATTTCTTTTTTACCAAAGCTCTATGTTTTAAGCACTGTTGAACCACCAGCCATTAAATGACACAGCAATGAACAGTGGTGATGCAGTGTGCCTCGAACAAAACATTGTTTGATCTCTTTAGGGAGCTGCCTCCAGAAAAAGTCAAAATTCTGTTATTCACCTAGAAGATACTTTGCCCTCTGACAATTTCTATACTGTGTAAAACAGTCTTTAAATCACAAGACTTATTCTAGGCACAAAGCCATGGAGGATATAAATCTGAATTAAAATCTGCACAGCAGTAAGATGATGTAACATATTTCTATTTTAACTCTATGCCAGTTACTAAGTGTTTAATTATGGCTATTGCAAATATTTAAATTGAAGGAGACTGTTCCTGACATTAGAGTCAGGCAGCTGCTTTTAATGCTCTCACAACATTACATTTCTCACTTTTTACTGAAGGAAGTCAAATGGAATTCTTTTGTTGCCATCTAGCTGTGAAGATCACTTCCACAATCCACAAGCTGATAAAATGTGCTGTATTTTTCATTCAAAGTAAATGCTGCAGTATTTCACAAAAGCAATGTAGGGCTCATGTTCTGTAGCAAGAGTTAAGGAACATAGGAGAGTGGAAAGAAGGAATCATAGGAGAACTACGGAGGAGAAGGAACTAAACACTGTCTAGTGGGGGATTGTAATAACTTATAACAACAAACCAGAAAAACCTGTGGTGGCAGGGAGTTTACCTTCCTTTGGGGTTCAGCATTCTGTAGCATTGTATTGCAGAACAAAGCCAAGCGGTGACTGTAACACCTTGGTTTTCCAGAAGCTAGCAATTAACTGGGCTGACAGTCATAGTCTGGAATATTGCACAGTTGAATAGTTCCTCTTAAACTTTTTGATGTGTTTTGCGTTTTGAGAATTTTTTAAAAAATAAAATCATCCTTAAGCAAATAGATAGGCAGGTGTATTTAGGTAGGTAGTATGGAAATTTTGAAATCCTATCATACTGCATGCTTTTTCCCCTGTGATGTTGGACCCAGTTTTCAAATTTCTTACTGAATTGCAATCAAGCTGACTCATAACTATTTCCTTCTGCGTATTTTCCCTGCTCTCAAATGAAAGGACTGAGGAATAGAAGAGTGAATAATCTAGCTGTTGAATTTTTACCTTCAGAAGTCACAAATAGCCATATTACTACTTTAGGATCTGATGCATGAAGTCATCTTCAGAATCAATGTTTTGAGGAATAAAAAAGAACGTGAGTCTTTTGGGAAATACATCAATATATTCCTACATTGATTTTTTTGTATCAATATAGCCTTTCAATTTTCCAGTGATGGGAGATCTTGCAACAGAATAACATTAAAAATACTACATCCTTCCTGCCAAATGTGGATAATTGATGCTGGAGGCAGCAGATGCTATCCAGAACCACTCTGCCTCTGGCCACCACAGCACCTTCTCTATTATTACCATTCCAGCAATGCAGTACACAGAAACCTGCGGTGATCCCATGCAAAGCCACCAAAAGTCTGGTAGGACTTGTTAGCATTATATTATATGAGGGTAAGAGAGCTTGGCAAAATTAGTGGTACTAAAAAGAAATCCAAGGTCACTTCAGAGAGGGTTTGCACAGCTGAAAAACCAGCAGCTCTTAATGCAGTGACCACATATTGACTGCGGCATGTGAAGTTGAGAGAAAAACAGGTTGATGCAATTGTGGCATGAGCAGTCTTGTAACTTTCTTGCTGCTTGCGTGTCCAAAGAAGGGCAACAAAGCTGGTGAAGGGTCTACAGCACAAGTCTTAGGAGGAGTAGCTGAGGGAACTGGTGTCATTTATTCTAGAGAAGAGGAGGCTCGGGGGCAGGGGTAAGGGGTGGGACATGCCACCTTATCACTCTCTACAACTACCTGAGGTTGTAGACATGTGGGTGTGGGCCTCTTCTCCCAAGTAACAAGTGCTAGAATAAGCACTTATTCTACAACAGCCTTAAGCTGTTCTAGGGGAGGTTTAGGTTGGATCTTGGGAAAAATTTCTTCACCAGAAGGGTTGTCAAGCATTGGAACAGGCTGCCCAGGCAAGGGGTAGAATCACCATCCCTGGGGCTATGTAAAAGACATGTAGGTGTGCTGCTTAGGAAGATGGTTTAGTGATGGACTTGGAAGTGCTGGGTTAGCGATTGGACTTGATGATCTTAAAGGTCTTTTCCAACCTAGATAATTCTATGATTCTACACTACAAAAGCAGCTGTAATGCCATTGGAGTCAGGTAAGCTGTGAAACAACACAGCTGTAGTCACACTGCTGTCTCAGCTGATGTCTGTGGCACAGACCATCCACAACCTAGTTAATCCATATGCACAGATAATTGAGTCAGCAATGCTTCTTCACTCATTGCACTACACAGAAACACAGGTGGATAAATAATTCATGTTTCATTCCTTTACATGAATTCATTACACTATTTACAGCCAAGAAGACAAGACTGACTCTTAAAATATCTAACAAAACAGATTTACAGAATCGGAGGTTTCACCAGTCTGATCTTAGTGCCAAAGCTGCACATGCCTGAGGTCTTGTATTTCAGTGTAAATGGCCAGACCACAAAAGGCTTCACATGCAATTGCAGTGTGACAAGGTGTAAGGACGTGCAGATTACCTGAGAAAGACCGAGGTGTTTCAGCCCTCTGATGAGCATTGGACACAGGGTGCTCACCCCTCATGTAACACAGGTGCTGCTGGGTGGCAGTTGGCTCCCTCTTCCAAATCAGCCCCTGTAATGAGGCAAAGCCCACACTCAATGACTGCCTGGCCAGGTAACCTCACCTGCCCTAGAAAGCACAGATATTTTATTATTTAAATGAAAATAAAGACACAAAGGCAGTGGGAATGGTAAGCAACAAAAATATCTAGTAAAAATTTTAAGCACTGTTCACCTAGGGGAGAAGAAGGCAAAAAAAGTCTCCAGGAAAAGCTATGAGTTTATCTACAAACAACCAAGTGGCTGCGCACAGGGCAGTAAGGTTTAGTGAAGGCCAGATGACCCCTGCACTAAGGCAGAGCAGCTAGGAAAAACCTTCTCAAACGGTGAGGCGAGGGCATCGAAACACCTCTGCAAATGTTTATAACAACTTACATAGAGCTTCTGGACTAATTATGCCACAGGCAACAGGTAACACTTTCTGAGTTCATGGCTCTGATGAGTGTTGCTCACTGCATTGCAAACCTTTCCAGAAGATTGGCAGGGGGGCTCATACACACAAACACCACCCTGCCCCGCCACAACACTGGGGAACACAGCAAAAGGACGGTAGTGCCTTAGCCAACTCTTTCAGAGTCCGTCAGGGCTAAAATAACCCTAGGACGTACAAGAAGCTCCCTCAGGTCAGGCTGCCCCGCCGTGAGGGGGCGGTGCGCCGGGGCTGGGCTGCGGCGCGCGCCCGCTCCGCCCCCCGCCGCGCGCGCAACTACAACTCCCAGCACACCCCGGAGCCCCGGGCGGAGGTGGGGCCGCTCGCCTGACGTCTTTCTAATTGACGTGCCCCGCGACCACTCGGCGAGTCGCAGCGCCGCGGTCTGCCCAATGGCGGGAGAGCGAAGGCGGGCGTTGTGCTACGCAGCCGCCGGGCCGGCTGTTGGGAGTGAGGCCGAGGGGTCGTGTCGTGCGGGTGGGAGCGGCACTGGGGCCCCCGGGCCTGCCCTGTTTTTCTGAGGTGTCTAGGGCGGTGGGCGACAGGTGAGGGGGAGAGGGAGAGGCGGAGGGGAAGGGGGAGGTAGAGGGGAAGGGGGAGGGGGAGGCTGCCGCGCCTGGCCGCGGTGGGGGAGGGGCGGGCCGGCGCAGAGGGGAGCGGGGGAAGACGAGGCTTCTTCCACCGGTGAGCGGAGCTGGGCTCTGTGCAGCTGTACCGGGCCGGCGCTGTGCTGCGCTGCCTCCTTCACTGGGGCGGGGGCGGTGACCCGGGCCCCTTCCTCCGGGTGCGGAGCGGGGCCACGGCCCTGCCTGGCGCTGCGGCGGCCCTCGGGGGATGTTTGTGGCCTGCCCTGGCTCCGCCTGGGACGCCGTGCCCCGCTCCCCTCCATCGCCGGTTCTGAATTTTGGTTTTTTATCTCCGCCGCGTTGGAGGGCTGCGGGGCCTGCGAGAGCGGCTGCTTGGCCCCCGGGTCGGCCTCGGTCGTTCCTGCCCCCACGCCGGTCGCGGCGGTGCTCCCGTGGCCGGGCGGCAGCCCCCAGCTCCGGGGCACGGGCGGGCCCGCGGCCGGGTTGTGCCTGTGCTTCCCCGAAGGCGGGCCTGGCTGGGCGGTGCGGGCTGGCTGCTCGGCCTCCTGCCTCCTCGCTGGGGCCTTGAACGGCGTCTGCTGTGAGGGCCCTTCAGAGCGTGTCCTGAAGTGGCCGAGGGAGGTAGGTGCTGGAGACGAGACGATAGCCTTCCCTCTTTCCTCAGGAGGAGCGGGGGTGGCCCGGTGCATGCGGTACAGCTGCGTGGAGTTGTTAGTCTGTCCTCCCATTTTGTATGATAGCAGGAGTGGAGGAGACGCTTCTTTCCTGCCTCAGCGTCTCCCTGACGTGAAAAGTCACCCTCTTTTTCTTTCTGTATCTGATTTTGGGACTACTGAACAAAAGCTGTAGCCTCTGTCAGAAACTTGTGCTTGTAAGAGCAATGAAGAACTTTTCTTTTGGCCTGTCGTCATTTTTTTTTTTCTTGTTTCTGAAATGGGACATCAGACTAACAAAAAGTTTTGGTCCATTTTATTAGCTTCTTTGTTTTGATTTGGGTTTTTAGTTTCGTGGGTTTTTTGTTAGTTTGTACATCTTCTTACTTGTCTATAACTGAGTGCTTGGAGCAGGCAGGCTGGTATATCTGCTTTGTAGGCGTTTATCACTCATCTTTACTCTTTATAGTGCCTTTCACCAGGCTTCTGTAGTGTGGGACTGCTTGACCTAATTTGGATAAAACATAATAGACTCATTTTCTGTTTTCACTGAAATTGGTGTAGTGCCTCTGAAAAAACAAGAATGTCTTTAAAGGTACTGGAAATACATGTGATAAGAAAGTTTTGGAAGAGTAAAATAGCAGACAACTGTTCCCTGTAATAAATTCAAGACTAGCAGTTTGTGATTGGTATGTGCATTGTTTGACCAGATTTATTATACATGGTGCATATTTGATAGAGTGGTTCCTGTTAAGAATGCAAAGAGAGGTCTTAAGAGTAGAAGTGAGAAGGAAAATCTTAAAAGCATAGTATGTTATGTTTTGACAGATAAAAATGTGTAATGTTTTTGTCATCTGTGCTGTGCACACATCAAACATTTAGATTGGCATTATCGCTTTCTTCAAGTGGTTGCTTTAGTGTATGTGTAAAGTTCAGGATGATTACGAAGTAAAGCTTTGTGTGTTAGCGAGACTTGGTAAACAAGAAGTAGACATTTTTAAGTTAATTTGCCTCAATTCATGCTAAGCATGTGGGAGACCAAGACTTTGGTAACTTCTTACACCACTCTGAAAACAGTTTGTTGTCTAGAGAATCTTTCTTTTTTTTTTTAATTTTTTAAAAATTTTAATTCAAACATGTTACACTAGGTCAACTTGAACTCAGTTGTTTATTTCTTTTATAGTGGAAAAAAATTAACAGCAGACTTAAATGATTAATATGGGCATCAGTATTCCTTTACTCCTAGTGTAAATATTCTTAACCAAAATGGCTTTATTTTTGTCAAGTATCTATCAGTACAGAGAAAGATTGGTGGGGTATAGTCCTTAAAATGCTAGAGTTAGCTAATAGAAACCTTGAACTTCGTTGTTAAGAGGACAGCAGTGTTTAAACCCTTGGGAGAGAGATATAACAGGAAAAATAACAGCTTGTGCAGAGCTCTGTGTATGAGAGAAAGGGGGAGTGACTTTCTGGTACTGTATCATCCTGCAGGGATGCAATAAAAAGTCTGTAATAAAAGCAGTCTGCTTGTTAAATTAATCTGCTAAGTTTTCACATTTTAAAAAAGTCATTTTTTTTTGCTTTTTTAAAGGATCTTAGTTCTAGAATTCTGAATTGATGTCTTGAATGCGTGTTGCTGCAAGTTTAATAGATGAGCTCGCAAACAGCTTCAGCTGCGCTATGTGGTGCTTATGGGTTGGGGCAGCGGGGTGTGAGGTTGATGCATAACTCTATTTGTATTATCCAGTCTTGGGATCTTGGTGCTGGGTTTCACAGTGACTGCTGGAGGAGGAGCATGTAGACCTTACCGTTTAATTTGGGCTATCCTGTCCTGTATAATAAATAATACTATTAAATTGAGTAGTCCTGAGCCTTTGAAAATCTTAAAGGAATTCTTACTGATGTGTATGTCTCTAAACACAGAAAAGTGGGAACTCTTCTGTTTACCTCTGTGCACTACAAACTTGATCAGTGGTGTATTCAAGAAAGTAAGCTTTGATTTATTTCTGCTACCCATTTTTACAGTTTGGGCAACTAACTTTCAACGAAGCTTCCAGAGTAAGTCAATAATGTGGAAATCTATAGCCACACAGAAGAAGTTTTCTTCTTACAAGACAAAAATATTGCTGGATTATAAGGTTCCATTCATAGTCTTAAATTCTGGCAGTCTTGATTCTCTTAATAAACATCTCTCTGGAGTTGGGTCATGTTAATACTGATGAACCTGCCTATAATGATATATTTTAAGCTGATTTTTATAGATGAGCTTCTCTATGGGTATCCATTCTCAACTTTCTTCTTCAGAAGAAGCCTCTGAAGAGGTTAGAGTCACTAGCAGCTAGAACATTTCTGTCTTATGTACTGTGTTAAGTATAAAGGAAGGCTACTGTTGATGTTGTAAGATTCTGAAAATTAAACCATCTAAATAGCAATGATGACTTCTATCACTTAGTTTAAGAAGTGACTCTGTCTTGTGTTGCCTTTGAGGTCTGATACTACATTCTCCAAGATATGTTGAAGTGATCCTATCAGTAATTGTTCCTTGTAATCTTGGTAAAAAAGTGTACGAATATTTAACGTGGGTAAGGTCATTTTAGTGTGACATCTTCAATTGTGTATTACTTTGGTAATTACACTGTGATTTTCAAGTTTAAGTTTGTGGTTGGTTCTTTTGTTGGTTGGTTGGGTTGGTTTGTTTTCTTCAGCTATAGCTGCTCTTCGACACTTAAGACACTTGTGGCCAAAGAGAATCTGTGCAACATTTATTTCATGTTTGGAGTCATCCCAGGTGCTTGCTCCCCCTATATTTTTAACGTTTTCTAAAGATACTTTGTCAACACACTATTGCAGTGAGTTGTATTCGGTGTTAAAAACACCCAGTCTTGTGAAACCTTCTGTATGTTTTACATATGAAACTGTGCTGTTAGGTGAACACGTTGGACTTGATTTTTTGCTGTCTTCCAGCAACGTAGATCCATCAGCGTATCAGGTTACTCTAAAAGCTTCTGTCTAAAATTGATGACTGGCATATTGTGTTGCTTAAAACTGCATAAATAAATCTTTGGGCTTAGTAAAAGTATCAAACTTTTATTGTAAGGATTTTTTTGATGTTTTTTGTTTTGGTAGTCACGATTCAGTGTTAGTGGGTCTTTTAAAGTGATTTAAGAAATACAGAGAGAAAATATAAAAGGGAAAAAAAATTGCTCAGGCTTCCTTGAACTCAAGGTTATGCTTGACTACCAGTGCCATTTCATCCCACTGTGTGGTCTCGCTGTTTCTTAATCTGAGAATAGGTTAATTGAGTGTGTGCTGGTCTTTGCAGCATAGATCAAGGTCAGTATTGGGAAGAGAGTTCTGCAGCTCTTAATTGTTATCAGAGAAGAACACAGTTACATTTATGGCCTTTGTGTTCTTTACTGATTTCTTGTATGTAATTTTACGTAATAAAATGTAATTTTTTTTTTCCCCTGGGGTTTCCACTGTTGGTCCCTGCCCCACCCCCACCCCAGCTATTCATTGTGTGTTGGACACATGATAATTGCAGCATGAGCAAGCTTTAAGATGTGAACTTCAGTACTGTACCAGCTACTCATAAACACCTTAATGCTTTCCAGTTCTTTTCACTTAGCCGTTCGCTGTCGTATGCATTGGGGCATGCACACCTACAGTTACCATAGAGTAACTACTGTAAACTTCTATTCTCTTGCCGATCCATGAGTAAGGCTCAAGTGAAATTTCTCTGCTCCACATGCTTTAGAATCCCCTCAAGAAGTTGTTCACCTCCCACCTGTTGGAATCTGGAGATTGGTTGGAGAAGAGAACTGCATATTTGGAATTCTTTCTTCTTTGAAGATTGCTGCTTAGGACACAATTTCCAGTGATTCCTGCCCACACACAAACGTTGCCCTGAGCATCAATTGGTTGCTTTTCAGTTAATGGGGATTTCTTAGCATTTTTCTCGTTTGCTAACAAACTGGTTTATCTTGGTGTTTAGTTTAGGAAATGGATGAGAATACCTAAGGCTCGGGTGCCAAACCCTGGGACTTGCCCTCTGTTTTTGGACAGAAACTGGTGGTTCAGAACTGGGAATCTGGGAGAGGGGGTGTACTTAAGAGAACGGGCATTACAGGCAGGTAATCTTCTCTCTCCTTTTCTTACAGGTTTGGAAGAACACTGTTCTCAGAGCCTGTGAAATCTGGACTCTTTTAACGGTGTGCTACCTGAAGGAATGTAAGGATTTGCTACTTGGTGCTTCCTTGCAGTTACTCTTGTGGCATTTGTACCTCTCTTTCTGTGGTTTTAGGCCAAGAAGCGCTATGAGCACAGTAAGTATTTTACTGCGCAATGCAGACCTGATTCTTAAAAGGCATTGTTAGTGGTACCTCTGTAAATGTTTTTAAGAGTTTGTAATAATTACACTGGAACACTAGTGTAATAAAAAATCGTGTAACTTGGTGTTCTGCGATACTCAAGACTTTTGACTTCTTGACCGGTAAGAGGTCTGGGGTGATGTCTTTCCCTGGATGTGATGCTTTGGGTAGGAGTGACCCAGAGCACCGTTCAAGGCATGTTCCGGCCTTTCCGGGGAGTGTGTTGTGTATCCTTGTGTGCTTTCATTGGTGGTGCAAAGATGAGGGCCACATTAACATTACTCCCAAAGAAGAAGCGAAGGTTTTTTTCTCTCTTAGACTCAACGCAAGCGCCGTGGAGGAGCAGTTAATTCTAGGCAAGCTCGGAAACAGAGCAGGCTGGCAGCTTCTACTGCAGAAATGGCTTCAGAAGCAGAGCCAATAGAACTTGAAGAAAGTGGTAAGCTTTTGTTTTAACTTGGTAAGAGCATAAACTGCTTCTGGAAGGTTGGGGTCCCAGTTCACCTGTGTCTTTGCAGTTTCTGGGCCTTTTGCTGGGGAGGAAAGGACACGTCTGGTTTTAGAGAGCATCTCGTATGGCATCTATGGACAGCAAGCTTGCTAGACTACTGTTTTGGTTTATTAGTAAGATGCGATGCATTCAGTGCTGTTGATAAATGAATTGTGTATGAGCGGTCCTCAGGTGCTGCTCAGACATCTGAATGTCTGGGCTGACTAGCTGGGAGTTCCTGCAGCTGCTGCTGCAGATAGTAGTAACTTCTGCAGTGTTTGGGAACTCCCAAGTTTTAAGAAGATAATTAAAAGTTTGTCATCAGTCATGCCCCGTCCCTCAAGGGAGTGGCATTACTTGGTTAGTATGGTTTTACAAAAAATATCAGAATGTAAAAAGCCTCCTTGACCTTCTAGATAGATATTTAAATTGCCTTCTGAAGCTATAGGAGGGGTTAAAGTAACCATTGGTCTCTGGGTGATTACACGGCGCTCTGTTCTTGCTGTGCATTTGACTATGAGAGTTTGGAGGCGACATGAGATGGGAACATTCACAGCATGGTACTGTAAAAGTATTACGTTCTATATGTTTTGTTCTGTGTGATAAATATTCTCCTATGTTAGATGAATTATCTGGTGCTGTGTAGCTCCTGCAAGCTGTTGTCATACACCTGAACTGTCTGAGGGGTTCAGCTACTGTTCCTCTTGCATTGCACGTTGCAGAAGACTGGGGTGGTGATGTTTTAGGTGGATTCTTGAGGGGTTGAGTGAAATGCTGGATACGTTTCAGTAGAGAAGAGGGATAGAGCCATGCTGAATCACACCTCAGCCAGTTTGATAGTGGGAGGCAGTTTTATTCCTCTGCAATCTGATCTCGATTCTAATGTTCTGTTTTTAAGCTGGTGAAGAAGTAGTAGATCTCACATGTGAATCTTCTGATCCTGTAGTTGTTGATCTAACTCGCAATGATTCTGTTGTGGTAAGTAGCAAATGGCACACTTACCTAAATATTGTATTCAAGAGACTTTTCTGATGTGCTCCCTGATACAATCTGGCTTTAAGGGTAAATTTTAAGTTCAGAGCTAACTTCTCAGTGCTTGAAAGCCATGTGTTCCAGGTCAACACAGAAGCTGCTCTGGAAATGCACTTGCAGTTAATGAGAGGGTAATCTGAAATGACTTATTGCTGTAAGATTTGGGGAAAATGCACACCAGTCATGGCTAATGTCACATAAGGAGGTGCAATTTAAAGTTGGAGCTATGATAGGTATATCAAAGATGTAGGCCAATGATTTGAAAAAGAAGTGAAGGAGGTAAGTCTTTATTGCACAAATACGAAGTCTTTAGCTGCAATGTCAGTTTAAGGTATTCCTGTTGCAGAGGTGCCAAGCGTAACTGTAGCTGACCACAGTACAAACTGGTTCAGTTTATTACTCCAAGAAGCCTCAGAAAAGTCCACTTTTCCTTACTGCTGTTCTTAAAGCTAGCATAGTGTTCAGTCCAGTCCAGAGTGTCCTCCATGAACCTCAGTTTTGGGATGCCCCTGCAGCTGTGCAAAGCAGGAACAAGCGGCAGGTATAACATTGGGGTTGTTTCCTGCTGGGACTGTTCCCAAGCCTTGGCGAGGGCAACGCCTCAAGCTTTACGGCACAACCTGCATTGCCCCAGCTCTAGTTCTGCCAAAGACAGGACAGCGGGTTTGGCTTTTGTATTTTTTTTTCTTCAGCACCGTTGTTAAAATATTTAGTGTTTATGGCTATAACACCTGAATTTGCCTGTTTTGCGGAGAAAGAGGGAAAGAATCTCCTCCAGCCTCAATCAAATCAGGGTACTGAAAGTGGGGAGCGGGGAGGAGGGCGTTCTGGAGATTGTCAGCTGCCTCCATTACTACCCCTGTGTAGCGGTGTGCGCAGAGCCAGAAGTGACCACTTCCATGTTTCTAGAGCAGCAGCTGATGTGTTCCTGCCGTTAACACTCTAATGAAAAGGAGACTGACATCCTGCCACTCTGGGCTTGTTTTGTGGTGATTGCTTAGCTTACCTGGTGTATCTGTAACGCTAGGGCTGCACACCGAAGTCTAATTGTGTTTTCTTTTCTCTCCCTTCCCGTGTGCGCTGATGCAAGATTGTTGAAGGTGAGTTGACGCTTTACAATTGATAATAGAGTTGTCTTAAGCTTAAGGTTTTCTTTTTGGCTTTTCCAACAAACGTGAGCAGCCTGGGTTGAAACTGTGTTTACCCAGTTTCAAGGGAAAGGAAAGAAAGTATCTGGCCAGTCTCTTAGAGAATGGATCCAGTCTGTGTTTGATAGTTGCTATCAGAGCTTGTAGGAAGTTATCTGAAATACAGTGCATCAAAGCTGCTCAAAATGTGTGTTCTTACTTTCCAGATACTGTAAGCCCAAAGTTGATAATAATTTTAATTAGCACTGGAATATCTGCTTTGAATAAGAAAATGCTGAAAGGGTTTTGAAGCCAGTGTTGTGGTGAAGGAACTAGAAAAGGAAGTTACTTGTGGTCATAGTATTCACTTCCATGATCTAGTCTAACATGCCTGAGATTTTGTAATGAGAAGTATTGACTGTGGGTATTTATTTATTTTTTGCTTTAGGTGTTTTACAATAGTTATAGGTATAAAGAAGTTCATCCTTTAGACCTTTCAGACCTTGTTCTGATTATAATAACTTACTAATAGATATCAGACATCTGCTTATTTAGAATGTAATGTGTTCTGTGCTCCGAATGAAGCAAGTGCAAGTAATAAATACTTGCAGTAAATGTTGTAGCTGAGTACTTATGCAGGAAGGAACTTTAATTTTGTGGCTATTTATGTAATTGATTAATGTTTTAATGTACACTGGACTTGCAGAGATAACTATTGCATACAGTTTGTAATTGTTAAAAAGCAGACAGCTGTTCTTTAACCTTTGGACGTTACAGACCAAGCAATTAAATATTTTTTCAACTGCTTTTACTTTGGGCAGTATAACTCAGTTTTCAGTTTACCTTAACTCAACAGGAAGATGATGAAAATGTCAAAGGAGACACTGCTCGAAGTATTTTTATAATTTCCAAGTACTCTTTTAAAAAGACTCATTTTATAGAAACTGCCTTTGAGTGGGGACATTTGGTTTAACACAGACAAAAAGAGTGGAACAGTTCAGCATCATATGTGGATAGATCAGTGAGGAACCAGAACAGTTCCGTAACTTTCATTTTTAGGTTTAAGTATCCGTTCCATCACTTCTGAAACTTTGTGAACAAAGAACTCTGTGTATTACCAGGTCTTTTTATTGTGTATGTGCTACCTTGCCAGGCTACTACTAAATGTAACTTCAGTCCTCTCTGTCTCTCTTGTGTCACACAGACATATATTTGAACTGTCACAGACTGCTTATAATCATGCCTTTCAAGGATAGTTCCAGGGGGAGGGGGAGAGACATATATTATATCTTCACTTACCTAAATTACAGAGAATCAGCGACAAGGGAGAAATCTTAGACTAAGAAGCCAGCGACAGTCAGACAGCTGTGTACTGAGTAGCGATGATGAAGATGAAACTAGAGACAATGATGTGTATGTGACAGATAAAGTATCTCGAGAATTGGGACCACTGGAAGATGAAACTGCAAGTTCAAAGTATGTATGCCTTATGATCTACCATACATTGAATTTTCCTTTTCTTATACATAGAGGACTAAGTTATCGCTATAGCCTGGCTTATCTGGGAAGTCTTAATTTACTCTGGTCAGTTCTCTCTTTCAATGAGTACAATGTCACATTTTGCATAATGAGCGAGTAATACTGTTTGCACTTCAGGATAAAAAGGCAGCTTAAGACAGATGTAGAGCTTTAAATACAACCTTAGGATGAGTGTTGGAGTACTGCAAGGAAGGAGGATTAGTTGCAGGGCATAGCTCATAATTATTACGTTTACGTTTTATGCAAAACTCTAGGAGCGATGTTAGATATGGATATATATTCATTGGTGTCAATGAGGCTTGGTTTTGTGTGACCGGCAGGCAGCAGCCTGGCAAATTCCACTAAAAAATATTACTCAATCACTGGTTTTCTATACACTGTGCCAGTTAACTGCCTTTTCTCTGAGTGGTAACCGTTCTTCCCAAGGTATACTTGTAAGGCAGTTATGGAGGTAATATTGTTATTGACAGATTTTATTCTGTTGCATGTACCTCATAGGGCTCTGTGTTTGCATGTGAGATGGCAGTGTGTCACTGTTCAGGTCAAGGGCTTGCACAGTGAAGACCCCATTTTGCAGAGAAACAGTAAACTCCAGCTGTTCAGATGGGAGTTTTATGTTAAGAATGTTAAGAAATACAGTGAATTTAACTAATAAGGTGTCTGTGTGACTAAGGAAGACAAAGTACATTAGAATTGTGGTATAAGCATTTTGTAAGTCGAGGAGGGGAGAAGAATACAGGTTTTAATAAAGCTGGTGTGCTTTGAGCCTTTTAGGTGACCTGAAGGCAATGTAGGCAGACAACTTGGGTATGGAAATTTTGGGTGTCAGGTCTTAAATATGCCACTTAAAGGGTTTATACTGTTCTGAAATATAGTGGATTTTGCCAGTGGATTTGTAGATTCTTAAGTTTTGCCTGTTGAGTATGTAGGTGAACAAATCCTGCTAGTTAATATAAAAATTAATGTTTTCTTCCTCAATCTCAACCTCCTCTATTAAAGAGTGTGTGTCATGGTTTAATCCCGGCTCGCAACCGAGCACCACACAGCTGCTTGCTCACTCCCCCCCACCTAGAGGGATGGGAAGGAGGATTGGAAAGGAATCTCAACCCTTGAGTTTTACATAAGAACAACTTAATAGGTAAAGCAAAAAGCTGCGCACGCAAGCAAAGCAAAGTAAGGAATTCATTCACCACTTCCCATGGGCAGGCAGGTGTTCGGCCATCCCCAGGGAAGCTGGGCTCCATCATGCGTGACAGTTAACTTGGGAAGACAAATGCCATAATGCCAGATGTCCCCCCCCTTCTTTCTTCCCCTAGTTTATATACTCAGCATATGGTATGGAATGCCTCTTTGGCCAGCTTGGGTGACCTGTCCTGGCTGTGTCCCCTCCCGGTTTCCTGTGCCCAAGGAACTGAAAAGTCCTTGACTTAGTATAAACCTTACCCAGCAACAACTGAAAACATCAGTGTCTTATCAACATTGTTCTCACATCATAGCCAAAACACAGCACTGTACTAACTGCTAAGAAGAAAATTAACTCTATCCCAGCTGCAACCAGGACAGTGTCCACCCCTTATTTCATACTATTTAAGTCATGCCACGCTTTCCAGTACACCCTCATTAACCACCGTCAGTCTTCCCATCTTTTGACATAGACTAGGGGAATGATGTCTGTGTATTATGTACCACCACTGTCAAAATGTCTATAAAATGTCCACTGAGTTAATTTAGTCCGTGAACACGATCTCTTACGGTGGTCTCTCAGGAAAAGAGAGGTTGTGTGGGGTTATCAGGCATCAGCTCAGGTCACTGTTGCACTTGCACTGCTTTTTGTAAGGCTTGTCCTCCAGTGGTTCTGGTGGTTGCTGCTATAGTAATTCCTATAACATGAAACTCAGATCATGAGTTACAACAATTTAAAGGTATATCCATTACAGTCTCCACCCTGGACCCTTTGGACCACTCCGTAGGGTTTAACACTGCAATGAACTCCTCCCCTTGCCCCTGCTCCGGCTTGGAGTTATCCACAGACTGCAGCAGGCTCTCCAGGGGTATACCTGTTGCAGCATAGACACATCCACAGTCCTTAGAGGTGCCCTGTTCCAACATGGCCTTATCCATGGGCCATTACCATAGACCTGCTCCAACGTGGCCTTACCCACAGCCACAGTCCCTTCGGAAGTAAATCAGCTCCAGCATGGCCTTATCCCTGGCTGCCTCCAGGGCTGTTCCTGCTCTGTCGTGGGCTTATCCATGGCCACACACTTTGAGATGCTCCAGCATGACCTCATGCATAGCCAGTGATGCTTCAAGATGTACCTACTGCAGCACAGACTTATCTGCAGCCACAGATGCTTCAAGGTGTCCCTTCTCCAACATGGACTTGTCCTTGAGCCACAGTTTCTTCAGAGGCATACCTGCTGCAGCACAGACATAACCATGGCCACAGACACTCCAAGATATATCTACTCAGACATGGACTTATTCACGGCTACAGGGTCTTTGGGGTGTCCTGCTCCCACGTGAACTCATCCATAGGTCACAGTCCTTTTGACCGAAGTTCACACTGGAGTTTCAGCCTGTCTGGTACAGCAGCACAGAAACAGCAGCGATGCCCTGGCCATCTGCCAGCCCCGGAGCATAGCCATTGCTGTTATCAGAATGTTCCTGGGCACAGCACAGTGTGATGATAAAGCAGTACAGCAAGCAGCAAAAGCAAGAAGCAGCCACTAACAAGTACTAGACTAACATACGTTAAGGCAAGCAAGCCCCATGGTAAGCACAGAAACCTGCCCCTTCATAGCTAAACAGAAATAACAGCTATAAATTCGAACTAGCGCATTCCAATCAAATATGTTGTTATCTCGAACCTGCGTTGGGCACCAAAAAGGACTGTTGTGGTTTAACCCCAGCCGGCAACCAAGCACCACACAGCTGCTTGCTCACTCTCCCCCACCCACAGAGATGAGAAGGAGGATTGGAAAGGAATGTAAAACTCAAGGGTTGAGGTAAGAACAATTTAATAGGTAAAGCAAAAAGCTGCGCACGCAAGCAAAGCAAAGTAAGGAATTCATTCACCACTTCCCATGGGCAGGCAGGTGTTCGGCCATCCCCAGGGAAGCTGGGCTCCATCATGCGTGACAGTTAACTTGGGAAGACAAATGCCATAATGCCAGATGTCCCCCCCCTTCTTTCTTCCCCTAGTTTCTATACTCAGCATGACAGTATATGGTATGGAATGCCTCTTTGGCCAGCTTGGGTGACCTGTCCTGGCTGTGTCCCCTCCCAGTTTCCTGTGCCCAAGGAACTGAGAAGTCCTTGACTTAGTATAAACCTTACCCAGCAACAACTGAAAACATCAGTGTCTTATCAACATTGTTCTCACATCATAGCCAAAACACAGCACTGTACTAACTGCTAAGAAGAAAATTAACTCTATCCCGGCTGCAACCAGGACAGGGTGCCTTCCTGCACTGTTAAGATGAGGCTAAAACATCTCAGTGCTGCAGCATTTAATATTGACAAAAAGATACTAATGCTGGAGATTGCCACAGCACCGTCTACAGCATTACTCTATAGTGGCAGACTACTCTTGCTTATATGAAGGTTATAATCAATTGTAATTAGTTACTGAGTTGGTATTATGGCTGCTGCATGAAGAATTTGAGTATAAAAATAAATGGGAGAATTGAGTTATATTATGTATGTGAAACTAGAGGTAGATATTAGTAGTGCTCATAGCCTTTATCCCGTAGTCTTAAATTCAAGCAATCTCATGCTTTCTATTACTGTTTAGTTAATAAATTATAAACTTCCTTAGAATGGGTGGTGACATAATAAAGCAAAAATATATATATTTTGACATATGTCATAGTAAAGTTCATGGTAAAGAAAAATGAAAGCACCTTACTGTTGTCATTTAAAATAGAGATGAATTTGTGAATAAAAGTGGCAGGAGCCTGTTCATTTTTCTGATAAAGAATATTATTCAGCACTCAACATACCAGATATCTCTTTACACAGAATAGCTATGTTTTCAGTAAGTGTTTGTGCAATACAGCTTTCCTGGAGGACGAAGGCAGGAGAGGTACATCTGTAACCATAGCTTGGTAACAGGATGCAAGTTGATTTTCCTTCTCTGAACTAGAAATTTATTTTTTAATATTTCTTATGTTGGTGTGTTCCTGCCCTACATCATATAAAGGAGTTCTTGGCACGAATATGTTGCTGGGCAGGGATGTTATGATAACTAGAGTTAGGGGGTGATTTAATTTCTGACCGCCTCCTTCACTTGTAGATTAGGGAGGTTCCGAAGGACAGCTCGATGCTTTTCTTACAAGATTCTTATGACCTGCTGAAGAGGCATAGTGCCCTGCGTGTGCTGCACGGTGCTGTAGGTGGCTGTTAGTTGTAGTACTAGGGCAGGGTGGCTCACTGCACCTTCCCCCGGGTGAAAGCCAAGAGAGTTTCCTTGAGGTGAGGCAGCCCCTGCCTGCTTATTCAAGGCAACAGACTGGGAGAGGTGGAAGTACGCAGGGATCTTCAGACGGGACGCGCCCACGGCTCGTCTGTGCAGTCAGGTGATTACATGACGTTTTATGTATCGGTAACCCTCGATGCACGGTGAAATTAATGGATGCATGTTCTTTCTGGTTTTGTTCTCTACCGCAAGGCCGTCTGGTACCGTTAGCTGTCCGATTTGCATGGATGGCTACTCAGAGGTAAGGATCAGTGTGTTGTCGTCGTTTCTTTGTTGTCGGAGGGAGAAGGGGGCAGAAGGTGAGCTGCGCGACTCTGTTGGGTTCCGTGGGATGCTGCGGGCGGCTGGCTTCAAGTGCAGAGCTCGGCTTGACGGTGAAACTCGGTTGTAACTCCAAAAGTAATTTCTTAGTGGCGTACGTAGAGGGAGAAACACTTCCCAAGGTGGCACTGAGAGAGAGAGCTCTGGGTTCCGTATTACGATAGTGGCAGCGTACCGATTCCAGATACTTTGGGGGCTGTGTGCCTGGTGCCAGCAGACCAGCCGAGTTGAATTCTTTGCTCCAAGTCCCTGTTGCGGTTTCTTTTGTTCCAGATTGTGCAAAGCGGGCGACTGATTGTGTCAACCAAGTGCGGCCACGTCTTCTGCAGTCAGTGCCTCCGTGATTCCCTTAGGAATGCCAGCTCTTGCCCAACCTGCAGGAAGAAACTCACTCACAGACAGTATCATCCCATTTATATATGAGTGCTTCTCTATTCTCAGGACAGACTCAACTGGATTTTTGGGGAAAATGTCATGTTTTCAGTGCTCTGAAGATTTAAAGAGCAGCAGGTTGTGCACACATCCAAATAAAACTGATGTTTTTGGAGAATAACTTGTGCGTATACAGACAGCTTTTCTATGGTCCAAGCTGCTTCTTGTTACATCCCTGGTTAGAATGTTGAATTTGTGACTGTTTCTAAAGTAGACCAGCAGCCTGTATCAGAAAGGAAGCAGCTAATCCATTTCCTTCTCCTTTTCTAACGCTTAAATAAGAGGGGCCTGATTATTTTGTTGTTTCTTACTCTTTAAGTTATTCCCACCTTGCATACAGATACGGAGTAGCTACCTTTCCAAATGTAGATGAGCAATTTGCTGTTTTGTGACACTTTACAGTTTTTATGCCAGAAGAAGCTCACGACTATTGCTTTGTGCTCTGCCATCTTTGCCCAAGTAGAGTTAAGTTCCGCAGTGATGGATTGTTTTGTCGTAAATCTATATTAAATTGACAGCCAAGGTCATGCAATAAAATAACCTGCTGTTCACCAGCAATCAGGTGTTTTAAGCAGAAGGCTTGAACATGTAGATGTCTTTATGAACTCCATGAGATCTAAAGTACATTGACAAATTGCAACATGTACAATGTGAAAACACTGCTTCGAATGTTTTAACTGTCAAGATTTCCTGTGTTTGTATCACAACATTGAATTTCCTTTCTCATATGATGAGATGACTCTTGGGTTTACTACTCTTCCGTAGCGCTCTCTCCTGATGACTAAGGAGCCATAGTCTTCTCTGGGCTTGCTAGTGGTGAATAAGTAGCAAACTGTGTGCTGTCCTCTTGTCAGCTGAATACCAAACTGCCTACAGATCTTGTTACTGTATCAAGTGTATCCAGCCTAGTGCTTAAAAGTTCAGTGCATTTGTTTTGCTCTTTCTTCTGTTCTACTGACACCTGACCGGTTTTAGCCTGATGGATAGGACTAAAAAATAATTGTGTTGCCATGGAGTTAGGTCACAGAGCCTTTAAAAGGTGTTTGATAGCACTCTTGTCTTGGCCGCTTTTTGAGAGCAAAGTTTAATCTCACTTTGCCCTGAGGGTTGTCCAGCTTTCCTGATATATGCTTTATTAAACAAGAAGATAAGTTAGATGCATGTCCTGAGACAATTCCTTTGTTTAAGCAAGGCAATAATACACAGGTTTCTGGACTGTTCCCCAGTCACTGTTCTGTTTTTTCCAAGACTGAGTTGTACGTGTCTGCTTTAAACCTGTAACAGCTAAAAGCCTGCTGGCTGATGTGGAATCCCAGATGAGCTGACACAAACAGGATTATAGTAATTAAATATAGTTGAGATGATTAAAATCAGTGTTTCATGATCTACATCTGCAGCAGCCACATCTATAAAAAAGTCCAAAAGTAAATGATTAGAGGCACCATTCTGTACTCCTGGTGCAGCACAATTGTTGGATGTGTTTAGTGAACATAAATATCTGATGTGTCTTTGCTAACCTGTCCTAGGGATCTGTAGGAAGCCTTTAATTGAAGCAGCTCTTCTAATTAGCTGTCTCAAGTTCTTAATTGAAGATTGCAACCCGGAAGTAAAGGGGTTTTTATTAGGATGTTTAGGGATGTATCTGGATGTAGCAATACAGAGTCTTGTTCCATAAAGGCTAGCTTCAGGAATGCAATACCTTCCCCTCCGTGGCTTGGAATAGCTTTGGTTCAGCACTGTTACCAGGAATATGCCGTTTCTGCAGAGTGCTACTATGGTAACTGCTAAAAAGTTACACGTGTTTAGTTACCGTCTGCTCCCATTGAATATAAACTACAAACAGTTGTCTTAGGATAGTGCAGTGGTGACAACAGCTGGCATTTGTGTCCCAAAAAGCAGATAATCGATGAAACAATTCTAAAGATGCTTAAAGCATGAATTGCCTAAAGAGAAGCAGCCCACCATTAAAACTGTCAAGAATAGTTATGGGCCACAGGAACACCTTTCTTCCACTAGCTTAACAAAGAAAAAATGAAATAAAAGGCCAGTTTTCCTTGGTGGCTACTGTACGAGAAGGATGATCAGAAGAGGATTGAAGGGATTACCTATGGGGATGTGGGTGTCACGCATCTTTGCATCTTTCAGAGTGTACTAGCCATAGCCTAAAATGACTTTGCACAACTCCCTCCATGTAAATATTACTTTATAGTTAGTGTCTCAATAAACAGATCTAATTGAAATTTAGATATCACAAACTATAAAATATTGAACAAAAACTTTTTTAGCTTTTGTGTACCCTGTGAAGTGCCACAAATTTTGTGCATCTCAAAATGAATTTTAAGTCTCAGTACATGGGAAAACACTAAACTGAGTTACATGGGTTTTTTTGAAGGGGAAAATAAACAACAAACAGTATATTTGAGTTCCAGTGATGTTTCACTTTGCCAGAACTGATAGATAATATAAAGATTTTTTTCATTATGTAAATGTATGTCTTGTATATAGCTCAATTTTCCCTGTATTTAACTGTATTCATGTCTGTCTGTCCCATCTATGTTGGACTCTGCTGGCAGGCAAACCATTCTTTTAACAGTTGGAAATAAAAACTATCAATTTGATCAATCGGAAGCACTCATTTTTCTAATCCCATCCCATTGGTGGGGGGTGGGAGGGCTGGCACAGAGGTCCTAAATCCCCAAACCTTTTGGTTCTTTTGGCCAGTGTGTGTTGTATGGGGAGCAGGAGGAAGGTGCTGCCTGGGAGGTGAGTGATGGGGGGGGGGGGGGGGATGCCGTGCTGCTCGGGGCTGGGGGAGTGGGGGGAGCTGGTGGCAGAGGTTTCACTTTAAAGCACAGGGAAGGGTTGGGCCGTCTCCCTGCTCTGGAGTTGTTGACAAAGCTCACGTGTCCTGTTGTGTATGTGTGTGATGTGTGAAGCACCGTGGTGGGGAGAGGGTGAGGAGAAATGCTGCAGGGAGGACCAGACATGTAGTGCTGTGGAAGTCAACATAAAGCTTATTTTATTTCTTTCTCAGGTTGGATCCTGTTGCCCTGAAGTTCCTTTCTTGTGCTTCTTACTTGCCTCTATTACTCATTTTTTATGAAGGTTCTGCACGTTAAGGAGAAGAGAAAAAAGTTTCTATTCAGGCTGGCCAATTTCTTTATCTGTACGCAGTTTATAGAGCATGTCCACCAGGATTGCTTGCATGTGCAAATGCATGACATCAGAGGTCTACCTGAAATCTTACTTATTTGATTCGTCTTAGAACGAGTGTTTTAGGGTGAACCTGAACAGCTGCTGTGTGAGTAAATACGTTACTCAGATTTACGTTGCTGCCAATTAGGCTCATGAAGTGTGTATGTTTTCTACCGATCCTTGTTCACAGCAGACTGATGCCTTTCTGCATCTTCCAGTGGTGATGGTGGTGGTGGTCTTCCCAACTCTTTCTGCCCTAGTTCTGGCTGTGCTGGGAAGCAGTTTTCCTTTCCAGAAAGAAAAAAGGTACCAATTCTGCAGCATTCCAATATGCGTGTACAGAGAACTTGGAACTCGCATTACCTGCACGCAGAACGTTATGGAACTGGTTGCCTAGGCGAGTTCTGCACTGAGGGTGCAGGAGACTGAGAGTCAGTTCCCGGCTTTCTCTGACAGGGAGCAGACTGTGAGCCTTGGTCTTCTGCGTCCCAAGTGGAAACGATTACCTCGCATTTGTGAGAAAAACTCTTTTAAGCGTAAGTTTGTTGGGTTTAGTTTTTGTTGTTACGTATTTCCTGTCGTGTAACAGAAATCTTAAAACTATGAAAACCGATGAGGTTCATGTTGTCTGAGTTCAGTGCAGTAAAATGCAAGTTGCCTGGCAGGCTTGATTCCTAGGCTTCATGACCACTTTACTACTTACATTAAACAAAGTATTTTCCCTATTAATTCATAATGCTTTGTCTTCTAAAATTAATTACCTGGCTTTTTTGGGGTCCCCCTACAGCCTCCCCCCAGCTCCTCATTGTTAGTTGGACACATGATAATTTTACCATGAGCAAGCCCTGAGATGTAAACTTCAGTACCACGCGCAAACGTTGCCCTGAGCATCAATCGGTTGCTTTTCAGTTAATGGGGATTTCTTAGCATTTTTCTCGTTTGCTAACAAACTGGTTTATCTTGGTGTTTAGTTTAGGAAATGGATGAGAATACCTAAGGCTCGGGTGCCAAACCCTGGGACTTGCCCTCTGTTTTTGGACAGAAACTGGTGGTTCAGAACTGGGAATCTGGGAGAGGGGGTGTACTTAAGAGAACGGGCATTACAGGCAGGTAATCTTCTCTCTCCTTTTCTTACAGGTTTGGAAGAACACTGTTCTCAGAGCCTGTGAAATCTGGACTCTTAACGGTGTGCTACCTGAAGGAATGTAAGGATTTGCTACTTGGTGCTTCCTTGCAGTTACTCTTGTGGCATTTGTACCTCTCTTTCTGTGGTTTTAGGCCAAGAAGCGCTATGAGCACAGTAAGTATTTTACTGCGCAATGCAGACCTGATTCTTAAAAGGCGTTGTTAGTGGTACCTCTGTAAATGTTTTTAAGAGTTTGTAATAATTACACTGGAACACTAGTGTAATAAAAAATCGTGTAACTTGGTGTTCTGCGATACTCAAGACTTTTGACTTCTTGACCGGTAAGAGGTCTGGGGTGATGTCTTTCCCTGGATGTGATGCTTTGGGTAGGAGTTCAAGGCATGTTCCGGCCTTTCCGGAGAGTGTGTTGTGTATCCTTGTGTGCTTTCATTGGTGGTGCAAAGATGAGGGCCACATTAACATTACTCCCAAAGAAGAAGCGAAGGTTTTTTTCTCTCTTAGACTCAACGCAAGCGCCGTGGAGGAGCAGTTAATTCTAGGCAAGCTCGGAGGCAGAGCAGGCTGGCATCTTCTACCGCAGAAATGAGCAGAAATGAAGCAGAGGCTTCAAGAGCAGAGCCAATAGAACCTGCTTCAGTACCACACGCAGACATTGCTCTGAAAGTCAATCGGTTGCTTTTCAGTTAAACTTAATGGGGATTTCTTAGTATTTTTCTCGTTTGCTACCAAACTAGCTTATTCTGGTGTTTAGTTTAGGAAATGGTAAGAATGCCTGAGGCTCGGATGCAAAACCCTGGGACTTTCCCTCTGTTTTTGGACAGATACTGGTGGTTCAGAACTGGGACTCTCGGAGAGGGGGTGTACTTAAGAGATCAGGCATTACAGACAGGTAATCTCTCTTCTTTTAGTGTTTATGGCTATAACACCTGAATTTGCCTGTTTTGTGGAGAAAGAGGGAAAGAATCTCCTCCAGCCTCAATCAAATCAGGGTACTGAAAGTGGGGAGCGGGGAGGAGGGCGTTCTGGAGATTGTCAGCTGCCTCCTTTACTACCCCTGTGTAGCGGTGTGCACAGAGCCAGAAGTGACCACTTCCGTGTTTTTAGAGCAGCAGCTGATGTGTTCCTGCCGTTAACACTCTAATGAAAAGGAGACTGACATCCTGCCACTCTGGGCTTGTTTTGTGGTGATTGCTTAGCTTACCTGGTGTATCTGTAACGCTAGGGCTGCACACCGAAGTCTAATTGTGTTTTCTTTTCTCTCCCTTCCCGTGTGCGCTGATGCAAGATTGTTGAAGGTGAGTTGACGCTTTACAATTGATAATAGAGTTGTCTTAAGCTTAAGGTTTTCTTTTTGGCTTTTCCAACAAACGTGAGCAGCCTGGGTTGAAACTGTGTTTACCCAGTTTCAAGGGAAAGGAAAGAAAGTATCTGGCCAGTCTCTTAGAGAATGGATCCAGTCTGTGTTTGATAGTTGCTATCAGAGCTTGTAGGAAGTTATCTGAAATACAGTGCATCAAAGCTGCTCAAAATGTGTGTTCTTACTTTCCAGATACTGTAAGCCCAAAGTTGATAATAATTTTAATTAGCACTGGAATATCTGCTTTGAATAAGAAAATGCTGAAAGGGTTTTGAAGCCAGTGTTGTGGTGAAGGAACTAGAAAAGGAAGTTACAGACTACTTGCATAATTATGCATTTCAAGGATAGTTCCAGGGCTGTATAATTTATAATGTATTTGACTTAGCAAAATTAAATTACAGACAATCAACAACTAAGGAGAATTCTCAGTCCTCTGAGGTGCCAGCGACCGTTGAAATTCTGTATAATGAGTAGCAGTGATGAAGATGAACTAAGCAACAATGATGTGTAGGTAGCAGATAAAGTGTCTTTCTAAAGTCTGATTTATGGTATACAGTAGGAAGTGATTTTTACTAAGCATTTTGTTTCCGTTATATTACTGTGTGAAAAATTCAGACCTAAAATGTAATTGCATTTGTAGTCGAGAACTTAAAAAACTCAGAAAACAACACAAACTTTTCTGCTTTTCGTCATTGAATCATCACTTAATGTATCTTAAAGTATGGCTTGAGATATGCCGAAATGCTTACAACACATGAAAGACAGAGCCAAACAGTCGGAAAATATGCTCCATGTAATCACACCTTTTGTAAGGAAGGAGTTCTTGGCATGAATATGTTGCTGGGCAGGGATGTTATGATAACTAGAGTTAGGGGGTGATTTAATTTCTGACCGCCTCCTTCACTTGTAGATTAGGGAGGTTCCGAAGGACAGCTCGATGCTTTTCTTACAAGATTCTTATGACCTGTTGAAGAGGCATAGTGCCCTGCGTGTGCTGCACGGTGCTGTAGGTGGCTGTTAGTTGTAGTACTAGGGCAGGGTGGCTCACTGCACCTTCCCCCGGGTGAAAGCCAAGAGAGTTTCCTTGAGGTGAGGCAGCCCCTGCCTGCTTATTCAAGGCAACAGACTGGGAGAGGTGGAAGTACGCAGGGATCTTCAGACGGGACGCGCCCACGGCTCGTCTGTGCAGTCAGGTGATTACATGACGTTTTATGTATCGGTAACCCTCGATGCACGGTGAAATTAATGGATGCATGTTCTTTCTGGTTTTGTTCTCTACCGCAAGGCCGTCTGGTACCGTTAGCTGTCCGATTTGCATGGATGGCTACTCAGAGGTAAGGATCAGTGTGTTGTCGTCGTTTCTTTGTTGTCGGAGGGAGAAGGGGGCAGAAGGTGAGCTGCGCGACTCTGTTGGGTTCCGTGGGATGCTGCGGGCGGCTGGCTTCAAGTGCAGAGCTCGGCTTGACGGTGAAACTCGGTTGTAACTCCAAAAGTAATTTCTTAGTGGCGTACGTAGAGGGAGAAACACTTCCCAAGGTGGCACTGAGAGAGAGAGCTCTGGGTTCCGTATTACGATAGTGGCAGCGTACCGATTCCAGATACTTTGGGGGCTGTGTGCCTGGTGCCAGCAGACCAGCCGAGTTGAATTCTTTGCTCCAAGTCCCTGTTGCGGTTTCTTTTGTTCCAGATTGTGCAAAGCGGGCGACTGATTGTGTCAACCAAGTGCGGCCACGTCTTCTGCAGTCAGTGCCTCCGTGATTCCCTTAGGAATGCCAGCTCTTGCCCAACCTGCAGGAAGAAACTCACTCACAGACAGTATCATCCCATTTATATATGAGTGCTTCTCTATTCTCAGGACAGACTCAACTGGATTTTTGGGGAAAATGTCATGTTTTCAGTGCTCTGAAGATTTAAAGAGCAGCAGGTTGTGCACACATCCAAATAAAACTGATGTTTTTGGAGAATAACTTGTGCGTATACAGACAGCTTTTCTATGGTCCAAGCTGCTTCTTGTTACATCCCTGGTTAGAATGTTGAATTTGTGACTGTTTCTAAAGTAGACCAGCAGCCTGTATCAGAAAGGAAGCAGCTAATCCATTTCCTTCTCCTTTTCTAACGCTTAAATAAGAGGGGCCTGATTATTTTGTTGTTTCTTACTCTTTAAGTTATTCCCACCTTGCATACAGATACGGAGTAGCTACCTTTCCAAATGTAGATGAGCAATTTGCTGTTTTGTGACACTTTACAGTTTTTATGCCAGAAGAAGCTCACGACTATTGCTTTGTGCTCTGCCATCTTTGCCCAAGTAGAGTTAAGTTCCGCAGTGATGGATTGTTTTGTCGTAAATCTATATTAAATTGACAGCCAAGGTCATGCAATAAAATAACCTGCTGTTCACCAGCAATCAGGTGTTTTAAGACACGTAGGCTGTGTGATGGGGAAGTCTTTGCTGCTTTAGGTAAGCCCTTGTTCTGCTTCTGCTAAAATACCAGATCCATCGGAACTACCTTTTGATCTGCAGTCACATTTGATGCTTTGGTGGGATGAAGCATGCAGCAATTGCAGAAAGGTTTTCTCACTTGAGATCTGAGTCTAGATCCATTTTTTGAGAGGAGAAGGGGTAAATATGAAATATGTGCCAGACACTAAAGTTTGTGAAGCTGAAGTTCATGTCCAGGGAAGAGCAGTCCTGGACTAGGAGGACAGGTAAGAAGCACGGTCCAGGTGTTAGTTGGAACATCTGGGGGATGCTCGCAGTGCCGCAGTGGCTGGAGCAGAGGGTGAGATGAGTGGGGAGGAATGTGCTGGGGCCTGGACTGGAGTGGAGAGCAGTGCTGTGCACTGGGGACCAGTGGTGGAGCATCGTGAGTCAGAAAATGGAACTACAGGGCAAAGTGCAGAGATGTCACCACAGCCGAGTTGTGTGTGAGCAGCCAGATGGTGAAGGGGAATCGCCAAGGGTAAGCCTTGGTGCGTGCCAGGTGGAGCAGCTTAGCAGCACCACAGCTGCTACAAGGAGCTGCTGCGTTCTGCTTGCAGAGCTTAACCCTTGATTTGCCTGGGTTAGGTCACAGGGTGGTGACCCAGCTCTGGGGCGATGCTTACAGGTGATGCAGTGCGGGCTGTGAAGCTTTGGTGAACTGTAGAAACATATGTCCTTGCATTGTGTCTGATCTGCACTTTGTGGCACCGAGTGCTATTTTGTATGTTCTGTCTAAATCCGTTTTTATTTTCTGGGTCAAGAGACTGAGCCTTTGGGCTTGTGAGGATGTTTAAACCTCTGAATATTTTATGTCTTTTTATGTGTTTTGCCTGATGATGTGAACCCAGCTTGCTTCTTTGCGTGGTGCTCTCTTTCGTCTGAAGACCAAATTCATACTAGTTTTTACAGCTGACTTAGGGCATACTAACAGATGCTTCGGAGCTGTTTGATATTCTTTCTGATATCCTAAGTCAGAGGTCCTCAAACTACGGCCCGCGGGCTGGATACGGCCCCCCAGGGTCCTCAATCCGGCCCCCGGTATTTACAGAACCCCCCGCCAGGGGTTGGGGGGGGAAATGAAGCAGCCGCAGATGGCTGCCTGCCACTGCATCCGTGCGCCGGCCCCCTGGTTAAAGAGTTTGAGGACCCCTGTCCTAAGTCCTCCTACAATTTCTCTTTGAGGGTTCTGGGAAGGTAAGAGGAACAGGAATATCTGGTCTGGGGCTTCCCAGAGGAGAAGGTTGCCATCTGTACCACGGAGTATCCCCAGGGCTGTGTCCAGATGCAGACCACGAGTTCTTTACCCTGAGATGTCACTTCCAAGAGGGGTACCACCCGTGCCATGGGGAAGGATGAATACAGAGGTGATGTGGTGTGTCCTTCTGGTCTTGTTAGGAATGAGATGGAGGTGTCTAAGACCATTTCAGAAAGATACTGAATAGTTGCAACATCTTTCATTTAATAAAGCCCTTGATTACACCTGCAATGTAAACTTGAAAGCCTTACTTCCCATTCGTAACTCTGCTATCCGCATATTGTAGATTCAGACTTGGTGTATTTTTATTTTCCATATTAGATGCTACCTTAAGGTTGTAGGCAAGGCAGCTAAAAGCTGATACATTATGAATGAAAATGTGAACGGGGAGCTGCTTATTTCTAAACCTGTTTCCTTTCTCAAATGGCATGAACAAGATGTTAA
Organism: Falco rusticolus; assembly: GCF_015220075.1. Taxonomy (NCBI): domain Eukaryota; kingdom Metazoa; phylum Chordata; class Aves; order Falconiformes; family Falconidae; genus Falco; species Falco rusticolus. The sequence goes on along the minus strand of NC_051187.1, from coordinate 79,393,353 downwards.
TTTTAATGTGCATTAAAAACCTTACACAGAAAAATCAGAGGTTATGATATTGATTTAATATAGAGGTAATAGAGGTTGAGGGATTAATGGTCTTGGAGGTCTGTCTACGCAAGCAATTGCAGACATCCATCTTAAACACATTTCAATTATTTATGTGGAAACTTGTTTCCCAGGGAGTGCACAAAATGCATTCACATCTAGTGAGGGATTCTCCATGCTTCCCGGGGAAGGTGAAGGACCTCTGCTTCCCCTAGCAGTAGTTTATCACTCCTTTCCTTTAGCAAGCATTTATCCCTTCAAAATACCCTGCGATAGCCTCTGCCCTTCCCCGTCCCAATGGCGCATGTGGCAGCAGAGCAGAAGCAGCCCCTGGCTCAGTGCCCTCCACTCCTGCAGAGCATCTGCAGGTGCCAGGTTACATATTCGTCCTGTTGCAAATTTCTCAACTGCAGCAAGGTTCTTGCTGTGCTCCATGAGTTCGCATGACTCCTAATGGCAGAGTGATGGAGCGTAGGTGCCTTGTGGCTCTGTGAGATGGGGAAGATGGAGCAGCATTATTTTTTTAGTGCAAACTCCTGTGTAGCTCTTCTTGCATATCTTGATTTGCTGCATCATGACAAGTGGGCACTTTATAACTAGCATGATTAAAAGTGCACACGTTGCAGTGGAAGGGAGCGTGTAAATTAGACGTTAAAACCTTGCTGCAAAGGAGGTGGCGTACTACTGCTGCTTTCCTTTGTCATAAATTCCTCCATAAATCTCATTCCAATTCTTGCTCTGTGGAGGAAGGTTATGAAGCTGTGGCTATTTCAGTGACCAATGTTCCAGCACCATTTCCCCAAATCATTTATTAATAGCCGCAAAGATTGTAGTTTATTTCTAGCTAATTCAGCAATCAAAATTATAGATGTGGATCGTGCATATATTTGTGCCTTCCTCCTCGCTGGAGTGCAGACAAATGAATTTTAAAAATAGCCTGGGGTGAAGGTTTAAGTCACTCATTTTACAAGGTTCTTTAAAAGCTTCTTTTCTAACCTGCCAAATTATAGGACGGTTATAATTTGTTTAAGTCTTACAACATCTAAGAAAATGCCTGCTGCATATTGAAGCATTAGTACCCCTTAGCTGAGCAAATTGAGCGTGGGGCTGTGGGAGCAGCCAGGACTCCACTGGGAAGCGAGCTGTCTGCTCCACACGGGGCCTCATGAATTGCAAAAAGCTAATTAGAAGAAATGCTTGCAAAAGACTGATTTCCTGACACTTCCGGCTAAAACATGTTTGAAGTGCTTTTGTTACGCTGAGAGCTCTCTGTCAGTAGAGATAGTTTATTAGGTTTGCCATCCAGTGTTCCTTTTATTCTCACCTTCTCCTACCTCTTGTATTTGAAGGCAGAGAGCAGTGCTGCTTGGCTATGTGACTGTCACCTTCGCTCAGAAAGAAAGGGGACTTCCCGCTGGAGGTGCTTGGACCCTAAACCCGGTTTTTATGGTTATTTTTATTTGACCAGCAAAATTGGTTCCGTAAAGTTCTACAGCCACCTGCAGGAGCCGCGAATTGCCCCCTCGGGCTGTTGTCCGGGGGGAGCAGCAGGGAGCGGTGCTGGAGGCTGGCAACTCAAAAATGCTGCCTTGTTCCCAGGCGAGAAGTCAGGCGGAGCCTTCGTGTGGGAGCCCCCTCCCCTGAAAGCGGCCGGTTGCTTGCCACGTGTTTGGGGACGCTGAGGGGAACGGCTGGCACCCTGCCCGCCTGATCTGCGAGCCCACCGCTCCCCTGGTGGCACTGGGGCTTCGCGGGGCCGGCACGGGGCGATACCTGCTCGTCTGAAGAGGTGAATGAAACGGCTGCGCTGGGTGCATGGCAGCTCCTTGGGCGTGGAAGGGAAGTAGGGTGGGTTTAGTATTCAAGAGATGGAAAGTAAAGCTGTGCGTGCTCTTGTTATACTTCAGCATCACTACCTAGGTATCATGTAGGATTTTACTGCTTTTACTACTGTTTCCTATCTGTTAGGATGCCTATAAAAATCTTAATTTGGCATTCTTTTGAAAACAAATGTTTATGCATTTATTATCGGTACTATCCTGTACAGCTGAACTTGGCTATTCTGGACAGGAGTGAGACTATCACCTCTAACCTCCTCAGTCATTGCTCTGAGCTTCCGCTCCTGAATTAGCAAACATCCACAGCCTGCACCCTTAATGTCTGGGGGATCCCTGGGGTAAGGCAGCGTGTGTGTAGGCTGGGAGATACCTGCAGGCCTGGGCTTGTCCCCTGCATCCCCTGTTCCACGCCGTACTGATGCCCAGAGCCGTGGTTAGCCAGGCCAGGGCGCAGTGCAGTTCACCAAGAAGGCTCTGTGTGTCTGTTTTAGCTTAGACCCAACACTGAGGAAGAGTTTGAGGCTTCACTAGGGTGAGCCTGGTGTTTGGCAGCGTGGCTTTGGCTTGTTCCTGGACAGGCAGGGTTCCCTGGGCTGGAGCTCACCTCCCCGAGCCGAGTTACATTGCTTCTGCCTCCCATGCCACAGCTGCATCACCCTGGACCCCGTGGGAGAGACCATCCAGCACCGACCTGCCCCACGTGGCTTGGGGAGCTGTGCCCTGCTGCTGGCTTTCTTCTGGAAAAGGTGGGAACACCTGAGGAACATGCCCTGGGATGCACTGACCTCATGGACAGGAGGAAGTGACAGCACAAGAAGGACTTGGTTTCATGCCAGTTCTTTCTTTAGGGTTTTGTGCCATGTCTCCCTATTTTCTGGGTGTGGGAATAATGAATAGGATAAAACCAAGATGGGGAAATATGCTGTTGGCTGGTGCCACATTGTTTTGGTGTGGGCACACCCTGACAGAAGTGTGGGATTAGTGTTTTTAACCAAAATCCAAAGCGTATGCGCAGGTAAGCCACCATTAGCTTTTTTTTTCTTGTCATAGGATCGTAGAGTACTAGTTTGGAAGGGACCTCAAGGATCATCTGGTCCAACCTTTCTCGACAAAAGTATGGTCTAGACAAGATGGCCCAGCACCCTGTCCAGCTGAATCTTGGAAGTGTCCAATGTTGGGCAATCCACCACTTCCCTGGGGAGATTATTCCAACAGCTGATTGTCCCCAAATTTTCCTCGTGTCCAATTGGAATCTCTCCAGGAGTAAATGGTACCCATTACCCCTCATCTTTTCCATGTGACTGCTTGTAAAAAGGGCATCTCCACCTTCTTTCCAGCCACGCTTTAAATACTGGAACAGGGTGATAAGGTGTCCCCTAAGCCTTCTTTTCTCAAGGCTGAACAAACACAGCTCTCAGCCTTTCCTCACACGGCAGGCTTCCCAGTCCTCCCAGCACCTTTGTGGCCCTTCTCTGGGCCCTCTCTGGCCTGTCCACATCTTTCTTGCGCAGCAGGCACCAAACCCAGGCACGCTATTCCAGGTGTGGCCTGACAAGCACTGAGTACAGTGGGATAATGACTTATTATTAACCAGTGATGCCCTTGTTGGTGCAACCCAGCATCCTGTTGGCTTTCTTTTTATGTTGTAGTAAAATATTGTCGGAATGCTGGGTTGAAGATTTTGTTCATTAATCAACAGCAATGAAACTTGATTAGAAATTAATGTCTCTCTAACTAGTCTATTTTTGCTTTATGCCTTCAGTAATTTGGAGAAATTAGTGGTGAATAGCCAATTTTGTCAGTGCTGTGAATAATTATACCTGTGATTATTAAACACTTGCTATTAAAGCAGATGATGAAGCTGGCAGTTCCTGTGTAAGCTGCATACTGGTAATGTTAAGGAAGCCAAAAGAAGAACAATGGAGATGATTAGAGATCTTGGTGGGACACACGGAAGAAAGCTGGCTTTTTATTCAGCCTAACCAGGGAACTGTTAGAGAGTATTTAACACAAGTATTTAATATATTGAAGTTTATTGTGGTAACAGGCCCAGTACAAGAGGGAAGGGATTGTTCAAGTTTAACGGCAAACGGTAAAACGTGTAGTTGTGGTTCTTTATTTTCTTCAGCACTAAGCTGTGAATCGGGCTTCACACCAGCATCTTACCTTCCCTTTTACACATGAGATAAGAGGAGAAATGCCTGGCTAACGCGTGGGTGGACGGATGAACAGCAACATGACACAACTCACAGAAAGGCAATTTGAATTTAGCACTAAATGGAGCAGTAGAGTCTGCTGGGACCCTGTCAGGAGCTTCAGCCCCTGGAAGTATCTGATGTTGGAAAGGGAGAAGTGCAGCCTGGCGCAAGCCCTGGCGAGACACTTGGGGCTGGCGACCTCACAGCGCAGTGGTGGTCCCTCGTGCTCTTCATGCTGCCCCTCCTGGCTGCAAACCTTGCTGAACCAGGAGGAGAAGATCCTCCTGCCCCTTGTTGGAGAAAAAAAACCTGAAAATATTTGTAAAAAAGGTAAATAACCCCCCTCTTGGAGTTTTCTGGGCGGCATACAAATGAAGAGCTACTCAGAGGCATCATAATTCAAAAGAAAAATATTTTTCTTCAAGAACCAAGTGTTTGCTCAGAAAGCATTTTTATTTGTAACTGTGATAGCCCCATGGAGGACGTTGACACCACAACATGCAGCTCTTGCTGGCTTCCCCACACCATAGCACACGGGGTTTTGCGAGCACCTGTGCTGGGGCCAGAGAGGAATTCGTCCCCTCCCAGCTGAGACTTATTTCAGTTCATGCTGATTTTAATTCATACTTGGTTTGTTGTTATATTAATTTCTCTGTCAGAGAGCTGAGCCCATTCAAGGCGGGGACTGGCGAGCAGCAGTGTCCCCCCTGGGGCTGCTCCCTTGCTGGGGCACGGCGGGTCTCGGCCACAGGGGAGCTACTTGTGGCTTTGGCAGATGCGCTGTTGGCGTGGACCAGTCCAGGAGCAAAGGCCAGACAAGCCGTTTTCCTCTGGCTGGAGGAAGGACAAGAGTCTGCCAGCACCACAAAATATTGCCACTGCTACTTGGAGGGGCAAAGACCGGGTTCTGTTCTGAACACAAGGCCACCTTGAAAGCTATTTTTACCCAGAACCCTGCTGAGGGCTAGCACGTTCGGTTTGTATATATCCAACTGCTGTTGCAAAAGGATCAAAATAAAGGCAGGCAGCTTCATGACTGTTCTTAAGTCAACAAGACAACAGGGATTCCTCAGAGCTGGCTGTTGTGCTTAGGTGCCAGGATCCAGTGGATTTGCTTTTGAGAGAAGTTGGTCGCTGGTGCTGTGGGGCACGCCAGCACATCGCTTGGCTGTGTGCCGGCGAGGATTTGAGGATCCCGGTGTTGCAAAGTCACATCGTATTTAGTTCCTGCAGGTAAGATGCCAGGACGATGTGCCTAAACGATGATTGGCTCTGTTTACTCTGGGGTCTGTGAAGAAAAAGAAATGGTGCCTCAGAGTAGAGATGAGAGATGAGCGAAGTGAAAACTCCTGTTTTCCGAATGACCTCAGCTCCAGTGTGGAGATTAAGGGGCAGCATTGGGATGTCTCCACTACACAGATCTCTATCTAATGGTTCCAGTTACTCTGAAATATTTTCTTTCTGCTGCTGTAGAGCAGATGAAGCTCTACTAGAGGAAAATAATGGATATTAACTTTCAAAAGGATGGTGATTTGGACTGAAATACAATTCCTGTGGTTGACAATATGTGCTGGAGTTATAAGATCTAGTAGTGAATTACTTATGCAATTGCTATGGGGAAGTCTTTGAAGTGGTGAATTGGGGTAAAGTGTGCCGTAATATATTTAGCAACTGATAATGCAAATTGCAGGAGAAGAGAGGAGGAGAGGAAAATAAATCAACTCTCTAAAATGTTGTTGAGTATTTATGGGGAGGTAATAGGTTTCCTGACACTTCTTTTGAGAACCTGATCATTAATCCCGGGATCCTGGAGAAATGCCAGTTCAGGTAATTGCGCTCTGTCAGCCTGAGCCGCGGCCGCAGCCAGGTGCTGCTACCTTGCGTCTGCTCCCAGCCCCTCCACTGCACGGGTGCGCGCTTCCACCTCTTGCCTGCCCTTCTTAGGGTTTGCAAACTGGCCCCTCCAAAGTTATCCTGGTGTTTCCAGACCCTTAAAGATCAAGGATGAAATGTCTGTGTTCTGGCATGAAGTGTGCCAGTGTTTTCCTGGCCGGCTGCCCGGTGGCAGCACCACAGCCTGTCCCTGTGCCTGGCTGGAGGCTGGCACTGGCCACGTAGGAGGCGCCGGGTTCCTTCCCTGCCCTGACTTGGCTGGGCAAGTGATGGGCCTGCTTCTGACGGGGGCTTTTCTATGAGTCCTGGGGGTTTGGGAGCTGTTGGGAGTCCAGATCATTAAAAAGATTGGTTGTCGCTCTCCCTGAAGGGCACAGGCTGGTGAAGTGGAGAGGGAGAAGTCCCCACTTTGGCATGGGAAAGCCTCTGAGATCAGCTCCTGTGACAACATCCCTTGCCTGTGAGTGAGGGGTTTGGCCCCGTTCTCTGTCTGGGTTCCCCATTTCCCCCCTGCTGAGCAGCTCTACCAGGTGCGGCGGAGAGCAGTGGACCATGGGTTTCAGAGGAAAGCTCCCCGTTATTTCCATGAGCTCCACTCCTCACAGGTGACGGGTACCTGGATCAGCAGGAGCTTGGGGAGCCTGCGATTAGATCCAGCTGCTTCCCAGTGTTACACATCCTCGTAGGCAACTTTGAACGTGGCCCTTTTGTTACTATTATATTGAAATCCAATTGGTTTTACATCTGTGAAACAGACTGACATATCCGTTCAGGTCTAGGTAAGATTAATTGAAAAGTAACATAGCTCCTGAAAGCCATAAACACTGAGCCATGTATTTGCCTTACATGAGACCTGGCCTATGCTGCAAAATATTCTCCTGCAGGCAGCCAGGCTCTCTGATTGACAAAATCTCTTTTTCTGCATGGATTTAAAATCTCTTCATCTGAATCCTTTATGTTCTCTTTGGACTTGGGCACTGTAATGCATCTGCAGTGACCTTTAACTCTCCAGGGTCACCATGCTGTACTTCACACTGCCTTGGTGAACATGAACTGCCTAAACATGCTCTTCTGCTGCAGCTTCAAAAAAATTGGAAAAGAAATCATTCCCCATTAATCTGAAAGTTTCTTACATTTTTTCAGTGAATGAGAGAATCTGTTTTAACAACCTGAATTCTTTTCTAAAGGTCTATGTAAAAATGAAATTTTGAAATATTAACATGAACCATATCAGCGTGGGTGGGAGTTTTTGCATCACTGAAACAATTAAGTGTAACTGGTGTGAACTTGTGAAGTATCTTGGTTATCTTTCTTTTTTCTTTCTTCTTCTTTTTTTTAAGGAAACTGCTGAGAAATTATTTACCCAGCTCACCTTGAGAACAGAGCACCTATTTAACAAGCAGGCATAAACCAGGCCAGAGTGCCCGCAGGATGCTCAGCCCTGCCCGTGCCTGGTGGGCTGATTTTTGCCAGTCCCCATCTCCTGAGCAGGTGCTGTGCACCAGAGCTCCACCAGCCCCTTCAGTTCCTCTGTAGCGCTGGAGCTGTGGGTCAGGCACACGAGCAGGTCTCTTGGCACCTGCTAAGGCCAGCGGCAGCCTTGCAGCACCCGCTCCTGCTTGCACAGCAAGGGAGTATTGACCCTTGCTCAAGTGTTGCCCTGGTGCCTTGAATCACTCTCATTTTCAGTCCCGGCATGATGCAATCACCATTTCTCATGCATATACATACAACTTGTTAAACAGTTTGGCCACTCCAAACCACTTGCTCAGCCGTCTTTCCACCAAGGCTAACGTGTTTTTTGTGTCTAACATCCCCGCTCCAGAGGCACTGGTGCCAAGCGTGCCTCGGTGGTGCTACCCACCACAATTTCATTAGCAGCCAATTTCATGCTGTGAGGACTTCCTGAACTAACTGATGTAAAAGCGGAAAGCTGTGACCTAAGAACATGCTCTGCATAATGCAATTAATAATTGGGGCGCATTTAAAGCAATAGGCCCGGTGTGTGCCTCACGCCTGTGGACATGCATGTAGGGTGGCCAAAATCTGGACACGTGGGTGTTGATGATGTCAGTCTACAGGAGAAACACTTAGCTAGAGAGAGGTTATTGCTTTGGTCCCCCACCATTCTCCTTCTACCTCCATGCTCCCGAAAGGACACTCTGCAACAGTTTTAATTGCTGGGACTGGCGTTTTGTGATCCGCACAGCACAACTGGCAGTGCGGCACTTAATGCTGCTCCACCAGTGACCTGCAGCTCTGGGCTCTCAGGAGAGCTGGGTGCCAGTGGTGGCTCACTCCGCAGGTCAGCTGGGGCATCAACTGCAGACACAGCTGGACCAGGTAAGGGAATCCAATGGCCCAGAGGGCTGACAGGTGAGAAGAACTGGAGTCTGGGTTCAGACCCGCTTTCACCTAGAAGCCTCAAAAACAGCCTCCAGGTTTAGCTAGTGATTTGTGCTAGTGGCGAGCAAACCTCCTGGCTCTCCAAGCGAAGTGCCAAAATCATAGAATCTTTTAGGTTGGAACAGAACATTAAGATTACTGAGTCCAATCGTTAACCCAGCACTGCCAAGGCCACCATGAAACCGTGTCCCTAAGTGCCACATTTACACATCTTTTAAATACCTCCAGGGATGGTGACTACAACACTTCCCTGGACAGCCTGCTCCAATGCCTGACAACCCTTCTGGTGAAGAATTTTTTCCTAATATCCAATCTAAACCTCCCCTGGACCAGCTGGCAATGATTTCCTCTCGTCCTGTCACTTGTTACCTGGGAGAAGAGACCAACCCCACCTGCCTACAGCCTCCTGTCAGGCACTTGCATGGAGCAATAAGGTCCCCCCTCAGCCTTCTTTTCTCCAGGCTGAACACTCCCAGTCCCCCCAGCTGCTTCCCATCAGCCTGGTTCCCCAGCCCCTGCCCCAGTCCCGTTGCTCATCTCTGGACACGCTCCGGCACCTCAATGTCCCTCTTGCAGCCCAAAACCGAACCCAGGATTCCAGGTGCGGCCTCACTCGTGCTTCCCAGTGATACCCGGGTGCTCAGCCGGCTGCCAAGGGGGGCGGGCAACAGCAACAGCCCCCAGAGACAGGGCAGGGCATCGTCTCACCCCCATGGTTGCTGCGCAAGCACAGCCTGCAGCACTACGTGAGGCTGCCCAAGCTGGGGAGAGTGGCTGTTCGCAGACAGGGGACTGCAGCCCTGGCTTGCAGCAGCCTCCGTCCCTTTGCACTCTTCTGCCTTGCACCTCGTTCCAAGCCCTGAATGGACTTCGAAGAATTATAAATCAATAACAACGAGTGTGTTGCAGAAGTTCAGTACGTTGGAGGCAGATTAAAAGGCTGTATCTTTCATGAACAGAAGTAAGCATCAAGAGAGATTTATTTCGAAACAGCTTTGGTGCTCCCTGGTGCTCCCTGTGCCAGTTAGGATGAATGCATAAGAAGTCTATAATCTGTCAGTGACTATATGCACAAAATGCTGCTGAACTGATGCTTGTACCCTAATTCAGACGCATATTGTGCCCTCTGGATGCACCACAGTGCTGCCTGGAACTCAGCACTGCAAATAAATACGCATGTTCTTACGGAGTCAGAAAGCAGAGCTGCTGTAAGCCTAGGATTTGCACAGCATGGGGGTCAGTGTGGTTTAGATTTTGCATGTGTCTTTCATCATTTTCCATGGAAAATAAACTTCCCCTGACTCCTTACCACACCACACCCCAATTTCTCTGGGTACAAGTAACAAATGCATGACGTAATGCAGGGCTGTGCTGCTGGATGTGGAGGCAGAGGTTTCACAGCACCCCAAACTGATGCTCAGGCACCATGCCGCAGCCACCAGCAGCTCTTGTGTGGTTGCCATCCTGCTGCGGGGAGAGCCGGGATGGGGCCAGCCCTGAGCTGGAAAGGGGCAGCCAAGCCCTGTCACACCACCCCTGCTCTGTGCCAGGCTGAGCAGTGCCAGCGTACAGGTAATCGTGAGCTGCTAAATAAATAATTTATATAAAAAGTATATATAAATAATACATTGCAGGGTCTTTCCCCTGCAATATAGGTCATGCTCTGCGTCTTGCTGGCAAAGGAGGAGAGCCCCCCGGTCTTCTCACTGCAAAGCAAATCCTGCCTAGGGAACAGCAGAGCTCACATGGGTTTGTGCCTGAAAAGGAGGGGAATGAACTACCCAGCTCACAGAAGTATGAATACATTTGTTGTCTATTGCATTTTAACATCAAAACAGAATGCTCCTGTGTTGTATGGCTTACTTATTCCCAAACAACCATGACACCAGTCTGGACTCCACAAGTCTCTGTTGCATCGGAGGCTGTGGCTGAGAAGACCTCCAGCTCAGTGAGTGCTTGGTTGCACAACCACAACCGTGTTATGCTCCTAGTGAGGACTGCAGGGAAGAGGGGAGATGACCAGAGCTCTCTTCACCTCCCTCCATCCTCATCCTTCCCAGTTTTCCATACTCCAGGAGTTTCCTGGTCAGGCTGGGGCTGACCTTGCGTTGTTCTGACCTCCAGCACATTTCAAGAGGCTGACGACAGCGATTCAAACGTCCATGCTGTGCTGCTGCTTACCATCTCCCAGGCTTTAATTTCATTTTGAACTCTACAGGACTGGGCAAAACTGCCCTGGGAAAAGATGTCCTACAAACTGCCCGTGTTCGAGTCCCAGGGCCGTTTTTATCAATTTTCCTTTAAAACAGCTGTCATTGATTGCTCAGAGGCAGGTGTTGGTCTGACCTAGCTGGACATCAAAGACTACCCTGCAAGAACAGATTTTAATGTTTTAAAGAAATGCCCATTACATCCAAGCGCATACAGCATATGCTTACAGTTTCCCCACAGAATTACCAGAAGGAAAACCGAAAAGGAGACAAGCATCTTCTGGGGTCAGCTTTCTGCTTGTTTTCTTAGACTGAAACATAGCTTTTAAACCAAGCATCCACTGCTTGCAAAACCATGGGGTGTTACGAAATTTTGAGCTGAAGAAGCTCGGTAGAAAGACTCCAGTGAGAGTAAACCAAGCTTAAAGTGAATGTGGGTTTTTTTTGCAGTTTGTGGCAAAACTCTGGAGAAGAAATTCCAGAAAGATGTTCTGAAGTTTGGAAAACGTTCCCCAAGATTTCAGGAGGTCTCAGAGGCGGTGAGGGGCCAAGTGCTGCCTCTCCTGCAGAGGAGTGCAAGTCTCTCCTCTAAGGAACTCACGGAAAGGAACATACACCTTTTGCTTTATAAAGTAAGAAACCTTAAAATCAAGAGTCTTCCTCAGGCAACTCAAGACTTAATATCAGGCATGAATAATATTTGTAACTATCACCTTAGAGGACAGAGCTAAAGGAGGACCAAATGATTTATTTTGTTGTTTACAATGTAGGTACAGCGCTCATTCCCAGGCACAAGGACTTGAACTGCATTAGAAAACACACACCATCTCATAAAATAAATGCCCTATTTTGTCTTTTTTTCTTACCAGTCTTTAAAAAATGATTACAAATAGATCTTTTCCTTCCATCCTATTCCTACCTCCTTTCAAACAATGGCCCATCCAAGGGCATCTCTCAGCTACAGCTGCTGCTACCTGCAAGAGAATATATAACAGGCTTCACCTCCAGGCATCACCTTGGAAACGGCAGAGCGGCTTTATGCAGTGTCCAGAGGAGAGCAGGATGCTTTGCAGGGAAATAAAAAAAGGCATTGCCCTTCTCCAAAGTGCTCTCACTCTGTTGTGTATGGTAGGTAAACTTACCCAGGTGGATGCATATTGACATGGGCTGATGCTTATGGCTGTCAGCCTTGACTCCACAGCCCTGAGCACGGTGGGGTCAGCGGGATGAATGTGGTTAGGCGCACAGTTCTTGGTTCCCAGGCCCGGGATGTTGTTTCCAAGACTGGTGTTAATATCAGTGATGGAGGTCCACCCAGTGTGTCTGTCAGTGTCTCTTGCTTTTGCAAGGAGCCTTTGCACTGTCTCAAAATGTTCTGCACAACGGAGGGAGCCTGTGGCTGTTGCAGCAACAGAACCTGCATTACAAGGAATTGCGTCATGCTAAAATAAATCACACCCTCCATAGGCCGATGTCACTGCAGAAAGGAATGGCCTCAGAGCCAGCAAATCTAAGGCTGTTAATGGACAAAATGGCAATGCATGCATGCAGCTTCCCATGGAAAAGGTTTATTCATTTCAGACAGAGCAGAAAACCAGTTGCAAAACCTGTAGAAAAAAACAGGTGAGTAACACAGACATTTACAAAGCTGTAGAATGAAGTCAGGCTGTTGTTTCTACCTTCCTTTAATCCCACCTTATCCAAGCAGCCTCGTATTGTCACCCACCCTCACTCTGTGCACATAGAATAGGGCTGCTGGCTGCCACAGGGTCAGCTATAATGTCTCCATGTTGTTTTGGCCACCCCAGAGATCCTTTCCGACACATTGCCATAAATAAGGCAAAGAGAAGGCCTGGGAAGGCACCTATGGTATAGGTCAGTCTTATAGCATTTGTCCTGCCGCAGGCTAAGGGGATCCTGCTTGTTTTATCTAATTACCAGGGGATTTTTCAAGAGCCATCCCGTGCAAAAGGGATGGCAGAGTTGGGGGAGATGTCATCGTGCTAGAGGGGTGTTGCAGCCTGTGGTGATGTGACAGCTACATGTGCCCCTGGCTGTGTTGTGTTTCTCATGAACTGAGCTGTACTTTGTAATATTTTCACAGCAAAACACAGTACTGGGGATGCTGGTGAGAGGGAAGCCAGAAAAACGGCAGGTGAGCAGAGACTGTGCGACTGGGGACCAGAAAGCACGCGCTAATTGTCTTCAGCTTGTCAGCTATCTGTGATATTTGTACGTAGCTTTATTTCTAGAGGTGATAAGGGGATGCTGTAAGAATGAGGATCACTTCAGTTTTCAGAAAGAAGTATGCTTTTGCTAAAGGTGAAACGTATTGAGAACACTCCTGACACTGAAAAGACATTTTCCTCCATGCTTGGTCTTGATGGAGCATCAAAGGTGGAGATGCTGCACGTAGAGTGGAAATCGAGCTTTGCCCAGCTTACTGTCTTCGTTTCAGGTGAAAAACTCGCTGTCCATCCCAGGAGCTCACATCATGCAGCCTTCAGCACGCCACGCTGCCAGCTGCCAAAGGAGGGAGGCAATGCCTCCCAGTGCCAGCAGCCACACGTGGCATCCGTAAGAACTGGCAAAACTTGATGCACAATTTCCCGTCATGGATGGAGGCAAACAGGACTTCAGGACTGGGGACACTATCTCACGTAGATAAAGCCAGGAGAAGCTGTCACCTGCTGAGGTACCAGGGTTGTGCACGTGTTGGTGGTCCCTTCGTATCTCTGTGAACCTCAGAGGAAAGATGTGGCCACACAGAACAACTCAGCAGCCAAGCAGGACGGCTACAAACCATAAAGCAGGCAGTAGCAGTTACTACCTTGATCCTAGCAGGCTGCCTCGGGCTGAGAAGATCAAATGATTCACCGAGAGTGAAGCAAATGGAAAAATACAAACATCTGTCTCTGGTGCTGGCTGAGGGTCTGGGAAAAGAAGCTCACCTGCATCTCAAGATGATGGAGGCAGCAACAGGGCCTCAGGCTTTGGGAAATGATTGCGTGGGGAAACCATTAATTAGCATTGTTATTGGGAAAAGCAGAACTCTGCTATTATGAACGAGGTGAGTTCATGGGCAAAATCTTTTTATTTACAGATGTTTAGGTTTTTCAGCTGAAGGCCTGAGCATGAGGACATGTGCAGCCATGCACAGCCTCCCCAGTGCTGCAGCAAAGCCAGGACTAACTTCCCTGACAGCGGTTACAACTGGGGGGAAAAAAGGAGAAAATGGGAGCTTGGTGTTGCCATGGTTACTCTGAGCCTGGACTTGCTGAGAAAGAACAGGTTACAATAATTTGGATGTACCTTAAACATTAACTTTTAAGAAAATGCTTCAATTTTGGTTTTGTTTTCGTTTTTTTTTTTTAAAGAAAAAGGTTTCACCCTTTGCTCAGAGGGGACATGGCTTGCAGTGGGACATTTTGAGATTACCACTACACTTAACCATAGTGCACAGTCCCGCAAAGGTGCTCTGCCCAAGGAAGTGGAAGAAGGGATGGCTCAAAAACCTCAACATCTTTCCTTGTTCCCTTTGCCTTCTGTTCTGTTTTCCATAGGTTGCGTTTTCTGCGCCGTCCCCTCCTGGTTTCTGCTTCTTCACCCTCACCTCTTCCCCTCTTGGCTGCTGAAGCAGCTTGCTGGTTTCTCTTCAGGATACCCTCACCACAGCTGAAGTCCCAGAAACATCTCCAAAAATCCACGTTTTCCTTTCTTCCCTCCAGTCACTATCTCCCCTCTGGTGACACTCGCTGCTGGGATACTCACTGGCTCTCCCAGCTCTTTTGGGACTTGCAGCCCTGTGAGGCCATTGGTTTCTTGGGTATTTTAAGGGGACATTTTCCACAGCCACACCATTTCCTTCATTTGCTCCTCACTACATCCAAGCCTACGTCGTGCTCCTGGCCCAGCAACTGCTGGGGACCTGGCAGCTCTTCACTCCGGCTGCTACTTCACTTCTCTGCTTGGCCAGGTAGAAACGGCTGCTTCTCTCGTTTTTTCTGACATTGGACATGGCAGCTTTGATAGCACCACCTTCTTCCTCTCTTTCGCCTCTCGGATTAGGCTTTTTCTTATGACACAGCAAGCAAATCCAAACACGACCCTCTCGGCCCACAGCTGAACCCCAACGTGTCCAGGTTTCTCCACCAAAGCACAACAGCCTTTCTGGTCTCCGCAACAGACTGCAGTGTGCCCTAAGGGGTGCCCTTCTCATCTCTCCTCCACTCTCCCTCTTCTTTCTGTTCTTACCAATAATTGCAGCTGGGGTTAGGCAAAGCCTTCATTGTACTAGACCTCCGAATGTAACAGGAAGAAAACACTGTCAAAACTCACCCGAGTTAACCAGGCAAAACAGATGAGACTTCTTGCACTTTAAGAGCAACAGTGGGAGCTATTGCCAATTTCATGCAGAACTTAAAAAAATGGTTAGTGATATTCTCCGGATAACAGGGTCACATTTTAAAACCTGGGAGGGGAGGAAGATTTTACTTTAACAGCTAAGAACATGCTCAGCGTGAACTCAGACAGATCTATTTCCCTGAGTTATAGGCAGACCAGCGTCTTAAACAGTGGAAAGCGCCGCAGCTCCTTTGGCTTAACACGATGGTTTTCAGACTCCAGCATCTCACCCTGGGTCAGGAAACAGGAGCTGTGGTCTTTTTGTAAGGCTTTAGCAAGGCAAGCGCTAAGGAAATGCTGTATGTAACTGGTAGAACTAGAACAGTTACTGCATTGCTATGAGACAGCAATTTAGTATATTACTGCCATTTAAAAATAAAGAAGTGTTTAAGCTGTTTTAATAAATGCTTGAGGGATGGTGCTATAACCAGCTACCATAAATACTGTGACAAGGCAGTCGATTTATAACTCCTTACTGCAGATCTGAATTGCCCAAACATCAAGCCATCGTTAACAGGATGACAAAACAGAGATCACAGCTTTTCAAGCGCTGCCGGTGTTAGACTTCTTAGATTGTTTTATAGTGATTTGACCTGTGCCTATATAATTCCACTCACTTTTACATGATGTTACTGTTGTGTTTTGTAGGAGAAAATGATGGTTTAGTTCAACTACGGCAGCATTTTTTACAGATCAACCTACGTTATAGATCAGATTTATATGGTCCCTGCAATCTTCCATGATTTTTTCTGGGAACAGTAAGATGCCGTGCTGGAGAGGCTCAGAAGAAAGATTTGCACAGTGGTTTTTATTTCCATTATATACAAGGGAAAGAGCCCAAGGACGTTAAACAAATGGTCAGAATCCCCAGAATTCCACAGGAAATTCAACCCGGACTCTGCACAACCTAAGCTACAGCATGAGCACCAAGTAACATCCAAGGGGTAACCCAGGTTAGACCAGTTTCTAAAGGGTATCCTCAGTGGAGAATCTTCCTCCAAAATCCACATTTCTGGCAGCCCTTCCCCTGCCAGCCTTCTAATCTTTCAAGCTGCCAAAAATGAATGGCTCTCTTTGACAAAGCTTTTGAATTCATTCAGGCTGAATCTGCTGCCCCTTCTGGATTAAAGTTATTAACCATTATTTTTTATCTACGATGCATCCGGCTGCCATATACTTTAAATAAAGACATTTTCCACTTCCTTCTTTTGCACTTTGAAGCAAATAAAATTGCTTGAAATGTAGAGAGGTGACCCTTCTTTGAGAAGCGTAGGGTTTTCAAGTAAATCTTTAGCATGCAGTACTTCTCACAGCAGCAGGTTGTTTATAGAAGCACGCTATGTAGCGGGTTTATATACTGTTTATTTGCAGTCATGCAATGAAACATGTCTTCTTTGGTCCAGCCTGTTTCTAATTTAGTCACCAAGAAATAAAAGAATTCAGAGAATACACCCATCTCTTATCTGGCACAACAGCAATGTCATATTTTTATTTTTGAAAGAGGTGACTAAAAGTGCTTCCTAAGCCGAAGACGTGGAGCTTTTATGTGGCCTGTAGAAGCTGAAATGTGATAGAAATATGTATAAATAAAGTCATTGTAACCAAACCCGACTACAGCCTGTTTCCCTTGACACGAATTGCCTACAATAATGTGGACATTTTAAAAGGGAGAAGAGAAAACTTCTCATTTCTCAGTCAGCCATGACTCACGTACTGATGAGCCAGGATGGGGGGAAATTACCTTTAAAAAAACAGTTTCTGACTATTTAAATTTGCAGAGCTGTCTTGCCCAAATTCATTTGGGCACCATCCTGGAGGGAATGGGGAGACGTGGGAGGAAGACTAGCACAGAAGAAGAAAAAAAAGAAAGAAAGATGCTGCTTTTGTGCCCAGGCTTTCCAGTATTTGCCAGGGGGATAAAGAAGGCAGATATTGATGGAGCGATGCACAGTGCATTTGAAGCTGCATTTACACGCTCTCTCTTGGTGTTCTCTACAACTGTAGGCTTGCATGTGGTAAAATGTTTGCAGTGTCCAGTCTTCCCTTGTTCCACCCCTTTCCCAAACAAACAGCACATTGCTGATGGCACGATATGCTCTCTGGAGGCAGATGCTTTAAAAACAAACCGTGGTGGATAACTGTACCCCGGTTCCTCTCTGGAGTTAAAGGTATGCTCAAATGTTTACGTTAAATGTGACCATAGGCGTTAAGTTCCCTTTTACTCATATACACGAACAAGCCGGTGCATGTGCCATTTTTACTACTTCAAAATAAATAGATAGACAAACTCAGACTAGCAAAAGCCCTGAAACCCAGCAACTGTAGCCTCCTGCTAATGGTTTCTGCCCAGAAACAGTGTACATTAACAAGCCCATCTCTGCTGAAGCTTTTGGTGTTGCTGTTGCACTTGATAACTCTGATACTGAAGTGGCTCAGCAAACGTCTCTGCCAGCCTTACTAATGCACAAACTGCCTCCTTGCACTTATAGAAATGCCTCTTGCAAGCACACACTGTGCAAACATGTCAGTGTTTATTAAATCTGGGGCTGAGATGTATGTGGAGTGGCCTCAGTCTCCTCTGATACCAAGGCAAACGATGTTCCACCCCCTGCAGGACCAGCTCTTAGCTGGTAAATAATGCTATATTCTCATTCTTTGTCAAGTAAATTCCCTTTCTTTGGCAATCATACACTCTGGAGTGACGCCAGCCTTATCCAAATGTGACTTTCCCTTTGGGGAATTTCCTTGAATATTTTCTCCTGTAGGGATGAGAGGAGCTCAGGATTATGACACCCTGTATTCATATAAATACCATGAAATGGTTGTTTACAGTGCGCTGCTTATCAATCCAGCAAAAAGCCCCTCTGTGCAAATGATGTGAATTGGTTAGAATAACAGGTAGGTCTTAAAGGACCTGCAGACGAAACCCAGGTGTATTTATACTTGCTGCTATGAGGTTTCTGGTACTCAACATCTTTTTGGATCACGTTATTGTATTAACTGCTCAAGTTTTCTGAGGAATAAAAGACCTTTAGGAGACAAGATGGAAATGATTCGACAATGCAGGGGCAAGCCCAGTCAGTTCCAATAATCTCATCAAGCAAACTCAATATTTAAGTTGAAGTACAGATTCTTATTGTGGTAAGGAATTTGGTCTGGACTGGAATTTCACAGCTGGTTTTGGTATCTTTGATCTTGGACCAAGTGCATCTCAGCGCGGCCACCTCTGAATCTCAGTCCTCACGGGAATACACTGCTAGATGGAGAGTGGCAATAAAGTTTCCCATGGGGTTGGACTCTGCATCTCCACGTTCCTTCCCTTCCCTCCCAGCTCTCTCATTTCCTCGATGCCTTGGGCAAGCGGCTTCAAGTTATGCATGGGCTGACTGGCCAGTGGGTTCTTGTCTCTCGTTACTGATAAGAGATTGAAAATGTTTTTCCCTTTGTGGGGCTGCCCTGGAGAAGTGAAAGTTACTGTCTGCCTAAAACTTCTGGGATGGTGTATCTGGGGGATCTCTGCCTCTGTCAAATGGGACTGAAAGTAATTGGTGGAATAAAAAAAATCTTAAGCAGGTCACTGAGACAAGGTGGTAGCATATGGTTTGGTTTCCTTTGCACAGTACTGCTAGCAACAGCTTAAAGAAATTAGCTTTTCTAGCTTTTTAGTACTTAAACTGATATGTTCTACAGCCAAAACCCTCACTCCAAACATGAGATGTGTCTTCTGCATGGCATCGGGTGATTCAGGTTAACCTTGTTAAGCAAAAGCAGCAAAACTTAGTTTTGGTGATTTTTCCTCCACTGTGTCAAGTAGCTAAAGCATCACGCTTTGGTGGTAGGCGTCTGAACCACAGCCTAGTGTGCAAAGATAACAGGTTCATGGGGGTTTGCATCCGTTCCTGTAAAGGACCTAGAGGCTTTTGATGTACCTCTTCTCTCTCAGACTCTGCTCACGGTGGGGACAGGAACAGGGACTGACACATTGCAGAAGACCTAGAGAAACTGGAAATCTTTATCCCTTTTCGCTGGCATAGGTTTCTCAGACATAGGGTTGAAACCTGGCTTATCCGTGAGCTCTGTTGTGCAGCCTCATGTTATGAAGAGGTCTGCTACTACAATCACAACTCAATGGTAGGGAAAAATAAATTATTTGGGATATGTTGAGGAAACAGATGACAGAAGAGTAATAAGATATTCTTTCTTCCCCTGTGGTGATAAATTTAAAAGCCAAAGAAGCAGAATGATAAACAGTCACAAAGATTCACAAGCTGTATTGTTCATTTTGATAACGTTAAAAAGCTCAAGATCAATGAGTGCAAAAGCAGAACATGCTTCTATCAGCACCACGCACACTGAAATTGGACATGTGCTTGTAGGTGCTAATGGCTGCCAGGAGGCAAGTTCTAACCATTCAGCTGTCATACCCTGGATTAAAACTGACGGGTGGATTTAGCATCTTCTAAAAAGTGAAATGAAAGGGTCAAAAGAGCCCAAACCTTGTTATACAGCAGTAGTTGGAAACAGGAGGAAACACTGCTAGAATAATTCTGACCCAACAGGCAGAACCAACTCAAAATGCTGGGAGATCTCTCAGCAAATGGCCACCATTGCTTAATTTTAGGGGTTATTGGCAAAAACGATGGAAGGAAAAGGCAGAGAAGGTGAACATCCCTGGTGATCATGGCCTTCGGAGGGAGCGGAGAGCCTGGGCTCCTCAAGGCACAGAGCTGGCTGGGGCTGGGCAGACAGGGCTGGAAACTGTGAGCAAGGAAACTACTGCTGCATTTTCCTACGGCGCAGGGACTCTGTGAATAGAGAAGATCACACTATGGAAATATCCTCTTCACTCCCTCAGCACATCAGCAAAGCTCTGAATGTGTAGGTTAACACCTATGCTGAAAGGTGGAAATTGGATTTTCTCCCAAAACTCTATCTGAGAGACTAAATTTCATTCTCCACACACTTTATTTCAAGGGTTTGAAAGCATCTGAGGGCAGACTTGACCGAGCTTCTCTGCTTCATTTTTAACTGCTGCTGGTATTGCTGGTAGGACATCCTCCAGCTGTGTGCCAGCAACCTGCAGTCGCAACGTTTCCTACGTGCAGGTATATCTCATGCTTTTGTCAGGAAAAGCTGGGACCGGGATCTGCAGTCTTGGTACTGATGTGCAAAATGTTTCTTTGTAACTGTTTCAGTAGGCAACAAGGGACAGCAACGTGGCTTTTTAATGCAAAAAGGCCCCATATTTCATTACGTAAAATGTCAGCTGGCAGAGAGCAACATGACATGACGTAACCCGTATTTCAATGGCCAGAAATAAGCAATGCTTTGTAAAATGCAGGTTATCTTTCAAAGGACATTCTTCAGAACAGGCTGGAAGAGTCTATGAGTTAAGCTGAGAATCAAAGAAATTTTGGGATAAAAGGTGCTGAACTAAGATCAGTTTAGTAGACATACGTGTTCTAGCATTCCCTTTGTAATAAACAGAACTTCATTCAGTTTAGTTACTGAGGTATTTGAGAGGGGGGGAAAAACTTGCTTCTCTGCTTCTGCATTTATTGTTTCTAAGTTCAGCATAACACAGGAGTCTTTCAATGTCTTTTCACTGTGAATAAGAACCCAGGAATCACACATCTTCTCACCTACAGCGAGTACCAAGTCAAGGTTTCCCTGGGATATTGTTCTTCATGGCAGATGCTCTGGAGCAAGTCCAACTTTCCACGAGACCTCTGTGCTTATGGCTTTAAAGAACACATTGTTTAAGGACCAGTGAAGATCATCTAGGGAAAAGCCAACAACCATAAAGCCAAAGGGGTCATAAAGCTCCTGAAATCAAATTTTATTATACAACATGTGAGATTCCTTTTATTTTGCTCTAAACATTTTCAGCATTATATAAAGTTTTCTCAGCTGAGGCATCTGGTTGTGAGACAAGTTCCAGAGGAGACTGGGTGAGACTGAATTTAGCCATGCAAAGGAAAACTTGCAGCCCTTTGCTTTACAGAAAGCCTTGCTAGAAGAATGTTGCCTGCCATCATTCTTCAGTTTAGTCCCACCAAGCAACCAAAAACTCTCTCAACCAAAGCCAATAAATCAATAACCTCATCCTGAGAACCCTTTTTTTCTTTGAAAAAGAGGCAGTGGCTAGACTCTGTGAAGGCCATGCAGGAACTTGTTGTCAATATCCATTGTACACAGAAGGAGCTCAGATACTCTGGCATTGGCATTGGGTATCAGAGCTGGAGGTAAGCTGATTAAAAGGTGTTTGGTGTAGATATATTTTGTGATGCTGCTTTAGTGATCTATGTGCCAGTTTGCAATCATGAGACTATTGCCATGTGACCAACAGACAGAGCTCTTGTGTGAGACCTCAGTCACCACCAGGTGCTTTCTCAAAGAGTGGTGGGATGTGAGTTTGGTATGCATGGAGGGGGTCTCTCACTGTTATGATGATTCTTAAATCCAAATGACAGAAATGCAAGGCTGGAAGAGCCCTATCCAGTCCTCATACTGTGCTGTCGCGAGGTCCAGTACAGCAGGTCCTCTTAACCCAACCTGGAGAAAAGACAGAACAGCCTCTGCAGGTGAACAACATGGACCTCTAATGCCACAGCCTCTGTTAACACTCACACGAGATGAAGTCTCTGGGCTCAGTATTTTCTTTCGTGTTTCCACTTAGGTGTGAATACATTCTTCCCTATACCCACACACCTGCATGTTCACTCTCCTGTAGAGAAGTCTTTTAGAAAAATGAACTTGCTATTAAAATGACAGCTTGTTGGACAGCAAAGCCAAATTAGCGCTTGTTGCAGAACAATTACATTGACAAATTGCTTGAGTTGTGTAATGTTAACGTCAGTGAAACTGTAGCTATATGAGAAAAATGGAGAGAAACTGGAGAGGAAACCAGGACCCCAAAGTAAAGTTTTGGAAATGTAAATAACACAATAGTTCTGTGAATTGGGGTAATTACAGAACAGTGGGGAACACAAGGACAGTATTACACTCATCCTGGGGCTGCCTTGCGTATGAGATGCTCTTTTGACTTCATTCTATTACTAACACCACCAAGTAGCAGTTGCAAAATTGGGAACTAAGTATGTGATTAAGACCCCCCCTGAAACTAAAGAAACCATGAATTTTAACCAACCTGGCACAGAGACCATATTTCAAGAACAGTAATGACTGGCAGATCTCTTATTTTTTAC
Organism: Falco rusticolus; assembly: GCF_015220075.1. Taxonomy (NCBI): domain Eukaryota; kingdom Metazoa; phylum Chordata; class Aves; order Falconiformes; family Falconidae; genus Falco; species Falco rusticolus. The sequence continues at coordinate 79,371,157 of NC_051187.1, read as the reverse complement.
TTGGAAGTTATAACAACAGCTCAGTGTATGGACTCCTTACATCATTGTACATCAACAGGAGACCAGCTCAAATATTCCAGCGAGGTAGCAAAACCATACTGAGCTTTCTCAGCCACCTCCATATCTTGAAGGCAGAACTTGAAGGTAACTGCACAACTCTTCGTACAGCCTTTTATTGACTTTATGGCTCACAGAGAAAACTACAATGCTGCTGAAACTGGGCTTGTTCAAAGAAAGAGTATGGAAAAGCACTGCAGTGATCTGCACTGTTTATCCAGTTATGTTTTATAACTGTCATTCCCAGAAAATTTTAAAAGTTTCCAGAGTATAAATAATTTTTCCCCCCAAAGGATTTTGAAGTGCATTGCCATGCTTTAAATTAACAATGGGGTAAATTAAAGTTAGTTTGTTCAAATGACTGAGTTTATTTTCTTAGGGATGAGGTGGAACATTTTAAGTAATTTGATTCAGGTAAGGGCAAGAAACTTAGCTGTCGGTCTTCACAGCAGTCAAATTAATTTTCTCTCCCTTTTGCTCCGGTTCATACAAATGTTCAAATCTACCGCCAAATTGGCAAGTTCATTTCTAAAACAACCTACCGGCTCAGCAGCTAATTGTAAGTTAAAAACAAGGTGTGGTAGCTGAGTTCAGTTCAAAACCATAAACATACATTTCCCTGAGTACTAGTATTTACTTGCAGGTTTAAAAAAAGACTCTGACCTGCACAGTTTACAAAAACTTACTGTTCCGCACTGTGAATTTTCTTTAATATTGAAAACTGTGTTTAAAAAAAATCATCTGGATGGCCTTTATTTTCTGAAGTGTAAAAGGAAAACATTTATGTCTCTATAATGAGAGTATGGGAATTAAATGCTGTGATGTCAGACTAAGCAGTATTACTTTAGCTCCTGTACGGTTGAGTGATTTTACTATAATAGTTTCTCATAATAATGCTTTTTATCTGTAATACATAGGGGATAGAGAGACTGACAGAGCTGTAATCTTTCTTTCAGAAGCATGGTGTTAAATGAACGGGGACCAAGTGAAAATATAATTCTGAAAGGAAGATAAAGACGGCCCTATATAAGAGTGAAATAAGACATGTCACCATTTCGAGTGAAAGATGTTAGCTCTGAAAATAATGCCATATATTAAGAGATGTCACATGAAGTCAACTTCCAATTTATAGTATAAGGCCTGGAATTTATGTTTGTGGCAAAAGGCTGCATACAATTGTGTGACTTTTATATAGCCCCTACTCTGCCACTACTATTTGCTGTTTCTATTTGCTGTTTATGCTGTGCTATGTGTCCTCCTGAGCACTGAGTGCATTTAAGAGGACTAGGGCCCTGCCCCAAAAAACTCACTATTTACTTGACCACATAATGAACAAACATGTTCTCCTGGTTTAACAGCTGCCCATGTGTACATGCAAAGCTCTTCCACATGTTAACAAGGCAAACTAAGCCTGGAACAGCTTCAACATGGATGGTAGCTTCTACTGGAGCTGCCAACCACTCATCAGGACACAGTGAAATTAGTGCTGCCTTCCCTTTCTCTCCCCGAATTCCCGAGCTGTCTTTTCTGTGACCTTTTAAGCACGTACAGTCATTGGAAAAAGAAAGGCAAACGTGCTGGTGCCCCTGAACTATGCTCTGACCCCACCACCACTACCACACAACGCCATCAAAATCTCAATGCTGCAGTAAGATTTATGCTGCCATAAGTTATCACTGGGTTTAACATGCTCATAGCTATTATTTTTACATCATGCTGCCCCATCACGTCAAAGCCCAGCACTGTAGCATTCCATCTTTCCTGGGGCCCTATGCATGATGGAGTGTTGTGGAGAATGGCCCAGGGATTCAATGGTGATCGAGGCAGCGGCCTGCAACCTGCCGGCAGGTGACGGTGGCAGAAGCGGCATGCCAGCCATGGCTAACGGCAGCCTACAGCGGCGCCTGCTTTGGCCTAAGCTGGAGGCCGGCACCTCAGGTGCGAGGAGAGCATGTGGCTGAGGCCCACCGGCCTGGGGGTGCCTCAGGCGGAGCAGGGAGAGGTGTAACCTCCAGCTTCTGCCGGCCCTGCCCGGGATGTGGGGAGGGTGGGCTTTGTGGGGTGCTGAGGGCCGCGGTAGGGGGACAGAGCCCCCACAAAGCCGGTGGCCCTAAGCACCACGCGACGCTAAAGCGGTTGCCCACCGAAGAGCTGTGTTCCGGCAGCGCGCCGGGCAGGCTGCGGCCCCTTCCGCGGGGGCGCGCCCATCCGCTAGCTCTGAGGGAACGCGGCACTTGGCACCACGGCCCCTACGGGAGACATGGGGAGCTGCGGCCCCTTTAAGGCGCGGGGTCGCGCGTCACGTGGTGCTCGCCGGCTCCCGGGCGGCGGTGTAGTCCCTTGACCGGGGTGGCAACGTCGGCCGGCGGGGCTAACGGCGGCGGGGAGGACTACAGCTCCCAGCGAGCACCGCGGGGACGGATGAGCTCACCGGCCGCGCCCAGGCGGGTCTCGCAGTGCACGCCGGGAGTCGTAGTCCAACGTTGCCCTGAGGCGGGCTGCGCGGCGGCGCGGGAACTACGTATCCCGGCGTGCCTCGCGGGGCTGGTTCCCGTCAGCGCAAGGGGGAGCCCCCCGACGTAAAGGGGGATCACTTTCCCCTTGTGTCCGCCATATTGGACGGTAACTCTGGTCAGCGGCGCTGGGGCCGAGGGAGTCCCCGTTGCCGTGACAGTCGGTGCGCTCAGCTCCTCGGCGCCCGGGGTGGCCCGTGCCCCGGCCCTGCCCGTCCCCTCCGCTCCCGGGCGCTCGCGGCGGCCCTGCGCCCCTTCCCCTCCTCCTCCTTCTCCTCCTCCCCCCCGCTCCCTCCTCCCTTGCCCGGGTGTCAGGCGCGATGAGTCCGGCCGACGCCAAGCGCGGAGCCAAGCGGCGGAAGAACAAGCGGGGCGGCGGCCTCAGCAGCACCGGCGGGCCGGGACCCAGCGGCGGCGGCGGCGCCGGCGGCCTGGGCAAAGCCGGGGCGGCGGCGGGAGCGGCCCCTTTGCGGGCTGCGACCCAGGCGGCCGCCGCCTCTCCGAGCGCGGTGGGCGGCCTGCTGACAGCGCCGGCGGCGGCCGCCGGCAACGGAGCCTTGGGCGGCGCCGGGGCCGCGGCGGGACACAGCGAGGTGAGGGGGGGCCCGAGGCGGGCGGCGGTGACATCCCGCTGCGGCGGGTCCGGCACACACCCACGCGGGCGGCGCTGGCGGCCGGGGGGGTTCGCCGCGCCATCCGCCCTCCCCGCCTGCCCCCTTCGGCGGGTGCGGGCCCTGAGGCCTCGGCGGGGCGGGGGTGGCGGGTGCTGGGCCTCTGCCAGCGGCGGGGGGCCGCGGCGCTGCCCTGGGTGGCGGGGCGCTGGGACTGGGCAGTGGCCCCGGCTCCCCACCCTTTGTGGGGGAAGGGCAACGCCGGCTGCTCGGGGCCGGGGCGTCCTGGGGTTTCTCCTGAAATCCCGGCAGGAGCCAGCTCCGGGGTCCCCACTGGCGGGGGTCTTCGGCTCGGACCCCACCTTAGTGGAGGAGCTGTAAGTAATAGGCCTTGAAAATGAGAAAATATACCATTGTGTATGGTTTTTTTCCCGTTGATGTTGGAGCCCTTTTTGCAGCGGGCAACTTCATTAAAGCACAGGAGGTTCATTGTAGCTTGGGCTGTGGTTTGCACTCTGGTGCCTCTGAATAATATAGATCTGTTACGTTATTCTCTAATACGGGAAAATTTACTGGGAACAGATTGCGTGGTTTATTTGGTCTTTTTTCAGGAAAAATTGCTCAAGGATTAGGCCTTTAGAAAGGTATCCTTCTGGCTTAAGTGGCAAAAGAGGAAATAAGTTACGTTCCTTTCTCTCATGAAGGTTCCCCCCAATTTTTTGTTATCTACGCTAAGCTTGCATTTAGGTATCATATTTACAAAAGCATTTCCTGCTGACAGCGTCTTCAGATTTCCATGTGTATGTCATACAGCCTGCTCTGTTTCCTCTCTCTCCCCCATAAACTTGTTGTACACGTGAGGGGGAAATAGAAGAAATGGCTTTTGTGATGTAGGGTGTCTGAAACACCATGATGTAACAAATGGGGGTTTTGTTCTCCACATGACTTTATGCCCATCTATTTTGCTAGGTCAACAAGCGTTTTAACGATTGTTTTTAATTCTACCCCACTCCCCTTTAAAACTTGTCTTTCTGCACACTCAGAGTTGGTTATCCAAAATCCACAGTGCTTTAGATTAACCGTTTCTGTATGTCTGACCTAATCTGGTGCTTATTTCAGGCATAATTTCCTTTTGGGACAGTAGCCCTTATATGATTTATGTGCATAATGAAGAAGAAGAAGAATGATGTGCATAATGGTAAAGAGGGGTGCAAGTTTTATTTGTAACTTTGCAAGTCATCACTAAGCTCTGTTCTAGTTAAACCTCTGGCAGGAAGATGCATCTTGTTTTGTTTTGTATCTGAAATTGTAAGCTCTTCCAGGTACAGGTTCCTAGGTATTGTTGGAATAAGCGTGATAATGCCAAGGGAAATAAAACAAGAAGTGGAGCAATATGCAGAATGGGACATAGATGTTCAAATAGCAAAGGCTCCGCTATTCCCTGAATATTTTGATGTCAGTATCTTGTGGTTATATGTAGCCTAGGACTAGATTAGGTTCTAACCTAATCATACTGTATCTGATCTTTTTCTGAAATTTGTCTGAAAAGGGTGACATCACTGCTAGTCTTCCTACTTCACGTTTCTTCTTTCTTTCAGATTAGGTAGTTCCTAATAAAATTTCTCAGTCTTCAGGAGTCTTTGCTTGGAAAGTATAAGTCATTTCTTCAAAATTAAATACAGTATTTCAGCACTAAATTTACGGGAAAATAATTGTGTTACATGTACTGATAACTTATTCATACCCTTATAAGTATGCACAACTTGTTACTTTGTATTTGTAACTTTGTCTTGATGGATCTTTTCTGCTTGTACTTTTAGATGTGTATACAATTTGTGAAAAGTTTCCATTTCACTTAAGTGATTCTGAAGACTGATGGCCAAGCAAGGAATTAAGAAGTCTGTTAAATAGTTCAGTTAAGCAAAAATAAACCTGTAACACAAACCTTAATTAATCAAAAAGCATCTTAGAATTAGATTTTGAGGATAGATAAATCCCTGTGCTCAGGTTCTGAAGGGTAAATGCATATACTCTGTAATACTCCTTTAAAGTTGGTGTTACTTCCTCGATACTGGTTTCAGTGACCTTTTTCTTGACGTTTTCAATACCTTTCCGATGGTGATGACTTAAAAGTTAACTGACAGTCTTGCTTCAAAGATGAAAGGAAAGATGAAATCTTAAAGCATCATTACATGACTATCACTTATGTGAAAAAGTAATCTCCTTAATGATTAATAATTTGCTGGTTAAGGGTACATGTTCAAGACTTCATTCTTTGAGTGAAAGACTAGCATATGTTGTTTCTGGATGAAGCTGAGAAAGAAAACTGTATTTTACACGACTGATCACTTACAAATTAGATACAGTGCTTTGGCTGGATGGAGAGTAAGCAATGCACTAATAGCTGTAAGGTAGTAACCAGAGTTGCTTTACTTTCATCTTACACTGAATATTGTAAAATTTCTGCTAGTGGTTAAGAGAAATCATCAGCCAATTCTCTGCTGGACAAACTTTAATGTGGAATCTCTGAAAATATATAAAGCATTAAAGCCCCCAGAATTTGCTGCACAGCATGATGTTTTTTACTTGTTAGCATCCTTTCTATTTCCTGCTTTTGTCACTTCCTTGGTTTTAGGGCATCCATTCTGGATGTGGTACGCACATCCTTCTACTAATGTTCTATTAGATGCTTCTTCCAAAACTTTTCTGAAATAGTGTGAAACATGGCATTTAAGGAATAATCCCTGTGTGCACTGCATTTTTGTGTGTCAATGATTGTTCAGAATGAGATACAATTTCAGCATGCTTTCTAAAACAGGTTGAACGGAGTTTTAAAATGGCTATATTTACAGTTGAAACTAAAAGCACGTGTTGTGCCATTATTGAAATTCTAGCTAAGCCTGTTAGAGCTAACAAATATATTTTAATTGAGGTTTTTGTACATCTTATCTGGAGAGGTTTTTTTTAAGACTGTAGGGTAAATTCTGCATTAGAGTATGTGCTGAGTCTTGTTCTGGGATGCAGGTGGGCACCTCCTAATGGAATCTTCCTGGAAGCTACATTGCCCCATGCACATGCTTTATGGCATCCAAATTCATCCTCTCTAGTATTGTCAGATGTTTTGGAATGATAGTGAAATTAAGGATGGTTTGGCAGTGTTTCAGTGCAAGGGAGTATCTCAGTTTTGGAAACCTGTAACTGTTGATTTTACCTGGAATCTCAAACAAAATCATTTTGTTGTGTGGTGCTGCTGCAGGACTTCCCCAGCAGTAATGTTTTTTCCTTACAGAACTATTTACAGCAATGTTACGGAGTGAGGAGTCAACTATCCTATAAACAACAGTAATTGGTAACCAGAAAATAAAATAAATACTTTGAAGTTTAATGTATATATTTAAAGAAATAGATTTTGCTTTCTGTTGGGTTTTTTAGTGGTTTTTTTGTGTTTTGTTTTGTTTTTTTTAATTCAGTAATGCATTGCATCAGGCCTTCATAATTTGATCCTATAAATTTTTGACTACGGTTGGATTCTTGATGCTATGAGATGCATTTGATTATCTGTATCAACCACTGCATAACTCGGATATGCTGTAGTAAAATGGGCTGTTCCTTAGTATGTGCAGGTACTTTGAAGAGTTGTATGTCAGTGGCTGATCAGCTACAGGAGCATTTTTTGTTACAGACCAGACTGATCTTATGTTATTAAGGGGAATAATTTAATAGCCATTTTACAATTCTCTCACTTGCATTTTTCAAAGTATTTTTTATTTGTCGAGTGTAGTTATATATTGTCGTCTTATGTTTGAGAGCTGTCTGGTTTAGGATTTCCATAAAATATTTCACTGGACTAATCTGTTACTATGAGATACTGCTTTTTAAATAGAGATTCTATACATATCAGACAATATATTGCCACCTTTTAGACCAGTTTTTTCAACAGCTTCATAGTTCATGGCATTTCACTGCTATCTGAACTTGATTTGTTGTGTGAGATTTTTCCCTTTTCTCTCTTCCCCCTCCATGATTCAAACAGTCAAAAGAAATAGTATACAAAAGAGGAGCTTTGTCAGGAACTCGGAAGTTCAGCAAATAGCTAGCTTTTGTACTTTTATGTAGGACCTCCTCCTCTCCGAAAGCAAACTTACTTTGGCCAGTTTTTATCAAAGCTCAGGTAAACTAGATAATTTCCAATAAAGAGAATAGTACTGTAACGTCTACTCTTCAGGCTGAGGAAGCAGGGACTTCTAAACGCTGATAACACTTACTCAGTGAAAAGTAAGTCTTTTTAAGTCTTGTAGCATATTTGTTCCTCTGACTAAATGCAGTTCACTCTCTTTTTTTTGAAATAGACATGTAGTCCCTACCCTGAAGAGCTTATCTCTGCTTAGTTTTTTAAATAAAAGGAGATGCAACAGAATGGAATGAAACTATTAGCATTGCGTTTAGGTGGTACGGTTGAGCTAACTTGCTAATTTAGAAAGAGAATCTATTGTGATTTAAGTGATTCTAACTAGAACATTTCAAACTTTAAAACAAGCTGAACATTTGCATACCATTCACATTTTTAAGTGAATAGATCTGAGAGCACAGGCACACGTATTAGTGGTTCTTTCAGATCTTATAATACTGCCCCTGGGAAGTGTGTGCCTGTGTGTACCCATGACCTTAATGTATATCCAGTCTGAGTGCTCCATTTCTTCCCCACCTCCTGCACCTGCTATATCATGGTCAACTGATAATGAGAATAATCAGTTGTGAATTGTTAAATGAAACATGTGGAAAGGATGTCTGAAAAAAACGGCATCTGGTTCAGCAGTGTCTAATCTGTACTTGTACTAGCTCAGTATTCTCTTGTGGCTTTGTTATGAGACAGTTGATGCAGGGTGTGAAGGCAAATGGTTTGCTCCCTCTGCCCCCCCCCCCCCCTTACTGTATTGCTTGCAAAACGGTTGAGAGATTGAGAGAGAAGCCTTTTACTCTTAAGAAAAACATAGTGGCTCCTTTCCCTTCCAAACTTTCGTTTCTTGACTGTGAAAACAAAACATTATTGATTTAATTTGGAACTGGATTAATATGAAAAGTTAGTTCTGAAATAGGTGTGTATTGATAGAATATTCAGGGTTCTTGTCTACAGGTTTTTTTGGTCCCAATTAGTACCTGAAGCATCATTTAGGTATTTAATACCACATTATTTCGTTGGTTATGGCATGCATCCTTTTGTAGTGGTATCCCATCTTGAAAGGATCTGAGGGCTCCCTTCTCCTTTACAGTCTTTGTAAAGAAGGGATCCAGGCTTACGCTCATCTCCTTGGCTGGCAAGGCATGCTTAGTGGCTGTGGAAAATCAATTTGGTGGTGTTGGGTGCATACAAGAATAATGCTTAGTCCCTGATGTATGTGTAGCAGGGGTGGTCCTTAACAAATACAGGTCTGCTGAAGATGTGTTGTGGAGATGTGATTAGGAGGAATAACTAGGAAATAAAGTTGCTTTGATTAGGATGTATGGGGCTTCATGGATGTGCTAGGCAGTGTTCCAGGTTTATATGGATTTAGGTAATCAAAGAAGATACAATATTTGTTGGGGCTCCTTTACTGGTGTGAAAGGAGGTCATATATCCTTTTCTATGAAGATAATGAAAACAGTTTCCACATTTTCCTTTCTTGTGGTGACGTATTTTTTTAATAACAACTGAGGTAGCTTTGGACTGCTCTGTTGTGAGAAAGAGTATTCCATGTGTGAAATTTTCCCAGGAAATTAAACAGAAGGAAAAATTTGAATCAAATGGATAGAAGAATGCTGCAGTTGAGTTCTCTTTCTCTGCTGCTATCTTAATCTGCAAGTTCCAAATTTATTATGCTGCAAATGAAGAGTTCAACTGCGAAATGATGTTTATGATGCTGCTTTTAAAGTCATTACGGGAACTGCCCAAACTGAGGCTTGTCTGAGAATGTAACAAAACAAGTATGCCATTGTTTTTTTTGACAAGAGAATTCTTAATTTTTATATTGTAAAAATTCAACACAGCCTGTGACGCTATTGACCTTCACCTCCTAGCCATGTAAGGAACACACCAGAAACAGTATTAAAGATAGGTCTGAGCAACGTAGCAATTATCTTGGAGTATGGATTTTCTTTTTTATATCTTTTCTATATAAAATTTATATATATATATATATAAATGTACACCTGCTTTAGTGGTGCTGAAGCTAGCTTGAGCATTGTTTTACAAAGTGGATTTTAGGGGAAGAATGAATGGGTTTGCCTGCAAGCCTGTCTGAGGCTGTTGAACTGAAGCTGTTCATGTTGGACCAGTGATAGTGCTGGAGAAAAACTTTCTTGGAGTGTGAACTTTAACCAGGATCTTAAATAATCAACTTACCTTCCATTGCACAAGCCACAAATGTAGTTCTCTATCTCAAAATTCCTAGTTATGACAGAACATACTCAGGCATCTGAGAGGGAGGCACTGCTGTTCTGCATCACTCTGTAGACGGGTCATCTCTCTCCACTCTTTATTAAATGAAGCCTTGAGGGACTTGGGTACAAGCTGGGTGCCAAAGTTGGATGGTATGAAAAATCTCTGTAGGAGGCCATGCTTAGCCTCTAGTTGCCTATTCTGTTATGACTTCTTTCAAAGAGGAAAAAAAAAAAAAGTTGGAGCTCAAAAGGGTTGAGATAAGTGACCCCCTAGGTCATTTCTTAAAACTGAAAGAACAGCTTTGCTTGTTTATAGGGAGGAAACAAAAGATTAACTCCACTATGCATTTCTCAGAAGAAAAGCTCTGGGTACTTCCATGAAATATTGCTATGCATAGTCTTTTCTCAGGCCTGGAGAAATAAAATGAAAGTTTGCAAATGCCTCCGTAGTTTTACTTATGGTGGAATGTCATGAACTTAAGTTATTGTGTACAGTAGAACTTTACAATAGTCCTCCTTTTTAACATGTTGAGCTGGTTTGCAGTAGCTTTGTCAAGTGTTTACTTCTGAAGGAACCTGAAAAACATGAGACCACAATCATCCAGGTAAATAAGTTTGTACAGGGTTACAGAAGTCATTGTTTTGAAGTCCAGAGCTTTGGACTGCCTTGATCTAGATTAGACTTGCCATGGCATCTGGGCTTTAAGGCTTCTCTTACGGTCTCATCTTCTACTCGTCTTAGAACGTGGCTGTGGGAGGTGAATTGCTGGTGGTGCAGGATGGGCTGGGAGCCCTGTGCCGCAGTAGGCAGCTAGGACTAATTTCTGGGAGTGTGCATGGATGGCAATTGCTCTTAGAAAAAGCTGCTGGATTATTTTTTTTTTAACTGCTTTGGCAGCAGTTCAGTGGTCTGTGTTGAGCTGCGAACAGATGGAGGATGTGATCAGCTGTTGGGGCAGTGTTTGTAGCCTCTAAATAGCTGTTCCTTGTCTTCTCCAGGGAAAGGTAGCAGGCTAGATAGAAGTGTCCGGCTGGCAGCCCAGGGGACATCACTGTTCTAGATCTAAATTTTCAGATGCCCATCTTTATTCTAGATACTAATTATGCCTATGCTATCAAAAGTGTTAGCTTAGTCATGGCTTGCATTGCAATGTCAGCTTTGCTCACTTTGATCCATAAGTCAGTTGTTGCTCTTTTTGGAAACAACAAATTCTCTGCTTAAAAGTTAAAGCAAAACGAAACAGTGAGGAAAATGGGGCAGTGGTTGGTTTATATCCCACATCTGTGAACATGTTGATGAGGTAAGCTTTCTAGAGATTGTATACAAATATATGCATTGCTAGCATATAAAACTCTAGTGATTAATATCTGTTTATTAAATATATGTGGTTTATATGTTAGCTACTTAATTAAATCCAGTAGTTGTGTAAAAAAATAAAAATGTCAAGGGCTCCATGAACCCATAACTATCTTTAATTTTCTGAATTAGGAATTTAAACACTGTCAACTTTTAAGTCTGGCCTAAGGCTTTTATTACCTAGACTTCTATGGGCAACAGTGAAATAATTGATAGTTATTTTTGTGTAGTTTTCTTTTTTCCCCTCCCACTTAAGGTCTCTCCTCCGTTAGGAAATCTAAAAGCTGAGCAGAAGAAACTCCTGAAATTATTCCCCAAAGAGGGTATTGGAGAGTGAAGGGTAGAGTAGTACACATGTTCCTCTACAGCATCGGAAGCTGAAGGAGATGTACAGTAATGGGTATCTCATTTCGTTATAACACTCAGAAAGCTATTGGGAGGAGTGGGAAGGGGGAGAACGCGTATGGCATGTTGTGTTAGGAACATCCATCTCCCAAGACAGCTTTCATCTAAAACTGGTCATCTAAGCTAATATATGATCTGGATTCATGGTCATAATCTGCCTTTTAGGTGGACTTAGCACAGCTGTGTGCTAACATGGCTGTCTAGCTTCTGCCAGAGCTGGTGCATAATAACTCGGAGTTAGTGTTGAGCTGTATCCATCAAACATTCTTTATGCACCACCACCAGCTATTTAGGAGCTATAAGCCTGATGTTTGCCCACTAGACCAACATCTGAGCAAGACCCTGAAACAGCACCTGGATATACTTCGTATGTAGCAAAATACTGCTTTCTCAGGGAGTGGCCTTTTTTGGTCTATTTTTATTGTCCCCCTGTGTCAGAAGAAACAGGTGGCAGTTACAGATCTGGTAAGTTAAGAGAAATCTGGGATTGGTGAATGAGGATGGGGTCTTTGGAAGGATCGAATAAGACTAAAGTGGCTTTTTCTTTCCTCTTGGATGATGTAGGAGGTGAGTTAATGTGAATGAGGAGAGAAAGAGCTGTAAAAGAGCAGGCATTATTGATGTTATGTGAAATGTGCTTAGCCTTCTGAAATGGGCAAGTGAGTTCATGGAAGAAACACTCTTGAACATACTAATTGAGAATTACATTATATAACCTTTCTTTTTCTTAACTTTACTAATAAGTTTTGGTCATGTCCTTATAACAAATACAATATTTATATACAATACAAACGATAAATTATTATTATATATAATTATAAATTATAAATTATTATGTATAATTATATATTATATATTATATATATTCTACACAAATTATAAATTATGTATAATTATATACAAATATATAAATGCAATATTTATATACAATATAATATAATGAAATATTATAGTATTATAATATATAATACTGTAGGTTTTATAACAGACACTGAAAACTATAGGTTTTCAGTTATGTAGTGACATCTAAAATAAACTTAATTATATCAGCATTGTGAAGTGAGGAAAAGAAAAGAAGGCTGTGGATTGAATCCTACTCCTGGAAGAAGTCTATTAATGCAAGCCATGACTCTTCAGAATTTATGTATGTGTTTATTAGGGCATATCTCATTGTGGGTAGTGCTGAGATTTGATGGAAACTGTATTAAATTCAACGTACGCATAATGTTCTGCAAAGTGCTATAAGGCTCTACCTTGACTCCTGTTCTGCTTTAAGGTCTGGGCTGTCAGACTGCATCAGTGACAGCTCTTTACAAACAAAAGTGGCTTTAGACAGGGGTGCTGGACTTGAATGCACTCTGCCACCTGCTTCTTCTCTTTGAGGCTTTTTTCAAAGAGAAAGAGCTAGTGCAAACAGCTGTATGTTGATGTGGCTGGAGTCAGTGTGCTGACTGTGGGCACTGCAAACTTTTGGATTTTTTTCTGTGTTTTGGGATGAAAGTAATAGATTATTTTTTTGAGAGCCAAAGCTTGTTTTCTGGTTTTGTTTGGTTTGGGTTTTTTTTCCCGTATATGCAGAAGTAGTAGCTTTAGCTCTCAGAGCAGAACTCTTCCAAAGCTGGGAAGGTGGTGCTACCATTGAATTGTACACAACAGTAGCAGCTGTTTTCTATACTGTGGGTTTTTTTCCATTGATGTATGTGCAACAAAGTGTGATTTAGAAATACCTTTCTTGAGTTCATGTGTTTTCTCATAGGCAGACTTTGGTTAGTTTGTGGGTATTATGAGAAGTTATGGAACCCCTTACAAATTCTATAAGCATGTTAAGCCCAATGTTTCAGACTTGTTGTAGGGAGTGTTTCAGAGATGGATGTGAGGCTCTGAATTTGGATAACACTAATGTTGATGCGAGCCCAGAGACACTTTCATGGACAGATGTGTGAGTGAGAATGTGTGTGTGCATGCTCATACATGTGTGCGCATGTATCTAAACTTTTTAAAACACTGTATTTTTGAATGTGGGTTAATGTGAGGTTGCTGTGGAAGTGTAGGCATGAAGTATGTATGCATGTACTTTTTTTTTTTATTAGAACATGTACATATGTGTTAGGGCTGCTGATGTGCAAAGAAGTGCCTGAGTAAATGTTTAAAGGTTCTTCACCACACTGGGTCTCATAGTGAAGCCAGTCATTGGGAACAGAAGAGTTTGCCTTAAAAAGCAGTCCTGAGCCACAGTACAGTTTCGCCAGCCTTTAATGTTTAATTGGTGTGGAGTTAATGACCAAAAGATTTCTTAATTGCCATAATGCTTCCAGGCTGCTTATCTTCAATAAGCTGCTGCCACAGCAGATGGCAAGTTAGTGGTTTAACTGAGGTTCGCTAGAAGTTTTTCCCCACTTCATTTTAATGGCCATAACTTATCTATGCGGCAATAGATAATGTGCAGTTGAAACCCAAGTCTTTGCTGGCATAGGCTTAAGATGAATTAAAGTTTTATTTTGTCACTCAGCAAGAGATAGAACACTCCTTTACTGTCAGAAGAAACTTTGCAGTTTTATCTGTGTGATCGTCTTTATTTTATCTTTACCTTTTCCTGGCTACTCCCAAGATTCATCTCCACTGTAGTGTCATTCTCCGCTTCTTTTCAGGGAGCCTGCAGGGGATTGTACTGGTGTCTGCTGTGATTTGAGACAGCTTGCAGCAGCAGCCTGAAGCTGACTGGTTGGTTGTTTTTTTTGTTAGTGTCATAACTAGCTAAGAGTCTGAACCACAGGAATAAAAGTGGACAAAATTAAGCGTCCATAACTTTCAGATATACTTTGCTTTAAAAAAAAGATTCTTATGTTTTCAGTGGAAAAAAATTATGTGGTTTTTTTCTGTCCTGAAATCAGGCTACCATACTTGTACAGTATTCTCCACTAGCTATATGTTTGAAACCTTACGTAGGACGAACAACAACTTTATACTGAGGAGCATTGCATCGTAACTAAGTTATTAGTTATTATTCGGTATTTTCGGAGGTGTTGTTGTTGTTGACCTAAATTACTGGTTTTCAGAATTATGGGGACATCATGACACTTATTTGTGCATACTTTGAATATTTATTTAACCTGCTTGTTGCATGTTTTTTAAACTTGGTCTTATGTCTTCATAATAAGAATGAAGAGGAATATTCTTTTGTCAATACTTACAGTAATTCTGAGCCTGTATTTTCATTTATAATCAGCTGAAAAATCCAGTGACAATTTAAGATTTAAGGGATTGTTTTGGTCCCCAGGAATTTGTTAAAACATTACTAGTAATGGCCTGTGGGATTTGATTCCTTAAGTACAAGTAGAGCTTTTGAATAGAAGTCTGAATGTGTGCTTGCCTTTTGTGGCTTTTGACTAAGGACGTAGAAATGAGTATGTGTCTAAATGTGAAGCCAGTTCTGAAACAAACTCAGGAGTCAGTGGGTTGTACCTCATGATGTTACCTGTTGGTGAGATTGGCTCATCCTTTCAGTCAATGAGGTACTTCTGATGATTTGACAGCAAAGCTGCAAAAGTCTATGGTAGTCCCTGTCTGGTCTCTGTTAAAGTCTAGAGGATCCTAACTAGTGTTAAACCTCTGTACTGAAGATGCTAAAAAAATCCATTGAAGAAAGTTACTCCCAAGCCTGTTAATATTTATGATAATCCTGATAAAGTTGACATGCCCTATCATTAGCTTTTTTCATGAAGTGTTAGCTTGGTGAAATGGCTGATATATAGTGTGGAATGTTATAATGCAAGGGTACTTGAGGTATTGCCCTAATGGAAATAAAATAAATCCCAAATATTTTGTGCTTTTACATTGTAATTGTTTTCCAAACTTAGGGACGAATGATTCTGATGAGAGAAGAATTTTCCATGGTTTCTTTGTGATTCATGCATTTCCTTTTTTTTTTTTTTTTCTTATAGCAGGAAGTTAGTCTTCACTGTTTTGTTTTGCTTGCATTGTCCTATCTCTGATGCTTCTGCTACAAATATATTCTTATGTGTAGTTTGCTTGAGTAATTTCACTTCTGAAGTTAAATGCAAAGCTTGTTTCTATTAACTCATGATCAGCAGAAGTTGGTGCAATGGACTCTGCCTTTATTGATGCTTTTGAGGTTTTATGTTTATGACTACTAAATTTTTAGTGTCCTTACTCTTTTACGCTAGAATGGATGTTTTGTAGAGGGGCTGTCCATTACATTAGAGGGTTTGGATAAGTATAGGAATTATCTATTAATAAGTGTTAGTACATGGTCAGGGAGGTGTTATGTCTGATGATTATTTCTCTTGTAGGTGTCTCTGCTTAGTGGGGTTTACTGGGGTTTAGTGGAGCATGAATCCCTTTCGTTAAATCCTGAGAGGATCACTGGAAGATGTCTTTTTGGCACCTGTTGTGTCTGCACCTTCAGTAGTTTGTTGTTATTCTGCCTTTCCTCTTAAGCAAAATTTGATCAATGCTAGTGAGCAGTGAGGATGACAGTAGCTCCTCTTCCTGGAAAGCCAGACGTCCTGATCTAGTTGGCCTACTTTTAAAGGAAATTACATTGGATAGGCTTAAAACTTCCCTATAATGCCAGAAAATGGTGGTGGGGAAGGCATAAAGGGTAAGTAACTGTGTCCCACTGTTACTGTGTGGGTATATCCTTCTAATCAGGCTGTCTCTTTTTTTTTGTGTGTCTTCCTAATCACTTTTACTTGTATGTTCATGAGAGAAAGCAAAGCATGCATTTGCATAACCGGTGAGCGGGCACTGAGCCCCCAGGCAGAGCACAGGCATGTATCAGGAGCTGGTAGACCAGGGAACTTGAGCTTTGTGGCTCTGTTTTTACCTTTTGTGAATCATCTTAGGCAGACTCTACTGATTAGAGAGCTTTTTATCTTCTTTTGAAATATTGAAGGACAACAGTATTGGTATTTATCAGCCTTGATATGTATTAAAAGGTGAATGATTTGTCTGAAAAATACAATTTTATTTAATTTTTTTGTTTGTTTTTGTAATTGCACTATAGGAAGCAGACATAAATCCAAGCAACCATCTTTTAGAGTACTGCTTCTCACAGCACTTATTTGGCTATGCTTGCTTAACCTTTTAAATCTCTTGCTAGCCAAGTAGCCAGACTTGCTGCTAGTCTGAAATAGCAAAATGCTTTGCTAAAATCTTACTGAAAGACCTGTCTTAAATTTCTTTCTGTTAGAAAGGTATCTTTGCTGAATAGACCATGGTTCTTGGGGGTGGGTTTGGTGGTCTTTCTTGTTAAAGAGCCCATTAGAACCTGATGTTTTGTTCTTGTGAAGGTACTTGTTTATAGTAACAGAATTACCCTTCAACTTCCTTTTTCATAATCAAAACTCATTAAACTCAATTATTCAAGTGTGTGTGCTGGCTCTCATGTAGTTTTATGGTTCCTTCTGCAATTTTCAAACTACCTCCTAAAGTTTAATACCAGAGCTGAATGTAATATTCCAGAGTTTCTTATGAATGCTATAAAATCTTGACTTCAAGTTTCATTCCATCCTTGTTTTTATCTCATTCATTTGTCTGTCTTCTGGCCAGTGGAGATAGTGCTGATTATATTTCTTGTCACTTGTTTGTCTAACCTGCTTTTAAAGTGACCTTGTGGATGGGAGACTGCCAGACCTTGCCAAGCAGCCTATCTTTGTCCTTACGCCGTTACATAGAAATCTGCCTTGCTGCAATTCAAACATTTTATCGCTTGTTCTGTTTGCTGTGGAGAACTGACTTTTCCTCTCCTCAGTGTTCTGATCTGTAAGCTTAGTGCCCCCAATTCTTTCAGCGTTTCCTGGCAGGTAATATTGTCTACACCTGGTAGTTGTTCTCTTGTGCCTTTACTCCAGCTGTTCATGTCTGGTTTGAAGACCTGTGTTCAGAATGAGTTGCAATTGTCCCTCTGAGATTTACCAGAGCAGTATTACGTGGAAGGATTATGTCATGTGTCACATAAGCTATACATCCCAAGGTGGCATTAGCTTTTTTCCAACAGTCTGACCTTGTTGACTTCTCTTCTGCATATAGTCAGTCAGCTGTGCCTGTTTGGAAATTCGTGGTAGTTCTATCAAGATCCTGCTTTTTAGTTTGACTATGAGAACATCTCAGTAATTAAGACTGTCACAAACATTAATCAAGTAAATCATGACATGTATTCTTTCTTCCCTGTCTAACTGTCACAGAAGGCAGTTGTACTTGTTTGACATGTCTTGTTTTTGACAAAACCAAGGTGGCTGTTCCTCCTTTACATATACTACCTAAGTGCTTAAAAAGACTTGTTTGAATATATTTGACTTAAGTTCTCTGGGACTGAAGAGATGCCAGTATTATTCCTCAAGTGTTTTTGCCCTTCACCTTTCTTTTTTTTCTCCCTCAGTTGTGTTTGTTGTTGTTGTTTGTTTATGAATTTTTTTTAGGTATGACATTTATTTGCTTTAAAGAAAGGGTTTATATAGTTCAGCTTTTTCTAAGCTTCTGATATCTCAGACATCCTCCACAAGTTTTCAGAGATGGGATTATTGATTTTGAGGTGGCTCAGATGATTTCCTGAGCAAATTGGTTGAATGTTATAAAATCTAACTAAATTAGAAAAAAAATATGACTATTTCCAGTAATAGGCCACCTCTGAGGGGGTATTTTTACTCATTTATTTGTGCTGATTATGCTAGTCACCTGCTTGTAGTTGTTTTCTTTAGTGAGGACTTGTTCTTCATTAATCTGTTTTCCCTCTTCATTCAGTAATGGACAAATTCTCTTGGTAGTAGTAGTGTACTGGTAGAACGATTTCTTAGTAGCCTCAAGCTATTTTGTGCCTTTAGCCTTTTTAATTTGTCCCCTGTATTCTTTTGCCATTGTTATGCTTATTATTCCCTTTCTGTGTGCTTTTTCTGAATCATTATTCTCTTGCAATGTTTGCTGTTCTCTTGCTGTGCTTTATTTTCTTGAATTTGTATCTATTGTGTCACTGGAGAATTAGCTCTTCCTTGCCTTTGACTCGCCTTCTGTGAGCTCTTATTTAGTGATGTTAAATCTTGTGTTTTGCTGTTCTGTCTTCCTTTCCCTCTTCAGTAACCATTGACTTGATGGTTCACTTCCAATAAAAATCTCTCATTGTTTACTGTCAACCACTTCTTTCTTGCTGGCTACAACTAAGGGAAGAGTCTCTGGTTGCTGTTTTAAAAAAGCAGGTTCCTTGAACTCTCACTGGAGTTCTGCAGTGTTCTGTTCCCAGTAGGTGCTTAGGTTCTTAGTATCTCCTTGTAACGGTAAGACCTATGCTTTTGTTACCTTTTCTGAGCAGGCTTGAGAGTGATCGTGTCTGTCCTCCATTTTTTTATGGTCTGTAGTAAGCTTGCAACGTGATAGCACTCATGTGGTTTTTTACTTTTATGATTTCTAGACTTCCAAGATACCTCCCTCTGCATTTGTGATGCTTGTATCCTTTAAGTATAGGGCATAAACCACTGCTGGGCGCTTGAATTTGTTTGTTTGGTTTGTTTGTTTTCCTATGAACTGACTATATCCTCTTTCTGTTAGTATTCCGGCTGGGTATGGACTCTTAGGGAGTAGATCATAGTCTTGATGATGTTCAGAGAGTTCTAGCTCCTTTTTGTATGCTTCATACATTAGTATCCATACCTCTAAGATTGATGAATTGGCTGCTTGTTTTTGATAAACTTTGCGTGAATAATTACTTGTTCTTAGGCTCTTGTTCAGGTTGTTCTACTACATTATCTTTGGACTCTTGATGCTAGCGTAAAATATTCTTTACTCAAGTTAACAGGAAGAGCTTCTTTTGTGTGTTAATTCCTTGAGATCTTCTACATTCTCATGTACCAGCACATGGAACCCCCATCACATGATCAGAGCAGCCAAAGCTGTCCTCTGATAGCATTTACAAAAGTGGGGTTGTCTGCAGGATGAGTTTGTTCCTGACAGTGTTAGGATAGGGAAGGCTGATGGGGAGCTTCTTACTCATTCTTGGTCGTTGTTAGCAGTATAACTAGTACCAGTGTTGATAAGCAGCCATGAACTGATACCAACAGTGGTTGGTGTGAGGGATGAATGCTGAACAGCTTTCTGCAACACCTTTGAGGTGTTGCATATCTGCCTGTTGGTTAGACCTGATATACGTGGTTTCTGCTCCTCGTAAGAGTTGTTCCAGACAACCATTTTGATTTTCTTGGGTCTGAAGAAGGCAGACAACAACTGGGTCAGTACGCAGTCCTAGATGGTGTGTGCAGACACCTTGTTCTCTATGACTTTTTCTCTGATAAAACTGTTTAGCTCCTTTGTCTTTGGCAGTCTCTTCATAGGTTGCCTGAAAGACCTCACAATCACAGATGTTTCAGCTGCCTCCTACATCTCCTTAACACCCCACCCCCAAACCAAAACCCACACCCAAACCCCCCAGACCACTTTATAAGACAATCTGTAATGACGAATGTACTGCACTGGATTTTTTTCCTTGTTATCTTCTTCAGTGTAGGAAATATAAGCAACTCTTCCTACAAATCCAGCAAGGACTTCAGTTTGGTTTCGTATCTGAATGTAGCCCTTACATCTTTGGGTCAGGGAACATATGAGATGAGAGTTTTGGAGATGCCACTTTTTTGTTCCAGGTACGTATGTTGGCATCATGGTTGGCTTCCTGCTATTGGCACCCCTACCTTTGGTGATGGGTAGCTGAATATGCTCCCTGAACTCTCAGATCTCAGCTTTTTAAGTTGCAGCAGTAAATCAAATGCTTGGGTCAAAGGACTTTAAGCTTTACATGTTTCCTCAGTTAATTCAGTAAATTTCTGGTCCCTGCCGTAGTGGTAGTTGAAGCACACCATGTGTTAGGTTTCAGTAGTATATTTCATGTGGCTATAACAAATTTAGGATGTGATGTGATGTATGCATGAATGGTGAACATCTACAGCTGGGCAATTAGGGAATAATGAAGTACAAGGACTGAGGTAGTCCGCTATGTATGTTAGCGTAACGTGTTTTTATTAACTTTGTAGTGATTTGTTCGAAACATAACCTTTGAATGCAGTTCTGATGCTGCATCTCTTCCTGTAATTTTGCTGATTGCTCTTAATTCTAGCTGTTGATCTAGGACTCTGATTCTCATTGATGCTGTTTTTTGCAGAATTGAAGGGGCTTAGAATTATTTCTCTCCCTTGTATTTTCTCTGTCATGTCTGAATACAGCGTATACAATTTGCCTGGCCGTCTTGTTTCTCTGTTATGGCAAAAACATGGCTAGTTTTTGAAATTGTATTTGGTGGATCTTCCTGAAAATGCTCTCTCCCATTCATGGTTTTACTTAATATTTTAGGAGATTTTGCTGTCAAGAGTGTGCATGCTTAACCCTTTACCAGTTACCAGGTGAGGTCATTTTCTTCTAAAATAATTCCTGGAGTAGAGCATTTATGGCTGTATCATGGAAGCTACATAATCAAGTAGTTAATTCCTAGATGTTGTTCTATGCGCCTTTAAACTTGCCTTTGTATGAATGCTTCTTACTGTTCATAGGGAAAGTGCTGGCACTTCTTGGGTTTTTTTGTTCTTTTGCATAATTGTGTTCATTTTACGTATTTCTGTTCAGGGCTGAACTATAAACAACAGATTAAATCTCGAACAACTCTCTATTAGAGAAAAAAATAATATATAAAAGCATGGTAATTAACTGTCAGGGCTAGTTGAGACTACTTGGCAGGATTTTAACTACCTGCTCAGAACACTTTTGACTGTTCTACTGGGGAAAAGAAATGCTTGAATCATCTTTGTTATTAGACTTTTGTTGTGTGTGTTTTTTGGTGTGTGTTTTTGTGTTGTTGTGTTGTTGTTGTTGGGTTTTTTTTTTTTTTTTGTAGCACATATGGCTGTATGATTGCTGGAAAAATGTTGAACATTTTTTTAGTAGAGGAAAGGCAGGATCCTGGTAGGAGGTGGATTGGCTCTGTTCTGCTGTGTCGTATTTGGCTACAGTGAAGGGAAATAATACATGTGGGGTATGGGCTCCTAAAGAGTTTGTGATGTGTGTAATTAAACCAAAATCTCCTTCCCTCCCCTTGTCCCCTGGAGAGCCTGGGTTCTTGGTAGCTCCACATCTGGGTATTACAGGCCCAGGTCTCTTTTTGCTCAAGTTTCAGTTTGTCTGCATTTAAGTTAGTTTTATTTTGTACACCTGCTCCCATTTCATTTGTCAGCTAGGGAATAGCATTTAATGCTGTGCATAAAACTCTTTAAATATAATTAATTACTAAACTTCAACAGTAAAAGTCATGATTTCCTCTTCCTCTTTCCCTTATGGCTTAATATTAAATTTGATTTTAATTTGGTTTCAGGTTTTCAAGTTTGCTTTATCTTGCAGATTGTACATAGCTTTATACAAAACTTGAAATGCTAAATTTTTGTCGTTTTTATTTTAAATGCAGCGTTAGGAGATATGTAACAGCCTTATAAGAACTACTGTAGGCAGATTTCCCTTCATGTTCCTTGCCACAAATAGAACTTAAAAAAAGGCACAGGCAGCTTATCTATTACAATTGGATTGCAGGTATATTTGGGCAACTGCAAAGCTTTTTCATGTGAATGGTGATAAAAATGTGAAGGGATCTGGGCAGCCTTTTAGGTACTGTCTATCTGTAGAAATACTGTAAAATGTCTTTCATAAACTATTCCACTTCATTTGAAATAGATCTTCACTATCCCTATCTTCAGTTCTGCTTCACATCCTTCATGCTGTGACTGATAGTATTTTACTTCAGTTGGAATGTATTCCAGGACATTTTACTCTGGTTTCACTGTCCTCAGTTTAATTCTTGTCTTCCATCTATCCCCATTGCACTGACAGAGGCACCTTCATTGCTTAGCTAAGCTAAATGAACCAGCCTCTTGCTGGGCTGTCACCATGTCTATTCCAATTAGTAATTTCTTGAAGGTGGTTGACTAAATGAGCTTTCTTCCACAGGCTGCAAAGCAGCACTAATAATTTCCAGTGTCTCTTGAAAAGAGCGTGATGCATCTTGGAATCCTGTTTGATTTTCATGGTCTTACGGATGAGCATAAGCCATGGGTATAACCAAATCCTTCTCCCCATTCACTTCCAAATTGTGATAGAGAATTAACCTCAGAAGGTTGCAAATATAGCACAAGACACTTGTCAGTGTCTCTGACTTTTTTGAAATGTTCCCTTAAGATGTGAAATTTCTTGATTTAAGGCTAGGAATTGAAAAAATCTGACAGCTGAAAATGTAAACTATGAATAATTATTTGAATAAGATGAAAGGGATGAAGTTAGAGAATTATCAGTAAAAATCATTTAATAGACGTGCACAGTGATACTTAAAATATGTTATTAGAAATTGATTATTTTTTTCAATTTGCATGCAGTATCTCAGATCAGTGCAATGCAAAATACAAAGAAGATAAGGATATTAATTGCTGCTGGCTTTAATCTGAATAAATAGTCTTATTTAGCCAAGTAATTGGTTGCACAGGTATAGGCGTACTGTAGTTTCTTGGTTACACACAACTTAAGAGCTGAGTGCCTCGTACTTTATTATAGTTGTTTGGCTTTTGTTCTGTTTAAAAACTTTTCGTTGAGAAGAATGAAGGTACAAGAAAGATGAGCACAAGTTCTGTGTCATGGTTTGCAGCCTTTTGACTTGTCCAAAATGTAGGGCTTTGATTCTTCCTGTCTTCACAGTGTCTTTGCTGAAGTGTTACTGTTCTAGTATACAAAGTAAGTTTTAAGGGAAGAAGTTAAGATGAGGTTTAGTATAGAAATACTACAACTTACCTTCCTCCCTTAAACTTAAACATAGATACATTTTTAAAAATATTTTTAATGGCTCAACCCAATGTTTTGTTTTGTTCTGGAGGTAAATTTTTCCTCTATTTGTGATGCCGTGAGGAAATGGCTCATCAGCTGAAGCTGCCAATTTGTGCAAATAGTGGTGCTGTAGTTAACAGTGAAGTTTGACAGTTAGATGAAAGTGCAGTTTTAAGCTTCTATTCTGTGCCCCCCTCGCACCTGCTCAAGGGCCGTATCTTTCATTTATTGCAATACAGTGTGAATTTCAGTATGGTAGATGGTATATATTTTTCTAGTATGTGTTCATAGATTTAAGCATGGTATAAATTGTGATTCTGATACTTCTAGTTCTTTGTAAGATGAGACAGATGGTTTTAGGTTCAGAGGAAGATAAAATGAGAAGATGGGACTTGCAGTCATAGGCATTTTTCACGGCATCAGGGATCCGTTGCTTTCTCCTGTAGCAATCCTTCTCTGCTGGAAGGCAATTAACCATTAACCACCAGAGACTTCAGTCAGTGCAGGTTTGCTATGATATTAATAACTGTTGCTTGGAAGCGTACATTTTCCTTGAGAATGAATATTTGCAGGGCCATGGGGATGGTTGGGGAGTTTTATCTTCAGGGCTGGGGTAGCATTGCGTCTGGGTTTACTGCTTTTGAACAAGTAAGGGTGACTTCAGCTTGTTAGCTCTGTGAATGCAGTAGGAGCATTTTTGTTCCCAGATAATGTGGATCTTCCAGATTTTTGTCCCAGAAAACCTTCGGTTACTAATTGTAAAAGGGTATATTGTTAATGGGTTGCAGAGAACTGTGGTAATGCTGTTAACTTTTTTGTGTTGGCTTGGAAGGAAACATGAAATTTTGTTCATAAAGCTTCCAGAGGATGTAATGACTTGGGAAGGGATAATAAGAGCTCTCGGCTGATTGTGGAAAACCAGTATTTGTTCCTATGCTACAAACAAACGGTATTCAGGCAAGCATTGCCAAATTCCATGTGATTTACCTAGCTAGATAGATTAACCTTCAGTGGCTGTGCTGATGGCCTATGCCTAGCTGCACAATATTTTGTGTACTAAAAAAAGACTTAACCTGGTCCTTGAATCTATTCACAGTGGCATGTAATGGAGTAACAGAGAAGTTATTTGGTATCCAGTGGGGATTTCTTGCTGCATACCAGTTCCTGTGGCCACCTTGTAGGAAGGATCACGCTAATTTGTTCCTGACTTCCAAGGGGCCCGTTTTCTAACTCTTTCTGGTTTCTCAGAAGGTAACAGATAAATGGTTCATCAGATGGAAGCATCTGAATACACAACAGAAGAAAACTGATGATCAAGAAGGAAAAAAAAAATATTGCTAATTGATTCTGAACCCAGGTGATTTCTGTTTTAGATTATTTGCTACTTGCAGTCTTTAAATAGGGCTTATACTAGATCATATCTTCTGGAAAAAACAACCAAATAGGAATTAATTCAGGAAGGTCTTTGGCCTTTGCTAATAAAGATTTTATGAGATCATGTGTCAGGCAGCACTTAGATAATTTTCTTAAGTACAACTTATGTAGGTTTGGTTTTAGCGGTGGAATTCAACTTAGAGCATCTGCAAAGCACAGCACGACTTCTGATAGGGTCTGGACACTTAGTTCTATAAAACAACATTTTTTCCTTTTTTTTTTTTTTTTTTTTTTTTTGTCCTTGGGATATTATTTGATAGTGATTAGTTGTCCCATCAGACCTTAAAAAAAAGAAAAAGGCTGGGGGGTTTATTACAGTGGTTGAGGTAGGAATGAATATACCCATCTGTAAGTTTCATGGAATGAATAGTCTAAGTCTGTAGTATTCAATTTAACATCCAAGGAAGTAAGTTATCCTTGTTTAATAAAACAAAAGAGATAAAGTTTAAGTATAGCCTGGCTTTAACTTCCAGTTAAAAAACTAAGTGATTATAAATCAATCTGTCTTGTAACAGCATACAGATCGGAGTTTCATCTTCTTAATTCTGGTTTATGAACCCTTCTTAGTTCCTGTAGAGATTGTAGCATATTTTTGTGTGTGCGAACATTTTCATATTGTGGCACTACAATCTGTGAACTACTCATTTCCTAACAGGTGCTCATTTCTTGAAGGATGTATTCTAAGATTCAGCTGAAAGAAGAATTGAGTGTTCTATTGAAGAACGTGTGGGAGGAAGGGCATGGAATATAGATGTTGCTTCCTTAAAATTCATTACAGAATAATAATATCTGTGTTCTTTTGAAAGTACTACTTCAAGTTGTCTGAGATACTACTGAAAAAAACTTTCCTAGGATAATTTCAGGCCCCTTTATTTGCAGTGTAGCTCATTTCTTTTAAGTTGGCTGTGTTTGAGTGTAGCTTTTTATCAATCAAGGTTTCATGGGTTTGTGAATTTAAGTAGCTGTTTAGACTTCTGTCTACTCCGGTTACTGTGCTAGAGTAGAATTGTTAAATCTTGGCTCTGAGGACCCAAAAGAAAATAAGATGCAGCAGGTAAATAATCGGTTCTGTGTAAATCTACCGGAAGTGTTGCTTTTACCTGCATTCAGAGGACCTGCGTCCTTAAACAACTGGAAGTAGAAAGAAGGCTGGTTTTATTCCTATTCTGCATTGTTCACTGCTCTTATTTCCTTCCTCCCTGCTCTGTTTTTAGGCTTTTGTATGTGTCTGGTCATACTGTGATTATGTATACTTTTGCACTGACTTTTTAAAGCTATGTATGGGATTCAGCAGATGCTAACAGTACCAGCAGTTTTCCATACAGTGCTGAGGGGGGAGAAATGCCTTTAACTTTGTCCAACTACTAATATTATGCCTTAAGTTGAAAATCAGGGCTGTATACAGGTGACTTACCCCCTCCTCCCCCTCCCCCTGTGATGAGCCTGTAAATAGTTAAAACTTATAAAAATTTTTGGCACAAGGTCTTGTTGGCCAAGTAACTTAGACTTGAGTTTTATTTAGTAGGAGGTGGTAGAGGCTTTTCATTTTGGTTCTGGTTTAGGGTGTCTCCCAAAATGGGCGAGATGGGGACAGCCTTCTCACCTACCCCCAACCCCTTCCTCTTAACTCATAACTTTTGCTAAACCAGAAAGTACTGATCTTTTTGAGTAAGTCCAGTATATCTGTGCTACTCATACTTTTTATAATTCCTCTCCCTAGATAGAAAACCTGTAATGATAAAGGCTTCAACTGGAATAAGTATTTCCTTTCAAATAATTTTAGTTTATGCTGAAAACTCCTTTGATGTTTTGACTTAGTATCAAAGGTCCTAAAGGACTTCACTGCTGGGAAAGAAGCAAATGAGGTTTGGGGTATGGTGAGAAGAATAATATTTTTGTATTTTTAAGTCATTCATAGCAAACTTGCTTTGTTATCTATATGCAAGGTAGATTGAGCTTTCTAGATTGTCTCCCCACCTCAGCTTGTCAGCTTGTTTGTCATAAACAATTTATTTTAGGAATAATTTTAGGAATTACTAAACTATGGAGATATGATGTTATGTTTCCTTAAATCAGAGTGATAAGTTATGATAATATGACTTGTTGAAAAAGGGAAGCCTTCGGAGAACCTGTCTTGCAGATGAGTCAAGTTCTGTAATGGTGTGATTATATTTAATAAAGAAACCAATGACACAGAGAGTCAACTTTATTACATTGTAAAGATTAAAATTGCAATAGAAGTGTAACTAAAATTATTGATGTCTCAATGTTGTAATTTTTCTCATTATTCATATACAAAGAAGGATTTTTTTTTTTTGTATTGGCTAAAGAGGGATTTACCTGGAATCTCACAAACTATATTTTAGCAGTATCAAAAGTCAAAAGAGATAGAAACCATTTTGCTCATAAGAATTTTCCATGGAGATGCTTGGATAGTGAGTTTCTAATTTTGGACTAGTGTGATGGCTGTCTCTTTAGAACTTCTAATAGATTTATGAATATGTTGTTCCTAATATGAAGCAATACCATACTTCACCTTTTGGAGGGCTAAATGAGTGACCTACTTGATGATAGCCCTGTTAGCTCCTTGAACAAGTATTTGGGTTTGTAATTGAGTGCAACACCAGTGCTATCTGCTCTGCATTTTCCTATTTTTTGCGTGTCTTAACAAACAAAATTAGTGTGAATTGTCAAGCTAGATGAATTGACTTTTTCTAGTGCCAGCATTGTTTGTCTTCCTCCTTCCCCCTTCATATAGATTATTTCCTGTGGTTAGCCCTTCAGTATATAATTCCCACTGGCTAAGCATGATGGAGGGAGAGTAACATGATAGGCTAGCATGCTTTACAGTCACAAGACATCCAACATGTGGTATCCAAATGTATATACACAAGAGTGTACATAAATCAGTTTTAGTAACATGCTGTCAGTTGTTGTAGCTAATTGATATATCTCACAGCTAACATGTTCTGCAGCGAATCTGCTTCCACAAATGAACTCTGTGACAATTGTGTGTGTGCAGTCATGTTGTGCTTAGCTCCTTGACTGTCAAGTGGAGTTTTGCCTTATGTCTACTTCAGATCAGTATGGTAAGGTTATATATTTGACTGAGCTCTCTGGTATGATGTTAATGATTTTTAAGTGTGATAGTTATTGAACATCAATGTGCTGTGTATTAGATACCAGCGTAAGTAAGGGTTGAGTTGACATACTAGCTGTATTGATGTGTAGTGCGTTCTGCCATCTGGAGCCTCTGCCAGGTTTCTCACTAGCGCCTTACTCCTGGCTGTGGTTCAACTTCTGGCAACTTCTCTCTCTCCTGCTACTTCATTATTTCAGATCTAAAAGGTAGTTTATCTGTATTTCATAGAATCATAGAGTGGTTTGGGTTGGAAGGGATCTAAAAGATCATCTAGTCCCAGTCCCCCTGCCACAAGCAGGGACACATTCCAGTAGGCCAGGTTGTTCAAAACCCTGTCCAAGCTGTCCTTGAACACTTCCAGGGATGGGACATACACAACTTCTCTGGGCAACCTGTTCCTCAAGTAAATCTACCCTCCTTTAGTTTAAAACTGTTACCCCTTGTCATATTGCTACAGGCCCAGCTAAAAATTCTATCGCCATCTTTCCTATAAGCCCCTTTTAAGTACTGAAAGGCTGCTGTAAGGTCTCCCCAGAGCCTTCTCTCCTCTAGGTTGAGCAACCCCAGCTCTCTCAGTCTGTCTTCATAGGAGAGATGTTCCATACCTCACATCTTCATGGCCCTCCTCTGGACTTGCTCCAATAGGTCCATGTCCTTATGTTTGGAGACCCAGAGCTGAGACACCATTCCAGGTAGTATTCTCCAGTAAAGGGGGAGAATCAACTCCCTTGACCTGCTGGCCACACTTCTTTTGATGCAGCCTGGGATTCAGTTGGCTTTCTGTGCTACAAGCAGATATTGTTGGGCAATGCCGAGCCTTTCATCCAGCAGCACCCCCAAGTCCTTCTCCTCAGGGCTTTTCTCAATCCATTCTCTGTCCAGCCTGTATTGATACTGAGGATTGGCCTGACCCACATGCAGGACCTTGCACTTGGCCTTTCTGAACTTCATGAGGTCCACATGGGCCCACCTCTCAAGCCTGTCAAGGTCCCTGTGGATGGCATCCCTTCCCTCTAGCATGTTGACCGCACCACTCAGCTTGGTGTTGTTGCCAAACTTGCTGAGGGTGCACTCAATACCGTTGTTTGTAGTGCCAAACAAAGATGCTGAACAGCACTGGTCCCAGTATGGAACCCTGAGGAATGGCATTTGTCACTGGTCTCCACTTGAACATTGAGCTGTTGACCACAACGCTTTCAGTATGACCATCCAACCAATTCCTTATCCACCAGGTGGTCCATCTGTCAAATCCATGTCTTTCCAGTTTAGACAAGGATGCCATGTGGGAAATATTTGAAAGTAATATTCAGGTTTTATGTTTCAAATTTCAGATATAAAGAGAATCACGACAGCCTTGTAACACTCCTTGAAATGCTTGTTCTTCCACAGCCTTCACTTTATCTCCCTGATAATTGACATAAAGATTTAAAGGTTCTCTGAAATTACATGTAGTCCAGTAGCTTTCTAAAGGAGTACCAAGGGAGTGATTTGTTGCATCACTAACTTGTTTATGGATATGTTTGTCTTCGTTGAAATTTTTTCCAATGTCAAGAGTGTGAACTACACTAGAATAATGCAGCCCGGTCTGGGAAGGGATAACTTCATGAGTGTTAATGCCCAGAATAGCATGCTGTGTAAAATGGATTAATAGTCTGCAAAATTAATCAGTTGGCCAGATGAAATGTTGGCTGCCTTAATATGGATATTTGAATTTTAGTTATCTTCTTGTCTTTGCTTTCTCTGGCTTCTATTTGGTACTTTGGCATCCTTAGTAAAACGAAGGATCTTGTGTAAGAAACCTTCACAACTTTCCCTGTTGGTGATGTTTGCAGCTAAACAATAATCACTTTTTCTGTTGATGTGTCTCCTACAGTACTGAGACTCCCTGGCAAGCAGGTAAGTATAACTGCATTCTGATCAGTGTCACTAGAGATGTGGGATTATCACATGAAAAATGTAGATGTTCATAATGTCAATTTCTTAAGCAAAACACTCCTGGTTCTAAATCAGGGAGGGATACTATGGTAGGATGGCTGGCCCTCGCTGTTTCCCAGACCCGGAGGCAAGAGGGGAACTCTAGAGAAAGGAATGTTACCCTGTAGTCTAATAGCATCATGTTAGAGAACTTAGACTTGACACTCAAAAACCCATGGGCCCCCATGGGATACACCCCTGAGTGCTGAGGGAGCTGGCAGATGTTATTGCCGAGCCACTCTCTGTCATCTTTGCAAGGTCGTGGAGGACAGGAGAGGTGCCTGAGGACTGGAGGAAAGCCAGTGTCACTCCAGTCTTCAAAAAGGGCAAGTAGGATGACCCAGGAAACTACAGGCTGGTCAGCCTCACCTCCATCCCTGGAAAAGTGATGGGACAGCTCATTCTGGAGGTCATCTTGAAGCATGTGGAGGAAAAGAAGGTTATCGGGAACAGTCAACATGGATTCACCAAGGGGGAAATCATGCCTGACCAACCTGTTACCCTTCTAAGATGGAATGACTGGCTGGGTAGATGAAGGGAGAGCAGTGGATGTTGTCTGCCCTGGCCTCAGCAAGGTTTTTGCTACTGTCACCCATAACACTCTCCCAGGTAAGCTCAGGCAGTGTGGGTCAGGTGAGGACAGCGAGGTGGATTGAGAACTGGCTGAAAGGCAGAGCTCACAGGGCTGTGATCAGCGGCACAGAGTCTGGCTGGAGGCTGTAGCGAGCGGTGTTCCCAGGGTCAGTACTGGGTCCAGTCCTGTTCAACTTATCCATCAGTGGTCTGGATGAAGGGGCTGAGGCACCCTCAGCAAGTTGGCTGGTGACACAGAGCTGGGAGGAGCGGCTGATCCCCCGGAGGCTGCGCTGCCATTCAGCGAGGCCTGGGCAGGCTGGAGAGCTGGGCAGAGAGGAACCTCACGGAGTTCAGCAAAGGCCAGTGTCAGGTCCTTGTGCAGCAGTACAGGCTGGGGCTGACCTGCTGGAGGGCAGCTCTGCGGAGAGGGACCTGGGAGTCCTGGTGGGCAGCAAGTAGCCCATGGGCCAGCAGTGTGCCCTCATGGCCAGCAAGGCCAATGGGATCCTGGGGGGCATTAGGAGGACCGCAGCCATCAGGTGAAGGGAGGTGATCCTCCCCCTCTGCTCTGCCCTGGTTGAGGCCGCATATGCAGTGCTGTGTCCAGTGCTGGGCTTCCCGGTTCAAGACAAACAGGGAACTACTGGAGAGGGTCCAGCGGAGGCTACAAAGATGAAGAGGGGACTGGAGCATCTCCCTGATGAGGGAAGGCTGAGGGAGCTGGGGCTGTTTAGCCTGGGGGAAGAGAAGACTGAGAGGGGATCTTGTCAAGGCCTACAAATACCTTAAGGGTGAGTGTCAAGAGGCTGGGGCCAGGCTCTTTTCAATGGTGCCCAGGGACAGGGCAAGGGGCACAAACTGCAACACGGGAAGTTCCATCTGAATATGAGGAAAAATGTCTTTCCTTTGACGGTGACAGAGCACTGGGACAGGCTGCCCAGGGAGGCTGTGATATCTTCTTCTCTGGGGACATTCAAAACCTGCCTGGATGCCATCCTGTGCAATCTGCTGTAGGAGAACCTGCTTTAGCAGGGGGTGGACTTAGATGATCTCCAGAGGTGCCTTCCAACCTGGCCATTCTATGATTCTGTAGTTTGTTCATCTTTTATCATTATAGCTAATAAAAGTATTTGCTGGTCTTCATTCATATACACCCCATTCCCCCCACCTCAAAGCTGTGTTTTGCTACTGCATCACGCTAAACCAGGACTACGTGAACTATGTTTGGAAGTAGGAGCCTCCAAGCTTTTTACTGTTGCCAATTAAACATTTACCGATTTCCAGGCTACTGCTTAAAAGCTGTATGGAGTTAAATTTTCTGTAACTGACGTAAAAAGAATTTTTTCTTCTAAAACAGTAATAATAAACTCTGATAGCACCTTGAGTTTTCTGAGTATAGCTGTGCCAATGAACCTGGAAATGTGTTGTGTATTGCTGATTGTTTTCCTGCCTGTTGTTGGGTATGTTAATTTTGCATTCTTCATACTCCAGCGCTAGGGAGAACTCTTACATTTGATGTTTTTTTAACATACCATTTTAGTATGCTCTTCTAAAAGGGCATGTCCTCTTACTGCAACACCTCTGGTACTTTGGGGGATTATCTGAGACATCAGAAATCTTTAGACCTCTGTCTTATCTTCTATTAGAAAAAAATATTGTTCACCTGCCACTTTGGTGTCAGACTTTCATGACCATGGACAGGGACTGTTAGTCACCTTGGGCCAGCCCAGGTGCCCCTGGCTGAGTGCAGCAGCCCCAGGCACACACTGTGTCAGAGGACACTTCTACATTTCTTGGCCATATTGATATTGATGATAAATATACTTGTAGCTGCATTAGTAATGTGGTGGTCCTTTCTGAGAGGATTCCTGAATATAGTTCTGGGTCATTGCTCATCTGATTCCAGAACCACCCTGGATGATATTTTTCCCCGTGTTAGACCACCCATAACAACTACTTTGATGAAAAAATGGAGTTCACTGTTCTTTGTAGTGCGGGTAATGTTCTGCTTTTAGGCACATAAGCTTTGTTTTGCTTTGGTTTTGGAGTAGTTAATATTATGCA
Source organism: Falco rusticolus (assembly GCF_015220075.1). NCBI lineage: Eukaryota > Metazoa > Chordata > Aves > Falconiformes > Falconidae > Falco > Falco rusticolus. The sequence goes on along the minus strand of NC_051187.1, from coordinate 79,338,757 downwards.
GGGCTTACACTATTCTGGTGAGTTTGTTCTTCCTATCATATGGTACTTGGAACTAGTCTGTCCAGAGTGTAGCCAAGATAACCTTTTCTGTGAGAAACCAGGCAGTACTTTGCTTCATCTCATGAATGGGTTCTTCCAATGCTTTAAAAAATGTGCAAGGGTTTCTTAAAGTACAGCAGCTGAAAAATAATCATAATGTTGAAATACATGAAATCACCTAGGTCAGGGGAATGACACTGCCAGGTAGGTCTGTTTTCAGTTTGCTCTTCCTCTGAAAAACTGTGCATACCAGATAGTTAACTAGGTATAATATGGACTTAAAGGGATTAAGGAAGGTGTAACTGTTGGTAGTTTACTGCTGGTTTTTACATTTCAGTATATTTTGAGTGCTGTGATATACCATCTGCAGAGGCTGTTGCTACTGCAAAGACTACAGTCACTAGTGACAATGCTCAGGAGCAATGTTTAAAGCCAACAAATCCTAAAACGTTGCTGTGCTAGAGGTCTGGCCAGCATGCTGTCCTGTCTGTTGGTGCTTTGTACTAGATGAATGGAGAAGATAACTCTGGTGAATGTGTAGAATAATTGTCCTCCCATGCGCCTTTCCAGGTCTTACCAGTCCAGAGATGCCTTCTTCAGATTTTGTTTGCTACCTACTGTTGAACCTTTCTCTCATGCACTTAGCGTTATTCTTTCCCCTCATCCATGCATTTGACTTTCACAGTGGTATATCCTTTGTATTGGTTGGGGTTAGAGAGGAAGGAAGGATGCTAAATTTTCACTTACTGAAATCCCATCGTTTCCTACCTCTTGAACTGTGAAGGCATAAAGAAATCTTCATATCTGAAAATCACTTGGTATTTTGTGAGTGGCGCTCATCTGCCAGCAGCAGTTCTGTAGTTCTGTGACCAATTTAGCTGTGCCTGGGAGAGGAGAGGAACAGCTCAGGCTGTGGCTGGAGAGCACCCAAGTCAGAGCTTCACTTGGGCTATGGGGAGGGAGGTCTTCACCAGCCAGTGCAACTTGAGACTGCTGGCTCCCAAACGGTGTTGGGCGACAGTGGTGGAAAGCGAGGCAGAGCTGCTATGTGAAGCTGCAGAGCAATGTTGTAGTGTGCTGGCTGACTAGAAGCGCCTGAGAGAAGGCTTAGCACAGAACAGCTGTGGCAAATGGATTTTGGCATAAAAAATGTAGGCAGGAGAGTTAAGTGGCTTAGACAAGATACCTTGATGAGTTTTGGGGGGAGTAGCCAGGGTTAAGTGCAGTACCTGTCCTCAGTGTTACTCGGACACAGAAAATGTGTTGTTTCAGATGTTTTAACAGACTTTAATTTTTCACTTCCCTATATAAAAGTAAGGGAATTAATTCAAGTGGTATGCAATACCTTTGTTATATTAGGACATTGTAAAATAAAGTGTAGCCTTAATTGTCTCTTGATAACATTGTAGTTTTTTCTAGTCAATATTTTCCCTTACATGCCTGAGAAAATCAGTGCAATATTTTCTAGCTGTTTTCCCCCAGGAGAGATTTGATTAAATCCTGCATTCCTTTTGAGCATCGCGTTTCTGTTGAAATGGTTAGGGTTCAGTGATGATGAGCCAAATCTAAATTTTCTTCCTGTGCTTTTCTTTTCCTGAGCTCTCCTGAGACGTTGCATCACTCTCACTTCCATAATGTTTGTGTGACTTCACCAGCTTCAGCTGCAAGAAAGATGGGGGTGTGTTGTCTAGTAGTATGTCATTCAGCCCACTGAAGGTCTGATTTTGATAGTGACAGGCTATTGGGGCAAATTATGGCAGTCTTTGAGTGTTTCTGTTCTAATTGCTCAACCAGTTCTTCAAGGTCATGCAGGTGAAATCAAGGAGCATTGTTTAAGCTGTGATTCTCACTTCCTTCATATTTTCTGGTATTAATTATACTCTGCCAAGGTGGTGTATGCTGTATTATCCAGAAAACTAACATTTTATAGAGGGTGAGTTAGTGTGACAACAGCTTGCAAGAAAAACAGTATTTCCATATATCTTTTCCATTGTAAATGATATTTGTAGCAAGAACAGAAATTTTTTTATTCCCCCACCCCTTCCCATTATGGTGAAGAGTGCATGCAGAGATTCTTATGTTCCTGGTCCATGTCAGCCTTCCTTCTGGCCCTTATCTTCATGAAACAGGTTTTTAAAATGTAAAACTTAAAAATGATGAAAAAGGATACTCAGGAGTGTAAAAATAAATTTTATTTAATGAAAAAAAAAAAATTAGGGTTGTCCAAAAGTGATATCTGTGTAGCTTGTTACTTCTACTTTAAATCTCTGCACACAGAATTACATCTGTCAACATACGGCCCAGTAACTAGATCTTGTAAGGTCCTGCCATTCTTCTGTCTCTTTAGTAACATGAAAAATTTAGTGCTATTGCTTAACTTCTTAGTCTTGGGCATTTTCCTGACACAGACTTTGGATAACTGCAGTTTACTGCATCTTTTTTGAAAGTTTCGTAAATAAATATATTCTTTTAAATCATATTTTTCTCTAGTACTGGTGAAGTATAAAGCAAGCATTAACGTACTGAAATTATTAGTGCAACTATAATGTCCTTGAGCTTCTTTAGAACCCTTGGCTGAATGTCAACCACTCTTGGTGGTTTGCTAGTTTTTGAGTGGTCCATTTGCTCTATACTTTTTATTCTAGCAGTGCTTTGCTTTGAGACAGATTCTTTAATGCATCTCCCATAAATACGCTTTTCACTGGGAAAATAACTTGAAACTCCTCTGTAGGTAACATGAAGATGCAAAAAATAAATGTGGTGTTTCTGCTATGACCTTAGCTTGTTTGAGCATTTTTTAATGCATCTGTTTGTTTGTTAGCATTACAGATCTTGACAGGCTACCTACTACTGCTCCTTGCTCCTTGTGAGCCTTGAAAAAGAATGTAGTTGTAGTTTTTATACTCCCCCCCCCCGCCCCCCTTCCTTAAATTATCTGTGAGACTGTCTCTTTTTTTTTCCTCTCTGTCTGTTTTTAGCTTGCTATTGTTCGAGCCTCATTTGGACAGCTTCTACAAGATTCTTCTAATGTTTTCTCTAATATGCTATTTAGCCATATCCTTCCATTGCCTGCCATTTCATTATTCACCCCGGCTTAAGTCCTTCTTGTGATTTTTGTATTAGCTCTAAGCCTCACATAAAATTTCTTAAATCCCATTGCCTATAGACAATTTTTGATTATTCTCTTCAAGTTTCCTCCTTTATCTAACTAGTTTCTTTAAATTCCTTGAATTTTGTTCTTTCTGCAGATATTTAGTTTACTAGGAAATTCTGGGGGGGTTACACTAATATTTTGAACCAAATCCTGCACAGTGTTCGAGATCAAGAGATGCCTTTTCTTTTGTTGTTAGCATGAAAACTCATTCCATGAAGCAGTCAGTCCTGATGGTCAGTATTTTGTCTTGGCATCCTGTGACATATTAGTGGATAACAAACTTCCCACTGTTTTTGTCTTCCCTTTGTAACATTTCTGACTGCCTTCAGCTTGGTCACTGGACATCTGCATGTTTAAATGTGATAGTTCATGCATTTCTCATTATGGTTGTCTTGAATGTAAAAAAAGGTAAATGTACTCCCTTAATGAATAGGTAATGTTTTTGGATAAACTTGTCTTTTTTTTCTTTTTTTTTCGTCTCAAAAACTTTTTTTTTTGAGCTGCAGGTAACAATTTCATTCTAAACTTTATTACTAGTTCCTTTGTTATTGAATGCATTATACATCCTAATACCAAGTGGACCTCCAGTACTGGAGGATTTATTTTTTTGGTGAAGAAGACTTTTCTTTAATCCAAGAGACCTTTTCTTTTTTCCACTTTTTGGAAATTGGCTGAATAAAAATAGGGAACTTGTTCCACATGACCGTTTTTGCTCCCATGATTTTAGATCTGAGATGCTTGGCTTGCATATGAGGGGTTTTTTGTTAAATGCCTACTCTTGGAAGTCAGCATAGGGGTATGTAAGCGAGGTTGTGTGGTTTCTGATTTGTATCTTATCTACAATGATTTGAAGATTGTGTTTTATCCTCTACTTTGCCTTTGAAAAATACTGCTGGAAACAATGGCTTCGCAATAATCTCACTGGCTTTCTAAACTGAGCAGTCAGTTATTCTGTGAATGTATAAAACTGAAGGATGCTCCTTTGTGTTGGCGGAGGCTCCAGTTTGTTTCTGGTTTGGTAGCAGGGTAAAAATATTTCCTGAACTCTGTACATCTAACACTAAAGGTGTAGGGGTTCCTATGTTACAGAGACTGTTTTTTGTTGCAGTCTTTAGAGTATTCTTAAAAATATTAATATCAGATAATAGTAGGTGAAAAACTGGAGCACAAAAGTGTATGAAAGGTAGAACAGAGGCATGAGGTAAATTATATCTGGAATTCAAGAGACAGGCCAATACCCGAGAAGAGGGGAAATTAAAGAATAAAACAGTTGACTGACTTTATTCCCCCCTGCCCCTCCCCCCCCCCTTTTTTTTCTTCTTTAAATCAAATGCCTTTTCTTCAAGTCCAGTGTGATCTAGGGCTCTTCACTGTCAGTCACTTCAATTTGTATCCTGTCTTAACTTTACTCTTGTTTTAGTGTCCTCAAATAATGCTGAATAAAAACACTTGGAGCTTGTGAAAGACATATCACTTACAGTGGTGTAATCTCTCTTAACACTTGCGGAGAAACAAGGTATAGAAGATACCTCTGAGAGGTTTCTGTATGAATTATAACCTGGGGCACTGCAGGCTGCTGCAGCGGAATAGCCGAATGTGATTTAGAGGCTTGCTGTGGAAGAGTCCTCCTGGTTAACACTGCATATTTTTCTAAGCAGTATTGTATTCAGCTTTCAAAAGGCAAGAATCTTTGGTAATTGTCTCAATTCACAATGGAGTTTGAAAGCTACATGCAAACAATAAAATACAGAAGGAAATATGCCATTTTGCTTATGACTTTTCTTTTTTCTCTATCAATTTTTTATCTCAGAGTTGTTAATAAAACATCTATAGTGCAAAAGCTTAAAAGAAATAAATTTTAAACTTTTGCATCTGTAGAACTTTTATTACAAAAGAAAAGGGACTTTCCATCTTTGCAGTCAAACATTCATTCAAGTTTCAAAAGCTGTTTTACCAACCCTCAGATGCAGGGGAAGCTTTTGTTGTTCAGTGTTTTTAATGCTCTTTTAGCATTAACTATTGTAACCAATATACTGTTAATTTTTTCCCAGGTTTCGCTAAATGGTACACAGTTTACAGACAGTTCTGTTGGATCAGAGTTCACAGGTGTTTCTCAGGTATGTGCAGCCAGATTTTGTGGGTGTATATGTTAGCAGAATTATTTACTAATGGGAGAAGGTATTCAATGGTGTTAGATGTACAAGAGAAAACTCTTCAAAAAGATTTCTGTTTGTTGCTGGGACTTTGATGACTTCACTAGTCAAGCTTTAAAAAGCAGTGAAAGCTACTATTTCTAAAGTGAAATGTTATTGTTACAATAAGCTTGAAATTGGACAGAGATGTAAAAAAAAGCTATGCAGTTTTATGGTAATAAAGTTATTCTTGGAAATAAATGTAAATACATAGCAGAGATGCAGTTATTTTTGTTCTGGCTTGTCCCGCTTCCAGCTTTCATTTATGAATGTTGTATCCGAACATGTTTCAGGGAGAAAGTGAGACTGGATGTTTACTTGCAGAGATGCATCACACAATTTTTTGAAGCTTGACTACTGGAAAAATATCTTGCTTTTCTCAAAATGTACACTTTGTTCTGATTACACTGAAGACATGTATAAATGTATATGTGACCTAATTCCAAGCTCATCTAATCCAGGAAGAGTCTACTGACGGTGTTGAAATGGTCACATGAACAGTCACTGCATTTATAATCTTCTAAATAAATAAGAAGCTGCAATTCATAGCTTCATTTTAGTATAATGGAACCATAATGGGAATATGAGATGCTTATGGTCTAGTTTTTGTTGAGGTTTTAACTGTCAGTTTTGTTAAAAATAAACTGCTTAGGAATTCTCATTCTTAGCAGTTGATTCATACTGTGCTCTAAGAAACAAGTGCTTTCATTTGAACTTCAAATTTGTCATAAATACAGGCCTAGTTGGGAGATTGTTAGGGCTTTAGAGTCTGAGAGTTGGCCAGAATCAAAGATTGTTGTTCCTGCTGTATTTGCAATGGCTGTTGTGATGATTGTGGTGCAACTTCAAGCAAATTGTATCCATAAGTCTTAAGTTCTAGGCAAAAGGGTGTCAGGTTGTCTTAGCTTCTGAACTTTTAAATTTTTGCTCTTGCTTTTCCTGTTTGTGTTGGAAGATGTCCTACAGATGATGTTTGTAAGGATTTGCCTGCAGTAGCTATAAAGATGTCATCGTCATTCCAACAGAATTAATCTGGCTTCAAAAAAATTAGTTTTAGCCAGGAAACTTTCAGGGGTAAGGGAATGAGCAGCTGTGGCCTCCTGCATGCAGGGTTTTTAGACATTAATATGTCTGCAGTTGAGCGCAGGTCAGCCAAGAGGAAAGTCTGATTTGAGAAATCTGTTAGTGATTATAGAGCTGATAAGGGGATGGTTGGTCCCAGCCTCTCATGAGGCAGAGCAAGTCTTCCTTCACGAGAATGTTTTCTGAAAACCTGCAATAGACACTTGGGTAAATTGTCGTCTTTTTCTTGCCGTAGTGCTTAGGTGTGAATTCCTGAAGTGGCATCAACGGATAAAGAGATTAGCTGTTCTTACTAAATCTATTCACTTAAATTTCTCATGAACTTCTGGAAGAGAAGAAGATCCTTCTGCAGAGGAATTCAGTCATTTTTTCCGTCTTTTTTTATGTCTAGAGTTCTCAGTTTCTCTCTCCATATTGCGATGTCTGTCAGCTTTATAAATGCAAAAAGCAGAAAAATCAGTTTGTAATGCTGTGTTGTTTCTCTTTAGATGTCAGCAATAGGGAATGGGATTGTTGTTGCTTTGAAGACAAGAGAGTGAATTGTGTTACAGCTTGAACTAGTCCTTTGCCCTAAAGAACTTTTCACCTGTGCTTGTGCAGTTCAGCCCTACGAGATCTTTAAAGTAGTATTTTTGTTAGTATTGAGGCTGGAGCAGTATCTAGAGGCATGTTTGCATGACTGACTTAAATTTTGCCTTTCCTTTGAGAAAGAATTTAACTGTTTTGAAGCTTATGTAGAAGACGTTGCTAATTACGTCGGAGCTAGTAGCTGTAATATAAGCAGACAAATCTGTGATTCTGCCATTACAAGATGTTTTATTCCATTCATTATAACTTTGCTTATGTCTTGTAAAGTTGGGTTCTCTTTGGCTTGTGCTGCTTGACGTATTTTTGAGTATCAGTCTTGGTGAATAATCAACGTTTCATGGCTGAACCATAATTTCATGCACAGTAGTATCTTGGAAGAGGAATTAGGTTTTGAACTGCCTCTGTCCTCATAAGTTACCAAGTCTACTTTATTCAGTAGCTAGTAGTGGATTTTAAGACCCTACTGATTGATTGGTTTTATTAAAACTGAGTTAAGCTTTTATTTTCTAACAGGCTTAGCTGACAGTGTCTTTGTTTCAGTTAGTATTAAAAAAGGAGATGGTACAGAACTTCCAAGAACAGTTACTTTCCTTTTTATCTGTAAGTATGCCAGCAGTAGAAGGAATTGTACTATCCCTCTTTAATTTTACTTAGTAAATGATTGCATCTAGGCTGAATTATTTTAGAGGGAAAGGCTGTAGGCCATGCTCCCTGAAAACATTACTTTTTAAATGGGAGTGTATTCATAATCAGAATTGTTTGTGACATGGATATTAAGACTGCTGCATTTGATCTTGAGATACTCCGCATATTCACCATTTAATAATGACTGGTTTTGTTTTGGGTGTTTTGTGGTTTTTTTTCCAAATATCAGAATAACTTTTCCTGGTACATGTTCTGTGAATAACCATTTGTCTGTCAAAACATTTGTTTGTAGACGCCGTTTACCTTTGGCTTGGGCCAAAGGGCACCATATACAACTGGCGAGCATTGTCTTCTTTGTAGAAGTGAACGAAAAGATACTTCGCTTTCAGAGAGCGGAATAAAAAATTCTAGCAAAACAGCACTTTCCTCATCTCCAAAAGCAAACAATATGCTGCATCTTCCACTGTGGGTGTGTCCAGACTGTCGAAGAACAGTCGAAAAGGAGGAGAGGCATGCTACAATAGAGCAGTCTCTTGTGGTAAGTTGAAGTACTTTAGTGTAGTAAGAAGAAATGTGGCTGTGGGTTGAATGCTACTTTGTGCTTTGGAACCGCTTTTTGAGTTGGTTTTCCTGTGACCTAAACTGAGCAGGCACATTGTTCCAAAAAAGTTCTGATTTTGAATTTTGGATTTCTGAGTAGAGCAAGGTTTGCATTTGCTTCTTGTTGGTTTTTTTCCCTTTTAATTTATTGGATATCATACTTCGTCCTTTCCCCCTTTACTTAAATTCTGTTTCTTCTACTCTTACGAGTGTGACTTTAATCATTACACTTTATTCTATTCTCTGTCTGCTTGTGTATATTCGCCCCTTTGTGAGGTTAACTATCTGAATTTTCCTTGGTCTTTCTGTGGCACCAGGCAGAGACAGCCTGGGGAGGGTGCAGGAGAGAAGCATGGCATGTACTGGGGCTGGAGCACAGAGAAGGGAGAGAAACAGGAGACAAAAATACCAGCAGCCCTGGGGGAGAGGTTTGTGTCATCTGCTGGTACTGAACAGTGCTGTACACAGGATATAGCAGCCATTCGCAATGACAGCAGCCTTCTAACATCCATTACTGTGAAGTAGTATGGCTGTTATAAACAGGGAGATTTAATGATTTTTGCTCAAAGGGGTAGTTAAGCTACAAAAGTAAAACATACTGTCAAGTAGGGAGTGAGGAGATATTACTAGTTTATGATGAATCACGGATGATGCAAGCCTTCCTTTAGCTTAGTTCATTGTTTATGCTGGAGTACATAAAGGTGATAATTACAACTAACATATTTCCGTTATTAGAAAAGAAACTATGTTTGTATCATTGGTTTTCTCTGTCCATCTTTTGCATTTATTAGGCTTTTTGAAGGTAAATTTTTTGTGCCTTGTTGAGTGTCCTCCCAAAATATATTCAGCATTAAGAATTGCCACATTAATATTTGCCTACCTATTAACATTTCAAACTTCTATCTTAAAAACTGAAGGCTGCCTCTGTGGTTTTTTTCCTTTTCTTTCAGAGCCAAGATTTCCTTTTGCACATGCCTCTTGGAAACAGTGGATCACAGCAGGAATCTGTAGGAGGAGGAAGAATAACTGTTGGTGCACAGACGGTACCTGCTGCAGATTTTAGCAATTCCTCTCCTTCAGACATAGCATGCAACTGTGAGGCCTGTAATGAGCGCAGGTAAGAAATGAATTCAAACTCAACAGCTTGGTGTCTGTAGTCAGTGTCAGCAGTGTTGTAGCTTATTTGTCCATGTATGCTTAAACTCTTTAAAAGGGCTATCTGACAATAACAGCAACTTATGGATGGCAGCTTCTATCTAGTTTTATACTTGACTTTAGGCATTTTCAAATATATATTGTTTTTCCTGAAGAGCATCTTTGGAGTAGTAGAAATCAGTACACCTATGTGATATACAAATAGTGTGTCATGTTTTTTGTCATTATTTTCAGAGAGAATTCAGCAGAGCCTGAACGTGAACCTCAGCAGCTTCAAAATTACTGGTCAGAAGTAAGATATATGGTTCGGTGTATATATCGCCAAGCTGGGACCCCTTTGGCAGATGACCAAGACCAGTCTTTGGTACCAGATAAAGAAGGAATGAAAGATCTGGTGGATAGGTACAGCCCTCTGAAAAAAATCTATTAACTGCTAAGAGGATTTTTAAAATTAATTTTTAAGTAGGTTGGAATATTGCTATTTAATAAATATTATTTACCATCTGTAAGGCTGGTTGCTTGTAGTGCTCTCCACTACAATGCAAAGTCAGAACAGTCAGTTCTGTTTCATGAAGGATTTTTAAATGCTGGACCAAACATAACGGGAAGCTCTTACATTTTTATGCTGTTTCCAATAGGAATATTAATGTATAATTAGGGAAGGTCCCAAAATCTTATTCTTCAAAAGACTTTGAGATAGTTATTTTTAAGACAGTTATAAATAACTTTTATGTTTAGTTGGAATTGTCCCACAGGAAAATCTTACGTTGAGCTAACCTGAGTTATAATAGTATTTGCATCTTACTGTAGTTGTAACAGCTGGAATACACTTCAAAAAAAATCCAGATAATAGCAGCCATTGATAGCTAGATGAGGTGGATTTGGAGAACTTCTTTCGCATTTCAGAAGTTGAAATTGTAGCTTTTCTAGGTGTGAGGTTGCAGATGTGCTTAATGAGATCCTCATTTGTGGCGTTTTTTCCATTTAAGAATAGTGTGGCTGGCCTTAAAGTGCTCCAGGAGGTGGTTCTCAGTTTCTCTGTAACTGAATGTGTGGTCAAGGAATAGTTGCTCTCCCTTGGTTCTGTACGTACTTAATATATCAAGGTATGACTAGTCTAACAAACGTGTTAGTTCTTATGTGGAGTTAGTAGTTGAAATTCTGGTGAGATAAGGAAACTTTTGGACACCAGCATGTCCAGTCAGTGATGCTAACATCACTCAGAATTTTTTTTAACACAGCTAATCAGTGTGATATTGGAAGTGTATAAACAAAACAGGTAGATAAACAAAACCAAACAACACACACACCCCCCAAACAAATCATGAAGATGGCACGCCAGAGATCATGATGTGGCCAAGTAAATCTATGTTAGAAAGCAGAAATTCTTCAATTTTCAACAAAACGCAGTATGTGCTCAGCTCTGTTAGATGCAGCTGGCAAGAAACAGACTGTCTGGTCATCTTGAAAATAAGTAGTGGTGCCAGGTACTGTCCATATTGTATATTGGAGCACTTTATGGCAATATGATAGTACTCTATTTTGTGAGCGATAAGGGAAGAGCAGGGAGTAGATAACAGCAGACTTCCATTCATCTAACTCTTTAACTACTTAAGTAATCCCTTTCTTTTTCCCCACCTCCCTGTGCTGTGAAGAAACTGAGGGAAGTGCTTAAAGTCCACGCACAGGACTTTAAATAGTACATTTGCGCTCTAAAGCGCTTCAAAGCAACCATCGTGGTCACTTCTCTTCTGTGTGAGGTGGTACAAAAACCCATGTCTCACTTCCAGGAGAGTGTCAGGCTTGGCCAGCTGTATGCTGTCCTTAGCAGGAATCCCTGACCCTCTTGGAAGCTGGGTCTTACAGCGACAAGTTTTGCAGGTATGAAGTGCATGGAGGGTAATACAGTTCTGGAGCTTCAGTATTAGTCTGCATCCTGGGGACAAGCGAGTCCCAAATTCTGGTCTCTATTCTAGACTTTAAAAAAAAGTAAATTTTAAAAATACACCAGTCATTTGTAGTGATTGCACTTAGGAGCTACCACAGTAGAGTGCCCTGAGTCACGTTCCCTGAAGGATGTTCTTTCTGGCCCTGTGAGTCCCACACCTCTGCTATGGAGTGGCACAGCTTTAATAAAAGGTGCAAAAAATGCCCTTGTACAGAAGATCTGTAGTTTGGGGTAAGAAGCTCTCAATGTAGGTGAGAAGGAGGTTCATGAATGCCTTGAAAGCTTCGTAATTGTATGAAATGTCTTCTTTCGATTCAGCCCAGCAACAGAAGGGTCCCCGAAAGCAGTCACCGAGTCCAGTCTGTGCAGTATGTATTTAGGCATGTTCTGGCTGCCTAGCGGGTCAAGCTCCTTCAATGGCTTGAAGTAAATGCCTGTCCTTCTACAGGATAATAGTCTGGCCTAGGTCTGGCTGTTCCAGCTGGGACTTTTACTAGGACTGTATGTAAGAACGTGGAGAAGTTGTAAAGAAGCCTCTCTTAAGAGTCGAGGTATCTGTAGGGTTGTATGCAAATTGAGTAAAGATACTTCTAGCTCAGAAGTTGAAGTGAAATACCAAGGTCCTAAATTTATTTGTTCCTCAGGTGTGCAAGCATCCTTGTCCTAAAGCTGCACAGGAGCTCAGTTCCACCATGTAAAAGTAGGGAACTGGACTGTGTTCTCCCAGATTTAAGGTAGTTACGTAAACGCTAGCCCCTTTTTTTTTTTTTTTTTTTTTTTTTTATGACAATGATGGTAACTGGTAAATATTTTTAGGAAAGTGAAAATTGTTGGTTATATGCTTTTTTTTTTTTGTCACAAATATTCTAAAAATACAGGCTTTGTGAAAGAGATCCATATCAGCTTTACCAGCGGTTGGAACAGCAAGCTAGAGAATATGTGCTTGAAATGAAGGTTCGTCTGCTCAGACACTTGTCACTGGGATCTAAAGTTGCATCAACATTAGCAATACAAGGGCCACCACAGGCACATCAGTTCATCTCACTCCTCCTTGAAGAATACAGTGCACTCTGTCAGGCAGCATGTACAATCAGCGCCTTTCTAGTTACTCTGGTAAGAGTGGAAAAATAACATACGCTTCTACTTGCTAGGGGTCATGCTAGCAGAGCTGTTCCAGGCTTTCTTAGATGTCTTCTGTGGTTTGTAAAATGCAAGGTTTTTTTGTGTGTGCATGCTTAGAGACAGGGAAACTCTGAAAATGCAAATTTAATTCTTCAGGAATGTACATTAGGCATCTCTTAAAGTGAAGTGATTATATTATCCTTTGTAAAGAAATAGGTGGGATGCTGTTTCTGGCACCTGTTCTGAAACTAATCTTTATGTCTATCTACAAAATGTTAGATAATGTCTTTGAAAATGTGGGAAACACGTCTTTGTTAGTCTTTAATGGTCTGTTTGACAACATGTTCAAAGGACTCAGACTTTTATGAGTACAACTAAATTCAATTTTTCTATGTTCAATTTTCTTTTCACTTATAGGCAGGAATGGCTACTTGAAAAAATGATCTCTTGCCTCAGAATGTGTCTGCTATGTTATTTATTACTTCTAAAATTCTTGGACTTCACTAAATGCTTTTTTTTGTTAGCTGATTGTGATGTTGGATGTGGGATTATATTGTCAGGTAGAAAGTTAACAGTAGCCTTAATCTCGGAGTAACTGTCTATCATGAGTGAGTAATACAGTAAACATTCTGTAGTTCTGTTTTAAGGGTTGAGAAGGTTATTAATACTGGATTTTTTAATAATCCTTTCCTGTTCATCCTTTGCTGCTGACCTTATCCTGTACATCCCTTCTCTTGTGTAAACTTTGTGCAAGGAAAAAAAAAGGCGGATAAACTGGTAAATTTGGGGTTTATTGCCAATTAGCTGAAAGTGACACACTAGGTGTATAAAGAGGAGAAAAGAATAGGCAGTAACGAGACTATGATAGCTACAGGTGAAACATAAAATGGAGGGGAATCAGAGTGTCATTACTGAGGTAGGGCTGTTAATGCAATTGAATTGGCAAAGCAGGAAGATCTTACTGTTAAGTAACTTGAGCATATCTGATGCTTTTTTCTGTTGTCGATGGTCTGCATTTGCTGCTTCTGTATTGTCTTCCCCAGCTTTATTACTTGGATACAAATGTGAGGTCACTGCCATCTCTAGCTAATTGGCTGCTTTTAGTAGTCATCAAGCCTCTAACAAGGTGCTTGAGAGAAGATTGCTCTTCAGGTTGATCCGCATTGGAACTTAGAAATTTATTCAACTGAAAAGCAGATGAATTAGAGTACAAATGTTACCTTTCTCAAAGTAGATCTACCAATAGTGAACCCATTAGTGCCAGAATTGCATAGCTGATTAGGAAATAATATTTTAATTCCCTCTCCCCCCCTCCCCCAGTTATTATTGTGAACTAGTAGTCACAGAAACTTGGCAGGTATGAGAGGTTGAGATAATGGTCATGAAGAGATGGATTTTGAACTCCCTAATATATTCCTTTTCTTACAAAATTCAAAGTTACACAGTGTTTCTATTCTCTTTTAAAAAACGGAGCATAAGACACAAAATACCCCAAACTTAACTTGTCCTTTTCCTTATGAAGCCCACTAAGTACTGAAAACTTCTTTCTACTAAGCTTTGACATTCAGAAGCTGAAGTGTGAGAACGTGGGATACTGACTCTTATGATACATTTCTTAGACTTACTAATCCTTTTATTAAAAAGGTTATTAAATATGTCACAGCTTTCAGTACAGGTAGTAGGGTTGCTAGCCTTTTCAGTGTGCGTGGCTGTTTTCTCTCAAGATGCCAGTGCAGTATGGAAGAAGGCATCTTTTCAGGTGAAATACATAAAAGGCAGTTAAGATCTCTAAACGTAGTGCAGCCTTCCTTTTAAAGGTGAAATCTTTGCACAGAGCATGCTGTACAGAGGTGTGTAATGCCTTGAACCTCCATCTATGAGGAGCTACTTTCTCAATGAAATTAGGAACAGTTGTCTTTCCTTTCAAAGGAATCCAGCTCTAACTAGTGAAGTTCAAGAGCAGGAGCTAACACCTTGTGCCCACCAAGGAATGACAGATTATACTGAAAGCAAGCTGGGAAGACTGTGATCAGTACAGAAGAACCCTTGAGTAAACAGGATAGCAGACTGAAAGGGAAAACTTGCCTGGTATTTCTTTGTGAGAAATACAGTAAGCTGCACAATACGATATACAAGATTTTGTAGATGTGTTGACTGTTCACAGCATATTGAAATTGCTTAGAAAATCAACCTTTCTCAGTGTTGACACTTGAAAAATTATTAGCCATTTATAGAAGTTTGAAATATTTGGAAGACATAGTATTAAAAATGAAAGGGTACGTGTGTCTTGTGCAACTCAAGAAAAAAACCAAACCCTGCCTACCCTTCTCTAGTAATAAAACTCCAAACTTGATTGTCTTTTTGAATACTGATAGTGTTGTGTTTAGCTCTGATATAAATATGTATTTGGTTTTTAAGCCATTATGCTTAAGAAAACTTTGACATTCCAGAGTATTCTGATATTTCTGGGTACTCAGGGTTATAGTATATAGAGCTCACTTGCTGATTGGATAGCCAGAACACTTGTATTTAATTTTGCTGTGTGTGGGAGTCCTAGTACAGAAAACCTGCATACCACTGGCTGTATGTGGGAAAACTTACTGACCTGAGATAATATTATACCTGTCATAGATTCTTATGGTTTCACAATAATAGATTTGAGTCTTAGGTCTTGTAAAATTACATACAATTATGTGTTAAATCACATAAAATAGAAAACCGTTCTGCTTACTAGAGAAGTAGGATCTTGGTCTCTCGTCTGTTTAGAAAACTTAGTTTTTGAAGCTGTACTTGGAGAGAACTGTTCACTTAATTTATGTCTATTTTGAATAAATATTATAGCTTGCAATTATATGTCTGTTAGTAGATGATTTCGAAGAACTGAAAAATAATCACAGACAGACAATGGTTTGACAAGAAAACCCGAGAATAACTGGTTCAGATGATAAAATACTTTTTTCATTGCAGAAACAAATGGAAGCTTTCAACAGCTTAGTCTGATTTTCCTTTTTCTTCTACTCCATGAAAATTTAGAAAAACAAGGAATGAAGCTATGATTAAGTCATTAATTACTTAAATTCTGAGTTTCTGGGTATTTAAACTGGGTAAGAACTGAGCTGGACAATCCGGCTTGTAGGTTGGAAACTATTTTTAAAAAAAAAAAAATATCTTGCATTAGACAGAATTTGTTATTTTTATTTTCTAACCCTGTCTTATTTCTGATTGGTTTTTTTTGTTACAGGAAAATGAGCATTTGAAGAAATTTCAGGTGACATGGGAATTGCACAATAAGCATCTGTTTGAAAATCTGGTATTTTCTGAGCCACTCCTGCAGAATAGCTTGCCAACGTTGGTGTCACAGCTAAGGTAGAGATTAATTTTTCTTTTGTAATTTAAAGGAGAAATGAAAAGCCATGTTTGCAATCACAGCCTTTAAAACAAAACAGAAAAAAAAATCTCTGCTGCTTCTACAATGTAATAGGTAAAATTCCTTGTTGATCTGTCTTGAAAACAGTGTTGTTGATTGAGCAGTCAAAACTTGCTTGTCAGAAGAATTGCTGCACTAATCTGCTTATTTGTAGATCACCTAGTAAAATGACAGCATCCTATGAAAGTGCTGATGATACGACTGAATAGTATTGTTATCAGGCATTGCTACTGTCTTTACAGCTCTACAAGCAAATTAAAGCCTCAGTACCTTCATGTTTGTCACAGCGCACAAATAGCTCCATTTGGAGTTTTAAGTAATCTTTTTATTGGAGAAAGCAAAAGAAACAAAATCCCTTGCTATATGCTTGTAGGTCTGATGGCATATTGTGTATCCTGGGGCTTTAGAATGTGTATTTTGTTAGTAAGGTTGCTCTGTTTATAATTTGTGTACATGCAGAGTGTTTGGGTTTTCTGGGGAAAGACGTATTAATTCACAGAAACTCTATTCTTTATCTAGTGTCTGAACATTTGTAAAGTACAGTCATGGATGGTTTGTGTTGACCTCTCAGTTTTGTTTCTAATGGAGACATGTATACATGTGTTCTAAAGGTATTGTCTTGCATGTTTTTCCATGGTGCAAGATCAGTTTGAATAAGTCTGTCACAAGAGATGTTGCTCACAGTGAATAAAGAAATTTCTGATGAGTTCTCCTTTTGCTAGGAGGTACTAGAAAGGAAAGCCAGAAAAGGCAAGAAAGCTTAATAGTCTTCAAGCTCAGCAAGAAGTCTAAGGTCTCTCAGAATAATTTGTCTAATTGGTTTACATGAAACTGTGTTAGTACTGAAAAGGGGTTTTTTGTTTTCTTTTTTCTTTTTTTTTTTCCTTCTCTCCAGGCAGGTAAATCTGTTGCTGTGCTTAGTAGGATGTTCTTCAGTGGCATATTTTCCCAGTACCACTGTCACTGACACAGTATCCCTCAATCATCTCCATGCTTTCTGATAAGGCTTCTCTGCGTCTTATCCAGCAATCCTGCCTATATCAAGACAGTTTATATTGCCTTCATCTGCAGAGCTGAGAATGTCTTAGTGAAGCGTATGGTCATTTTTTAACAAAAGGTTTTCATTTACCTGTTGTTCTTAAGTGCTAGTGCCATTGAAGTCTGAGCAACAGAAGGTGTTCCTCTGCAGAACTTCACTGCAGTGGCAGCTAACTTCAAGGCTTAAATATGAAGTCAGAATCTCTTCTTGCAGGAATTTATTTTCCATACATCTGTGTATGGTAGATAGCTTTAAGGCTGTTGATTGACATAAGTGTTTTGGAAAGGAGAGGTTCAGCACAAGCTTCCTGTTCCATGGTTTCTGGTTTATACAGTGTATGTCTTGTTTTTCTTTGGTAAACGTAGGTTATGTCTGTTTTCACGGACTCCCAGGATTTTACTGCTGAGTTCTCTGGGTCTTGAAGTAAGAGAATTAGGTAGCCTTCCCTGGAAAATTTTTCTCAAGGATAATCTGACTTCCATTGGGAACTGGTGGAGAAACATTCCATCACAGAGGCCTCACATGGAGAAGAGGGATCAGCCTAGTCCCCTAATCATTTGGTCAGTAGAAAATCATTTGCATGCAGCGGAGAAGGTGTTGCCAGAGTTTCTTTACAGAGGAGCGTTGGCCTTGTTGTTTTCTTTTCCTGAGGAAGAAATGTGAAATGGCATTTTGGCGTCTCAGCCTTACTGAGGTGTTCACCCTTTCGCTCATCCCTTATTTAAATCACTAAATCTTTTGTGTATCTCTGACTTTTTGAAAATATATAGTTGGTGTGTTGTGATTATTTCCAAGGGTGTTTATCCAATGTCAGACTAGGAGACATGCTCAGTTAGGGAGGTTTAAACATAGCAGTTTTGTGGGGATGAAGGTTATTAACTGATATGAGATCAGCTGTGTCTGAAGTCTCTTCACAGGACTGGTCTTCTACTCAGGGTAAACTAACAGGGTCTTAAGTGTGTTGTATCTTGTTCTGCTACCTAGTCAGTGCCTCTGGTTTGTATAGGAGGCGTACTCAGTTGTACAGTCTGCAGACCAGCTGTAAGAACTGTCCCTATCCTTAACAAGAGTTAATTTATCAGTGAGATTAATCAGTGAGATTTCTAGATCAGATGCAGCATTTCATAAAGCTGTATTTTTATAATCAGTATGTAAGGAAATCCAGTCCTTTCATAGGTTAGTGACTAGTACTTCCTAATGAAGGTGTCTATATGAAAAGTTTCTTATAACTTAGGGTTAAGGTGCTTTTGTTTACATCCTACCACTGGCATGCCTCCTACATTCAGTGGACTGCTTTGTTGGGGTTTGGTAATGAAGTAACTGATACCTGGGGGTTTTCTGTCCTATTTGCTTTCCCTGTATGGGATGGGACAGTGCTCAGGGTATATGGGTAGCTTTGGTTATATGCTGTTCACCAAAAAATTCTGGGTTCCTGATCAAGATGGCTATTTCAGTGAAGTTTGTGAAGCATGCTACTGCAGCAAAGGTGCTCTGGAGTGGAGGAATGTGCAGAGGGACTACTGAGAAGTGAGGGGGGAGTGGGGTGGTGTAGAGGAATGAAGGTGGGTTAATTAACATGGATAATACACTGCTGTGGGCTGGCTTCAGGGACGGTGGTTTGGCTGATGTAGATAAGGTGCAGCTGTGGCCAGTTCCTGCTAAGTGATTAAATAGCTCGAAGGGGAGCAGCCAACGGAGAGAGATCTGGAAGGGGAGGAGAGAGAGTGTGCCCTGGATGAGGAGGGACTAGGAGAAGGCAGTAGGGGTGAGAGGCAAAGGGACTGGCTTGATGAGTATGAGGAAACAGCACGAACAGTAGATGGACCTTTGAGGCCTTGTGGGGGATTGGTGGCCCTGTTGGGACAAGGCATGCCAACTACTTATGGAAGTTAACTTGGTATATGATGGTAAAAGACCTTGTTGAAGCTGGCTAGTTTTGAGAGTGCTGTGACAGGGTGGTTCATCTCCTTGCCCCCCAGCAGGAAGCATTGAGACCCTGATGAGTGACAGCTGTGACTCAGGACTCAGAGCAGGCAGGACCAGGAGTGAAGATGGCTAAACCTGCATATGTACAAAAGCAGCCCCCCAAGAGCCTGAGCAACCAGAAGCACAGCAAACAGAGCAGACAAACAGAATGTAGTGTGCCAGTTTGTGCAGGAAGGGCACTGTCCCACTAATGGCTCAAAGAGGTGAGCTTCAATAGTGGTCACTGTGCCCTCTGGAGTAACCTAGCTGTGGTTTCCACTTGGCCAAAAACCAGTGTCAGGAGGCGTGTGGCAACCCAGATGGAGCTCCCACATAAATGTGCAGCTGTCCAGGTCACAAGCAGCAGGGAGTGCCTGAGCCTGTCACTGCTACCAAAGTGCAGCAGATGTAACAGCTGTGTGAGGTGTGACCAGGTGGATGATCTGCTCAGCCTGGTGGCAGAGCTGAAAGGGGAAGTAGAAAGGTTAAGGAGTATCAGGAAGTGTGAGAGTGAGATAGGTTGGTAGGCCCACTCCCATAGCTGAGACAAATGAATGGGAAGGGCACAGAACAAAAAGCAGACTCTCCTGCCTGCTCGCCTTCAGGCAGATGGAAAGGTCCCTAAGTGATGGGGAGGAATGGAAACAGGTCCCTGCTCAGGGCAGCAGGCGAATCACCCCCCAACCAACTTGACCTTTCTGGGTACCTCTTTACAATAGATAGGCAGCTCTGGAACCTGAAGGAAAATGATGATATGGATGAAATCCTAGCCAGGTTAAAGTTACCTAGTGAGTCAGTCAACCCCACACATTCCACCCAGTTCTGCTAGGAAGAAAAGAAAGGTCGTTGCCATCGGTGACTCCACTCTGAGAGGAAGAGGGATATGCCAATCAGACCCAACCCACCGGGAAGTCTGCTGCCTCGCTGGCGCGTGGGTGAGGGAGGTTACTAGAAAAGTCCCTTGTCTAGTATGGCATTCTGATTATTACCCATTACTGCTCTTCCAGGTGGGCAATGATGAATTCCAAATTACAAGAAGTCTTGAGGGCAATCAAGAGAGACCTCAGGGCCTTGGGGCTGCTGGTTGAGGTATCAAGAGCATGAGTGTTTTCTTCTATCCTGCCAGTTGCAGGGAAGGATGGGATGTGTCATCAGAAGATCACACAGATCAATACCTGGCTCTGGGCCTAGCGTCAACAGCTGTGTTTCAGGGCTTTTTTTGATCATGGGTCAGTTTACATGGCACCAGATGTGATGGCAACAGATAGGGTTCACTTGTCTCAAAGGGAGAAAAGGATCCTAGGTCAGGAGTTAGCAGGACTCATCAAGAGAGCTTTAAACTCGATTCAAAGGGGGAAGGAAATAAAACCAAGCTCATTAGAGGTGAGCCTGGGGGTGGCATGCCAGGGTTGCAGGTGAGATTGATAGCACAGCTGAAGTGCATTGGTGCCAATGCCTGAAGTGTCGGCAGCAGGAGGAGCTGGAAGCTATTGTGTATCAGGAAGACCAGGTCATAATCAGCATCACAGAAACATGGTGGGTAAACTCAGGACTGTAATGCTGCCATGGATGGCCACAAACCCTTCAGAAGGGATAGACAAGGAGGGAGAGGTGGCAGGGTAGCTCTGTATGTCGGGAAGTGTTTCAACTCCCTATAGGTGAATGATGGTGACAGCAGAATTGTGTATAGGTAAGAATCAGGGGGAGGGCCTACAAGGATGGTATGCTGGTGGGAGTCTGTTATAGACCACCAACCAGGATGAACAGGCAGATGAAACACTCTGTCAGCAGCTGGGAAAAGTCTCAAGATCACTAGCCCTTGTTCTCATGGGGGACTTGAACTTACCAGCTGTCTGCTGGAAATAAAACACAGTGGAGAGGAAACAGTCTAGGAGGCTCCTGCAGTGTGTGGAAGGTAACTTCCACCGAAGAAGATAATTAATGGAGCTGGTGAAGGGTCTGGAGCACAAGTCTGATGAAGGGTGGCTGAGGGAACTGGGGGTGTTCAGCCTGGAGAAAAGGAGGCTCAGGGGGGACCTTGTTGTTCTCTGCAGCTACCTGACAGGAGGTTGTAGGTGGGTGGGGGTCCATCTCTTCGCCCAGATAAGAAGTGACAGCAGGACAAGAGGAAATGGTCTCCGGTTCCACCAGGGGAGGTTTAGATTGGATATTAGGAAAAACTTATTTACTGAAAGGGTGATTCAAGCATTGGAACAGGCTGCCCAGGGAGGTGGTGGAATTGCTGTTCCTGGAGGTATAGATGTGGTGCTTAGGGATGTGGTTTAGTGACAGACTTGGCAGTCCTGGGTTAACAGTTGGACTTGATGATCTCAAAGGTATTTGCCAACCTAAATGATTCTGTGATTTGAAGATATGCAGGCATGCAGTAGGATCTATATCAACAGGTATGCTTTGAAAGATTTGGTTACTGTCAAGTAAGCAATTCTTAAGTTCTCTGTATGTGATGCTTTTTATTAACCTTTTTTTGGTACAGTCCCGGAATATATTCCATCTCTGTTTACAGGACTGAAATATTGCCTAGGTTGTTGCTTTGTACTTGCCTTGGGGGGTGAAAGTGTGTTTATTAGTAGCATGTTCAACACAATAAAAATTGAAACCATAAATGCTGTTGTATTGCTAATCTAAATTTATAAAAGTGAAATTCTTTTGCCTCTGACTTGAGAGCGCATTGAAAAAAGACTCTGTGCATGACTAGTGTTTGAAACAATAGCACTACTCAGCAGCAGTTATGAGAATAAGTTCTTGACTTTTGTACAGTAGGGATCAGTATTTCACATAATTGCATAATACCAAAAATGCAGGCTTCAAGTAGTAAATTGTGATCTAGTAACAGGAATTGACACTGTTTGCACTAGTAGTGTGGAAGTGTTGTATCCTAACCTTAAAATGCTTTTTGTATTCTACCAAACAGGGACTTTCCAAGTCTTTAATGTGCAGAATTGCTTATGCACCCTTCTGAAGTGGTTATGTTGCAGGTTCTGGGCAAAACCAACAAAACAAACCAAACTGAATTTATTGGCATCCTCATGCTAACAGCTGTAACTTTAATGCTTACTGAGTTGTCTGTTTGCTTAGCTCTTCATTATACTTAATTGCCACATTCAAATTAAGGGCTCAGTTCTTTGGCAGATGATAGGCAGAGCGGTGTAGTTCTTAGGTTGATTTCCTGTTGTAATGGAAATCTGTAACAGACCTCCCTAAAATGCTGGAACTGGGCTTAAATATAAAATTTGGAGATGGTTAACTTTTGTTTCTTGGTACTGGCTTTGAGTTGCTATACAACCTCTGTGTGCCTGATTAACTACCATCCAGTTTCATCTTAATTACCAAGTATGAGAAATATTGAAAAGCTTCAGTTTATTTGTGTCAATTTACAGGTCATTACAATTCAATGTGCTTTAAACACACATAGAATTGAATAGAACAGTTTTGAGTAGAATTTTGTCTTTTTATTTCTGAAGTCAAGATGTTGTGGGTTTGCTTATTTACTTAAGAATCGTGATGTGCTTTAATAGATTTTTTTAAAAGGAATTTGCTATAGAAAAATGTGGTAGTAGAAAGGGGAGGTAGATCTGTTTTAGGGCAGTCTCCTATTTCTGGAGTTCCTTACAGAGACAGTCATCAGTGAACGGCATAACCACATTTTGAACTTGATGCTGCTGAAGTCATGGTAGATAACCGCATGCAACCAAATTATCTCACTTGCTTCATTCTACAGCACTTATCCCAGCTGGAGCTGTGACTTGTGTAGTAATCTTTTTTAGCATTGATCATGAGAGTTCTGATTAACAAGCTTCTGTCTTTATTTTTACTATGTAGTTCTTCAGTAAATAGTCAACGTGTATATTTAGCCCATAGAATTTGGAAGGATAAATATTTCAAGCAACAAAATTTGAATAAACACAGCCCAGTAGGTTTGACATCTGGTTGCTCGTGGGAAAGAGGTTCTAGAAATGTTGCACTTCCCACATTATTGCTATTGCTGGTTACAGAACATTGGAACAAGTAATTGTTGGATATTTTTTTTTAAAAACTACTAAAAATACTCATATTTGGGATACAAGCAGCGATATGAGCCTAGCTGTATCCGTAACTGCACTTAAACAACACTTTTTGGGCTGGTAGAACTTAAAAGTGTGCAAAATGTCAGTGAAATGTCTCTTCTGTAACAAGTGCTATTTGAACTTTCAGGCTTGGAACAACACACGATTCCTGTAGTGAAGATATGTATAGTACCTTGCTACAAAGGTATCATCAGCTGGAACAGGAAATGGGTCAAGTTGCTGAAGCATGGCTTGAATGCCAGAAAAGAATAGATGATTATGTTGATGAACAGGTAAGAATCATGTAGACAGTCTCAAGACTGCATCAGCTGCTTCCTACATAATCAAGCCTGTGCCTCCAGCAAAAGAGTTTCTGTGGTAGTTTTATCCAGAGCTTTGAAGCAACAAATGGGACTTTCTCATTGATGTCAGTCTTTCAGAATAGGAAAGAACACAAACGTACCAATATGTAGTGATGATTGTTACAGAAACATCTTCAAATCGTTGAAGCAGGTTGTTGTGCCATCATATAGAGAGGTTCTGTGAACACTTTTTAATTTCTTTGGCCTGCAAATTACCCATAGCACAGTAACCTGAAACTTTTTTTTGTAGATGTCACTGTGAAAAGGAAAAAAAAAACCCCACCCCACCCCATAAAAATCCCTAAGCTTCCAAAATAGTAACTGCACTAAATGAAATTCGGAGATTGCTTTTAAAAGCTATTGCATGTTGTGTTGTGTGATGATGACCTTGGTACAGGTGTCAAAATCAAAACTCTGGAGTCTCACTACGTAAGTATCTGCAACCTCTGAAGTTATCCTTTTTTAATTAAGTATAGGTACTGATAGCTGATTCTTCTGAGTTTGTGCTGTGTTTCAGAAAATAATCGCATTGTTCTGGTGACTCCTACATTATCAAGAGCTTAATTTTCAGAAAAATAGCTGTTTATTTTGCAAGTGGTTGTTTATACTCTTCCGAAATTGCTCATGTGCTTTTTCTTTCATGTTTAAAGCACTTGAGTAATTGTTTTTAAAACACCTCAGGATAAGGTATTGAAAACTCTTTAATTTTATCTTAAGTATAGTAGAAGAAAGAATGTGTTCTGAAATATCTGAAGATACGGAATTGTATAGACCTTATTCTTAAATTTTGAAGTTTTATGAGCATTAGGAGTATGGAGATCCGATTTGAGACCTAGTAATGCAACATTACTCCTATAGATAACATATTTATTTTGAAGTCTTATAGTACACTGTAAACGCCTTTCAGAAGCTGTTCCCTGTGATGAAGATGTAAGTGAACTTTTACTGTTAATTCCAGTACCCTCAAGATGGAGACAGGACATAACTAATCTTACTTTTAGAGATCGTTCTATATTTGGAGTCTGCATCTGTGAGCTATTAGTTACAGAAAACCAAGTTTTTTCTTGGTCTGGCTGCTTTCATGCACCTAAATATTTGATGAGATCTCAGTAAAATTTCATCATCTCACATTTTCTGCTACTAGAAGTAACCTTCCCCATGGTGTCAGGGTGTCGTGGCTGTCTGATACTGCGTCTACAGTAAGAAAGGGAGCCCAGTTCACTTCATTTGCTTTATTTTTCTAAAAGATGGAATTTCTGTAGAGTCACATTCATATCAGGCTTCTGACTGGTTGATCTGTACCACTTCAAAATCAACTTCTAACTGATTTATTTTCATATTTTTCTGTATCAAGTGACCATGCAACTACCACAACTACTGTCTTGGAGCATTTTATCTGCTCAGTGAAGCCTGCATCCTGATGCAAACATAAACCTTTTTACCATTTGGGGAAACTTAATGTGATGACTTCTTCCTAATGACAAAAAAACCCACCACTGCAAGGGGGCTGTGTAGGAGAAACAATTCCAAACCTTAAACTATAAGATTTTAAAGGAGATACTGATACTTATATTGGTATTTACATGTAGAAAAAGCATTTTCACAGTCATGCTTTACGCCCCATGTTGATTATTACCTGTGGTTATACTCTTGATCAAAAACACATGATTCAGTATGACCATTTACCTGAATTTGCAAGCAATATTTTTGTCAACTAGATAGAATTCAGAAAGCTGGGCTACTATGGAAACTGTAGATCTTAACAGTGAATGTGTATTCATTATTTGCTGCCTCTTGGCTTAAGAAAACTGTGAAGTTTTATTGCAAGTGTATCAAAGGTTTAAAGAGAGAGCATCACAGAGGAAAACCTAAGAGTGGTCCTCATTTATCTGCTGTGGAACTATACCCAAAATTTTAGACAGGGCATCAGCAGAGATAATTAATGGACCCTCCGGAATGGTATGGTATGTTACTACTTCTTGGAGAAAAAGGTGAATACTTTTGCAAGCAATACAATACCTTTTTTTAAAGACTGCATAAGACAGCTGCGTCATGCTCAGACATGTAATTTGATACGCTGCTGTAATAAAATTCAGAATAAGAATTCATTCATATCAGCACGTGTATTCATCACATGTTAAAATCTGAGGAAGATGTTTAGGGTATCTGGAATACCAGAGAGTTTAAATGTATGTAGCTTGTACCTCCAGATCCTGTTTCTCTTGGCAAATTTAGACTATATTTTACTTAGGAGGTCCTAAGTATATCTGGATCATTTCTATAAGTAGTGGCTAGATAGTCATATGTGTGAAAGTATTTCCTTTTTTTTACTGCTGGCTCCCACGGAAGAAAGGGATATAGAAATAGCTTTGCCCAGCTCTACAAGAGCCCACGAAGAGCTTCTTGCTTGTCTCTCCATATTTGTGTGTGATTATTTTATTTTTTTTAACAGTCCTGGACAACTTAATAGAAAAAAGTGTTGTACAGCCATAATGGTTTTTTGTCTTTATGGTGACTGTATAAATAATTGAAATGCTCACTATTTTTGGGTGCTTGAGAGTTTGTGATAAGAGGAGTTAATGTTATTATTTCTAGTGAAACAGGGTAGGAAAATAGATTAGGTTGACAGGTGTAATTTGGGATGCTCAAATATGCTATTCACATTCTATACAGGGTATTTTTTGGAAGCAACAAGCATCTTGTGATGTATGTATGAACATCACAGTTATCATAGGTGATCTAGTGGTATGTGTCAGTTCTGACCAAAACTGCTGGCTTTTTTTGCATGATGAAATCTATTTTAGAATGGGAAGTACTTGTTCACCTGTCTGTCTCACTTTTACTATGTCTTGTCTGATGGATCTTAAATACTTTTTGGTCTTCAATAAACAGGGAGGAAGAAAGAGGGTGCTAGTGGACTTCTTTTCTCCATTGGGTAGCAGTGGTAGTGTATTCATTGCAGATGTGCAAGACTGAAATGTAAATTTTTACTTATGGCATTTGATTTTTATCTCCCACTCGCTAGCAAAATTTTTGGGCGTGAATGATGTAGCTTGTATTGCAGCTGCTTTGCTCTGCTGAAATAAGTATTCATTGGGGAAAAGAAAGAGGGAGAGAAGTGATTTCCAATTTTTTATGGAATCAGTAACTTGATATACTTGCAGACATGGGATAGTGGAGAGACTGTGAAGCTGGAAGTAGGAAAACTAGCTTCAGCCCCTGCTACCATTAATACTCAAGAGTACCAAGACTTAAACCATGCTGTTTTATTTGACAGTTTCTTGGCAGGCTTGAATAGGCAGCTCCCAGTTAATGCACTGGCTGTTTTAAAAGTCATTCTTTGGCATTAAAGTCTTCTCTTATAATGTGTAGTAAATATAGGTGGCTGTCTCTGATGGTGAGGATTTAGCTAGGTGGCAGGGCACCTAAGCTACTGAGTGTTGCCATATTGAAATATAACTCAAGGTTTCTCAGAAACTGCTAATATAGCCAGGGTGGAATTTCTGATGTTGTTGGCCACAGGCTCTGCAGTACCTTTTAGTGTGTCTAAGAAATGGCATCAATGGTTCAAGAGTATTTAATGTATGCTGTTATTTAAAAAAAAACACACATGCACATGATAAACTCCTTTTTTTGTTGTTGTAGTTAATGTAACCTCACTGGAGCAAAGGAAACCAAAATCCACAGTAGTAATTATAATTGCATGCTGCTGACTTTCAGAAATTCATTAGGCAAAATTTTACCATTTAATACTGTTTCAAATCCCCAGCTTAGAATTTTGTTTTCCCAAGTTAGGTAATGATAATAGCAATAATACACTTGGGTTAACACTGAGACTTTAAACTTTTGATCAAGTATGAGTTTCTGGAGGCATGCTTTTGAAGGAAGAAAAAAAATCGCTAGTGGCATGACCTACTGGACTTCGGGTCACTAACTTATCTTTATGAAGCAAATTGCTATATTCTATAAGGTGGTAGATTTTTTAAAATTAATTAGGTAAATTGAAAAGAAGGACTGTAAAAGATAGCCTAGATAACAGTTTTTCTTCACTGATTAAGTAGTGCTCTTAAAATGTTGTAAGGTACAACAAGAGAGGATCTGTTCTCGCATTTTGCTGTGTTAAAATTCATGGAAGCTTTTCGCTTTCTCTGAGCGAATTGCTTTACTAGATAAGAAAAAATATTATTTGTGTACGAAAAGGTTACAGGCTTTATGTACGTTTATGGTGATGTGATACAGGGACGAGTGATTACAAAATATTTTTCCATGGGCATGAAATACATTGAGGAACAAAAGTGATAAATAGTGTTTGTCTAGGTCACTACTATTTTTTTTTTGACTCTTTGATTGGGTGGTTAGTTCCACATGTGGGACATCAGAGTTTGCACTTGAGCCTGTGTTAAGGCCTTGATGACAGTCCTGTATTTCTAGATTTTAAATGGATTTTAGTGGATCTGACATGTTGAGGATTTAATGCCAGTCATATTTTATTGAAAATGCTATGAAAATATTTAATGAGAAGAATTATTAATGTAAGGAATAACAGTGGAGAAATCTGGCTGAAAAATAATGTAAACTAATATTAATATCTTACGTTTAAGTGACTCAAATCAAATGATTAGCAAAAAAAATATGCTTCATATTGACTAAGTATGTAAGTACTTTCAAAATAGTATAGACAAGCTAGGTTTAATGAAACTGATAGACCGATTGACAACAGCATAGGTTTTCTATGATTAAATCAATGAGTTTTCCTTAAATTCTTAAATTCTGTTTTAGATGGCAATGAAAACAAAACAACGCATGCTAAAGGAAGACTGGGAATTTTTTAAGCAGAAGCGTTTTATTGAAGAGCAGGTAGGTTTTTTTTTGTACCATACTAAGTTATACTAATGCTTCATGTATATTTGTAAGATGCAATCATATGAGTGTAGTAATTGTACTAGTTCTATGTGATATAATTCTAAACTATGCCAGGCATGAAATTTGGTCAGCTAAGACACAGAAAAGCAAAATCCAAGATGAGTATATAATAGTATGTAATCTTAGTTGCTAAAAGGTAAACACGTAAGCACCATAGTCTAAGGATTGAAAATCAGTTGTTAAAATACTTTATACAATAAAAGGGGAATTTTTGATGCCTTAGACTGGGGTCCGAAACAGCCAATACATTGAGTATGGAGCTGCCTTGACGTACATGATAGAGAATACTGTGTTCAAGAATTTAACATATTCCCTTGTGTGTGCAGAGCTGGGAAGTGTTAAGCCACAGTAGCAGGGCACATGATTGCATCCGTTAGGACTCTGGAGATGGCTCTTAAATTTGTTTTGTGGGGAAAAGGCTGAGCAGAACTATCTGCCTTTCTTAAGCTGTAGCCAGAGAGGGGCCAGTAGAAGTTCCTACTTTTATAAAATTATCTGCAGTTTAAGACATGGTACTCCCTTTTATAGCCTAGAAGTGCTGGAATATGTATCATGCTTTCCATAAAAGTACAGTGCGACTTGGCCAGAGTCAAGTCTGAGCATGGGGAACGTCTCTGTTCCTTTACCGCTGTGCAGAAGGAAATAATAGTCATGAGCCAGAGAGAGTATGACAGTACATTTTAATAAACTTAAACTGAAGCTTAAATTGGCAGTGTCTGAAAGCAGTCATCAGTAAGTACTTTTACCTAGAAGGAACATAAGCCTGTGTTAACCTTGTCTTTAGAACATCTGGTATACAGGGCTTCTCAGAGGACTTGAGGAAGAATTCTTTTTTTCCTTGATCCTAATTGAGGTTAAGTGAGCTGTAAGTCCATGGCTGCTCTAGTATGAATCAGGTCTGGGCATCTGTAGAAGTGGAAGCATAGCCACATCCTTGTTTAATTTAAGGTTTGTATCTAATGAAATTAGGTGCTTTCAGGATTATAGGTCTCTGCCAGGTGGAGGTTATTTGAATTACATTTTTTCATTAATGCAGTCAGGTCCTGTTTTGGAAAGCTACTTTGTTCCTGGGATCTATCCCATTGTTGCTACAGAATTAGTCCTAATTCTTTTTTGCAAGCTAGGGTTGAATTTGCATTCTCTCTACATTTGTCAGCAGTGTCCTTTTGCGAATACCTTGGAACAAGACAAGAACTGCTCAAGTTCAGAGTGCATCAGCAGAAATACCATGCAAGATGCACATAGTAATGAGTCAAGGAGATGGGCTTGGCCACTTTACTATTCCATAGCAGAAACATACTTATCTTTGAGGAGTTTTGGTGCCAAATGTTTGTTGTTTGTTACTTCCTTTTTTCAGTCATGATCAAAACACCACCTTCATGAAGTTACTGTGAATTACTCTGCTTTTGAAATATTTTGTCCAAAGAACCGTTTTTCATTATGTAGCTTGTTAATCATGATGTGCCATTGAATTGTTAATGGAAAGACTTGCACTACTAAAACACTGCCTTTATAATTTACTTCAGCTTAATAACAAGAAAGCACTAGCTGGGGAGAACAACTTCACAGACACAATGAGACACATGCTGTCATCACGTTTGAGCATGCCTGACTGTCCGAACTGTAATTATAGAAGAAGGTGAGCTGATGTTTTTAATATGAAATCAAAATAAATCATTAATTTCTTGTTTGAGGAAAAAGGAGATATATTACTGGAATAAAGAGTATTACTTTGAATACTAGTTCAATAAGGTTATAAAAATCTGTAATCTTAATTCTTGAACAGATGTACTTGTGATGACTGCAGCCTTTCACACATTTTAACATGTGGCATCATGGATTCTCCTATAACGGATGATATCCACATTAACCAGTTACCGCTACAAATTGATTCTGCTCCGGATTATCTATCTGAGATCCGCCCACCCAGCATGTCTTCGGCAAGTTCAGGATCAGGTTCCAGCTCGCCTATTACAATTCAGCAACATCCCAGACTGATCCTTGCAGATAATGGTTCTGCACCAACTTTGTAAGTTCTTTTGTCTGTTTTAAATTTTTGTACTGAATTGAACTTAAGCAGGCAAGTTGTATTGGCTGACTTATCATCATGTAATGCTGTTTTACTTCAGAAAACTAATTAAAAATGCACTGTATTCAGTAGACCACAACTCCAGTGCTATATGTTGTGCAAACATAAATAAATAGATCCTTCTTAAAATTTTCTGAAGATATTGACATAACAGTATTGCTAGAAGTGTATGATGTATTTTCCTGCTTTGTGATTACAAAGACATCAGATACTGATCTACTTCAGAGCATCATTTTAAAATCGTATTTTCTTAGACTGAGCAAGGGAGCTGCTGTTTTTTTTCTTTGAGGAATTGTCATTTCATATGAATCAGTTCCAGAAAAGCCTTTAGTTGGGAGGTTTTTTAGGGTTGTTGAAGTCAACTCAAATCTTGCATCAAAAATTGTCCCTATCAAGGAGTATGTGCTGCTCTTTTTTTTTTTTTTTTTTTTTTTTTTTTTTTACCAGATTTGAGGCATTAGTCAAATGGTAGACTTCTGTTCCCTCTGTAATTCTGAGGTTAAAAATGCTTGGTAGGCTGGCTTCTGTATGTGCTTAAGGTACAACTAACAAGCAGTCTCTTCTGTTATGTGGTATTCTGAAGAAATAATCAAAAAAACCTGAATTCAGTACTGGTGGGAACACTGATGAAATAGCTGTTGTCAGTACAGTCAAGGAAATTGGCATTAGTGTTCTGTGTTAATGTGGTGTGATGAAGGAGAACAGTGCAGATGTGTGTGATGATTCTGATGAATATCACTGATTCTGATGAATATCACTTCACTAAGTTTGATGTTCTTCTAAATGTTTACCTTTGCATCTACTACCATTGGTGGTTTAATCTTCTGTAACAGGAGTTTAGTTTCTGAACCCGTTTGAGGAGTGCTTGAAAACAGATTATATGGCAGTATGTTTAGCTACTTAAATGTGTGGTTTGAAATTTCTGTAAAGTCTCACCAGTTTTGGTACTGAAATGTCCAAAATTGTTCAGTTTATTTCTTCAGAAGCTAGTTCAGTTGAATCCAAGAACTACTTAGTGTAAGAAGCCTATTTTTAGGGAAATACCATTGCTCCTTGGGGAAGGGCCATTTTATGTCTTAAAATATCTGCTGTGTTTTATTTCCTCATTGCATATTTGAAATACGCTTAATGGTGCCATCATGTAATTAAATTTTGGCACAGTATCTCACAGAATGCAGGAAAGATAAAGTGCACAATTTAAGAGCTCTGGATTGCTGTAGAAACATGAACTAACCAATCTTTGCAGTACTTCCCTAGAGCAGGTAATTAAACATGCATGTTCTTTTACTAGCTGTCTGTGTGGAAAAAATGTCCATTAAGTATTTTAGAGCAGATTCTGAAAAGCATGTAGATGTGAGGTTGTCTAGGAACTAATTGCTGTTGAGAAATTTAAGAGTTACTGTGATGTGTTCAGTGTTCCCTACTGACTGTTACTGGTTTGACATTTAACGTATGGAAAAAACTTCATTTTGATATTGTACTTTTTTCCACTTCACGCTTTCTGTAAAGGAAATCATTGGCATAGGGCTGTTTTTCACCAAATTAAAGGTCATCCATATCCTGTCATTATTAATTCCATAGATTCTTGGTCAGAAAAGAGAGGTGGAAAATTATTTTACACAGAAATAGAGAGAATCCCATTTTCGATCCAGTCTGGTTTTCAGGCATGCAGCTGCTAATGTTCAATAGGATTATAT
Organism: Falco rusticolus; assembly: GCF_015220075.1. NCBI lineage: Eukaryota > Metazoa > Chordata > Aves > Falconiformes > Falconidae > Falco > Falco rusticolus. The sequence goes on along the minus strand of NC_051187.1, from coordinate 79,306,665 downwards.
GGCAGGCTGCTTGGTTTTACTTGCTTGAAAAAGAAAGTTCAGTTTAACGACTTAGAAGAGAATTCTTTGACTCCTAACTGGAACATTAATACAAGGGATGCCCTCAACTTTATTTCATTTTGGTGTTCTACCTGCTTTCACGGTAACAGATTACTGAGCACTGTGATTTATCTAAGCCTCTTTTCCCTGCAGTGGTAGTGATGATGAAGATGTTGCACCATTACCAGCAAAATTTGCTGATATCTACCCACTGAATAATTATGATGATGCAGAGGTGGTAGCCAACATGAATGGAATTCACAGTGAGCTAAACGGCGGAGGTGAAAATATGGCATTGAAAGATGAGGTACAGCATTTACAGTGTCATATCTTTTTCTGGCAGTTGGATGTGCTTGCTGGAGAAAGGCCTGTCCTTCACCTCTGTGTTAATGAGTTAATGTTGTCCAGTCTCCTCAGGTGAGCAGTACTAGCAGCAGTTCCTCAGAAGCAGATGATGAAGAAGCAGATGGGGAGAGCAGTGGTGAACCACCAGGGACTCAAAAGGAGGAAATGTCTCTAGGAAAAAGGGCCTTAAGGAAAGATGAAGCAAAAATAGATAGTCCACCACCTTCTTATCCTAGTCAACAGGTATAGTAGTCTAAAAGCAACTCTTTTAGTCAACTAATTTTTTGTAATGTGGCTGCTCGAATGATAATACATTCACATCTTCAGTTAAATATTTAACATTTAATATATGAAGTTATCAGTATGTAGGTATGATACCTAAAATATTTTTCAGCCAATTGTATTATCGTTGTGGCTAATATCTTCCTTTAGTCAGAACCTGAGATATGTTATTTATATTGAAGGTGTCTTCAGTAAAAGGGGAAAAAATTTATTCCTGCGAGTATGAATGAGAAGCAGAAACTAACAACCATTTCTGCTTGGAAGTTTGAGCTTGGTCTTTGTTAAATATTAATGTTATTTGAAATTAAGGAGGTGGAGTGGGCAGAATTATGCTAAGTACTTAGTTAATGGGTACTTCTTAATATTGTATATGAAGAGTAACTTTCCTTGTTGAAACCCTGTAGTTAAAACTATTGCATGACTTATGGCCCGGGTCTTGGTGTTTGATTTAGATCTCTCTTCTTTTTTTTTTTTTTTTTTTTAAATAATTTATTTGATGTTATTGAGCTCCTTACTGTAAGGTCACCAAACCACCCAGAGAACCATGCTTAGAGTATCTGCTCAGCAGGTAGCGGTGTTTGGTTTATCAACTGAACACCAAAGGAAAGCATCGGATGGACTTGTCTTTGTCACTGTGTGGCTGTCATTCTGAGTTACCCTGCAGCTACAACACGGGCTTGCTGCTTTGAGAGAGAGCATACCAGTTGCTTTTGTTGCTGATTGTAAAAAGAAGCCACATCAGGTGGGGTACCTCTGAGAGCTTAGACAACGGTCAGGTGGAACTCCCATTAGATGTTCCCCTGTGGTTAGGAAGTTTGCAAGGCCTTCCGCTGGAAGTATTTTCTCATGTGTTAAGAGTATTAAGCTACTTCTCTTTCAGTGAGTATGTTGAGATTTTTTTTTTTTCCTGTGTGTGGCTGACCAATGGCATAATACTTATATGGGCCAAGACCTTAGTCAGACTAGTTTGAAACTGGTGAACAGATTCAGCATTTACTGTAGAAAATCAAATGAGATTATGCCTTGCCTTAGGGATGCCAGCTAAAACGCAAGGTAAGAAGTCGTATTTAAACTTTTTCTTTTTTGTATTCATTGAGAAGAAGAATTTTCTCGGTGGTGTTCTGAAGAACTCTTAATGATTTTCTGTTTTTTATCTCCATTTTCTCTCAGACTGAGTGTCTACCTTTTAACACTGCATTCAAGTGATTGATTTCACTGGTATATGTCATGTGCATTTGAGATTTTTTCACTTTATCTGTTGGTGTTGTTCATTTACTTGGTATCTTTTTTTTTTTTCTTCGGATCTCTTGCGTGCTCAGTACCAAAACGTTTCTCAGAATTGGATGTTGAATCTCACCATACTGTTTGATGTCTCCTTCCCATTTTTTCTTAGTAGATTAGTATTGGTTTCCTGGTAATGCTAATTTTTTAATGAGAAAGTTGTTTTTTTCTTCTCTGTGTAGCTAGTAAATCAAATACAATGATTGAATTAATGAAGTCTTTGGCTGTTAAAGTATGTCTTATGTCAAAGGCTGTAATGCTTTTAAGTGGTAATGAAGAGTTACTTGTTTCTGAGAGGAAGGCATATTATAGAACAATACCACCTCTCAGTTCTTTTCTAGAAAGAGAAGTTAGCTCATGTTGTTTTTTGGAAAAATATGTACTTCCACGTTGCTGGGAAAAATAGCTGTTGGGAACTGTTCCTGGTGTTGCTTCTGGTAAAATTATCTTCCACTGAAATGTCAGGTGACAATGGCAGGAAGAAGTACCGAGTTGGGAGAGGGAAGCGAAGCTGCTCGTTCCTGGGCTGCTTTTCTTCCAAAGTCTTGAATCCTTTTGAGACAACAGAGGCTATTGATACTTTGAGAGCAGTAAAAAGTTCTAAGAAAGCATGGAATTTTTCATGGTTGATGTGATTATGAAATTTGTCAGGAGAAATGTCTGCTTCACACAGTCACAGAATATTTGAGTTTGGAAGTGATGTCTGCAGACAGTCTAGTTCAGCCCTCCTGTTAAAAGCAAGGTCATCTAGAGAAGGTTGGTCAGCACTGTCTGGTCAGGTTTTTGAGTATCACCAAGGAGGGAGGCTCCAGAACTGCTGAGGGTAACATGTTTCAGTGTTCAACCACTCTCAAAAATAAACACTTTGAGTGGAATTTCCTGTATTTCAGTCTGCCTGTTTCCTCTTGTCCTTTCATGGGATACCACTAAGAGGAGTCTGGCTGTCGTCTTTCCTCTTCCCTGCCCAGTCAGGAAGCACACTCTGGTAAGATCCCCCTGAGACATCTCTCTTGAGGCTTGAATGGTCCTAGCTCTCTCAGCCTCTTCTTGTGCAATAGATGCTCCAAGAACTAAACCATCTTTGTGGTCCTTCACTGGACTCACCACGTCTTTCTTGTACTGGGCAGCCTAGGACTGTACCCAGCACCCCAGGTATGTCTCACTAGTGCTGAGCAGAGTGGAAAGATCACCTCCTTTGATTTGCTGGCAGGGCTCTGCCTAGTGCCATTCAGGACTGCTTCCAAGTTTATCAGCTAATGAACACATTACTATTTTCTACTCATACTGTTTATCCATGTGTTTGGGAAATAATCATCCCATTTGATTTTTTTGTAGAGGGGTAATTAGTTCCTAGTAACGATCAAATACTGTCAGGGTTCCTATTTCTGTCTGTTCTTGATTATTTGTATCAGTATCTTGCTTGTTGTCAACGACAGTGGACGTTAAATGTCTGTATAGTATGAAATGTTGTCAATCTTTAGGGCATTCTTAAACTAAGATAAAAACCCTCCAATAGTGCTTCTCTTCCACTACAAGGTTTTTCTGTTTGTATTAGATGAAAGAATTCTGTGCATTCTCTGAAAATATTAATTGGTGCATTCTCTGAAAATATTAATTGATGTATGCAAAATGAAATAACTGATGATTACTAAGAAAAAAGGATGGGGGAAATTGCTGATTTTACTGTAGAGTAGATTGAATTATTTTTTTTCCCTTACAGGCTGACCAAGGTCCAAATGCTTGTGAATGTCATGTTTGCAAACAAGAAGCCTCAGGTTTAACAGCCTCTGCACTTGCAACTGGACGCCTGCCTGCTGGCCACCAGTTTATGAATCCTGAAAAACCTGCGCATCCTGCACTTCATCTTTATCCTCATATCCATGGACATATACCATTGCATACAATTCCTCATCTGCCTCGTCCCCTTATCCATCCCACCTTGTATACAGCTTCTCCCTTTACACACAATAAGGTAAGCCTGATGGAGATGAATGCATCCACATCCCAGGAAAAATACTGTATGTGTGTATAAACCAGCATGACCAAGTATCAGTGAAACCATGAAAATTGCTTTAAGTTGTGGTCTGTTTATAGTAGTTCTCTTGGAGGGAATAGTGATGGGTAGGGAACAGGACAGATTCAGAACTGGTGGAAGGTTCATACAGGAGAGCGAAGGGTAGCTTTTGTCAGGAAGACTGATCATTTCCTTACTGGGATTAGAAAGCATGTGGAGTCAAATGAGTCTTGAATGGTGGTAGCAGTGATAGGACTTCAGTCAGTGTAATAGGACTAATGAACTCTTCATTTCATTTCTATTGAAGGTCAAAATTTAATATTCCATTTTGGCAATAATATTCTGAGGCTTCTAATTAAAAATGGTAGTGATTTTAATTTGTGAGGTTTGGGGGTTTTGTTTGAGTTTTGGGGGGGGGGGGGGAACTGAAGCGTAGGAATCTGTAAGGGGGTTTTTTGTGCTTTGAGAGAACTTACTTTTTTGCAGGTTCTGCAAAATTGTTTTGACCCAAAACTCGTGAGTAATAAACAAGAGAAAGATATGGAAGAAGGATTAGGACCAGGTGACAGCTGTTCAGAAGTATAAGTCAATTGCAAGAAATACTTTTAATGTGGTGGTTTCACATACTATTTAAATCAGTCAAACTGTGGGTGCTGTTGAAAGCAGCAAAACCTTTGGTCACTATATACATATTCCTGTCATCTCCCTTCCATGTGGTCCAGTGGTCCTGTGGTTGCAAGGAGAGTTGACGAAGATGGCTGTTACTTACTGTTACTGTCCTCCTTAACATTCACTTAGTTTTTTCCTGTCTTATTGGTGTCTGTTGCTTATCTCTGTTGCAGTGCATCAGTTCTGTAAGTGCAGTATGCCAGCCTGCCGTTTCTCAGCAGCCTACTGCCATTCCTGTAGGATGGCATTCCAAACCCCTCATTGCTGTACCTACCTTCTGCCATCTTTCCAGATCTCCTCTTGCATCTCTTAGAGCAGTCTACTCAAGCTCCCATTCCTGATTTCTGCTGTCTTCCCTTTCAGAAGACCTTTGTGTAGCAGAACATCTGCAGCACGCTGTCAAGGCTGCACCAGAAGCCCCATGCAGAGTAGCACGTTGCTAGCACTAGAGTGGCTTTGTAATGCAGGCCAGACCTATTAACTCCGGCACAGCACCTGAACCAGCTGAGCTCCATGTGTTTATGTTGTGCTGGAGTTGGAAAGACATATGTGGAAGCTGAAGCTTTAGGGAGTTTTCACCTTTAAAGAGCCAGCTGAATTCAGTAGAGCTGGTAGTGAATGAGCTAATAAGCCAGCCCTGTTGGATCAGGCTTGGTTCATCATGGATAGGCTGTTCTGCCCTGTGAAGTGTTCCTTTGTACTCATGTATATGAGTTTTCTTTAAGGCAGGGTATTCCAGCCCCTCCCACCTTCACCATTAGTTAGATAATGAAAATCCTTCTGTATAGAAAAAGGAGACAGGGGTATGCAAGTAGCTTGCTTGGCCATGAGTGTTTAGACTTTCATGTCTGAAATGTCACTGGACTCAGCTGATATTTTTAATATCTATATCTACTTCTGTGTAGCTTTTCATTGCACCACATCTAGTGTGAAAATAGAACTCACTTTTCCTTGGCTTTTTTAAAGGTGACAGTAATTGAATATAATGTTTGCATTGCACAAGGTCCCTAGGAGAAAGTTAATTTTAGAATGTGAATAAAATATTTCAGCTAGGAGAAATGGGGTAAGCCAGTACAACTTGCCTCTGTAAAACAAGCAAAAGTGTGTGTTCCTGGGTTGGGTTTTTTTTCCCCAATTTTTAAAGTAAAAGGGTGTATTCCTTGCCTGTTAAGTTTTAAGTCAGGAACCTGTTAATACTTAGAGATGAAAAAGCAGAAGAATATTATCAATGTTAAAATTATGTTTTCACATAATGTGTTTTATTTCTTTTTCTACTGTACTTATTTTCAATCCTGAAGTATTCATAAACCGTTTATCACAATTGTCTTACGTGGTAATGAATTATCATGTCACAGAATATTGGTTTTGGCAGCTTAGGCTTTGAAAGGTAATAATTCCTAACAAGTTCTGTGTTCATACAAATACTGTTTTTAATTAAAAATGATGATAGATCAATATCAATAGATATTAATCCAAGTATTTTTGGAGAACACTTTTTGTATTCATCAGCAGAATCTCAAAGCAGTGTTTGTGATTATAAAATATATACATGTACATACAATCTGCGTAATGTATTATCTGCTTTAAAAATCAACAAACCAGTCTTTATATCACTCTGGGAAATATTGTTTATTATGCTTTTTATAATGCCTTTCACAATTGAAACACTATGATTTGAATATTGCTGTTGGAGTGACTGTGTAAGCAAACAGAATATTAATGAGGAAAACACACTTTATTTTTTATAGGCATTACCGCCAGCTCCAGTTCAGAATCATACAAACAAGCATCAAGTATTCAATGCATCTCTCCAAGATCATATTTATCCAAGCTGCTTTGGGAGCACTCCAGATTGGAATAGCTCTAAATTTATAAGTCTTTGGGGATCAGAGATGATGAATGACAAGAACTGGAATCCTGCTACGTTTTTGCCTGATACAGTTCCTGGTGAGGGTTTATTACTACTTCACACTGACTAGTTAAAAGCCTTATGTTTTGAAATGGACTTGTAGCACTTGTTTCCAGGAGTGGTAGGTTTCATCATCATGGTTTTATAAGATGGGATTCTGACAGAGATTTGCTGCCATTTCTACTCCAGTGGGGCTGAAAATTGAAAAATAAATTCTTAGGTATTGGAGAAGGGATGCTAAAGGCAAAAGAATAGCATGCTGTTTTTCACCTACAGTCATTGTAGAGGTATTTTTGTCTTCAGAAGTTCCAGTTTGCACAGAAATGGGAATTAAGGGGAAACTTAAATAACTTTTAATCTTCTGCCACAAAGGCCTGCTCTTATTCTACAGGTTTGTAAGAGCACTGGTCACATGGTACTCCATGCTGCAGTGTCTTATAACGTGCAGAGATAACTGCATTGTCATTCAAAAAGACAGGCATAAATAGAGCAAAAGATTACTTTAGCCCAGGAAGCCTTTGAAAACACTAGTGGTTAAAGTGAAAGAGAATAGAAGAGAAACAACAGTGTGGAGAGAGAAATATCTTTCCATTTGCAATGTAGCAAAGATGAAAACACCTTTTTTTTTTTATTTTATTTTTTACTTGAATGAAAGAGGAAGCTCAGATTTGTGTGTTGGCTTTTTTCAGACTGATCTGCTGCTAACTTGTGTCATGCTGTTACAGTGATATTTAAAAGGAAAAGTATTAAAAACATCCAGAAAACTTCCCCAGTAGGACAGCTCATCCATTTACTAATGTAGTTAGGGATAGGTGTTCCAAAAGCTATGTTGCTCCTGCTTGTAATTGTTGCACAGCTAACCTGGACTTAAGATGTTGAAGCTTATATACTTAACATGTAAATGGTGGACTGATTTTAATCTTAAAATGATACATGGATGAAGTTATCGGTAGCATTTTTGCTACTTGTTAACACAATACTGTTCTTAAAATTTTAACTTCAAGTTTGTGACTTCTGCTCTGAGACTTCTTAGCACCTTGTTACAGCTATGTTATTTTGGGGAGAGGGAGGGGGAAAGAAGGATCACTAATCCTACAAAGCCAACACTAACAGTATATCCTTGCTTGTCGGCATATAACTTATTGAACGTTTAATTCTAAATGCCATAAAGAAAATTTTGTAATTCTGTGATTCTTAATTTCTGTGTGTGCTTCAATTGAAGGGAGTGATATATTAGCACCAGCACTCTCAGAAATAAGACCCGAAGCACTTCCTACTACATCTAGCAATGAAGCAACAGCAGTTACTGATAGCAAGGAGAAAAAAAATGCTGCAAAGAAGAAATGTCTGTACAATTTCCAGGATGCCTTTATGGAAGCTAATAAAGTTGTCATGGCAACCTCTTCTGCCACTTCTTCTGTCTCCTGCACAGCAACTACAGTGCAGTCAAGCAGCAACCAATTCAAAGTATCATCCAAGAGACCTTCATCGATAGGTAAGGATTTGTAATTCACATACAGCTTAGTGACTGCCCCAAGTACAGGTAGCTAACCATAAAGGTTTATGTCTGTTTATTTTAGTAATGTTACGTGTCTTAGTGGTTTTCGTTAATTGTTGTTCTTACTCTTGAGTTAGTCTCTGTACTCCTGGATTAAGGAACTTTGTAAAATATCTTGATGTTAGGGTTTGGAACTAGTAATAGAAAGGTGTTGAAATACTGCTGATTTTTACTGAAGCTGAGAACTTCCAGCAATTCGTATGATTGTTTGGGTAGTTATTGCAGATATATTAGTTATTATTGATTTTAAGTGGTTTGTTTTTCCCCCAATGTAGGTGAAGTGTTCCACAATATTAATAAAGAGGACCATAGACATTCAGCACCAGTTGCACCACGAAATAGTCCTACCAGTTTAGCATCCCTTCCTTCTCTTTCTCCTGCTGCACTGTCTCCAGCCTCTACACCACATCTTCCAAATCTTGCTGCTCCTTCTTTCCCCAAAACTGCTGCAACAGCCCCTGGATTTGTGGATCCTCATTCAGGTCTTTGTCCTACTACAGTTGCGCCTCCTACTTCAACCACAGACAGCTCTGTAAGTGCCCCACCAAGTGTCTGCAGGTGAGTTTGTTGTTATTGTTTGTTTTTTTTTACAGTAGAAGGGGAATTAAAATACGTATGCATCTTCTCTTTTGCCAGTGGTTGTAGTGTGAAAGAAATGTGTGCTCAGCAAGTGAGACAGAGTTCAGATACTTAGTATGTAACTTGGTGTGAAACTTCAAAAATACGATTTCGGCTGCAAAATCTAGTTGCTGAGTTTAGAGACTTATAAACAAAAGTTTGCTCACTTGTAGAAATGTGACCTGGGATAAGTAAGTCAGGCTCTATTCTTTCATACTCTGTCATTGCCAGTAGTGATTGCTGCTGCTGAGGCAAAAACCTGCTGTATATTATATCTGTTTTCTGTCATTTTGGCATTACATGGCAAGTAGGAGTGAAAAGCTGTGAAAATAAAGAGTCTGTAGACAGGTTTAGCTCAAACTATAAAAAGGTCATGTGTGGTCTTGAAATCTGACATATAGTAACACATTTTCCGGACTACACTTAAGACTTCTTAGGCATTAGTCCCACCAGTGGTTGTAGTGTGGAAGGGTGTTCAGATACCCGAAGTTTTTCAAAGGTTTTGGAGTTTAGGAGGAGCTTGGTAGGGCTGTCTTCTGGTAGTGTTATGTATTGTGGCAGACTGACAATGGCGCCAACTCTTTGATATGTCTGAAGAGCGCAGGTATAACAGAAGAGCAGTTAAGTCATTGCTGTAAGTACTTGGTGACTTGTAGGCCTGTGGTCATGGTTGCTACGAGTGTAGTCTCCTGGCTATTGCAGTAGTTAGCAGAAGATGATGTGAGATTTAGGCAGAGTTCTGTAACTGCATACCTGAAGTGCTTCTAAGAATATCCTTATTTCTGTTACCAACTGTTTTTATTGATAACACAAAACATGTAATTGGTCTTTCATGCTTCAGAAATACTGCAGTTTCGTAAAGAAACTTTCTTACCTAGTGCAGGGAGAGAATTTAATATAGATTATTTAACACAATAGAAATCCAACTTCTGTCATCATCTCCAGGTGCTAACGTGGTAACATTATCTCATAAGGAATGAACTGGGAGAGAACCCAGAAGCAATTATTGCAGTCTACATGAATCAGTGATATCTATAATGGGGAAAAACTGCTTTGTGCTCTAGCCTTTCTGTGTAGTGACTGAGCAGCAGAGTTAATGAAGCCTTGATTTCTATGGGATTGTATCTGTTGCCCCTAGCACATAGTGTGCCACCAAGCTGCTGGGCCCTGTAATGCTAACTCTCAACAGGCAAGAAACAGTGATGCAAGAGCTGCTCAAACTGAGTAGTCAGAGCATTTGTACTGACTGGTGGTATCTCCTGTTATGTGCAACAGTTCTGCATGCCTTTTTCCTAACTAGGATACTGAAGTTGCAGAACTTTTCATTCTGTCCTGGTTGCTAATTCTTGAAAGACTTACGGGGAGGGGAGAGAGAAGCAAGATCAAGAAAGAAGATTCACATATATTTTGCAGATAAGACAGATTATGGCCTGCTTTCACCTTTCTAACATAAAAGGAAAGAAATACTAATGCTAGAGGAATGTTTTTTTTAAAAAATATTTTTTCTTTTGAAGCAAGATCACATCAGTTTTTGAAAAACCGGACAGTAGATATGTTGAGTGCACAGTTACACAGAGCCATGGAGGGAATAAACTGCTGTGTATTTAAGAGACGCACTAGTATTTCCCCTTGAAAACAAAGGTGCAAACAGGGTAATGGAAACACTTCGGTTTTAGCTGACCTTGAATTTTTTTATTTAAGCCAAGAGCTAGAAAATCTTACCTAAACCCAGGAGGTTTTAGAAATTAGTTGAGTAACTGCAGAGCTCTCTTCAGACCGCAAGTGATGAGATGGGTACCAGTTTCAAAACCATTTCATTTAAAAAAAGCTAGAATCACTACCTCTGAAACTGTTTTACCTGTTTAAATTCAGGCAGAACAGTTGTGAAACTCATTCTCTAGGCTACTTGTTCAGTGAGTCACTAAATGAGTTCTTATAAATCACTTACCCATGTATAATCTTCTCTTGCTGCTTGGTTTTGAGCATGTCCATTTGCAAGCTGTTGGATGCATCTGCAAGGATCTGATGCATCACTTGTGGCTTATAGCCCAGTCTGAGAGTCATTGTTGCTGGTAGATGTACAATAACTGTATATGTTTTTCTCAGTTTTCTCTTACTGATTATAATTAGAGTTTTTACAAGCTTTTTCTTAATTTAATATAGTGATCCTGATTGTGAGGGCCATCGTTGTGAGAACAGTAACACGTATGATCATCAACAGTATGATGGAGAGGAGAGTCAAGATGAAGACAGCTGTTCAGAGCATAGCTCCAGTACCTCAACATCCACAAATCAGAAGGAAGGCAAATACTGTGACTGCTGTTACTGTGAGTTCTTCGGCCATGGAGGAGTAAGTTATTGGATTTTAAATTGGTTTTATGTGATTTCTTTATTGTTTACTCATCCTTGATTTCATGTGATTTATCAGACTGCAATTAAGGGGGGGTGGCATTGGAGTTTACTCAACAGAAGTAGTAAAAAGGAGCTTGCTTAGAATAATTTTCCTCTTTGAATTGGAGAATTGGAACAAACCTTTCCACTTCAATGCAGTTCAACAGTAATAAAAGTTACTAAAAGATTTAGGAAGCAACTGACTTGATTAGTAGATACCATGTTTGATTGAAACTGCAAACAGGGACATTGAGCCATTTAAATAACTTTTCAAAATTCATGCAGTCATCTGTAGTAGTGTAATTATGAATAAGCCACAAATCTGGGTAAAAATACATTTAATATAGGACATTTTTTAAAATGTTTGTGGCAATTTATGAACCATTCTCCCATCTGTCAAAACAGCAATCCTCAAAGTATTTATGTTGTTTGTTGTTTTTTTAAAAAAGAAACTATTCTTACCTAGAACTTAGGCAGTGTAATTTTAAATTACACTTTATCAGAGGAAAACACAAACTACATTTTCCCTGTCTTCAGTATTGCAAAGCATTTTCTTTACTGGTACATCTTGATAGGCACTCAGTTGTATTTGTATTTAAAGGGTGTTTTGAAGAAACTATTAAGTTCTAAAGCATGCAGGTTATACAAAATCTTTTCCTTTATGTTCTGTATTTTACTACTTAACACTTCGTATAGCCCTTAAGTTAATTTCATACTAGTAACATGTCTAGTGACTTCTTGTAATCATGTCTTTTCATTTGCACAAATGAAATGCTAAAAGCTGTTAAGTGGCCACATATATTTTTTTTCTTAACTTAAGATTTAATTTTCCTGCTGGCCTCATTTCTAAATCTGTGTAGTCCGTTTTAATAATCAGTTAACTAGTACAATGTGTATCTGGCCTTTTTTTTTTTTTTTTTCTTATTTGAAGTAAAAGCTTAACTTACTGGCCCTGTATTTGAACAAATACAGTTTCATCGTAGGGCCTGAAGTGAATTAAAAGCCCCTGCCCTGTGGCTGAAAGGGGTAGGGAGGGGATGTGTCCATGATTGATCTGTCTTTGTTAGTTGTCTGATGGCACAGTAAGTTACTCATTTTGCTGAAGTGGCAGAATAGTACAGGATTTTTAAGTTTGTGTGTGTACCTAAAGCCATATTTAACAGGCAACAGGCCTGTTAAAATCCTTTTAAGGATTTTTTAATAGGCTTAGTTTTGTTGGTTTAATGAGTTGAACTGGTATAGCTCCAAACAGATGGGCTTTAGATCTGGTGCAGGAGGGGAGAGGGTAAGGCAGCAGGAGTGAGGGAGGAATGAGGAGTTGAGATGCAGGAGCAGTGGCTGGGAATACAGATATGAAACAAGACGCAAGGATTCGCCTTGCAGCAGTGTTAACAAGTTATTGATGCGACTCTGCTGGAGGGTATGCTGGCATGCTTCAGTGCAGGGTAATCCAGCCTTCACAGTTACAGCCCAGAGGCCTGTGTAGCCCAAACTCTGAAACAGACTTAATATAAAATGGAAACAGCAGCAAATGCCTGCTCCCTTCAAGTTTTCAAATGTGGTATACCAATCACAAGAGAATATGGAAATCTCTTTGCTTTTAAAGAGGTAACTTTGTCTTCTTACTTGTCATTCCCTTGCAAGAAGAGACATCCTTTTGGTTGGAAAATACAGTTGACAAGCTAGCACCAAGTCTGATGAGTTCTGTTGCCTCTCTTTAGGTACACATACAAACAATAAAGAGTTTGTTATTCAGGTTTAGACCTTCCCAGCTATTTGCAGGTCAGAAATGTCAAAATCTCAAAGTATTAAGTCAGTGAAATTTTTATAGTTTAATCACTAGATATTTGTCCTTCAGCCTCCAGCTGCACCAACCAGCAGAAATTATGCAGAGATGCGAGAAAAGCTTCGTTTACGTCTAACAAAAAGAAAGGAGGAACAGCCGAAGAAACCAGATCAGATCTCTGAAAGGGAAAGTGTTGTTGACCATCGAAAGGTGGAAGACTTGCTACAATTTATAAACAGCTCTGAAACCAAACCAGTAAGCAGTTCTCGGGCAGCCAAACGAGCCAGACATAAGCAAAGAAAGGTAAGACATAAAAGTAGATTTATCCTAGACCTCATGTTTTTGAATCTGTGCGCACTCTGTAAGTATAGTGCTGTACACTGACTTTATGATATTGGTATAATTGGCTTCTGTGTAGTTTGTGGTACACCGCCCGTTTGTATATACACAGCTAGCTCTACCTGTTCTGATGCTACCTGAGGAATCTATGTAGTAGACTGGGAAGATTCCTCACAATGTCATTATCATGTATTTGGTTGATTTGTACTGGAATTTCCTACACTTTAGAAAGCTATTTGGAAGTGTTGAGAAATGTTAAGCATTTGACTGTTTTGTAGAATTGACATATAACAGCGGTGGAAGTTAGAGAACTTAGTGTTTCTGTATTGGTATAAAGGTTATGATAAAGTATCTCTGTAGGAAGCCAAGAAACGTAAGGTCAGTGCTTTTAAGAGAAAGGAATAGTAGAGATTTAGTATTTTTAGAATGATTGCAGCAGGCACCTTGCTGTCCTCACTGAAAGAGTTTAAGTGCTGTGCCACGTGATGACGTGAAGGGCTATCCCAAGCTGGAGTGAAGTGGCAAGCTGCAGAGAGGGGACAGGGAGGAAAAAATTACAGGTTGCTTTCAAATAGAAACGGTCAAAAAGATTTATTAAAAACTCCAATGTGTAACAGTGATTTATTTTTTTTTTTTTTTTTAAAAAACACCAGTATTTGCTGAGTTAATAGAGGAAATATGTTTGGGTTTTTTAAGTTGAACAAGCAGGAAACTGACTTTTTGTACTGCAGTTCAGTATCAGCCTTTGGTATAAAACTTAAGGCACAATGAGATTAGTAGCTGAATGTTTTTTGAGTTCTGGTAAGCATGTTTGTGTGACCACACTATAATACTTCTTGTTTGTGGATTTCCTTGCTGGCACTAATTCTACACTCCTTCAGACTGTTCCGTGGGTTTGGAAGACCTGATGTTCACAAGTTGTGTTCTTTATGTTCATGTTTTAGCACTGTTCAGCAACCTCAGGACTTAGTGAGTTATTTTATAAGTAAAATTCACAATGCAAATTTCACTTTGCTCTTGCAATGCAGTTAGAGCATAAGTGGAAGATTCTCTTAGGGTTTTTATGTGTGTTCTGTAACTGAAAAAGTAATCCAATACAAGCACTCCTAAATGTGCAAGAAAATAAATGGACATGATAGTTCTCAGTGTATGCCTTCCTTTCATTTTGCTAATGATGCAAGATCTATGCTGCACAGCAAAGTTTCAGGCATTTGCAATAATGGTTGGAAAAAAATCCCTTGTGTCTGTTTTATGTGGTTAATGAACTTAAAACTGACAGTAGAAAACCATACCATCCTTATTATTTTTGACAATTTCAAGTGTAACTTTAATGTGCTTAGTGTTTTGCTGTAAAATGTTTTTAATGATTGCTTTTCCTAATGTTTGTGAACACTGAAACAGCGCAACTCTGCTACCATAGCAAGAGAACAGGTAAAACATGCAACATAATACAAACCCAAGTTACCTTAGTAATACATGCGGTTGTTGAGGATTAAGCTCAATGTGTTGTTATCAGCTGGTTTTTGTGGTTGTAGAAAAATTTGATGTGGAGTTAGGTTTAGCAGTAGCAAATAGAAGACCAAGAGTTGGTATGAACAACAGTCAAATATGTTACAGAAACATAGACAATACAAATACTGAATTATTTTTATGTACTTTAAAGGGCAGCTTTTGTATAAATAGTTATTTGCTTCCTGTATGGCCTGGTGGATTAAATATGTTCATATGTTAACATCCTAGGATTTATAACATTCATAGAGAAAAGTATTAATAATCCCTAAAACTTCACTTTCTAAAATATTTGTCACTTTCAATAAACCTTTATTGTTCTGTAGCTTGAAGAAAAAGCTCGACTTGAAGCTGAAGCCAGGGAGAGGGAGCATCACCAGTTGCTTGAGGAACAGAGGCGGCGTGAAGAAGAAGAAGAAGAGAGGCTGAAACAAGAATTACAACGGCTTCAAGAACTGCAGCAGTTGCGGGCTGTAAAGAAAAAGAAGAAAGAACGGACAAGTAAAGACTGTCAGAAGGTGGACATGCTTACTCGAAACTGCCAGGCAGTGAAGGAAACTGTCCCAAACGCACCCGAAGACATTCAGAACGGTACACTTGAGCAATCAGAAAAGATAGAAACCTCCTCTGCTTCACTGTCAAGACACGCGAATCATACAGAACAGAGACCGGTTTCAGAGACAGGCTGTGAACTATCCAATCCTGTAAACACTAGAGACTCAAAGCTGCTTTATCAGAAAGAGGGGAATGTAAAGCAGCATGAGCCCCTCTCTTTTCTGCTTGATATCATGCATCAACATAAAGAAGGAAATAGCAAGCAGAAATTAAAGCAGATAAATAAACCATGTGCTGAACAAGTGAAAAAGCCTGTTGAATCCCCCAAAGCAGCTGAAATACAGACTAAAACCAGAAACCAAATAGAATCCAAAGCAAAAGCAGCAGAGCCCCCATCATTTGCAGAACCTAAAAAAGAGGAGAAGAAATTAAACAGTAACAACAAAAAACAGTTGAACCATGTAAAGGAAGAGAAGGCACCCGTAACAAGTGAATCCCCCTCACCAAGTGAACAGCAACAAAATAATAAGCTAATACTTGCAGATTCTCCTCAACCAAAAGGCAAGAACAAGAAAAACAAGAAGAAAAAAGGGGACAAAGTCAACAATTCCATTGGTAAGTGTGTAAGAAAGTTTAAGAAGTTGGGTTGTTTCTTACCGTTGTTTGAAATTTTTATCTTCGGTCATTCCCGCCAGTGTAAGTTAGGGAAACAATGGCTCAAGTTTTCCTGACACCAGTTTCACTGTCATTGTAACAGTTAGGACATGCATGTAGTTTTAGTAAAGAAATGCAGGATTCTTTTAAAGAATGAATGAATGAACTTACGTATATTGCTGCTTTTGTATGATGATTGTGTCAGTTAAGGAAGCCAGTCTCCTGTAAAGCCTATCTTGCTTAAATAAATAGATAAATAATTTAGTAATGTGCTGAAATCCATATTGGACCTTATTAAAAGCAATAGTTTCTCTCACAGCATTAAGAGTATGGTCTAAAGTTGGTCTTATTCTTTGAGCGAGGAAAATAAGGGGATTTTGCAGCCAAAGAATGATCATTTATGCATAAATATGCATTTTCTCAGTGCAAATTATTTCTTTCTTACATTTATTAATAGGTAGGTGAGTAAATAAGAAAACTAATTTAATTTTTTATTTGTCAGAGTGAAAATTTAGTGGGATGTTAAATAGTTGATAATATTGAGTGTTTTCTCCACGTGACTATTAGGTTGTGCTAGTAAAGATATCTTTAGTATTTATCTGACAGAAGAAATTAAACCTTAGAAGACCGAGTTGCCTCAGATAAGCTGCACTTGCATGATTTTCTTCCCAACATATATTTTTTGTTTTCCTGAAAACATCTGACAGCTAATAGAGCTGAGGAGCACTTGCAGTGCTAGCTGGCTGGCATTGTCAGCACCCTAACCAAACTGCCATTCTTGGGCACAAGTTTATTCCCTGCACATGCTTGGTTCCTTATGGAACTGCCAGCTGGGATGGCACTTGTGCAGTATGGACATCTATCTGCTTGGAGTACCCGATCATTTCCCTGGGATCACCTGGTAGCTGAGTGGTAACAGCAAATAATTTAAATGTCCATTCACAAAAATGACTTAATATTGCAATTCTCACTGCTGTTCTGTCTGGTAAGTACATTGAAATAGAGACCTTAATCCTTCTGTAGTCTCTGCCAGGGTTTCAGAATACTTAAGATGTTGATTAAGTGTTGTTATAAAAAATGTAGACTGAATTCATGGTTGTTGCAAGTGCTAGGTGTAGAGCCCAACTTTATTTTTGTGGTCTCTTGGTTGGGTTGAGTCAGCCCAGTCTTTCTTTTTAGCTCTTATGTTCAAAGTTTTCGATTTCATGTCAATGAAGCAATGATACAGCATTGAACCCTTTTCTCTGATACCTTAGTTCTTGTGCATACTGTGTTGTGGCATGTTTGGGTTTTGTTAGTTGTTTTTTTAATTTACTGAGAAGAACGTGCTGCAGTCATTGGAGCAAGACAAAAATCTAGAATTAGGAGTAGAAAGAGAAGACTAGAGACATTTGGAGCCTTCCTGCAGCTTTAAAATAAAGTATTTTTTTATTATTATTATGGAGGAGAAAGCGTTGAAGGGAGTTGGGGGGTGGTAGAGGGTTTTTACTGTAAGAGAATGCAGGTAGTTTCCAGCATCTTTTCCTCCTCCCTGCCCCTTACTGCTGTTTTCTGCTGCTTAATCAAATATAGTTACAGTTTCTGAAGACTAATACTTAAATGGGAAAAACCAGCGATATATGTCTGAATTTATAAAGAGATAATTGTGCTGCTCTCTGAAGAGTTGGGACTGGACTGCTACTTGGAATAGTTCTGACTTTAGAACTACAAGAGAAATACTATAATATACAATTTTTCTTTTAGTTGTCATTTCTCAAAGATACAGAGTTGATGTACCAAATTAGCTAGGACACAAAAGAAGAACTAAGGAAAAAAAATTAGAACTAGGGTAAATGAAAGAACATGAAAAGAGGCTAACAAAGTTTGGTGTTTTTTTTAAGTGAATTTTTAAGTAAAGTGTTAAGGCAGTGAAATTTATTGGGTTTGGTGTGAGTTCTGTTTCTGAAAGTTTATTCTGCCAGTAATTTTTAACTCCTTGTTATGAAGAGGCTTAAGAAAACTAGGGGTATAGAGAAGCCCCGTGTTTATACGGCTTTCTGCTGCTTCAGAAGTAAGTTGCACAGCAAAGACATGCAACTTCTCTAAAGGCATTCCTGGTAGTTCAGAAGTCATTTGTTCCCATAATCTCAAGGATTATGGAGAGTCCTGCTGTGTTTTCTGTTAGTTTCTTCATCTTGCCCTTTTTGGAATGTGTTATGAAGCTGCTTCAGAAATTAGATTGGAGCATATATGTAGTAAGAAATGAGACTTCAAGGGGAAAATACTCAAATTGGTTGCTACAAAAATTTACACTTTCTTTATAAAAACCATTTTTAAAATGTTTCTAAAGCTGTCCTTTTGTTAGTAAGGCAAACAGCTCATGAGTATTGTTTACTTGAAATCTATCTGAATCATTGAGCCTTTTGTGTAATTTGACCATTCTCCTGTGTATTCCAGGTTTATGGCATCCTTTGCAACCCATGTGATGAGTAAATTTGCTGTTGATTCATCTCTTCCTTGTTCCTAACTACCTAAAGCTTGAGCAGATGTACTAGCATGGGGTTTTTAAGAAGTGTCTTCTTAATTACAGTTTATATTAATTCAGTCTAAACATGAATAATCGATAGTCCACCAAGTTCAGGCAGTCCTCCAAAAAGATCTTTAATGCAGCTTCTTCCTCTCTCCTTCCTCCCTCCCCATGGAATCTAATACTGTGTTATCCTTTTTCCTTTGTAGATGATGTGTTTCTTCCCAAAGACATTGATCTAGACAGTGTGGAAATGGATGAAACAGAGCGAGAAGTGGAGTATTTTAAAAGGTAAGGTGCTGTAATCCCTTCGGATAAAGTTGTTTTGCTTCTTCCCATATTCCATGGGTTAAAAAACCCCACAACGTATTAACTAACTTGTAGCAGGAGAGCCTGTGTTGTAACATAGCAAATCCTGTTACAGCTGACATTCTGAATACTGTAACAATCACGAAAGCTGTAGATCTGTGGACACAAATCATAGCTGAGTAGCACAAATACAGAAATGAGTGCCAGAATCATCTGTGTGTCCCTCAGGTTCTCATCAAGGCTTTCAGAATATCCTTAGTTACGTATTTTTTCTTCTATAGGCAAAGTTTGCATTAATATTTCTTCTATTATCCACGCAGACCAAATGCTTATCAGTGTTTTAAAAAATAAGATATTAAAAAGGTGCGATGTTAGGTGTTAAATGTTGAACAAATAAAACTTTTTTTTAAATTTCAGAACATATACTTCAAAAAGGTTTGTACATGATGTTTTCTTCCTTGTTTATAAGAGCTATTAGTTTGGAATTTTATACTGTACATGGAGTAAAGATGGTATAACTGTGGGATAGTCGCTTATGTTAATCAACAAAAGGGGACGCTGATGCTAGTGCAGTGACAGTAAAAAGAGTAATACGAACCTGTGCCTGTGAAACTTTTTTCTTCTGTGCATTCGTTATTTTTGGGATTTACAAATCACTATTAGTTACCTTTAATTCCTCAAATATGAGCAGACAGCTCATGTTTAAATAATGTAGTACATGTTCTTCCATAATACTGAAATCTACTCAAATTTGTGTTCTTCGATGGTGGCTGGGTGTGCTAGTGTCCCATGAATACTTCTAGTAAGCCTTTCATCATGATAGCCAAATCTGAAATGCTATAAATAAATCAGTTTGTGCAACTGAATAATTTAGGAATCAAGAGCAGTATTTCAAAAAACAACTAAATCAATTTGTTTACAGGCTTTAAAAAAAAAATGGCTTTCAGTATGGGTTTCAGTTTCTTTTCTAAATTTATGTAGCTTTCATAGTCTGTGTGCCTGGGATTTAATATATGTCTAAGTCTTGGAAAGAACAGAGTGCAACTGCTTCTCTGTGCTGCTGTACAAAATACAAAAATTTCCAGTTTAATGTCAGTGCAGAAATGAAGTAGGTAGGCTCAATGCTGCTATCATGCTATAATACTATACAGAATGCATATGTCTGTGATTATTTATGGAGTTACGATGCACTAGATGATGAAATTTTCAAAAGGACAATCTGCCCTTAAAAATCATTTTTCTAAGGGCTCCCAATTAAAGGATTTTTTTAAATCAGAATGTAGGTTATTATAGGCGAAATGTGTCATATATTAGTACCAATGTTGGTTTAGCATAAGCCTTTGTTAGGGGTTTCATGGGATATTCGTTGCTTCATTCAAGTCGGCAGCATCTGTAACAATAGAAAAGCTCTTTTCACCAATTTCCTACTCTAGATAGCATAAATGAAGCAGCAGTGTCTTGTATTTGCAGAAGTGTAGCTGAAGTTTGGCGATCAACTTGTCAAACATGATTCCAAATGAAGATTTAACACTTTTAACTGTACTGGTTTGTAATTATTTTAAATTAATTTTGTAATTAATTCAGTAATTGGTACCATCTACTCTTCACTGTAATTTCACATGTTAGGAAATATGTGTAACTGTCCAATATTTTTTATGTATGTCTCTTTAGAAAAGGTGTCTGAAAAACCCTGGTAGGTGCTTTTCTAGGGGGGAATAACAACTACTTAATGTTGTGAAGGCATCTTTAATGCTTATGTTTTCTATCACTTGATAATTTCTGACATAGTATTTAGAAGGCTAGCAACATCACTTGTTTCAGTAACCTTCCATGGTAATGAGCTCCACAGGCATACTGTTTACTGGTAGTTTGTTACTTCATCAGCTTTTCTACTTGCTTTGTAGGGCATAGTAAATGGATACTTTTAATTACACCCTGACTTCAGAATTAAGTTTGCAAGCTACTTGTAACTTTGGCATGGAAAGAACAAGTGTCGTTGTTCTAACCTTCCTCAGTACCTTTTCTCTTTCACTCTTCCCGTCTACTCCCCTTTTTTTTTTTGGCTTTCAATTGTTACAGAAGCTGTTAACCTTGCAGAGAGAGGTATGCGCTACCTTGATGCTGTCATGCAGCCTTTAGCTTAAACAAGCTACATGTTGCCTCGATGAAGTTCTTCAGTGTGAACTGTCACTGAAATGCTTGAACATGCCAACCTTTCAGAAGTTCTTCCATAAATTCTGTTTAGTGATGGTGAACAAGTGAATTTTCGTTCTAAAGGTGCTTTTTCCAGGCATGTGGGCTACTGATCTGCTGTATTATAAACAAAACTCCTTTCCCTATATCTCAAACATTGCTGTATTTAGAAGAGAAGCAGCAGTGTCTCATGCTATTGGGGCTTCTGCTTTACACATTACCTACCCCTCATTCTTACTGTTAACAAGGTTTTAGGTAAATACAGCAATGTCTTCTGTTTCTAGTTAACATTCAGCTAGTATCTGTGCTGCTAAATATGCAGTGTTCTTTGCTAATTCATTCACTCACTCTTGGTGATGCAGTGGTGTTTAAAGTAACAGGTTTATGATGTATTTGAGTGATGGACAAGTAACTTCTTTTTTTAGGTATTTTTTTTTAGGAGGTTTTGTCTTTCTGAATGAGAGGTGCTCTTCAAAACAGAGGGATAACACCAGTGATTAGATTTTAAGTGTATTGGTTTCACTATATCATTTATACTTCCACTCTTAACTTTTTCATTTCAGATTCTGCTTGGATTCTGCCAGACAGACAAGGCAGAGACTTTCCATCAACTGGTCCAATTTTAGCTTGAAAAAAACCACCTTTGCTGCACATTGAAATGACACAATATGGGGAGGGAACCCTGCAGGAATCAATGAACGACAACTCCACTTACCTGTCCTGCTGTGCTGAGAGCTTATCTGGTCTTGAGCCAGTGCTGCCTTGCCTTGTCCCCAGTGCTGTGTGGATCTGCACTGAACCCTTTGGCCTGATAATTCTTGCGGACTGAAAAATTGCCACTTTCTACCTGAATTTGTTAGCTTGTGTGCTTGTAGTCTGTGAGTGAGACTTACTTGATTGTAGCTGTATGCCGTTGGAGTTGGAACAATAGCTCTTTTCCATCTCCTTCTGAATGCCTTGGCCTCAAAGACTTTAAATTGCTTAGGCTTGGGTGGAGGCCAAAATACTAGTTTGCATCATCTGCAGTGGCTCCTGTCACTTCTGCATCTAGCTATGTTTTGTCATTCTGACTCCTGACAAAGGAATGGACCTAGTCAGTTGTGCTTTCATCTGCTCCAGAATTCTCCTGACATGACTTCATGAAAAAGAGGCTCTTACTGGGACAAGTATCTCCTCAGTTCTTTCACAATCTACTGTTTAAGAGTGTACAAGTTACGCTATTTGTGTTTTGATTTTTTTTTTCCTGACTTGTAGCCAGCTTGTGTAAGAATACTTGCAGAATGAGAAAATTTAAAAAAGAACAGTACTCACACTATCAAATCTGTTATAGAGTGTATAATTGTATTAACACTGAAGCCTAACTGGCTACTTTTTTAACATATTGTTAAGTAATATTAAAATCATGTCTTTCTTTTTGAAAGATGGAATACATTAGTATGGCAGAAGATTTGTGTCTTGCTTTTTTCGTTTGGGTGGGGAAAGGGAAAAAAGAAACAGGCAAAAAAATAACGGTTTTCTAAACTAAATTTCATCTTGTGTCAAAATCAGTCAGTGAATGCTACCTAACTTTAGCATATTTCTTGTTTACCAGCTCACCTGATGGGAAAAATTGCTATCTGCTAGAGCAAGAAAGACTCCTGCTGAATGCTGGAATTAAGTTTGTGAATTCTGTGTATTACTGTAATGCTTCTATTTCCTTAGGTAACTTGTAAAAGCCAAGGTAGTACAAAAATTTCCAGTTTAATGTCAGTGCAGAAATGAAGTAGGTAGGCTCAATGCTGCTATCATGTAAACAGTTAACGATATAGTGATGTGGAAGAATGGAAGTGTGGAAGAAAACTGCTGATTTAGGATTTTGATCTGTATAAAGATGTTGCCGTTGTAGAAGTTTTCCTGATACTGTGCTATTTATTGAAAAGGAGACATCAGAAGCTTTCTTCTTACTTCCAGATGACCGTGCTTACCAAAATTATACGGCAGTCTTCCACTCAGCATGTATTTAAAAGGACAGTATGGCTTTAAAGCCCACAAACATTCTTTTCTAGAACCATTCCACGTTTTTCTTTCTTCTACTTGTTAACACATATTTTTCTGTGATACACCCACTGGGCTTGGGACTGCTTTGCAAGGCACGGTGTAGTTACACTTAGCTTTGGACTTGAGGAGGTTTAATGGATGAATGCTTTCATGTGCTCTGTGGTGCCCAGATCTAGCAGTAGAGTTGGGTTGCCTACAGACCACTGAGATATTTACAACTTCACATCCCTGTTGTTGGTCCTGGAGCTCCTACCCCAGTGTGTGCTGCTGACACAGAATATAGTTGCTCGGCTTACACCCAGCCACTGTAGGTAAGAGCCCTCAGTTTCATCTTGTAGAGGAGAGAATGACACAGTACTTCTCAAAATATAGTCCAGGGATGTATATCGGACAACTTGTATTACTCTTCTTCAGATGCAGGTTGAGAAAGGGATTAATAGCTTAGCCTTGCTTTTTTGTCAATGCTGTACTGTAGCCTGTGCATTTATTTGCTTGTGCTGGAGGAATAACATCTCAAACATAAAAGGTAATATCTATGCCACTTAGCACAAACCGTCTCTGCAAAACTGTGTACGATTGAAAGTGCCTGCATCAGTTAGTGGAGAAGAATGAACTTTGTTTCTTGGGATCATGAAGGCTTGCATCTGTTGCAGCCTGAGTTAGATCTTAGTTTTGTAAAAGTGGAGAGGCTTCTCATGTGGGACAGTGGCTGTGGGGGAGGGGAAAAAAGCTCTTGAAATAGCTCAAGCTGATGTTTGTGTGAAATCCTTTTCACGTTTTTTCAGTTCTAAACCGTAACACAAGATGGCAGTGTATGTCATCATTAGTTACTTCTACGTCATTGATCTCAACAAATTGAGTCCTGGGATGGAAAAACTAGTTGATGTCACATGGGTGAATATTGGTGCAGATCCCAGCCTCTCTAGAGTAGGAACGCTTTGAAAGTACTGAGATATTTAACGGTGCTAGAAAACTCATTTCATAGCGTTTGTTTTCACTAGTAAATGGGGAAGAAAGTTGACTTTATTCTGTACTAACAAAGCTAACATGAATATGACTGCTTCTCTTTATTTTGAAGTCCTGGGTTAAGACTACAGAAGAAATCCTTTTGCAATATATATATGTATTTGCATATATATATATATATGTATTTGTAATATCCTTCAGAGATATGCCTTAAGATCCATCATGGTGTATTAGTTCAACTGACATGATTCCACACACTACACAGAAAGCATGAAGGATGAGTCTCTAGGGATCTGCTGTTGCACCTTGGTGAGAACTTAAAGGCAAGTCGTATTTTTATAAATTCATAATTAAGTGAGGTTAAGTGTGGATTAGTCTGGGAGCCAGGAGATTTGAAAGTACTGGCTTTACTTCTACCACTTTTTTGACCTTGGGCAAATAAGTTAGTTATTGTTACTCCATTCATTAAATGGTTTTGTTAAGCGTTTTCGGAATTATAAGCATGTTTCTTAATGCCTAAACGTAAGTAGCGATGTGGAGCCTGCTTAGGTGCAACACTATAACCTATTGGAAGTGCAAATGGTCTAACACTGGTATTTGTGTAGTTCAGATGCATTCAATCCAGATAAATAGGTTCAAAGGTAACTTTGAATAGAAGAGACCTGTATAAATAACAACATCATGACTGAATAAATTTTAATGCTTCCGAAGATTTGGAAGGGAGAAAAATTCCACCTTTGAGTAGGTCACTTTAACTGTAGTGTAAGTTGACCTCCTATTCCTTACTCATCGTAACCTGTGTGAAAGATGAGTATTTAAGCTCTGGAGGTGGCTAGTGGCATTATCTGTTTTAGGCCTGTCTGATATCCGTGCTCCTGAATCTGAGTGTGTGGTGGTACTTCAGACATTTTCGTAATGGAAGAGGGCATAATTGCACTGCAGTTTTGTATCTTGGACAGTGTTGATATTGGAGACTCTTAGGACATCTCTTAACACAGGGTTGTCTCATCTCTGCTTGTCGTTCACTATTGCTGCTTTCCAAGGCAACAGAATTCAAGAGTCTTCAGCGTGCATTTTTCATGTGGCATCGTCGGTACTTAAAACTGTGTAGCTGAGATTGAGCATGCTGGCCACACAAATCTCGCCATAGCCTGAGAGGACTGATATGTTAAAGATTATTAATTAATGTGTAGGAGTTCTGTGTGCTCATTGCTGCTCAAAAAGGCTTTGCAAGTAGCTTTCTGTTTTGGTGAAAAGTTAGCTCACCTTTAGTGTGGATCCTGTTCTATCATGGTGGAGAAATTAAGGGTTACTAGCATAAATTTTTACACTAATTATTACAATTTCACATATCTCCAGTACAAATGAAGGTGTGCAACTTGTAATTGCAGAAGCTATTCTGAAAAAAAAAATAATTTTCTGTGCTTGCTATGTTGTAACATACATCTGAGCAAGATTAGGTGTACATTATATTTGTTGTCTTTGGTTCTTTCTCTGTATTTAAACCTCCAGGAAATCTGGAGACTGAAATGTTTGGTAGGGGAATTCTTTGAAGTGAAGTCACAAAAGTGTTGATTGAATGTCTCCCTTCCTCTTCCTGTCCATCAGAAAGAACCTTTCAAAATTCCAGTTTTCCAAATTTTAAATGCCTTCCTAATTGCCAGCAACATGTCTGTCCTGTGTTGCCCTGTAAGTCATTGACTGGAAATGTTAAATGATCATAAAATTGTTGTATCTTAAGTGCTGCTACGGGCAGCTTATGTAACTGAACTGTCATTGAAAGAAGGATGTTTTTCTCTTCTTTTTCCCGTTGAGCAAAGCAGTAACAATATGCAACTTAGGGCCTCGTTTGTATTCTTCACAGGTCTGTGTGTCCAGTTTCAGCTCTGCTGCTGCTTTTAGCTATACAGGTGGGGCTCTCCCAGCCCAGTGCTTACAGATGTGGAAGAAATTACCTATTGGTACACTATGGATCTACATACATTGGTGAAAAACATGCCAGCTAAACATGGGTTTTCATGTAACTTTTGGGGGTTTACTGGGGTTTGCTTATAAAGATAAAAGGGATTTTGAAGTGGGTGGTGTCCAATTTCTATCTCTGGGGAAGATGTGAAAGGAGAGAAGGTATATATTGATTGTGTCTCCTCTGATACGTTTTCCTTAATGATTTTTTTAATTTTTTTTTTTATATACAAACCCTTCCACTATTTGAATGTCTCGATTTAGGATGGCTTGAAGCATGTTTTCACTCTTCAATCACAGGTTCATAGCCTTTAACATTGCTGTTTCACCAGGTATTATTTGATCAGAAATATGTAGTTTTATTGTGACATTAGTGGCTTTTCAGGCAGAGTTGCCAGGAGATCAGACTGTCTGTAGTCTAGATGCTTGTTTAACCTCAGTTTTTCTTCCAGTGTGGCTGTGTTCCAGAAGTACAGCAATCCACAGAACTGCATAGATGCAATGTGTGAAGAGGGATCTGCTGGACAGTTCTTTTCTAGAAATTGGCCAAAGGAAACCTCTGCCAGTGATGAGCGTTCAGGTATCTCTTGTCAACTCTTAACCTCCATTTTCTTCACCAGTTTTTCTGGAAGCTGAACCGAAAAGTAAAACCGACGTATCTTTGACAATGCTGTAATACCCATAAGCTGACAATTTCAGATTCTTAACTGACAAGCAACATGTGAGAAGGTAATATTCTTTCTGCAAATAATACTTATGTCCAGCTTGCCGTGTTTGGAGAGAGTAGAGAGAGGGCAGATGGAGTAGAAGAAAGATGTCATGAAGAAAAACTGATGCTTAGTATTAAATCGAAGAATAAATAAAAATCAATTTCTGAGTGCATCAGTATAATTAGGACACTTATATTGCATAAACTAACATGCATTCCATACCAAGTATGTCACTGAACCAGCTTATTATACATGTTAGATTTTTTCACAGGGAAAGATGTCTAGACTAGTTTTCCCAGCCTTTAAACAGGTTATGGACACAAATGAAGTTAGTACAGTGTTTTGCACTGGTTTGGGAGGGGGCTTGCTTTCAGGCAACATGATGTTGACTAAGGTTGTTTTGCTTGTTACTGAAATACAAGATTTTTAATCCTGCATTCTGGAGCAGAAAAGCTGGAATGCTGAACTCATCAGACCAGATAATTGCTGCCTGCTGTTGCTTCAACAGACTTCATGCTGCCAGCCACTCAGTGTCAGCTCATGGGAGAGTGGTTCTATAGTATCTGGAAATAGATAATCAGCAAAACCTTTTTCCTCCAAAAGGGGGCAAAAAGGTAGGAATCAAGGTATTTGAAATCAGATAATTAATCATATATACTATATGTCAAGCACTCTTGTCTTCAAGACCTTGTACAAGTTTTTGCCCATCTGTTGCTTGACCACTAAATGGGTTGCACAGTATTGCTAAGGGCAGTTAAGGTTTTCAAGGTTTTTTTGGTTTGTTTATTTTATGTTGAGGGCAAATTAGAGGTAGCCAGTTTGTGAGAGGTCCTCTTAGGACAGGGGTCCTCAAACTACGGCCCGTGGGCTGGATACGGCCCCCCAGAGTCCTCAGTCCGGCCCCCGTTATTTACAGAACCCCCTGCCGGGGGTTGGGGGGGGAAATGAAGCAGCCGCAGATGACATCCTGCCACTGCATCCGCACGCCGGCCCCCTGGTTAAAAAGTTTGAGGACCCCTGTCTGAAGACAGTCTTCACAGACTAACAGGGAAAGACAAGTTTAAGCAACATTACATCAGCCTCTTCACTTGCATTTGTTGATTATATCAGGGTATGAGCTGTTTGCTCTGTTGAGTGAATTCTAGAGGCTGGAAGCAGAACCATGGTTGTATAGTCTTGGTGACTGAAAGATGTCATTGCTAGAACTGTTTCTTGAAGTGGGAGGGGAAGAGAGTGTCCTAGTACACTAGTACCGAACATAGCAACAGTATTGTTGCCTTTATCCTTTCATGCAAGGTCATCTCTTAGGTTTCTTAATTGGGCGTACTCCTACCTTCTGTAACAGTCTGCAGCTAAAGTCTTCATCTTCTAGTTAACAAGTAAACAAACTTTTCCATCTGAAGAGTAATGAAAATGCAGTTTGCTGCTCTTATATGGGGCTTCTACTATTCCTTTCTGTGCCATCAGTCTAGCTTATAAGCTTTAAAAGATTTCTCTTTCCTTCCCAGAGTCAGAGTGCGTGTCTGAAAAGCCCCTTTAAAGAATTAATGAACCTTTTCAGTAATGGGCAAGTGGCATGCACCGCAGTTACAAGCCATTTTATGTTCTATAATGAAATTTCATTGTCCCCAGTTGCCTCTGAGCCTTTGTGTCATTTACATTGGTCATACTTTACATACTTCACCAGGTGAGGAAATTCTCTGAAAGTTGTCTTGAAAAAATTCTATCCTTTTTGTATCACGAGTAATGCTCTTTACGTAAGAGGCATGAAATTGTGTATTGACTGGTCTATGTTTTTTTTTTTAAAAAAATAAATCTAGGACTGCCTGTGGACTTCAAGTGTAATTCTGGGAGGAGCTGGCATAATGTCAGTGAAGATAAACTGACTGGGTAAGAACAGAATTAGAAGGCAAAAGGCTTAAATCTGTGTTGCTCCTTATTCATATTACAGGACTTTTGTTTAACACTTAGCAAAGTAGTTAACTGAACAACCTGCCAGAGAAAGTTGTATGTACATTACCCACTCTGTACTGTGTGTTGTTGCTTTGTAAAGTGGTACGAAAACATAATTGGCAGTTGAGTGCTGGTGAGATAGGTGAATGCATGTGTAAAGGTGTAAGAGCTTCAGCTGTTTTTGAAGTTCTCTGCTGATCTACAGCTGTGGACATAATGCTAGATAGTGAGGTGAACAAGTGGAAATGTAGGAATTAAGCAGGTCAGTGTACTGATTATGTGGTGTGAGAAATAATCATCTTAATACATCAGAACTGTTACTCTGAATGAACTGAAGGAATATTTTGGAACAAAGACCACCAATTGTGATCATTATTGTAACTGCTCTTCTGAAATCCCATTTTTAACCCATCTCAACAAGAAGGCAATCCAAACTGGTCAGAGCCGAGTTACTGGAGAGAGTTGGCATGTTCTCATGTGATCTGAACTTTAGTCTCTTTGATTTTGTCAGTGCTAGCCAGTATAGCCTGGTTTTCTCCATGCAGATGCCTTTTTTTGGACACTAACCTACACTTGTGCAATAGGAGCATCATCTTTTCATGCCTTGGAACATCTTAGGTGTAGGATTCGGGGGCTTGAATGGATTAGGCATTGGCAGAGATGTAGACTGTGGCAGTGCCTTAAACTAGGATGTGATAATCTGCGTGATGCATGCCAATAGACTAAATGTGGAAGAGAAGTCTTAAAATGCTGAAGTCATTACCCATACAAAGGTGTGTTTGTCCTTGGGTTGGAACCCTTAAAATGATGTGGTGTAGGGACAGATAAGCTCTGGCATCACCTGCTGCCATTTCCCTTTTCTCATCCCAGCAATATATTAGCATGACATGGTATGATGTAGGAGAAGCATTTATTAAAAACAGCTGAAACACAAATACAGCTGTAGATCAGAGTCTCCAGGCTGGCTTATTTTCCTTATTGCTGAGTTTCTTTCAAAAGCAAAACCAACCAACCAACACACACAGACACACACCCCCAAATACTAATGTATTTAATCTGGGGGATTATCATCTATACTCTGGATTTGGTTTTTATGCCAATTGACGCTTTATAATGGTTAGCCATTTGCAATTTAAGCAATCTTGAATGTTGCTGTAATATAGAATCACCCAAACAAAAGTAGCCCAATGAGGAAACAGTGCAGCTGGCTGAGAAATTGTGGAAGTGATAGTGTTTTGAAATGACTGGGAGGAAAGAAAAAAAAAAAACAAACCACACAACACAAAACCTCTAATTCTTTTGGGGTATACACTGGAATGCATTCTGTGTCTTAGATTGCAAGAGATAATGCAGTATAAGAATGAACAAGTGTGTTACTTCAGTTATGTGTGTAAATATGGATGCCCTGTTGTAATGTGTAATGGACTAAAATGGTACTTGCCTTAAAGGCAACATTGTTTTAAATGTGTAAATCTTAAATGTTGCACAGAGATGACTTCTTAAAATTCTACTTCCTCTTTAATTTTTTTTTTTGTTGTTATGGTAACATTTTTATAGGCCTGAACTCTGTAAATTGTGTCATTTCATGGCCATGCTGAGCAAGTGGTGTGCTCTGCACGACGTCAGTCATTGTATCTTCTGTGATAACCAAAACTAGGTAGCTGTGGGTAAATGAAGAAGGGGAAAATAGCTTTTTTAAAGTACTTTTTTTAAAAAAAAGATATCTTTTTCTTCATCCGAAGGTCTTTAGTAATTATTTAATTTTTTTGCGTTTTAACTTGATTTGTAAAGCATGTAAAAGAAGTTTGTTCTAAATCTTTAGTGCAAACTCTTGTGTCCTGCAGCTCTTAGGAAATGTGTTACTTCCTTTTGGTAAAGGACTGATTTGATCCACTTGTTTTCTTAAATAGCTTTTGCTTTAACCTGCTCATAGTATTTCTGGTTTCTTGTTACCCATGCAGTTCATCAGTTCATCACTGCACTGAGAGCTGGTCTTTCCTTAGGAGGTTTATTAATGGATATCTGAACTGTGGTAAAGCTGTCTCCAAGCTGACACTGGTGTCCCACGCTAATGTACAACTGGAATACACGTGGCAGGAAAGATGTGAGGCAGCTATGACTTTACTCCATTTTACGGAAGAGGCATCATCGCAGATATGAAGCAGCTTTGCCCCAGCTACCATTAAAGTCTGAAATGAAGTTGGAAACTGAACCCAGTTATC
Organism: Falco rusticolus; assembly: GCF_015220075.1. NCBI lineage: Eukaryota > Metazoa > Chordata > Aves > Falconiformes > Falconidae > Falco > Falco rusticolus. The sequence continues at coordinate 79,275,858 of NC_051187.1, read as the reverse complement.
CAGAGGCCTGAGTCCATGGTTGATTTACATAATCTTATGTCATGAGGATTTATGCAAGAACTACCCCTGGATATAAGAGAGAAGCACTGTGAAGCATTAGCCTCTTCATGATGATTTTTGCACTAGATGTTTTCCTCATCTGTTTACTCATACCACATCCCAGACCATCTCATTGATCCTTCTTGTTGCTACAGGTCTTGTGGCTGAGGTTCCCTGCAAATACTGGAGTGATTGCGTTGTATAAGTTGTAATGTGCTCCTGAGGCTTTTTGACAGCAGAACTTAGGAATTAATACCGGGAGCTTAGTTTGTTCTGTTAAACTGTTATCTCATGCACGCCTGAAATGCCACCATCACGCAGTAGTGTTTCTTATCATGTGTGGACAGCTGTGAGGCTGCAAACGGATGAAGTGCCCTGTGCTGTAGTCAGACCATGTTGCAACCGAGCTTGGTAGGGTCAGAGGGAAGTAAAACTCTTAGCTGTTCTCTTAAGAGTGTTGGATGAGAGAAGGAGGAGGGATCTGGTGTTTCTTAGCTCATTCATTCCAGGCACAGTAACAGCATGTCCTGTGCTAGAGGCAGTCACTGGGATGGATGGGAGCTGTGGATTTCCTGGTCTGTTGTAATCTGTCTTGGTAGATTCTCACAAATTGGGAGGCAGGTAGCTCGGCTGTGATCAGACTGCAATCCAGACACTTAGTGCTTAGTTTTCTGTGGGTCACTTTCACCTCTGGTTTTAGTAAATTTGTCTTGCCTTGTCAGGGTATGAGGTTAATCTGGTTGCTGTTTTCTATCACATGTGACAGTGTTTACTTGTGGGAGCAGGGTCTGTGAAGTGACCCCGAAACCAAGTATCAGTTTTGTACTTCTGAAAGATGGTTTAGTGGTTATTAAACACTACTTTCATACTCCTGAAGGATCCTTGGTCTTCAGAGTATGGAACAGGCATGTGGGGGGAATTTTCGTCTGAAATATGTCATGCAGAAGTTTAGCAGCAACTATTAAGTGGGGTGATGGGACCATTAAATGCTAATTAATGGTGTAGGTTACATTCTGAGATCAGCATCGAATGGACTCGCTACCTAGTGCAATATCACCTTCCTGTTGTATGAGGAAGTGAACCAGCTGGCTTACATGTTTAATGCTTAAATGCTAAAGACAGTTCAACTCGTGTAGTTCAACTATGGTATAAATGTGATCTCTAGCAGTGATTGTTTGCTGTATAGAATGGCGATAGTTTCTGCTCACTAGACATGAATTTCCAGGAAAGCACATGACTTCGTTCACCTTACTTTTCCTAATAGAAAGAAACTGAGAGCTTTCAGCAGCAGCAGCAGGTTTTGCATTGAGTGCGGATCCTTGTCTCATAGCAGATGTACTCATTTGCATGGGAGCGGGCTAATTTCCAATGATCAGCACAGAATGGTTTCATCTAATTGAAGTACTAAATCTGGCACTTCCTGTGAGAAGTGTAGAGGGAGCTGAAATCATCTACTGCTGTGCAAACCTGGGGAAGGAGACCAGGTATATGTGAAGAGCTTGGCCAAGTGTGTATAAGCACGTTGGTCTGGTGGGATGGCTTTATTCCAATAGAATGAAAAGTTACCTCTTAAAGCTTTTTATTGAGAAGTGACTATGAAATCTGACACTTTGTTTTAAAAAATAAAAAAAAAAATTCCAGTGATTTGGTCTTCAGATGAGAAAATAATCTTCCCTTTAACCAGCAAGACAGGATACTGACTGGTAGATTTCGATCACTTAATATTTGCCTTAATCTGCAGAATATTGAAACATATCACTTGCTGTGTTTCAGCCAAAGTGAACTCGCCAGGATTACAAAAGCTGTAACTTTTTTAGTGGTGACTAGATTCAAAGGTTAACCTGAAAGGTTAATGTGCTGTTTGAGGGTAATGTTCATTTAGGTGCAATTTGGTTTGCCTTTCGTCTGCAACTAAAGCAGAAGCTCGGTCATTGGAAACTTGAGTTTCAGAACAGTAGGTCTGAATTTCACTGGTGGGAATCACAAAAATAATTTGTGTGGATTCTGTCCTTTTGGAGCGTGGAGGTTATGTCCTGCTTCTTCTCTAGAATGAGTTGCTGAAATACTTCTGCTGCCTTCTGTAGTGGCATTCTACTGTTCCCTTGATGGAGAAGCTGCTCAGAAAGGAAATGCTCTGGCCGTAGTGAGAGCCACGTGACCAGTACAGAGGTTCGTGTGCTTTGTGGCCAAATGAGCTGCTTTTTTATGCTCGCTGTCATCTTCCCCTGCTGTTTTCCATTGCTGACACTAGATGCTTTTTCATGTTCAGGGATCAGCATCAGGAATTTCTTAATTTATCCAAATTTTATATGATTTCCAGGTTTTTGTCACTTACCCTCATATAATATACCACTGATATACCTCAAGGGACAGGTGAGTGCTTTGAGCAGAACTTAGCAGCTGCGCTCTGCAGGAGGTGGGAAAAAAGTGGTCAATTTTCAGGTAACAACAAAGCTGCAAATGCAGTTTGATGCTATTCTTTTCAAAATAAATGGGACAACCATGGGGCATCAAAAAGAGTGCTATAAATTCTATCTGGCTCCTTGAGGCAATTAGCCAGGGGTGCTGCTAGCTGAGAACAGATGAGAAAAACAGATGACAGGAACAAAGATGCATTTTACAAGTTTGGCTGGAATTTTAATTGCACTTATCCCTGTGTTAATTAGGAAAACAAATGTTTAGCACAGACTAGTGAAGACTGGTAGCATGCACTAGAGAAGGCTCCCGGTGCAGCATCCTGCCTGTGCTGTGATTTTTATGGCAATTGTGGTTTCTGTTGAGCCTTCTAGTGAAGTCTAATGCACATTTTAGAGCCTGGGCATCCTTTTAGATACTCTCTAGCACCCTCCCTGTGCTCCCTCAAGGGTTGTTGCCCAGCTCTTTGGTACTCTTTAAAAGTGGCTGCGCTACCTGGCAGTAGATCAGGTAGTTGATGATTTCATTTTATTGGGCGGGAGGGTTAATGACTTCCTCAATTTACAGCTGGAAAGCCTGCAAGGGAAATTTTAGTTCTGAAGCTGCACATTAACATGTCTGTATTGTCAGGCTTGATAGTTTGATAGTCTCTTTAGTCAGAGGCTGAACCCAGGAAGGCTGCTCAACAGGAACACAGGACAGGATAATTCAGGTCCAAGGGGACTTAGAACGTCTAGCCTCCTGCTCTAAGCAGGGTCAACTTTGAGATCAGATTGGGTTATTTGGGTGTCTTACCCAGTTTGGCCTTGAAAACCTTTTATAATGGAGAGTGCAACCTCTCTGGGCATCTGTTCATTGATTTATTGGTTGTAATAAATTGGCATTTTATTATTATTGTTCACTTCCTAGCCTTTTAGGCTCATGTAACATGTTGCTAAGCTTTTTGTCTGTATTGGTAAAAGCAATCTCATGGCTTCTAAGCAAGTTCTGGAGAAAGCCTGGGGATTAAGCCATGTATTTCAAGAATTTGAAAGTGAAACAGCATTGCCATTCCAGATTTTTCCATTTTCTTTAAGCACATTCCCTCCCATTATTTAAAACCAGCACTATCTTTTCCTGCTTCTTTCTTCATAGGTTCCCCGTCCACAACTATGATAGCAGTAGAAGAGGAAGGACTCTGTTTTCGATGTATCTTGGGCTGCTGCTAGGACCTTTAGAATATCTCAAACCATTTGATGATGCTTCTAGTAAGTTAGATATGACCTCGGTTTCTCAGGAAGTGAAGGATGGAGGTGATGAGATGAGAACAGGATCCAGATCTCCTGTTCTTAGGTACTGCAGTAAGCAGCTCTTTGTGACAATTTGTATTCATATAATGTTTCAGTTGTTGAATACTGGATGGTGAAATGCCTGGTTTACATCAGCCTTGAGGGAGAGATCGTGTTTCTGTGGTTCCACTATGTGACAATAATGTTATGAGCATTGCAATGGTAGTGTTTGTTCATGGCGGAGTAGCGTATTAAACCTGGCATGCAGTGTGATATGTTTGTTAATACTGTATTGGGCTGGTTTTGTTGACGAGGAGCCTTGTTTCATTTTGGCCGCATCATGGCTGTCTCAGGCCTTTCCCTTTTTAACCTACTCACTCTGTTTAAGTTATATTAAGGAAATAATAAATAAATGGCAGCGGGCTTTCCCTGGCTGAAATTAGCTGTTGACCTTAGACTAACAGAAGCTGCACCTACAAAAAGCCCCCACTGGTTTTCCTAGTGGGCTTGAGGAAACCTCTGAGCAGCTTTTTGTGAGTTAATATTTGGAGGAGGTGTGGTGGGCATGGTGTGAATGTTACATAGTGTTATGCTACAGGAGCTAACAGTTGCTTGAATGAGTGGACTTCCTGATTCAGAGGTAAAGAATGAATGGTCTCTCCTCATAGTTTCAATTTTATTACAGAAGGTACTTAACAGCAGCTCAGTGGTGTCTGCAACCCCACGCAAGTGCTGCCTAGACAATTGTTTCCACTGCTTGAGAAAAAGTCCATCTGACGCACCAATGGGAAGTTGATGCTTTCAGTTCATTAAAGGAAGCATCTATGAGCGTATGTACTCAGCTGAGAGTGTTTCAGTCTCTAAGGGTCTGAAAAAGGCTCGAACTTTAAAAGCATCCATTGTCTGAAGGCACAAGCTGTTACAGCTCAGCTCCCTCTTGCTGTAGCACTGGGACTGAGTGCGTAGTTGCTATTTGTTGCAGCAGCCTTGCTTTATTTAAAAATAATAACCTGTTGCTTTCTGTGTTTGCAAGGTAACCATGAATTTGGAACATGTAAAAAGTTATCTGGCGGCTGGTTCTCTAGGGACCTGTAGAGAGAACTGATGATATACTCACTTTTTACTCATTTTGCTGATGTTTGTGTGGTTTGTTCTCTTTTTTTGCAGACTAGCTCCTTCAGTTTGGTTGTTACTGTGATCCAGGTATCTCTGGAAGGTGGCATTGTGGGGGCTTTTTCCCTCTGTGTTGCTCTAGTGGTTGCTTTGAGATTGCATCAAAATAATGTCACTTGTTGATGCAGCAGGATACTGATGGCCTCTGGGAAAGGTTTCTTAATACATCGGCGGTTGCATCCTACAGACCAGAGAGCTCAGATAGTCTTGGAGAAGTTACCCTGCCCTGCTGTTCAGGTTTGCTGTCTTTCACATGGAAGTTGTTACTGCCTTTTTCATCCTAAATGAGTTTACTGTACTGCTGAAGCAACGGACATGCTTGCTCTTAAGGGCTTGGGGGCTTTTTAATATTAGATTATTACAGGATTAAATATTCGGCTACCAAATCTCTGATGTCAGCCCCTTGGTAACAGAGGGATGTAATGATGTTAACAGCTTTTCTCATATGGCTTAGAGGGCAGCACTGTTTGCCCCACCTTGTTCTTACCTGACATATTGGTGTCAGAAAACATAACTCCAGTGATGACATCATCTGACAGTTCACTGTATATGGTTAGGAATTCAAAACTGCCATTTCTTGTATGCATTGTTACGTCTTCTCTCTCCAAATATAGCAGCCTTTTAGCTTTGGCACAGCTATGGTTAGGGTGATAGACAGAGATGATACTTCTATTTTTATTTTTCTTTAAATAGCAAAAGAGTTTATGGTGGTCCTTGGGAACTGGTAATCAAGACCAATTGAAGTAAGAAGGGACTTTAGCTGGTCATGTGTTGTCTTTTGTGACATATAATTTCCTGAAGTGACCCCTAATCTACTCTTTCTTTACTCTGGGTCATGCTTCACTTGCACAGACTCTGCCACTACCTTCAGGGAGGTCTGAGAGCTGACCTTCGCAGCCAAGTAGACATTTTATACCTTGGTGCTTTTTTTGTGCCCTTTGTCCATGGACCAACGTTTTCCTTGCTGCTGAGATACTTCTTGTTGCCGTCTGTACCCCTTCCGTATTTCAACTTCAGCCAGTGTTTTACTTTCCTGTCCTCGTGTGTGCTCAGGCACCGTCTCCATATTCCTCCCCAAGAGCCCATCCCTGCCATACGCTTCCTTTAGCGCTTAAGCTCAACCAGGAGTTCCCCCTTGGGCAGAGCTGGCCCCCTGCCATGTTTGCTTGACTTTCTGCACGTCGGAACAGGCTGTTCTGCTTTGAGTGGTTGTTCTTGGAGATCAGCCGGCCCTCCTAGGCCCCTTTGCCTCAGCCTCCAATGGGACCCTGCCTGCCAGTTCCCTGAACAAGCCTACATCTGCTCTTCCGAAGTTCAAGATCTCTATTCTGTTACCTGCCTGCCTCACTTCTTTTGGGATCTCTATATCACCATCGTACGTACCAGCTGCTGCCAAGGCTGTGATCAGTCTGCACAGCTTTAACTAGCTCATCTTGATTAATGAGTAGCAAATTGAGAAGAGCCCCTCTCTTTGTCTTATCTGTCATTTTTTTCAAAAATTTGTCCTCTTGGATTGCTTGCACCCTTCCTTGTTGCCTTCCCAGCAGACACTGGGGTGCTGAAAACCCCCAGGGAGAAAAAGAGCCTGTGATCAAAAGGCTTATCCCAGCTGATTATGGCTAATTTCCTCCACTGTCTCTGTTTTTCTCTCAGTTATGCTTATTGGTCTTTTCTGTTGTCCTGACCCATAAGCTCTTGACCACTCTGTCACCTGTTGCTTTGAAGTGTTTCTTTGTGTAGAGCACAGCCCCAAGTTCTCATTTTCTCTTTTTTTTCCTTCCTGAAGAGCCATCACCCATCCATCCATCACAGCACTACAGTCACATTAACTATCCCACCACATCTCTACTTACAGAGATATTATAGCTCTGTCTGCATGTGGACTCGCAGCTTTTTCCATTTTTCAGTATTTGTGTACAGGCCCTTCCGAGAGGTCCCCCATGATAAACCTTGGGAGGGGGAGGGTCTTGGGAAGAGATTAGGGACACTGGCTGCTATTTTTTCCATAATTTTTCTTTTCCATGGAACTGATTGTGGTGTCACGGTGTTAAATCTTTTCATGAAGCAAAGGAGCTGCTCCACTTGTGTAGGGATTTCACTCCTGGGTACTGTTACATCCTGCAGAAAGACCTTTCGTAAACCCTCTCTAGGACAGAGTGAGCAAGCACATGGTAGGAGATACAGGCATTTCTAAACTGGCTCTTTCATATGCAATTTCTGTGATAGAGGGTGGGTTTGCATACCTGTAGAATGATGCTGGCCTGCCTCTTATGGATTGGTCACTCTTTAAGACAGTTTGCAAATATGCTAAATCGCACATGGTTTACTTTAATACGTTTTCATCTACTTAACACACTTGCACAAATGCACATGTGTATTCTGTCTCTGGATAACTTCTTTTCAACCTTCTTCCAGCAGATTTTGCTTTTCTTCAGCATTTTTTCCAAGTGGTGGACTCTGACCCACAATGGATTTGAGAATTAGTCCCCAGAGAGGAAGAACAGAGGAAACCTTTTCCTTCCTCTCTCCATTGTAAGGGAGCAGAATCAGCTGGTGTCAGTCCCATACTTCCTCCTCCTCTTCTCAGAAGCTGGCAGAATACAGTTCCCTCCTCCCACATCCTCATCTCTACTTACATATGTACAACTATTGATGATTAGGAGTCTTTTTTTTTTTTTTTTTTTTTTTCCCCTCTCATGTACAGGGTTCTTCGGGTGAATTCCACCCATGCTGTGATAGCTCCTAAATTATGTCCTGACTATCTGAAGAGGAACTGTCCTAGAACAATTGCTAAGGAGTTCAGTGCACGCTTCCCCTGCGCACTTCTCCATAGCTGTGGAAGTTACAATATGCTCAATGGCTGTAGTATCTTGGTAACTTCTCTTTGGCCTTTCTCTGTGAGGGGGTTCTGCTGTATGTAGTTTGAGAGACTTTTTCAGAAGAGAAGCTAGCCAGTCATTGTGGTGTCCTGTGCCTGCCTGTCCCCTCCAGAAATTCTGTCTATTGTCAAATGGGTTTCTCTTAAGCTAGTTAAAACTCTAAGAGATGCCTCCACGCTCTGTAATGTATTTTGAACTCTGTGCTTCTGTAGCACAGGAATTGTCTAACTCGTCACAGCCATAGCTGTGCTGTGTGCCCTGTGCTATACAGCTGCTGCGACCAGATGGCTCAGTTTTATGCTTGTCTTTACTGTACCTGTCTATAGCCAGGAGAGTGTGTCTTGCAAGGCTACATTGGGGCAAAAACATTGTGATAGACTGGAGACTGATGGCAGCTGTAAAACCTTGGGGTGGAGTGCCTTGCTGTGACATTTTGTGGCATGCAGCCTGTTACTAAGCAGATGTGAAGATCAAAACAGCCTGTTACTAGTAGAACCCTTTTCAAGATGGAGTAGACCTTTCCACATGCTCTGGCAGTACAAGAGTATCTCTCTGTAACTTCCTCATCTTACCACTTACCTGAGGGCATGTATGTTTTGATGAAATCATTGTGATGTGTTTTTCTTGTTTCTGTTGTTACAGATTAACAGACTAGTGTTTTGGGTAACTTCATTTTCTCATCTGTAGTGTAATGACTGCTCTGTCCTTTTCTATTTGTCCCATGTTTGATACAGGCTCTGAGACTTTTCATGCAAACAATTGTTGTTTCCTTTCCTCTTTGTTTTTTCACCTGTTTTATCAAAACTCTGGCTTCTTTCCACTCATAGACTCCTTAAAACATTATCTAACAAGTCATCATATACTTTAATGGTGACTGTATTGCAGTAAACACGGTATTTGGTCCAAAGTAACTTTCAATACCAACGTCTGTCAAAGCAAGCTCTGCCTCCGTTCAGTCTCGTGTGCACACTTACCCTTTCAGACCCACTGCTGAGTTAAGCTTTAGCCTCCTCCACTGCCAAGCCAGCTTCACCCTCCGAACTACTGTGCTTTCTGAGCATCCGGTGCCTCAGCTGCATACCTCTGCTCCTGGCACATTGGTCCCTGCAGAGATGCACAGAGGAAGGGTCTTGCTTCTCAGTATGTTGCTGCTTTGTGCTGATCTTTTCTCTAGATGTTGCCCAGATTTAAGTGTCAAAACCAAGTGAAGCAGATAAACCATAGTCCTGTGTTTTCTCTGCGAGCTACATGTTTCTCATTCACAGCTTTTGAGCCGGAGCAAACACAGAACGCCTCTGCTACAGGCAGTGTTGAGGCTAACCTCTGGTCTTGACCATGAGGTTTCCAAACCCTTGTGGTGAAGGCTAGTATGGGTAATGATGCAGAAACGGTATCCCACTAACAGTTTCCACAGCTCATTTGTCTTCCCTGCTATGCAGAAGACCTTAAAGTGTCAGCCTTCCTCAACCACAGTCTGGTTGTGGTGGCTTAATTTTGCAATAGCTGTAGCCATCTTGGTAATTCCAGCGCACCGTTCGCGCGTAGCTTGCTCATCTCAACAGGGGCATTCCTGTGCATGGCTCCCATGCTGACAACAGGTGTCTGTCTTTGTTCCTGTGTAGAAGGATTTTCATCTGTGTGTGCAGCCCCAGCTCCACGAAGCCACTGATGAAATTGCCATTGACTGCAGTAGGGTTTGGCATTTCCCCAGCTGTGCTTTCCTTTGTGCCTACGTTCATTCAGCGTGTGTTCGGCTCTGGTTTCATACTTAACTCTCTAGCCCTTCTTCTTCCATTCTTTTCTCCTTAAAAGATGGTAGAAACACAGAAATAGCACTTTGTACAGTCTTCAGAGGGGTTATTTTGTGGTTTCCTGGAGAGTCTAAGCTTTTGTCAGTCTGTCTGGTTTTTTTACCACCCACCCCCCCCTCTCCTTTTAGACTTACGTGCTGAAGGCACAGCCTCACAGGAAACCATCCTTAACCAAACCACAGCAACAGAATTATCACATACGTCCCGCTCCCCAAACCTGTCTGAAAGATCACATAGGTGGCACACTTTCACAGCCTGAAGAATTTCACTGCTTTGCAATGGGAATGCACACACTGGGTAGGAAATCCCAAGACCTTCCACTGTCTCTGCGTCAAAGGGCCAGTGCTCATTAGGCTCGTATCAATTCCTTTTAGGGTTTTGGGGTGAGGTTTTTTTGCTGGGGTAAGGGAAGGAGGGACATTACTTGTACCTTCATCACAGTGAGCTTCAAAACAGCAGTTCTTTTTCAGGTTGTGCATGTGCTGAAGTGGTCATGTGTTGAAGTCATGCTGGGGTTTGACTAGGTGACTGGAACACCAGCTGGAACCTTTTTGAAGTTGCTGTTTGTTGCCTACCATCGTGATCCTTTCCGTTCTCATGCCGGATGGCTTTTTATTTTTACTAAGATGTAAGCTCACTTAGCATCAGTACTGAATCAGGGATGCCTTCGCTTATACTAATGATGCCTTGTTTTGGGAGTGTGCTGGTTGTCTGTAGTTGTGTTCATTGTTCATCTTTGTCCTCCACGAGCTTTATGGTTGGATGGGGTTTTTTCTGCTAAAAGGTATTGCTACCTGTCAGGCATTCTTTTAAAGTTCTGTCTCTGATTTTAGATAATGCCATTATGTTGGCAAGTAGCGTACTGAGCACAAACAAAAGATCACTGAAAATTGCCTTTTTGGCAATGGTGAGTTTATATTTGATTTAACTCTAGCTTTAAATACTACTTTTTACTAAAAAGACATGTATCACTGCTTTTAAGCGGTAACATTCCATGGGATCAGCAGAAACAAAACTCTAGGTTTCCTCTGTGCTGCAGCAATCACGTGTTGTGTTATATTCACTTTTCAGGCTGGTAGAGGATGGTAATCGCTCATTAGCTCCATTGCATAGTACGAGGAATAATTTGAACAAAACCCCAAAGTTACCATAGTAAGTTAGCATTAAGTCAGAACTAGAACTTGGAATTTATGTTGAAAATCTTGACCCTGTTTTGTCCAGAAGGTAGTGAGCCCTTGAAGCTGTTCCTGTTTTCTCTCTCATGTCCGGCAGTAGTTGTACAGAAATTAAAACATCCTCATAGAACAATAACATTTTCTGATAGAATAATGAGGCCTTTTAGTTAAAATAAGAAACCATGAGTTTGCACGACACTCCACCTCATCTGTTGGAAGGCTCTTTTCCTGTGCTGTTCCTTTTGTTAAATTTAGTCTTTTCAGATTTCTCAAGTTTATCTGAATTTGCTAACTTTCCTCTCTGATTTATGTCCATAGTCCGGACTAATTCCACCACTCTCATCTTTATTATTCAAGATCTGTAACAATGTAGTGGAAGGCCAAATTCTGCTTCTGGTGTTGGTTGACCATGTAAGAAATTACTTTTTCTACATGTTTTATATTAGTATTTATTTCCTATAGTAAATAATATCTATCTTAGAATCTCTTTAGGTCTGGTCACTATATTGTGCTTTTTGTAGCATGCTGAACAAATTATATTTGCATTAAGGGTGGAGGTTTTTTTGTGTGTTTCTCCATACCTTCCTTGAAGGACAACTTTATTCTTCTCATTCCAGGAGATGGAAAAGAAGCTGCCATGGGTATTGCGCAGCTTCCTTTCCTACAGATACCCTGCTGGTGCTTGTCACAGGCAGAATCTTGGATGGGGTGGTTATTTAGTTTGCGTTTACAGGGCAGTAATGAGCAGTAGTAAACAGTGAGCCCATGGGCAGACCTTGCTCACCTGGAGGATGCTTCTCAGTCCTTGCTGCTTGAGGGCGGGGGAGGTTTGGAGGTGGACATTCTCTACATGCAGCGACTGCAGCCTCCCCTCTCCTTAGTGTCACCATGGCTGCAGGTGGGATCCCACCCATGTCTCATACCTGCTCTGTGGTCTCTACCGCAGTTACAGTCGGCATCTTCAGCAAGCTCCAAAGTCTGGTCCTCCCTTCTGCTGGCAAGAAAAAGACCAAAACCAGTTGTATTTAACACTTGTGGAGTGAAGAAGCCCGAGCGCTATGATGCGTGGTAAGCAGAGAGAACACATTGTCTTTCCGATTATTCTCTCCTTTATCCTTCCCCTTGAGTTTCTGCAGCGTTGATGGTTGTTACCATGTACATCTCTGCCTTGGATTGGCAGCTCATGCCAGACTGAGCAATGAAAGAGTTTAAAAGTATAAGGAGCATCCTAGGGCAGGGGAAAGAAGAGATTTGTGTGAGAGAAGGGTGATGTGATGTAGTGAATGATGCAGCTGTTGTCTGTCTTGTGTCCATGCGCTGCTTCGAAGCTGTCCTGCATCTCGAAAGCCTTCACATCTCTCTCTCTGGGGCTCAGAAAGATGATCAGAAGCTTGTTCTTGGTTCACGGCTCGTATCGTGAACCTGTTCATGGTAACATCCAGAGCCTGTTCGTGGTTCACACTTGTGCTGTATGCGGTTCTGTACTTTTGGACAAGCAGTTCCCTGATCATGGAGAGGGGATGAGCAACGCTGGGAAACCTGTTCAGGAGGGGTGACACAACCCACGTGGCTGTGTGATATGGCAGACTGGCCACGTGACGGCGTGATAACATCTGGCACATGGCGGTTCTGACCGCAGGTACAGAATTCAGTCGTTGGATGGGGAGATGGGGGGAAAAACCCAGAAGAATTAAAAAATCTGCTTGGGGAAAAAAAAGAAAAAAGCTCTTGGCCTTCTGGATGTACTCTGAACCAGAAAAAACCTGCACACGTAACAGTTCAAGTAACAAGCCATAAAAGAGACCACACTGTGAGATGAAAGATTTTTTTTTTTTTTTTTTACTTGAGATACCAGTGATGAAAACTGCCGGAGGATGTTGCAGTCAATGACTTAAGGATGGAATTTCCACATTTCTTCTGGGTTCTCTTGGTTATGCGGAGTGACGCCAGCCCTTTGGGGTTACTTGAATGCTGATGGTTTTGTAACAGTCTCTAACGTGCAGGGATTTTATTTTGGACATCAGCACTCCTATCTCATAAGTGGATTTGGGTGACGTTTTCATGTTCCTGTCCAGGAAACATGAGAAATTGTCTCCTGTTCCTCCTGCATGGTCAGGGGAGGCAGGGGAGAAAAGAGGGCTTGGTTAGCGCTCTCAATAAATGAATAAAACGGTCTCTTCAAGATCACATTGCCTCTTGTGTTAAGAGATGTTCTTTGGAGCACTTCCAAAGATGGTCTTTATCTTACAGGAACGAAGATATGTATATGACTGTGTTTGCAGTTTCCAGTAACGCTGCTGTGATTTTTGCTTCTGATTGCTCTGAGCAGACGTGAACAGAGCTGCTAAGTGGTAGGTAGCAGGCACAAGCAGTTGGCATTGCTACATGAGGTTTATATGGCTTATAGTTTGCTTTAATGGTGGACACCACCAGACTTGCTCCTGCTGTTCTGATGCACGATGTGGAGGTCTTTAAAGTTGTTCAAATGAAAAAAAAAAAAATAAATAAAATTGGGTTTCCTCAGCCCTAACTTTACGATTTTGGTTCCTGATGTTATTGGCAGTTTTACCAGGCCAGTACTGAGATGGGTGACCTGAGGTAATTTTTCTGACTTCTAGGAGGATTCTTTAACCTATTTATTACAGGCATAAGTATGTTCCACTTTGGCATAGAGGCATTATGGTATTGCAGTGACTAATGCAACTCTAATGCTGCTGTAGCAGGTTGGTTTGAAAACCCCAGGTCAAATAAAAGTTAGGCTGGACATGGTGACTGTTCTCAATTGCAGCAGGTTTTTGTGACATTAGTAGTTTTAAAAACACAGTGTTCTAGGAAGAGTTTGTAGCTGTGGCAGTAAATGCTTCTTCTAGCTGTCACCCCAGGTTTCATGATAAAATTGTCTGTTTGTATGTGTATGCACATGCCCCTGGTCATGGCTACTTGCAAAACTTACTTGAATAAATTACAGTGAAGTGTCTGTTATGCTTTCCCAGGCAGCTGTGTTGTCCTCTGGCTGTCAAGAAGTGAGCTTCTCTGCTTCCTGTGCCGCGTCCTCGGGCGCCGCAGTGTGCTGCGCATGGTGAAATCAGGGAATTTCAGTGAGCTAGAGAAGGAAGTGAACGTTCTGTTCTCCTGCATGGTCGTGGTCATGGCCAAAAGTACACAGATAAAACTGGGGGTGTGTGAAAGGGGACATGTTCAAAGAACTGTGGGAAGCATACTCTTTATCTTGAGCAGATAGATGCAAAATCCCTGGATTTTCAAATGTAAGTCTCCAGCAGAGGAGTTTTGTGACCCTAACACAGCTGTGCTGTCTGCATGCCTTTTCATTAAGATAAACTGTGAAGCAAATGCCATGTTACACAGCTAGCAGGTAGTTAACCAAAGGGAATTTCACTTTGCTGCGGAGACGGGAAACCACAATACGTGTGTCTTCCTCCAGGTTATTCAGTGGGCTTTTAGAGAAAATATCCTGGGGGTGGAGGATGTGGAGAAGATCGTGAAAATCTTAAGTTTAGGTTCCTCTAGTTCATTCAGACACTCTCTTAATAGATCTGCTGGGTGGGTGGGGAGGGCTGTGTTGTGCCACAGATAGCTTTAAGAGCTCTCCTGTCATTTGTTAGTGGTATCAAGATGTGTAATCACATTATAGTCAGTATACCTGTTGTAAAGGGCACTACTTCCAAGTGCCTTCAGCAAACGATGCATTTACAGTAAGGCTATTAAAATGGGCTCCTCAGAAAGGTCCCTTTTAAAAGCAGCAATTGGAAACTACAGGTTTTGGACTGCTTGCTTTGTGCTGTTATGACCAGGGACCAGTCTTACTGACTGGCAAACACTAAGCAAAATGTTTTTTCTGCTGAACAGACTAGCTGAAGGTAACCTGCAAATAAAGAAAATCTGACTGGTGATGTTTTAGGTTTTGGGCTGGGTTGTTTGTTAATATATGATAGAATTTTTGGAGGGATTTTAAGTGAAGGAGGCAACGTAGGTCAATGGCCAGAAACCAACAATTACTGCTTGCTTGGTACCATAGGGATGTCTATCCTTTCAGTTGGATTGCTACCTGGATTGGCCCTTTTTGGTGTATTTTACAGAAACAAGTTAAGTAAAGTGATATCTGGACCCAGAAGAGCATTACGCAATGTCAGACACTCAGTAATTTCAGTATGTCCTTCAGGTGGTTACACTGTAGTAGTGGTACATGTGCACCAGCACATAATTTACAGTCATCAAAAGAAATTACATCATCTGCTAATGTGATTTTTTTCCCTCTTACATGTCCATTTTCCAGATGCTCAGAGACAGCTAGAATGAACAAGACTAAAATCCATTATGCAAACACCCAAAGACAGATTTTCTGTAGGAATCTCCCAGAAGCAAGAAGAGGTGCAGAGCTTTGTTCCCTGCGCATACCAATACAAGAATGTGAAAACTACAGTCCTTGATAAAGAGTCTAGGATCAGCCTCTGACAGAGGCCAGTGATGAAAAATAGAACGATGACTATACATTTGCGCTGTTTCTAATCTTACTTCCCTGAGGATTCCGTGCTGGCTTTTGTCACCTAGTGATTGAGGGACTTCTGAGCCTTAAATCTTCTTTCCTTCGGTTCATCTGATCATTTTGGAAACCGTTTATCCTTTTGCCATCCAAAACATCCCATGGCAGTGAGTTACTAAATCTGGTTATACCTTTTCTGTGCAATAACTTTATGGTTTCAGCATTTTTCATTTTCACTTGATACTGAATTCTTGCATTATGAAAAGCAGCAAGTACTAATCCTCCATTCTCCACCTTGTTTGCTCATGATTTTATAAACCTCAGACATCAGTCATGTCTTTTCCTACTTAAGAAGTTTGAGTTTAAATATCTTTCCTTGCACGGAAGCCTTTCTGTGTATCTCTATCTGGTTCCCTTTCTAGATATTCTGTATGTTGTCTGCATTTCATTGCTTAGAAGGTGACCCAAGCTGTATAGTGGTGATGAGAACTGGATTTGTAAGTCAGCACAGTGTCTTCGGTTTGACTCTCCAATTCCCAGCTTCTTTTTGTCTTTGTCGTGGCACCCGATCACTGCCCTGGTATGTTCAGGGAGCTTAAAACGAACCTTGAAATGGCAAAAGATGTAACGTTTCCTGACTGACTCACAGAAGATACTCTGCCTATAAATGCTAGTTCACACTTTCTGTGGGAGGTTGTGCCAACCTGTATCAGTTAAGACATGGATTTGTGATTTTTACAAAAGCTTGACTTGCTAGAAAGGGTGAGGAAGGCTTTGCGTTGTTGTAAGTTATAGTCATTGGTCCTCTCCAAGTTCCATGCCTGTTTCCCTCTGTTCCTGTCTCCCCTCCCAAATGACCCAGCTCTGAGAAATGGAAGGGAAAAATCTTCCCTAAACCTGTTTTGGTTCTTTTTCTGATTCTGAAGGAAAATACTCGAGTTGTGCTTCAGAATACCAGTAGTTCCCAGTATTACAGAAGCAAATAACTTTCTTCGTTGATGTAAGAAGGGGAGCTGAGAAGAAAACAGAAAGCTGGTCCTGCATGTGAGGAATTCTATTTCAAAAGCCTTCCCAAACACCGGGGTGGAAAGTGCTGTCGTTTTTGCAGCAACTGAGGAGTTTTGTCATTGGCTTTACTGGTTTGAACTACTTCTGGTTTTGTGGAAAGGTAGAAGCATGAGAAACTTTAAATGTTAATGGTATGTGCTGATACATCCTTGATCCTACAGAATCTTTAAGCATCAGGTCTCTTTTGCATATGTGTTCAGGTGTACTGGGAGGTTCAAATGTATGTTAAGAAACTTAGGTGTTTAGGAAAGTTCTGGGAACTTTCTGAGAACATTACTGTAGTACAATTGCTGAAGCTTTTAATGAATTTTTTTAGACTCATAACATCTGAAACACTAGTCTTACTCTGAAACTGTTGATCTTTTTCTTTTTGGAAAAACTGAAGGAAAAATGTAATGGATTTTTCAGCCTTACCACAACTAAGGCCAATTCTGGGGTCTTGCTGCCCCAGGGAGATGGGACAGGCTGTACTTATGATGTGGAAAAGGATGAAATACTATTTCGGACCAAGATGAGATAGAGGGTTAGCTGGTTTTTCCAAGGTATTAGTTGATCTAGTGAAAGATACAGTCTTTCTACAAATCCTTGCCCTGAAATAACAAGCACATCAAAGATGACATCAGACCTTAGTCTAGTGTTTAAGTTCCATTTCTGCAGGATGTATTACCTTCCAGCCCCTCTGCTGTGTCTCTTTGTGAAGTCTTGTTGTATTTGGGCTGCGATGCAGAGCCAGCATTAAGTATGCATTGTGTTTTCTTCAGTTTTACTTGATTTTTATTCCTTTCCCAGATGACTTTGGCTGGCATTCCTCTTATCACTATGAGACAAAGTACTATTTGTTTTCTTGCCTTTTGTTTTGTCCCCCAGCCCCTTTTATATAATTTTGTCAGCCCTCAAGTGTTTTCCTTTGTAGCAGAAGACACAGCTCTGCAGCAGGTGTGTCTCAGTTTCGGGTATATGGTACCTCTGCTTACAAAGTCAGAGCACCCAGCTGCAGCCAGAGAGACCTCCCCTTAGCAGGGAGGCGGCTGTAGCGGTGTGTGTGCAGTGTCCTGTCCTTGCTCTGCTCCCACAGCCACCCTCCACCTGTGCAGAGAAGCTGAAAGTGAAGCCAGAAGTGCAGTTCTCGCCAGTGCTGCCAAAGACAGGATTGCTTTCTTGGTGTTTCTCCCACATCAGCCCTTCCACTCATCACCTTGTCCATAAATTTAGTGCCCTTCTATGCTGTCCTTTTTTGCAGCAGTGCCGGGCACTCCTTTAGCAACACCAGACTGGACAAGTCAGGGTTACTGGGAAGCTCTGAAGCTGGCCTGAGTTCTGCTGTTACAGACCTGGCTGCATCCTGCTGCATGCTGATGTATTTCACCCCCGGCACAGGTGGTAAAACCCCATTGCTGCTCTGCTGGTGGCTCCAGCAGCCTCCTGCCCTGTGCCTTCCCCACCCGTTGCAGGCACTGAGCAGTCCCTGGCAGAGGAGGCTTTTTGGAGTCACACTTGGGTGTTAAGTCACTCCAGTCTCAGCTGTTTCAAAGGAACCGTAGGTGCTTTAACCACTCCCAGTCTCTGTTGTTAAGACTAGGGCTGCCTTGCTGCTGTGAGGCTGAGATCTAGAAAGTCATCTGGTGAATTGGATCGAGGCGTTAAAAATCCAGGAACTGTGTTCAGTGGGATCAGGCATTTTTTGTTACCAGATAGGGGGGTGGCACAGGGAGTGTACTCCCACCCCCCCACCCCCAAGTTTTGCATTAGCCGCTGGTGCTGATGAAAGCCCAGCCCAGCTTAAATAGGTTGATGTGACTCCATTACCACTGTGTCAGGGAACAGGAAGGTAGAAACGGATAGATGCTATCACTGAGTCTGACCCTAATGAAATAAGTGCCACTATGTTAGTCATTGCTAAGGTGGTGGCGGGTAGTGGAAAGGCTTGTACAGGAGCCAAGAAAAAAGTAACAAAAGGTTAAGCCTGGAAGGGCGGAGAAGGGAAGAGTTGGGCAAAAAGAGGAACTGAGGAGCTGGCAAAAGGGATTCAACTTCTTGTAAACATGCAGTTTTGTGAAAACATGGCTAGGATCTGCATAGTAGAAGGTTTTTGGAGGCTGGAAGAACAAAATCTCTTGTCTTTTATAACTTTTCTACTCCTGACTAGTGCAACAATGATGCAGAATTTTTGTCTGTATTTCACGTCCTTGGATTGGGGGAAGCATCCAGATGATGCACCTCCCAGACATGCACTTGGCAGAACATGGCACCAAGTCATTTCCAAATTGCAGTATTTGGAGAATCAGTGAAAACAGGGTGGGATGTTTGAAAGAATTGACAGTACCATGCCTGGAGGTACTTAGGAGGTTTTGAAAAGCTGTTTTGGTTTTTAGAGAAAGCTAAATTAGCAGAACCAAATCTTCTATTGAAACTTAACCTCAGTTGATTCTTCCAGGGGAAATGTAGAAAGAAAGACTGCCTATGAACCAGAAGGCCGAGGTGAAGAGTGGGCTTATCTGTAGGTCAGAAGAGCCAGGTTCAGGTCGTCTTCTAGATAGTCTGTCTTAAGCCCCTGTCGGTATTTGCATACGTAGTGGAAAAACTTCATCAGGACAGAAGGAAGAGGCATCCCTGAACAACCTGTTGCTTAGAGCACTGCTCTGCAGCCGGAGAAGTTCCTGCCCTACCACCAGATGTAGGTGCACACATGTACGTGATTTAATCAAAAATACACTCTTCCGCTGTATGCCTACATGGATTTTGGAGATTCTTTGCAGGCAGTGTAGTGAGCAGCTGTGGGAGGCGGTGCACAGCGTTGTTTCTCTTCAGTTTGTTGCAGAAGTACTGCATAATGTGTGTCATGTTTGAAAAGGGTAGATGGCAGGAGGCAGCTGCTAGTTTATGTGGTCCTTGGAGTCAACTTAAGTGCTGTGGAGGAAGGGTGAGAGGGATTGCTCCATCCCCGGGAGTGCTCTGCTGGGCCTCGACATGCTCCCACAGAGCAGGGTAGGGCTAGCAGAGAGCTGCAGCAGGCTCTGCAGGCTGCAAGGGCTCCTTGTAGGAGAGAAGTACGTAAGCACAGTGGCAGAAAAAGGGGGTAACTTTTTGTAGCGACCAAGTGGACACTGCATGGAGTTTTTCCGATCAGGGAAACTAATGGAACTCGCTGTACTGGAAAGACTAGGAGGCAGGCTGTGTGGTTTCCTTGCCTCTTGCAAGTATGTAGCTGGACTTCTCTCAATCTTCCGCGCTGTTGTCATTTTATAATCCTTTAAGTCCTCTGGCCTTTTGTCCAATTCCACCCACCATGCTTTTCTTGATGTACAGTTTTCAAAGCATGGTATAGTACTTCAGCTGTGCTTTATAAACACCATATGGAGCAGAGGGCTCTCTTCGCATCCAGCTGACAGCTGTCCTGTTTATTCTCTGCACTTTGCTGTCTGGCTTATTTGCAGAAACCTGTGACTCAATCCAGCCTCTGAACCTTTTTGAGGAATTGCCTCATTAGTGATTTCTCATCGTGTATTTGTGCAATTCATTGTCCTCAAACTATGTGTTTGTCCTTGCTGAATTGCCAGCATTTCCCAAACCACCTCCCCAGTTTGCCAAAGCCATTCTAATTCCTTTCACCAATGCACTGGCACCTTCTTTTCATTTGAGATCTGCACGTGTATAATATATAAATAAATATAATAATGTAACACATAAATATAAAATAGACCTTTTCTGTCCCATGCAATAGTGAAAATATCTGATTGTTACATCCAGGACCCATCTTTGAGGAGCCTTGCTGATATATTCTCCCGGACTGATTTTTGCACCCCTTGAGGTAATGTTTTTTAGTTTGCTTATTGAAACATCGTGTGAAAATGACACTCTGTCAGTAGCTCTCACGATATCTACTGTTTTTCTTCTGTCTACAAGAGCTGTTACCCTGAAAAAGGAGGAAATGGTTTGACCATGAGTAGCAGCCAACATGGATTTGTCAAGAATAAATCACCTCCCTGCTGTCAGGTAGGCACTTAAAAATCACCTGCTTGTTCCTTTTGGTGGGACATTGAAGTTAGTTTGTTTTCATTTTAAAGATGTTTGTTCTTTCCAGGCTTCTGAAGTTTCATCCATGACTTCCCAAACAATATTGAGTATCTTAGGGAATTCAAAAAGTTCAACCAATTTTTTTTATTATAAACTTTGCGATGATTAGCATCAACGCAGTCACTTTGGAAAAAACTACCATGTCCAACAGATCCCTAGTATGAGGTCATGCTCCCTTGTTATCACTTGTGTGTGTTGTGTTAACCGCTCTGTTACAGCTGACTTCTGGAAGGACGGCAGGAACCGTGCACTTCTTTTATCAGATTCCTCCAGTCCTTTTCTCTTAGTCAGAGTCCAACTCCTTCCTTTGTCAGTCTCTTTTAGTTTAATGTCAGGGTCCTAAATGTGGTATGCACGCAAGTGAGGTTCAGGACTCGCTGAAGTTCAGTGTAATTATATATAGGTTCACTGTCATATTAAGATCAGAAAATTGATAACATCAGTAGTGAGTAATGCCCTTCTTCTCTTCGCTGTAAGTCCCAGCGGTTCAGTTCCTGGCTTAGAAAACAGCAGAAGTGTGTTGTGCTTGGTCTTGCTCTAGTTCTTCAGTAGATGTAGTTCAGCATCTCGGGGCCACTTCATGCAGCCGAGGAAAGTGCAGAGGTTGCAGGTCGCATTTGTGGTGCACCCACAAACTCATGGGAGAGTTTCCAAAATGACTGCTTGGTTTTAGCCAATGCCACTGTTACCTCACCTTCATGAGCAATGGAGCCACATCAGCATCGTAATACAGAGGAGGGAATACTGCAGGCACTGACAATAAGCGTGAGGGATTTTTACATTATCGCCCACTAGTTTGCACATGATCTGGTGTGATTCATCATCTTCACAAAATGTGAGAGCAGCTGCAAAGAGAGTGATTTAGAAATCTCATCCAGTTGAGCCATGAGGAAATCAGACATAACAAAAAGGCGGAAACAGTCGCTGTATCCCAGGCTTACCGTAAAACTCTCACAAGTTGCAAAAAGCTACAAATGTCATGGACCGTGAAGTCAAGGAAGAAGGGATAGCTCTGAACAATATCCAGCCAGGAGAGGAAGGTGTCTAATGTATGTATAGCAAAACCATACTGTCAGGATTTTAACATGCTGTGATTTAGGGGACCTAGTTATAAAATAGGTACCTGCATTAGACCTCCCAGGTTCTCAAGGCACTCTTGCTTTCTACCAGTCTGTTAGCTGAGTTTTCAAAACAAGCCTGTGCGTTAGAATTGAGGAATTTCTAGTCTGCAAAAAACCAGTAGATTTCTTTCCTTCCTCTTCACTCTCCCTTCCTGCCAACAATGGACTGTGTAGTCTTATAAACACTTCAAAAGTGTTTGTTTTAGAAGCCATGCCAAATACACCATTTTTCTGAATATCCAGCACTGGTTCCTGAGACAAGTGACTTTTTCTAGTGTTTTAGCTGAGGTTTTAGGTGTCTCCTCTGTATCTCTGTAGGGTATTTATTTACCTGTAGATCTTGAATACTTTGAATGTGACAGTTAATAAATAAATATATAAAATCTATTTCAGGATTGGGGTTGGTGGGGGCGGGGCAGGAGAAAGGGGAGAATTAGGTCTATTTTTTTTAACAGTAATTATTCATCAAATTCAACGAGCGGGTGGGTTGTTTGGCTGGTTTGGGTTGTTGTTGTTTTTTTTTTTTGCTTGACTGGTGTCAAATAGCTCAATCTAAGGTCGCTCTGGTAGTCCTGGTAAGCACATTGAATGTGAGCATCAGGCTGGCCCTGGAACTAAAGGTGGCTGTCCTTAGGCAGAGCACTACCAGCAGGTCGAGAGAGGTGATCCTTCCCCTCTGCTCAGCACTGGTGAGACACATCTGGAGCAGTGAGTCTGGTTCTGGGCTCCCTAGTATGAGAGAGACGTGGACATACTGGAGAGATTCCAGCGAAGGGCCACAAGGGTGATTGAGTCCTTGGGGTATCTGCTGAACAAGGAGAGGTGGGAGCTGGGACTGTCCAGCCTGGAGAAGAGGAAGCTCAGCAGGGTCTAAATACCTGATGTGGGGACAGTACAGAAGATGGATCCAAGACTTTTCTCATTGATACCCAGTGACAGGACAAGAGGCTGTGGGCACAAGCTGAAATACATGAAATTCCATTTAAATATAAGCAAAAACTTTTCTACTGTGAGGGTGATTGAAACCAGGAGCAGGTTGCATAGGGAGGTTGTGGACTCTTCATCCTTGGAGGTGGTCAAGACCTGACTGGCCACAGCCCCAGACAGCCTGCTCTAGCTGCCCCTGCTTTCAGCAGGCGGGAGTTGAACTGAATGATCTTCCGACCTTCCTCTCCTCAAGCTCAACTGTTCAGTGATTTTTGTAAACTTGCCATTGATTGTGATAGTCATAAATCTGATCGTGGTGAATAATTCATGCCTAGACCTGCTGTCTTCATTCAGAAGTTCCAGTAAGTTTCTTTCTGTGTTTCCTTTAGGTACTGGCTCTGTGCCAGTGTCCTTTTCTGTGTAGTTTAATCCCTACCAGTACTCTTGCATGCATACACAATTTTCCATTATGGCTTTAATGGATGATTAAAAGCTATTCTGCTGTTTATTTCCTAAGAATCCTTTCCTTCGTGATCAGTCTTGGCTTCAAATCAGTAAGCTTATATAGCCTTTTGATGTGTTTATATTATTCTCTTCCATATTTGAGAGTGGAAATCCCAAACTCCAGACACACAAACATAGGTTGCCATTTTCGGAACCTGTAGGCCACAGCTCTTGCTTCAAAGACATTTTGGCTTTCCTAATGTGAAGGATCCTGCACTGCTTACACCGGTGTCTGAGTTTTTTACATGCATCGGCTGCCAGCCTCTTGTGTAGGTCAGAGTCATCTGGACTCATAAGTAATTGCATCAGTAACTGGAGTAATTGCGCCAGTATAAACAACTGTGCAGCTACAGGTTGTACTGGTTTGGTGCACTGAAAGGCTGTCGCAGGTTGCGTTGCTACCACGAATGCTCTCTGAACTCCTTAGTGGCTGAACTTTCACTGTTCAAACCATGCCTGTTTGGAAACAGGCGTTAATGATGTGTTGATGTGCTGAGTAGGGCAGGTTTTGATCCGCAGCCTGTTCATGGGCATCAAATAATGGGATGGGGTTGGCTGTACTGGGCACTTGCTGGTTGTTCTATAGCTGGGAATGTTAGTCAGTATAGCTTTTGAAGGTGACTGAGTTTTTTTTTCTTTTTTCTTTTAACGCACTTGAAAAGTTGCATGATCATTGTAATTATTTAAGTACATAACCCCCAAACAGGGGCATGGTCTTAAACTGCAGCGGTGTGTCAGGCCTCAGAGTTAGCCTCTTCAAACCAGGCATGTCAAATCAGTGACTGCCTAAAAGTGCAAGTGGATGCGATTTTCTGGTCCTTGCAAAAACCAAGACATCTTGGGTAGAGAACCAGGCCTGCCTGCTTGCTTATTCTTTGTCAGGCACCAGGAGGAAAATAATGTGGAAGACACTGGAAAGAGGAGCCCTGGTGGAGCCTGTGACCATACACAGTGGCTGTACAGGAGACCTGAAGCTGAGATTTTTGGCGTACTCAGCCCAGAGCTTTCTCCATGAAATCACAGGGTTGTCTCATTGAAATGATGTCAAAACAGTTGTACTGCTTGCACAAAGCTTGTTCTGGTTTGTGTTAGTACCATCTCTAGAAGAACAGCAGGGATGCCCCTGTGTTGTGCACAGTGCCATAAAACACAGCGCTGAAATGAGTCACAGCTTTGTTTTCCTCAAGTTGAAAGCTGCATAGAGGAGACTTTTAAAGTCCAGTCAGACATTAGCCTTATAACTGTATTAACACCAGCTTGTAGACAGAGTGATCAAAGACACAAGCCCAGCTTCTCGCTTACAGACTTGGGAGTCCTTTTCTGTTGTTGGGGACATTGTGTGTCCCTCTGGTTAAGGTGGCAACCAAGGAGATCAATTTTGTGGAAATCTGTTACAAGTTATAATCTGTTCTCACTATTTGTTTTTCAATATTGCAGCAAAACAGAAATATTTGAATGTGTGTATAGTGTAGGCATCCTTCTGGGGCTTGACTCAAAGTCGTTCAGTTGCTCAGACCCTAAAACAGGTCCAGGTATAAATTTTGGTGACTGCAGGATCTGGGTTGTTTAGAGCTGCTGGGAATGCAAAGGCACAAGCTGACTGCTGGCAATCTTAAAAGGTAGCACTTGCCTTTCTAGGCTGTGAGAGTGGCTTTTACTGCTCGAGTATTTCCCAACCTAGTTACTGCCCAGTGTGTGTAGCAACCGACATTAATGCACGCAAGAGAGTGCAGCAGAGGCAGGGGGGAGAGTGTCCTCATACTGTTTGCAACACTGCACGTTAAGTTCCTTAGCTGTGCTAAGAGGAAGTGGTTATTCAGTTTAGCTGCCATTTCAGGAAGGATAAAGCTCTAGTAAACTTTCCCTGAGAGAGTCACCTGGAAACCACAGAGGTAAAAATTAGCATTTGCCCACTGCCTGTCGAAGGAGCTGGTGCTAGTGGGAAACAGGACAGGGTGAGCACAAGCCCTGACTTGAGGAGAAAGGCAAGACCAGTGCAGTCCCCACTGCACAGGAGTTACACTGGTCAGCACACGCTGGTTTTTGCCCCCAATGGCTGTTGTTAGGAGTTGAAGATCTTTGACATTTTGTAGGAGGGGGTGAGGTGCCGTGAGACAGGTGTGTGTAGGTGCCACAAAACAAAGCCTCAAAACGGTTCACAAAATAAGCTGTCACCCGTTCTTTGGGTGATGGTGGCAAGGTGGTTGTGCTCGTCAACTTTTTCCACTGCATGTTGTGCCTCCCCAGGAGCTGTCGCTGCACAGAGAGTTCAGGGGATTCCACATCTGGTTATCAAAGGATGGATCTTATGTAGGAGGGGAAAGCCTGCCTGCACCCCACACTGGCTCCTGGTCTCGGCCACAGAGATTCATGTAAAAAGATGACTTATTGCACATAACTATCTCTAAAACACTCTGGTCTAGTCTCCCTTGTTGCATCAGTGTCTCTTTCAAACAATTTCTGCCTTATTCCCCTTTCCAGACCCTCTCTGCTTGGCGGTGAGCGCTGCAGAGCCATCCCTTCTGTGAACTCCTGACTTGCATATAACACAAGCCTTTTGGGCTGTCAGAGACCTCCCATCAGTCCCAGCACACCACTGGGCACGATCTGTGTCCTGTATGTTTTGGAGTATCTCTCTTGCAAGAAGACTGGCCCTGAAAAGGTGTAAAACCTCGCAGGTGCTGCAGGGGAAAGTGTTGATGTTACCTCTGGAGCTGAAATGCCTTCTGATGACTGCTTGTCTCTGTAACACAAGAGATAATTGAAGAAGCAAGGGCAATTGTGTGGTGCTTTTAGGGCCAAGCTGTGTGTCTTGGTGATCAGAGGCACTTGACTGGAGTGGCTGGTGTCACGGGCTCTGGGTTCTGCTCCAAGAACTGTTGTTGTTTGAGTGTGATTGGAATAGGGCAAAAGTGGGATCCGATGATCAGCGAGTGGACTGCTCAGGGGAGAGAGAGAGGGCCAGGCCTCCTCAATCCTGTTAAAAGAGATTACTTGTGGTTTTAAAGCGATTTTAGTGTCATAGAAGAGCTGTCAAAATTCTGTTTGTTTGGGTTTGGGTTTTGTTTTTTTAAAAAAAAAAAAAAAAGGTGCAAGCTTGGAGGCAGACAGAGCTTATTTTGCAGCATTCACCCTCTAATAAAGGCTAAAATACCTTCTTGTATACGCACTTCTTCTTGTGCCAAAACCTGCATGTGTGTGGCTATTGCCTGCTACACGTGTTTCAAATTCCCTACAAACCACACCATTCCTTGAGCACTCCCTTGTGATGAGGTGTTACCTTCATCTATTGTCTCTTCAGCTTCCCTTTAGGGCGCTACTTTTCATGGCTAATTTGAGGCTTGACCTTGCAATTACTGGTACCATGAGCTTCAGCTTTCTGTTTAAAAGCTGCTCTCAGGACGTAGCTGTATAGAGATGAGGTTAGTCTGGATTTCGCTTGCTCTTCCTGCAGAATGTTCTGTAGGATCTTCTCTTGCTCTGGTTTCGCATCTCTTCTTCTCTTAACACATTTAGCCAGGGAAGAGCATCCTGGACAAATGAGTACTGGTAAATGGGAGGCTGTTGTTTTAAGAGCAATTAAGAGCATTAGAGTAGATCAGTATGGACCTTATTAATGAATTTTGTAATTACAGTATATCTTTCCACTCCTGCCATTGATAAAGGTAAGTTGTAATAACATTTAAACCTCATACTCTCTCCAGGCAGTTGCATTTGGTGTGATGCCCCTCCTCTGCGTCGTGCAGCACTGAAGCACAGACACACTTCCTGCACGTTTCTGCTTCATTTCTGGTGTGACTGGGGATGCATCCCTCATCCTAAGAATCATCTCACATACATTCACAGTTGCCATCTCTTTGGTCCTTAACTACAGGTACAACTTGTCCCTCCCAGGTCAAGGTTTGCTGGCCTCATAGCAGAGGAGATGTGTTGTTGGAGAGCTGTCACTGGGAAGGAGACCTTCCCCACTGCTGTGCCCAGGTAGGCCTGCACAGATATACCCTAACGTGGGGGAAGATGCCCCCCTTAAAACCACTTCCTTTCTTGTGCCCACCACATGTGTGTGTAACAGGTGCTGTTTCAGTGCATCATTTAACTGCCTGGAAAACAGGGTGTGTTTCAGGGGCCAGGCCACGCAAGGAGGGGTCTGGAAGATGCAGGCTGCTGGTGCTCACCTTGCCTCGCTCTGCTGCTGTTGCTTTTCTGGCTCTTTGCTTTGACTGTCCCGTTGTGCCATGCGGGTGGCAGAGGTGGGCTTTTGCAAACTGCTTGAACAAGTCTCAGATGCCATTAAGAGATAGGAACTGCTCTAGCTGTTACTTTCTAGGGACCCTAAACCTGTTCTCTTAGGGGCTTGTTCAGTGGCTCTGGCAGTGCAGAGTGGTCAGTGCTGAAGGAGCAGTTCATAAAATGTACCCGGTAGGTGTATCTCATGTGTGACATGTTCCTGCTGGTAAGGACCAACCTCTGCTCAAGGTTAGGGTTCAGGTTAGGAGTGGGTTTGGTGGTGGGCAAAGAGGCTGCTTATCACAGCAGCCAGGATCAAAGGAAGATCCATTTCCCTCCGGAGATGTCTGGTTCCCATCTGCTGGCTGTCATTGGAAGTGGTAAGTGGGAAAGCTCTGCCCTTCCAGCTGGCAGGGGTAAGAACGGGTCTTGCAGAAGGTGGAGCAGAAGGTGCTCAGTGCTGAGGTCAGAAGAGGAGCTGAGACCCACTAAATTAGATCTGCATCACCGAGGGCAAGTTCAGATGGTGGAAAGGAGGAGTAGGATGCTCTTTCAGACTCTGTTCAGCTGTTGTGTGCATGAGTCACTTCACATCCCACCAAGTCCCCCTTAATCAGCGATGTTCTTCCTCAAATGGCTGTGGACCTTCGCATGTCTCTCTGGATGCCTGAGCTTTCTTGAGATGTGGTGGTGATGGTCAGAATGAGGGGCTCATTCCTCTGTGGGTGTCTGAGCTCCTTTGTGGCTTTCGCTCCTCGAAGGAGCTGAAATCGCTTAGTTGAAGGAGATCTGACCTCCTCTCACCTCCTTCACTGCATGTTCCGAGAGGGATGGAGATCCTACCCTGCAGCGCGGTCCGAGATCTGCTTCCGGCTTTGCACCAGACAGGAAAAACCCAGGGCTTTGCGAGTGGGTCTGGTCACAGTTGGGGCTGCTCCCAGAGCAGGTATGTGTGCCTGTGGCTCTGCTCCCAGCCTGGGGCCCAGGTGGCGGGTGCAGGTGGCTGGCTCGGGTGAACTGCAGCTGGCCTAGCCCAGGGAGAGCTGTGGGGGCACAGCTGGAGGGAGACCACAGGTTGACACCTTGCCCTCTGGGCCAGCAAGGCACTGTTTCCCTTGGCGTGGGCTTCTCAGCAGAGAAGGCACCCCTGGGCATCGCCCAAGTCCGGACTGCTGTGGAGCAGGACAGGGAGCTGTGACACCCGCTGTCCTGTTCGGCCATGCCATTTTGGGCTGTGCGGGGCAGGTTTGGGATGGGGAAGTCTGGCTGCAGCAGGGACCCAGAAGCTCAGCAAGGCATGGAGTGTGCTAGTGCTGTCCGAAAAGCCAGTAGGGCAGATACCAGGCTTGCCTGGTAACGTGTGCGTCCCTCTTGTAAAAACTGCTGCGATATTTGTGTGTGACCAAGAAGGTGCTATTGGTGATTAAAAACAAACAAACAGTTGTTGTATGAAGACAGCTTTGACAAAGAGATTGGGTGAGTGCAGGAGCGGGGAGGAGGAGGGAAAGAAGGTAGCAGCTGTGACAGGGAGGGGGTGGAGGTGAATCAGCAAGCGCTGCAGAACTGGGCCCCACTACTTTTTCCTCCCTCCCACTCCTTGAGAAATTAAGAGTGTGAGAGCCTTGGGCAAGGTGAGTTCATGTGACATGGAGAAGGTGGGCATCCGCACAAGCAGCCAGATCTGCCCCACTCATGGGTACTCGGCCCATCTGTCAACCAAGTTTCCAGAAAGCATGCTGGAGGGCTGGCCTGGGGAAGGATGGTGAGGGAACAAGTGTGGTTAAGCCAAGTACATGCTTCAAATAGGTTGTTTTGGTGCCTTCTAGAAATAAGCTGTCTCATAACCCACCATCTGTTTCAGTGCTGTCTGCAGCAGAGCTCTGTGTGCTGTGAAAATATCTCAAGCTCCTGAGGGATGCTGTCGGCCATTATCAACACCATACATCCAGCACATGTTGTGAAGAGTTCCTGCACCAACAGCTTCTTACCAGTAAATGTAAAAAGAGGAGGGAAAAGTGGATGTACTACAGAGAAAGGGGAAGAACACACTGAGCAGCAGTGGGAGTGGAGACACAGAAGTGCTGTGCCAGTTGGGATGGTTGGTGCCTTTCAGGAGCCCCTGTGTAAGCAGTTTCTGCAGCACCTTGTAAATCCCCACCTCACCTTGCTGGAGTTCTGACCCCCTGGCTGGGACAGTCTGTGGCAGGGAATCTTTGGCAAGGAATGCTTCAGTGAGGGTGCTGGGCTGCCCTTTGCCCTTGGTGAGCAATTTGAGGCATCAGGTGAGATGGCAGGAGAGCTTAACCCCATACCTCATCCCTCTGCTGAGGTCCTGCTGGCTTGAACTGGTGCTTTGTAAGTATTTCTTACACTGTAGGTTTTTAGTTGAACCTCCTCAGCTGAGAGCATGGTACTAGGAAATATTACTACAGCATACTTTGAATTCACATAGACTTTGTAGAAAAAGAATTTGAGACTTCCCTTTTCTAGAATGAGAAGCACGGCTGTTCTGAGTACAACGGTGTGGCATCTTGTTTGGAATTTCCCTTGCTTTCTATATATACACATGCAGCAAAGCCACAGGAAATGGAAGTTTAAAAAAAAATACCATAGAGTATAGGTGTCTGCTTCTTGAACAAATTTTACTCTTGTAGTCAGTTTTATTATTAGTGAGCACTTAATCTTGAGGTATCGTTTAAGGCTTGTTTTAAAAGATGTGATGTCCTAAATCATTGGAGGGGGAAGCAGGCGTTGCCTTAAAAGTTGCAGAAGACTTAATATGTTTTTTAGGTGCTATACTGCTTGTGCTACAGAAGACAGCATTGTTGTTGATCTCTCCCTTGGGGCTTTTAGGGTAGGGACCAACTTCTGAGACTTCTCCCAGTTGTATTTTCTGAGATTTAATGAGTCAGTCTTGTCTACAACTGCTGTCGTGATTGTGTGCTAAGGGCGTGCTTCTGCATGGCAACCAGCATAGTTATTGGTAAACAGCATTTACTTTAAAATCCCCCCCAAAATACATTATAATTAGGTTCAGGAGTAGTGAAAACCCACTTGCCAGCAGTTGGAGGATATGTGGTCTGAAAACCTAACTGTTGGTGAGACAGCTGCTCGGGAGCTCTGAGCTTTTCCTGGGTCTGAACCCGGCTCATTTGGAAAGCAAAACTGAGGGAAGGTAATGAGGGAAAAATTTTAGGAGAAGGATGGACTAATCATGAAGGTAATTGGATAGATACATCTTGGCAGCTCTTTATACGCTAGGAAACACTCCTACAAGTCCCAGAAGAGACAGTTACCCTGCCTCCTCCCAGCCTCCCTGGACCTACAGAGGTACCGCTGTCTGTCTTCCACTGTTGGTGTGCCTCTCCAGTACGGGCATTGCTCGCCAGTAACGAGAGATTTACAGAAGCCTAAACAGGCATTAACTTTGCCTGAAAACAGGGTTTGTTTATCTTGGATGCCTTTTATTACCAATACAGCAAATAAGGAACCGAGTCCCATATGGTCCTGAAGTTTTTCTGTATGGTTTCGAGTCTCTTGTGTGAGGACTTGTTTCTGCAGTTTTACACTTGGTATGTGTTACAGTGAACAACCGTAGTACAAGTGGATAATTAAAGTTTATGCTGTTGAAGGTCCTTTTCATTTTATGCAGTTACTTTCTTACTCATACGCTTTTTATTGCTTTCTTTTAGACAAGAAGCTGGGTTGCTTTTACCATTTTGACAGACAAGACAGGCACTACTTGGAGGGCCATCCAGGTGGCAGAGAATGCTGTTGTGAGGCCAGAAGGAGCTTTCCCTGATTTAAAGGATTCATGCTGGGAGCTCATGGCTGCTTTCACTTCAGTGTTGGGACAGTGGAGCCTGAGAAGTTTTATTCATTCTGGCCTGCAGCCTCAACTGTGATGTAGGTGGTGGTGGTGGTGATTGCTTGGGATGCCTTGATGCGTATGCTTTGCCTGGTGAGGAGAGGGCAAGTGAAGATTTTATGGTTTCTGAAGAGATCTACCAGTGACTGGTGTAAAAAGTCAAAGCGCTGGGTAATAGAAAGGTTGTCTTAGAAGAGACAGTTTACGCCCTATAAACTGAAACAAATATTTGCATGTAAGCCAGTGGTGGTTCTTTACAGTGTTTGTAACTGGTACCTTGGTTAAGCCAAGACAAGAAAGAAATAGGTAAAGCTTTTTATCAACAAGAAAAAAAACCCCACCAACTCTGTAGGAAATGGTAAAGTGAAATATCTCTGAAGTGAGGCATTTTTATGCTGAAAACCAGCAGCTCTGTCCTAGATTTTTGCCACAGGTGTTCAAATGCCAGCCACCATTTATTGCACAGCTTTAGGTGGTAGCTGTGATCTTTGCTTGATCTATGACTTGACCTGTTTGTGTCTGTTGACCTGCTGTGGTCCCTGTTGTAGGTATATCCATTTTCCCAGCATTGCAGTGCCCTCCTTTCCCAGGATTCATACTGATCTATACTTTGACCAGGGACTGATTCACAGGTCTTAAATCCACAAGAATAGGTACTATCACTTTCTGTGTACTGCAGATTCTTGTATCTATTTCTAATAGTTTTAGGTCAGTCTGTCCACCTATACCCACAGCGATAAACATGAGTGGAAACCTATAGCAGACTGGAGCTTCTGATATATATTAAAGCAGTGATCATCTCAATGCAATAAAAAAAAGGTACTGCCAAGATCTAACTTACAAACACAACAATAAAGTAACTGTCTTGTAATGTGAATCACTAGGAAAAAAAGTCCATATTTTGCTTTATCAGTTGCTGGCCATATAGTATTGATATAGACTAAAGCTGTCAACAAGGCTTGTCTAATGAGAACAGTCAGCAAAACTTAAGATTAGCTTATGCCACAGGAAGTTTAATCATGTTTCTCAGCCTGTATTCTGTGGGCTGCATCTGATCTCTACAACCTTAAAAGGTGATGTATAGAGTGGTCACTTAAAAAAAAACCCACACATTTCTGCATGTTTGTGCATGTTGTGGAAAAACAAGCCAGTAATCAATCACAGGTTTGTAGTTAGTTGAAGATGAGATTAGTAAGAACCACTGTACCTGCACACTGGATGCAATGGCCCAGGCATCTTTTCTGGTAATATCCCACCGAAGACAACATTAGCATAAACCATCATCTTCCTCTGGAGCTGTAAAAGTATCAAGGAAAATATCCACAGTACTCCTAATGGGTAGTACTGGGCAGGAACCAAAGCAGAAGACAGGAGCGTTATCCAGTGTGAGTTTCCATGAATTATGAAAGGCCATGGTTGTACTAGGCCTTTACTTTGTTATCCCATCCTCAAGTCCAGCTCTGACATGGTGAGAAACACCCAGAGCCAAGGCTGAAAAAACTGTGACCTTGTTGTATCTGTACACTTTATCTTCTGATACTTCTCAAAACAGTCCCCTGCTCTTTTAAGTTTTCTCCAGGGTAGATAGGACAAGAAGAAGAAATCTAAACTAGCACTGGTGTAGTCATAGATGTGTGGCAGGGCAGGGTGTTCAAGGTGTTCCTGTGCATCTGAAAGGCCGTTCTTTCTCTTGTAAATCAGGAGTGATTTTTCATGATATTTGAAAATAGTCTGAGACACTAGTTATTGCTGAAGTAATAGCTCCTATCTGAAACAACAACATTTAGTTTGCCCTTAGTTAAGTTACTGGGCCTATTTCACATTTCAATACCTACACTGAAAGAGATTGTTTTTGACCACTTTACTAATGTAGTAAAGCAACTGCACAATCACTTTTATTATAAAAATAATTCTTGGGTAAAATAAGAATACAATCAATAATTACACTAATACACATTTACAAACGTGTAAAATATTTACTTCTGGCACAGAAAAAATAAATATCCCTGTACATTGTTTCTGTGCAAAAAGACAAGCTAGTTTTAGTCAACAACCAGCCCTTTTATGTTTTCTTCACTTCTCCTGATTTTAGTTGAGCACAAGGATTTTCAGGCAAGATGTCTGAAAGTTCACCTTCAATAGACAAGAAAATACTTTCGCTTTTAATCCAGATAAAGCACAGTAAGACTTTTTCCTATCTTCTGCCAAAAAGCTCCTCCCCCGTTCTTCAGCCTACCTTTTTGGAAGACAGTAAGTTCAATAATTTTTTTCACAAGCCTTCAGACTGCTGTGAAGAATTAGACTCAAATATGAGTCAAGCTGCACTCTGAAGCGAACTACCACTGTAAGTTTCAGCTTAGTTTGTAGTAGAATTTGTATTATGCTTGCCTTCCTCGTAGCTGCCAAAACTAATTCTTCATAAAAGCACCTTGCTTTATCTTGAAGTCTTTCATACAGTGTAAGAGAAGGTGAAATCAAAGAAGAGGTAGATATTGTTCATCCTCCTAATTCCTAAGAGCTGTCCATTTGAATTACTCTGTTTGAGGACTGTAGGAGATATGTATAGAGCAAAGTTTTACTGTCTATAAAGTAGTGATTGACTTAAATGCCTCCCATGACATGGTCACTGACAGCATTCAGCAACATGCTTGAGGAATTCATCACTGAGTTCATCACTGAAAAACCTCATACAATGAGGGCATCTAAGTTCACCCTGTGCCCTGCCCTCAGATCCTGAGTTTCCATTGTCCGCAGGAGGAGAAGCTTGTTCAGACTGTGAAGATGTTCTTCTCATGCCTGTTTGGCCTGGGCTGTTGCCCAGTAGATGTTCAACGTTTGTCTGTACATGCATATGATTTTGGTTACCAATGTGAACTCTGAAATGACTGCTTGTGTCTCTTGAATCCTAGAAAAAGAAAGGAGAGCACTTGAAAAAGATGCACTGAAAAGTTATTCTTTAACAAAATTTTTATCATCTGTATTTGAAACACTGCTCGTTCTTATCAGAAGATTTGTAAATAAAATATGCATCAGGTTTTGCGGTTTTATTGACACAGTTGTTAAAGAAGGCTTGCAGAAAACACAGAATATAGCCAGTACGCTCTTGAAAGATGCCACTGTTCCAAGACTCATAGCTGTCCTTCTCCTCCTTCTAAGAATTCACCCTTACTATGCTGATCCAAAATATAAGAAAAACGGTCTGGAAAGGGGTATTACATGTGTATTGGGGAGCATCTCTGTAAGAACTGACTACAAAATAATGTAAGGTTTTGATAGCTGCACAGAGCTGAATTGGTTTTAGAAGTACTAATATATTTTTTTTAAAGTATATTTTAGTCCTGAATCCGGGCTGAGATGCTTTAATTGAGGAAAAAAAAAAGTAACTTGTTGCGTTCTTACCTGTCGTCTTGCTAGCTGGTGTTGCAGACATGCAACTTCTGCCTGAAGCTCTTGTATTTTACTCTGTGCTCGTTCTCTGTCAGATCTCTCAGATGTGAAATCATCTTTATAAACTAGGACCTGAAAAATAATTACTATGTTAATATTCCATAGATTAGAGCATTGGCAGGTTAGATTAGAAAGCTGAGGCAGTCCTTTGTTTTTGTAAAAACGTTGAGATTCTGGGAATAAGTAATCTTCTGTATTTTATCTGTACTTTAAAGGTATTAGTAATTTTTTTCAGATCTTTGACATCTTGCATTAAAGGCAGCAGAACTGCACGCAGTTCTTTAGTAATTTTCCTTTAAATCTGTGGTTTATCTGTATAGCCAAATGTGGCAAGATCAGCAGCAAATGTCAAAAGAATTAATTTCATTTTGTCCCCTTGGATTTCAGTTGTCTGGGGAGAAACTAAGAATTCCCACCTATAGGAAAAAGAAACTTAATGACCTGTTGCTCCAGCATTTGTATGCGTTCATTATCTCCTTCACTGGCCTTCTTCACATCTTCTAATTCTCTCCTTGTTTTTATGCATTCATTCATTTTCTCTTCCAGTAGCTTGTTTAACCGGAGTATCTCTTTGTGCATCAGGTCAGAATTCGTTTGTGTGGAAGTTACACCATGCTGCTGCTCCAGTTGTGACTTCATCTCTTTTAGCTGCAAGTGGAGTCGCTTCACATACTCATCCCTACTTGCATCGTATTTCTGCCACTTTGCATTTAAGTCTTCCACCTGAAAGATTACCCAGGAGATTCATGAAGAGCATGAAGACACAAACATCCAAGCGTTCATAGAGTGTCCATATATGCAGGACCAAAACTCGTTTAAAAGATTATATAATATGCTGGCTGAACCACTGAGTGTGGCTAAGCCACCTTACAGGGGAGCAGATTACCACGCCGTAAGCCAGGGTCTTCACAGCCAGCCAGCCTTCCCCATTCACCAGTCCATATGGACATTATTAAATAATACTGAATGGGAGGGGCTGGCAGTCACCCTGGGCCCAGTGCTGTTCTTCTGAGGTGGAATACTGATGTGTGGAAGGAACACTGAAATTCTCTTCTGCAGTGTATTTTTAACAACAAACACCCAATACATTAAAGATAATGTTGTTGTTAGCCAAGAGAATAAAGACTTACATGCCTTGTTGAAAGGACTAAGAAAATTTTGGACTCACATTAAACTGCTATTTAATTAGATTAACCAGGCTTTACCTACTTTGAGTTTACTGTAATTCAAAATACTTAATCAAATCTTACTCTTGTACAAAATGAAAGTACTCACATGAGCTACTTTTTGTTTTAACATCCTGTTTTCATCTTGTAGGTTGCAGATAAGAGCTTGAAGTGAAGTTTCATTGTCTAAAAGCTATAATTTTCAGATAAAGGAAGTGTTACTTTAACATAAAAATTGCAAATGCTGCTTAGCTATGCTGTTAAACTGTAAGTAATTTTTTTAAATTCCTCAAACTATTTGCTATTTGTGAAACAAATGTGTACATCTAGGTCTACTTATTTCTGTATAGTCTATTCACAAATACTAATAGTATAGCCTACAGCTTTTATAATAAATAAGGAAAGCAAAAATGTACTCCGGTTTTTACCACCTCAGTATTGCTTTTAAGTAGATCTGCGTGGTGTCTGTCTTACCAAATTCTCAGCCTCCTAAAGGTAACGGGATTTTACACGCATGAGGGCCTACACTGATGACAGCAGACCTTAACAGTTTACATGAACTCCTTGGAAGTTCTAGTAGAAACTACTAGTCTGGAGTGGGGGAATGCATGACAAAGACACAGATAGGCTTTCATTTTGCTTTGTTATTACTGTCAATTTTGGCCAGCACTAGGAAGAAATTACTGAGAAAAACCCTGCTTGCTAAATAATTGACTGAAATGATACCTCTTTTTTACAGTTGACATCTGCTTAAAAAAACCCCAGTGTACATGAGTAATATAGAACACTTTTGTACAAAATTCCCTAGAATCAGCTAGTAATTGCATCTGAAATTTCTCTTCTTCAACAGGGAAGTCCCCGCTGTACAAGGTTAGCTACTTATTACATATATCAAAGTCAATCAAGTTTCCTGTCTATCAATTACACGTAAAATATATAATACTAAATGCTTCCAGTCCCTTAAAAAGTCCTTTTCTCTTATCTAGTCATTTCTTACAGGTAACTCTAATGAGAATTGGTTTTGTTGGAAATGCTCCTGGGATGTTTTACAAAATAGAACCGAGCATGTATAGTTTGTCATAAAAGCATAGGTGAGTGATCATGTGAAACACAGCATTACCACTACATAGCAGTAAGAGCATGAGACAGAATTTCTCTTTTTTGTGTGTGAGAATTGGCTGTAGCATCCCACGCAATACTCTGTTCTCTGTTATTGAAGGCAGCACCACTAATGTTATTTCCTTATGGTATTCTCATAATTATCTAACGAGTCTGAACCATCATGACTTCTGGAACAAGAGAACACCACAATCTATTCTACACTACGCTGAAAAACTTCAGCTAAGTTGATGATGTGGTTTCAAAGCCACACAGCCATTAGGAAAGTACATCAAAATCCAGGTGTTTCTTTGTAACATTTTTGCCACCTTCCTATCATGAAGCAATTCTTCTAAATATCCCTGCTGCAGAGAAACATTGCCTTGCACTGGGAGGTCGGGGGAACCCCAGCGGGGGGTGGGTGGGTGGGGGGGGAAGTAGCACACACCTTGACTCATTTTTCCTTAACCAGCTTTCTGTCGGTCTGTACTACATGTGCAACACCAAATCCTGATCTAAGAAGATCACGTGCTATATCATTCTTAATATAAATACTACTTTAAATTATCTCTACTTGGTTTTGTGATTTAGATGCTTAAACAAGTAATCAGGAGATACCACCTTCAAAAGCACAGCACCATCTAGTGATTCACTGAGGCATGCTGTGGTATGAAGATACTGTCCCCTGTATATGCAGGGAAGAATTATCATGGAATTCCTGAGGTTGGAAGGGATTTCTCAGGATCCTCTCCTCCCTAAAAAAAAAAAAAGCCTCTGATGATAAGTGAGATGGCTAAAATGCAAGTGATGGACAACTGCTTCCATCCTGTATTTTTGGTACTGTGAATTACTTAGAGCCTTGCCATGGTAGCCTTTTCACCCTACATGAAATTATTTAAAGGGATATGTCTCACCATTCTCCCGTTAAAACTATCATATGCTAACTTAACACCTCAGAAACTAATAAGACTTTAAAGAGACATAGTAGCAGTAAGAATACCTGATCAGATCTTCCCATAAGTGTCTGGTCATCTGAATTCCCCTTCTCTTTTCTTTGCTTCTCTTCTAGACATTTTGCCAGATGTTGACACATTTCTGCTGTGGATGCTAATTTGCGTTGCAGTTGGTGGGTTTCATCAGTGAGTGAACGGCACAAAACATCGCTGGTGGCCTGAGCCTTTTCTCTCTCTGCCAAGCTCTTCTGAAGTCGTAAGATTTCTCTCTCCTTTTCAAATGGAGGTTGATTTATCATCTGCTGTATCTCTCCATTTTTCTCCTCTAGTTGCTGATTCAACTTCTGTACTTCCTAAACATAAGGGAGAGGGGAAGTTATTTAAAAGCAAAGTGAACTCATATGTTGAAATATATTTAAGACTGAATTCCATATTGCAGGAATTCCATATTGCCTCTACGCTCATTGCAAAGTGACTTAAAAAGTAAAATAAATCCAATTCATTTCTGTATAACCACTCAGCCTTGGAATCGACAGATCAATCCATCAAAATCAAGAACTGCTTGGACAGCTATACAAGCGCTTCCTAGTCAACAGTATGAAGAAACAAGCAGGAAAAAATCAGGAAGGTTTTTCGAAAAGATGTGCAACTAACTAAAGATGTACCTTACAGGAAACGAAGTAGCTTAAAAGGAGTAACTATGAAGGCTCAGAAATGCTTACTGGTCCTACATTCTAAATTGCCTCATAGCAGAGATTTTCCTCAAAAACAAAAACCAACAACCAAAAAAACCCCACCCAAACACAGAACTGGAAAATCATCTTATCAGAAACCAGCAAAGTGGTTTTATTGTCTGGCACTGTCACAAGGACAAAGCAGAGGGAACATACACAGCAACTTTCTCACCTAGGGAAAGGACGAGCATTAAGGACAAGCAAAGAGAAAATTAAATCCATGTGGCAGCAATGACTCTATTTTGGCCATAGCTGACTCTCCAAGGTACATGAGGGGGTCTGACGTACTCCTGCAAAACAAGTGTGGATCTCATTGCCACATGTTCTTGTTGCATTGGAAGCTCTGTGGGATCATCCAGACTGCATTAAGTTAACATCTCTGCAGGTGTTTTGAGAAGGAAGAAGTTTGCTGGCAAGCTCTGTAGTACCATACATGTGAAGTACGCCAGTCCTGACTTTTGTCAAAAGTAGCTTGTGCTTGATTATCTTCCAAAAGTAGTGGATGCTGGTAACTGCAGAGAAGTCTCTGCAGCACTGCTTTGCCAGAATCAGTGATGCCCTAGATGCCAGCGTAGACCATGAAACAGGTACAAGTTTGACTTTACCCTGCCAGCTCTTCAGAAGTGCTAATGGAGCTGTAAATCACAGGGAGCACTCTTTGCCAACATATGGGCCTTGGACTTCACAAAATGTCTTTTTTTGTTGTTATTTTTAGTGGCAATGATTTCAGTGTTTCTGATTGGGCGTGAAGTATTTATTTCTAAAAATAATAACATTAATATCTAACTTACAGAAATAGCACTTGTTCCTGTTACTGACTTTTGAATTCTTCAGCATCGTGCTAAATTTCCACTTTGCTATAGATTAAAGACATTCAGTGTCAGACTTCAAAATAT
The DNA here is from genome assembly GCF_015220075.1 of Falco rusticolus. Taxonomy (NCBI): domain Eukaryota; kingdom Metazoa; phylum Chordata; class Aves; order Falconiformes; family Falconidae; genus Falco; species Falco rusticolus. Next base: position 79,236,514 of record NC_051187.1, on the reverse strand, counting down.
ATCCAGATACCCCAGGTTTGTCATCTGTCTGCAAAGTGTCTTTTGCAGAATAAGATCATCTCTCATTACAGATTTCTAAACTTGAGTTTATTTAAATGTATTTTAGGTCAGTGTCATATATGGAAATTGTTTTGTATAAGCATTAAGTCAAGAGATTACTTATGCCAAAAATACTTGTTTCAATTTTAAGTATTGACTTCTCAGTTTGGAAATTCCTTTATGTATCTAAAGAAGTGCTTTAAAATTCTTTACGTATTTCAGACTGAACATGGGTAAGGCTTAGTGACAGTAACAAAAATAGCACTTGTGGCAGATGGGAGCGGATGCAGTTTCGAGACACTTCTTTTTCTGCCATAAAAGATACCACTCTCCATTATCGATCTCCTCACAATCCAGACTTGCCAGTTATTTCTCCAAGTCTTAACGTGCTGCCTTAATGTCAGTACAAACCACCATTTTTAAGTGCACTTAAAAAAAAAAAAAACAACACAAACGGTTGAATAGCAAAAGCGGTGGCATCAGTTGTTTATCTTACAGCACAAAACTGCTGCATCAGGTCAAGAGACGGGTCTTCAGTAGGTAATAGGGAGCTTCCGCATTTCAAGATTTTTACTATTTTTCCTTCTTGTAAAAACAGTCACATGAAGATTTATAACACCACAGTAAGTTTTTGGCTGAGTATTTTATGATTTCCCTTCTTTAACTTACATGCAGGGCCCACCGGTGCTGCATACAAGTGACTGCGTCGCTTTGGGCACAGCCCAGCTGGGGACGCTCACCGCCAGCGCCAGGCCTGTCACCCGCACCCCGCACGGCGCTGCGGGGCTCGAACCCGCGGCGCTCTGCTCCGGGCCCTGCCCCGCCAGCTTGCGGCCCGGCCCGTGCGCGCCGCTCGCCCCCCGCTGCCGGCGCACCCCCCCGCCACCCCCCCCCGCCTCTCTCCGCTTCCACAGCCACCAGCGCGCGGTTCGGCGTGCAACACGGCCGCACCCTCCGGTCCGGGCACTGCCGCGCTGACCGAGCCTGCACCGCGCCTTTTCCGAGCGCGGAGCGCGGCGGCGCGGCCCCCCGGGAGCGCCGCTGCCGCCCCGCGGGGTACGCACCCTGCCGCCTGGCCGCGCTCTCTGGAGGGCACTCGCCGTGTTACCTGGTTCAGAGCCTCCATTCGTCGCGCCGAGAGTTGCTCGCTGTCCCTGAGCTGCTCGCGGGCCTGGCCCAGCTGCTCCAGCAGGCTCTCCACCAGCGAGCGGGCCGGCTCCCCGCCCGCCGCCTCCGCCTCGCCGCCCGCCGCCGTCGCCTGCCGGGCCAGGCTGCTCCGCAGCTCGCGGATCGTCGCCTCCTTGGCGGCCAGCTGCAGCTGGAGGTGCCTCAGCTGCTGAGCAGACTCGTGGTACAAGGTGCAGAGCGCGTTGTACCGAGGCACTTTATTCTTCAAGCTCCTGTTTTCCCGGTGCAGCCTCTCCAACGTCTCCTCCACCTGTTTGAAGCGGGTCACCAAGGGGTCTGTGCTGCTACCCTCGCTTACCGAGCACATGGCCGGGAAAGGTGAGCTGCGGTCCCAGTGCTGCCCCTTCTCCTTCTTCTCCAGGGCGAGCAGCAATCCAGCCAGGTGCATATAAACCCGAAGAGGAGCCAGGCAAGGCCGGGGCTGCTCTCGCTGGTGCTCCGCTCTTCCGCCTTCCCCGCCGGGGGAGGAGGCTAGCAGCGCTCCTTTAAGGGCTCGCAGGGCCCGCCCGCTGCTTTTCAGCCGCCGCCGCTTTCCTGCGGCGCCCGGTGGGCCGGGCTGGGCCGCGCCTCGCCCCTGCGCGGGGGGATCCCCGCCGCGGGGGGGGGCAGAGCCAGTCCCTGCCGCCGGTGCGGGACCCGGCCCCGCGACCGGGACCGGGCTGGCCGGGGAACCCCGGCCCGGGGCGAAGGGGAGAGGAGGCAGCTGGGGGCTGGGCCGCGCGGGGGCAGTGCGGGAGCGGGAGGCTGCCGCGGGTACGGGGGAAGGCTGGGCCGAACGAGGGGCCGCTGAGGGGGGGCGGCTGTGGGTGAGGGGGCTGCGGAAGGCGCCGCCGAGCGGGGAGCTGGGCCCGGGGATGGGGGGTCGCGGGGAAGATGGGGCCGGCGGGAAGCCGCTGAGGGGAGAGGGGCGGCCCGGAGCGGCGCTGGCGGACGGGGCTGGCCCCGCGTTGCGAAAGCCCCGTAGCGCAGCGCTCCAGCAGCAGCCGCTGCGGGAATTTCCGGGCCCGGGATGGGACTTTCCCAGCCGGCGGCGACCCCCGCGACCGGGCCGCTCGCCCCGCTCCGCCTCCCGCAGCGGCCCCGGGGCTGGGGCAAGCGCGACGGGGGGCGGCCCGCGGGCCCGGCCCCGGGGCGCGGCGGAGTCCCTGCCCCGGCCCGGCAGTGGAGGAGCGCCCGGGGAACCCTGTGCGGCCTGTCGGGGCTGCGCCGGCAGCAACGGGAAGGCCTGGGAGCGGGCAGAGCAGCGCGCCTCCCCTCAGAGGCTGCGCCCCTGCGCAGGTGCTGCGGAGAGCCCTCGGGGCGGCCAGCAGCTCCTGGTCATCAAAACTCGGTCACCGGGTGCAGCTGGTGCCCTCGGGATTGCACGTGGAGGTGGAGCTGATGACAGCAAAACCAGATGCCTGGCACTGAACACCCGGGTGCCTGTCGGCCGTCCTGGAGGTGGATAACTTTTCTATTAGCAGCCTAGAGAGAGAATCTATTAGCCGAGGCTGTAGCAGCTATTGGAGAGGTTACCCTGGTCTTGTATTTTTCGTAGGAGGAGGGAGTGTGAGAAGTTGGACTCATGTATTTTTTTGGATTTGTTTAGTTATGACCACGTTACACTGGTAGAACAGCTTGGGAGGAAAAAATCTTAAGCAAGTACAAAAATAAAGGCCGGATGACATTTGATTATTATACATGTTTATTCTGTGTGTATGCATGCACATGTATAATAATGTATGTGCACGCAGCCTCATTGCAGTAGGTTCAGCACAGTCGCAGATGTTTCTGGACCAAAAAGCACGTCTGTCCGATTATAGAGCAAGTGAAAATCACCACATGCAAGTGGCGGGGGGACAAAAAGAGAAGACTTTAGTCACTGTAATAGGGAGCAACCTGCTGTGTCAGCAGCTGAGCTACTGGTAGGTGTCACAGTAAACAGACATAGCAGTGAAAAATCTGTGTGGAGAAATTCACAGCAATCAGAACCTGATGAAAGAAGATACCAAACTTCAAAGTCGAGACACTCAGTTTCACTGGTAATGGGAAGCCTTGTGGTACTGGTGCATGTGAAACGCAAGATACAATGTTTCAGCCTTTCTCAAAGACAATGGTTGTAAGCTCAAACAAGAGGTTGCAATCAAATAGAAGGAAAACTATTTCCCTGTAAGGGCAATCAAACATTGGAAGTACTTTGAGCAGGAGTTTGGGCTAGAGACCTCCTCAGGTCCCTCCCAACATGAATTATCCTGCGATTCAGTTCAGCTTTTTTGAGGTGGAAAGTCATTATTTTGTCACCTCAATTATGCTAGAAGGGGTTATCCAAAAGGTTAGGAGTCATACATTGAAAATGGTCCATTAGCTTAGCTATTTCTAAAAATATAACTTAATTTTATATATGTAGAAGATCCTGTGTGACAGAAAAGGCTAAAACACTTGCCTAGGGTACAGATCTGTGGTGTATTTGCTATTTCAACTTAATTAATGTAAACGCCCTGTGATTAAGAACAGTGGAAAATCTGTGGAAGCTGAGGGAATACCATTTTTGGCTTTTTACTTGGACAGTTATGTCCTACAACCTTAAGACACTGTTTTTGCTGTGAAGAAAATTAAGTTCCTGCTTTAAAGTGCCCACACTTTATAGTTTTCATATACATTAGTAGGAAAAGTGAAAAAACTACATTGACTTAATTTTATATTTTCAGCATCATTGTGCTACAGTCAGAGTTAAGTCAAAAAATTGGAGCAAGATTACTTTTGCTTGTTGTCAAAATATTTTGTAGAAAAGTACAGTGAAGCCCTAGTAATAGATGAATCTGTTTGGTTTCCTGCCAGTTCAAATAGCAAACTGCAAGTAAACTTAAAAATCCCTTGTCTGCAGATAGGGCAGCGATGTCCTCAGACTAAACATCAGGGAATTTAGTTACTTATCAGAAAGAATACTTTATAATACAGTTATATTTGTAATTGTATCAGTATATTAAAATGAAGGATTGCAACTGATGACTGAATATTTGATATGAATAGTTCCTTGCATAAAGCCTGCACTCCCCCGAGGAAAACACCATTGTCTTAAGGGAAATTCAACCTGCGTAAGTCTTGAGTAAGAAACGGATCCCGTATGTTCTCGGGAATGCCCTTAGATGACTGTTTCCTTTTGCCAGTTCTGAAATACAGAGGAATTCCTGGGAATTCGGTAAAAGAAGCTGGTGCCAAAGGATGAGTCACATCTTGAGACAAGTTTTTTAGTGTACCTGGCTTTTCCTGGATTGCCTCTTGCGTGCTGTTCAGCAGTTTTGCTGACAGAACAGCTGGCCTATGGAGTAGCATGTTTGTCTTTTTTCAGTTTTAGACAAACAAATTAAGGCTTACTAAGTCCAGTAGTTCCGGTCAGCAAATAATTGCACGAACAACAGATATGCTCTGCACTACTTTATATAAGGAAAAAGCTATTTTCCATACCTTACTGGTCTCAAGTTGAAATACAAGGTGAAGTTCATTTTAACTCTTTCTCAGCATAGGGTGTAACAGGATATTAAAGTCACGTCAGAAAAATTTAATCTCAAATCAGATTTTGTTAAAGAAATATTGACAGTTACTTTAAGTAATTCTATGCACATTACAACCAACTGTTAGAATGCATGAGAAGTGTCATACAGTGTATGAACAAAAGTGATAACTACCTAGAAATAAAAAGGAGATGAAGCAGATCTTAGGAAACCAGGAGGAAAGGAAGGTGAACAATATAGTTAGATGAAGTATGCACAGACGTATATTTAAAAATTAATTTTAAAGCATGAGTTATTTTTAGAGCTGATAAGAATAATTCCTCTGGATGTAGTAGTTACACTTCTGTAACATTAGTGCAAATCATAAGAGTCTCTATATTTAAAAGCGTAATTCTGTGTGGACAAGGTTATAAAACATGGGGGTGGGAGGTTGTCTGTCATTCTTCCAAATAGTGACGTAGGTTCAATTTGCAAGAAACTGTATTTTTAACTTGTGAACTCGAGGCATTGTTCAGTCAATCAAGCTGTGGTTTTCCCCATTGTCTTAAGTCGCCACTAATTATCCTGGTGGGTAAATTATGACCTAATGATGCCTTGAGCTGATTTACCTAAGCAGAACTGATGAGAAATTAGTGATTAGTTAGGTAATTCTCTTGCTGCTGTAGGCTAAAATATTCAATAGCAGTTCACATTTCCTTTGATGTTGATTTTGCAGTGCAAGAGGGAGTAAAAACCTGTAATGGTTTATTTTCCCCAGTTAAATCATCTGATACACTCACTGCTACAAAAGATACCTGTCTTAGAGCTCTATGTGCATGTAAGAATCTGATTTTCATGGTGAACAAATAGAATGTCAGTGTTTTAGTGACTCACAGATTAACAATAATTACAAGATGCGGCCATGTTTACACTTCTTATGTGGGAAGGGATAAACATCCTTTGTACGCTTTACTGTATTGGATGTTCTGATAATATAATGTTCTACATATTTTGCAGTTGGAATGGCAGACTCATTGAGGGGTTGGCTTGAGGGCATTCAGTATTCCTGAAACTAGCTGAACTCATTGCTATGACACATGTATGTAGCCACCTCTCTGCACTGAGACTCTGATTTGGATCTTTCATTCTTGTTTTCTGTTTATACACTTAACAATACTTCAGTGTAGTTAGGAAATTTGGAATGGTTTTTGTTTATTTCTAATGTAGGCTTTTCCACACATTTTTTTTCACAGTTTGAGTTTTGGAGGATGTCAAAACCAAAAAGTGTTTTGATGCTTAGGGTAGAGTCCCAGGACCTTGGTTTCTGAATCACAGCAAGGCTGAAAACCAGGATGAAGAGCCACGACACTGGTGAGATCGAAAGCAATCCTTTTGCTTTTCCCCAGGAAGTGTTTCTTTTACATTTATTTGGACTAAGATGGTTCAGTCTCAGCTGGCCACACCGTTTCGGACACCGGCCGGGACGCTGCTGGCCTCCTGGGCCACCTGGGCACGCTGGGGGCTCATGCCCAGCCGCTGCCGCCCAGCCCCCCCGGGCCCTGTCCCGCCGGGCAGTTCCCAGCCCCCTGCCCCCAGCCCGCAGCTGCCGGGGGCTGGTGTGACCCAGGGGCAGGGCCCGGCGCTCAGCCCTGGGGACCCCCACACCACCGGCCCCGGCCCCTCGGCCCGGCCTGCCCGGAGCCCCCCGCAGAGCCCCCTGCCCCCGGCACAGCCACGCTCCCCCCGGCTTGGTGCCATCTGCAAACTGGCCGCGGGTGCACTCGATCCCCTCGCCCACATCATCCATAAAGGCATGAGACAGGACTGGCCCCGGCGCTGGGCCCTGGGGACACCCCTGTGACCGGCCACCGGCGGGCGGTAGCTCCATTCCCCACCGCGCTTTGGGCTCGGCCACCCGGCCAGCTCCTAGCCCAGCACAGAGCGCGGCACCCAAGCCATGAGCAGCCAGTTTCTCCAGGAGATGCTGTGGGAGGTGGTGTCAAAGGCTTTACTAAGGTCCAGGTAGACACCACCCATGGCCTTTCCCGCATCCAGTAGGTGGCTCACCATATCATAGAAAGAGATCAGTTTTGTCAAGCAGGATCTGCCTTTCATGAACCCGTGCTGGCTGGTCCTGATCCCCTGGTTGTCCTGCACATGCCACATGATGGCACTCAGGCTGACCTGCTCCCTGGCACCTGTAGTTCCCCTGATCCTCCTTCCTGCCCTTCTCGTAGGTGGTGTCACACTGGCTGACTTCCAGTCTTCTGGGACCTCCCTAGTGAGCCCGGGCTGTTGGTAAATGATGGAGAGCACCTTGGTGAGCTCCTCTGCCAGCTCCCTCCATACCCTTTGGGTGAATCCTATCTGGCCCCACAGACCTGTGCGTGTCTGAGTGGAGCAGCAGGTCACTGACAGTTTCCTCCTGGGCTGTGGGGACTTCATTCTGCTCCTCGTCCCTGTCTTCTGGCTCAGGGAGCTGAGTAACCTGAGGGTGACGGGTCTTACTATTAAAGGCTGAGGCAAAGGCAGCATGGAGTACCTCAGCCTTTTCCTCATCCTGTGTGGCAATGTTCCCCCCTGCATCCAGTAAAGCATGCAGATTGTCCTTGGCCCTTCTTTTGTTTCTAGTGTATTTGTGAAAACATTTTTTGTTATCTTTTATGGCAGTGGCCAGCCTGAGTTCTAGCTGGGTTTTCACCTCTCTTATCGTCACCCTGCATAGCCTCACAACATCCTTATATTCCTCCAGAGCTGTCTGCCACTTCTTCCAAAGGTGGTAAACTCTCCTTTTTTCCCTTGTAACTCTTATGCCTTGTAACTCTTCAGTGCTTTAGACCCTTGCTGCAATTCACCTTCCTGTGCAGGCTTGCTGGTCCTGTACTGGGTATCCCCCCTGAAGTGTTTAGCTATTTCTGGCCCTGTTTTTTCTGGATATTTTTACATTTTGCAGTTTCTCTTTTGTTTTTCCATGGTACAATAGTACCAGTTCAGTGTGTCTGTCCTTGCAGACTGCAATTTATTTTTGTTGCTGATGTTGTCTCTTGATTTGAGAAGTTCCGAGTAGTATACTTGGTCCTTTAGGAAACTATCATGAGATAACTGATTTTTGAGCTGTAGTTTTATTTACAGGAATATAAAAGGCTCTGTGTTCATTGAACACAGGTTATTGGCAACTAGAGACAAGTTTTCATACTGACAGGCTTAGACCGCTGCAGCTACCACTCCTACTTAGAAGCAAGTTGCTTCTTTGAGATTGTAGTTTATAAATCTTAGGGGTTTGCCCATGTCTAGTCCTGGTAAGCAGTGCAGGATACGCTGGCTTGTATTTGTCATAGGACATTGTTAACCTAACAACTGATGCTTTGAAATACTCCAGACAAACCTTTTTGGGGTTGCAGGAAGCACTCCTGGACTCTGACATTCTTAACGTATATATCCATATTACAGATTCTTTGGGGATTCTATATATAGTGATTGAATTTTCTGCTTTGATTAATACAGAGTGCTGTGAATTTCCTGGTTTCTATTATTCATCTTTCCTCAAAGCCCAGACAGTTTTAAAGCTAAACTTGGAGGGAAGCAGTATAAAATTACTGAGTATGACTAAATGCCAGGCATTCAGTTGTAAGAGTGGAAACAAGAGGCTGCAGGTGGAAACCTAATTGTTTATGGATTTATTTTATACATTAATATTGTGTAATAAACCTTCCTAATGCAGGCTCCATGGTGCCTTAGATCCAGACCACTCATTCTAACTAGAACAAAATCAGTTTACACATTTCTGTTCTTTAGCTTTTCTGACCTAGAGAGCAAACAGACCATTGGAGTTTGATTAGAGAAATGTTTGATATAAATGGGTTGGGTTTTAAATATTTGTTTTAAAAAGATGATTGGGAAAGGTAATTTTCTAAGCCTATTGGGAACATCAAAAGAATTTGTAGTCAAGTAGAAAATCTGTACATAAATCAGGGAAAAAGAAATATTGGCCATTTCTTAGCATGGTACTAGATGGTGAAACAGTTTTCAGGACTAGAAAGTTGAAGAAAGGTTGGGAGGAATTAATGAAATAGAACAAGAAAGTGGAAGTTTCCTTGTACGCCATTTACTCCCTTCCCACACACCATGCCATTTCCACATAAATAACAACATTTACCAACATTCTGATTAGCATCTGGTTGAGAGGTAAGAAACAGCATGGTAGTGTTCTTCTGGAGGTCCATCTATAAAGCAGAAAATTCATCAATCATCCTGGAAGGACAGGGAAAAGCAGTTTTCAGCTGAATTTCATTAATGTATTCTTTTGTAGACTGACATGAAGAAATAATGCCATATAGATACCAGATGCTGAAAACTTCAGCTCTTGTTTGAATATATTTTTGTTATAAGCAAGAGTAAGCATGTTCTTAATAGTAGAAGCGTTGTCCATCACACTTGAAGCAGACGTGCATTATGATACTTTCTGCTCTCAAACAGAATTCATGGAACATGAAAAAATAGTATTTCTGAGGAGTCTGGGTACCAGTATCTGTTCAGCCTTAGCACAACAAATGAGTCTAAAGTAGACATGCAGATATGTGTGGATTATAGAAGTTTAAATCAGGAAACCGTAAGAAGAAATAACATTTGCTGAAACTGGTAACTCCTGAAAAAAAGCCACCACGGCTATTTTTCATGGCTAAATTTGTCTGAGACACCACCAAGTGGCACAGGAACTTACACTTCTGGTACAGTGCAATATGCCTGTTTCAACAAGAATAAATCTTTTTGGCTCTAAATGAAGTGCTTTCTCCATTTAATTATGTCATATTTATGCAATATGTTGTGATTTTTGCTGGGCTATTGTATATTTTGGGGCAGATGACTGTTTATTTGTCAAAATAATTATACTGTCTTTTTGCCCTAAGCTGTAGAGGAGGGACTGCAGGGAATCCTGGATGTATGGTTTTGATTAAATATTCTGATGAGAACTACAAATATATTTAACTGAACAAATAGAGAGGCCACCATCTAGTGGAGTGAGTTTGAGAACAGAATTTGAGAATTGATTTACACTGATTTCTAGTGTCTCTTCCCTTGAGTTTGCTGCTTGACTTTGACAAAGTCTTGTAACATCTTAGTTTGCTTTGCCATTTGAACCTTGCAGTAATGATAATAGTGACTTGTTGCAGATGGTTGAAAAAGGCTGCAGAATATGAAGTATTTGGTCCGTGGAATTAAGTTCATACTCAGTTTTCACTTATCCTTAATTTTTTGCCAACATAAAGTTTTTACTTAAAACTAGTTAACAGAATGACATCGGTATCTGACCTATTATGACTTCTCTGTTGATACTCTTATCTGCTTATGACTGAAATGCTTAGAAGTCAGCTGTGAGAAAGTTAACTATGTTAGGCCTTGCATAAACAAAATAATAAATGATCTCTACACTGGAATACTCTACATACTGGCTTCTTTGGGAGCTAGTCTTACGTCAGTCATATTTAGTATAACTGTGACATTCCAGTTCAAGTGTGTGCAAATACACCAACACCTTTAAAAGCACTAGTTTCAGAAATACCGGTTTTGAACTTTAAGGATTTCCACCAGTCATGGTTTTCATGTAACTGACTTAAGAAATATTCCTGTTACTGAAATTACACCTTTTTAACAAACTTAAAGATGTTGTTACAAGACAGGTATGGCTTGGAGTGAGAGACTTTTTGTTAGATCCTCTGATACAGCTGGAAAAAACCAGACCTTTTGAGACCATCTCTCCTTCCTCAGATTAGTTGGTCTGTCTCTCCCTACAAACTTTGCTGCTATTGTATCCACAGACTATTTATTACATTTGCAGCATCACTGCTGAGACTTATAGATAAAACAGCTTTTTGTAGTAGGGTTTATTATCTGATTTCTGAAACGACGGGGATGGCCATTAGCTTACCCAACAGCTTTAAAAAATGAAACACAATCTGCCCCATCTCTTATTTCCTGTGAGCTATCCAGGAAGTGTCTCAGAATGAAAGACAAGCTATGAATTTGCCAGACTGGTCCATAGTTCTTTCCTGTAGGCAAAAATACAGTTTTCCTGTAAACCTAAAGGAAGTGGAGTGAAGGAGTTCATTTGTGCGATAATGAGAGTAGCTAAATGATTGATTAGTAGTTGAGGAAGAAAATGTGCTTTGGGCGTTATTGATTTTCAGAGGTACTAGAGGAGTGTGGTGGGCTGACCCCAACTGGCAGGTAAGCCCCTACCCAGCCACTCACTCGCTCCACTCCTCAGCAGGACCAGGGAGAGAATCAGAAGGGCAGATGCAAGAAAAACCTGTGGGCTGAGGTAAGGACAGTGTAATAAGGGAAGAGGAAAAAAAGAAAAAGAAACCACACAAGTGATGCCAAGGCAGTCATTCATCACCTCCCACCCGCAGACCGACGGCCAGCCAGCCTCTGAGCAATGGCTGCTTTTGACACACCACCCACCTCCAGTTTTATTGCTGATCATGGTATATAGTATGGACAGTCCCTTTGGCCAGTTGGAGTCAGCTGTCCTGGCTGTGTCCCCTCCCAACCTCCTGCCCACCCCTGACCTGCTCCTTAGAGGTGCAGAGTGAGAAGCAGAGAAAGGCTTGGTGCTGTGCAAGCAGTGTTCAGCAACAGCTAAACCGCTGGTCTGTTGTCAGCACTGGTTTGGTCACAAATCTAAACCACAGCACTGTAAGGGCTGCTGTGAAGAAAATCCATCCTAACCAGACCCAGTCCAAGAAGTAAGTGGCAAAGTGTCATTCCAAAGAAGAGGTTGGGAGGACACCAGTGTTTTATAGCATTTACATGGCTCTTGCAGTTTTCATTTAACAGAAGCAGGCAAGGATTTTTTCCACTGTTTCGGAATGAGGAATCCTGAAGCAGTGAGATACCAAAATTTGTTCAAAGTTGCATGAAACATCAAAAGACTATGAGCTGAAGAAGCATAAAATGTTTGAGCTAGGAAACACTGAAAAGACTTTGGAAAAAAGTACAAATACACAGGCAATTTCATAGATGTAATGTCTGATAATAATAGGACCAGAATTCATTTATGACTACTGCTAATAGAAAAAATGGTGGTTAGAATAGTTAGAAAGTGGAATTTGTTTGTTTCCCAGGTTTACTCATGGATTAACGTCAATCTAGACTAACAGATTACAACTGAAAGACTTTTTCCAGCCTCTCCTTTTCCCATCTTCATTAATAATGTCTCCAACCTCAGAAAAATTCTCAGAAGTATGTTTCCTGCAGGGCAATATAAGCCAAATGGAACCAGTCTTTCCCAGAGCAGCATCTTCAAAATTTACCGGCATATCGCCATAACAACTATGGGATGTTTTTGCCACAAGGGAGCAAGATACCTGTCATGTCAGCGGCCTTTCTGTATCTCTTCTGGCAGAGCACATGACATTCAAAATAATGTTATCCCCGGGGTGATCCCTATGTATTTATTCCTGCAGCCGTCTGTATGTGGGATTGCAGAAGAGGGATTCAATAAACTGGGGCAGAGGCGAACGAAGTTGAGAAACTGGCCTTCATGTGCATTGTGTGAGAGCCACTGTGATAAAAGGGCTTTCCTGGCTGCTTTGGGTGGGGAGCGGTTTGAGAGTCTTGTGCTCCTTCAGGTGCCCCATTTTGGAAAGAAGAGATGCTTTTGCATGGAGCAGTGAAGTGCTGTCCCAGTTTGTTGTGCAGCTCACGAGCCCCATGCTGCCCGTTCAGCATGGGGCTGGTCTGTCCTGGGGTGCTGCAGGGACCGCCTGGAATTTCATGGACTGTTCCTCACCAGCGCACAAATGCTGTCACCCTTGCCAGGAGTCAGCCTGATGCTGAGTTGGTCCATATCTGTCTTGCTACAGCTTAGTCTTACAAAGAAACCTGGTGTCTGCAGGGTTCATGAGGGCAGATAGTGGAAAAGGGCCCCGCCAGCCTCTCCGAATCTCTCTGCCTCTTTCCTTGTGTACAGAGGCGTATGCAGGTGTGGAGATGGATAATGTCCACAATTCTCCCCCAGCCCTCTGGGAGTGTCAGCCTTGCAGTGACTATGCCTCATTTGGCTTGTCCATAGGCTGGATAGGTTTAGCTGAGTACATTATGAGATGTGGTGGAGCTAAGTGGTAGAATGGGGAAGCGATGCCTTTCTCAAAGTGTTGCATGCTCAGTATGATGAGAAGTGGCAAAAGCGTGTTAGTACTGTTACTTCAGAAGGGTGATGCTGAGTAATTTGAATAAATGTCTGCCATTTATGGTTCTTGATTTCAAATCTGTGTGAGAGGCGTAGTTCATTTTCCTGGCATGTGCATCACTTTTGAAAGTAAGATGAAGTTATTTGATTCTTGCAGAAGATAAGATGGGAAGATGTGTGCATGTAGCAACTGGTATGGAAGCAAATTGGAAAATACCTGCACCGCTTGTGTTTGATGCAAATACATGCTCTTGGCTGGTGGTGATCCAAAGCGTGATGTAGTTGGCTAATATGCAGAAGCCATCTTGCCATTTACATGGAGCAAACCCTTCAAAAAGTCTGTTTTTTCAATATTTTTCCTCCTTCACTGAAGTGGAGAAAATGACCCAGCTACCCTGTGGAGGCTTGTAGTGAGGGGGGTCGTAAGGAAAGGTGCTGAGCCTCACCCATCTTTCATCTGTGAAATCAGGCTGGCAGATTGCCCTGCTTCCCAGGCCGCGTGGTGCAACATCCGAGCATTGGATGGGTCATATGAATCTGACATAGCTTAAAAAGTGTACATCTACCAGCCATCATTTGGTTCACGTCCCTAGTTTTTATCCAAGGAGCTTTTAACTTTTTCAGTTTCGAGCAGTATTGCCTACATAACCGGCTGTTGGAGCGATGTGGGGGGGACCAACAGCTCTGCAGCAGGGGCTGTTTTTAAGCTCAGGCCAACAGCCTTGGTCCCTGCCTGAGCAGCACTGTAGGGGTGCCTGTTGCACCCAGCCACGCACCTTGCTGATCCTGACCCTGCCTCACTCACCCCAGCTTGCCTCACCAACACCTGACTGTTGGCTGACCCTGGTTCTTGCCAGGGGAGCTGCTCAGTGCTTCTGTTTTGGGCTGTGCGGGACTGTGGCTTTCATGGGTGAGGATGCTGCCCCTGTCAGCCTCGCTGTCCCCCTTGGTTCCCGGTCATCTTCCCCGGTGCAGCCAGCCTGCCCTTGCTGACACCCACAGCGCTGGGTTAGCAGGCCACCTCCTGTTAGCGGACTGGGATGAATGAGCCAGAGACCTTTAAAGCTCCTTGATGCTGGAACGTCTCTACACATAGTAAGAACAGGACTATATTAAAACCCTGAATTCAGAGCTTGTCCTACAGCCCTGTGGTGCTGAGGCTGGGGTATTTTTTGTTTTGTTAAGGTATCAAAAATAATGGAAGTGCTGCTCTGTATCCTTCGGAATTCTGTGATTATAACCTGAGGCACATAGCACGTGCCCTGGCACATGGTTTTCGGCATATAACTCCTTCCTTCAGCACACTCTTCCTTAATAGAAGGCTGCTAACGAGGCTACTGGAAGAGGAAAAACATTAGCAGAGTCATGTGCATATAGTTTGACCGTTAAGCAAGTAAGCCCCTCATATGCTTTTAAAGATGTAGTCATTTTATCCACAAAAGACACCCAGGAGCGTGTTAACAGAGAAGCAGACTGGGTAGTGGGAGAACAGGGTGCACAGGAGCCAACCAACTTCATAGTGGAATAAATCCACAAATTTTTACAAGGAGCTTGCTTATCTTAGTATCTGAATTGGTGCTAATAGCACAGAATAACAGAAATGATCTTATGGCATTTGCTCTATTTTATTTTCCCCAATAAAAGCTTAGATTATTTTGCTTGCTGTTGCTTTTCTGTGTGTTGCACCGTTTTTGGGAGAAGTGAAAGTTGAAAATTTGCCATATCCTTGAAAATTATTAACCTATATATACTGAGAGGATCAGCAACATTTATCACTGTAATTTTTCTAGTGTTTCCATTTAAAATTCTAAAAGCTGATGTCAAACATTAATAAACTTATGTCAGGAGGTCAGAATATATGCAGTGACATCCTGCTGTGTGCGTATCCTTCCATAAATAATGCCAGGCTCCCTTAGCACACCCCTGTAAAGCACGTGTCTGCTTTGGTGCGCTCAATTTTCATGTTAATCTGTGAGTCACATTAATATTTAGTTGAGTATCTCTTCTTGTATCGTGCTGATTTACATACAACAGTCAGGCTATTTAGTGTCTATTTAGTGAACCAGGTACATTGTTTCCTAGATGCTTACTGGGAAATTAAGGAACCATACAGCTGTAGGATGTGGCATTTGATTTCTTCCAGTTTGCATTGTTCTGAACTTTGTTTTCAGTTGTATTTGTGTAACAAAGCCCAGCGAGCATTTATGTCTGTGTGTCAATTAAGAAAAAGCTGAAGTTGTAACATGGCACTTTGAGCACTGAGAGTTCAGTGCTCAAGTGTGTCACGTTTCTTGTTCCGGAGGTCCCTAGTTTAGTTCTTGATGTGTGAGCCAGGAAAGTGGCTGCCACAGCTGTACGCATGACTTGCTGATATTTTCTCGCCACTGAGGAAGTCAGACTGAACCTGGACTTAACCATGTTGGTGCAACTGTGGGAAAATTTCAGAGAACTTCTTGTTATGGGTAAGGACAGAGTCTGAAACTGAGACCTGAGACTTAGTCATAGACTCTTGAAAATTTATAGGACACTGTTTGTATGCCTTTCCCGTTTGTATGACACTGCAAACCAGGAGAAGTGATTCCCTGCGGTATGCATGACTTGCAGTTACATGATTGCTTTACTGCACGAGGTGGCTGGTGATTTAAAAATAGCTCTGCTTACTCAGTGCAGCTGATTGCAGAAAAATACTGTACTGCTTGGTGGTAAAGCTGGAACACCTAGTGCTTCTCTCCCATAACCAACAGCAAACAGAAAGCAAGATTAAAAAAAAAAAAAAAGGAGATAACTTACAGTTAATTTTCAGCATTTTGTTTTTTCTTACCCCTTTCTGTGGTATCAGTTATTTCTTACAGAGCATGGAGGTCCAGCTGTTTCTTATTCCTGTGCCATTTGCCAGGGTGATGCCAGCAGTCCTGTGTTTCTGTAACTTGGGATCTTTGTGAGAACAGGTTGTTCGTTTGTATTCCCTTTGATCTGTCCATCTCAGATGTCTTTCATAGGTGCTAATGTGCCCACTGGGGTCATTGCAAGGTACAGAAGATCCCATTGCCTCAGTGTGTCATTTCCATGTAAATACAGATTTTCCCTGAAAGTTATTTACAAGGCTTTTAAAAGAAAAAACCTTCTCATATAAACATTCCCAAGTAAAAACTTCGTTTACATGGTATTATAAAAAGTTGCATAGAAATAGAAATCATATTACAACCATAGGAGCTGGTTATATGGTGTTAGTTCACACTGTGTGCATGTGTAGACACACACACAGTCTTTGCAAATGTAGTACAAACCTGATACGACATACTGGAGAAATCTTGATGATAAAGTGCATCAATCTGTACATTCAGTGGAGTCCCTCATTCTGCTGAGAGTACTATGGAATTTTTTAGTTACTCTGGAGCCATAGATACTCAGTTATTGAGCTCAGGCTGTCAGGTTTATTTTGTGTGTATCACAACTCAATCTAAGACAATATATTTCAATCTGCCAATAATTATCGAGTCTTGTTTGAAACAGTTTTCATACCAAAAAGTTATGGATTGTACCCATTTACTTCAGAAATCCTGGGAGTCACTGCACTGAAGAGAAACTGAAACTGAACGCTGAAATAATACTTTTTTATCAATTTTTACTCAAGTAGTACCCAGAAGTTCACTAAGAGGCCAGGGCTCCAGAGGCTCTTTACGTGTTACTCGAGCACCATAGATCAAGGTTCTAACTCCACGTAGCTGGAAGCCAAGATAAAAAGATCACATTATGATCAGATCCAAGATCACTTTCTGGTTATGTTTCTCTGGTATGTTTTGTAAGGCAAAACAAACAAACTAAAACTCCCACCCAAAAAAACACAAACCAAGAAGGACAGGAAGATTACTCTAGGGGTTAGCAGGAAAAAAAACAGTGAAAAATCTTCAAAGTAGATTAGTCACAAGAAAGCAAGCCTGTGGGAGGTTTATTTATGTCCAGTCAATAGGATTTTAGTATTTACAGGAGTACTTTCGTAGTAGTTTCTTGGTAAAATTCTCAGTGGGCTTCAAGAAATGAAACCAGCAAATTCTGGTAATCTGTAGACTTTTATTGACCTGATGTCCTTCTCAAAACATAAGTTATTTCCATCTTTATTGTGTCTTAATACAGCTGTATGAAAGCTGTAATACAAAGAGGTCCAAATCATACTTTACAGTAAGATTTGTAAACGTTTCCCCATTACCAATTGTTCCTTTTCTCTGTCTCACTTTTGTACTTTTTATGATCTAAACAGGGGACTCTGACATGTTTGGTTTTCAGTAAAGTAAAAGGAAGTACACACAGTCTTTACCAAGTTTGTCACCCCAGGCTAATAAATTGACTTGCCTCATCTTTGTACAAACCACACTCTCCCAAGAATTTTCTAATTCAGTACAAAAAAGAAGGAAAATCCCTATAGCCTGATTAATAAATGTGTTCAGTAGAGCCCTTTATAAAATGTTGAATAAAACAAAACATCCATCATAATTGGTCCAATTACCAGGAAACTGCTGCGGATTTCATTTAACATTTTTTGAACATTAATATTTACTCAAATTATTGATTTACATCTAAGAAAATTATAGAATGTTTATCTGGCTCAGTAGAAATACACTGCAAATTGTTATTACTTAGCAGTAATAATGTTACCTAGCACACTTCATCTGCTTTTCAAATAGTTTGCAGAAGTAAGTAAGTATTTTTTCCCTTTCAGTGATAGGAAGCTTTGAATAAAGAGGAATTGAGGGACACTTAACAAAATATAAGCAGAGAAAAGCAGATTTATTAAAATGTAAAGGGCCCCAAATAGAGAAATCTAATCTTTATATAAATTGGGGGGTGTGGGGGGTGTGGGTGTGTGTGTCAGAAAGAACATTGTGAGTCAAAATGAAATCTGTTCTAATAGCTATTAATTGTAAAAACACACAGTTCTGTTTTCATAAACAAATTCTAACAACATCACTCATTTTTCCATACTATTTCCGCGTGTTTTTCTCTAGAAAGAAGATAAAGGTGAATCAAAAATGCAACGCAAATAAATGCTTTCACATCAATAGGAGAACGTGCTTTCACAAGTTTCATCTGTGTCATCATTTTCCCATAATGTATGTTACATTATACATGCTGCTTCTCGGTTTCCTTCTTTACTACCCGTAAAAGCTACCGTGTTTTTAGTAATGCTATTTACTGTAGCCAAGGTAGGAAAAAACTCCAACTTTTGTTCTAGAGAAAGGGGCAAATTCGGTACCAGAGATTCAGTTCTTCCTCTCACAGATTTCTTCTTGTGTCATTTCAAATAAGCCTGACCTCGGCTTCAAAACCAGCTAACTTAAACTTACCATGGGAAGGCCATTGAAACTGAATTTATCATTTGTCTGAGTTCATACTGGCAGCCTGAATCTGATGTCCTTTCCCACAATTGCTCAGGTTTCTGTTTCTGTCCTGAACTCTTTCATTTTTAGCTCTCAGTCACTTCCCTTCTATTATTATGATAGTACCGAATGTGTTGATATATATTCAGACTTAATATTGTTTTATTTTAAAAAGAATGAGAAAAAAAAAGTCCATCTGACTGCTGAGAAGTCAGATAGATTATGGAAGAAGCTGAGAAGTGATATTGCTAAAAAAAAACAACCTCAGCTGCTGTTCATCAGTTTCAGTAAAATACTGAACTTGGTTTGATGGAGTGGTACATCAACATTGCCAGCTGGTGGCCATCTTCAGTTCTAAATGGTATCTGTGAGATTTTTAATAAAGTATCTTTTAAAATAATAGATTGACACTGAAGAGGTCAATCAGATCTTTTCTGTATTTTTACCAGTTTTCTTGCTTCCTTGTTTGGTGTTGTGGAAGTGGATGGTAGCAGAGGGAAACTGTGGAATTTGTGACTTTTCTACTCCGTTTTCACAGCATTTTTCTGTTCTTCAGGGTTGGAAACCTTGATATGCTATATCACACATTTCCTTCCCAGTCTGTAGAGGAGTTCTGGTCTTTGTCCAGGTTGTGTGGTTTTGAGGTTCAGTGGCTCCCCAACATCCCCAACAGGAACACAGCTATTTTGTATCTTCTGCTCAAAAATAATTTCATCTCATGACCCTTACATGCGCAAGGGTTCCTGTATGGTTCAAAGTGATTGATTCTGTGAGACATCCTCAAATGCCAATACCACCACCTCATTAATGTAACTCAGTAAGTGAAAAGCAGGAAGTGCTTTAAAAATAAACTGGTAAAATGTCTAGTGGTGGGAGAAAGGATAAACTACTGAGCAGTTAAGCCCTTCTTTTGCTTGTTAGTGGCCAAATGCTATGTGCAGGCTGGTTAGGCTTTCCTTGTATTACACTCGCACAATTTGATCCTGCCAGGAGAATCACATCACTTAGCCAACACTCTCTTTCAACTGGTACCAATGTTCCAGCAATCATACGGTCGAGACCTATAAAGTGCTGCATTTGGCTCTGTTGAAGGGCTTGTGGATCCATCACCCCTGATAGCAGACAAACTTTCTGGATAATTTTTCTTCTGCCCGTGGGGCTGGGAGCATCAGTGGTTTCTGCTGGCACCTTTGCAGTCAGCCTGCCGTGCTCAGTCATGGCTTAACTGCACTGTGCCTCAGTAGGACATCCAGGACAGCCTGCCAGGCTTCATGCCTGTCACAGACAGGGGTTCCTGCATATATGCCAGGTGTGCTATATGCATATATGCTAACTGTGACCATTAGCTCATGACCGCATAGCGGGCATGTGTGTCTGGACACGTACGGTTGTGTGTGTTTCGAATTTTGCTTCATTTGGTTTTCCCACATATTCATCAGAACGGTAATAGTAAAGACATTATCATTTTTCCTGGCTTACAGAGCTCTTGTTATCATCATCATCCACCTTTTGTGTGTGCTGCAGTGTGGTTCTCTGGGGGCTGCCTTTGACACCTAACATGGAGCGTTGATCCTCATGAGGTAACTCCACCCAGTTAGTGGAGTGGCTCAGCTGGAGCACTCACACGCTGAAGTTTTCTTTTGGTTCAAATGCACATTTGTGGTCCAGATCTACAGTGTGTACAAGATTCATCTTCATGAAACCATAGCTGTGGTGATACAGTCTTTAAAATTAGTAACTCTGCTTGCCTATGGAAGGCAGTGGTGGATTCAGGTTTAATGTTTGGGTTTATTAATCATTAGAATAATTTTGTGATGCCCAACTCTGCACTGTGACATTTCATTGTCTTTCTGTCATTTTTCCCCGCCAGGTGGGCGCTTCCGCTTATGCTGGGTTTTCCTGGGAAGGATTTGTTGTGAAGTGCATGGGAAGTTTCAGGTACCGTTTTATGTAGATGTAATGTAACATGCACTGTATGTCCGTATGTCACAGCAGTCATCAGTGTCATTTCTAGCTGTGATTGCACTGACCTGAAACTGCTTGTAAAAGTACCATATGATCAGGGGTGAGTGTGGTGTCACTGTCAATGTAATTTTCTCTGGTGTCATTAGTTGTGAGCTTCTAGTTCATATAATCACTCTGTGCTTATTTCCTCAAGAGCTCTGCAAATGGTAAGTCTGATGTGATTGTCAGAAAAATTAGGTAGCTGGAGTGCAAGAATTTGGATTAAAATTGCTTTGCATGATGGTAAGATTAAATTAATTTTATTTTTTAACTTATTGAAAAAATGAAAATGGAAGTTTTTTAATTAAAAGCAGAATAGTTAATGTAAAATTAAAAAGTAAGTTTGAAGTGTCCACAGAAATTTCAGTGCAGGTTCACTAGCCCACTTCAAAAATGCCACCTTTCATGACTTTGGGATATTTTATGGTCCCTCAGGCTACTCGAATCCCTGTGCTTTGAGTCACATACACCAAGTATTCATACGTTCTAGTTTTTTTATGTATTTACCGCATATGTATTTCTTCTTAGGTTAGATAGTTTGAACTTTGAAATTCACTGATTTGACATCAAATTAATCCTCTGGCTTTTTCCATCCCCTTCCATTCCTTTGATTCTTCACCGTCTTATCTGTTTTATCAGCTGAATCTTACCTTACCTCGTACAGTCTTGGGGCACAATGGAAATTGGATCTGTGACTCCTCTTCAAGCCTTTGCCCTGTTGTAAAACAACATAAACCCAATTATATTAATTAATGTAAAGAATTTATCTAATCATTATCTTTGCTGAATAAATATTGTTTCTCCTGTTCAACATCTTTCCTCTTTACAGTCCAGTGGGGATTTTGCCTGTTGAATAAATCTACAGAACATGACTCATGAAATTACAGACAGGCTTCAATTTCTGTATTATTGGCCCATTTGAAATCAGTTTGTGCTACTCACAAGCATAAAATGAATGTTTTCTTTAAGTAAAGGTTTTTGCAAGAAGATGAGGACTTGGTGTTTGTGCTGATATTGTTTAGACAGATGAAATTATGTTTCAGTTAACTCTGAATAAAGAAAAGGCTGAATAAAAGCAGAGGAGGAATTTAAATTAGTAGTTAAGCCATTGCTATTCAGCATTGAATGTACTTCTACAGAAAAATGTTTTCTAGATTTTCTTTGCTACTTAAACTGCCCATATATTAAATTAGTACCTGCAGAGTTCTCTAGAATAACCATATTTTGGATAACAAGTTCTTCATTGTTTTCCCACACTTGTGCAGAAAGTTACTGGGGAAGAATGCCAAGTTTGTGAACTAGAAGTCACCATGTAAACACACCCCTAATCTTATATGTGTAAATGTACTTATATATATACACACACAACACAGTAGTGATATGAACACATGCTCCTCCTATTCTTACATTCCAGTACGATATTTTGGGAAAAAGTAATAATTCTAGTATTTGGAAAAATAGAAAGCATGTGAAAATCAACACAGAAAAAATGGCAGGTCCAGTATTTCCCATGCTTCTAATCTAATCTGTTCTACTTGTTATCAGAAGCCTTATTTCATAAATAGCCAATGATCTTTTCTTTCCTTCTCTTTGCCAGAGTCCCACACTCTCCCGGGACCTGACTGCAATATAAATAAAAAATATATGATAACATAGTAATACATGAATACCACTTGCTTATCTGTGTCGGAAAGGGCAGCTGGGCAGGTCTCTGGCTTCAGCCCAGCTGCGGCTGGAGGGGAAGGGAGCTCACACAGCAGGTCCTGTGCCAGTGAGGTCCCATCAAACCTCCTGTTTATTGTGACCTTGCCTAAGACCGTAACTGACCATTCTGTCCCCTGGCTTGCCGTCTTCTTTCTGCTGGGGGCTGGAGTTGCTACAATTTTGCTGTTTCTTAGGGGGCGGTTGTAGTGTCAAAATGCAGGAGTGAGACCCACAGACCAACCTGATCTGGAGGCATCTTCTGGGGAAGGAAGGAGGGAGGGAGGGAAGGAAGGAGAGAGGGAAGGAGGGAGGAAGGAAGGGAGGGAGGGAGGGAGGAGAGAAGGAAGGAAGGAAGGAAGGAAGAAAGACCCATGGAGGTTTCCCCACAGCAGAGCGTGGCAGGGCAGGAGGAAGGGAAGCAAGAGGTGCACCTGCAGCCTCATGTTTCATGTGCTGTGGGCTGAGACACAGCACTGGGCTTCACCTGAGGTGCGTGCAGCTGCTGGAGTGTTTTGATTCAGGATGCAACCCTGTTCCCACAGGCCCCCCCTGCCACTCCACCACCCAGTCATGCCTCGTCGGCAAGTCAGAAGTTAACAACTGCATTGTGTCTGTTCATGGTGGTTGCAAAGAAAGCAAAATATGATTCATGGCATTTACCTAGCTCTTACAAAGCACAGCTGCTCCTTCCCAGCTGTGTATCACGTTGAAGCAGCAAAGGCCTTTAACAGTGGGATATTACTTGCCTCTTCCCTTCCAAGAAAATATATCAATATGCTTCCAACTAGCATATTCACAGTGCTTTGCATAAACATTGCAAGAGATGCTGGGGAGAGCTAGAGACATGCATCTGAGGGCTAAAAGACAAACTGAACAGGGGTTTGTTATTTTTTGTATACAAAGAGCATACTAGAGAAGGAGGGGATAGCTGCGTTCCTACGGCTTCCCCCTGTGAAAGCACTGTTTCTCCATAGGACCTCATTTAGTCCATTTTGCAATGCAAGGACTTAAAGGTGCTGCCCATATTTGCCTGACTGTTCTGGCAGATTAATACTAAATTAGAAAAACAGGAGTTCTCAGGAAGCCAAGGCGCTGCAGTGAACCGCTGCCCTGGTACCCGAAGCCTTCATGGCACTCTGGTGATGCGCTGGGGCAGGCGGCAGAGCATGGGAGGGTGCACTGGGCTCTGCGGCCCCTGTTGTGGGAGGGGAATAAAGCATATAAAAGCAGAAAATCATTAAACAAGCATGTATCGCTCACTTTCTGTGCTTCTTTAGTCTTTATCCCTGTAAAAAAACCTTCTTTTGTAATAAGCTTTTTTATTACTGTCATTAATTTACTAGCTGTTTGGAAGGGATATCTTTTTTGCTTTTATGAAAGCCTGCACTGTAATGCCTAAATATTTATAATATTCTTGCTGAAATAATAACTAACAAAACAGTAATGGCTTCAATGTTAAGAATGGTTTCCTTCGTGATGGCTGATACAGGGGAGATAGAAGAGATCAGCTAAGTTTGAAATCCCCACTCTCCTCTTGCCTCCATTAGGGATGCTTTGCAAATACAGCTTTACCCGCACACTGGTCACAGTCCAGGTGGAAGCAACTAACAGTCATAAAAGGAGGCAAAAATGCTTTTGTTAATACAATGTTATTTGCAGCTCTGAAATAAATTTTAGCACCTTTACCACTGGTTTAGGTGGTGCTTTTATACCCCTATACCTACATGAGCCCTGGGGCTGATTTCTGCGTCAGTATGAATCGCAGGCCCTTGTTTAGACAAAGTTTAAAATGTTGCTCTGTTTGGACCACAGTAACTACCACAAGGTTTGTATCAGTACACCGCATTCTGTTCTGAGAGTGCAGATTTGCAACGTGGCTGTATGTGCACACAGTCACCCGGGATGGAGACCAGCTCCCACCACCGCAGCATACGTGCAGCAAATGCCTGTACTTCAGCCTGCCTTGTACCACGAACGTGGCATGTGAGCGCTCTCCAGCCACAGTGCCTCAGCCCACAGCTGCTTTCAGCTTCTCTGCAGTGAGGTTATTGTAGCCTTTTTGTTTTTTTATTGCTTATTTGTGGGGTTTTTGTATGATGAAGGAATAGTCTCGTTTTCACTGGATTTTCCTGTGGCATCCTGAGTTTCTGACTTTAAGTTGCATGTAACCATGGACAGCTGTGGTCCCCAGGTAGACAGCCGCACTATGTGTTCTCTCTGAGAGAGGAGCTCAATCCCTGCTCCTGCATGGACAGAGATCGTGCTTATTGGCAGCGGAGCCCTCAGGATAAGGCACTCAGTTACTTGTAAGTCTCTATTGTTGCTGCTGAGGAATGATGACCTGCTATGATACTGTACTGATGAATGGTGCTGATGAGCTGCTAAATGAGGCAGAGCCAGATATTTTGGCAACAGTAGGCCATGCAGCACCAGGAGTTTCTGTCCCACCAATTTGTGTGCCACCCAAAAGCTGCTCATGTCTTTTGTCCTAGACCAAGAGGAAATGTGACTGCCTTTAGAGGCCCTATTGATATTGACAAGTATTGGAAAGCCCTCGGTTCTTACATTTTCACTGCAGATTACCTACAGGGCAGAAAAGCTGGTGAAAAGATGTTTCATGTTTCACTCTGCTAAGAAGAGTTCCTTGTCCATAGAGCTTTGAAATCTTCCTTGAGATGCTGATCACAGTCAAAGACTCACACCTGAGATTCAAGAGTTTTTTGTTGCCTCTTTCAGTCTCCAGAATATTTACTTTTACATTATCATTAAGCCAACTCACAGCAAAAAATTTTCAGTTCCTTGTGAGTCATAATCATCAGTACAATGCTTCCCACCCTGAATGTGAAAGAGTCATCACCACAAACCTTGCACTTATGGTGTTCACTTCTTAGGACGCAGTGGCTCTTTACCCTTGTCTTGGTGATTGACTGGTGAGAAATCACCACCCCAAGCATACGGTTCCTGACATGTCATTCTATGTGTCTTTGGCTGTGGTTATACTGAAATATCATACTGCCCTAGTTCAAAAGTTCACAAGCGTATGTGGGCCTGATGTTAGCCAATGCTTGCAGTAATCATTTGCTAATGCTGTAAAATCCTGGGATTAATCTCAGCATCTGCTAATGTGACTCTACATGTCAGATTTGCAAAAAAAACCCCAACATGCTGTGCTTATTCCAGTTACATGACATAGCAAGTTTCACCTTGCCTTTGGTAATGCACATCTCTTCCTAGATCTGCTTGAAGGATGTCTTTTCTTTCACCAGTCCTACCCAGGGTGACAGTAAGTTAATGGAGCCTGGAGTTTCTGTGAACAATCCCAGGTCACAGGATGCACAGACACAGTGGAGCTCTAGACCATGAAAAGCAGGGCTGTACATTTTTCACTGCATTAGAAGATAACATGTACAGGTGCAGATAGACTGTATCAGCCAGATTAATTACATGGTAGATAAAAAAAGGCTAGTACAGAACTTCTGTCTGTCTATGAAGAAACTGTTGATCTTTGGATCGTATATTCAGAATTATAACTGTCTGACAGCAATTTATCTCACAGCTGTCTTGAATGTGTTGGCTCAAAATTCATTTGAGACTTATATTAAAATTATACAATCTAATATATATTACTATGTATTATGTATTAGGATTTTACAAGTTTTTATAAAATTTTACAAATGTAATGTTATATAATGTAGTTATATACACAACTATATATATTGATATAAAATGAGAAAACAAATTACGAAAGGGCAGATATTTGTCACAGTCTTACAGAAGACAGTAATGTATTAGAGTAGTCCATTTATTAAATACTTTATATAGAATAAAAGAGAACAGAAATTTCACATTATCATGTGATCAGAGGTGTAACTGAATTTAGATCAGTGTGAATCTTTCCCAATGCATGTAGTAACTAAAACCCTCGCTGCTCATAGAACAGAACATTCAGTGATGCTGCTTCAAATCTTGTAGTGCAGTAAGTATAGGATGTGCTTTGTTGCCAGGCAAAATCAGAAATATATCTCCCACACTTACCATATCTCAATAGAGTGAGCAACTCTGTGAAGTCCCTTGCCCATTTCCTTCTGCTTTGTCACTCCTGAGTAAACGTCCCAGTTCTTGACGTTCATACATCTGTATAAATATAAAACTATCTATAATGGCAATGATATTTGCTGTTAAACTTCTTTCATCATAGGAACTCAGAAACTTCCTAGTCATCAGCAGATTAAAGGCTGCAATCGTAAGTGTGAGGCAGGTGTGGCTTGATTTACATATGCCTTTTGCGTTTTGTTAAACAGACCAGTGACAGAACCAGAAGGAAAATTCAGGCGTCAAGAGTAATTTTAAACTATCTTCAAAAATAATCCAATGTACATAATATATAAACATAAAGTAATTCAGCAACTTGACCCTGAAGGTAGGAACTCTGATCTCTTAATTATAACATGGACCATTTTGTTTATGTCACTTAAAGTTTCCATATCTCATTTTCCTGGTTTGTCAAGTAGAGAAAATAATAATTACCCTCTTCGTAGGGTTGTTAATCCTTTTCAAGGACTTCTAAACACTATAAAAAGAAAAATACCTGTGATAGCATTCCTAGTAATTACACAGTTTGGCTGTCTGCAGTCTGGAGGACTTGACTTAGTTACCAGGGGCTGTAATAACAAGGGCTTCAGACACATCTTGATGAGATGTTATTACTCAGGACACGTCTGTAGCTTGTTGCTGTGTTATGAGAACTGCTGCCTTCACCACTGACAGTTGCACAACTTCCTTCTGGCTTCTAAAGTTTTATTTCCAAAGAATTCCTTTCTTCTGGTAACTGGTATGATTCCTCAGGCAGCGGGTCCTTTTTTATTTTAATGTTAGTGACATGATAGAAGCAGTCAGACCACATCTTCCTTTTTTCCTTCCAGAGCTTTTATATAGAAGGTCTTCTTCGAATTTAACAGTGTGGATGCTTGTTGGAAGCAACTGAAAAGGAGGAAGAGCCATTCATTGCTCAGTTCTTCCAAAAGGAAAGAAGGAAAAAAGAAGGAAGCAGATGGGAGCTAAGGCCAGTCCTGCTCTGGCCAGGACAAAGAGCAAATAGGACAACAACTGAGGGGTATAGGGAAGATACCACATTGATTTGGTAAGAGTTTTATTCCCTACATCAAAAGACATCAAAGATTGGTCCCCTCAAAAAAAGGAGAAAAATCACTTGTTTCTCTTAGTTCATCCCTCTCAGACACTCATACACAATGTATACTGATCCAAATAGAGCTCGCGATAGACATGTTTTCAATTACAGACTAGCATTTGCATTTATTGAAAGCAGTAAAGGTGAAGAAAAACTATAGACAAAGATGGGAATACGGGAGCTTGTTAGGTAAAGCAAGGCTTGAGCTCCTCTTCCATACTCTGAGAGAAGAAAATTGAGTTGTCATGTTAAACTCAGAAGGGCTTTATCCTGAGCATGAACATGCCCAGCTGATGCGTTGAGTAATGTAATACAATGTAATTGTTTAATTTAATCTAATTATCAGTCACCAGTCTACAGGTGTTACTCAATCATCAATTTGCTATTTACTGGTTCAGCAAACAAAGCTGATTTTTTTATTAGCTAAACTGATAAATGGTGGTTTTGCTGAATGAGGTGTTCTCACCCTTTTGGGACCTTGAGAAGTACCCCTGTGGTCCCCCAGCTCCTTGGTGGGATGTGCAGGACGAGGCTGGGAAGGAAAGAGGGCCCTGAACTGGATGCAGAGGAATGGGGACCAGGCCTGAAGGGCTGGGAAGCAGCTGAGTGAGAAGAACAAAAGGATGGTGGAAGTATTATCCATGGAAATCGGGTGCAGGGGGAAAGGAGAAGGGAATTATGTGTGATACGGCTAAGAGGGAGACAAGAGGATTTCTAAGGCTAGGAGGGAATGAACAGCCCTAACCCAGCCTGCTGCTTCCAGTGCTGCCAACGTCGCACACCCAGCACAGCGAGAGCAGGGGCTGCGCCCTCCCTGCGCCCTCCCTGCGCCCTCCCTGCGCCCTCCCTGCGCCGCCCGCAGGTGGTGCAATTGCCTCGGAAAACGCGTCTCGGGTCGGCTGTGCAGTTTTCCAAGGCCGGTGGCTGGCCCGGCAGCTTTCCCCGGTAACCGCGGGCTGGCTGGCAGGACGGGTGAGAGGGCTACCCTCACCCGTGTTCCGTTCCCAGTGCTCCCTAACCTCCTGCGATAGGGGTGGTAAAGCCCCAGTTCGCAGCACCGAGAACTAAGCCTTCATTCCTAGAGATGGTGATGCAATTGCTGGTGTTTTCCTTAATCTCACCCATGTTTTAATTAATGATTTCAGACCTTGCAGCTAGACTTAATAATCAGTGCAGGTGCCCCATCTTGTAGATAATGATCAAGTCAATTCTGCCGCAGGGATGCAAGTACAATCTGTGCTCAGATTCATGCAATATGTTACACAAGCAGCAGAAAGAGGCAAAAATAGCTGATGAAAAAAATAATCCATGTTACAGAATGTTCTTTTCAAACCTTCTAATCCCTTTGTTTTAATGTGCTACTATATGAAATAAAGTCAGTAGATAAATTTATTTCATTGCTTTGGCATTTTATAGCTCCTTCTGCAGAATACCAGCACCTTTTGGACCTCTTACTATGTTCCACCACATATAGCTAGCTCCACGGCCAAAATTTCAACAGCTGTAGCCTTGCAGTAAAATTAAATTATAAGCATGTATGTTATTAATGATTACGGCGGAGTTGTCTTTTGGTAGCTGAGCTGTTTGGATATCTTGTGAGACATTGCTAAACATTCCGGAGTAAAAGCTTCCTCCCTGACACTTTGAAGTCCATGGGACTTTTGATGTTGACCTCATTAACGGTAGGATGGAGCCTTAATGTTGCCTATGTATGGTACAAGGCTGACCTCTTACTGAATCACTTTGGCTACGAGTGAGTCAATCAGCCATTTGATGCGTCATCTCTCTCTCTTTCTAGAGTAATTCAAGTAAATGTCATTCCAGGCACAAGCCAAGGAAATTCCTGAGATAGAACAGCAACAAGTTCATGGAGTGCAGTTAATGATCTTTATTTTTCATGTCCCTTTGTACCAATCTTCTCCTATAAGCATTACTTGCTGTGAAAATGTATTCCCTAATGCTTGTAAAAAAGACTAGAATTTGTGGTGTTGAAGAAATGCAAGTGTTTATTGACATGAGAATGTGTGGTTTACAAATCTTGTAAAATGTGGTGGAAAAATACCGTGTGGAGTTCAACAAAGTGAAACAATTCCTCCAGCCCCAAGAGTTGCCTGTTCTTGCAATGCAAGGCTCTGAGGCACATCACAGAGGACCTGTGGGGCAGCACTGCACTCTTGTATGTCTCAAGAGCTGCAATGTGATGGGAGATGCTCTGCTAAGTATCATCCATTCGTTTTTTCAGGATGGCAGGTCCTTCCTGAGCTGGAGGTCTCAGGGATGAGTTGGGGACTTAGTCTCCCCATCAGGTGGACGTGGCAGCAGAGGCACCTTTGAGGTCTGAAGATTTCAGTTCGTGGACAGATTACAAGGGCGCCTAGTTGTTGGACTGTGTAAGCTGCTCTCACAGCAGAAGAGATGGTGGAATTGTTCTGAGTCATAGTCATTAATAGAACAGACTTTGCTTATAATTTAGCTGTGATTGCTTTGGTAATGTTGTAAATTTGCATGATTAGTCCATTATTACTCATATGAGAAACATAGTTAATGTGCAGCAATCTTCTCTAGCATGTAGTTTGAAAGCAGGATAGAGAAATAGCATAGAAAAGAGTTTCTTTGATGTTCATATGGCACTGGCTCCCTAGGACAGAAGGATCTATAAAAACTGAATCTTCTCACCTATATTGGTCTCCTGATATAACTGGAAAATTGCAGTTCTGTTCTTGTCTGATACCCTGGGAAATAATATATTTTACTTTATGGGATAAACAGATTCAAAATCTCAGAGATGGCTTGCAAGTTTACTACGTGTGATCTTTGGACTCGCTTTTGTTTGTCCCTGATATTCTAGATGGCATTGGCCTTATTTACCTATATATCTATATATCTGGTGTACTCTTACTGTATTAATTACCTTTTCCAGTGTAACTGTTTCGAGGCGTACACCAGCTGTTTTCAGTCACTGGTTAACAGACATTCATGGTTATTCACATTTTGGTAGCCTTTCATCCATGACTTCATGTATTCAAGTAGCTAGTGCAGTGAAACAGTCAACTCAGCTAAGCGTTTTTATTTCCTTTTTAAGGATAAGAATATTACAGTGTTATATAGGCCAAGAATATCAGAAATGGCTTGAGATTTTGGGGCAAATAGCTGAGTTTGCTGGTGTCCAACATAAGCCGCCTAAAGAGACCTGGTTTCCAAAGCAGGTGAGATACGTGCTTTCTGAAAGTCAGGTGTTTCTAAAGGGTCTCTAACTAGACATCTGAAAAACTGAGCCACTGAACCTACTTCTGGAAATCCTGACCTTTGTCTGGAGTCACGTTACAAGTTAAAGGCAGGGAAAAATGAGTAACTAACTCTTGCTTTGAACTGGCCTGTGATGCTTCCTTTGGCTACTCATTAGATTTCTCAGTGGCTTTTGTCTA
Source organism: Falco rusticolus (assembly GCF_015220075.1). NCBI lineage: Eukaryota > Metazoa > Chordata > Aves > Falconiformes > Falconidae > Falco > Falco rusticolus. The sequence continues at coordinate 79,205,930 of NC_051187.1, read as the reverse complement.
GACTATCATTTTTGCATCTTCTAATTGCTTACCAAGATACATTGTCATCTTCCTGCTGGTTTGCCATTAACATTCCTTTTCTATGTTGCCTCCCCCCAGGAGCAGACAAGTCAATAAGCTGGCACGATAATGCTGTTGCACCAATTACCTATTTATTTTCTTGTATTTCCTCTCTTTATCCTACTGCTGTTTTTTATGTTATGATTGCACAGGAACTCTTTGGCACAGAAATCATTATTTTTGATTCTACAGCATCTAGAATAATGTCATCTAAGTTTATAGGTGAGGTTCTCTGGGGTTCACTACGCTAATACTATTACTAGTACTACTAATAATACAGAGTTACAGGGTTTGCTTGTCATACATGTTGATTTTTCAATTTTAATTCAGCTCAGTGCATTGTGAAACAGAGTTCAAGAACCTTATGCTTGAACATAGTAGGGTGGATTTGCTGCTGAAAGTTACTTCCAATTTTCTGAGTCAGAACTATCAAATCTGTGTATTAGGTAGGACTCAAGCAACTTTACTTACTCCAGGGGACAAAATTCAGCAATTTTTCCCTATACTAAATTTCTATTGCTTTTTGCCTGGGAATGTTCTCACGTGTCAGAATTACAAGAGCATTTTCTGTATGAGGTTATGGAGCCACCTCTGTAAGGTTTATAGTAAAGAATTTTCCACGGACTGCATGCAATTCTCATCCTTACAGTAGTCTGGAAGGATGAAGAAGGTGTCTATATCTAAAACATATTTCATCACAGTAACTCAACATACAAAATACGTTTTTTCCCACTGATACATGTAGTATTTATGTAATTATCCATTTGCTTTGCTTTGTAACAAATAGAAAATAAAAATTCCTAATATACTCCCAACCGCCCCAATTTCTGGGCCCAGCTGGAAAGCCACCTCTCTCTCCCTCCCTACATTTTTTCACAACTATTGCCCATGCTCGATGCTGTGCTTTGCAGACCCTGCACTTCCTTAAAGTCTGGTTTGATATCCAACACATTCTGTAGGTTTTTTTAATTATTTAATGAAAGTCCCGAGTGAGCAAATCATAGTCATAAACCCCCCAGGAGTTCAGTTTTATTACATATTTTTCTCAGTTTGAGCAGAATTATATAGCACACATTAATTAGTCCTTACATCAACTACTTTCAAGAGTAGGGACAATGAATGTGGTATTGGCCTCCCAACAAAGCAGTGAAATTAAATCATACTTAAATTGGACATAGTAGCTTCTGGTCTTGTTCTTATAGGTGTTACTGATGAAGCACATTCATGTGAATGACTGAAGTGCCTGTTTGATCGTTTTGCATAGAAAATAACTTCGGAAAGGATTGTGACCAAGAGTGCTTATGACTTCAGGAGTGCATTGACCCAGGCCAGTGGGTTAGGTGACGCACACCAACCTACTAGTGCCGGGCACTGAAGCGTCTCGTCAGCATATGTGCTGATGTCACTATGGTGTAAGAATGTGCAATAGCCTCTGTTATTTCCACTGAGTCCTCATTCAGGTCCAAATTCAGCGCAGAAAAAATGAACTTGTCTTATTTTAAGCACGCAAGTAGTCTCAATGGTTTATTTTTACTTTTGATTTTCTTCCCGTTGAGCTTGAGTGATTGGTTGCTAACCTTGACATCTGGATTCTTTTTTTTTTTATGTCCTTTACATGTTTCCTGGAACAATTTTGTCAGGTTTTTTTTTTTTGGTTTTTTTTTTAATATCAGAATACCTGCACAAAAGCATGTAGGTGGGGTTTTAAAATTCTTTTCGTACGTGCTATTTTTCCCCATAAGATGAGAGTATGTACTTTTGTCAGTATTTCTTCCAATACTCCTCTTGCAAACAGTTTTAATATATCCGGCTTAATACTGATGTATTTCTTTGCAGGCACTCTTGTGCTTCTGTCTTGACGATATCTGAATTAATCTGAATTCACCAATTAAAATTAATTATCTTCGTAACACTCTTGTGAATTCAGGTAGTGTTTTTATCTTCAACCTTACAGCTAAACTCTCTAATCTGGAAATATTAAGTGTCAGATGACCATCATTTTGGTTTAACAATTCGGATAATTTTAAAGTACTTTTTTAGCATAAGTCAGCACAGTGTTTTGCATGCTCAAATTCTCTATTTTCTTTAATTGAGATGTTTTTATTTCTCCTTTCTGGAATAATTTTCCTCATTCACTGGACATTTTACAATTTTTTCAGCATCTAAGTAAGGTAGGGACCCTACTAATTATACCATCATTAACTACCCAGCCCTGGCACGTTTCTTCTCATACTAAGGAGAATATTCACCCAATGCATTCAATAACACAAGCAAATCCACTATGCTGTCATGCAGTTAAAGGCTGGGTTGTAATGTACTTGCATGCATGCACTTAATGAATTTAATCAATTAAGTTTAATTTACGTTTCCCAGGTTTTGAGGCCTGGACTTCATAACCTTTGTGTTTTTCTAAGTAATTCAAAATATAATATTGTCATTATTAAAAAGAAGTATTCTGTCACTTAGATTTTATTCCTAGGTTGTCTCACCGTGATGTTTGTTTATTTAAGTGAGTATACCAAATACCACAGAAGCCTTTAATGTTCATGGCCAGAAACACATAGACCCATGACTTCTGGCCTTGCTGCCTGATTTTGGAAGAAGAGATACTCCAGCAGCTGTAGTCTCTTCAGCCTGTTGGAATCTAATGACCTCTTCCAGTCCAGATCTGAAATCATTGATGTGGCCCATGTTGATGCAAGCCAGATTTCTGCTGGAAACAGCCACAAACCGAAGTCCTTGGTCTTTGCTGCCCAAAACCGTAATTTTAACACCAATCCTAAACTAGCTTACCAACAACTTTCGGATACCAGGCCATGTCTGTTCTATCAGCCCTTCTTAACACTGGGATCTGGGAATGGCAGGAACCAGTAAGGTTAAATTTAGGACTAACTTAAATTGGGTTTTGGATTACAAGGGTGGTTCAGGTACTTCAGGATGGGACAAAAGCATATTCTGAAGTTAAATTTCCCACCCAGACTGACAACCTGAACCAGATTTGGGTCTGGGAATGGCTGAGGGTGGTTGGGTCTGCTGGAAGAGAGTTGGGCTTGAGGTTTGGGTGATGGAAGAGGACACAGGCAAGCAAGGTCAATGAGTTTTATTTAGTTCTGGATCTGGCAAGGGTTGCAAGGTTTGATCATGGTTGTAGCCTCTTTCTTTTTTATGAGGCTGCAAGGGCCCACTGTGTTAAAGTTAAGGAAGGATTTCCACTGATGTTGGATTCATGCTTCTCTTGGTACCAACCCTAAATTTAGCAAAGCCTTCTTCTCAGTCCAGTACTGGTCTTTCTTCATCAGACTCTGGTGGCCTAAACTTTTTCCTAACAAAAATCTTAGCATTAATCTTAAGGTATAAGCTTCTATAAGATGAAGACCTAAAATTATATAGGCATGTCACATTAGCACAAGCTCCAACATTACCTTAGTAAAGCCTTCTACATCCACCCTTTACCCTACATTAACCTGAACCTTAAACCCTTGTCTTATCCTAACTGTGACTCTTGCCAGCCCAACTGTTGATATAGTTAAATGGCTGAAATAATGATCTTAAACTAAGAAGCATTATGCGGAGCCAGCACAATTACAGCAGATTTTGTTTGCTCACATGGAGCAGCTACATTCAGTAATACTGCTTCAAGGCTCAGCTAGATAAATCAATGCATTTACATCAGTACCTTGTTCCTGAGGAGCTGAGCTCCCTCTGAACGTGTGGGGGCACAAGGACATAGGGCTAGCATGTTCGGGGGGAAGTATCTGTACCAGGCTTGGCCATTACCCAGAATATACACATAGCAGCAGGTTCCCTTTATGGTCTGTGTGTAATGACAGCAGCTGGCAGCTGCTGAAACCTCAGCTGAGAGCCTTTATATCTGAAAAATTCAAAACGAACAGCTTTAGAAACAGTGGGTCCTGTTTCCAATACCAAAAAAAGTGCAGTTTAATGTGCAAGGGCAGTGTTTAATTTTGCATACGACACACATGGACACTTTGGTATACAGCTTGGATGCTCTTTTTCAAAATAGCACTGATTTTGAACAGACAATAGGAGCTTTCATATGCGGAGTAGTAAAGTTGCATGGTTTTTCTCAAGAGTGAAATGTGTCAGTTTTATTCCTTCTGGTAATCCATATCCTTCATCGACGATTTTGAACAGATATTGGAGAACCAGTTCTTATTCTTCCTAAATAGAAGTAACATTCACATGAATTCACATTTCTTGGGGATCAAAGAATGACATGGAGGGTGTTTCAGAATACACGAGCAAGTTAAAAAGAAAATTCAAGCTCTTTGACCTCCAGCAAAATGAAAAACAGTGACAGGGATTGTTGTTGGTGGTTTTCTTTGTGGTTTTTTTTTTTTTTTTTGTTTTTTTTTTTTTTTGTTTAAGGGAGAGAATGAAAGGGTAAAAATACTCTCTTCAGTATGAATGTGAAATATTGCATTCCCCCAAGACATCAGTCCTTGTTCTTTTGCTGTGAACTTCACCTGATTTGTATTTCACGTAGAACCAAAGATACTGGAAAAAACCCACAACTTTTTTTCTGCTACCAATAAGTGGTATCCAACTAGAAGCAATGAGCCGTTTCTGAAATAGCTCCTTACCTGATCTCTGGTGGATCAGAAGAGCTATCCTGAGAGTTTCCTTTCATGGAGAAATTTTTTGAGGTGCTTAGCTAATGCCTCTTGCCAGTAAGAGATGCTTCCCCTGGGGAAACAGGGCACAGCAGAATGCCCCTAAGTTTCAGGTGTGCTGGGAGATCATAAAGGAGAGCAGGCAAGGTCCTCTTGGTGCCTCCAGGTGCAATACAGCTCAGAGGAATCAGCTTTCTCTTTAGCTTTCTCTTTTGCATCAGCTTAGGAAAAGAAATATTAAATAAAATGGCAAAAATACATCATTTAGATTAAACAGGATTCTGAGTGCTGGGGAAAACTGTGGAGGAACCGAGCTCATCAAGATGAATGGGCTCTGCAATGGCCAAAGACATTTTCAGGTTATCACAGGTAAAGGAATAATTTAAACTATTAGTTTATCCCATTAGTTCCTATAGTCACTGTCATCACTTACTAATTAACTCCAGATGTAACTCTAGGCTGACTATGGAAAACGCTATCAGTGTGCAGCATCAGCCAGAAAACTTACCTAAATCCTTGGATGCATAGCATAAAAAAAAAAAAAAAAGGAAAATACAGTGCCACAATCAAGGGAATGGCTTCAGCTGGCATGTTCTTTGTAGTTTTACTTGTTTCTAAAGAATTCAAGATATAAAGAGAGTTATAAAGCAGGCAGTGGAAATGATTATTCATGGGGATGGTATGCATGGGCAAACAGCGCAGAGCAGGTGATGTGCCAAATTATCGCACTGATGTGTTCTTGGGTGCGTGTGCTCATACCTGCCTCAGGATTTCACTGGGGCCAGGAGTGCAGCAGGAGTCAGTGCTCAGAATCCACAACGCTGAAAACAAATGCCATGATATTAGGTGGGATGGGTTTTTTTCCAGAGATACACAAATACTTCAGGGCATGAAAGAAGTATCTAGCAATGAAAATCTCACTTACAGGAAAGTTTTTTTTTTAATTTTCCATTTGATGGCTTGCTGCATGTTCCTTAGAGGTATTTAATGCTGAGCACTGCTGGAGAACTGGGTGAAGAATCTATATGGTCTAGTCTGGATGTTCCCGTATAACTATATGTATAACTCTTTTTATTTAGATAATATTGAAATGAATAAACTGTTCACTTGCGTACCTATTTCCAGGACAGGACCTAACTGCTGTAAAGTACCATCCTGTTATTTGCAATGTGAAACAAGTAGTTATCAGCTAACATGCCTGACTGAACTTCCTCATATTAACACTACTAACCAAGAGCTGGGCTTCTGCTTTATGTCTCACTAATCTTACTAAGAATTGTCTTGGAGGACGAGAGGTGTAGGCGGAGTGAGTGATAGGAGGAAGAGACATAGATAGTTTTGTGTACAAAACATTCCCCCTACGCAAACGGTACTCTGAGGGTAGCTGCTATTTTTAGTGTCAAATTTAAAAGCCACAGCCCAAAAATAAAAAAGTGTCACTACAAATTGTAGAAGTGAGGCCAACAGGTCAAATCTGGGCTCTTGCATTTTATTATTTTTTTTTCTTTTTGCAAGGTGGATGTGTGTGGGCTGTGAGGATGGTTTGAACGAGTCACTTTTGAGAATGAAGAACAATATGGGAAAGAAATGAAAAGTGCTTTAGGTGTTGATCATTTCCTTTTCAATAATAACAATTGAATGGAACATATTAGCAAAGCTCACTTACTGTACACCTACGTTTTCTGGTTTTAGACTAAGTTGGGTGCTTAGTCCAAAATGTCATCAGCGGCTCGATCTAGTGCTTCTTTTGAGTAAATCAGTTGTTTAAAAATGTGGTTTAGCATGGCATGTATTTTTATGCAGTAAGGACTATTTATGACTGAAAACTAGTACACAGTAAATTAAGGACTGACATTATAATCTACTTTTACCCTATGCTCATTCCCCATGAGGATGCTTCTACCCTTACGTGGAGAGTGAAGTAGCCAGCTCTCTCTTAACTCATCCTTGCTTGCTCCACCATCATTACCATGTCTTTAAGTCCCTCCAAAAGTACTAAATGTCTCACTTGTATGTATGTGAAGGTGTGAGATGAGGTTCTGTTTGGCCTCATGCTGTGTAACCTTGGGGGCTTAGTCCAAGGTCAATTTAGGCACCCAGGCACCTTTAAAGCTCTTGGGGCCTCAGCGGGATATTTCACTAAGTGGAACCAGTGTTGTCAAGCATTGAACTGAACCAAACCCAAACCTGACCTGCAAAGCAGCTTCAAAAACTTTTGTCCTCTAATTGACATGGAAACCTCAGTTTTATGTTATGTTGATTCCCAACAAGGAAATTAAGTCCCTCTCAGGGTAACAGCTCAGCCAAGGCTTGTGTTTCCCAGCAGGGACCTGTTCAGCCTAGGGCTGGCTGGCACCTCCTGTGCCCAGCAAAGCTGCTGTGTTGCTGTGCCTCCCTCCCTTCTGCCCCCACCTTTCTCTGCCTGTATGACTCTCCCTGTGTGCAGCAGATGTTTCTGCCCCTGCACTGCAACGCCGTGGTTCCTCCGCAGCCCTCAGCAGGGATTTTTCTGGCGTGGAGGGGTTCCGCATTTGCCTAAAGTGGGCTCCAGCTGTTTGGTTCCTGGCAGGAGGAGACTGACTTTCACATCACGGGGAGTGACTGCTGCTGCCTGCCCTGCCCCAAAGCCTGCCGGACCCCTCGGCGCTGATTTCCCACTATGAGTCCCATTGCATGTCCCTGCATATGGCTGTGGGATTATGCCTGTGTGGTCTTCCACCTGTGTCTGTGTGTGTGTGCTCTTATATTGCTATGTTGTCTGCATGCAGGCACACGTTTACTTGGTTGGCAATGGCAGAGAACCACAGTTTCTTTCCATCAGCTCCAAGAAGGTCGAGAGAAGTAGAGATGCTGTGCTAAGACAACCATAGAATAGTTTGGGTTGGAAGGGACCTTTAAAGATCATCTAGTCCAACCCAAATGCCTGGTGTCTGAGCTGAAGGTGGGTTACAGAGACATCACTGGACTTCCCATTTTTAAGATCTCTGAGTTTTTTCTGGGAAGCAGTTCAAGGCCACCAAATAATTAGGGATTGTTACTGGCCTCAACTGGAGCTGAAACAGAAGTAAGATTAAAAGGTGCCGGTCTGAATCTGGTTATAAGCGTTCTTGTCTAGAGAAAAATAAGTTGGGAGGAAAGAGGGTTAAAATAAACTTGAATTAATAAGTCTGCTGACTCTCAATAACTGTTCTGATATTTGTTTTGTTTGGCCTTTCTATCTGCATCATGATGTGAAACCCTACAGCTTGAGTTTCAGTGATTTCCCTTTGAAAAAAGGTAGTATTACAGCTCTCCAAAGACTGAAGGCTGAACTCCTACCACAGCTGGGATGGTGGAAGTGTGGAATAATGCCGCTGACCTCAGCCTCAGTTGCTCTAAATAATTTTATGAGGTACATCTTTAGTCAGGCTTTCCTGTCACTCTTGTGTGTGAGGAGTTTTTATGTGGGTTGGTCTTGAGTTTTTCCTTTTGCCTATTTTTTCTATGATAGCAGTGCCTTCTGAGAAGCATTGGATTGACACTTTGGACAAAGCCTCTGCCAACAGAGCACATACTGAAATACTGCCCAGCCTATGCTCTTGAAGCATAACCTGAAGGGTTCATTTGTTAAGAGATGAGGATAATACAATTTCTAATGCCACTCAAGTCCTGTCCCTAAGCAGCTAGAACAAAGATCTGTTTGTCTCCAGCCTCCTTCATCTTTCTTTTATTTTTTTTTTCTTTTTTCTCCCTAACTGTTGAAGGCATTTCCCAATGTCTTGCTCTTTTAGATAGTTTGACAATAGACTGAGTAAATTTCCCCCATTTCATGGTGATAATTCTGGTTATTTCAGGAAAGGTTGCTGTTCATTCAGTCTGGTTCCTTTGGGCCCCCAACCTGTGCAGTCAATATGTGGCTTGACATTTCATGGTCTTGTGTCAATGGAAATGATATGACATTTCATACCTGATCACCAGGTGGGTTAGTCATTCCTGGTCACCAATATATAGTTCTGAATTATTCTCTCCGCTGCTTTTCCTCATACATTTACTCCAATTTTCTGTCTTTTGATTTCCAAGGGGTCTTGGTTTTGAGTCACAGCTCCTATGGGCTTTGAGCTGCTACATCAGCTCAAAGGTGTGAAGGTGGTCTCGGCATGTTGCTGGTGTCACCAGATAGCACACATGGGTCAGGGGACCAGTGCTTTGCTGTGGAAACTTATTTCACTGACAGCTACAGTGGATGTGAAAGGTAGTAGTGACCGAAATATTTCTTGGTTTCTATCAAGTCAGACGCTGCTATGCAAGGGACAGGCACTTTTCTTGGTAGAGCAGCCATGTTACCTCCAGTCTTATTAGAAAACACAGAATTGCAACTGCTTATCTCAGAGCTGGGGGAATGTCCTGGCCTCGATGCATGTTATTTTGTGGTATTTTCAACAGGCAGAAAGCTCTCAAAAGCTCCAAGGGCTGAACCATTTCTTCTTGATAGAAGTATCTCATTGTCCTTTATCTGTGATACTAACTTCTGTGTGAAATCGGAGACCCCTGCATGCAGAGAGTTCTTGCAAAATCCCTTAAAGAAAAACTTTGGGGATTTGTTTCCTCCAAACATTATCGTTGCAAACAGCAGATTATCATTTGGTCTGGTCTCAGTAAAAAAAGCCAATAATTAGCATGTACTTTAATTCCATTTATATATTTGTATCATTTCTTGTGTTATCTATAGGCATAAAATATAAGTTTCAGTGCATGAAGCTAATTCATAAACCTTTGGCAAGTGTAGGTACAGGATTACTTATGAAAGTGGTGGTGCATAGTGCTGGCTAAGAGATAAGAATGGGAAGTCTTTACTTGTTGCGTCGGAAGAGATGCAATTGGCCCCACTTCCATTCCTTTCCTTGCATGTCCTGCTACCAGATGGGGAGACCTGACTTCACGCGGCCACTGTGGGCAGGAGATGGCAGCCCTTTGCCAAAGTCATGCTTGCACCTCCAGGGCAATGCTACCGATGGGCTTGTAGAAGGCGTGTCAAAATACCTTTCAAAAAGGATTAGAAGAAGTTTTGCAGAGATAAATTGCGTGGGAAGGGTACTCATGAAAGAGTCTGCACAAGAGGCTGGTTGCAACAGATACCATTGTGGTTCTTTCTGAGGAGTGTATCCTCCAGTGTGAAATGTAAAGGACAGCAGAGTTCCCAACCATGGAGGTCGAGGAATTCATACAAGTAATTTTTTGTTTCTTCACTAATATTTTACCAACTTTTGGTGAGGTTTTTTTGTGTCTGGCTCAGAAAATAAAAGTATATATTTTAACTACCCATTTCTTTATATCTCTCTGGAGACAAGGGTGGTTTCAAAGTTGCTGCCTAATCTTCATTTTCATTGTAAAGATGTGGTGATCTTTAACACTGGAACACCCCTGGAAGTTTTCAGCTTCCCTTATGCTGGTCTGAAATACCCAGAGGGTAAGAGAATATTGTCCGCAGGAACTGAGCAGGCCAGTTTGAAAGGTGTTGCTGCAGAGGTCAGCAGAAGCATCTCTCCAGCAGCTAATGGTAATGAGAAAGACCTCTGGCATGTGGCAAGGTGAGGAGAAAACTCATCTGAACCCCAGGTGTCCTTGTGAATTCCCAGCTTTCAAGGACAGTCTGTTTGATATTGCAAGTTTGGAAATCTTGGGAAGGATTTGCCGAGGTCAGCCTGAGGCAAAGGATTGCCCAGTGCCAGACCGTAGGAGATATTTTCACTGGCAGGCTCAGCACCTCTCCGATGGTGAGCAGGAGGCAAAGAGTAAGTTCATGGTTCTAGGGATGCACAAACTGCTCATGTTAGCCAACAGGCACGTGTCCTGAAACAGACCTTGGCCTTGGCCACCACAATCAGTATTACTGGGACACAACTTCTTCCATGTAGAACCTGATGACCTTCTCTGAAATCAGACACCTAGAAGTTTTCTTTCCAGTATTTTCTTTTCCAGTAGCGGTGGTGGCAGCGCTCCCAGTGACACTGTGGGAAATCTAGGTTCATTCAAGTATTTTTTTTTTTGTGTGTGTGTGTGTGTCTGGGATGATAAAAACCCCTGTTGTATAGATACTTATGAGAGAAGATGCTGGGAACAGGAACCAGACACCTGGACTGCAATTTCTGCCTATGGGTTTCTCCATGTATGTCACTGTATGACACTGCATCTAAAATGTGCCATCCTCCTGCAGCAGGAACCCAGGCCTCTATGCTGTATTCCCTCCAATAAAAGGGTTTATCTTTATAGTCACTCTGCACCTTATGGAGACTTGATGTGCAGCAGTAAATATATGCCTTTGTGGTGCAACAGATTTTCAAGTGGTGTTATCAGAGCTGGCTCTTGGAAAGCAAGCTTAGTAACAAAGCCATGTGAAGAGATGTAGCTGATTTAGCCTATTAGCTGGACTAATTAGCCCAGATGGAAAGCAATGCTAATGTAGTCACTCTGCTTCTGCTTTGTGAACCAGTTTGTTCAGAGCCACCTCTGAAATTTCTATAAAGTAGCACATTGTCTGTGTAAATATATTCTCTGTGCTGCAAATCAAACCACTTTGTAGCACCCTTACTGCTTGCATATGCCATACTCATACCTTTATATGTCCTGGGGACCCCTTGCACAGGATCTACAAGTGAAAAAGGCATAATTTTCCCCATGTTATTTACTGGTAAAGTTTGTATTTCCTATTCTAGGTGACCTCCATCACATGGGATTTTTTTAAGGACTTTTAATATAAAAATTCCTTAATGCTGCGGTGAGATGTCATCTATTTTGCAATACCAGCCTAGAAGTCTTTTATGCATTATTTCTGAAGTAGCTGTCAGTGTCGGCAAACGTATTCCAGTAAAAAGATTAAACAGTCTACACGGCAGCATACAAAGCAGACTAAAAAGTAGGTTAAAAGAAAGATATTTCTGAGTGGGTTGTCTTTACATAGGTATAAAACATAGAAGGAAGAAAATGAAACACTGTTTCTATGATCAAAGCTATGATCAATTATGTAAGGGTTGAACAAGGATGACTGCTTATGAATAATTCTCCTTCTCTTGACTGCTAGGTGTCCTTTAAGAACATAAAATACGATTTAGAAACAGACTACCGAGGACTGGAGTGAAATTGCATAGGAAGGTCTGGGGAAAAGATCAAAGTATACCAAATTGTGCTGAAGTCTATATGAAAAACCATAACGAATGTTGGTGAAACTGAAGCCTAAAAGAGTGGAGGTGGAGAAACTGAAGCTGTACCATGGGCCTCAAAGAAGAAACATCGGATATCCATCTGCCATCAGGGAGAAGGGACACCTTTGCAGGAAACAGGGAATGTGTCCTTTCGGCTGTTTTGTTTGCCATCGGTGTAGTACCCTCGCCAGAAATCAGGATGCTGTGCAACAGTGCCGACTAGCAGGCTGTTCACCAGATGGAAGCATTAGAGTCAGACATGGTGGTGAAAGGAATGTGCTGGTGTCAGAGCTTAATTTCCATGACACCTAATCTGGTTTAGAGAAATCTCTAGGAATTTGTAGCAAATTGCCTGAGAGGTGGTAAGGAATTTAGAGAAGGAAGTGATCGGAGAAATTTCTCAAGGCCTCAGGTGCCACCCAAAGCACGACAAATACTGGAGGGCAGATAAAACATGTTCCAGGGAAGTTACTTTAAGTTTTCAATCGTAGCTGTAATTCTGTGCAAATGTTCATGTGAGTGTCAGCGCTCACCGAAAGCTGTGAAAGGGTAAGCAATAACATGTATTTGTCTAAATGATAATTGGTGCTAGTGAAGAGTGCAGCGTATTTGGTGCTTACTTGAGGCATCCTTACCAGAAAGGCAACTGGTCTTAATTTCCTAATATCAACAGAAGGAAAATTTGCTTCCTTAGCTAGTTCTTTCCACTCTGTATGTATTAGTGGTCCATACCACTAAATATCTTGGGCTTGTCTTTATTTAGGACTCTGTGCCGTCTGCTAATTTATCCGTGGTTACTTTCTTTTTGCTTCCATGTCAATGACAGAAATAGTAGTGTTAGTCCAGCATAAAACCCTGCTAGAAAAACACTATTCAATGATGATCCCCACTGTGGATGTGTTGAAATCTTTCCACTAGTTCTGAATCTGTGTGCTGTTTGGGTTATTTGTATTTTACAGTGCCACCTTTGTATCAGGATGTCAGGGTTGAAACACTGAATACATGCCTATGTTTCATTGAATCCTTTATCTGTTTTTTCCACTATTTTACCCAAGATTGACAAACTTAAATCCTTTATCTGTTTTTCCACGATTTTACCCGGGATTGACAAACTTAAATCTTTTGTTGCACAGATCTCCCCCACAACGTGTTTGTATGTTTTTAATGTTGGCACAACAGTCACATTATTCCAGTCTTTTGGAATTTCACTCTAACTGCATTTGATATTGCTAATGCCAAAATATATCAAGAAATATCAGTACTCCATAGCCTGCTTTTGTACAATTCCTGAGTGCAAATAATGCAGGCAGGTTGCTGTAACAGTATTTATCCCGAGATGCTTTTTACCATCATCTGCCTTATTTACTAATTTGACTACAGTTCATCATTTTCATGTGATGTGGGTATATAGCATTCCTTCCTCCAAATATAAACTAAATATAAATATAAACCAAACCCCTTAAGTACTTCTGCATTTTCTGAATTGTTATTGACAGTTTTATCATTTCCTTGGACTAATGGACCTTCTACGATAGCTAGGGTTTATTTTCTTCTTAATGCACGTATAAAATTTCTTCTTGCTATCTTAACTTCACTCCCAACTTCTTCATAACTTCAGTCTTTTTTAACATTTTTCTGCCATACTTTAGCAGTCACCCACCCCATGGCCACCTGTTATAAAACCTGTCTCTGGCAGGCTAAAAACAATCCTCTTATGAATGTACTTCCCGGAGAAAATGGCTGCTCACACACAGCAGGACCTGAGTGACCTGCAACCCAGAAGAGACAGGGGCTCGTAATTGTTTGCTGAGACCATCCATACCTGTGTGCAGGGGTTTAGCTGTGGGAAAAAAACATTTCTGATGGTAAGCGGTGCCCATTTGAGTTCAAGGAATTTAATACATTATGTGTTCATGTGAGCGAGCTGCATGGGGGTGCTGCTAGGTCTACCAGCTGATCCCATGACAAGCTGAAGATGTCTTCAGCAAGGAGGTAACCAAGCCCTTGATGTTCCAGAAAGCGCTGAGGTCAGGATATGGGTTTGCATGAACCTGCCAGACTCTGAGAACATGACCTTCACTTCAGTCTCTCTGACCACTGAGAGAGTGGAGGAGCCTCTTGCGCAGGCCACAGAGATAAAAAAATGGGGAGGAAATGGCTAGCACATCGTACCTTCAGCTCAGCGTGGTTCTCCTACAATAGCTATATCGATTCGTAGTAGAGGGGAGAGGAGAGCAAGCGCACAGATGTATGGAACTTCTGGTTGCCTGCACATGAGCACCAAGTGCGGTGTGAAGCGCTCTGAGCTGCAGGGCCGTGTCTCCAGCTCCAAGGACACGGGTGCCTTGTGGCTCCCATGTCATACCTGACAGCTCCGTGTGAAAGTTCAGGACGCCTTAAGGCATCTCAAGTGGCAAAAAATGCAGATGTTTAGGCAACTGAATTAAGCCCATTGAGTGGGAGTCAGATGAATGCACCGTGATTGAAGTAGCTAAGTGGAGATATCTGATTTGCAAATAAAGCTTCCTTCATAACTGATGGAAATCTAGTGAGTGCACCCTAGTAATTTGATGAATAATAGGGGGATGCATTTGGATAAGCTGAGTAGCTCTTTGGAAATACTGACCAAGGGTGGGACACCATTGCCTCAGAGGCATGTCGTGGCTAGTCAGATACCTTGGGTACCTCACCTGGCCCCTGGCTGCTGCTCCTGGGGTGCAAGCCCTGCATCATAGCTACGCTCCCTGTGCAGATGTCGTGGAAACCGTAGGGTATCTTAAATAACATTAGCCATTTATGTGTGAGCAACAGGAAAGCTATAATCAAGCCCTAGAACTCCACTGCCTGCAAAGGAAGTTCACATACAGACATTTATATTTCTGTATCTTAATCTGGAGCTGAGTCTCACTTACTGTGTTTGGTACAGAACTCACATAGGTTAAAATAATTATTTCCAAACCTACTGTTGTGCTTATGCAAAAGGTAGCATTTCTAGATTGCACATCAAAATGTAGCTGCTGTAGGGAATACTTTGTGTGTTTTATTTTTTAACCTGTGCAGGATATATCGTAGGCTCAGATGCTCTATGTAGAAGCAGAATTTACCGGCAGTTTTCTGTCCCTTGTGCCACTGAGACCTGCAGTCTTTTCCAGTCATTTATGCATATTAGTGAGGACAGGGTGGGGAGAGTATTAGCATACCTAGAGATGTACACCCGTGGCCTGAAGTGAAGGAGGCGTATTACTACTGTGTGAGCAAGAAGCTGCAGTGCTGTATGATTGGCCCTTATAATATAAATAACAGCTTCTGTCACCTTGGTTTTGCTATCCTTTATTCCTAATGGGAAGTGATGTTTTGCAATAAAAGAGGCTATTGCAAAGATATTCACAGGCAGCAGTCTGTTCACATCAGAGAGAGTCTTTCTACTCCTGCAGGCACATCAGTTCTGATCAAGGCAAAATTTTCTCCACTTTCCCTGAGGAAAAAGTCACTGGAAATGTTTCGTGGCATCAGTGAGTTTTGCGTGAGCAGAAACAGAGGAGAAAGGCCTCCTTTTTCTCAGTGGTTCAATATATCACCAGCTAACTCTGCCCTGACACACAGGAGAAGATTTAGCTTTGAGTGGGGATGGCAGAAGTTAGTGAATAATTTCTTTCATGAGAAGATTTCAAATCACTTTACAAACAGTAAGAAAATAAGCTTTGTAACACTTGGTAATGTAAAGCAAGGTGAAGGAAAATTCATGTCATACTGAAAATATGTGGTTGGCTCTAGTTCAAAAAATATAGGGCTTGAAAAAACAAGCAACCTCCCTTATCATTATAGCAAGAACAGACATAGTAATAATATTTTAAAAACCTATGAAGAAACAGAATGAGCACTGACTGCTTACAAACTAGTTTGAGATGTGAACAGCTCAAACCTTTCAGATTTTTGACAGTAGGAATGAAACCTTGTAGGCAAGGACAATTTTACTCTGCCCTGAAACTTTCGTTACCTTGTTTCACCAGCGGTTTGCTAGCCTACAAGTTTTCTGAGAGTTTTCCTATAGACTTTCAGTTGTTCAAGTAACTCTGGGGTTTGTGACTACTGTTTTTTCTTACCATTATCGTTATCTGTTCTTGATATGAAGACAAATATTATAATAGAGCTCACTGATAGACCTCAAAGATCAGATTGGTGTAATTCCTCCTGTATTCTTACTTCATACTGCATTCATATTCACAACCCATGATTCTAGCATCAGCTCTGTTCTATCACTCCACACCATCTCTTGTGCTTGCTTATGATGATCTATCCTATATTGTATCTGTTTCTGCCTTAAGACTATGTGGGACATGGATATAATTTATGGTTTAAATAACTTTGTGTCATGTAAAGTGTTATGTTTATTTATGGATAGTAAAATTGTCTTGAAGTGATGAGTCATAGAAGATGCCACCCCATGTCTCTCTTGTTTCCTTATTCCTGATCCGAGGCTTATAATTTCATTAGGACTGTTACAGTCTGTGTAAACTTGCCTTGAAAACACTGCATGTCAAACACATTCTTCAATCTAAAGTGGGCTGTAGAGTTTGTAGTCATCAGTATTATGTCTGTCACAGGGCATGTGCTCTTCAGAGCTAGACTGCACGGTACCAGACAGCTTCACCAAGAATACAACACTGCTTTGTTCGTTTCTGGCTATGTTTTTTGCTTATTAATTGAATTCTTGGCACAGTTTTTGGACAGATGTCTACAGCAGTCACAATCACAAGACTGTTTTGGGTCTTACAGTTGTTAGGTTTAGTTTCTAAGGAGCTTTCAGCTTCTTTTTCATTGTCTGTGCCCTTTTGAGACATAGCTGTCCTCTCCACCACCTTTCTGAAGGGTGAGGCAATTTTCTAGATAATTCTGAGTTTAGAACCTTCTAATCTTGATAGCACTGTTATGTCACAACAGCGCAGTTTCCATATCCAGTCCACAGGTATTTCTAACTTCAGAATTGGAGGTGTATATTAAAAAGACCAAAAAAATTCAGAGGTGCTACTTCTGCAGAGCTTTTACTGTTTGTACTAGCTTCCCCTGGTTCTTACAGAAAACCCCAGCAAAATTCATGCTGAATACAGCAGGCAATAGATTGAGCCTGATGAAAGAGCCTGGTCTCTTCTCCCAGATAACAAGTGACAGGACAAGAGGAAATGTCCTCAGGTTGTGCCAGGGGAGGGTTAGATTGGATATTAGGAACCATTTCTTCACTGCAAGGGTGGTCAAGCACTGGAACAGCTGCCTAGGGAGGTGGTGGAGTCACCATCCCTAGAAGTGTTCAAAAAACACATAGATGTGGTGCTTAGGGACATGGTTTAGTGGTGGACTTGGCAGTGCTGGGTTAACAGTTGGACCCGATGATCTTAAAGGTCCTTTCCAACCTGGATGTTTCTATGATTCTAAATACAACATGATGGCTCAGATGTTAAGAATCAATCTGCTGGTAGCGTTTATCAGATGGCCACAGAGATATCAGCTGAGGCACTCTCCCAATGATAAGGGAACAATTTATATATTTTGAGAGCAGTGATGATAATGCGAGAACATTTTTACTGGTCATATGAAAGGTCCATCTAGCCCAGTATTTTTTTTTCTCCAGCATCTAGAAAGGGGTAAACTTTCTGGAGGGGTGAATGGTATATTTTTTTAAACTGATGATAAGTTTTGCTGCTTTACGTTTTCCCAGGCTCACTTGACAGCCATCTGAACTCCTAGCGTCCACACCACCCTGAGGCAAGGAGATCTACAGCCTAATCACACAATTACCACCTTCTGTAGTATTTGCCTATACCCTTTTTGCAATGGCGGAACTAGCACTGCACGCAGTTCCCAGGCTGTGAGGCTTGATGGGTTTACTCTACAGCATAAGGCTGTTCTTTGATTTGTTCTTGGTTCCCTCGCTAATAATCGCTAATGTTCTGTTTGTAGTTTTACTCTTGCTAAGCATTGAACAGCCAGCTTTTTGGACCTACTACAGCTCAGGCACTCATTCCTCAGTGGTAATAACCAGCTCAGGCCCCATCATTTTATATGCTAAGTTAGGAAGATTTTTGCAATTATTTGCACTGTGTTTTAGCTTGCTCTGTTGCTCAGTATTATTAAGTCCTTCCTCACACTCAGCACTTATCTTTACTACCCCAAAAAACTTGATATCAGCACATTTTATCTTCTCCTTTCTCACAGTAAGTTTTGCATTACAGTGCCTTTATCATGTGGTATATGACTATGTTGAACAGCTTTATTTCTAGTTCCCAAGGAAGGAAATTTCCTGCCCCCCCCCCCATCACTCTGAAAACTCTCTGTTTAACTCCAGCCTTCTTTTTTCCCATCTTTTAGCCAATGCTTTTGCCATTGGTGCTCAGCTTCTTGAAAACTCTTTGAGGAGTAACTGCACTGAGGGTGTATAGGCTGGATCAGCTGGATGTCCCTTTTCACATGTCTAGCGACTCCTTTAGGGAACTCCAATAGATTTACCTGTGAGGCGTAAGTCCTCTTTCTAAGAGCTATGCTGACTCCTCCTTGACACATTATTTTTATTGCCTCTCCTAATTCTGTTATTATACTCTCTATTAATTCACCCTGGTACAGACGCCATGTCTGTAGATCCCTGACTCTCTCTTGGAAACATTAAAAAAAAAATCACAATCATATGTATTACCTTCCTCTTCTCAGATAAAATGCTGCTTTTAAGCAAGAGGTTATACACCATAGTTTGAGCTATATTCAGTTAGAACTCCTGGGAGAATACAGTCTTGTTCTGGTAATTATCTGTTTATCTTTCTCACTTACAGGATAGCCGTTCCTACTGATCTTCCCGTTTGTCACAGATTCTCTAACACCTCTCCCATAAAGAAAGGGCCTTGCATGTAAACTTCCCTAACTCTTTCTAGAGAATTAAGATGTTTATTCAGCTTGTTTGTAATGCTCTGCTATGATCTGATCTTCTCTGAGGGTACCTTTAAACCTTAATCACATACTGACTCTACTGGTTCGCTGGTATGCTTCCAGCTCTTGATGCATTTGGAAAAGGATTTAGTCTTTTTTTATACTTTTTGCAAGTTGCTCTAAAACAGCAGTTATGGCCTATTCTATTATGCTTTTAAGCTTTTTTTATTTATTATTTTCTTCATTTGGACATGCATCACTTCTTAAAGGATCTACATCCTCACAGGATGAATAAGCAATAAAAAATCTGCTACAGTTTTGCTCAGTTCAAAAGTGTGATTACAGTGATGATTTGTGCCAGAAAGAAGCTCAAAGCAGCAGTTAAAAGAGTTAAATAGTCTTCATGCTGTCTAACAAGGATTTAAAGATAACTGTGGGAGAAACAGAGCAAACATAGCCCACATATGAAGAAAGATTTGAGAAAGGGCATAAGGATGTCAGCACAGTCAAAGGGTGACTCAGTGTCCCGTTGTTAGGGAACAAAGCTGGAAACTGCCCTGGTTTCCCTAGCAATACTTGCCACCCACACCAGCAACTTCAGCTCTCTCCACCAGGCAGACGTAGGCAGGAGCTCCATGCTTTTTCACACTAGAAGGGTTTTGGCACTGCTGCTGCCTTCAACCCTTGGCTTCTCCCTCCTTTCGTTGTGCCTAAAATCAGCCCTGCTCCTGAGAGATGCCTGCTTTCCCATTCTTCTAACGATGGTTTCATACCTAAATCCTCCTACGTGATATTGAAACCCTTAGCCACCAAGTCCATGCCTTCACAAGCACTTCTGAAGCTGAACAGCTCTGAAAGGTGGTATTCCTGTGCTGGATTTTACGTCTTGCCCTTCACTCGTCTTGGTGTAAGCCATCATAAAAAGGTTGTAGTTATGTGAGTAGTAATCTCTTGCTGGAAACTTCACAACCATTTAAGTTACATTGCTTTGACAAGATGAAAATAATTTTATTCACTAGCAGCAGACTGGAATTGTTCTGATGATTTCTGTTACTGTGCAGTTTGCTGAAAGAGACTGGAAAGAGTAGGAGGAGATCACAGCATGATGCACTCAAATCACGAATTGTATGTTGGAGGTTTATCAGTGTGTTATTTGGGATTCTCTGCCCCTGCAGCTATGGCTAGATTTCATTTACTCAGTTTCAAAAGTGAAAAAAAGAGCACTTTATCTGGAGGCAAGTTTCACTGTTGCTGTAGATTTGGTGTTTCCTGTCATTCTTACATACATGCTTAGTGTGAAACAGATCACTGCATTTTGGATTGTAAGGAAATATTCCTGTGGAACATAGGATGGAAACTGATGTTTCTTACCTGTCTTAACAGATCACAAGGTTAGCAGATGAGGTCATGTGGGAAAAGTTCATACTTTCTGCTAATAAAAGCAGGCAAGTTAAAGAATATGCATCCTTCTAGTCTCAGTAATGGCCTTCTCAATAAATAATCATGCAGGCTGAAAATCCCAGCTATCCAGTGTGGTTATTTCCTCCAAAGACCTGGTAGGTGACAGATTGCTTGCTTAGAATTTTTATGAATCCCTATTTTTCAAATACTTTTCATGTTCTTCCTAGATATTTCATGCAACTGCAAAACATGTTAGCTGAACGGACAACCCTGCGTCTCCCACGACAGAACTCAGTAACGTAGATGCCAAAATATAACTGCTTCAACACAAACACACTGGAAACCAGGCAGAAAAGATGGTTGTTTTCTGTAGAGAGGAACGATACAACTTGATTGCAAATGCAATGCAGCAAAAAAGAAAGGGAATGATCTGTGTTGTCAGCAACAGTAATGACAGCAGTGAGATTTCCTCTTGTCCTGTGCATCAGCAAGACTGTAATATTGAAGACAAAGAGACATGTACTAGCTGTCAGCCAAATATGTTGGAGAAGTATTAGTGAGTTTATTTCCTTAAAGCTTCAGCCGAAAGTGTGACAGAAGTGGGCAAAATGCCTTCACGAAGCCTTGCTTTTTCTGGCCTGCTTCCTCCATCCATAATGAATTGTTCTGTCTCCACAGGGATATACTTGGGCTCTGGAATATGTTATGTAACAAATTAATTGCAGTATTTGTCAGCATTAAAAAAACGCCAAACAACAACCCAACAAAAAAAAAGCCAAAACAGAGGTTTTATTTTTACCAAAGGTTTGGTAAAAGTCCTATAAACACAACAGAGAATATCACTAATGAAAACATTTGCTCTCTTTTAGATCTTTTTCTCTTTGGAATTTAAAAATTTTTTATGTTTCTCTGGCATTGCTAACAAAGTACCCTCTTTGTACCGAAATATATTGTCATTTTAATGTGTGCCTTTTGGGGAGAACAATCAGAATCCTTGTACCTCTCAAAGCGAATACTATTATTTGTAAGTACCGCACTGCTGCTGAGAGGCCCCATTAGGGCCCCCTGTGATAGTGCCTCTGGAGCCAGATTTGTGCTTTCAGTCTGCATTCCCAGGTTGGGATAGCAACTAAAAGAAACAGCAGCAAGGAAAATCAACACTGGCCATGATTCTGGAGTAGAACAATAGATTGAGAAATACCTGAACATATTTAAAGCATTAGGTGTGTTGCATATTTAAATAGGTGATCCGGTCCTGAATCCCATAGCTGGAATCTTGTTAGTGTCACAGTACCAGCTTTTAATCTGGCACGTCTTTATTTTTGTAGTTACAGAATTCTCTAATACTTTTCCAGCAGAATACAAGTACCTGAAATTTGACACAAATGTTTCTATTTCCTTGCGAGTGAGTATGTTTTAGCATAGTTTTTACAAGGTAATTGATAGCGTTCCAACAAAACAAAAACCCAAGCAACCCTCCCACTCCACTTTTACCCCTACCCAGGTTAGCATTTTGGATGATGCTTGGTTTGGTGCAGACAGTTTACACTGGGCTCTTTTCAACTTCTGTGCCACGTGAGTGCATAAAAAGCAAGGAAAGAAACTTTTACAGAGCAGCTAGAGCTCAAAGTGTGTAGCGAGCCATCACAAGTGGGAAATCTGGTATAAGCAGAGATTCTGCAGGAAACAGAAGGACAGAGTGATCAGCAAATGTAAACCGTGCCTCAAGCCCAGGAAATGAGACTTGCCAAAAGTCAAGCTAAATTAGACATGTGAAGAAAATTATAGCAAATAGACCAAGGGCTGGCAAGCACATTAAAAAAAGAGAAAAAAAAAGAGAACTGGGAAAGAGGAAGCAGGGCTGCAATGCAGTGAAGGACAGCATCTTTCTCAGAATTCTGGGTAAGCTGACTAATGAAATCACAAATAAATATTTTCATAAGTCTGTTACTTTGGGAACCCAGTCCAGCTAAAAATCACATACTGTTTTTGATAATGAGGCTTATGCAAATTCTGTGTTGAAGAAGAATGGAGGTGAAAGCAACATCGCAGCTATATCCCTTCAAACTGATATGCAAATTTGAAGAGAAAAAAAATTAAGCATGTAGAGGTAAATGGGATAAAATTGATTTTTTTTTTTCCCCCAAAGTAGACAATGCCAGACTAGTCTGACCATTCTCTTTGCTAAGAGCACGGACTTTTTAGATTAAGGTAATGTTATATTTACTGATGAAATGAAGTTGGGATGTTTCCTTGCTACAGATTATTGCAATTCAAAATAACTGGATGGCTTCAATGACTAGAATAATGTAAGTTCAATTGTATATAATACAGTTGTAAGCTGGCAAAAGCTTTATATACAAGTAACGAGTTCATCAATTTGAGAAAACTAAGAGCAAGCTCATAAAATAAATATGTTTTCCTGGCATTGCATGAGTGTGATCCTAAAAGGTACTGGGAACAGTGTTTTCAGGAAGAATAAGCGTTTGAGTCCTTTCAGCTGGAACACTGCATGCAATTTAGGTCATGCGGAAAGCTTAGCTTGTACAAAAGGCAAACTCAACTGGGAAGAGAGATGGAGAAGGGCCTGTTACCCTGTAATAGAGTTTGTATAAAGACGTGTCAGTTTAGCCTTCAGTTTGGGGGTGGGGAACATTTTCCAATATGGAGCAGGACCAAACAGGACCAAATATGCCTTTCCAGAACATTTGGCAGACCACACAGGTTAATGCTCTGCTATCCAGTAATAACACACGCAAATTTTAATCATGGGCTGTACCCTATAAAATGAAGTCACAGGGCATATTCAGCCAACAAAATGAAGGTTCCCCAAACCTGCCTCAGCTCAATGCTGTCAATGCACTAATCTGTCTTCTCTGGAGACTGAAAGTTCTGGGTTTAGTCAGGCAGGAAAATAAATGCTGTAATTTCCACCAACAAAGTCAGGATGTTCTGACACAGAACTTGCACTGGAATCAGTAGAAGTGCTACATACAGCTTTCCTTTTTGTGGTCTTCATGTGGGACTTAATTGTGTTACACAGCCTGCCCATAGTTATACACAGCTGGCAGCCTGTGCAACAGAGAGCTAAGGCCAGGGTAAAGGCTGCTGCTGGCTGCAACTGAGATACATGCTGTGGGAAAGTGTATGGAATTTCATTTTCCTTAGGCCCTGCCAGTGCAATTACTCCCTTGTACTCAGAAATGATCTTTTTCTTCATGTAGAGACTCCTTCAAATCCAACAGTAGATGTTAACAGTGCTGCATTTATATTATACATCAGTCAAGGATCACCCTTAAACCCCATTTCCTAACCAGCTTTTGGCAGTGTCCGTTTACTTAGAACACAGGGCTTCATTGCACAGACCAAGTACGCTATTGTATTCAGAAGAGGGATTCTCTTTCCTGCTTCATACTGCAGATTCCTGTGAATGACAAAGAAATATACTAATTAATGGCATTCACAGGATGCATCACGCCACCTTATTTTCTGACACCAGGAACTACTGTAATACCATTGTAAAGGTTAAAGTCTTTAAAACCTAACGTATTAACTGAATAATCACCAAAGGAATCTGCTGGTTTGTATTCAAATAAACCTAGAGAATTATGCAAAGATCAGTGTTCGAGGAAAATTGCTTTATTAAGTGCTCATTTTCAGTTACATTCTTGTAATAAAAGTAAATGGAGTTAAAACTGACCACTACCTCTCATACCAGTACTCTTACAGTAGTAATACTACTTTGTCTATAATTTTGACAAGACAAAAAAATGCATTCGAAGTTGCTGAGCATTATTTAAATAACTTTTTGGTGTTTTTAAATATTATGCTTTGGGATATTTTTAAATGTTGGTTTGATTTTTCACTTTTCTGTTCATCTTATTTGAAAAAAAAAATACATTTTTTTTCCTTAGAAAAATAAATCTGGGAAGTAATAAAAGGCAAATGGAGAAACAAAGAAAAGCCCAAGAGAATCCAAAATACTAATTTATGATTTTAACAATTAACATGTGAGAATGAGGTGAACTTCATCTTGCCAAATTTTAGAAGTCACCTTTTAGAGCACTTAAAAATACCTTTCCAACTATGTAACATCTCTTGGGGGTACAGGTAAACCTCAGAGTGATGGGGTCTAGCTACCGTGGATATGGGGAAAAGCTGGATGGAATGGGAGTCGAGTGCAGGGACGACCCAGCGCCAGCGTGCCAGCCAGCCTGCAGCCAGCACGGTGCGGGGACCCCGGGCTCTGCCGGCCCCGGGCCCGCCCTGCAGCGCCGCTGGCACCGGTACCAGGGCACGGCGGCCCCCAGCGGCCCGGAGAGCCGGCCGGCGCCCTCACGGCCAGGCTGCCACTGCCCGCCGTGCCCTCCCCGGGCCCGAGGGGCCATGGCCGCCCGCCCAGCGGCGCCTCCACCCGCTTCCCGATGGACACAGGACTCTGGCAAAGGCTCGTCACCATCTGCAGGTACGTTACGAGCCGCTTTCTCCCTTCCCCCGGTGTCTTCCAGGTAGGGGCCCGTGTCAGACCGATGCCAGACAACACCCGCCCCTACCGACCCGGGGCACGGCAGCCCTTGTGGCACCGGCGGCCGCTGCTCCGGCACGGCGCGGCACGGCGCTGCCCGGCGCTGCCCAGCGCTGCCCAGCCCAGCCCAGCCCAGCGCCCGCCCAGCTCCCCTGGCGGCGGGGCAGGCCGGAGTACCGCGGCGCGGCTGTGCCGCCGGCAGCTCCCACCGGTGGGGCGGGCCCGTGCCGGCAGGTGAAGGAAGGGGCGGGCGCTGGGCGCGCTGTCGGCCGCGGAGCGGGGATGAGTGGCGGGCGCGGCGGCTGCCGCCCGCGGAGCTGAGCCGAGCCGAGCCGGGCCGGGCGGTTGAGGTAAGCACCGCTCCGCACGGAGCCCTCCCGGCGGCACCGGGAGGCGGAGGCGTTCCCGCGAGCCGCCCGCTGCCCCCCGCGCCCCCGTCCCCCCTCACGGACCCGCGCGGGGCCCCGTGGCGGGGGTGGCGGGAAAGGGGCGTCACGCGCATCCGCGTCCCCTTTCTCGCCGGCTCAGCGCGGTGCCGCGGGGCGCCGGGAGACTGCCGAGGTGAGTCAGCGGGAGCCTGGCGGGACAGCCCGCCGGCGGCCCCGGGAGCTGCCGCCTGGCGTGGGGGTGCTGGGGGGAGGCCGGTTTCCCTCATGAAGGACTTCTGGAAGTTTCCCTGGGTTCGGTCCGTGTCCTTCCGCAGCTGCGTGTCGGTGGGATCGCAGGTGACCCATGGCGCGGCGGTGGGGATGCTGCCGTGCCCGCCGCCGAGGGAAGCGGTGGGAAGGCGCCTCGTGTTTCCCTGTCCCAGGGGCTGGCACCTTCGGTTCGGTGCCGCTTTGGTCGCTTGCAGGTGGAACGTGGGACAGAGACAGCTGGGCAGTGGGAGCCCGCCCGCCCCTGAGAGGAGGAAAGGCTCTTCAGGGGAAAGAGCAGCAGTGTAGGTGCTTCCCTCCGGGAAGGAAAGGGTGGAAGAACTGCACTGTTTCCCTGCTTACACCGAGCTTTGGGTTTAGTGTTGAGTTGCGAGGTCAGGAGTAATTGCCTAGCATTTCCAGCGAGAACATAAATACATGTTAAAGGTTGAGGCAAAACTTTTTAGAGATGAAGTATAGAGCACAAAGGCATTTTTGACAGTATTTGCTTCATTATTCCTATCTTCTTCATATCCCTTCAGTCTCGGGAGCTCCCTCATAATCACTTGGGTCAGGCTGTTACTTCTGCGTTTGAAGTTCCTGTGCATCTACAGGTGCAGGCTCTGTGCAGGCGATGTGCTGCGCTGCTTGTATCACTAGAAAGCAAGGACACCTGGCACGTGTTTGTTTAATTTGTCAGCTTTTTTCCCCACAAGGGACCGGTGCAAATTGGTAGCAACTTTAAGATACTGCTATCCAGAATGAATTGAGAAGGTGGATAAATGTTTCCCCTCCTACCCTTCTGTCTGATAATACCTCGGTTTCTGGGTCTTGATGATGCCAGCAAAGAACAGTAGTGGGACTGAACCTTGTGCCTTGTCTAACTTCATCATTACAGAAGAAGTAATGTTGCCCAGCGGATGCCAGAGAGCCTCTCCAGCTGGTGTATGCGCTCTGGCTTGCCGAGGCACAGACAGGATTTTGCTTTCCCATGTGAAATTAGTTGCACTAAATTGGTGTGTTTCATGCTGTGAAAAGTGAATTTCCACTTTCACCCTGCTCTTAGTGCTAATGTCTTAGGGGTTGTGAAACAAATTCAGATCTGAGTAATTATACATCGCCTCTGTTTGTTTTTGATTGTATAGGAAATTGTAGAGCTGGAGCCTCTGCAGTTTATTTCATTCACATACTTCTTTCATGCTACAGACAAAAGTGGAATTAACTTGCTGTTTTTCTTTTAGGCGTAACATGTTTCTTTCCCTTCCTGTTACTGTATTTTGGAGCCATCTTTCTGTTGCAAGAGCGCTGATTAATAGATATACCCCTTGCCAATATTCTGTAACTGAGGAGTCAGTTCTGGGTCAGCTTAGTGGTGGGTTAAATGCTGTTTCCTGTTTGTAATTCTTTTGTTTTAAAGTCTCCCAGTTCTCCATAAACTTCTCTGCAAAGCGTGACAAACTTGATGCTACATCTAAAAAATAAAGAGCTTTAAGTTATAAAGGAGGGAAATAGAGATGCCTGTTCTGAAAAAGGTTTAAAGTTTTCAAACCAGTAAGAATGAGTACACCAAGATAAATTCCTGCAGGCATCTCAGGCAGGGCTGTCTGAGTAAGAGTTCCTGTGTTTGAGGCCAGTCTGATAAACTGACTGTGATTCTGCAAGCTCCTGCAGGCAGATGAACTCCCTGTACTTCTAAGACCAGAGTTCCAGTCTAATTTTGTTAGAAAGCTTAGTTACCCCCTAACACCACCACCACAAAAAAAAAAAAAAAAAAAAAAAAAAAAAAAAAAGGCATCCCAGAAACCCAAACCCAAGACTGGGGGTGTGAAGGGTCTTCTAGAATTTCTTACTTAGGTAGACATGGAGTAGTCTCCTTTGATAGAAAACCAAACATGGCAGCCACTTTGGTAATGAATACAAAGTAGAAATGAAAATGCATTAAAAACTAGCAACTTATTCCTTACAACACTAAAACACAAACATGGATGACCAAAAGGCATGTATGTATTTGTCATTTTACCTGTAGGAAAAGTGCTTTTAACACTCTAACCCTTGTGGTTACATTGTTTGCTCTTTGCCTGGTAGTCCTTAGGTTGATTGTACCTTTATTGTTATGCATTACAATATGGTACGATTGCAGTAATAGACTAATATCAAGTGTTTTAACTTGATGACATTGACTTGCTGTTGGTATATCTTCCAGTCTGTTTGACATGAGATGTTAGACAATGGGTAACTTATGCTTTCATCAGACTATCCAGCAGTTTCATAAGTTGTTTGGAATGTGTAGCCCTGCAAATATTGTGTCAATTAATTGTTGCTGGCTTAAGCCCTGATCTTAAAAGTATTTACAGATGTAAGTAACCCTATTAATTGTAAAACTGATAGTTTGTATTGCTGTAGGGCCAGGATCTTGGCTTACTACTTCTATTGGACCTTGCAGGAAGATTCATACAAGGTCAAACTCTCAGCAAAATTGATGGATAGGTCTGTAAACAATGGTGAGAACTTAGAACAGTTACTGGTGAGAACTTAGAACAGTTACTAGGGGATTTCCAAAGTAAATTGGTTTTGTTTAAATATGAAGGTATTGATTGATACGATGATTCTTCTGTGATGTGTTTTGTCTTCTGATGGGGATTTCTGAGGGAAGAGAGAAAATAACCTCCTAGATGGCTGCTCCTCTCTTGCGTAGCTAAGCATTCTTCTGGTCTTTTTTTACAGTAAACTTATTTCATAAAGGCATTTCCTCATGGTATTGCTTCACATCTCCTTTTGAACGTTTACTGTAGTGGAAAAAACAGTGTCTGGAATGGAGCTAGGAGTCTGGAAATCAGAGGGTTTTAAGGCAGCCTCAGAGGTAATCTGAGAGACACAATACATTTCCCTAAATATGATACTAAATAGAATGTGCATTTTTATGCTATTATCACATATATCACACTCTGTTCCACTAATATTTCTGAACTGTTGCTAACTCCTGTTAATCAACACCTCTTCTATTTGTCTTATGCTAGGAAGTCTAGACAAGTTATGCCTTTTGTGATGCATTGAGGAAAGAATTGAAGGCACTGAGGTTTTTGATCAGTGTAATCACACTGGGTATCATTGCAAACTTTAAGGAATTACTTATCATGCTATATATTAGAAGCATATGTATCATTAGATTGCTTGCTTAAGACAGAGGACTAGACCAGAACATATTACAGAATTATCAGTACACCATGCTTTCTAAGAGGAATATGCTGTTTCCGCACTATTTTTCCAAGACCTGTTAGAATTTTTTCAATCTTGCCTCTTCTCCATAAACTCCTATGCTGAATTTCTTATTTCTTTGTTAAAAAGAAAGGGGGTTGAAGAGTCCATGTTTCATTTAATTCATGCAGGAATCTGAAAACTATTTTTCCCTGAAGTAAGGGATGGATTTTAAACAGGGCAATAGTTAGGGGAGAATGCAGAGATATGACTTCCTATGGAAACAAACCTAAATGTTGTTTTCTCCCTATCCCAGCATACCAGGGTAACTGAAGTTATTTATTTTACTTGCATGCCAGCCCATTTCCAGTAATGACCAAGTTCTTATCTCTTCCAGGGTGTTGTTATTGCAGTGGTTACACGTATCTGAGTATCTTTGGCAGAACGATATTTGAAGATGATGAACAGTGTGGAGAAGGAATTACAATCATACAGAAATCAGACCTTGGCAACACTTAAGTCTTCAGCTCCTGCAAACTTTGTTCTTAGGAGCCAAAAAGATAATATCTTGCATGCCAGTTTTAAGGATGCTGTTGCATCTTCCTGCCACAGTCATGGGATGGTTTAACCAGACTAATTCAGGTATCCCTGAATTAGGGCTCTCTCTAAAGTAGTTCTGACAAATCTTAGCTTCGTGGAAAGTGGACATTCTGGATCTGTCTCCTAAAAGATTTGTAAAGAACTGAGCTAAATAGCCAAAGCTCTGCTTATTTCATATCAGCTAAGTTCAAGAATAGCTGCTTACTGAATCTTGTTGCTGGATTGATCTGCCTGTCTGTGGTTGCCTAGAGGTAGGGAAAACAGACTGTTGCTTTCTTACAGTCTTACCTGTCCAGAAAGGCCACAGATAAAACTCTAAGAAGGCTGGGGAACTGCTGGGTTTGTCCTCTTTGTTTGAAAATTCTCACTGCTCAACTGGTTATGGTTAAAGTGGTTAAAGCTTTCTGAATTTTTATTTTATTTACACTGTTACAACATTGACTGACAAACTGTACCTCAGTAATAATGTATGATCAGGATGGCTTCTGTCCTAATGGAATAGTAGGTACATTTGAATCATTAGCTCTGTTCTGTCTTCAGGGAATTCATATGTCTTTAATTCTCCACCTCCCTATGTTGCTCTTCTAGTGTTAATTTGTCAAAGAAGAAACTTCCCAATTCAAGCTAGCTTTGCATCGGTACATTTTTAGCAGGTAAACACTTTTCCCATAGTTACATGCAGCCGCTCTACAGTAACTTACAAAAACATGAGATTTGTTTCTGTCATTGTAAAGTATTTCCTTGGATATGTTAGGACAAGAAGATGGGAATTCTGGGTTCTGTTCTTCATAGTATGTCTGACTCTGTGTAGGCAGTGGTGCTGTATATTGTAGTGTGTGAGCACTTGGGGATGACTGGTAATTCCTGATAATTCTGAGTGGATTAAGTGCCTACAGAGACTTTTAAAGCATGGAAATGGCTTTCACTCTCCGAAGGAACATTTAGACAACTTAATTTCTGTACACATATTTGAGATCACTTTACAAAAACTGTAGAGTGGTCCACATAAACAGATTATGATTGTTGTTGCTTGATGTAGTAGAGATTGCAAGTAAACTTTGTTTACATGTACAATATCATCTCCTCCTGACACATGCATGCACAAAGGACTTGCATGTATCGCTGTAGAACACTTCATTGATGTTCTTGATTGTTTCAGTGCAGGGAATATAATACAACCCCCAAACAGGAAAGTTATTGAATGTATTTAACCAAGGCTTTTATTTCATTATCCCTTCAGCTTTGCCATAAATGAGAGTACTAGGAGAAACTTGGATTTATGCCTTTAATTATGAACTCGCCTGTAAGGGCTCTTCAGACAGGAAATTTTCCATTCCCGATGGTTTCCTCAAAATATTAAAATGGTATTTCCATCAGAACTCATATGGGAGCAACAACTGAGCGAGGTAACAGCCTTAATAATTCTTTAAGAA
Source organism: Falco rusticolus (assembly GCF_015220075.1). NCBI lineage: Eukaryota > Metazoa > Chordata > Aves > Falconiformes > Falconidae > Falco > Falco rusticolus. Next base: position 79,175,357 of record NC_051187.1, on the reverse strand, counting down.
ATCTGGTGGTCATGCCAAGTAATGTTTAATTCTTTCTGTGAGCACGAAACACCTGAAACTTAAGGTTGTGGGGTTGTTTGGTTGGGGTTTTTTTGTTAGGAACACAGTACAAATATGCAAAGGTTGTGAATGAGTTCCCAAAGAAGAGGGAATTCTATATATTTTAAGCAAACACTTATTCACTTTCTTTCAGGGGGCCTGTACTGTATATTTTAAGCCTTTCTGGTAATTGAAAGGATAATATGCAGTTTGAAAACCCCAGAAACTAAAATCTCTTGGTGTAGTAGCTGGAGCATCAAAAGAAGCATGACTCAAATTTAGTTGCCAGCATTCAGTACTACTGAAATATGATAACTAATAATAATTCTTTTATATATATAAAATATAATAATATGGATGCCTTTCTGGGTCTCTGGACACTTTGCAGAGTTCACAGGTCATTGAATTATTTCAGTTCTCAGAGTCTGAATTAATTTAGGAGTTTCTGTATAGATAAAGCATAATTTTTTCCCGGTAAAGGAGATAACTGTTTCACAGACTGGAGCAGCTGTCTTGTTGTCATGTGGATTGAGACTCACTACGTCAGGGTGTAGTCATTCTTTCCTTAGTGTGTTCAGCTTTCTTGTGTTTGTTCACCTTCTCTGCCCCTGTTCCCCCTATCCAATAATTGTATTGCTGTCTTTTTACCATTCAGCATACCTATGGGAGTGGTAACAGCCTGTGGCCTGAGTCTTCAGGTAGAGATGGATTTTTTTGTTTTCTCCTTTCTTTGTCAAAATTGATGGAGTGACAGGAAGACTGGAGGTGGATCAACTATTTCTCTTGCCAATTATTTTTGACTCTGCTGTGCAGCAATACTGCAATATGCTTTTTGCATATATGGAGCGGTACTGCAGTGATGCTAGAATTCAGGCACTGTATTAGTTTTGGTGTAGTTTCAGTGAGTTTAAAAAAAGAAACCCCCACACTGACCGACCAGTGCTTCTGGACAGCGGCTGCTAACACCCGAGCAGAGGAGGAGGAGCTATATAGAGACCAGAAATTTACTAAAGGACCCAGTTCTTACCACTGGCTCTTAGTGTCTTATGTTACAGTTCAACTCCTGTTTTACAGCTAATTTTATGTTTCCAGCGTCCCGGCTTACTACTGGTTATCAACTTCCAGTTAAGTGATTAGTTCCAACTTGCTGTAGAAAAAAACCCCTGCATTGTGGAGTTTGAATGATATTCCTCAGTCTTGCTTCTGGGAGTACTTGGAAGGAAGAGGCTGGGAGAATCCAGTGTCACCAGTGTGCATGCCTGGAACTGTTGCTACCTCAGAGATCTTTGTCTAAGTGTTGACTAAAGAGAGAGAGATGATGTGTGCTACAAGACTCATCATGAAAGGTGATTTACGCGTAACAGACATGACTACAAGCAAAGGATTTCTCCAGAGTTTGAAGCATATCCAAATAAACAAGAGGAGACAGAGTAGTAAAAGGAGTTAGGAAGATTTAGGATTCCTAGGTTTAGTACTACTTTGGTAAAAAAAAAACCAAAATACAGCATACTGGGTGATGGAAATGTAGTCTGCATGTGTGGGTTTTCTCTCTATTAGGATAAGAGTGTGAATTTAGACTGGGCTTCAGTGACCTGAACTCCGTTGTTCCTAAGGATAAATGCACTTTTTTGTTGTTCAGGTTAGCCAGCCTGGAACTGCCAGCTGAACTGCATCTTCTGGTGTTATTCTGCTTTAACAGATGGAAATAAGGTCAGGTCTAGTTTAGCTGGCAGTCTTCCTATTTAGACGAACCATGAACCTGTGCTGTGCAATTTAATAACTAATCCTTAAACAAAAACAAGACTTAAATTCTAAGTGTTCTTAAATTGAGATTACTTTAACTCCAGCTTCATCTTGTATTAGCACTGAATTTTTCATTTAAAGATACGTAAAATAAAAACCAAGAACCCTTAGAGGAAGGAATCTTACTTAGCACATCAGTTTCCACTTTCATGCTCAGTTCTCCAGACAAATAAGCTTCCTGCTCCCCAGGAGAGCTTCACTCTGCTGCAATCAGTCACTGAGATGACTTTATCTTTATTTATGCAGCACTTCAGGGCAGCATCTCAGATCCTGAAACGGATTCTAGTAAAGTGTTAAAAGCATGTGTTACACATTTTAATTTTTTAGTGTAATAACTGCTTAGTAACAAAAAAGGAAGAAGAGAGGCGGAAGTAGATAATGTTGTGGATACGTCGGTCTTGTCTGGTGAAATATGGCTTGTAAGACAAAAAAACCCCCAAAGTGGTTTGGTAGGAAGCTTTGTTTCGCCGTTCTATTTTTAACTTCAGCTACTGTAGTATAGACATTAATCATCATTCTGGAAACAGTAATTTTTGTGAGTATTTGCATATTTTCCTATTAAATAAATGGTAGTCTGTTGAGGTGGGAGGAAAAAACTCAATTTGAGTTTAAAAAGTGTTATGAACTATGATTTTGGGGGTTATATCCTGTTGAAGCTGTAGAAGTAGACTCTGTACTTGGTCTGTGATTTCCTTTCAATATCTGCATGTAAACATTATTCCAATTTAAAATATCTTTGAAATAGTCCATCTCATGTTTTATTAGCTCTCTTAAATTTTTTTACAAGACTTACTGTACTTACTAACATTCTGACATGAGTGAGGGACAATCTCTCTATTGGTGTATTTGTAAAATGTGTTAAAACTCTTCTATAAAGTAAAAAGTTTTGGTTTAAATGCCACATCCCTACAAACTTCATCTCAAAGTCTACCTAGTTCCCCTTGATTTCAGCAGAAGTTGCTTGCATGCATCTAAGGGCTGAAGTTGGCATTCAAACCAGAATGTATTTAACCTTGAGAGCTAGTTCCTGCAACCAAGCAGCAGAGGCTTAAATTATTAGTCTCTAATCTTGTGACAACGCTACTAAAAAGAGTAAATCATTACCTTGATGTTGCTTAACAGTAATTCTATTACAACATGTCACATAATTGTTTGTTTCTCGTAGACCAGGCTGGAACTCTGGAGAGGCTGAGTTCAATGTATTACAATTGCAATACAGTTGCTTTCTCAAGTGAGAACATCTCTTATGTCAGAGCACTGTGGTTATGATCTTATTGCAGAAATGGCATGGGTTGTTACTGAACATTGTTCCTTCATTATATTCGCTCTTAAACCTTTTATACAAATCTAGCAATTGCACTGTTTTGACCAAGGCTGTATACAGAAGTCAGCTTCTGGTATTTCCTTATATTAATAAAACTGTACACTTCAGATACATAGGCACGTGTAAGAGCTAGTTGTCTTTTTTCATAGTTTTTTGTACTTGCCTGTATTCCTGGAAGGGTTAGCATTTTTTCTGCTCTATGTCCTGATAATGACGTAGAAAGAAATTTAGCACCAAGGAACCTGGACTATGAGCCTACAGGTCCTATTGACAGATGAAAGACTTATAATTAGTTAATTCAAAATTGATCTATAAACATGACTAACCAAAGTGAGGTTATGTTTGAGCAAAAGAGTGACCTGACTTGCACAGCTGCTGACCATCTGCAGCTGTTAATTGCCTTTAATCAGTCAGGCTTAAACATTCAAGCTTTCCACTGTAATTTTTCAGCCAGTTAATCAGAATCTGTTATCACGCCAGGTAGGTATGTTGTGGAGTGGGATTTGTGTATACAGACTTTTGGTGTTGTGTGGAGAAATAGGCTTTCTGCTGTCAAAGTGAGCATGCCACCTGTAGGAGCACAATCAATCCTGTGCAGTCTTTGTTGTTTGGTGTCTAGGAGAGAGTACTTACCTTTGATTTCTAGCTGGAGGCTTGCAATAGGGCTGTAAGGAGGTGAATATACGCAGCGGAATGCTAACCAGAAGGGGTTTTCTGAGAAGACAAAATACCCATTGCAGCAGGGGCACACAAGTCTTGCTATAAGATTAGGAGTTCTTGTCCCACTAAAGAGCCGGAGGTAGAAAACTACCTTGAAGAATACTAAGGGATTCTATACAACAGAATTTGGTCCTGTGTGTAGGAGAACTTGAACAAATAATAAGATGATGCACAGTCTGGCCCAAATTTATTCCAGTCCCACCACGAAGAAGCTTGTGTGGCTACTCTTAGGAGTAAGTTATGTATGGCAGACTGCTGGGATTATGCTAGGTAAATACTTGATGTATGACTGTGCAGTGAGTGAGGGAGAGGAACTTGGAAGGGAAAGCAGAATATTTTAAATGTACTTTTCATGTTTAAATTAGGAGAACAGAGTTAGATAGCTGTTCTCTAGCTACTTAAAGGAAATTATTGTGTTTGTGGGAAGCTGTTACGGGAAGAACTCACAGTGGAATTCTTTTTTCCCTCTGAACTCAAAGCCTCAGTGAGTCATTTCCCTCTTGCACATTGCCCCCCTCCCCCTGGCCCTAATTTCTGTCCCTGGGCAAATATCACAGCTGTTGTGAAGATGGTTGTAGTCCAGGAAACCACTGATCTGAGTGTCTGAAGAGGCAAATTGAAGCATTATGAGAGGAATGTGTGAATTTGCTGAATCTCACATCTTTTGCTTTGAGAGGTGCAGATAACCTTTCTAATAAGGATGGAAACAATGCTGATAAGATGGAATACCATATTTCCAAATGTACGCAGTCCTAGATGATATCAAAGTGATCAAGCCCAGAAACTTATCTGTGATATTGGCACTATGCCTGCTGTGCTTCTGCTGCCAGACTGTTTCTCCACAGCTGCACAGCATCCCTACTCCCTCAGTGGAGAGCAGTTGTGTTTCTTCTCCTTGCTGGCTGGCAGCATTGCTGCTTAGCAGAGATGGCCAGGGCTTGGCTTATTTGGTCCTAGAGGATTGAGACGACTGCTGGGGGTAGGAGGATATCTTAGTGGAAGAGAAGGGTGTCACAGTGCTTGCGATGCCACATGTGTGCTTACACTGTGGAATTCAGCTCCCCAGCAAAATTGGATTGGCAGGTGGCAAGAGATTAGTGACAAGTCTGTTAGTTAATAAAGATGTACTAACCTCTGATTTAATGGGCTGCAACAATACCATGTTACTTAATAATTACTTGATAGTAGGAAGCTTACTGCTGAGCTATTGAACTGGGAGCTAGGTCTCTTGTTCCAGAGTTGGAGATCTTGCTCCAAGGAATGTGGTGCTTGATTGATGGGCTTTTTTTATTGAAAGCCAAGCAGAAAGGATTTGCAGCAGTGTCTTTGCGATAAAATGTGGCAATTAGAAGTATTTTTGCTTGAAACTTTTCATTTAGCAACTTTATACAATTCCCTTCCTTCCTGGAGTGATCCCTTACATTTCAGATAGCAAGGAGCAAGTTAATTAGGCGAGTGCTTCCAATTAATTGTTGCTTCTATCCCTATGCCATTTGTATCTTGCTAGTCAACATACTGAGTAATTTGGCCATGTGTTACTCATTCCCTGTCCTTTTTGTAGCCTGAAAAGGAGATGATGGAAAGTGCATGGTCTAGTGGTCTGGCAGGATTTTGCTCTAAGTGTGTTTGCTGGTCTGTTTCAGTTGGGAAGTATGGAAGAAAGTCACCTGGTAAATGAATGGGGAACTTTGAAGTGTAATTCTTACTTTCTTACGGAAACAAAAGTTGTGAGAAAGCTCTGTCTCCCATGAAGTCTTTATCAGTTGTAGTAGTGGTGATGGCCAGTGTTCCTTTCCTTTTTTTTAGTTTCTTGTTGTTGGTTTTCTAGGTTTTTGAGCAGCTCGCAGGTAAAGACCAAATAGGAACTTGGCTTGGTAGTCAGACATGAGTCCACATGAAAACCTGATGTGTTCCTAATAATCCCGTGCTGAGAAGGAGATAAACTATATTGCTATTCACTATTTAGCCATGGTGTCCTAAGGTCTGATGGTTTTATGTTGCATATTTCAGCAACATCACCTAGAAAAAGAAGAGGAATCTTGTACTAGGGAGTGAAAAGGATTGACAGTAGCATACTGTAGAACAGCCAAAATACCAAAAAAGGATGGTGAGCCTTGGAGAATAGATTCCTTGTGATTTCTAACCGAACAGTTGCATCTCCAGCAAAGTAGAATGAAAAATTACAAAGAAAATATATGTAGCATTCGAAATGAGCAAAAATTTGAGCTTTAAGATTTCAAGGTATACAGTACGTAGCAAGAACTCTTTCAAGATCAATTGCGTATGCTTCAATCTTAAAGCTTTCTAGTATTCTCTCTATCCTTTCTGAATTAAGGCTTATTTTTTCACATTCAGTTAAATTGTAACTATTGCAGTCCTTGCACTTGCTATTTTTGATTGTACCGTGCCAGCTGCTGCTTCTCTGGTAGACTGCACAGGAGAGGAAGTGGCACTGGAGCAATGGAAATGAAGCACAATGATTTTGTTGTTACTTCCCTGATGCCCATTTCAAAAGAAAACCAAGAAAAGGTTTTACTAACAGTTACTACAATTATAAATGTCTTATCTGGACTTAAAAGGTAAACAAATTTTATTACGTCTTGTGAACAATTCGACCTATTCTTTTTAGAAATAGGTCAAGTGAAGATTATTGAATCTGTAAGTTAATGCTTTTGCTACTTTTTTTCTTGTGGAAAGAATCTACATGAGATCTTTGGAAGAGGAACAACTACTTCTCTAGTATCTTAATACTCTTTCTTGGGTGCGAATAAAAATGGGATGTACTTGTTTGTAAAGTTAGAAAAAATTGGCACTATGTTGTAGCTGGAATAATCTAACCACCATCTGTTATGGTTCTTCTAAGAAAAACAAAATAGCCATAAATGCAAGACTAGCACTGTTAATCAAAACTAGTATTATGCCCCTTTTTGTTAAAGGTGGTTCCTTTAACAAAAAAATAGACTTTATTTATATACATCCACATATTATGCTACATATGTAATGCATGTATGTATGTAAACATGGACAGATATAGGTGGAATATAACCTGAATAACAGGAGGTGGAAAGAGTCTGCAGTTTTACCTAAACCAAAGTATTTTCCAGGATGTGCCTTTAATAACCATAACAATGCTTTTGTTTCTTGGGTATGAAAAGACCTTTGTTGAGTAGTCAAACTGCTTCTTGTAATTTTCCTTTTTTAAAAGTGTTTCTTTGGAGCAAAAACACTACTGATAGATTAAGCAGGATATCTCCATTGGTTTATTGTATAAACTGTATGTGCTTTTGTGATTATATCAAAATCCTTGCTAATTTGTGACGATACTAAATTTAGAAATATTTTATAAAATTAGTAGACAATTTTTCAAGTATGTAATGGCATAATTTTAGTTGGAAGCATTGGGACTGTTAGTTTTGATCTACTGGAGGCACACAGAAATTCACAGAAATGAAAAATAAACTCTGTTATAACCTGGGAAATGTATTTCATTAAAATCGTGGCTTACAAGTTAGCAATAGATGACTAGAATGCATGAAAGACTGATTATTTTCTGGAAGAAGGGGAGACTTTTTGGCCAGTGTAATGCACTTATTATACTTTCTAGTTTACCTGTAAAGCTGAGAGTTCTTTTTATGGCTGTAGATATAAACCTGTGTTGGTAATGTATGTCTACACTTTGAGATATTAAATAAGTAAAGTTTTTTGGAGGATATTAAATGTGTCAGTCCATGTGGTTTCAAATACTGTATAAAATGTTACAAATGCCATTAAGTATTTTAAAAGCGTGCAGAAACAGGACTTTCTTCCTTAAGTGCAGCTTCTGTAGACCTTTTATTTTGTGATGAGAGTAGCACACAGCTGAATCAATGCATCTGTGATATGTATGATCTGTCATTTGATTTGGGTCTGTGCAAACTTGTTCTATTTACTCTGTGAAGATGTCAGGTTTGATTATTAGGTTGAAATAGGGCAAATCCCATTGACCCAAATCCCTAAATTTCCTTCGTGCAAGTGAAATCCAGCTTCAGTTCTTCATTGTGTACAGTAAGTGTCTCGTATTTAGAATGCCTTAAGAATATCTAGGATGTGTATAGCAGGAAGATAATCTGTAAATATTGTAAAAGCTTCTGCTGGAAGTTTTACATGCTCCGTATGAATTCTGTGGAGGACCAGAACTTGGAAATGAAAGAATGGTATATGGACTCCTTGGACATAATGACTATTAGTTCTAGGCAGTGCACAAAATGTAAGATTTTTGGAGGTCATAAGGAAGAGTGCACTTCTATCATAATCAGTTCATCTCTGTAAGAGTCTGGCTGCACTGTTTTGAAAGAGCTTTTCAAAGAAGCCTCACAAGAGAGAGCGGTGCACTGAGGCAATGTATTCTTTGTAGCTCATCTTGCTAATATCATTAGAAGGGTTGCTGGCATTTATAACACGCAATTTCTTTAAGAACTGTATACGTATGTGGTTTCATATATATATAGATGTATATGTATTACTTTTATTTATTACACACTATAAATAAAGTTTTGGAGGTGAAAAGCCAGTGAGGCCAGGAGTCAGCCAGATGTTCTTTGGAGCAGCTTTGATGCAACCATAAGAATGGAAAGGATAGATAAAGCTATTAGATGTTTAAGAAAGGGCTCAGAAAGAAGCAAGTTCTGTATGATAGTGTAGGTTAATATCATGCTAAGAAGCATCTTTACATTAAAGGGGGGGGGGGCGGGATAATCTAACTGGGCTGTAGAGTCTATGTAAAAAATCCCAGGATTCTGCTAGATTAAAACTTCAGATGGAATAAGTCCTTACATCTTAATCTAAAAAAGAAGAGTTGGTGGGAAGGAAGTGGAAATATCTTTTAAAGTGAATGTTCCATTTACAGGCACTTTTTTTTGTCAATCACTTGATGGCACAATAGGAATAGCTGTACGTACAGAGTGAGACCTAAGGCATGTTACAGAAGAGTGTAAGAACTGGGCAAACATACAAAATACTTTTCCAGCCTACAAATGTGCAGCCCAGGAGCTTACCGGTGTCTTTTTGAAGTGCCAGAGACTGAGATCTTGGAATCTGAGATGGATTTCTGTATTCCCAGTTTCTCAATTGCTGTGCATTAAGCTAGATGCATTACAGCATTTTGCTTTTTTGTTTTCTTTTCCTCCTCTGAAATATTAATGATCACCACTCTAGGAAGGGTCTTGATTTACGTGTGCAGTACTAGTAAATCCATTTGCATTATCTTGAGTTTTCTGGAGTCTTTGTCCCAGTGTGAATGAGTTAACCCTTGTAAGGGCTTTTATAAAGTATCTGTCCTGACTTTCAAGGCAGGTCAGAAAAGGAGTTGATTTGATAAGAAGTGTTAAGTGACGTCAAGATCAGATGGAAAGTAAGAATCTAGAACTTGTATTTTAGCTCCTTGCCTTGGACCTGTCTTACCATCAGGTGTTCATTACTTTTATTATATGATGTGCTTTTTTTGTAGCTATTGTGAAACCTTTCTGCAAACGTTGTTAGCACTGTGCCAGTAATATATTTGATTAGGCAAACTGATCTGTGTTGTAAAATAAGAATGTTGTTGTTCATGTCTTATGAAGTATTGCATATGAATGTCTTGAAAGTAGACCTGCATGAACTCACTTTTGAATGCAACTCTACTGCTTCGGAGGCATAGGTCAATATCTGTCTAATCCTTGCTGTTGGAATTCATTTAAACAAGATTTAAGGGGGAATAAATTTTGTCCTTTTGGTCATACTTCTGAAGCAAGTAGTGATTTCCATAAAAGAAATGATAGTATAAAACGGCATTGTCCAATTTGTCTTGTAGAAGCAGCTCATTGCATGTGATTATATATTTTTAGGGTTAAGTGATATGAAATGACTGTTCCCTCTTATGTCCTACCAATTAAGATTGGTTGTTTACTGCTGTCTTTCTGGCGCAGCCTTGCAGTGTCCATTTGTTTTAATTTTAAGATGTTGACCTAAAATCTCAACTATGTAACATCTGGTGTTTACAATTAAATTCAGCTTTTGTAGAAGGTAAGCATGAGCTTGCAGAGATTCTTCTTTCCCCAGTGCATGTTAAAAAAACCCAAACAAACAGAAAAGTATCTACCTTAGTGATGAAGCCTTAAATCCTGGCTATTGTAATCCATGCCTCTGCCTGTTTCAGTCCCTTGATTTAGTGTTTTGCGTGGAGGAGGTAAGTCATAAGGAATACTTACGATTTACAATGTCCTTGAGAGAAGTTCATATAGTGATTTAAAAGGGAGCAGTCAGTGGAATCGGAATAAAGAAAACTTGTTTCTGGTACACCTACTTGCTTGCATGAGGTTTTGAGCACAAGGAGCTTCAAAGCTGTTGAAGGTTTAGCATTAGCAATACAGCCTAGTTGGACCTTCTAGTTCTGTAAGTTACACTTACATGGTTATTAGCTTATTTTGAGATTCTACTTCCTAGTCAGAGTTTCCAAGCGTGAGAAGAACAAACTCCATGATGTTTCACTGCATCATTACTTAAAACATACCTTCTACTGTGTTGTACAGCACTATAGAGTGAGTCTTTGCATTTACACTTTGTCTTTAAATTGTATCACATAGTCTCTTCACAAGCAAAATAAAAATAGGAAATGGTTGTCTCATTTTGTTTTCCCAGGATCTGACAACAGTTGAGTTTCCTTTTTGGTGCTGGCTGTACTGTAGCCATTTGCCTGTAGAGGTGTATTTTCTTAAATAACAGGTTACTGCAGCCCACCAGAAGAGAGGGGAACATGCAGGCTGGAAGGGCTGACATGACTAAATGCTTCCTCTAAACCAGGGCTTGCTGAATTTCTTTAGTATTAAATCAATTGCTTCTTATTGGGGTCAGCAATGAAGTTTATAAGTTTACTCATTGCAGTTTTTTGCTGGTAGATATTCAGAAGGACTTTCTTTATAAGCTTCATGTGGTTTGGTTGCTTTTAATATCCTGCTGCAGGAATGTTTTAGAATTGCTTATACTCAGTAATTTTTCTGTTGACTTGCATATACGCTCAATGTGAAATATTCTCTTTAACTGGAAATAGTAGTCTTGGACCTAAATTTTGTTAGTCTTGTACAAGCACAGTGTTAAATGAGCAGATGGATGTTGTATGTCTTGCAAAAATGCTTTAGTGTCAGAGATGGTAGAAAATGGTGAACAGAAGTATAGGCCTCTAAGGTGGGTTTTCACCTTTCTCCTTTTTTCCCCTTGGACTCTTAATGTTCTTTAAATTGGTTTAAGTAAAATTCTAAGAAAACAGAAGAAAATATTTCCTAAGAAGAAACTTAACTTTACATGGCAAGACACCTGCTGGTTAAATGTACATATCACATACACTTTATAAACGGTAACAGATATTTGGTTCCCTCTTGTAAATTTCTAAAAGCCTTTAGTTGTTGCTTTTACTGAAGTTCAATGGTCTTCCAGCTTAAATGCTTAAAGGTGTTTTGAAACTGAAGTGGAAAATATGTTGTAGTCCAGCAGTGCTTCCTAAATTATCAATTAGGAATACATTAGTGATAGAATTGTATGCAGTTCATCACAAACCAGCCTAGCAGTAAAATTGTTTCAACAGTAATATCTTAGAATTGAAAACTTCTGCCAAGGAAATAAATCATTTGGGGAAACTCCCCCTTGAAGTGTCTATGTGTATTTGGGGAAACTCCCTTTGCAGCTGTCAGCATTACAACTGTCTGCAGGAATAGGACTTCGGCAATCGTACTTCTGCATGGTTACGTGATTTTTTTTTTTTTTTTAAATTTTTTTTTTTACTATGGTCTAGTTCAAATTGTTCTATGAGCACTGATGAAAGGTATCAGTCAATCATAACCATAGCTGCATTTACAGTCTTTTTTACAAGGACTTTGTACATAGGCAACAGCTAAAAAAAATAAAGACCCTGTCCTTCTGGTTTGAATAGTAGACAAAAATAGAAGTCTAAGCTTGGTAATGTGTCTTTGAATTTATTTTAAAGAAACATGATAAGCAGCAAAAACATTTAAAATCTTGCCTGTCGTTTTAATTGTTCCTTATATCAAGTGTTACTGGTATGGTCTGACTGGCATAGACTTGCCACCCAGTTAACTCGCTTCTATACAGTTTTGAGGGGCCTTTTGATTCAATAGAAATCTCTTAACTTGAAAAGCTACTCATAATAAAATTGCCAACATAAAATATTATGCAATGATAGCTGTACTGATCTTATTTCAATCCCTGTTTACAACAGTATGAAGTCTTAGGTTATTTTTCAAGGCTAGCTGATGTAAGAGAATCTGTTAAATGATAAAGTTCTTACATTTCAGTGTTTGCAAAAGGTTCTTCTCTTCCAGCCACACAGTCTAATTTGTTTTTTGCAAACTGTGCATACTTTGCAGATACTTTGTGCCTGTACTTTGGTCTGCAAACCTTTCAGCAATATATGACATTAACCATATCCCAAAATCAAAGTCAGTGTATCCTCTTCCAGGACTTGTGCCAAGCTGTTTGGTGAAACAACCAAGGAAAGTTACAGCTTTGTTTTAAAATTTATGCACTCTTTCTGTGAAGCATGGCTTATTTATTGCAGACCAGTGTGAGCTCCAACAATCTGTGTGTACATATTTGGAGTGTAAGAGCAGTGGGGTATAAATAGAAACGCAGAAACTTTTTGATCTGAAGTATCTCTCAATTTTAGATTTAATATATATTATCAAGGCTTCAGCTCCTAAGTAAGCTGAATGAGGGAATCATAGCTGACTTTTGGCATTGAAAGAAGTTTTTTTGGAAGTTTTGGCCTCATTTTTCCCCTTTGTTGCTGATATATTTCTTTTTCTTAATCATAATTCTACAGGTCATCCAGCAGAAGTAAATAATACTCTCAATTACTCATGTTTTCACAGGACTGCCTTATCTAGCAGAGGAAGGATTCAGGCAAGTAATTCACACTTGCTCTTTTACAGTCTGCAGGTGTGGAGTTTATAGTTGACAAATATGTTATCTCTCAGTATAGTGGATTTGTTTCCACTGTGATCTAGAAACTTGAGAGTAAACTAGTTTGGTAGAATTAATAAAATAATGAAACTCATAGTAATCTACTCCTGATTCAAGCTTATTAAAGTCAATAAAACTTAACAGAATGTGGCCTTTTTTAATGCCTTACTATACTGTAGGCTTTTGTGGAAATATATAATGTATGAACTCTTACATTATTCTGAGTGGAACTTGACTATTGAGCTGACTGCTTGCTGCAGCTGAAGGAAGGTGGTTTTTGTGCTACTTTTTTTTTCTTTGCAATTTTTCTGCCTTGCCTGTTACTGTGCTTTTCTTGCACTGCTTTTATTTATACAGTCCATTCTTGCAGTTTCCTGTAAATTGGTCAGCAAGAGGAAGCTCTTGCTGCAGAGACAGCCAAACCCTTCAGCTAGACCAGTGAATTTGTACTGGTAAGGACAGCATAGTGCTAGACCTGTATTTTACTGCTCTTGCTTTCTGTTACCTAAAGTAGGATTGCTTGTCGCTGGGAGCAAGAGCTGTTCCCTAACAATGGCAGAGATGATTGGCTGACTTCTGCAGACAGTGGCCCTGCTGGAATGAAATCCAAATGCTGGTTCCTGATGCTTTAGTTCTTCCTTTTCAGGCTATCTGAGTGAAATCTCATAATATTAAAGAAATGAAGTAACTCCTTTTGAGTGAAATTCTCCCTAGGCTAGCTTGGTGCTAGGCTGCTTCTCACCACTGATTTTTGTGGGGACTAATGAAAGTTAGAGGTCTGAAAACAAACTATATACCAGAGTTCCTTACAAGACAGAATTTTGTGTTGTGAAGGAGGATGTATTTAATGCTTTTTCACTTCCCTGACAGACATGTTAATGAAATCCATAAAGATTTTATGTCTCTTCAGACTTTTTATTTGCAATTTTGAAGCACAACCCTTCTGATTAATGTTTGGTCTAGAAAGTTATGCTGAATTTTCATTCTTCCAAAACCATGAAACATCTAAAATTTGTGGTGTTTTTTTGTTTTTGGGGTTTTGTTGTTCCTCATTGGAACATCAGCTTGTGTGTGTGCATGTGTGAAATGGCTTCTGTTCTAGCTCTGTGACCATCTTAATAGTGTTGGAAATCACCAGAAAAATCAAAAGGGGATCTTGGAATTTGAAATGAAAAATTCTGTATTTGAGTGCTTAAGTGAAGAAAGGGAGAACACAGCATCAGAAAGGTTAGAGTGGAAAAGCAGTGTTTCAGGAACATGTTGGATAAATGAGGCATAATTAAAATAAGACTGTCAGGGCCAAAGAGCATGGTACTAAGGGAGTTTGGAGGGGAAAACCAAGACTTAGGTGTGTCAGACCAGAAAAGGGAATGAGGAACTGATTATTTTTTTTCCCAGTGTTATATACTCAAACGCTGTCATTTTGATCACAGCTTTTTTACTGAAGTGGAGATAAAGGTTGCAAAGATGTTAATGTAGAGTTAGAAGAGTATGCTTAGATAGCAGAGAATTGGGGGAGGAAAGATTGCTTTAAAGGATTGTGTGTTAACACAGAGTCTAAATTGGTAACTGATACTGTAGCACATAAAGCAAGTGAATTTAACTCCTAAACTGCTGAGATGTAGCCCTCTTTACATCTTTTCTGTGTGAAAAATCTGTTAATTAAGCCACTGACACAACTGGATGTTAATTCTTATTAAAGAGCATTAGGATTTTTTTGTTGATATGCTGATCCTTTTAGCTAAAAAGCAGCATGTGATATTTGTGGTTTGCTTCCCCTTCCTATATACCCTGGCTATGGAAGGAATGCAAATGGGTGCCCTGGGGAGAAGACTGAGAATTGCTTTTCTAGCTGATATAGCCATGGCCGGTATCTTTTGTGCTTTGATCAAAAAGAAAAGGTGTTATATAGAAACATCTTCCTTGTATTTTGGAGCACAGATTTGTGTCCATTTCTCCAAAAATACATGAAGTGTGCTTTACTTGGCATATTTATGTATGTAGATTTTTGTCTATCATTCTGAAACTTGGTAGTTGTTTTTCTCTTATTTGAACTTTCTAGCCTGAGGTATTGTTTGATTTGAGACAAAGTCAGTGAAACACTTGAATCCTTTTAAGAGGTCCAGATGAAAATAAGTGTAAAACAATAGCATTTCTTCATCATCTGTTGGTGATACTTGTCCTGTAGAAGTGTTGCCCTTGCATGGTAAACCTCTTGGATTTTAATTTTATTGCCTTTTGTGGTTTGTGTAGCATCAGATGTACAGGCAAGACTTTCTTTAAAGCTGTGCAATCTTTCAAAATGGCTATTTTTAATTTCTTGGATTGAAGAGGGAAGGACAAGCTCCAGCTATTGGGGAGAATACAGAGATGAAATACTTATCTTAGTTCTGTGGTGCAATATGAGTACCTGAAGCACTGGTTTTTCAGAAGCACAGGCAGCATTTCTGAACTGTGCCTCTGCTGGTAAGAGCCTGAGTACACAGTAAGAAAAAAGGACTACTTTCTTACTCTTCCATGGGAAAATAGTTGATTGGAAGGTGAGTAGGAAGCAAGTGAGCACTAGAAAATTCTCTCTGCTTTCTGGCTTGATGTCTGACAGAGGCTTGAAGTATGCAGGGTTGGATTTATAACCTCTCTGGGAAGTTGGGAAATCTGACAAAGATAGTGCTGCCCACTAACACTGGGGGAAACAGGAAGTAACAAAGGAAACAAGTCATTGCCTAGGCGTCACTTTTGGCCGCAGCGCAGATGCACAAGCACTTGGGGCAGGGTTTCTTTTCCTTTTGTGTGTTGAACATACAGCAGCTATTGCAGTCACTTTTGACCTTATAATACACAAAACGGGGAGAAGTGCAGAGATGTTCCTGCCGTGCCTGAGAGGGGCCATAAGTTATTAATGGCTTTGTCATCACAAAGGAAACAATCGTTTGGCGAAACTGTCAGCAGAAAAACTATGTGTCGATCAGGCAAGGTCACCAGGTTAGTGTATATTTGTGGCTTGTATTTCTGTCATCTTTTCTCTTTTAGGTCAAGAGCAGACTAAACCTAAGAGTAGATATGGTATCTGAGGTAAAATACTTTTGACTTGTGCAGAAAATTCAAGGGTAAATTGAAGGGGGAAGAGATGAAGCAAGTGTTGGTTGAAAACATTTGCCAGAAAGGAAAAGCAAGTTGAAGCAAGTTAAACTGAGTAAACTTGCTTAGAACAGTGTATCTCAGTCAGTCTTAGTTCTCTGTTCCCTTTGTTCTGCTGACTTCACAATGTTTGTACTGTGCTGTTAATCCTTCTGAGAGACTGTTACAAAAGCGGCTGTTAAAAGTATTAAGAAATGGAATGTGTAGCCAAAAATGTAGGGGAGAGATGGAGGAGTGTTTCAGAAATACTGGAGAATGGTTAATAAATGGAAAGAGAGACCTGAAAATTTTGCAGAAAGCTGTTTTAAGAACAGATGGTAAATGTTTAGATGGTTGAAGCAGAGAACTGTTTTTTGTTTGGAATTGTTAAGAGCACATTGGGGAAGCTTTTATTTTAGTTTTGCTGTATGTAATGCTGCCTTATTTTTGGTTAAGACTTTTGTAGAGACTGAACCTTCAGTCTCCCTCTGCGTTGTGAGAGGAATGCATTCATTTCTGTAATTTGTTATATCTGTATTGTTGAATTTAAGTTATATATTCAGAAGGAAACTAGCATTTTGCTTTGCTAGGTTTTACTTTCAAATTAGAATTTAAAGACTAGAGGTTATGAGACATCATGGACTTTAGAAAGTTCTCAGACATAATTGGCATAGAGATGCTTGTTACAAATTCAGATCAGGTTTCATTTTTGTACTGCAGCTTTGGAGGCTGTTTTTTTTAATTTGATTTCAGTATGACCAAACTGGGCTCCAGGACAGACCGTAAATATTATTATAACAAGTGAGAACTTTTAATACAACTGTCAGCAGCTGTAGTTTCAGAGATGAGGGTTATGTGGTTTTATGCTTATGTACCACAAGTTGTGGAGGTAATCACATCTGCGATATGCTCCTGCTGAAGTTAAGCAAGAACTGAGGTCTCACAGCTCTTCCAGGATGCTATCCTTAGTTGAATCACCTTGTTGTTGCTTTAATTGGGCTGAATGCAAATAGTTCTTAAGGCCAAAAGTGGTAAGTGTTCTTCTATAATGTAATCCAATTTTTTAATGTGGCAGAATTTTATTTTCACTCATGGAGAGACTTCTAGCCTGTAAAGTTACACCCTAGCCTCCAGTGTAGCTATTGTATGTACACTGACTGAGGGGATAGGTTAAAATTACTTCACAGAGGTATTAATTTGCATACTACACAATAATAGAAGTCTACACTCCATTTATATTTTGAGCTTGGTAACAGTATTGTCATGATTCAGAGAAAGTTCTGCATCAGACTGGTATCATCTAGGTTATACTATGAATGTCTAATTTCATATTTTTTTCATGCTGCTTGACTTTCATGGTCCTTTACAATAAAAAAAACCAGCTCATTGTAATAGTGTTTGAGAAAAGTATACTTATGTGGTAGACTTGGACTGACTTTATTGATACATTAACAATACGCCGCAAATTGTTGTGGGTTTTTTTTTTTTGTCTGGCAGACCAGTTTGTACATATGAAGTAATTACAACAGTAATTGTATAAGCTCTGTATCGTGCTCAAGAGTGCTAACTGCACCATTCTATCTTTCCATAAGCATGTCTGAATGATGAAGCAAATCCTATAAACTGCTGTTCCACCATTTCTTCTGCTACACTCTGAGGCCTATTACCTCCCTCGCAGGCATAGAAATGTCACATGGATCACCTGAGAAACAAAGTGATGCAAAGCCTCTCACTGCCTGCTGCCAGCCTCTTATGGTTCAGAGGGTTCAGTTCAGTGTTCTTTCAGTGGGAGAGAAGGTTGATTCAACAGGCACAGGTTTTGGGGCTTGATGGAAAACTTAACTTAAAAATATTCATGTAGTTCCTCAGTGAGGGAAAAGAAGAATTAAGTGTGTAGCTGTTACTAGAAGCTTGCACAAAACAGTGCATGGGTGATGTTACAGAAGACCAGCATCAGAAAAAGAGTATGGCTTGGCGCTGACTGCACTTCGTGGGCTCTGTGGAAGAGACTTTTCTTATGTACCTGGGGTGAAAATGTGTAGTGGGGTCTTTGGCTTTAGTGCAAGAATGTGATTGTGTAAGAAACAACTTGGGCATATCTTTCTGTTCTTAATGATCACAATAGCAAGCAGTGAAATGTTAGTTCTGTGTATACCTGATAATGCAACATTGATCAATGTATTAAAAAAAGAAGAGGAATATCAAGAGTCCAAGGAAGCATCTCAGTGAGCTAAAGGCAGCCATGTTGTAGATGCTAAGACCTGAAAAATCTTTAAGAGCACTCACCTTTCCTTCCATCTCTATGATAAAGATTCTGTGGTTACGTTGCTTTGCCAGCTTTCTCCTAACAGCTTGATGCAAAACAGCATCTACTGTCCTTTCAGAGTTGGTTTGTACGGTCAAGAAAAGAATTAAAATCTGTTTGGGACTAGATTCAAAGTAGTTAAAATGTATTTTAGAAGCATAACTGAAACATTTCAATTTAGAATACCAAAGTCCTCCCTATGTGTCTGCAAATGAAAGTGCTTGAGGAGCCTACAGATGTGATGGGCAGTGCTGTAAGCCACAGTGAGACCCAGAAATCAGGCACAGCAGCCTCTAAATCTGTTGAAAAACCCAGTATGTTAGGTGGGCTCTTTAGCTGATATAAAGTGTACTTGGTTGCATGGAGTTCGGCCCCATCTTCTTGTATCCACTTAGCTGGGATGGGGAAGTTGAGAGGTTTGGTCTCTGTTCTCTGGGCTGTTTTATAGTCAGTAGTCAAAATTAAGAAATGATTGTGAATAGAGGAAGCAGACCCTGATACTCTGCTGTCCTTTCACCTCAGTTAAATCCTGTAGTTAGTCATCACACTGTAGAACTGGATTTATTCCCCTCTCACACACCCCCGCCCCCACACACACACACTTGCTCCTCTGCTTCCATGATTATTCCCCCACCCTTCTGCCTGATATTCTGGCTCTTCAGGTGGAGGAAAAAATGCCCCATCCAGGCATGCTTTAGTGAGTAGTCTAACTAGTATGCTCCTGTACAGAAGAACAACTTGACCTAGTCAAACATTTGTTTTCTGTATTTACCTAGGGTGGGATACCCTTGTCTCCAGCATTTGTCATTGGCTTCCTAGAAATCTCAGCTTACTGGTTGTTTTGGGTAACCTCTCTGAGATGTTTAACTCTGCCTCTTCTGATATGTTTTCAATCTAAGTACATAAAACTGAAACAGTTTCACTTCAAAGGCTAGGTGCTGTTTTGTTTTTTTGTAGTAAAAGCACACAGGATTTGAAGACTCATGATGAACTTCAAAGTGCTGGATGGCATTGACATTAATGTTAGAGTTAGTTCAAGAAAACTGACACCAGAGTATATTTATCTGAATAAAAAAAATTCAATTTTTACTTAATCTTTTTTTTAATATAACTAGAAAAAGACTGAAATAACTTAAGCATAAATTAATTTCTAATATTAGAATGTTGATGTGCTTGTTCTTAAAAGAAAAATTTAGCTCAGAATTTGCTTTTGTGTTCCTCATTTCAAGGAAATCACTCCTAGCAGTATTGCAGTGTGGTTTGGCATCAACAGCCAGCTAGTTAATGCTTTCCATTTCCCTCACTGACTTTTCTGTAAGACATGGAGAAAAAACTTGAAGGATTTGGGGGGTGTGGGGGTGGGTATGTGCAGCAGGGGGGTAACTTTCTTGCTTTTTTTTTTTTAATTCTTAAAAGCTTGAAATACCTGCCTAGCCCCTTCTTGGACCTGTTAACATGTTGTTGCTAGAAATTTCCTTGTGGGGGAGGAGGAAGAAGGAATAACTCAGCTTGGAAAGATCTCAATCATATAATAAGAACAGGGAGGACATAGCAGAAGGAAGGATATAGCCGAATACAATAAAAGTAACTTAGCTTTTGGTGAGCAGGAGGGTCCTGGAGGAAAATTGGAAACCATGGTGCTTTGCAGTGTCTGCTATGAGAACCTTTCTAGAGTCTTGGACCCTATCTTCTCTGCTTGTGCCTGTTTTACAACACTGGGGACTAAAACTTGATTTTTGTGAGCAAGTTCTAGTTTGGTAAGTTATGCATAGAGAATTCAATTGAGTTTACATTCTCCTGGTAGAAATAGCTAGCAATTTCAACTCCTCCCCACATCTGCATCATTAGCAAAGGGTAAGCAGGTAGATCTATAACCTAAGGTGATCCATTGAAAGATCAATTGACCTGCATTTCTGTTTTTTCTAACACATATACGACAGATCTGTACTCTGCTGTTGCAATTAATCCCTCAACAAAACTGTATTACTTGCTTATTCTTTTCAGTATGGGTACTTCAAGTTGCTGTCTTAGGCTGGAGAGACTAGTGCTCGGGTAGTTGTGTTGTGCTTTAGGCTCTTGGATTCCTGTACTGAGCTACACTATTGACTTCCGTTACTATCCCTTTTGGGGAAAGAAGTAAACAGGATCCATTACATTTCAGTCATCCATTAAAAGCTTTTCAATTCTAAATCATCATTCATTTATCAGAAACTAATTAACTGAACTTCATTAGCTTGCCTTTTACTAGAAAAGGTCTCTAGCCCTACACCTGAGGACAACAGACCTTTTATGTCTAGGTCAAACTTCCCATTCAGTTCATGCGTGATTTCTTTTCTATGTTACAGAGTAGGATTTTTTTAGCCTAGTTTTGTTGCCAGTTGAAGAAAGAAAGGGCTCATAGCGATACATCAGGTGGAAATATACTACTAAAGAAACTAATTTTTTTGGTAACCTGTTTAAGATGACTGCAGAAAGAGTGGTAACTGCAAAGGTACTTGGTGGAGCATGGCATTAATAATAGATATATAAATCAAATGGATGCCTGTAGCAATCTGAGATGAACTTCACTTGCACAGGATGCGGTCATGTTGACATCCAGTATGAAATTATATGCTAACACTTTCATTCAGAATAAACCATGGAAATACAAGGAGTAAAATAGTATTGGATACTGCAGTTACTAAAATATGACTGCTGATTCCCTCCTTGTGCAGAAAATTACATTGTATACATGTGTGGTGTAGAACTTTGGGGAAGAAACTGATACTTTTTTTCTAGTCACCTGCCTGATGAAGTCTCACAATGTTATCTGGAGCACTTGTAAAACATAAATACTTAAATAACATTTGCTAAGCACTATTCCATTGTTTCAACAACTGTCAATCACTTTTGAGAGCTGTATAAAAATAAATTGGGACTTTTTGCACCAGGGTTTTTTAAACACTACAAACTTCCTGGAATCTATGAACACCCGTCTGTGCTACATATTTGACTGCTGAAGCATGTTAGTTGTTTGGAAAACTTGTTTAAGGGAACAAGCTTTGTTTCTTGGTACTCATTTCTTAAAGTAAAATCTAAATTTTAAACTGTTTTTAATCATCCTAAATTGCAGAATGATGGCCTCACAGCAGCAGGTCTGGCCAGTCCCAATGAAGGCAATTGGAGCACAAAACCTTTTGACGATGCCTGGAGGAGTGACCAAATCAGGGTATCTTCATAAAAAAGGAGGCACCCAGCTGCAGATCTTGAAGTGTAAGTTGAATAAGGTATTAAGTAAATTTTTAAATGCTCGCCTTTTGGGACATTTAACACATTTCATGTTAGCAGACACTTTGATGAAGCTGTTCTTCCAGTTACTTTGTCTATAGTGGATTACAATAGTAATATATAGATATATGTCAAACTGGAATGTATGTATGAATGATATATATGAACCCATATTGAAAGAATTTCCTTTAATTGCTTAGGAACTGTAAGTCTTAGATGATAAATGCTGTGGCTGATTTTCTTTTACTTGGTTAGATCTGTCAAGTCGTTCACAAGTAAGCTTTTAAAGACAAACAGATTCCCGGGATGTGCATCAGTTTCAGATATTCTTTTCTAAAATAAATTCGTACTCAGCTTTTTTTTCCAGTTTTTATTCTGTACTGGAAAAATATCCCCATCTCATGCTGCTGTTGTGAAATGGAAATTTTCTCACTGCCAACATTAGGCTGTACTTAAAACCAGTAAGTGCTTCTGGAATCAGAATCTTTTTACATGGATAAAACTTAAGACTTTGGGTTTATTTATATGCTACTTGTTTGCTATCCCTGTTTATAACTAAACTATACTTAAATAGTTAAGGACAACAATTACTGTCTTTGATACAGGAAGGAGTGTTAGTCACTTTAAAAAACCAAAATAAAACATTATTTTATTGGCAGTTTTATGTACTTGAGGTGAAAGAAGAGTGTGAGATACTGTCATGGTGGTTTTGGGATGGACATAAATATGTATTTGTAGCCTCTGGCTACCTTCCTCCCATTTTGTTTTAGGTTGCGATCTTACATTAGCCTATTCCTGTAATCAAGGAGCACAGGTGGAGGTCAGATCTGCATTCTCTTAAGCTTCTTTTGAAGTTATCAGATCAGATGCCTCTCAAATGAGGAAAGTAAATACTACCCTTAGTTCTGAAGCTCTGTGAATGGACAGCTTTACCATGTGACTGATCATCACAAGCTGTCACTTTGACTGGTTTGTGTTCTTTTATAATGATTATTAAGATTACTGAAATCTTAAACAATAATTCTACCCAAGTTAAGAGATTCTAGTTAATGTACTGACTTTGGCTTTACATATTGCTCGTGTTTTTTCTTTTCAGGGCCATTGAGATTTGTGATTATCCATGAGGGCTGTATTTACTATTTTAAGAGCAGCACATCTGCATCCCCACAGGGTGCATTTTCTTTGAATGGTTACAACAGGTGAGTACCAAAGAAATTATTTAATACCCAAGCTCCTTTTACTTAATGCAGAGGACTACGGTTTTCATTTCCAGTGAAGTTAAACACAGCTACGTCTGTTGTTTGGGTTAGGCACTGATCTCAAGATTCCAAGAGATGTATTCCTTTCAAATTGTATATATGATGTTTCCTGTGCTTTGTAAGTGTATAGCCTTCATCTTTTGTAATTTAACTGGTACAGCTGTTAAAATTGCCATGGGCTTACTCTTGTTAGTGACTTAATGCAGACTTTGCACATCCAGGTAGATGAGGATTCTTTCAGACTTAACAATCTTTGTTCTATAGTGATTTCAGTTATTGCCACAAAAATAGAAAGGAATCAGAAAAGAATATTTATGGACTTACTGATTCAGTAATGCTAGTGTCAAAACTGAATCAACTATGGAAGTGATAAATGAGAAGATGCATGTGCAAAATGTCTGACTCGTTTTGCTAGATGTTATAAACCATAATATTTGCTTTTTAGGTTGAAGACAAAAATAATTGCTTTCAAGTTAACCAGTGCTATCAGAATGGGTACTTCCTACATTAACATCCTTATTAGCCTTACATAGGGAAGTAACTTACAGTTCTATTTGTGGCTTTGTTTGGACTGGGCAGATGCAGAAAATTACAACCTCCTGTTTGAAAGTAGGATTGGGGTTATAAAAAAGATGCAATTTCTAATTCTGAAAGAATTCTGCAGTTGACATTGTTCTTAATGGCAGCTTCAAGGTGTTTATTAGATATATTTTCTTCAAAACAATGTTACCTTGATTAGGTAACTAACCAAAAGTCAAATGTTTCTAAGAATCTATTTTTTTTTCCCCCTCTACATTTACAAGCTACCTTCCCTACATATTAAAGACTTATGGAAATGCTGTATTTTGAGGAAATTTTAAAAATTTAGGAACAAGAAAGAAAGGCCCATAATGATTGTAAAAACTTTTATCAGAGATCTCTAAGGCTTATGCTTGAATACATCTTATAAATGTTAATTTTAGATTGCACACAGTCTTAGGACTTTAGTCTCCTCATTTGCTCCAAAGCTTTACAGCAATTATTTGCAGCCAGATTTTTGTGTGTGGAAGGAATTTCCTCACTGGAGACTCCTCTGGGGAAAAAACAGAAAGAAGCAAAACATCTAATACAGGTTTTGGAAGAGGCTGAGTTATGCTTGTTTTAATGTAATAAAAAAGTGCAAGAAAGTGTTTATAAGGGAAAAATAGAAAAGTTAAGTTGATATTACTTCACCTTTATTTTCATGGAAAACCTGTTTTGCTTTTTGCTCTGTGCCTTTCTGAAATAAGGATCACAAGGCTCCCCGAGTTCTTCTTACTATGTTGTGAAGCTTGTGAATTAATGCAACTCATTGAAACTATTGAACAGGTCAAAACATCCATTTATAAGTCTGGCTGGTGGTTTAAGTAGTTCTCTTTCTCCTGTTAGCACTCCTGCATTGTCCTTTCTACAACTTTAATGGAGAAGTACTACAAACACACATATGGGGATTTTTGTGGTGCTTTCTTGGGCTTGGGGGTTATTTTTCATAAGGCACTTATGAGGTAAGTAAAACTGCTTCCTATCAGAGCTTCACGAATTGCTCAGCAGCCTTGATTTCATAGCTAAAGGTTTTTTTGCATTGGTGCTTCTGTTTTTCAGGGTTATGCGAGCTGCTGAGGAGACAACATCGAGCAATGTGTTTCCCTTCAAGTTAGTTCACATTAGCAAGAAGCATAGGACCTGGTTTTTTTCAGCTTCTTCTGAAGATGAGAGAAAGGTCACTTTCTTCTTCTTTTGCAATATACTTTTCCTTGAAGCAGAAAGAGAATCTTGGACTTCCCTAAAATCTAAATGAATTGGATATTCAGATGTCACTGAAATTTGTATACCTAGTTCTTTGGACTCCTCTGAAAATCATGTCTGAAGTTTTAACTATTAAGTTAGTGTTAGTTCAAGTTGTAATTTAGGAAACGGCTATAAGCGACATACTAGATGGCATGGTTTTCCCCATATTCCTCGGGGGTTTTTAGCTAAGGAACAAAATACTTGTATGTTAAACCTTTGAATGATGGAAGGATGAAAAACTGTTCAGTGAAATCTCTCACCTATGAACATACCATGAACAAGTACCTGGCTTTAGAAATAACAGCTTGATACACGCAAACTCAAAGCTTAGTATTATAATACCTTCTTATAGCATTTTAGATGGCCAAAACATTTGACTGATAAGTCCTCCCAGTATAGTGTTACAGTTAAATACTATTTCAGTGCAAGTTCCTTGCACAGGTACTCTGTACTTACAGAGGGCAGATGCTGTGCATCTTTGTTTAACTGTTTAAAGATGGATGTGTTGAATGTTGTGTTTTTATTCTTATTTAGAATTGGATGCTGTCCTTGCGGAGGGAAATTGATCACTACCATGAGAAGAAAGAAACAGTAACAGAATTCAGGTATAAACCCTTAATCTTTATTTGCTTTATATCCCTTTTGCACTATCTCTTGACAGTGGTGTTATAGACTTTTTGCACCTACAGTTGAATTACTGTTAAATAAAAACAGGTGCAGTAAGGCCCGAGAATGAAAGGCCTTCCTGATACATAGTTTAAAGAATACCAAGACAAAAAATAAGTTTTTTACTAAAAAAACCTTAAAATGTCAGCTTTGTGTGAAATAAATAAAAGCTTTTAAAAGACAGCAGCAACATATCTGGCTGTTAGCTGGGAAATGGGAATAGATTGCTTCTGGTTTTCCAGTATTCCTTTACAGTGCTGCAGTCCTTCTAACAGACATGTTTACTGTTCCAAGACCCACACCACAGTAATGCAGAAGGTACTCTGTCTTTTCTTTTCCAGTGACTCTGGCTCTGATGCAGACAGTTTCTATGGCTCGGTAGAACGTCCCATTGATATTAAGTATTCTCATCATTCAGCAGATAATGAAGGTGACAAATTTAGACACTGATAAATAAGTTTTATTTATTTGCTTCTTTAGCTTGTCTGGCTTCTGCAGGAATTATTCCCACAGCTTAAGCAAACTGATGCAATTTACAACTGTAAGTTCTTTTTTTTTGCAAGGTGTGTAGTTACAATTTTAAATCAGAAGCAGATAATCTGTGCTATAAGCCATTAGTAAAAATAAATGTTAACTAAAGAAATTTAGATCTTTCAAGGAGGTGCCTGACACACTAATAATACTACTTAAATTTTTTTATTAAGACTGCATGTTGGATAGTTTTTAGATCTAGCAAAAAGATAAAACTTTTGAGTATGTCCATAGGACATAGTGTAGAGAACATTTTCTTTATTATCATAATTTAGTATTTCTGATGGTAATTGAATGTAATTATAATAATAGGATATTATTCACTTATAAGTAAGTTCTGAAAACATGTGGAGACAACACAGTAAAACATTGTGGAGCCAATTACCTCCTATCTAGACTGAAATTAATTCACCTGTACTGCAAAACAAGCAGTCACCCATACTGGGATATTGTTGCATTTGTGTTGTAGTCTGTTTAGTATGAAACAGAATTGATCATCCTTGCAGTTCAGGAAGATCTTACGTTAGATATAGGGATGGGCCTATGTGAAATGCATAGGATAACATGCTTCAATTACTTCCAAGCTTTTTAAAGTCAGACTCTGAAAATCTCATTCTTAGCATAGCTTTTTTTATTCAAAGTTTGATACCTGTTCATTGCAGTAGTTGCTTCACAATAGTTTGGGCTGAGTTTATTTTTTAAATAGAAGTGAGGATGTTACAGAAAGCAGAAAGAGAGGCATTCACAGGATATTTCAGCAATGCCTTCCTAGTCAAGAACTGTGTTAATAAACCCAACTTGAGAAGCTTCCCTCAAGTCTCAACATAGTTCCTTTACTAGGCCTTTTCCCATCTGCCCTTTGAGATTTCTAACGGCAGGGTTGATTGGAGCAAATACTCTCATTTCCTGAAAGGAAATTCCTGACTACTTTTCCTGATGAGGATAAAAAGGCACAAGTGAGTCTTTTTAGGAAATCTGGGTCAGTTCCTGCAAAGCAGAGGAAAACAGACTCATTAGCATTTCTTGTAGGATTGTAGTTTAGTACTTCTGTGTTTATGGGAGAGAAGGGTTGTATGCAATACAAATTATGTTGAGGCTTAGCAGGAGTTTAAATTAGGAAAACAGAAGAGCTAACCGATTTTTATCAGATAGTCTTACCTCTTTTTGTGCATTTCTCTGGAGAAATACTGCATATTGTCCTTGAGGCTCCTATCATAGTCAATGATGATAAATTACTGCCTAGAAGTAGCATGTTTTTCATGTCTTGATTATTATGACTTAAAGGCAACACTGAAACAATTTAAGATACTTGTGGTACTTTGTTTGTTTGTTTTTTGTTTTTTGGGGGTTTTTTGTTGCCAGAGCAAGGCAAAAGAATGAATTGGTTTGTAGATCATTAGGCTTGCTTAGCCTTCTTTATTGTGAAATCATAAATGTAGCTGTGTTAGGGTTGGGTTTTGGGCAGTGGTTTTTTTTGGTTTTTCCAACTGATTTTTCCAGTGCATCCATGTAGTTGTGTCTCTGCAACTGATTGGAATTTTTCTGAGGAAGGCTACTAGAAAGTGTCACCAGAAAGTAATTTTTAACTTGAAGGATGGAAAAAATCTAATGTGCAGTGTAATTCATTTACCATTGCTGTAAGTGATGACTTTCTTGATTGACATAAAATTTAGGGAAATAACTTATCTAAATAGCAGAGGTGTGACCAAAATTTTTAATTTTCTACCTCTTTTAAAAAAAATCTAACTAAAAAATACTTGTTTATTAAAAAGCAGTAAGTACTCGGTACTCTTTTGTGATTCCAGGAGTACTTACCAATGTCTGACACATTGGTTTATTTTTTTTATGTGCAGATTACGACCAGGAGGAAGAAGATGAGTCTTACTTGCAGCCAGATACTTCTGACATAATGAGAGATGGTATGTGATTTCTTTCGTTCCCTTCACAGAAGGCCCCACGAAAGGCCCCCAGTAATACTCATACTAGTGTAAAATGCCAGATTATTATTTTGGCTTGGTCATATCTAAAGCATTGCAGGAGGTAAACTATGTGAAGCAATGTACAAATACCTTATCCTGAGAGGTATTTAGGGTCAAAAGTTCCTAGTAACAGCAGTAATAATTTTCAGAAGTGTTACATGCCTTTAAGAGCATTATTTCCTGCAGGGCTCCTTCCCTGGAAGGACCTGTATCTGGTCATCAGTCTGGAGGAGGGGTAATGCTTTTAATGTAGTCTCTTTTTCTTTATTTTTAGCAAAGGGAAAACTCTTTGCGAAGTCATCATAAGCCGTGCCTAAATAAAAGTGGCAGGATTTTCCTACACACAACATCCAGAATTTTGCTGAAAGTTAAACAACTATCTAACATTTTGGGTACTAGCAGACCAGATGCCAATGAAATATCTGAAATCACATAGAAGGTTAATTTGGAAAGTCTCATTTCTTGACATACTGTGTTTCCAATCTGTGTTTTTTGGGTGTTTTCTTTCTGCAGATATGGTCCTGCCCCCAGCCTACCCACCTCCACCAGTTCCTCATGTCAGAAAAGCTGCCTACTCAGAATCAAGGGCAAATTCCTTTGGTGGCAAATCTACTGTGCCAGTACCACCACCGCCTCCTAAAAGAAGCTTACCTGATATCAAACTAGAGGATCTCTTAAATGTGAGAGAACCCCAGTTACAGTGCCGAGCTGAACCTAATTTAAAGATTCAGTCTTCAAGCCGGAGACTAAGTGAACAGCTGCCCCCTGTACCCCCTCTACCTCTTTTCAAAAAGCCTCTGTGTGTCAAAGAGTCATGCTCATTGCCTCCAGAGCCTCTGCCTCTAGCTCAAGTTCTTGCTACTCCAGAAGGATGTGAGAAGCTAAAAACCTTAAACCTTTCACCACGAACTCCTCTTCCACTACCAAGCAGTAAACCCAAGCTGTCACAGTTTACTGAAAAAACAGTAGAGCCCAGAGTGCCAGGAGAACACGGTAAACCTGGACTGTTTGTGCCACCAGTGCTCCCAAAGCCACCTGTGCCAAGCCACCAGCCCCCTGTAATCAAGCCTAGACCAGAGAAGTTTTCATGTCCCCAGTTACAGTAAGTATGAAAATACAATGTGCTATTAAATTTTTCCATTGTGTATTAATTAATTAGTTGACGGACATATTTCTCAGATTCACATCAACATCTGTTTCTCTTCCCTGCACCATCCCTCTCTCCCTGACAGTGTTGTGCTTTTCAGCCTCTGTATTTGTCAATTTGAAAATTTTGCATGAACTTAGGTTTTAAAATAGTATAGAAAGAAATAGTAGATAAACCAAACTTTAAAAAATTACACCAAAACCTGTAGTTCATTAGTTTTCAGGTGTGTCTTAAAGACTTCGTAGCCTTTGCTGAGAGTGAACAAGAAACTTTTATGTCCGAACCTCAGTGGACTGTGAAAAAGATTTTAGGCTTCTGTGGAGATGGGGTATGTGTTTCATTTTATATTAAGATCAGCTTTAGTAAGGCATGTGTAACTAGTTATGGCGATGAATCAGATAAAAATATTGCGGTCCATTGGATGATTTATCAGCTCTGAAGAACAAGTAGTAAACCCTTTAAAAACAGTACAAGGAAGACACTGATATACAGGACTGAGTCCAGTGGAAGGCCACTGAGATGTTTGGGCTGCAGCACATGATATGCCAGAAGAGGCCGAGAGAACTGGATTCATTCAACCTTTAGGAAGGCTAATGGGAAATTGCTGCTGTCTACAACTGCTTAATGGGTGGGTCTGGAGAAGAAGCAAGACCTCAGAGGTCTGCAGTGGTAGGATTAGAGGCAACAAGCAGAAGTTGGAAGCTGGGAAATTACAGCTAGACATTAGGAAAAACTTCACCAGAACAAGTTGCTGTGGCGTGCCTGTGGAATAAATCTCCATCCTTGGAGATACTTGAACTTGACTGGACATGTTGTCCTGAGCTACCTGATCTCATTGGTCTTGTTTTGTGCAGGACCTTGGCCTAAATGATCTCTAGAGGTCCCTGCCAACCTAAATTAATCTGATTACCTAAATTAATCTGTGCGTACTGTATTCGGCTCTGGGGCCCCCAAAATAAGAAGAACATGGACCTGTTGGAGTGAGTCCAGAGAAGGGTCACCAAGATGATCAGAGGGCTGGAGCACCTCTCCTATGAAGACAGGCTGAGAGAGTTGGGGTGGTTCAGCCTGGAGGAGGTGCTGGGGAGACCTTATTGTGGTCTTCCAGTACCTAAAGGTGGCCTACAAGAAAGCTGGAGAGAGACTGTTTGCAAGGGCATGTAGTGATAGGACAAAGGGGAATGGCTTTAAACTGAAAGAGGGTGGATTTAGATTAGATATAAGGAAGAAATTCTTTACCATGAGGCTGGTGAGGCACTGGCACAGGTTGCCCAGAGCAGCTGCGGATGGCCTATCCCTGGCAGTGTTCAAGGCCAGGCTGGATGGGGCTTGGAGCAACCTGGTCTAGTGGAAGGTGTCCCTGCCCGTGGCAGAGCGGGTGAAACTAGGTGATATTGAAGGTGCCTTCCAACCCAAACCATTCCATGATTTGGGGGCTAAACTGGAACTTGTTCTTCAGTTATCATTTTATTATCCCTTCAGTGTTTAGTGTATATTTGTTCTGTTTTCCTGAGGATATGTTCTTAGTTTTTGTTCTATTTCTGCCAGGAGATCACCACCAGACGGACAGAGTTTTAGAAGTTTCTCATTTGAAAAACCAGCACTACCCTCCAAGCCAAACCAACATGATGAGGATTCTGATGATGACTATGAAAAAGTAAGATCAAGTAGATTATCCATTCTCGAAGAGGGTGGGTTTTTTTCCTCACTTATGTATACTTTTGGGAATGTTTTAAATGCATTATTTCAGGAAAAAAAAAACTTTCTAAAAACGCAGTACTATGATTTCTGTTTTAAAATAAAAAAATATTGAGCTTTAAGGAATGCCTTGATGAACTCTAGATTTTAATATTGAATGTAAAGATTAAATAACCATTAACAATTTCAGATACTGATGGCTGTAGCTTATTTGCATAAAAGTTGCTAGCATTTTGAGTTGTCACTGACTTACATAGTGTTTTATTTTCTCCATACTTTTTACAGGTTGGGCTGCCTACTTCCATATTTCTTAATACCTCTGAATCCTTTGAAGTTGAAAGGTAGAATGTGACTTTAAAACAGTTCTTAGAAGTCCTACAAAATTCTGCACTGAACAGTAGTCCAAAGATCATTTTGATGGGTACAATTTGTGTTTAAAAACACAATAAAAGTATTTAAAATTCCTTTAGTATGGAAATCACTTTTTAGAGAAGTTAGTTCAGTGCTCATCTACCAATTGAAAATGCATAGTACTTGCAAAGTGATTTTGCTCCATCTGGAGAAGGTCGTTCTTCCAGGATGCTAGATGGGACAGAAAGCCGGATCTTCTGTGCTGCTTTAGGCTGGTTCGGATGCTAAACAGTGAAATTATTTCAGCTATGATGTACTATGAATTATTACAACCAAAATAGAGATTTGTAATAAGAATTTTAAGAATCTAGGCATTTTACTTATCTGAGTCATAAAATGCTGATATATGTAATTGCTGTATTATTTTTAGGACGTTTAAAGCTAGTAGCCCACAGGGACAGCCGCAGAATGGATTGTACTGTATTAGGAACTCATCTACTAAGCCTGGAAAGGTAACTTGCAATTGTGGATTCTACCTCACAGAAACCTTTTTGATGTGGAGATACTGTATGTTATATATGATAAAGTACTTAAAAAATTTAGATGTACTCAAAGCAAGAAAATCTGAGACAATCACTATCATAATGTCAGTGACTTACTATTTTTTTAGGCTGGATTGTAACTAATTCTTTAATAATACATTGACTTAGAAGAGCTTACTAGCATAGACTGAATATGTTGCATTTTTCTTCTTCAAGGTATTGGTTGTATGGGATAAATCTGCAGAAAAAGTGAGAAACTACAGAATATTTGAAAAGGTTAGTAGCTACGCTATGTATGCATTTCATATATACATATGTGCATAAAGGGTACATGTGTATAGGTATACATTGGAACAAGCAAGTTGAAGTCTAAACTTGTTCCCATTCCCAAAAGTAAAAAATACGCTGATTTACAAATATCTGGTCTAGGATGAGAGTTTGAGTACTCGGATCTGGGCTTTCTAGTTGCTGTATCATGCAAAAGACAAACTAGCTGTAAATGTTCACAGCTCAATTTCAGCTCCAGTCAAATCCTAAAGAAAGGAATTATTCATATTCCTGAGTTTAATTTGGTCTTATTTGTGTGACTAGATTGCAAAGCAGTAGCTTGTTTGAAAGAACTTCTTAGTTATGATGATGATTTGGGGTTTGTTGTTTGGGTTTGTTGTTTTGGGGTTTGGTTTTTTTTTTCAACAATGAGTTGGAAAAGTTACTATCAATGACTACATATGTGTTTGTTCTACAACAGGATTGCAAATTTTACCTGGATTCTGACATCATGTTTTTGAACATGGGAAGTTTGGTCGAATACTATAGCACTCATGTCTTACCTGGTCATGACAGCCTGATTCTTCAGTGTCCTTACGGTTACTCTAAACCAAGGTGACATGACTGGGCACAATTCACTGACTCCTGGGACAAATGGGTTCCCTGCTGCCCTTTAATTAAATGTGGGCTCCTACCACTGTTGGACATCCCATTGTTTGCACACAGAAACTGAATCTGTTTTAACCATTTATTTTCCACGAATTGTATATGAACTCCATTTAATGAGTAAAGCCTTACAATCCAGATCAGTGGATTTTATGGTCTTTTAAAAAGATCTGAACTGATTATGCTGTGAAAACTGTTCACGATACCTACACCTTTTATAAAAGTGCTGCTATTACTAATCTTCTTGGAATGTGGAAGATGAACATGAACAAAGAAGTGGTCTGAACACAACTGATACAGAAAATGGAAACTTCTGAAAGGATATCAGAATTCACTTGTGACAGGGAATACTAATACTCTGACTTGAAGGTATTACTCCTTAAGTCAGCACTGGTGCTCAGCTGAGAGATTTTGTATTGCTTGTATAGTTGACATGTAAATAATGAAGACTTCTGTGCAAATAATTTGGTTTACTATAGGTAAAGATGATGAGGAAATGTGGCTTATTTTTTTAAGCCACCTCATACATAAATGTAACTTCTGATTACAATGTCTGCAGTAATCAATATTGGGATACTATCCAACTGATAGCATTGTGGCATCCCACATACTACTTCATGATGTTCACTTCAGATGGGCGTGGAATAATTTCCATTTGGCTTTCATGGGAGCCCCATTACTTAGTTCTGAACTGGAAGGGTAGATGCCACTAGTATTTTTAATGGGTATAAGAAGAGAGAAAGGACTACTTAAGATTAAGGAAGAAGGGAGGGAGCCTGAGTACCCCCAACTGACTAGTGGTTTTCTCTCACATTGCTATAATCAGAGGTTCTTTCAAACAAAACACAAAAAAAGCCCTGAAACCATGAGAGTGATGCTACTATGACTCCATGAATCTTTTTTGGTCAGTCTCTTAGGATCAGGTTGTCAGCCCATTGCATTCTGTTCTGTCCTAGGGCAATACACACTGACCTAGTCTGCTTCTTGTAGATCACCAAGAATTTTTCCATTATTAAAATTGCTACTCAGTTTGTAGTTGTGTGCAAAATAAAATCTTATTTTAACATACTATCAGCACTATCAGACTATCAGTGATAGGCATTGGGTGCTTGTAATATTTGTTTCCTGATTTTTGGGGACAGGTATCCAAAAACCAAGGGCTACATATATCTGCCAAAATTATCCTATTCTTAAATTTTAATAAACAGGAGACATTTATTTTAATGACCTGTTAGGTAACTTTGTTGATTTAGAAGTACCGTTAAAGTACTGTTATAATGGTCTTGTACTCTAATAATGTTTACAAAACTTTTAATAATTAAAAAAAAAAAATAAAAATCCTGTTAGTCCTGAAACAGACGATGTTTTTGGCAGATAGATAATTTGTATGTCAGAGCAAATTGTAGGTTCTTGCAGTATTTACAGGTACTGTTTACAGAGTGAATTTTTCTGTCTTGGAATATCTGACTTCATTGTGACATGACAGTTATATTTACAGCATGCTATCTTTGGGGCCCTATTTAGATATTTACTTTATTTTTTTTTTCCAACCATATACTCAACATTTTTAAACTGTAAAAATACTTACGTATTCCAATAAATTTAAAACATTACAATGTTTTTACCTGTGTAATACAAGATTTGCAAATATGTACATTTTTGTGTTAATTTCCTTTGTTATATAAATGTATATATTTATGAAGTGGATAAACTTTCCATGCCAGTTCACCGAATTTTGTGCAGTCATCTTTAACTTCATGGTTGTGCGTTTTAATGCTTTTGTTTGTAGTTGTGTTAAACAGTTCTTGAGTCTTCTAACCATGAAGTTGTCAGCCCCCTTAAAAAGCTGAGGCTGGCGAGGAGCCGCGCCATGGAATGTGAGTGCTCCGTGGGCCAGTTCTGGCAAGCAGAACTGATGCTGTGCGATGAACCACATGTTACGTGAATCTTCATGTAAGCAACAGTATCAGGAATTTGGCATTCTGGTCATCAGACAGTGTGGCTGGG
Source organism: Falco rusticolus (assembly GCF_015220075.1). Lineage (NCBI taxonomy): Eukaryota > Metazoa > Chordata > Aves > Falconiformes > Falconidae > Falco > Falco rusticolus. Next base: position 79,140,875 of record NC_051187.1, on the reverse strand, counting down.
AATGGAAATTACTTATTTTCCATTTACCTCAAAGTTTCCTGATTGCAGGGTTGAAGGACCGAAGCATTCATTTTATCTATGGACACAAAATGCAGGTACAAAAGTAATAAAAAGAGTATCCTGGAGGAACCAGAATGTTTGAGCAAGAAAGCCGAGTCTCCAAAGGTAGACCTTCCCGTTTCCCAGCACCTAATAGTCCTTCTGCTCAGAAATGTCAGTGTAACTTGGGTTTACATCTGTAGGCTAGTACAAATGCAGTAGGCTTACAGGCTCCCAGGTGTACATCTCTGACGTCTCCAGAACCCAAGGTAGGAGGTAGAGATAAAGATGTGCTAGGTAATCCCTCCAGAAACAGGTAGATGGGTTCCAAACCAATCTGCAGTCATTTACAGTCTCTCTTCCAAGTCATCTTGCTCCTACATACTAGTCTAGTCTGTTTTATGCAGAATTAGGTGAAGTTAAATTTCTGCTGGTTTTAGGGAGGAAAGGCACAGCTAGAACACATGGCTCATAGTCTGTCTCCTATGCCTCTTACTAACCTGACTGTCCTCTTTCCTTCACTGCCAATCAGCCTCTTGCATCTACAACCTACTGCAAGGTCCTTAGCTTTAAAACAGTTTGGGGAGAAGTGTAAAAGCAGTATTTGGCATACCAAAAAAAACCCTGCAGTTTGTGGGTTTGGTAATGTCCAAGTCAATATAATTGATAATAGTTTGGAAAATGTTTTGCCTCTTGTATTTCAACTTCCAACTGTCACAGGTGATATTTGCTGGGGGAATCGCCCTTCTAGGGAAAAACAAGAGTGCTTTGAAAAATGATAGTTCCTTGTTTAAACTTTTAATCAATAGGCAGTATATCATAAAAAATGGACTTTTTATCCTGACAATTTTTTCATGACAATGAAAGTGCTTTATGTCAGCAGTCAAATATTCCCTAGTTCAGAACCTGAGTTTTTACAAGAATGTAAATAAGCAGTGAGACTGTTCATGGCCTCTGGGGCTTCATACCTTGGAAAGCTCAAAGGGACGCTGAAGATTTCTGAAGCTTTAACTGTGATTATTTTGATTTTGGGGACACCTGCTGGTCAGCCTGTCCCAGGCACAGGAATAGTTGCTTGGCCTGGGCATAGAAGTCATTTGGGTAGAAATCAGTATCTAGTGACTTCGGATGGAAACGAGAGATTAAAGCTTAATTTCAGGTGGAAACGTGATGGGCTAGGTCTTTGAAACTTGAGATGCCTTTTGGCTTATCTTTCTCACATAAGTAGCAGTGTTTAGCAAAATTACTCATGTGAATGTCTTTTAACCTAGATAACAACCCAACTGAATTTTATCTCTGTTTAAATTATTCTTAAAATATACTTTGAGGTATGTGATGGACTTCTGAGCACCACCTAAATTATTTACGTCATGAAGCATTAAAGATTTGTTCTGAACATTAAATACTTCACCTAGTAGCAATCACATGATGTCACAACTGTTTCTATCCTACTGAATAGTCAACTCTTCGAAGTGAAGGAGGGTTTTTTTTCTAGCCATGGGAGTGCTTGAGATGACCATGATTAAAACCGCTGAAATAGGAGAGTTCATAGTTCTTTTACTATAAATACTCGAAGTACCAAAATATCAAATAACAAACACTACTAAAACTTTTAGAGCAAATAGTGTTTGAGCTCACTTTAAAACTTGATACACTGCAGTGATTTAAGTTCAGTGGGCTTAGTGTGCATGGTCAGTCTTGTAGCATAGCCGTTCCCAAAAACCTGTTCCTTCAGGACCTCCATTCCTGTATCTTGCTTACAGGATGGTCATTTCTATCCCTCGCCTGTACCTCCTTCCTTACAGCAGCTAGTTACCAGGGAAGGGGGTAATCCAACCTCGCAGGGTCATGACATGGCCCTAACATGCATGTAATCTTAGATCAGAGAATTGTTTTGAATGTAATTTCACTCATGCATATCTCTACCGGAGTGGGTTGCACAGAACTGACAGCGCTAACAACTGTTTGCAGGATTAAATCTCTGGATGTATAAAACCAGGGAAAAACATCTAACCCTTCTTTGAGTTGCCACTTTTCTGCCTTTTAACAACCACTTTATATTAACTATCTCTGCGTAAAATCCTGGCAGAGTTGGTTCTTGTATTGGGAAGCTGAAGCCCACTTGAATCCTGACCTTAAAAGATTTTGCATGGATGGAGTTTTGCACCTGTACCGAAGGCCAGAGGTGTGAAAGGTCTGCCACAGCAGCACAGGGGCGGGGGGGAAGGGGGTCTATTCCATGTGAACTTACTGAAGGGTGTTATTACAGGATGAATAAGGAAAGATGTACGAGGTGTGGCCTCACAAGGTGTCTGGTTTAGGCTTCAGTGGTTATGCTGTGCTTTAATTTACACTGTGCTAACATTCATGCTTGTTTAAATTTTCCAAATAAATGCCAGCCACACTTTAACCATGGGAGTACTGCTGAAAATGTCTTTTTAATATTAAATGAGGTTTAAAGTAATTCAGAATTTGATATTCAAATATTGCAAAGCTTCTCCCGATTGATTAATTTTCTCCTGTATTTAATAACAATTAAAATATTAAATACTTTAAAACGTTTTTCTTATGCTTCTTAACCCTTCTCATTAGTTTGAACTTGCCCTGGTGTATCTTTTTTTTTTTTTTTTTTCCTCCTTTCTTTGTTTTATCCTCTTGGGTCTGTTTTTAGTTCTAAAGTTAGTTCAAAGGTTCCAACTTTTGTTAGTGGCACTTCCCCTTATCTTACTACTGAGGATGAGGATGTCATTAGAGAGCAGCTAAAGACAATCTCAGCAGCTCTAGTGATACTGGAATTAGTCAATGTGCAGAGAACGTACATCTAGAAGGCATGTGATGCTTAGGAAGTCATAAATGTTGCAACTAAAAGAATCAGATTTACTTGGAAAAGGATTTTTAAAAAAACAAACCCAAACCTCCACAGAGTGTTGTAATGTTAGTTCCTTTTGGCTAAAGCAATCATTGCACCTTTGGTTGTGTTTACTTGAAACTGTTATTTAGCAGCTTGAACCATGAAGCTAGGTTTACATTTCATCTCAATCGTGTATAAAAATTTCCCTGTGCACTCTTGAGCATAAAGTCAATATTTTTCAAACTTAAAGCCAAAGTGGCCTCTCGGTTTAGTAGATCATATGAAATCTGACTTTTAGTGTCAGCCTGTTCCAGCTGCTCTGCCCTTTCCCCACGTGCTGCTTCAGTTCTCATCATTTTTATTTTTTTCAGCTCAAATACACTTTGGATGTGTTCTTGTTTGGTTGGGGGGGGAAATGAAAGTAGACCAGAATACATTATTCCCCTGCCGCCCCCCTCCATGTAGTTGTTCCATTTACTGTTTCTCAGATATGTATACATTAAAGATTGTTTCTACATACTATTTTCAAATCTGTGGGGAAGTTCTCCTTCCTTACATAAATCAGTGAAATTCAAAAAAGCAAGTCGCTCCTGTGAAGAATATGACTGCAGCTGGACAAAACCAAAGTTTCCAATAGTCCTTTTGACATAACCTTACCTGCACTGACCAATTTAGTAATACTACACATACGCCATGAGATACTATGAATGCTGTTATACACAGCTGAAACTAAGACAACCCATTACATCATTTTTTAAAAGCCATTTAAATTCAGTAATTTCAAAGAAAAATCTCCTTTTGGTAGTAATGCTACATGTGTGTAAGCTCACTCATACCACCACTAGCAGAGTCCCAGATGCCAGTGAGACACAGCACTTCCAGGGCTGCTCTTGGGGTATTTTGTACAAATTCATGCTTGTCAGCGCATGCCCTCCTACCACTCCAAGCCTGGCACCTGACAAGGAAGTTTAAACACTGAGACTCCCTTTTTGAAGGCCCATGGAAAAAGCAGCAGAGAATTCACATACTGGCGTTATTTCATGTAGAGGAACCACGAGTGGAGTAAAAAGGTTTGCGTGAGGTGAAAATGAATAATTGTAGTAGGGAAGCAATTCCTGCCCAGTCAACAGACTGTCAGGATAGAAGAGTTCTTGCAGGCCGAGAGGGAAAGATCTATTTTTGATACTATTATTCCCAGTTTGTAGGTAAGAAAACAGACCTGGAACTGCTGATGTGGAATGAGTGCACCCCATATAAAAGCAAAGATACATGTCCTGATGCCAGATTTGTGACATCGACCTACTACTGCGCTTCTCACAGATAGCTGTAAACAGTCTGACCACCAAGGAGTGCTAATGCCAGGTAAAGAGGTCAGTTGTGTAAAAATAATGGTATAGTATTATTTTTCTGACACCTAAACTAAACTAAATAAAGATAAACTAAAATAATTTATAAATGAATACATTCACATTAACTCTTTTATTTGAGACTGTGTGATGTGCATTGAGTCAAGTGCTGCTGCTTGAGCCTGCTAAGGAAAACATCTTGCTGTGCTGTGGATGAGTCAGCAAGTGGAACATCTGTACCACTGAAACAGTACCATGCTCTGACACCTCTCACGGGAAAATTGTGCACTCTGTGAGTACAAGGTAGTATTTTTCTGGGTTTTGAAGGGCCAGTAATAATTTTCCAATACGCGTGCAGATGTGTATATGGCAACTGCAAGCTTACTGGCAACAAGCTTGTCTTGGTTGTTTTCTCAGACCCCTCACCAGCAGTGCAAAGATCTTGACGGAGTCAAATACTACAGGCTGAAAAATACAGTGTGGTTCATATTGTACCTGTTGTTGTAGCTGTAATGCTGTAAAGCCAGCTGGTAAGAGTTAACAAAGACAAATTCTTTGTATCTTAAATAATGCAGTAGTGCATTTCCAGATTGTCTTTAATGCCTTATTTCTGCAGCACAGCGTACTATTTTAGTACATGTCAGTATGTATGTGCTCTCCCTTATGTTTCCACCCATTTAATCCTGCTTTTGCCTTTGCACCGGCACTGCCATTCCTGCAGCTGGGTAGAGGCAGTTCAGGAACCTGGTCAGGCCAAAAAACTGAACAGGCAAGATAAACGCCGTCATGCATCAGCTTTAGCAGTCTCAGCCTGCAAAGCAGTGTGGTTCAGTCGGCAGATTCAGCAGAAAGCTGGCCTCACCCCCTCCCCTGCCCCCCCAGTTTTTCCATCAGATTAGCCAGGTGAAACAGTATCTTCTCTGGCTTCATGATTATGGGATGTGATGCAAGGGGCAGGGGGAAGACTGGAAGGGGCCAGCAGGAACCTGTGACCTTGGGCTGGTCACAGACTAGAACAGCAGAAGAGAGGGGTAAAGGAACAGCACTCCCCCGCAGCATTTCACTGTTAGACAAACAGGTGCGATGATCAAATGCATCCTTTGATCACCTTAAACTGCTTGTGACACCGCACCCGGTATTTACACAAACCCTTTAAGCCAGTGCTACTAGCGAAGGAAATGACCCTGCCCTCCCCCAGTCCCTGGGCGCTGCTGCCGTCTTCAACATCCCCCTCTTTCTTGGCACTGCTGGTCTTGCAGCCATCCACTGAGCTGGAGAGGAAACCCATTCATTTTAAAACAAAGCAGTATTTTTTTGCGGAGTTAGTTTGAACATGGATCCATTCTTCCATGTCCTTTACAAGACAAGAAGAAAGAGAGCTTTATGTGTTGAATGCCATGATGAGGAAAGAGGTGAGGTGCCAAGATGCAGGAGAGTTTTGAGAGAGAGCCATCTATACACCAAGGGGAAGACAATGCATGAGGCAGGTGGCTGGACCCTGCGGGTGTGGAGCACCTGCAGATCTCATTGAATAGACTTTGAACAAGGACAAAAGTATGCTATCTTGTATGTAAACACATCCACCGGGTTTAACAGGGTCCAACACCAGACAGGTAAGTGACTTCAATGTTTTAGGCTTACAGAAACAGTTCTTACAAAAAAAAGTTCACGCATGATTTGCTTATTATTAGTGATTACACTAACACATCTCCTCTTCTGGGATATTTCTGATTAGGCAGACCTGTGCCCAGCAGTGTCTTCTTGTCAGATGTGCCATAATCATTCTGTGTCATCACTTGACAACTCGACCACCATTTTTGGTAGCTGAATTCACATGTAAGTTTAGTTATAGCTGTATGGCCTCTTTTTTCCATTCTGAACACTGAACAAAAGAATATTAATTACCAGAAAGCATGAGCTAGCTACATAGAGTGTGTTTCCTTGGTGGAGGTCGTTGGACCAGGCTTTTCCAAGGGGGAGATGTTTATGGCTCCTTAAGGCAGCCATCTGGTCCTGCTAACAGGAGTCTATCTTTCTTCAGATTTCACAGGTAATGCAGGTGAAGAGTTTAGTGTTTCTGAAAGCATCTTCCCAGACCCCCAACTCTTCATTCCACCTGTGGCAGGTACTATTCTATACAACAGTTTCCAAAAAGTGTAAAGCAGCAGTCTTAAAATGATACAGAAATTATACTAAAAACGTACAGAAAATAACGATAGCCTATGGAACAAGTTAACTTTACAGTTGGTGCTTTATTTGCAGTGATGTAACAAACTGGGGGTTTATACTGTCAAAAGATTAAGACTTAAAGGGATGATTTATGAAGATCTGATCAGGTCTCCTATGTACAAGCTATACAATATATATGCACACTTTCTGAATCTAGTATACAACTTCTCATTAGACTGGCATTTAACAGCTGGAGGATAGTCGACTGACTTAAATACCTTCAGTTTTGACAGGTATCTCTAACCCTCGCCAACGCAGTTCTCAAGCTTGACTACTCTTGCTGGGTATCTGCACTTCTGGATCGACCTTGACTTGCAGTGAGCTTCCAGCGATTAAATACCGTAATTGCAGTGCGTTAAGGAACGCTCTATCGCAACGCTTCCTTGGCAGTTACTTGATTTCTGCCCCTATCTCAGCCTGCTGTGAGATAAGCTTCCCGGACGACGCGGTGCTCCTTCCCGAAGGCACCCAGCTCCACAAGAAACCCCTTCCCTGTGTCGGGGGGGCTCTTCACACCCCCGGTCCAGTCGCTGGGGGACCAGCCGACACCCCCGGTACCTCAGGACCCACGAAGCGCGACCCCGGCTGAAGGAAACCGCGGCCAGAGGCGCCGGCACCGCTCCGCGCCGTCCCCCTCACGCGCCTCCTGTCCGCCAATAGGGGAGCCGCTTGGTCGCCGAGCGTGCGCCCTCCAATGGGCGGCGCGGTTATTGGCCTGCGGCCTCGGGAAGCCGCACCCTGTCAGGTGGGGGGCTGGGGCCGCTCGGTGGCTGTGGGGGAGGAGGGAGCGGAGCGGCGGGAGGCGGAGCTGGGGCCAGCGGCGGCGGAGACAGCCTCGGCAGGGGCACTGTCTGTGGCGGCCCCTTCTTTCCCGCTCCCTCCTGCCGCCCTTTATCGTCTGCCCTCGGGTGAGCGCTGCGGGGGCGGCGGCGGGAGGCGCAAGAGGGGCGCTGCCGGTAACGGTCCGGCGGGAGGCGGGGGGGGGGGGGGGGGGCGGAGGAATGCGGGGGGCGCGCGCGGCACAGGGGCGCAGCCGTTAACGGCCCTCGGCGCGCGGGGAGGGGGGCCGCAGCCGCTGGTGGCGGGGAGGCTGTGCGGGGGAGAGGGGCGCAGCGAGGAGTGGGGAGGCGAACCCGGGGCGCAGGGGCTGGAACCAGCTTGTTTAGCCCGGGGCGGCGCGGGGGAGGGGAGGGGAGGGGACATGGGGTTGTCCCTGCCTTGAAAACAAGCCGGGGGGGGCGCGGTGTCTGCCCGCTGCTCGCAGGGTGCCCGCGGTGAGGGCCTGGGGCGGGGAGGGAGGGTCTCGGCTCGGAGGTGGCGGCGGGCACAGCGAGGTAGGCTCCGGCTGCTGGCTGGGATGGGGCGGTGGGGCTGAGCTGCGGGGGCGGCTGCGGGTCGGAGGGGCGCTCCTGTCAGCTCTCTGCGGAGGGACGGTCCCGGCCCGCGCCCACCGCGCTGAGCGGGGTGCGATGCTCCCGCTGCTGCTGCTGCCGCCGCAGGAAGCGGCTGCTCAGCCTTGAAATCTCCATTGCACCCGAGCGATGCGGCTGCGGGCTCTTCCCCCGCCGCCCTTCTGCTTCACCTGCCCCTTCTTCCAGGATGCGAGGTGATCAGCTGAGCGTGCTTGGCCGAATGCGGGCGTTAGTGTGTCCAAATACTCGTCCGCAGAGGACGTAGGAATGAAGGAGGAGATGCGATGGTTGTGCGGTGGTATTGATTGGCGGGGCACCAGCAGCAGCAGACGGGCAGTTGTTTTGTTTTCTCTGCTGGAAGGGTTATCTATATTTTAGGATTTCCAGTGTTTGCTTCCAATACAGAATTTCATGTCTTTCTGCAAGTAACTACTGCATTGTCTCTGTGCTGCTTTTGAGGTTGATTCTTGATCTGCATTGGCTTTACTTAAAACTAGCAGTTAGGGAGGGGGAAAAGCCAGTGAAGCTGGAAAAATATCCATGGCTGTATTGAGACAAGGGGCTAGGAGTAGCGCGGGGTTTAAATCTTTCATGAGATAATGCTGTAGTTTAAGTGGTGTAAGCTCATTGCTGGTTTTGCTTCATTCTTCGCTTTTTGGGAAGTTGCTATAGATCATATCGTTGTCATATACCAAAAGTATTCTCTTTTTTTGCATGGTGCTTTATGTCTTTATAGAAGCTTTACAAAACAGGTTTACCTGCAGCTTATAAATTCTCAAACTGCAGCTACTGCTAGATAATTTCTGTATGTTTTGCTGAAAGCTACAGGTATCTCCATGCACACACGCTATTTACAGCACTGCGATCTCGTAACATGACTGAACGTGCTAATGTAATACTCGGCAGTTCTTAGTTGCCATAAATTCGTTCTTTTTTATAGGAAGAAAGAATTTATTTCAAAAGTAAAAAAATACAAATTTTCTAAAATAGGCTTCCATTTTTCTTTATTAAATTTATTGATGTAACAATTCTGTATTCTCTATTAGGAAATATTCTTTTTAGAGCTATTGTATAATAAGTGAGGAAAAATGCAGCTATAGACTGGACTTCTGGAGCAGGTGGATTTAGTATTTCTTTATGTTCAGTAAGCAGACTTGACGTGATCTTATTTGTAAAAATACTCTTAAGCAAACATAATGTTTTATGTAGTTTGCCTGAATTACAGAATTTAAACTTTTTTTTTTTTAGGGATTTTAAATTTTTAAATTCAAAATTTTCTTTGGGGAATTCTGAGGAAGAGACCATTGCAAATTTTTAGATCTTCACTGTGGCAAGATAATACGTGCATTACTATGTTTGTGTGTTTAAGTATCTTGTAGTTTTGCCGGAGTTCTGTTTTCTGTATGAGGTTCCACACCAAGGATAGTGCTTTTTAGCCAAAACCTGTTGTGTTGTCTGAATATTTTCTTTTGACGGTTGACTGTTATAAAATGGTGTGAGAAACCTGAACGTTTGTGCTTTATCTGAAACAAGGACTTTTGCTAGCACGTTGTGCCAGTAAGTTCATTACAGTGTGGTTCGCTAACGCTGCAGAGTGACGAAGGGCATTTACTGAATCAGTATTTTTCTGTGACAGTTCTTTTTAGATGTGCCCAACAGATAATGACTCAACTCTTCTCATTCTTTGAGATTCACCATCAATATTAGGTGTTATTTTGCTTATATGGAGTTGGATCACTTGATGAGATTATGTGGGCAAGCACATTTGAGCATTGAGAGACTTTGACAGGAGTAGGGGTAAACCTACTTCTGCCCTATTCAAGCCTTGTTTTTTCAAGGGTAGCTTTGCAGTATGAAATGCTTTTAACGAATCTCCTCACCCAGCATTCTGTGGCTTGCTATAGGAGGAAAAAGCTGAATTTTGAAGTAGCCAATTCTGTTAATAAATAGAATAAAATGGGAGAAAGATGCTCTCGCATGTAGATTGCTAGTAAGTATACAACTTCTGTGTGACAAGTGCTTTTGAAATCTGAGGCGACTAGACAGTAAATCATTGTACCTCCTGCTTTTCTGAGTTGTAGAGTTTTCTTAATTATTTAAGAAATGTAGCAGTGGTGAATAGTGAATAATTTGTAAATCCCAAATGTTGCTATGCAAATGAGCCAGTTCTGCTGGGAAAAATTCATAGTAACAAAATTTGCCCACTACTTTTATGAAAGAGAGCGTATCAAAGAAGTGTAGCTTTTGTTGTATAGTGGGGACACGAAGTGAAAAAATAATGCTAAATTTCTGTGTTTGATGGCTTTTAAATTAGAATTTGCTGTTGGACTATGCTTTGTGGCAGAAAGCAATCTCTGAAATAGCACTGTATTAGTAATTCATATTATAACTAAATATTTCTTAGACACTTGTAGATTGAGAAGGGCTTTATATTTAAAAAGTGATTGTGAGCAGCTGTGAATGTAAGTTTAAACTGCTGATACTGTTGTGCAGGTCATTTGACATCTCCTGAGGAACCTGTCTAAAACTCCTCTGTTAAATTATACATCTTCTATATTAACAGATTCAAAAGCAGATATTTTTTAAAAATAGAAGTTCCTGGATTACCTGTTTTGCAGTTTTTATTCATATAATTTAATCGGCCTTTTCAGGGGAATAGGAAAACATTACCTAGTCTTGCCACTTACTCAGCATTTCTCTTCAAAAATACCCCTTTTTGGTAGGGCTGATAACAGTACCTGTACAAACCTGTCAGTAAAGAAAGGTGTAAAGTGTGAATCATGTAAACCAGTTTATTCCCTGAGGAAAGCTGCTTTTCGTTAGAGGTAATGCTCCTTCAAGAGTACTGGTTATATATCTTTATCTATGATGATTTTTTACTTTAAAATTACCTTTTTCCGTGGTTACTTTTCCTATCACTTTAAAGTATTGCATGTACAATAAAAAGGTTCTGTAGTAATTTCAAGCAGTGTTCAACATAACTTTATGATAACATCTGTTACCATCTTAGTAAGTGTCTGTTGTTTGTTGAGAATAATCTTGGTAATCTTTAGTCAAATTGAAGCAAATAATCGTTTTCTTTCCTTGCCAATCACAGGATGTTGTTTACTGTGGTTTTGTCAGTTCAGAAATTTTAGTGGTTAGTAGTTGCAGGAGTTGCAAGGGCAGAGACTGCAAGAAACACCCGTTTTAGAACTACTGCTTTTCAAATCAGCTATAAGATGAGATGTCATTTGTGATGAGGGCTATGGTTTTAACATTCTGACCGATGATCCTGGTCTTGAATAAAGTTTAAGTATTGCTGCTTAGTTTGGGGAATTTTAAAGCCTAACCGTTGTTCATTTCAGGGCAAATGAAGTTTCAGTGTAGAGATGGATTTGAATAACTACTGCCAGTCAAGCTGGCTGACCAGCATGTATGCTTGCTGGCTTTGCTGGATTGACTCTGACCATTAAGAAGAAACTGAAAATGTCCTTGAAGGTGTAGCCAAACAGGAGTAATAACTTCTTTGGCACCTTCCTAGCTTCTTCCTTTTGACCTTGCTTATTTTATTGCATTTTGAGGAATGATCTCTGCCTGCTCTGTTGGATCAAACTACTCAGTGAAAGCTCAACCTTTCAACTTTAGATCAGGTCCATTAGCAAGCGGGACATCAAAAGTGTTTTTCCCCACAGATTTATTAAACATCAACAGACATGAAACTGCATTTTAGTTCGGTTTTAAAACTGGGATATTAGGAGCTGCTCTTTAAAACTGAGATTTGGGAGTTTCCATGCTCTTCAGGCGAAGCAAGTATTCCTTTGCATTTGTAATTGACTGATGTATTTGGTTTGTCTTTTAAAATTATTGATGTTTGCAATATATTTTATGTATGTTTTTCAGATCTTGACTCATGAAATCTGAAAAGATAGGGAGTAAAATGTTCTGGAGTTCTGGGATTTTCTTCCATATACTTAATTGAATTGCTGGAAAGGGGTCATGGAAGCAGTGAGCAGTAAATGCAGTTAATCAGTAACTTTTTATGGTATCTTTGATACTTTCTCATCAAATTAGTAGATAAATGTTGTACACTTATACACTGAAGATTAGAGGGAAATCAAATTACCTAAGATCATCTAGGTTTTTGGCTGGAATTAGTAAATATGTAAAATCAGCTTTGGACTAAAACCTAATTTGACTCACAGCCATAGAAACCTAGTTTGATGTATTATGGGTTTGTTTTCATTTTGTCTGTACAAATCTCAGATTCCTGTTGTGGTGCTTTTTATACTTTTTATCTCTCTCTTGTTTTAGATCTTGAATCTTGAGAGGTCTGATATGCTATTTCAGCTTTATTATAACTGATGTCAGAGTAAACCAGCAAGTGTTTGGGAGAACCTTGACCAATGAAGGTTGTCTTCTGTGGGTTTTTTGGTTAGTTGATTTTTTTGTTGGTTTGGGGTGGTTGGTTTGTGGTTTGTTTATTTTGTTTGTTTGTTTTGTTATATAGTACTGATCATAAAGTTACTGTTCCTGCATTGTGACTATGGATGTGAAGGATAAGGCATACTTTGCATTTAGTCTTTTTTTAACAGATCAAATAATTTCTCTCTGTATTGTCACTACAAAATACTGCTGAAAATCTATAAAGTATATGTACATGAAACATCCGTTCCATCTAAAACTCGGCAGACGACATTGCTGCTGTTGTGCATTAACCGAGCGACGCAGTGCACTTGTGGGTTTTTTTTCCTTCAAAAAATCTTGTCTAACAAAGCTTTGCATAGTAAATCTGAATCAACACAGCTTAAAGTATTCCAAAGTTAAAGGGACTTACTTTATTTTTTGCTTCAACTTCTGAACCCGTTAGCTACATTCTGCTGAATTTAACAGGAAAATGGTGACTTCAAACATAGAAAGTTTCTGCCAGCAGTGGGATAGTCTAAAGAAAGTTTCTGCCAGCAGTGGGATAGTCTAAAGAAAGTTTCTGCCAGCAGTGGGATAGTCTAAAGAAAGTTTCTGCCAGCAGTGGGATAGTCTAAAGAAAGTTTCTGCCAGCAGTGGGATAGTCTAAAGAAAGTTTCTGCCAGCAGTGGGATAGTCTAAAGAAAGTTTCTGCCAGCAGTGGGATAGTCTGATAGCCAAACATGTGCCCCTATTAAGGGAGGGACATGGCTTCTGATTTGTTTCGAGAAGCAGGAGCATCTGGCTGTGTAGCTATTACATATGTGCCTGCCAGTCAGTGTATGGATAGCTCCAAACCAGTTGTGTATTTTGCCACTTGCGTGGCCAGCCTAGGTGGGCCAGTGCTCAGTTGCAGGGAGGAGCGAGGATGGACTCGTGGAGGATATAGGGGAAAACGTGAGGACTTGGGATAAAAAAAGGAAAAATAGGGAAGCATGGGAAACTTCAGTTGATAGGAAATCATGTTTAGCTAGTTCTGGCATCTTCCTCTAGGTGCTTTCAGTTACTGAGAAGTTCTTCATGATTTTTAGGTAAAGTTGTACACAACTAAACTGCTGCTTTGTTTTTTCATGTCACTTCAAGTTTCCATATGATATGAATAACAGGTTCAGTGTAAAGCACAAGATTGTATTTTGATTCCAAAGTAAACTTCCTTTCCTTGCTGTGGCTATCGTTTGTAAGTTTAAATTTGTATATAGCAAGGTGTGGGGTGTGTTGTCGTGTGTGTGTGTATGTGTCCCCTTAGACTTGAAGTAAAACTTACTAGATGGTAAGTTTTTGAAGGTATTCTGGTAGTTGTGGTTATAAGTGATAGCTTGGAAGTATTTCAGAACAATTTTATATCTTTTGAGTGAATTAAGGATGAAGATGTCAGGGAAGTAGCGTTTGTTCTTGTAAATTATTTTTCATGAAGTGTTGGTGGCCAGAAGTATACCGTAAAAATTTATTTGGTTGTGTAGAACTTTTGTGGTACAGTATTAAATTATTCTTGAATCTATTAATAGGCAGAAAAAATTAAACTAAGAATGATTTTAGGTGTTTGCTTAGATCTCAGCTATACAAATGAAATTAATCTTTTTTTCCTGTTTGCTTGTATGGGCATTTGGGTAGAAAGTTAGTAAATTCTTTAGAGCTTTCCCAAAGCAAATGAATCCTACATAGTTTGGATGAAGAGGGAAATAACATATATATGCTTAATCTAAGGGAAAGCTATTTTGCCTTCTACATGTCAAGGAAAGGTGGTTGATTTCTGTGCCTTGGATTCAGAGAGGACCATCCTTTTCTCTTTGCTGCTACTTGTGACTGAACGTCTGGCTGTGTCTTCTTCCCACTTTCCTTTCAATCTGCTTTAGAACCTGCACTAATCTTGATGCTGCTGAGTTATGTGGATCGTCTTATACTGAGTTTTTTTGTCTCTCTCCTGGAAGGAGAGGATGTTTGTGATTGCAACATAGGGTAAGGAATTTGACAGGTGGGACGTCCACTTCTGGATCTGCCATAGTCTTTATTGTTGATCTAGGACACTTTCTTTGACTCTGTTCCAGCCTGTTAATGGAGATGTTGGTGTAAGTACAAGGAAACAAACCTCAGTTAAGATGACTTATACCCTTGCTTCACAGTTGTGGAATGATAGCCCTTACAGTATCCTCCGGTTTTCCCTCACTGCAGCAACCTGGGGAGGAGCCAAGAGCAGAGAACACAGTGAACAGTTTGCTGCACAAATTGGAAGAAGGTAGTCTCTCAAACTGTCCTCTGGTCTGCCCAGCCACCAGAAAATAAAAAGCATTTTGGCAGCTGGTCAACAAAATCTAGAAATGGTGAACAGAAGTCTGGGAAGCATGGTTAAAAGCTGAATGTCAGCCAGAAAAGCTGGACTTAAGCAGTCTTGCGAATTATGAGGGCAGCCTTATTAATTGAACATTCTGGCTGGTGGAAAAGTTGCCTGAGGCTTAGAGTCTTTATGGGTCAATACTTCACCACTAAAGTGGGGAGACAACCCTCCATGCTTCAAGCAAAGCTCACAATGTCAAAAATAAACCTTTGTAGCTGCATTCGTTGCTTCTGTTGTATATTTAATGGATTTGGGGTCCTATCTAATGTGAAGTAGCTGGTCTCTGAGAAAGGCTGAGACTACTATTTTTCCTGCCTTTTTTTTCAGGCATTAACATAAGTATGATATGACACTGGAATAGTGTCCATTATGCTAATTATTTTTAAGCATTTATTAAAACAACCCCAAAATACAAAGAATGTCAAAGATTGCATAATGGAAGGACATGTAGGTAAGGTAATTAGTTACTTAGGATATCCTGGGTTTGTTTTCTGTCATGTCACCTTTTTAAAGAGCTTAAGCTTATTTCTACATTCCCTGGTTTTCAGGGCATTGTCATTACTGTGTTCACGTATGTTAGTTCTATATTAACTATATTTTCAGAAATTCATTACACTTCCATGTCAAATGGGGGCACATTATTGCACATTTGCAGTAGTGTAGTTACTGGAGTCAATTAAGAATGAGGCACATTTCAAATGCCTCTTTTTTTCTTTGCAGACCTTTAATCAGGACTAGACACCTTCTGAAATAATACTCTTATTTGTTATTGGTTTGAAGACCTGTTGTGATACCAAACATTTAATTGTAGAAGGGAAAGGTGAGGTCATTCAGTCTGAAATTTTGTATTTGCTATTTTACTACTTGTATTACACTTCTTGCTTGTTTAATTTAATCTGTAATTTGATGTGCTAATCATTAATTACTAGGATGAATTCAGTTCGTTTGACTGAAACTGAAATCTGAATTTATTTTTTCAAGGATTTGATGATCTGAGGGAGTAATCTGGTAATTTCCCCCTCCCTCCTCTCTGTTGCTATAGTAATCCTAAATTTGAACCTTGTTTCTGCAGACTTTTTTTCCTTCAAGTGTTACAGTGTGTGTGCAGTGTGTTATCAAACCAAAATACAATACAGGTTTTTTAATTTGGTTGTAACGTCTGAGGTAAAGCTGAAATGAAGGAGCCCTAACTTGCTTTCTCTTTTTCTTGCTCTGGGGAGACCTCGTGGCGTTAATCTTTTTATTCATGTTTTAGATACATATCATTTAGGGCAAGAAACAAAGAAAGAAAGGCTCAACTGAAGCAAAAAAAGACCCAGACCTCTCTGAGTGTCATGAAAATCTGTTAATTATTGTAATGATAGAAGTGAACATTCAACTTGCAAAGGCTATAACTTAGTTTAGCATCCAAATGTTCTTGCAATTCCAGTTTTACAGCAATGTTCAGCACTTACTTGAAGAGGTGCTTTCAGCTACTTCTGTTGTGGCTGAACTTTTGATACAGCAATAAATGCAGGTAATTCTGGCAACTGTATAAAAAAATTGTGATCTAACCAAACTTTGATGTTGTTTTTTTCATATACAACAAAGTGGAGATGCAAGATCTAACAAAGTTAATAGCAGAGTAACATCAGGAGAAAACAGAAAACCTTAAAAAAACCTGATCACCTGTCTTGTCAGGAAGCGTGGAGACAATGAAATAAGACTAGAATAATTCAGTTACAGGTGAAAGACTACATGAAAAGTTTGCCTTGATTTTCAGTGAAGACAGTTTTGAACACATGCACAGTGGCAAATAGGTCTTGCTGAAGTGAGAATATAAAAATTATTTCCATGAAGATAAAGTTGAACTTTGAGGGTGCAGATCAGTGGGACTATGTAATATTTACTCTGAAATTTCGAAGTGGTCCGTGTAATTAGAGGCAAGAATTGTTATTAAATGTTAAGGCAGAAGGGCTTTGGATGGCTAGTGAGCAGCAAAAGTAGCCACTATGTTTAGAAGAAAAGGTGGTCCGAGATAGTTATTGCATCACTACTGTGACCTTAATATTCAGGTATTTGTGTTGATTTAGAATGAGAAGCTATCCTGTATGGAGGTAAGATGAAAATGGGGTATGAAGTGATGCAGCTCTTGACAAAGGAAGATGCTATCACAGAAATATAATGGCTTTTTTTTTTTTTTTAAGATACCTGACTTCTTGGAGAGGATACATGGTCAGAGCTGACTTCTTTTAATTTAGGGGTCATATAATGTGTAATATGATTCCATGTAAAAACTAGAGTGGTATTTCTGTGAAAATTGATTTGAAGTGGTGACAGGATATGTCAAGTATGGATAGAACTGGATGATCAGAAGATGATGTGTTGGAAGTATGTTAGTAGTAGTATTTGTCAAGAGTCAGTTTCAATATTTAGTATTTTCATTAAAAACATTGATGCATTCCTATTTCTTACGCCAATCTCATGTTTTCTCATCGGGTATCAAGTATCATCAGTATAAAAGATGGTTTTGCACAGAACGAAGTTGAGACCTTAGGACATGACCAGCAGGAAAAGGAGTCATGTTTAATAGCATTAAAAAAGTGAAGATGATCGTATAACAAAAAATCAAAGTTAGCAACTGTGAAAAGTGGTAGGATAACAGGAATACTGCTGTTGCCCTACTAATATTTTTCTTTAAAGAAGAAAAGTGGTATTGACTTTTCCTGGTGCTGGTGAAAGCTTATCTGAAATACCGTGTCTAGTTGCTATCACCCACCATCAAGAAAAAAGGAATGTATTTGGACTGGAAGAGGTACAGCAACTGATTCTTAGAATGACGAAGGGAATGGAGAATTTTCTCTGTAAGAGGGACTCAGAGTGCTTTGTTTGATATGGGAAAACAACACGTGAAAGAGATTGCTCTTCATAAAAATGAGTGAAACAACACAGGTGGGTAGAAAGAGCTTAAGCTTGAGGCATAAGAACAAATGGATATAAACTATCCAAGAATAAACCTGATCTGGAAATTAGAAAAGATGGTTCCTAAGCAACGGAGGCATAGAAGTCTGCAACACCCTTCCCCTAGGAGTAGTGGAATAAGACTGTCTTTAAGATGGAGCTGGTTAGCTTATGTAAGGGAAGGGGGAGGGGATATAACGTAGTTTTCCACAGTACCTTGGGATTTGAACTCCTTGACCCAGAATATCCATTTTTTCCCATGATTCCTGCCTTGTTAGTCAAAGATGATACAGTAACTTGCCCAGATTTTGTCCAGAGACCAGCAGGGACACCTGTGGTCTGTTTCTTGGACAAATAGACCAGTTGTGTTCTGAGGCATATAGATACTTACATCAAGGGACAATAAATGTTAGACAAGCTGGATGTTTTAAATGCTGTTTTATGTAATACACTACATCGTATCTTATGTAGTGCATATATATGTATTGTGTTTAGCGTTAAGAAACTCCAGATCAACACAGAATGATCATATTCAACAGATTTAATAATGAGCCCTGTATTGTTTTCTTCTCATGCTGTTCTGTGTGACTGAAGGAAGTTGCCCACAACACGTGCACAGCTATGTCATTGTCTTCATATTTCTCTGAGAATTCTCCTTTGAGCTGTTAAAAAAAAAAAAAAAAAAAAAAATTGATGCAAGCTGAAGGGTTGATGTGGTGAAAATGCTGTATACCATGTTGCTCTGTCTTGCCCTGTTGTTCCAGTATATGGTCCTAAGACTGTCCATCTAATAAGCTTGGAATGTAATACTTTGAGGAAGCATCGTGCTTGTGTTTGCACTAATGAAAGACGCTCCCATACCTCTGTATAATAGAAGATAGGTGGTTTTAGAGGAAACTTGACAAAGAAAAAGGTTCTACTGCCTTTTCCCAGACAGAAAGACACTAATTGGCAAATTGGGGACTTAATGTTGCCTGAGGTTACGATATTTTTCTGATTTATTCAATTGTTAGGACATGTTAAGTCGTGGTTTAATTCCTGCTGAGGTATTTCAGACCCGGGAGGGAACTTGTGTGCTCTTTTCTGCAATTATTTCGTCTGTATCAGTACTGTATGCTACCGGATATGCTTTTAGTTATGAACAGAAACAGAGACAGAAATACAGTATCTGCTTTATATTTTTCCATTCTCTAACTCTGCCTCACTTATTCATTCTAAGTGTTCATCTACAAAGCTTCGTTTTTGGAAGGAAGTTCAAGCATGGAAAGTAGTTTGGTTAGGACAGGATAGAAATTTAATGAAGTTTGAAAGGTTCCTTCCTGACTCTGCTCAATGTGTGTTATTGACTTCCCTTCAGCTGTTAGTTGAATTTCCTGTTGATTTTTGGTATAAATAATTGCCAAAGCAGTGTCTAGCCCTATCTGTGTGCTTAAATTAGATCTGTTTTCTTTATTCACAACTTTAACAGTATTTTAATGTTTTTAGAAGTAATGTAGAAGACTGAGAACTAGATCTTATTTCTTTAAATTGCTGTATTCACACATAATGATGAATATGAATGGTAAATAATTACATAGGCCTAACATCAACTAATTAAATGGCACTTTGCAGATGTTTAATATTAGCAAAGTTACATCCCAAAATGGATTTTTTTGGGATAAGTGCTTGACAGTTATGATTTTGAAAGCTGATAAATAATAGTTAATAATTTAAAGCTTGAGGAAGTGTTCACTATTATATGAATATTGACTAAATTGTGTTTCTTCTGCTTTATTATTTAGACATTCTCTCTTTTAGTTTAAACAGGTGTGAAATAGAGGCAGTCTCATATAATAAAAAAATCTGAAGTCTGAAACTGGCAATAGTCACCAAAGAGTGGATGACTTAGCAGATGTCATCTTAAAGCTCTTGCAGTGAGGAGAAGGTATTCAGTAATACTGGTATTTTGAAAGACTGTATTAATGTCTGTGCAGTAAGAAAACTGTAGAAGTTGGTTACCTTGACTTTTTGTTCTTAAAGTATGTTTTTCAGCTATGCTGTGTAGGATTTATCACGGTAACTGAAAAGGTGTCAGATTAAGTAATGTTTTGCCTTGGAGTGATAAAAATAATAGAAATAATTACTGAAAAGCCAAGTAATTTTTTTTCTAATTTTCTTAATGAATATGACTTATCAGCTTCACCCTTCTGGTAAACCAGGTAATTTGTTAACTGAAAATATACTGTTACACAATGGAGAGAGCAAAAAGCTTTCTGGCTTTATATGCTTTTAAAATTCATTTATCTGTCAAAATTGAAGCTGAGTATTGCTGTTGCCTTAAATTGGAATAATCATTTATTACATGTTCTAGAATAGTATTCCCTGCAGGTATGACCTATGCTTTAGCTAGTTCTGAAAGGGATGCAGTCAACATTGGAATAATTTATATTTTTAGCAGCATATTCAGATCTGGCATTTTGATTTCTTATTTTGAGTCATGTCTGTTAACTTTTTTTTTTTTCCAAATATTGTGTCATGTTAGCTGGTGACACACTTCTGGGTGGTTGTTTTTTTTTTTTTTTTTGGTAAATGTTCTTAGAGGTGTATTTCTTGTGTTGGCACTGTGCCTCATAAACATATAAAATCTGAACTGCCTTGTAAAGTGAAGGTGAAGATGCATGTTGACATGCAGTTTGATCTTTGGAGGATAAATCCAAAAAATCTTCCTTCCCTCTCTTCCCCCCAAAGAAGAGTGAGTGTATATCTTTTTAAGACTTGTTGGATTAGATTAGTTTAGTTTCCTGTGAAAAATGTTAGGGAATAGCTGATGGAGACACTAGTATCTGCCACAGAACAAATCTGCAACAAGGAGATACAGTACAGTGACTGCTTCATGGGCTGTTTGGATTTTGTTACCATTAATTTATTCCTACGTTATGAAAGATCTAGAAAACTGAAACAAATTAAATTTAAACAGTTTTGTGTAGGTTGCTTGAGACTTGGAGGAGTGCAAGGAACTTGAGGATGACAAAGAAATACCAAGGATAAGGCTGATAGCAGACTCATAAACGAGAATAATTTAAGCCAGTGAGATATATTGCAATTTTGTGTCATTAAACATCTTCATTAAAAAAACCTGATTTTTAGTGATGTTCATAGAAGTTCATGAAATTAAGGGGTGGGTGTGTGGAATTTAAAGTATTTCCTGTTCATTTTTAGCTGATGTTTGAAATTCTATAGTAAGGTCTGGTATTAATAGGAAAGAAAATAGTGGGCAAGTATGAGGCAAGAGAGAAAGTTAAGGTTGGTTTAGTTTAGAGAAGACAGATGAGAAAAAGAAATTGAAAGTCAGAAACAGTTCTAAAAATCTGGATTACATTAAACAGAGGATTTCTCGAGGATTTTTTTACACATAATGTATTTAAAACACCCTGTTTTTAAGAAGTCACATTCTGTATAAGCCCATGGGACTTATGCTATGAGATATTGTTACAGTGAAGAGCTTAGCACAGCATAAAGTAAGGTTAAACATTGTATAGCAGTTATACAAGGGATGTCAAAATGGATGTAACTTTTTTCATGGTGTAAAGAATAAATCAACAAATCACTGCAGATGAATGTGTGTGTGTTACACTGTTCTTAAAATTGCTCACTAGCCATAGTTAATCAGGGTATTTGGAGTTTAACCACTAGTTTGACTGAGTTTGGCAATTTTTGCCCTTTTAGATAAAGTTTTGACATTTACTTATAAAACCCCAAATGGTTCTTACTCTGGCAGCTACAGAATCTCTTTGTATACAAAAGAGAATGCTACAGGTTCTCTTCCTTATAAAATCAGGGCAGTTGACTAAATAAGCATTGGGCTTAATATTTGAGCATTAGAATTGCCAGACTTCTCTTTTGGGCTGAAAAAAAATATGATTAAATCTGAAGCTACTAATTTCTGTCTTTGAAGTAGCTGAAGTCGAATGATCTATATAGATTGCATATATCTTAAGTGGGATTTCGAGCAGAGACATGATGGTATATATGGGTGTCAGGATATGCATAGAAAGGCAACATTTTAATATTAAAAATGGGATAGTAAATGTCATTCATTTACATAAATGTGGCCCTATAGAAAACATTTTTGTTGGATTTCATAGGGTTCATTGGATGTTTTGCTACTGAACAATTCCAATGAAGTGGGAGTTGCTTATGGCCCAATATGTATTTATTTCTGTGGATGTGTTAGATTGTTTTGAAATCCCTTAAGAGCAGGAACTTCCGTTGAGCACCTGATTGCAGTTTCAGATGGGGGGGGGGGATTGTTTACAAATTACCTAGCCTAGTCTGTTACCCAGCTCACAGCATGACTGCACAGTTAGTTGTGTAGGCTCAGCAATGTGGCAGGCACAATGTGGGAATAGCTGTCAAGGGCGAGTTTGAATTGTATTGTGCTCCTGAGAAAGCATGATCTAGTTACAAAATATGGAAACAAAGACATAAAGAGTAGATGTTTCTTCATATAAAATAATGCTGTTGTAAAAACAAATACCGCAAGCCAGTTCTAATGCAAGTGATTATTGTTTTCATTTCACACAGTAGTTTTGCCCATCTCCTTGGAGAGCTGCTTCTCAAATTCTAAGGTTTTGTTGAGATCACTTGGACTTCACATGGGCAGAAACTACTGGCATGTATCCGACTGCATGCTGTTTGGGAAATAGCTGTGAAAGCTGGGTTTAGAATTCTGGCTTTGAATACTGTGTGCATGTCACTGTTCTGCAATTTCTCATGCCAGTAGCCTTTCAATGAACTTGAAAGAACTGTACGTGCGTATTTCAGCAATAAAGTAGTGGCAGTAGGGTTTCTCGAAGGAGTTAATTTTACAACTTGAGTCAGGAATGAAAGTACTTTAACAGTGCTGTGTGGATTATTTAGGATCCTTGTCTGACTCCAACTCATTTGACATAACTATGTATACTTGATTTTCATTATTTTAACTTAAATTTCTGTTTCTGGGATTATAAGCCCAACGCTGCCTAGGTGTGACTTTTAGAACACAGTGAGGAAAGGTCTCTGGTTCCTACTAGGTAAACATAAGCAGGTGTACTGTGTTTTTAATTTTCTAGCTATTGGTAGTTGTAGTACTGAAAGGTGGATGGCATTTTGCCCGTAGAAGAGGGGTCATTTGGATAGGGATCAGAGTAAAAAACAGTAATAAAGACAGTATGATAGTGGAGTTGTTTGTAGACAACCAGTAATAAGACAGATGTAGATACATTGGGGTTTTTTGCTGTTAATCTTCAGATGCTTTTCAGCTACAATAATCCTTGCCTAAAGACCTTAGTCTATGCGGATGGATATTGTTCAGTTTAATCTGGAAGCATGGGCATGTGTAGAACTTGGGCCTTTCATGTTTTACACTGGGACTTGAATTCAGTAAGTGCAGAATGCACACAAGCATGATTTTGGTTTTTTCTTTTGGTTTTAATAATGCTTGTTTACTTTTGTAAAACATCACAGCCATGCAAAACTATTGTGACCTTTGGATACTTTGGTTTGCAGCTCCGTCTTTATCTAATGTTTAGGATTGGACCGTAGGAGAGGATTTGAGTGTTTGGGACTGATTCTTTCAAAGCTGTATGCATGGAAGAGTAGGAGAGAGAGCTGATGTGTGTCCCCATGGGTCTTGGACTGGATGACTGGAACCAGACCCAAAATGTAAATGCATCCAGCTTGCCCTCTTCAGTGAAGGCAGCCTTTACGAATGAGCCTTTGTGACAGGAGAGCATTAGTAGTTCTGCCAGTCAATCAAATTGTGATGTGTGAGGCTCTACAGCCATTATAGTAATTGAGCAAGTATCAGGCTTGGATTAGTCCTTGTCCTCCTGCATTGCAAACAGAATCTTTCTGCCATGGTTTGTGCATATCCTTCTGTTTTGTGCGTTCTCCTTTATTCTGTTGATTCTTCGGTTGAATTATGTAACCGTCTGGAGACTATAATGGTCCTAGTTAAGAAATAGGCCTGGTAGAAGGTGTGAGAGTGGCCATGATTCCTGAAATGTTAAGGTCTGGGCTGTTGTGGACAATTGTTTGTGATTCTGACAGTAACTTTGCTGAAATGTCCATTAAACACTGTGTTTGCATGATTTACAGTGACTGGAGAAGCTGGGGAGACACTTCTCCCCAGATGTAAATCTGAAACCCTGTAGAGAAGTGTCTTTTTGCCACTTTCAGGTGGAAACAATGAGAACCTCAGCTGGAGGGTAAGTCTTGAGTTTGCATAATGTTAGCTTAGGCAGCCGTGTTCAGTTGTGCAATACTTGCCTGACAAGGGAGACAGCATAATCAGGAAGGTGGTTTTCTCATGGTGTTTAATTTGTTACCATGTGGGTGTGCATGACCCTTGAGGTTTACCCTGAAGTAGGAAACATGACTGCATAATTTTCCTCCCCTGGGAAAAAGAAAAGAGACATTAGTTGGTCCTAAAATAGAATTCATGGGGGTTTCTTGACATACTATTTCCTGATACAGAACAAGCAACCATCTAATACAGGAAAATGAGTTCCAGTAACACTTTCATCCATAATTTATATGTTTTTAATATGTAGATTAAAGTTGTAGAGAGCATTCTGAGAGACGGAAAAGAGAATGCTCTTGAATTTGGGAACTGTGTAATGGGATGAACTTTTATCTTACTGTCACTTCTAAGATTTTGATGAAGATACATGCCCTATATAAATATATTAATGCTATTTTAAACACTGTCCAGAAATTTTCAGTCTAGGGTGGATAAAAGATGGTGTAAACCACGTTGTCTCCCTAAAATTTATCAACTACCTGAAGGGCTTACAAATGCCTGATTAACCACCATGTAAAGGAGTTTTTTTGAATTTGAGTAAGCCTGGCTGTTAGCTGTCTTATTTGGAAATAGAAGGGCTATATATGTGGGGTACACATTTCAAAGCTGTTTTTATGTGTAAGTGCAGTATAAAATCTCATATGGAAAGTTTACGTCAAAATTAATACTTAGGCTTGCATTCTGCAAAGATAGTTGTTTCCTCCTGTATACAGGCTTTTAAAATTCTGTCTGATTCTACTTTGTCAAGAGGTTAATTTGGTCTCATAATTCACCTGTATTTCCATCCTTCCCTTCCTCCTTCATCAAAACTGGGAGGTGCTGTAAAAGAACTGGGGGCTGCCACCTAGAAAAGCCTCAGCTGACCTCGAGTGAGAAATTCGTGAAAAATTCAAGATCTCCATTGCCTTCATTTGCCTGATTCAAGCCTACTTGAAATCTCCATTCTTCGTATTAGCCTCTACCTCATTTATGTACTTTGATTCACTCTCTTCTAGCTCAAACTGGTAACACGCACATCAACAACGTTAGTGCTGCTTATATATGAAACTTGCTGGTTCCAGCATAATGCCTGTGCACTCTAATTGCTGCAGCAATTTCTGAGTTACTTGGATTCTCTGCCAGAAAATAATGGTTTGAATTCATGCATCTAGTCATGAATATTCAGGTTAGTTCCATCTCAAAAATCTCAACCAACCAGTCTTGTAATTATGCAGGGTTTTTTTTCTTGTGGGGCATTTGCTGTAGGATCTCCAAAGTTATAGATGTATTAATCATGAATTCATTGAGAAACAACTAAGTTCACCTTGTGGCTCTGTTGCCAAGTGGTGGCACACTGTTACATAGCCTCTTCATCCTTCTTTTTGTGATTTAATAATCTTTTTGAGCAGCTATGCTAATTGCTTGTAACTTTCTTAAAATTTCTTGAAAAGCATAAAGAAATTAACGTAGTTCTTGAATTTTATTATTGGGGTTTATTACATAATTTTGAGTAGCAATAAATGCTGCTAGAGCATACTTAAGATTTATGATATCATTGCCTAACAGATCCAGCAATAAAAATGGGATATTTTATAAAAAAAGACAGTTTTAGTGTACCTCTGATTCAGATAAAAATTGCATAATGAAATATAAGCTCTTAAAAAAAAAAAAAAAAAAGAGGGGGAGGAGGGAATGCATGTTTGTCAAATTCCCTGAAAACTAATTATCACTGTTGATAGATGAGCAAGTTTATTTCTTGGATTCCCCCCTCCCCCCAGACCACATACCTAAGAGCAGGAGGTCAGAACAACACAAGAAGACTTAATGAATGGGATGTCTTAGCATAACAAAAATAGGTATCATTCAGTACAATCTAACATTAGTGACACTGTTCCTTATTGTGATCTATAAGGAATGTACTAATACATTATTTCAGCCTGGAAAGGCAAAATTGATGTGCTTATGCACTTTTAGTTTGCCCTTGCTTCAATAAGAATGTGTTGTCTCTGAATCAGTGTATGTAAGACCTGTTATTAAGGTTTAATGATTTCTGGTGAAAGAAAAAGTTGAACTAGAGTATTTTGTATTTGCAGTCCTTTTTGCAGGTTTCTTATAAATCGCAAAGCTCTACTTACAGAATAAACTGTAAAGCAGAATCTGATAATTCATGTGCTTGATTTTTAGAATATGTTTCTTAGTAGACTTCCTTATTTAAAAAAAATGCAGAACACCAAACTTTTCTGTTTACTTATTTAACTCCAGTAAGTCCAGTCTCCACGTTTAGATGTCTTATGGTTAAAACCCCTTCAGAATCTTTTCCTGCTCCATTCTTTAAACATTCCAGTTTCAACCTCTTAATGAACAGTAATAGTAAGTGGAAAACTGTTCTTTAGGTATAGTTTTTTCATACTAGGAGGTGAGATTGAGCAGCAGTGCCTCAATGTCTTTTTTTCATACATGTTCATAGGCAATTTGGAGGGATCGTGGGCATGCCACCTTCACTATTAATGATCTGTGGGGTTTGTATACTTGGACTGTAAAGTGTGGAGTTGTCCTTTACAGTCTATCGTAATTTCTATGGCTGTCGTGAACTCTTGAAATACAGTGCATTTAAATTTGGTCTAACATTGTCACTGCAATTATATTTAAAACTGAAATGACCCGGTCTTTGCATTTTTTGTATCTGATCACATTAAGGATTTGTCCCAGGAAGTCTTCTGTTTCCCAGGGTAGTACCCAAATGAGTAAGTCAACAGATTCTTTATTCTAGGTTGGGAGATGTGTTCAGTGTTTTATCAAAATTAGCTTTTTAAAAAAAAAAACCCAATAAACCTATTAAATAGCTCTCATGCTTACATAAAGTGAAGTCGTAGCTTTCAGGTCAGTGTTTTTACTATTTATGTGAAACTGAGGGGGGGAAAAAAGACTCTGTAACTACTTTCCTTTGTCCTTTAAATAAGTAAAGATACAAAATAGCATCCAACTGTTTTGGAAGAAGTTATTTTTGCAGAACAGTTCAAAGGGTTAAATGACATTCTGTTCATTGCCAACACATTTCAGAAATCTCACCCCTTGCTATTTAGTCTGCATGAAAATAACTGGATCCTGGCCAAAATGAGGCCACTTTGCCTATGCACTGCTGTGTTTCAGTTGATCCTTTATGCATAGTGATACTAATATTTTAGATGTGAATACTTTAACTGAAATTTCTTGCATTTTTAAATCATCAGGGAAGTATCTACGCTCCTCTTAAAAAATGAGTTTTAATTTCTTCTGCCTTTTGTAGGAGCTTTTGTTATTCACAGCACTTTCTGCAAGTATAGGTTCTGAGTGTCTTCAATAGCTGTGAAAGTTAAAGATATTTTAAATATTTTTTTTTTGGGGGGGGGGGGGGGGTTATATCTGTGATAGCATTGGGTATGTGGGTGGAATTTTTTTTCTTGTTTCTGTTTTCCCAGACAATAACCTTTTTGAAAACCCTAACAAACCTTTTATTAAACGTAGATTTTCATGTCTGATTTTAGAATGTCCACCCTCCTTTATTTAAAAGAAGGATAGCATTGGATAGGTAGCACCATCAGAAAATACTACTTAAAAAACTTTATAGGAAAAGTGAAGCAATGCTACTGTGGTCAGTAGTGAGGTACTTTGTTCATTTTGCCTATTTTGCTAGACCTTGAAGTCAAAAGAAAATCTTGAGGGAAGAAGAAAGCTTCTCTTTCCTCTTGTATTTGCACTTAGAGTATGCATTTGACTTTCCTGTAGACAACTTGCAACTTGTACTGTGTCCTGCATTGGCATGAGCTCTGGAGTCTTCTGCCTTCTGGTAAAGCTGCTTATGAACTCCACAGTTCTCATGCAGTGCTACAGCCTCTCCACTGCCGTGGGGAAGAGCCTATGCTGTGTGCACTTCCTCTTGACCTGCTGTGCCAGAAGCATCCCCAAGTTTATGATGGACAGTGGGTAAAACCTTGTCCTTGATCATAGTTCCTGACCTAGTTCTCGTTTCTGTATAAAGCCACTGGTGCAACCACTGCGCGTCTCCCTGAACTTGCTCTGTGAAGCGGCAGTAGGCTCTTCTCCAGTAAGTGCCACCTCTGTGTAAGCAGATGGCTTTCTTTCCAGGGGGACTGTGTGGGGTACTGTTAAGGAATTTGGGGACTGTGATGACTTTTAAGTGTGTTGTTTCCTAGGAAAATCTGATTTCAAATGCGTGTATGTGAAAACTATGGAAGTTTTCTTACCTGATTTATTACGTTGGCAAATGAAACATCCAATTTTGCTTCTGTCGGTTTTAGCTCTTCAAGAAACTGATGTGTGCATTTGTGTTTTCCGCAAATCCAGTGTTGGAATTAAGTCTAGCAGCTTTTGTAACTTCAGTTTAAGGCCAGTCTTCATTTCTGGGTCAGACGTGCTGATCAGTTTGTCTCAAGCTTTCTAAATACTTGTTGGATAAAGCTGGGGCCCTGCCCTTGAAAAGCTGGTGATCTGATTTGACCTTTGTTCAAAAATCTGAGGGCACTGGCCTATTGGCATGTTTGGCATGAGGCTTGGAAAGTGCATGTGGGTTCACAGAAACCTAAAAATAAGTAGTATTTGGGTTAAACCTCTTTATTTGTATGGACTCATGACCCTCATGGCAAAAAGAAATCTACATGTGTTTTCTGGTACTGCTGCCTCCATCCATGAATGTTAACAGTGGAAAAATATTTGAATTTCATGGTGTCTTGGCGTCAGATACTTTCTGCACAATTATAGGATGAAAAAATTAATGACTGGACTCATTCTTGTGTAGTACTGAGTGGCATGTGTACCTGACTCTTGGACATCAGTGAAAAAATTTCATGTAGAAATAAAGCAGGCTGGAAAAATCCTTGTCACTAATATTTTCTGTTCAACAAATTTTACAGTTTCATCAATAAGGCATAGAGAGAGTACCTCTCTAGCGCAACCCTTTTTATTCTACAGGCTATTAACTTGAAAAAAACATTAACCTAAGCAGTTCATTTTCAGTGGACTAAACTGCTGTATGCATCAAAGAAGGTAGTGCAACGAACTAAGGTATTTGGGAGCTTGTGTAGTTTTTGTCACTGACATTTCACAGGTAAGATAGAACTGAATTATTCAGATGGGATGTTTGCACTTCATGCTGCAGAAGATCATTAAAAAATTGTAAGAAAGATCCTACCTGATCTGATGGAAAACTTGTCCTAATGGCAAGTCTGATCGGTTTTGATCTGAGCACAGGAGAAGGGCTAAGGATTTTTGGTTCTGTCTCTTATTACTTGTGCCTTCTGTCTGACATTGAGTCTCCAGCTGTCACCAACCTACCAGCAGAGGAAGGTGATATTAAAAAAAAAAAAAAATAAAAAAATTGCTAGAATACTAGCAGTGCTTTGGAAGCTACAAATAACATGAGCATATTGTGCATGTGGAACTTGATTTTTCCCAGAGCCTAAGAAGGAAGGGCAGGTTCATAGATTTCAGAAACAGACGGTACTCTGATCTCAGTGCAGGCAGATAGTAGAACTTGGATTAAAACGTGTTTGGCTCAGTATTGTACATATATGGTTAGGAAACTTCCATCTCTATTGAAGGGCAAAAGTGTCTGATTCACTCCAGAATGTTCAGTCACTCCATACTTTCGTTAGCAAGACTGAAAGGCCCTGTCACCTCTATGACCAGTTAACCAAATAGGTCAAGCTGCTAATCCCTACAAGTCGGTCGTCTACTCTCCAAATCATTTTTATAGCCTTTCCTTGAACGCTGATATTTCATGTCTTTTTTTGAAGTGTGTACATGAGAACCACAAATAATATTTTAGTAGTGGTTTTTTGTTTTGATTTGGGGTTTGGTTTTGGTGGTTTTTTTTCAAAAAGGGAAGGCAATTATGCTACTTGATATTCTTTGTTTTATTTTATGAATACAGTAGACCACGTGGCTGCAGCATAATCTTTGCAATTCCTACACAGTAATTTATGACAGCTCCTGAATTCAGTTCTAATCTTGCCTTTTCAGGCAGAGTAATTCTCTTAATTTTTGTCTCCACTTGTACTCCTTTGCATTAGCTGTGTTAAATTGAGTTTTGTGATATTGCACTATTAATTATGTAATTCTGTGGGTTATACTTGAGAAGGTTATTTCAATTGGAACTCAGATTTCTGAAATAAAATACTTTTGTGGTATTTGGCAGCGTAATTATGAGGACTCATTTTGGCAGCTCTTTCAAGTCCAGGTTCAATGTGCATGTTTAAATCTCTGTGTTGGAGCAACTTTATCTGAAAACCATGGTACTGCTCTGAACCATGACACTGAAACCCATGTTTTTCACTGAACTGTAAGGAGTTATTTTGGAGGCTAATAGACACCAAAGTAGTGGAAAGTAAAAGTGTCTCCACTGCCATTACTACCTGTGGCAATTGGTGGTTCTCTGGTAAGAGGCAAAGTAAAAGTGTCTCCACTGCCATTACTACCTGTGGCAATTGGTGGTTCTCTGGTAAGAGGCAATGGAAAAAATATGAGTTTGTAGAATTCATACTCTCACGTTGTGCCTGGAGAAATGCAAAGAGGTGAAACTCCTGTTTTGTCATTTGCATGTAAGTTTCCTGATACATTTGTGAGGCTCTTAAGGTTTCAGCAGAAAAGCTTAAGGTGTTTATGGTACTTATGCAG
Organism: Falco rusticolus; assembly: GCF_015220075.1. Taxonomy (NCBI): domain Eukaryota; kingdom Metazoa; phylum Chordata; class Aves; order Falconiformes; family Falconidae; genus Falco; species Falco rusticolus. The sequence continues at coordinate 79,110,310 of NC_051187.1, read as the reverse complement.
AGTATTTCTTTCTGTTATATGTGACATTCTATATTATGATGTCTGCTATCACTTTCCTTTATGTACTGAACATTTCCAGAAGTGCTGTATGAGAAGTGCATGGGAATAAGTAAATTAACTTACTTCGTTTTCACTTCTTTGATTCAGTAATTCTGATGTTGAGTTAGTAAGCTGGCTTAAAACTGTTAGTCTTTCACAAATTGTTGGAGGCTAGAAACAGCTTTCTGTTGTTTGCGTGTAAACTGCTTAGCAAGAAAATCAGTGAAGGAAATGATCTAAAGAGGTGAAGGAAAGTTAAAAGGCTAGGGCTGGGAAGTAACTGGGAACCTAGTCAATGGGAGATAGGAATTCACAGTTTCAAGGGTAACTCCTTTATTAATCTTATTCCTAGTCCCATTTTTAGGTTGGGATTCCTTCGCATTTTTAAATAGCTTGGAATGACCTCTTTGGAAATTTGATCTTTTCAGCATAAATTAATAAATCATGTTAAAGAAGTTTTAACATAAAAATGGTACCAATAAAAATGTGGTTTTTAGTGATACCAATAAAAATGTTTTTTTAGTGATACCAATAAAAATGTTAAAGAAGTTTTAACATAAAAACCAGTACCAATAGTGAGTGTAGGCTGTGACTGTACCTTCCAAGTAAGGTCTGTGCTAGGTGCTGAGGGGAGGAACGTCATGGTGTGCTGCCCTGTTCCATCTTGTGCGTCAATCTCTGCTTCCTACCTCACGATCAGGGAGGGGAGGTGGATAATTACTGTTTCTAAAAGTTCGATACTTTGGTCTTCTAAATCCTTTATTAAAAGGAGGGAAATTACCTTTCTCTGTCTCACCTTCTAGTGTAGTTTTAATGCTAGTTGCTTCCCTCTTCTGTTTGCAAGGACTGAATTACATGTTCTGAGCCATATATCTTGAAACTTACACAGAATTTAGACAGCTGTCTAATATTTATATTTTATTTATATAATTTTTTCATATAATTTATATGCATATTATATTTTAATATATTTTATTTATATAAAAAAAACCCTAATTGAGCAATATTCCAGCTGTATCTGTCCAACTAAATTCTGATGTCAATTTTAGGTGGGCTTATGCTATGTAGAATCATAGAACAGCCCTGGTTGGAAGGTATCTGAAAAGATCATCTGGTCCAACCTGTTGGGGGAAGGGGAGCCTAGATGGGATTATCTAACACCCTGTGCTGCTGCTTCTTGAAGAACTCCAGCTGATGGGGACTCTACCAAGTTCCTGGGAAGGTCGTTCCAGTGATTGATTCTCAGCGTAAAAAAAATTCTGTCTTATATCAAGGTGAAACTTCTCCTGGTGCAACTTGTATCGGTTGCCCCTTGTCCTCTCCGTGGGCCTCCTTGTGAAGAAAGAGCCTCCATTCTTTTTGTAGCCACCTTTTAAGTACTGGAAAACTGTGATGGGGTTCCCCCGAGCCTTCTGTCCTCCGAGGAGGAAGGACCAAACTCCTTGAGCCTTTCCTCATAGAGCACATCCTACAGCCTCTGGTGATCTTTGTGTCCCTCCTTTGGAGCCTGTCCACTCTGTCTGTGTCTTCTCGTGAGTTGTGGAGGCCAGAACTGGACACAGGAGTACTTCAGGTGTGGCCCGACACGCGCTTGGTAGATCGGGACGATCGCAACTCTTATCTCCGCTAGCAATGTCCCTGCAGCCCATTTGCCTTTGCCGCTGCAGCGGCGCACTGCTGACTCCTGTTCAGCTCGCTGCCCACCGGGACCCGCAGGTCCCTCTCGGCAAGGCCGCTCCCCACCCGTGCAGATCCCAGCCCGTACCGGGCCCTTTGGTTGTGTCGTCCCCTGTGTGGGACCTTGCGCTCGTCTCTGCTAAACTCTGTCCTGTTCTCGCTGGCCCGCTGCTCCGGCCTGTCCAGGGCTCTCGGTAAGACGGCTTTCCCTCTGATGCATCCACCTCACCACCCCGTGTGGTGTCAGCAGACTTGGTGATGGTGCTCTCAATCCCGTCACCCAGGTCATTTAGGGAGACATTGGAGAGTGTGAGGCCCAGTTGATCCCTGGGGGTCCCCCACTTGTGAGAGGCTGCCAGTGTGAGTAAAACCCATAGATGTGAAACTCTGAGGGCAGCCTGTGAGCCTGCTTCCTGCTCACCTCAAAGACCGCCCATCTGATCTGTATCTTGCCTGTTTGTCCAGGAGAAGGCTGTGGGAAACAGTGTCAAAGACTTTGCTGAAGTCCATGTGAACAATACCCACTGCTATCTCCATGTTGACAGGAAATGCTATTTTGTCATAGAAGGTGATCAGATGTTCTAATTTTGGTTGGGATAGAATTAATTTTCTTCTTCTGTCAGGATTAAACCATGACATGGGGTTAGTCTGCTGTGATTTGCATTTAGGGAATCTGCACTGGCTTTTCCCAGTCACCTGCTTCATTTGGCTTTGGTAAAGCTAGACAACAATCACGCTTTTTTACAACCTGACATAGTTATTGCTGTGCTTTACCTGTGGCTACTTAAATGTTTTATTAACACAACCTAGAAAACCTCATAATAATGAGGTTTTAATAAGCGGGTTACCAAACGTAGTGTTGGATGTTTGGTTTCTTAATGTGCATAATTTCCAAGATTTATTTTTTTTTTACTGTAGATTATTCTTCCAGTTCTAAATACAGGATCTTTCATTTTTCTGTACAATCAGAGGATGCCAGTTAAGGAGGGACTTTAGTATTTTAAGGATATGGTCTTAATGAAACATTTTATTACTTAATTTTTTTTTTGTGATCGTTACTTCCTTAAAGTTATAACCTTTTTTTTTTTTTTTTTGGCAGTTGAAAAGCAATTTGGTACTTTATATGGGAAGAGGCCTGTAACAACTGCTGTTTTGACAACTCTGACACATAGATTCTTGCCCTTCATAAATATTTGGAAGTTTAGTTTTAATTTGAAACAGATTTCTAGCTTTATTCTTTGTTCTTAACCATTTCAAGAGACCTTTTTGCCTAAGTTTTGGGAATAATGAAGGAGTGTCGATGAGTTTCATTACACAAATAATACTGTGTCTCAGAAACTGATACAAATGTTCACTCTTTTGTATGGTTTGAGGTCTCAGGTTTAAATTTTTGCCAGTTCTTTATGTAACCTTGTGATCACTCACAGCCCGCTGTGCTAGGTCTCTGATTTCAGTGTTTTGGAGAAAGTAAAAACAGGAAGTAATTGCTTACACAGAGTAGATGCCTTTCGAGTAAGTTTTTGGGACTTGGGTGTGGTTTTTGGTTTTTGTTTTTTTTTTTTTTTCTCTCCCTTGTTCTCTAACCCAGCTTGTTTCTTGAGCTACTGTCATCGATACTAAGGCGTGGTACTACACATATGATGCAATACTTCTGGTCAGATAAACTTATTTTAGTGTTGGATTTCTCTGTTTAGAGTCCAGTATGTAACTTGCAGCATCTCTGTTAATAAGTAAGATAATGGTGCCTACATTCAGTGCAAGATAAATAACTGTTCTTGTTTGTGAAATAGTCTCTTCCTCTTTGAAAACAAAGAGCAGAGGAAATTCTGAAGGTGCATGAGCTGGGAACATTTGCTAAAAAAGAATATAATTGTTCGTGATAAGTATGTTGTCTAGTAAGTACCACAGTCATGATTTACTTTTTGTTCCTAGACTTCCTAAGATAGTGCCAGCTTTTCCTTTTAAAAGTTCAGTAGGAAACATTTGGAATGGCAAGAACAAATCCAGTGTCATTGGTGCCAAAACACTCTCACTGAAAATGATGGAAATTGTAGTGCAAACCATAAATAATATCCCTATTATAAAGATGTATTAATTTTTTAAGGAGCAAGTTTGGCAAATGTTATTCTAAACTAAATAAAAATTGCAAAAAATACAGAAAGTACCAGAATATTGAGTGAAGGGGTAACAGTGCAAGTTTGTAAATGGTTTGGGTTGGGGTTTTTTTGCAGATACCAAGTGATAATGCAACTTCATTTTCTGTAGATGGATGTTTTACTTCTTCACCATCTCCCTGCCAACTCAGTTTTCACCCAAACTCAGTCTGTTCACAATGGCTCAGTTACCTCTTGGGTTTCTTGCTGCCCACAGTGCTGCACCACCCCAGTGCTGCCCAGCCCTTGCCCTTCCTCTTCCTTCCTCCTGTCACCTCATGACTTCCCCATGTAGTAATTTCTGCTCAGTAGCTTTCCACAGTCCATCCCCCTGACTCTTTCCTGGACTATAAAATTATTCTGTCTTTTCTCTGTTCTTTCCCTGTCCTTTTTTTTGCATCCAAAATAGAGCTCCCTTTCTTCCCCCTGCCAGTACACTGCCTGACTTGTCACTTACATGAGCCTTTCAAGTAACTGTTACTCCTCAAAGACTGCTGCAACAGTGTACAACAAAGACTGCACAACAGTGAAGAAAAGTTATTTTAATTTGTTTTGCTACTCCCTTGTCCCTTCCCCAGTAACTTCTTGTCAAATCTGTTTTCACCTCTTTTAGACTTAGTAGCATAGTTCTGGTGTGAGAAGAGATACCTTGTTGAAAGAACTGTCAGAAAAAGGTTGATATAAAGGAAATTACTATGTCATTGTCAAAATCTGCCTTGGAAGCTGTATGTCCTGGGAATAGGTACCCTTGATCTCTGTTGCTGGTGACTGGGATTGTATCAACAGTTGAGAAGCCTGCTGCTCATTTACTTTGCCAGTTTGGCACGAGGTCCCATACAGAGGTTTTGCTCACGTGGTATTTTGTACAGAGAAATCGTAAGCTACCAGGAAGAAGGCAGGTTTTGTTTTGGGGTTTTCTTCTCTAAAATGACTTGATTTTGTAAGGTTTTGATCAGATAACTCTCCTAAACTTAAAAAAAACCCCACAAACAACTGTGGGCATGTGCTATCTTAAATTGGCAGTATCTTTTAAATGTTTTATAAGTCTTTTTAGTTCCTTTGTCTTCTTAATAATATGATGAACTACAGTGAGATCCCAGCTCAAATCCAGTGTTGTTTTTTAAAATTATTTTATATAATTTTTTTAGATTTAAGGGAGGGATTTTTTTTTAATGTGCCCTGAAGTTACTGTAGATTCTTATCAGGTATTATTTGCTGTCAGGTAACTGTTTAAAGTTACTTATCTGTATGTGCATTATCTAACTCTCCAGACTGACTACTGAGGAACATAAGCTTTTTAAAAATTGAGATTTTTTTTTTTTTTCTTTCTGGATGTTAACATGAACAATTTTATGGCATTCTTGTTCTAAAACTTTCTTAGTTTGTTTAAACTGTGTAACACCACTTCCTCTGAGGTGAATCCTGTGACAAAACCCTCTTGGGTTAGGAGAGGAGAAGGAGGAAGGGGATTTTGAAAGATAGAAGTAACCTGAAATATTAATACCAGTTTCAGAATTTTTTTTTGTAAACAGTAGTCGGTATCTGTAACTGCACTATAAATTTTATGAAGCTGGTTTCCTGACAAAAAAATGTATTTCATGAAGCTGTTTGTAGTACTTGAATATACATACACGTGCCTTTTGGTAAATATGATGTGCTGTGAGTTGGCTTGGTGTCTCTCATTTAATGTGGTGATTTATTGAAATTTTGAGTGTTTATAGTACATTTGAGTGTTTATATGTACATATTAGAAGATTGGATCTAATGCTTCAGTTACTGTAAGGTGTGATTTGGATTTTATGATTGATTGATCACACACGCACACTCCCCCCCAGTAATAGACAGAGGGAACAGCATCTCTGTTTTTGAAAATAGCTGCTTCTGAGAGAAGGGCTTTCTTACCCGCTTACATTTTCCGGCATGGCTTTTTCAGTTAAGGGTGTGACTTTTTCTGATACAGTTGTTCTTGCATTAAAACACTTATCATGGCAAAAAGTCCTTTGACATTACAGCTTATCTTACTTGGGGGCTGTAGTATACTGCAGCAGAAAGGAACTGTCTGTACTGGAGAGTTGTGGGGCTGGGGATGGTCTGAATTTTTTTTCCTTTTGTACTCCTTGGGCAGCCTGTTGTGATTTTCAGTGTGACTTTCCAGTTTATAGAACCACTGGCCATTCCCCAGTGTCTGTTCAGTTTAACTGCTCAGATGCCTTTTATTTATTGTTATCCATATTACTGAAGCTCTTACTGGAGACTTCATCATGCCTTATTCCCAAAGGGTCTTCTGACAAAACTTACAAATAAATTTCAATGGCCTGTGCAAAATGTCAAATAGGTCTGTTTCTAATTGAAAAATAAATACATTTCTCATCATTAGGTGACAGTCGTTAAGATAAAAATATTGCTATTTCAGTCACATTACAACAATTAATTAATAGACTTTGGGGGGTATACCATTAATTTTGGGCACCTACAAAACTGAGCTGTGAAACTGATATTTACCTTTAGCTATAAAATGATCACTTAATGTTAAACATGGAATTTTCTGTTATACTATTGCCACCACATAGTTTCCCAGGACCTTCCTGAATGCCATCTTATACTTGGGTAAAGGAGTAATACAACTTTGGCAAGACACTGTGATCCCTTTTTAACATGGCCTGTGTGGGCTGTTAGGGACCAGTGCCTTTCCAATGCGATTAAAAAAGAGTGAAGAGAGGTAATTATGTATGTAAATCATTTGGAAATGGCTTTTGGTACTCTGAATGTAAGATGGAATTACTATAAATAATTAAATGCAAAATTATGTCTGCAGATGTGTTACACTCCTTTAAATAAGACTGCACATACACACAAAATGCAACATTAGACTTAAATGTATTCTGGAAATTCAGTGCTTCAGCAGGCAGGAGCAGCCCACTCTGCTTGGTGGAGAAGCTCAAACTTAGCATTTTCCCATGCTTTAGTGAATACACATCGGGGGCTGCACTAAACAGAATGCAGTATAAATTCTGAATTCCTTGAGCAGTTTGATTTGTCTTTATTTGGGGACTTGCCCTTGTGCTGTTTCTAAATTCTCTGATTCCTTGTGATAAGCAAAGGATGATGTTCAGACTTAATTAGGCCAGTTGAGCTATTACTGTAAGAGTAAGCTATATGTTTGGATCTGCAAACTGTAACTTTTCAACAAGCACCTGGATGTAGAGGTATTAGGACAGCTGACAGAACTCAGAAGAGGGGTTGTGGGAAGTGGTAATGGGCCTTCAAAAGCATTTTTGGGGTATGAAATGGCAGGTGGTGCTGGCTGGAGGAGGAAGGGAACTTAGAGGGTGTGTGTTGGGGATCTGAAGTTGCTAAAGGAGAGGTGGCTCCTTTGCTACCTGCTTAAAACTTTCTAGGTCAAATACCTTAGAAGGTTTTCTATGTGGATAAAAGCATTATTTCTTCTTGCCATACGCTGTATTTCCTCCTGGGTCGAGGAAAGCTAGTAATTAAAAGACCTTAAAATAATAAAGGCTGTGTGTATGTGCTTATTTTAAAGAAGAAAAAAAAAAAAAAAAATCTGACCACGACTTTTTCAGCCTAAGCTGATTGGTTTGCACTGAAATACTTTAGACAGTGCAGAGGTGTCTCTGTCTTTATTTAGCAACTCAGTGGGTGGAAATCACTGAGCATCTAAAACTTGAGTGTCTTAAGTGCTAACATAGTTTCTGATAGTGGTATCCTCTTCTGCAAAGTCAAGGAAAATACTTTTCTTTTGCTTGTTGTGTTCAGTTGTCTGTTCAGTGATTTGTTTGTTCTGAAATAAGAAATCAGTTGAGTTTTGAAGCTTCTTTTCTAATGTGAGAATCAAAGAGGATGAAATCTGCTAATTCTGAAGTCTTGAAGTAGATTTTTTTTCTTTGCTGCAATGATTTTGTTAAACATAGTCTGCATCTCAAAATAATTCATGTAAATTTTCCTTTTGTGTATGCATCCACATCTGAGGTGGTTTTACCTAATAAATGTACAAGTAAATTCCTAATCAAATTGAAATCCACAAGCAAGTACACTTTGAGACAAGTCACTAAGGAAAATCTAAAAATAGTAAGAGACATATACCACAATTTACTAGTTATAATATGTAGAAATTAATCATAAGTTAAATTATGATACATACAATCTTTTCTACAGCATAGTAAAAAGCATTGCATGCAGCAGATGTTAATGGTATTAATGGTACTAATCCTTGCAGTTGCAAAACTGAAGATGCATAATGAAATTGACTCTTTAAATCAGGGTGGTTCTTACTGTACGGAACCTCGAATCTAAATCAGTATTACTGAAATGAGTCTGTTTCACCTTATGAGAACAGGGATCTAGATTCTGTAACTTTATTCTCTATCTATTCTTCCACCTCCAAGAAAAGACCTGCTAACTTCTCTTGGCTTATTTTCTTAGTACAATTACTAAATGTTATGATGGCAAGACTTGCATATCTTGTGTATAATGTAAATAATTGCAGTTTTATGAACTAGCAAGCCATTCAGCGTTAAATATTATTATTACAGTTCAGTGAGGTTCGGTTTGTGTTAATGAAATTTTGTTTAATAGTGTACAATATGCAAAGAATATACATTTTCTGGAAAAGTCTAAATTATGTCAGTTTGAGTCTGAAGGCATTGCGCATGTGGCTTTATTGAACTCATTGCTTGTCAGTGGAAGACTTCCAAAAAAAATCTACTGAACATGATTTTGGAATGAAGGTTATAATATCGTGCCCAGAAAACTGGGATAATGTTACACAAAGGGCTTCTTGTGAGTGAAAGAAGCATGTGTGTATGAGCAATACCAGCTGAGTTTTCAGCCTTTCTAGTAGATACATGCAGTTGCTGATTGCAACATGTAAAACTGAAATGAACCCTGGCCAGTGGGTGGGGTTGTGTTCGTGGGTGTGCTTTCCAGATTCCAAAACCCACATGCTAATGTGGTGATGTGCGTGTTGTTGAATGAACCTAAAATAAATATATTTCTGAAAAGTATGCCTCGGGTTGTAGAGTTAGTGTTTCTGAGTTTGTCCCCAGAAATGTGTTTGCAATCTGAGCATGTTTTACTGGGGTTCATTTTTCATATTAATGAACATATGTAATATTCTGTCTTCCGTAATGATTTAAATTCTGCTTTATGCCATATTCTTTTCACAATGTCTGCTTTAACTTTTTAAATAAAATAAACAAAAAAGGAACCCCGGTTCATTTAGACCTCGTGTCTTGAACTTCTCTGTAGAGAAGGTCTGAAGGACTTGCATACTTCTGAAAAATCAAGCTGTGTAGACAGCTTAAAGAACTGGAGATAGTTTAAATGGGAGCTCTTGTTTCAGTTGTGTAGCGTGTACATGTGTAGCATATTTGACTTTTATATGTTAGCCTACTCCTCTAATCTTACATTTTAAAATTTTTTTCCCCTTCTAAAATATTGCTGTCTAATCACACAAACATAGTTTCTGTATTTGCGAAGCCATGTTAATTTTAGATGGATTTGAACGGTTACTCTGAAACAAGAAACACACATGAAATTCTTACTTACTACTTTGCTTGATTTATTTATTCATTCCTCTTCTCTGCCACCTCTTCATAGGTCCCTTAAAACTGTGCTATGAATGGTGATTCTGGTGTGGGGGTGGTGACTTCACCACCTCCAACAACAGCCCCTCATAAAGAGAGGTATTTTGATCGAGTTGATGAGAATAATCCAGATTATTTGAGAGAGAGGAATATGGCACCTGACCTTCGCCAGGATTTTAACATGATGGAACAGAAGAAGAGAGTCTCCATGATTCTTCAAAGCCCAGTAAGAAAAGAAAATGCTTCATCTTTAAAGTGATACATTTATTAACTCTATTTTTAATACCTATGGGATTGGAGAATTTAGTGGTATCTTGGATCGATTTGATCTTTTTCTGGTTGGCCTTTCTTCTAAAGTGTCTTAATCGTAGCCTAATTTTCCTCACATTATCTAGTTGAATTTTATTGTCTACTCATGAAGCAGCTTCTTGGTCTTGCTTTCAGAATTTCCTGTGTAGTTGTCAAAACAGTTTCATATTTTCCATCTAGTCCTGGTCAGACATTTTTTCACTTGTTTCATATATTCAGTATTTACATGAACATTTAGATTAAGTAACACTTCTAAGAATAGCTTATACAAGGGAGGTCTATCCTGTGCTCAGTTTTTCATGCATGCTTCCAACATATGAAATATTTTTTTATATCCCTTTCTGAAAGGGTGCACAATAATAAGCTGTGAATTACTGACATCTAATATTAAAAGATTTGTCCCTCAGCAAGAAAGTACAGAAAATTTCTCGCATAATGTGTTCCTTGTGTAATAACTAATAAATGACTAGCTAAAAACCATTTCATGACACAACTTCACTAAGATCGTGGATGTAGCAGTAACCCATTTACAGTTTTTCCATGTGAAATCAACCCATTTAATTTAGATTTACTTAACGATTGGAATACTTCTCTTTCAGTACAAATTGCAATGTTCTTGTCAAAAGCAGCAGCCACCAGCAGCAGGGGTTTTTTTTAAAAAAAAAGTAAATAAAAAATCTTCCTTTCAAAGTTAAAACAAATAAAAAAACTAACCAGGAAAGAATTAAACAACCCCTTGTCGAAACATACTTTAAAAATTCAATGGCTATGGAAAGTGGTCTAGTGGAAGGTGTCCCTGCCCACGGCAGGGGGGATGGAACTAGATGATCTTTTACATCCCTTCCAACCCAAACCGTTCTGTGATTCTGTTTCTTCCTATGTTCCTGGATGCCATCCTGGATGCTCCAGTTCTCTGTGAACCTCACTGATAATTTTCCTTCTCTTTTCTGGTTCTACTACTTCTCCTTTCATGCTTCATATACAAGTAGATTGTATATCCTTCTCATTCTTCCAGAAGTCCATATTAGTAGGTTCAATGAGTTTTAGTGTCACTTGAAGAGAGAATGCTGGGATTTTGATTCACAAAAAAAAAGTGACTCGCATCATTTGAGCTCTGGAGAGCAACACTTTCAATTAACAGTATGCACCCAGTAATTCTGCCCTGAGCTGCTTTTCAGAAGAGGTATAGGATATTTCCATCTCGTGTGCTAAAAAGAAGCTTTGTGTGAAAGGTCGAAGTTCTTTTGAACAGGCTTTACAATATGCAATGTCCTGTTGCTAGGCTTTTTGTGAAGAACTGGAATCAATGATCCAGGAACAATTTAAGAAGGGGAAGAACCCAACGGGTTTATTGGCTTTACAGCAGATTGCAGATTTCATGACAACAAATGTACCAAATGTCTACCCTGCAGCACCACAAGGCGGAATGGCTGCATTAAATATGAGTGAGTGCACCTTTATTTATAATAGCTGAATTCTGTTTTTTGAAAGGCTTGAAATGAAGACAGTGTGAATGAACTGAAGAGCGCTGTGAAGTTCAAATGCAAACATGAAATGAATTGATTAGTTTCTAAATGCCACAGTGGCATGCAGTGTGATTCATGTGTATAATTTATATCAAAAGCTATTTCAAGTATGGTGTCTTAATTGAAAATTAACCCTGATAAGTCAGTACTAGTAAAAAATTTAAAGATTTAAATACTGCTAATGTTTGCCACATGGATTGTCTGCAGGAAAATGAAATGCTCATTGGCAGTCTAGTAACAGTAAAGGTCTTCAGAAACTAATTGTTTTTGTTACGGAAATACGGTTTGCAGCTTTCTTCAGTGAAGTGAAGCTATAGACAAGAAACATCAGCAAGCACAACAAAGGGAAACGATAACCAAAATGTATGAATGCATGTATACACACAAGTTTAGTGTTAAATCCTTGCTTGTGCTTTAAAATAAATTTGTAGTTTAGACTGTAGCATGGCCTGGTTCTGCTTTATCATGGTTACTTTTAACTAGAACTACAGTATTTGTATTTATTTACCATAATCCCCTTCTCCCTAGCTTGTACTCTTATTTTTCCTAATTAAATGAACCTGTGTGCATTTTTTAGGTGTGTAATTCTCATTTTCAGGAATACCAAATCATGTATCTGAAAAAATGGAACATTTGGGATTATGCATTTTCTGTTAACAGTAAAGTTGTATTTTTACAGACAGTCATGTTTGAGAGAGAAAAAGAATATTTTGCTAAGGAATGCACTGTCACCTTAGCACTAATTAATATTAAGGAAGGAAATGTGCTGAGTTTCTGAAGATAAATGACTTTGAGAATGTCATTATATTTGTGTAATATAAACTATGACATAATAGTAATTAAACTTTGCTATCAATTTCTTAGCTTAATATGTTGAAAAAACTAGTAAGAACAACGACTACAATAGCAGTGCATGTTGTTAGGTTTTAACTGATGTTAAATGCCACCCCCCTTGTGCTTTTTTACCCCTTTTCCTTTTCAGGTCTTGGCATGGTGACACCGGTAAATGATCTGAGAGGATCAGATTCCATTGCTTATGAAAAAGGGGAGAAGTTGTTACGATGTAAATTGGCAGCTTTCTACAGATTAGCAGATCTCTTTGGCTGGTCTCAGCTTATTTACAATCATATAACAGTGAGTATTGAATCAACAGATAACTGAACCAATTGTTTTAACATACAAGAGAATTGCTTCCCTCCCCCATCTGTCATTTTTTCTTTGTGTGGAAGAGGAGCAAAGTGGTATTGAAAGCAGTATTACTGAAGGGATTTGTCATTGTGTATCAAGAATAATAACTAGAACAGCTTGGATGTCAGCTACCATAGCCTGAATAGAGTCTTAAGAGAGTGTGCATGAAAGTTCTTGTTATGAAATCAAGATTCCTGAAAGACTCAGGCTTTAGTATCTTAAATGCTTTGAATAATTGTATGTATTATTCGATGAGTCATGTCTTAGCAAGAAAAGAAAGTACTAAAATAACTTCTTAATAGTTCAGTTGAATTTTATAATTCAAGGTACCAATCTTTCTTAAAAAGGAGTCATAGTATTTCTGAACATGAGTGAACTACTTAGTTTAATGTAGTGTGCCAACAATTTTCTTGTGACTGAGTAATCAGTGGCATCCATAAAAATAACGACAAGGAGGTCAAATCAAGGAGGTTTTATATGCCAGAAGAATGATCAACATGAATCTCATGAGTAAGGTCACAGCTGTAGTGTGCAGCCACTCAATTGTTTTCCTAACACAGCTGAATTGTTTGGTTTTTTTTTACATAGCAGAGGTTGTCCTTTATGTATTTTCAGTTCTTCTAGTTGCAGACTGATTGAAATACGTTTTTTTTTTTGTTTTACTGATTTTTGAGATTTTAAGGTATATTATTTGTGAACTGATGAAGATGATAAATGACATGGGTAGGCATATGTTCAAGGCAATGTTGGTTAGATTGTTTGATTCCTTTAGTAAGGGAACATATCCAACATAATGGTTCCTCTAAACAACTCTGTACCACCCCCTGATTTTTTCATACGTGACAGGAGAATTGATTTTGTAAAAGGGACATTAATGCAGTGGGTGGAAAGATTGCTAGAGAAGCAGGCTTGAAGATGGCTTTCTAGTGTAAATTTCAGCTCTGGGAATGTTTATGCATTTAGATAAAAAGGTAAATGTAATCAAGACCAGCGTCCCTAGGGAAGTGGTTAGGGCAAAGGCATGTGATTGGGGTGCAGTACCTCAAGTTTGCTTTCTTTTGGTGTGAGGGAGAAGCACGGGAAGATTAGATAATGATGATGCCAGTTGAGGTGGAAGACAAGACAGTCAAAGCACTTGGAGTACGAGATTCTGAATGTATTTTATGTGGTTTTGAAGGGCCAAGTGGTACCAGAAAGCTCTTGGTTAATGGTTTGTCAGCAGCAATCACAAATTGTAGTTTACTCATCTTTTACAAACTCCTTCAGTGAATAGTGTTTTGAAAGGTAATTGATAGATAGGATTTATCTCCGGAAGCTGATAGAGAGCAAGGTTCTATTTACAAAGTAGTCTTGTCTTTGTTCCATGTGCCCATACATTAAGTAGTAGTGTGGTAGTAAGGCACTCCTTTGGAATGTGAATGCACTTCATGCAGAGCTGGAGTTTGACTCCAAGCTTTCAGTTTATTAATCGGTGGATGCTTTAATTACTAGGGGATTGCATCCAAGTTAAAAGCTGTCAGTGCACTAAAGTAAGAGAAAAGATACAACAGCCTCCTTTGAGGGGCATAACCCTGTCTGTTAGAGGAAAAAGGAATTGCGAGGATATGAGAGCATATGCCAGCCTGGGCATATCAGGGAGCTGGGTGGGAGTATCTGCTTTTCTGGATCCTTATCAGTCAATGACAGCTGCTGTGTGTGGAATTGTTCAGACTGGTGCAGTCCTGACGCAGAAGCAGAATTACAGAGCATCAAGAGCTTTCATGTCAATTACAATAAAGTAGAGAAAACTTGGGTGCCTCCAGGGTTAGGCAGAATTTGAGACTACAGGTTTACAGAAGGTACACATCATTCACCAAGTCTTGGTTTGCTTTGAGGGCATGAACTGTTTATTGGATCTGATCCTGAAGTAAGATGATTGGTGAGTCTTGCTACTTGTTTATCTTACATCTGATGTTTCTTACTAGCTTTTGGGGTGTTTTGAATAATACCGGTTCTTAGTCTTGCATAAATAAGTAAAAGATTTTTCTAGATCATTTACATTTCTGTAATGGAGAACCGTTTTGGTGATTCCTAAAAGTACAGGTTAACCTCAGCTAACTGGTTCAGTTTAAGGCTCTTATGCTATAGCATGTTACCAGCTGGCTGTAAAAGAAGACATATTTGTACTAGAAGCTTTTGGATGACTGATCAACTACTTATTTAGATATTTTTTTTCCCTGCAGTAGAGCTGTATCAGACTATGTATGCTTTTAATGTTGGAAGTAGCAGAATACATGAGGGAGCATAAAGCAGTTGGGTCTTGGGGAAATGCAGCACTCGCAAATAAAATTTTAAAAACATTAAAAAAAACCCCAAACATAAAATCTGGGTAGACTCATAGCAAAATCAGTTGTCTCACGTGTCCAGTAAAGCATTTGAAGCCTTCTAATTCTCTGTTGAGAGACACCTAAACTACTTATCTGTCCTGTACTTTTATTGTACACACTTTAAACAGATGCAACAAAAGATGTCAGTGGTTTGAAGTCAGAATTATTTTTGTATTATAAACTCCTGATTGTGTGAATTAGACAAAAGATCAGAAACATAAGTGAGGGTCAGGATACTTGGTAGAAAACCTGCAGGTGTGCTGTATCACAGGCACCAGTATCAGTCATGAAACTTCTCAGCATCAGGATGTTTTAGATCTGTGGGCCAAATTCTTGCTTTTTCTCACACGCTTCTATTTCACAATTTCTCTTTTACTAGGGTAGAAATACAGTTGGTGTATAAACTCATTCTTCTAAAAAAACACAGTAATTTCTTTTTCCACTTCTATCAATATTATTCCTTTTCACCATAGCGTTTAAGTTGTCATTACCACAGGATCTAAGGATTTACTGCCTTCCACCAATCTGAAGGACTCTGGCATGTACCTGCCGCCTGGTTCTGTTCAACATGAGTTAATTAACTGTGCTGTTAGTTGACTCTGTTGTAGCATACATGAAAGTCATGTTGTATATGTTATAGGCATGCTTGCCCATTCCATACTCGGGCCATGAAAGTTACTTTCACTTCTTTGGGCCTTCTTGCGTGTTCTAATAAAATATTCTTAATAACTTTTACTCTTGTTTTTGTCCTTAGGCCAGAGTAAATTCTGAGCAGGAGCATTTCCTCATTGTACCTTTTGGACTGCTCTATAGTGAAGTTACTGCATCCAGTCTGGTAAGTAATCACTGGTTTTCATAGATGTAAAATACAAGTAGTTGAATCTGCTCTGTCTGTGTATCTGTCACTGTTTAAATTCTATCCTAGAGAATATTTTACTCTGTGTTTAGAATAGCTTTATTGAACATGATTGGTTTTGGTGCAGCTGAGGTACCTCAGGGAGATTTCTTTGTGCACATTCACCACCAGGTGGCCTCCAGTTGATCAAGCTGGAAGGAGGAGCCAGGTTATTTGGGCAGCTAATCACACCATGCCCTTTAAGGGTGCTGGCTGTTGAGTCAGGCTTGTCAAGGGAAACAGTATGTGTTTCAGACATAAATGATGCAGAACAATTAGAATTTCAAGACATTGTGTCAGATGCTTAATTTAGTTGCCATCATTTAATGATGTGAGTAGCTGAGGGTGTAGATAAATTATGTTTTTGAGATCTAATGGTTGCAGTGCAAGAGACAACTCCCTTAACTGTTAAGTAGTGGGAAGCATTTTGTGAGTGTTTTATCTTCAGTCTAGTCTACACTGCTGCTGAAGGCAACTTCAGTTAACTGGTTGACTCTTGTGTTTAAACAAAATAGAAACTTTCACGCTAGTCCGTCCACCTGGCTACTGTAAGTAAGTAAACTCTAGCAGACAGGTGAGGTGAGTATATGCAGAGTCATGACATTTCAAACTTGACACCTTAAGGTCCCAATACTCCCCCCCAGCTGTCTGTAAAGTTGTCTCTTCCTTACATAACCCCACCTTAATAATCTGTAAAATTTTAATTGAAAAAGCTGTAGGAAAAGGAATGGAGAAAACTGGGACCTGCCCTTACTTGCTACTACAAGATTTTTAGAAGAGAGTAAGGGCCACACTGTGGGGTTTGGGATTTTGGGGGTTTTGTTATTGTTTTTTTAAGGGTGTTCTGCTTTTCTCTATGTCAGGAGTATAATTACCGTGAGAATTAAGGTTGCATTAAGGTAGTAAAATGAATATACTCATTAGAGAGCATGTTCACAGAAAATAGCTAGCAGCAGGATTTAATAAGAAGACTACAGTGACAAGGCACATGATGTAGCCAGATGAGCATGCTGACCAGCAAGCAGCCTGCTTACATGACTGGCCCTTTATCACCTCTTTCTCTTTATTCCTCCCATGCTTGTTCTTCCCTTCTCCCTTCTTTTCCCAAATAAACAACTCACAGATAATTACTTTTCCCTTCTATTCCAGTTTTGCTATGTCCATATCCAAATTTGGTATTTATATTATTACGTGGGCTGTCACAGCTTTACACGGTATCCATGGTAGGGTTACCTACATGTTGACTGTTCCAGAACCTACTCCCTGAAAGGTCCCAGTACTCTTCTTCAGCTATCTGTGAAGTCTGCAAGTTAATTGTGTAACTCCCTGTGAAATGCAGTCATTTGTGACAGCCTTGTCTGTAACTTTTGTCAGCTGCTTGCACTGTTACCTGTTACATGCAGCAGTTTCTTGTGTCGTATCCAGTAGTTCCTGATGTCCTCTTCAGTTAATCTCAAGCAAGGGCCCTGGTCACCTCCCTACAGCCTTATCATGCACAGTTTGGCACTTGCTAAAATAAAATACTGAAAGAAACACAGTTTTAGAGCTTCACTGGTAGATGCTGAATTAAATCAGATTTTTTAGTGTCTTGATTCATTTATGAAACTAATTATTTTCATTCCCAGGTTAAAATCAATATTCAGGGAGATGTAGTCGATCGTGGAAGCACTAACTTGGGTGTAAACCAAGCTGGTTTTACTTTGCACTCTGCAATTTACGCAGCTCGACCAGATGTTAAATGCATTGTTCATATTCATACGCCAGCAGGGGCAGCGGTAAGCACACTTTTTAGTTTGTCATCTGTCCTGTTCCCCCCACCCTAACCATCTGGAAAGTAGGTGGGTCCCCCTTAATCATAATTTGCTTCCTTTTTGAAGGGCACAAAGCCTTTAAGTCTACCTTCAAATACGTGGTTCTGTTTGAATCAATCAGAACCTCTGTAGTTGGTTTTTACGTGAGTCGTTGCACAGTAAATTGACCTCTAAATGGAAAATACCTATTTCCTATTTGTGTGTCCTTTACCACAACAACCACATCTTTTGACAGTGAGTCATAAGAGCTTTAGTGTATTTTTTTGGTTTTGTAAAACACAATTTATCAAGGTTTGCTTAAATATTTGAAACTCTTCCAACACCTCTCATTAGAGCAACTGGTTATTAGTCAGTTTTACCTCTTCATATTTTTTTGAGACTGTCATCTGGTACTATTTCAAAGTTCACATTCTGATTTTATTTTTTTATTGGTTTTAACTGATTAACAGAAGTGTTACAACTATTTCAAGGATAAATTATCACATTCCTAAAATTATGATTTACAGCCTTTAAAAATGTTCCTTGATGTTACCCGCGGTGCTGTGGAATTACCTGTGTTAAAGTTCATCACGAAATTTCTTCTTTTGGGGGGAGATGGGGGGGAATCACTGAGTGGAGTGGAAGGAATGAAGGATACGGCTGATTTGGGGGTTTGGTGGTTTTGTGTTTTTCTGGATGTTGTTGCTTCCACCCACCCCCCAGAGTCTTTTCATGTTGGTGTTGATGTCATGTAAAAGCAGCCATACTGAGTCAGACCCAAAATCAATGTGACTTTTGTATCCAGTCCAAAAGTTGTGAAATACAGGGATGGGGTATAAGGCCACTGTGTATATGTAGGATATGTACAGACATACACATATAATATATACAAATATATTTTTATTATAATTCTTCTTATTATTATTTTTCCCAGTTTTTTTCTGTTGCAAGAAATCAAGTTAGTTGTTCTGATATTTCTCAGGTTTCTGCCATGAAGTGTGGTCTCTTGCCAATTTCACCTGAAGCACTTTCTCTAGGTGAAGTAGCTTATCATGACTACCATGGTATTTTAGTGGATGATGAAGAAAAGGTGGTCATTCAGAAAAATTTGGGCCCTAAAAGCAAGGTCAGTATTTACATCTAGAATTAAAGGAGGTGTGTGTTGGGTTGGGGAAGGCATGCTTTGTAATCAAGAGCAAGGAAAGACTTGTCTTACTGCTGTTAATTTTTTTTTCCAATGTCTGTCTAGGTCCTTATTCTCAGAAACCATGGCTTAGTATCAGTTGGCGAGACCGTTGAGGAAGCTTTCTACTATATTCATAATCTAGTGCTTGCCTGTGAGATTCAAGTAAGAATTTTAGTATGTTATGTTATAACATGATCTGCTACATTAACCTTCAAATAGATGAATAGTTGCGGGCTTTACTGGTGAAACTCTTAATCTAACCCTACACGGTGATTTGTGAAATTGCTGTATTATACAAGGACATCCAGAACATTGGCTTAACTGCAATGTTCAAATGTTGTATTTGAACCATCGATTAGATAAATACTGCCTATTAAAACAGGTATTTTCAAAGCTTTAAGACAACTTTTATGTAAATATCTTCATTATCTAGCTTTAAAATGAAGTAGATTTCTGCTGCTTTTTCTGATGTCAACTTTTGGGGTTTTTTTTTTTGTTGTTCCCACCCCCTTTCCTCAAGAAACCTAAAGATTACTTTATTGTTTTTAAGGTACGTACCCTGGCCAGTGCAGGTGGACCTGACAATTTAGTGCTTTTAGATCCTGGAAAGTATAAAGCCAAGTCTCGTTCCCCTGAGTCTCCGGCAGGTGAGGGTACTGTGTCCCATCCAAAATGGCAGATTGGCGAACAGGAATTTGAAGCTCTTATGCGAATGCTTGATAATCTGGTAAGATAGGCGTTTTTATCTAATTGTTTTATACGATAATGTATGAAATACTTAAAAACCTTCAATAAGAGAGATTAATAAAGAATGGGCTGCCTCTAGTTGGGATAGTTTATACAGTTTGCAGCCTGCTTTTTTCCAAGGATTAAGGGCCCTCAAAGGAGGAGACAACATACAAAGCATCACAGAATGTTTCAGATGTCCTTTGTGCAGATAGCAGATCTACTGTTGTATTCATAATCTGGTAGTTACCGGTGAGATCAGAACGGTTCCTTGTGTGATTTGGCACTACCAAATCAGAGTACCGTGGTGCCTGCTACTCCTTAGTCTGTGTCCTCTCCTCTGTTCTCATCCCCTACCAAAATGCATAAAACAGTGTCGGTGTTTTATCAGGTGCAGGGTCCAGCATGCATTTGACTATGTAAGACTGTACTAGAACCTAGATCTCAAAAGACAGGCTTCCAGTAAATAAAGTCTTCAGGTAAAATGGTTTTAATAAAATCCCATCTGTAATGACTGACCAGCTACAAACATTTGCGATGCAGCTTTAACGGGAAAGGTGATACCTTTCCTGTCAGAAGGCTCTGAGTGGTGACTGTAGACAGTGGTAATGAACATGTAAAAAGATATGGTCACTTTAATAAACAGATGTAGTCTTCTGATTTATGGTTTATTTAATCTTTTTCCTTTGTAGACTTAACTGTGGTCTTCATGGTCATGTGATGCACGTGCCCCTGACAGGATCCACACTGATGATGATCTCTTAAAACACTATCCACCACATGTGCTACATAGTAAATAAATAGGGGTTTTTTTTCCCTTAGATCAGTGTCCTGTCTGTAGTGTGAGAAAAAAGAACCAAACCAGATTCAGGCGACTTCATTAGTAATTTGAATATCTAATATTTTCACGTGAGACAAAAGTGATTGAGTACAACCTTAAGTTGATGGAAAAATTGTCATTGGTTTTAGTGGGCAATGATGAGACTATTAATGTAGTTGACTGTGAACAGTGGAATCCCTGTGTCACTGACTGGTACGTTTGGTAGATTTGGTTGAATTTCAGTTTGTCACGGGAGTATCAGTTTTATGATGAATTCTAGATGATAGAACACAGAAGAGATCTTTCTATCTGCCCTATGTTTTGTATCATACAGGTGCTTTTTTAATGTCCTTGATTTAGAATTGTGACAAACAGTCAATACATTTGATTGCCGTTAAAAAAAAAATAAAAAAAAATATGTAAATGAGTAGCTGGAATATGGTACAAAGAAAAGTCAGGATTCTGTGTTTGAACTTAAATCCAGCTCCAGAGACTTGAACAATTACTTAAGAACATCAATATACACCACCACCACCACCCATGAAGGGATAAAAAACTAGCTTCTGAAGTAGTATGTATGTAGGCTATTACCACAAAGTACATGTATTTTAAACGCACTCCAAATTCAAACTTAGCTTGCCTTGTTGCAGTTTAATCATATGCTGATGTCCCTAAGGAGCACTGTCAAAAAAAGAGGGCAGAACTGTTAACCAACAGCTATTGCTAAAATGCATTCATGTATATAGTTATGACAACTGGTCTTCATTGTTTTGAGTTTAGAGTAAAATCTTTCCTGAAGTATAATTTGCAAAACTTTAGTTCAGAGATTTCCTGGGAAAAGTACATTCTTAAGACTTCTACAGTGCATATATTTATGAGTATACCTTCTGTGCCAATGTGATAGAGCAATAAATTTGATTCCTCAGTACTTGCTATAAC